>NC_090345.1:48515031-49871915 GCF_035084215.1 Heptranchias perlo | reverse complement strand
TTCTTCAATCAGATGACGTGACTGCCCAGTGCCGAGGTTACAGCTGTGATGCTGGAAATGATTGAAGCTTTTCTCTGCATCAAAGCTGGGAGGGTTGATCCTCGATATCTTTATCCTGAGTGGGAGAGCCAGACAGATCGAGAAAGTCTCTGGTCCTTAGTTACCTGATCTCAACCAAGTGGCCTTATGGGTGCTACCACTATCCTCGGTGCCCCTGGGTTAGCGAAGAGCCCCGTTACCCCCCATTGGAAGTGTGTGGTAGGGGGTTAGAGAGTGGGTGGGGGAGTGGGATAGGGGACTGGGTCAGGGGGTGGGAAATGTGTGGACACTGGTTATCCAGGTTCATGTGTGAAAAATGATTTGTTGGGGAAGCTGTTGGAAGGTTTTTGTATTCTGTGAAACTGACTCCAGCCAAGAGTTGAGTCTTTGAGAGAGCGAATTGGGGAAGAACGAGGAAGGCTGGTTGTGAATGAGTACAGGTGTGGGCAGCCACTGCTGCCAGCAGACCCCAGACATGGCATTTGAAGGCTTCAGAATTGCAGGAGCTTTTAACAAATTGATTTATGTAGATTTTCTGCTCGTTGTGCGGAGAGATTCCAAATCCTGGAGCGCCGATTCGTGGGGCGCTGATCAGGTCCAGTAAGAGTATTTCCCTTTACTGTGCCCCAAAAATGTGAGTCAGTCTGAACCTCAATTGAGTTGTCCCCTCCCTATCGCTGGTGGCTCCCCCCGGTCGCTGTCCGCCCCCCTATCGCCGTCCGCCCCCCCATCGCCGTTGCTGCCTCTTCTCTCCACCGTGGATTTTCTCTCGGGCTCAGTGTCACTGGTCACTCCCACAAGAGGGCCTCCATCCCTTGCGATCTGCAGAGCTCCTTTACAGCCCAATATCTAGTAATTCAGTTATGTGACCCAAGGTTCATAATAATTAGACCCTCACTACATGTGCAGAGTCCGAACAAACTGGTTGATCTTACATGTAACATACGAATGAACAGAACACAGTGAGTTATATCTATATCTTATTGCACCTTGTACGATGAAAAATATAAACTAAGCAACTTTGTCCCTGTTAGTAGTTACTGAACTAACTGGGACTAACCTTTTAGCCGCCATGTATGTTCATACCTTGACTCGGAGTGTCTCAGCCTCATTGCTACTGATGAGAGAGAGTGAGATCTCTGACTGAACTCCAGGGAGACCAACGCTACCTCCTGACACCTCCCCCAACCCTGACCACGAATTGATCCAGGAACTGTCAATCAAAGCTAGCACCTAGAATTGATTTCTTCCCTCTTTTCCCCCCCCCCCCCTCCCCCCCCAGTTGTGGAGAGCACCGCATCATCATCTGTTTGACTACGTCCCGCCTGTCACATGTATTGAGTGTAAACCATTCTAACCTCATGGGGTCAACTGCTATGGGATGTGCTAAATGATTTCCCATTGTTTCAGAACTGCAAGAGTGCCAAATTTGATGGTTCTTTTGTCTGGTATTCCATCAAATTGTCCCAATTACCATTCCCGACAGCTTGGGTATCTGGGGGAGTTAGCCTTTCGTATACTTAACCTGAACTTTTTAATAACATAATCTACACCAAAATTCTTCTTGGGCTAAACGGGGTGAAGTTTCAAATGTCATCTAACTTCCCTTTCTGGGAGCAAGGACCATGCATTGTGCATTACACGTGCCATCAGACTACTGATCTTTCTAGACTTCCCGGCAGGATTTCCAGTGCAGGCATACCCTCCCTGTGATTGCTGCCTCTGGATCCTTGCACCAAGCGCGGATCCAAATATTGTGCTGCTGTGTCCATTAACTCTGCCCAGCTGGCACTGAATTGCTCGCAACGCAGCCCACCCCCGGGTTTACCCGGCGACCGTGACTGGGTGTTATCCTCGGGTTTACCCGGCGACCGTGACTGGGTGTTATCCCCAGGTTTCTCCACCTAAACAGACAGTTGCACCCACTGAATGGTTTGCTCATGGGTGTGCCACGTGACCCCCCACCTCACATCTTTCGCTTGAGCGAGTAAGACCTGTTGAGGCTTCCTTATCCTGAGTTTGGGGGGGGAGGGGGGGATTGTAAAACCAGTTCTTGTCATGTCCTTAACTTTCACCATATGCTCTCGTGCTCACTTCCAGTGACACTCAATTTGAACAAAATGTCTGCAGCATACAATGAGTTCGTGGATCTGCAGATTAAAATGTTTTTCAGTCAATAACTACAACATTTTATTGAAAGATTCATTAAAATTGTTTATTGTGATTGTAAGTATTTGATGGAGGCTGTGCTTATCCTCAATTAACAGGGTCCAACTGGAAACGGATCTGAAGATAGAGACGGAGTGGAGACGATCACTACACAATGAGCTTCAGAGGGAGAGAGACTCCATCTCACAACTCCGAGCACAAACACAGCAACTCAGCACCCTGAAGAAGGTACTGAAAACCTGAGAATCACTCTGTTCTGTTCATCCCAGTCAGCAAAAGTGTTTGATTCTCTTGCTGTTTGTATAGATCCTCTCGCTCTGAGAGATTGAGAAACGGTTCCACTCAGTGAAAGCATCACTGCCCTTGAACATTGACAGACCAGAGTCACCCTCTGTCCCAGTGATTCTCTCGAATCTCACTCATTGCCTGTGTTCCACACGAGTTTAGTTAATCTGTATCTCGTGTCTCACTCTGGTGCTCTCCTGTCTCTCTCTCTGATCATGTGACTTGAGTTCACTTTAACTTTATCGCTGGGCCCTCGCGCTCCTACTGCCCCTTGCCCGCTCTGCGCAGCACCCCCCGCACGCCCACCCTGTCGTCCTCCCCGCTCATTCACATACTGAGTTGCCTTTTCCTGATGGCCCTCTTGTATTCAGTCTCTCACTTTGTCATGCTCACTCACCCTCGTGCTTGTGGACTTTCACGTGGCTCTCACATAGCCATGCATGCCCGTTTGCACACTACTTTTCCTTCCTGTCTCGCATTAGCTCTTGCACGTGAGTGTGAGCAAAAGAGAAAGCTCTGAGCCAGTTCAAATATTGGAATGTGAGAGATTTATAGATTAACCACTGGACTCTCTGAATTCCCGGTTACACTTTCTGCTTGCTACACAACTTTCCAATTGCTGCAGTGATGAACGATTCAGTCACATGCCATTGGTAGTTAAAGATGGAGTGGGGTCAGGATCGACTTTCTGAGCCCAGAACCCAGAAAAACGTGTAAACGTGGCCGGCAGCTCAGGACCCAAAGGGCAAACATGACCTTGGCTGCTGCATATAAAATGGCGGTGGGGAGTTAGAGGCCTAGCCAATTCCTGCTCACTGCAGGAGGAGGTTGGTGTTAGGCCCCGATTGGCTGCGGTCAACCCTTGAGTCACTGGATGGAAGCAGTGGGCTCCTCTACCCCCCTTAAATCCCCATACATCTCGACCAAGGCTTCAGTTGGACCGGGCCCCAGGCCCAGGGTGGACAATCTCTATCCAGTGACCCTGGTTGGAATGGACATCAGGTGAGAACAGGATGAATTTGTTGGATGGCCTCTCGACTCATTGATTTTCCGGTCGTTTGGCTAAGGTTCTGGGGGCGACTTATCTACAGGGTGTCCACGGCGACTGGACCCCTCCATCAGGAGAGAGGTGGGGGGGTGTCCATAGGGAATGAACTCTGCAGGTTTTCCTGTTGCCAGTGGGGATGGCCTGTACAAGGAGGAAGATGGGGTAAATAAAGTGAAGGTCATGGAGTCCCATGCCGAGTTGATATATCTGAGCTCCGTTGTGCTTCACAGGAATTCCTCGATTACAAGAGGAGAATGGAGAACTGCAGAGAATCTGTGACGAGCAGGAGCAGGCACTGCAGGAACTGGGCTACAAACTCAGCGAGTAAACCATCCATTCATCTTGGTGATCGTGCACGTGGGACATTCGGCGCTCCCCCCAACCCTCCGGAAGGTGTTACCCGTCGCTGGGGTTTGGATCCACAGGCTGTGGCCACACCCACTATCTCACTGATTGACTATCCTTCATCTCTGAGCCCAGCGAGCTGATGTTCAGTGTGGGGCATCCAACGTTCGCACTGGGGTTATTGGGTACTAGGGACTGCGAGGCTTGGTCACTGATTTCCCCTCCCCCCACCCCACAACGCTGGACTATCCGACTCCAGGAGGTCTCATCACATGACCTCCTGCCTCCAGCCGCCCCACTCGGTCAAACAGCCATTTTCCCATCTCCAATATATTTATAACTAACAAAGCAAAAGTGTTCTCAGAAAATGAAAAATAATTTAAATTCCCGTATGATTTTTCTCCTTGTTCAGAGCAGTATCTTGGCGATTAATCTTTAATTCCAGGAGACTCCAGGACAGTCCTGGAAGGTTGGCAACCCCAGGTGGGGAGGCAGTGTAGGCCTTGAATTACTGATAGCTTGTCTCTGAGCAGCTAACTGGGAATAGAGCAAGGGTGGGACCTGGGATCTATCTAGGTCTGAGGCTCAGTACCCAGTGAGTGCATGTTTGTGGGGTACAGTACACTGTCTGATTCCTCACACGAGGACTCTCTTTATTCCTTCCCTCTTTCTGATTTAATTAATGATGGAACAGGCTCAAGGGGCTGAATGGCCTCTTCCTGTGCTGTATGATTTTGTGAAAAGGCTCGAGGGGCTGAATGGCCTCTTCCTGTGCTGTATGATTTTGTGAAAAGGCTCGAGGGGCTGAATGGCCTTCTGTTACTGGTTTCCTGCTGTTTTGATGTCAGTCTCGTATGCAGCTTCACTCTGTCTCCCCATTGTTTGCAACCTCTAATGTTCCTTTCCTGGGTCTACAGCAGGATATTGAACTACATAAGAACGTAAGAAATAGAAGCAGGAGTAGGCCATACGGCCCCTCGAGCCGGCTCAGCCATTCAATCAGATCATGGCTGACCTTCTACCTCAATTCCACTTTCCCACCCTATCCCCATATCCCTTGATTCCTTAGAGTCCAAAAATCTATCCATCTCAGCCATGAATATACTTAACGACTGAGCATCCACAGCCCTCTGGGATAGAGAATTCAAAGATTCACAACCCTCTGAGTGAAGAAATTCCTCCTCATTCAGTCTTAATGACAGACCCCTGGTTCTAGACTCTCAGCCATGGGAAACAACCTCTCAGCATCTACCCTGTCAAGTCCCCTCAGAGTCTTATATCTTTCAATGAGAGGTATCACAACTAATCCTGGAGACAGATTGCCTGTGTTCCCTGTCACTATGAAGCTGACGTTTGTGTTTTGTTGTATTTTGATTTTGTTGTATGTTGCTGTTAGAAATCTTTTTACAATCCTTCCCGCCCCCCCACCCCCACCCCGGTCAAAATAAATTCTTTCCTTTTTTTTAGGTCAAAACTCAAAATCGAATCAATTAAAGAAGCTAACAAAGCATTGCAGGTAATGTTATATAATACTGCTACTAGCTCACCTTCCGTGGCAGTGTTGTGTGCTGCTTTGAGACAGCAGTTACCCCTGATAAAACCGTATTACCGTGCTAAGATGGGGTGTGTCTCTTCAAGGTCACAGTTGCCTCTGATCACACTGTGTTACTGTGCTAAGACGGGGTGGTCAGAAGCATCCAGCATTCAATTACTGGCTCTTTTCCTTTTGGAAAGATTGTTTTGCACCTGCATTCAGTGCGATGTCTGCACATTCAACAAACAGTTTGTATTCTTGTTTTAACTGATGTCCCTTGTGGTTACTCAGTGAGTTGTAGGTTTTATTAGAACAGGGATGTTATTACGAGTTGTGTTAAGAGGCCTTGGGAAGAGGGCACCCCAGGTTTTGGGGGTGGGGGGTTCTCTGGGTCGGAAGAGGGCACCCCAGGTTTGGGGGGGGTTCTCTGGGTCGGAAGAGGGCACCCCAGGTTTTGGGGTTCTCTGGGTCGGAAGAGGGCACCCCAGGTTTTGGGGGGGGGGTTCTCTGGGTGGGAAGAGGGCATCTCCTGGGGTGGGGGGGGAACAACCCGCCTGTCGGCCCCCTCCAATCCGTTTGCGACAATCGGACACCTCTCCACTGCTCCCCCGTCGTCAGTCACTTCCTGTTTTAGCCCCCTGCCTTCGGGCGCTTCATGCTGTATTAGTGAGTTTACCAACTTATCCAGTCTTTAATCAACAAAAATTTCCATGTTTTTATACTTTTAATCCCCAAAATGGCTTGCTGTCTTTGAGAGAGAGTTCTGAACAGAATTTTGAGCTGAGAGTCTGAGGGACCTACTGTGATTGGCTGCTCTCCTTGTCAATCAGGAAACTCCATTGACTCATTCACCTTGGGAAAGCAAATTGAACTACTCATTCTCAACAAAACAATCTTTGTTTTCTAAATACCAGCAAAAGAAACCATAAGTGCTGTTAATCACTGGTTTACAACTGCCTTTGAAATATTGAACAGTTCATAATCAAAAAGGAGCAGTTGTTAATATTTTAAATGTGAAACTCTGAATCATCTCCTCCCCTCTGGCAGCATGAACCATCCATTGTCTCTTGGCTAAATTGGTCACATGGCATAAGACAGCTAGCCATTTAGTTGTCATCACAATGGCAGCTTTAGATTGTGCATAACAATCCCCCTTTGTTTACTAATTAACATCCCAAAACATTCAGTTCACTTGTCTGGCACCCAGCTGATAGCTTTTGTTGAAACAAAATGCTGGGAATTTTTGCTACAGCAGTAAGCTGCATCCAATTTTTCTACGCCCTAGTAGTGATATTGGATAGGATAAAAATAAATAGAGGTACTTAAAGTAGAAAAGTCACCCGGTCCAGATGGGATGCATCCTAGGTCACTGAGGGAAGTAAGGGTAGAAATTGTGGAGGCTCTGGCCACATTCTTCCAATCCTCCTCAGATATGGGGATGGTGCCGGAGGAATGGAGGATTGCAAATGTTACACCCCTGTTCAAAAAAAAGTGGAGAGGGATAAACCGGACAATTACAGGCCAGTCAGCCTAACGTCGGTGGTGGGAAAACTTTGAGACAATAATCCGGGATAAAATAAATTGGCAATTGGAAAAATATCAGCTAATAATGCCGGTGGGGGATGGTGTGAGGAGAGAGACCTCCCGTCTGGGGTGGAGGGGTGGGTGTGGCCTAGTGCCAGGAAATTGGCCAGAAATGGGAGTGCTGCAGTGGGCCTGGCTGCCCATCCCAAAGATCCTCTGGCTTGGCCCCCCCCCCCCCCCCCGACCATTGATCTTGGTGGGTCATGGCACCCCCGTCCTCTTAGGGTGCCTCCTGTCTGAGAGACCAACTGCCGCATGGAAGGATGATGAAGCGGGAAGGCTCAGCATGCCCTGTGGGCCTGTTTTGCAAAGTGACTGGAGACCTGACCGTACGGTTTCTGTCCCCTCTTCTGACCTTTGCATCATTGGAATGTGTTCCCTGGGGGCAAAGGTCAAGAAAATCAGTTACCCTGCGTTGGATAACAGGGAGGCAGGATTGTCCTGTTCTTCCCCCCCCCCCCCTGTTTACTGATCAATTTCCCCCCACGTGCCAGGCCATAAATATAAGATAGTCACTAATAAATCCAATAGGGAATTCAGGAGAAACTTCTTTACCCAGAGAGTGGTTAGAATGTGGAACTCACTACCACAAGGAGTAGTTGAGGCGACTAACAGATGCATTTAAGGGGAAGATAGATAAACACGAGGGAGAAAGGAATGTTGATGGGGAGGGAGGAGGCTCGCGTACAGCATAAACGCCGGCACAGACCCATTGGGCCGAATGACCTGTTTCTGTGCTGCAGACTAACCCTATACTCTGACCTGCTGCAAAGCGTCAGAAAACGCAGTTATAA
Source organism: Heptranchias perlo (assembly GCF_035084215.1). Classification (NCBI taxonomy): domain Eukaryota; kingdom Metazoa; phylum Chordata; class Chondrichthyes; order Hexanchiformes; family Hexanchidae; genus Heptranchias; species Heptranchias perlo. The sequence goes on along the minus strand of NC_090345.1, from coordinate 49,864,117 downwards.
AATAGTCTGTTGATATATATATATATATATACACTTGTGGACCTGCTCCAGTGGAGGTGATTGTATAATTCAGGTAATTGACTAATAAACGAACTGCATCCTCTACGTCATTTATGGGCACAAGCCCCATTATAGATTTCAGCCTACAATCTAATCTGACATTCCACTGCAGTACTGAGGGAGTGCCGCACTGTCGGGGGGGGGGGGGTGCCGCACTGTCGGGGGGGGGGGGGGGGTGCCAGTACTGAGGGAGTGCCGCACTGTCGGGGGGGGGGGGGGGGGGTGCCGCACTGTCGGGGGGGGGGGGGGGTGCCAGTACTGAGGGAGTGCTGCACTCTCGGGGGGGGGGGGGGGGGTGCCAGTACTGAGGGAGTGCCGCACTGTCGGGGGGGGGGGGGGGGGGGTGCCAGTACTGAGGGAGTGCTGCACTGTCGGGGGGGGGGGGGGGGTGCCGCACTGTCGGGGGGGGGGGGGTGCCAGTACTGAGGGAGTGCTGCACTCTCGGGGGGGGGGGGGGGGGGGGTGCCAGTACTGAGGGAGTGCCGCACTGTCGGGGGGGGGGGGGGGGGTGCCAGTACTGAGGGAGTGCTGCACTGTCGGGGGGGGGGGGGTGCCAGTACTGAGGGAGTGCCGCACTGTCGGGGGGGGGGGGGGGGTGCCAGTACTGAGGGAGTGCCGCACTGTCGGGGGGGGGGGGGGTGCCAGTACTGAGGGAGTGCTGCACTGTCGGGGGGGGGGGGGGGTGCCAGTACTGTGGGGAGTGCTGCACTGTCGGGGGGGGGGGGTGCCAGTACTGAGGGAGTGCCGCACTGTCGGGGGGGGGGGGGGGTGCCAGTACTGAGGGAGTGCCGCACTGTCGGGGGGGGGGGGTGCCAGTACTGAGGGAGTGCTGCACTGTCGGGGGGGGGGGGGGTGCCAGTACTGAGGGAGTGCTGCACTGTCGGGGGGGGGGGGGGTGCCAGTACTGAGGGAGTGCTGCACTGTTGGGGGCCCCATCCTTCAGGTGAGACGTTAAACCGAAGCCCTGTCGTCTTGTCCCATTGGTTCAGGTGGACATTTTTTTATTCGTTCATGGGACGTGGGCGTCGCTGGCGAGGCCGGCATTTATTGCCCATCCCTAATTGCCCTTGAGAAGGTGGTGGTGAGCCGCCTTCTTGAACCGCTGCAGTCCGTGTGGTGACGGTTCTCCCACAGTGCTGTTAGGAAGGGAGTTCCAGGATTTTGACCCAGTGACGATGAAGGAACGGCGATATATTTCCAAGTCGGGATGGTGTGTGACTTGGAGGGGAACGTGCAGCTGGTGTTGTTCTCATGTGCCCGCTGCCCTTGTCCTTCTAGGTGGTAGAGATCAAGGGTTTGGGAGGTGCTGTCGAAGAAGCCTTGGCGAGTTGCTGCAGTGCATCCTGTGGATGGTGCACACTGCAGCCACAGTGCACCGGTGATGAAGGGAGTGAATGTTTAGGGTGGTGGATGAGATGCCAATCAAGCGGATGGCTTTGATCCCCATTACACTGAGCTTGAAGAGCTCCTGGTGTCTTGGCCATCATTCCCCTCTCAGTGAAATCAGATTAAGCCATTTGTGTCTCGCTGTCTTTAGGATCTTGCTGTACACAAATTGGCTGCCACATTCCCTTGCTTAACACTTCAAAAAGTGATTGACAGTGAAGTGCCCTGAGAGACCTGATGGGCTGGATAATTCTCTTCAGACTGTTCTCTAATCAGCAGTCAAACAAAAAAGTTCCAGATTAAAGCAGTAGATTGGAGGGAATTCTTTTCATGAGATTCTTTCCTTCAGTTTCCTGGTGGGTATAGTCCCCAGGGCTACTCCCAATACGTCAGTCAAGTGGCCGTTCTTTGTGTGTGAGTTAATAGCCGGCCTGTTTGATCTGGGAGTATCCCAGCTTCTCCGAGGCTGCCTTGCCTGGTGCCCACACATGTACACGTGCCAGCAAGGTCATGAGGTGGTAATCAGAGTGGCAATTCCCTCTTCTAACGTGAGAGATGTTGTGGCCAGTTTTAGTATCACTGCCAGCTGAGGTAGTTTAGCCCAGCACAAATTGGACCTTTGAGCTTGGGAGCATCTGGTTGATATAACTCATTACCACACTGGGCAGAACCTTCAGTCACTGGCCAATGGTGGCACTTTCTGAACACAATCTAAAGTGATTAGTTTTCCAGCCAGTGATCCTTTTTTTTTAACTAAAAGATTGAGTAGGATAGAGTTATACAGCACGGATAGAGGCCCTTCGGTCCATCGTGTCCGCGCCGGCCATCAGCCCTGTCTACTCTAATCCCATATTCCAGCATTTGGTCCGTAGCCTATAGAGTCATAGAGTATAGGATGGGCCTATACTCTCTGGAATTTAGAAGAATGAGAGGTGATATCATTGAAACATACAAAATTATGAGGGGGCTTGTCAGGGTAGATGCTGAGAGGCTGTTGCCCCTGGCTGGAGCGTCTAGAACTAGGGGGCATAGTCTTAGGATAAGGGGTCAACCATTTAAGACTGAGGAGGAATTTCTTTACACCGTGGGTTGCTAATGTTTGGAATTCTCTACCACCGAGAGCTGTGGAGTTGTTGAGTATATTCAAGGCTGAGATAGATAGATTTTTGGACTCTAGGGGAAATCAAGGGATGCAGGGATCGGGCAGGAAAGTGGAGTTGAAGTAGAAGATCGGCCATGATCTTACTGACTGGCGGAGCAGGCTCGAGGGGCCGTATGGCCTACTCCTGCTCCTATTATGTTCTTATGAATTCACTTTCCGTCTTGCACCAGAAGCGGGATGTTTTCAGGCTGTTTCATGCGACATGCACATTGTGTTTCCAATCTCCAGGGTTTGGTGTGGCTGAAGGACAGGGACGCTACAAGCTGCAAACTGTGTGAGAAGGAGTTCTCCATCTCCACCAGGAAGGTAAATGACACACTGAGAATAACTTACCAGCAGGGTCATGTTCCTCTGGTGGGAGAGTCCAGAACAAGGGAGCATAATCTTAACATTAGAGCTAGGCTGTTCAGGGGGTGGTGTCAGGAAGCACTTCACACAATGGGTAGTGAAAATCTGGAACTCTCTTCCCCCAAAAAGCTGTGGATGCTGGTGGTCAATTGAAAATTTCAAAACCAAGACTGATAGATTTTTGTTGGGTAAGGGTATTAAGGTTAGGGAACGAAGGCAGTTAAATGGAGTTAAGGAACAGATCAGCCGTGATCTAATTGAATGGTGGAACAGGCTTGAGGGGCTGAATGGTCTCCTCCTGTTCCTATAATCGTCATTAGTAAAGCATTGCTCCCGCTCGCAACAGTGTGACCTTTCACTTTGGGCCAAATCCAGTCCAGACTGGGATGAAAACTCACTTAGAATATATTTCCTATATTTGTTTTGAACCTGATGTATTTATATTATTGTTAAAGATAATATAAATACAATAATATAAATACATCAGGTTCAAAACAAATATAGGAAATAAAATTACATAAAAATACAGCAGAAGTGATTTAAAAAAAAAACAAGGCGTGTGATCAGTTAAAATGTGTGTTAAAAACATCAGGGCGAAAGGGCAGTGTGGGCCTATTGCCCAGTTAAAAGTTCTAGACACTAATGCACGTAACATAATTAATAAAACAAATGAATTTGAAGCACAAATTCAGCTTAAAGGGTCTGACGTAGTGGCCATCACTGAGACCTGGCTATAAACTGGGCGTGACGGGGAGATAAATATTCCAGGTTATAAGATCTTTAGAAAGGACAGGGAAATTGGAAAAGGAGGAGGAGTGGTGATATTGACAAGGGACACTATTACAGCATTAGAAAGAATGGATATCAGTAAGGGTGAGCAGGTAGTAGGAACTCTCTGGGTAGAACTGAGGAATAGAAAAGGATGCACGACTTTGGTGGGAGTTGTTTATAGACTTCCAGATAGCAGTAATAAAGTGTCCAGATTCATAAATGTGGAGATCAGAGACGCTTATTTCAAAAACAGAGTAGTTATAATGGGAGACTTTAATTTTCACATAGATTGGGAGAAGCAGAACAGCTCGAGTCCCAAAGGCAGTGAATTTCTTGTGTATTCGGGATGGTTTCTAGAACAATATGTTCCTGAGCCAAGAGAACAGGCCATCTTCGATTTAATAATAAGTAGTGAGCCTGAATTAGTCTATAATCTAAGGGTAAGGGAACACCTAGATAACAGTGACCATAATATGATGTGGTTCGATACTAGGTGTGAGGGAGAAGAGTGAGTCACGAACCAAGGTTTTAAATTTAGGTAAGGCTGACTGTGGAGGGATGAGGCAGGAATTGACCACAATAGACTGGGCAGAACTGCTAACTGATAAAATTACAGATGAACAGCGAGAGGTGTTTGAAAAAGTATTTGGTAGAATACAAGACCTGTACATACAAAGGGCAAGAGCTCTACTTGTGCAATTAAACAACCTTGGTCAACAAGGGAAGCGAGAGCTGGTATAAAATGGAAAGGCTTGTACAAAAGCAAATAACAGTGGAGATCCCACGGACTGAGAGAAATAAAGAACAGCAAAGGGATAGAAAAAAAGTGGTAAAAGCTGCAAAAAGGGAATAAGAGAAAAAGGTTGCGAGGGATATCAAGGACAACACTAAAGGTTTTTACAAGTATATTAGGAGAAAGAGGGTGGCTAAGAGTAATGTGGGCCCCTTAATAACAGACGCAGGTGACATTGTAAATCAGGAAATCAGACTTGCTAAATAGTCACTTTGGTCTTCAGAGTGGAGGATGAGGATAAAGTACCAGAGATACAAGGAAAATTTAAAATAAATCAAGGGGAGGAACTTACTACATTTAATATAAGTAAAAAAACATGGAGAAACTAATGTTATTAAATACAGACACATCTCCAGGACCTGATGGTTTCCACCTCAGGATATTAAAAGAAGTAGGTGAGGAAAATGTTGGTGCATTAGTCACAATCTTCCAAAATTCTCTCAATTCAGGAATTGTCCCCTTGGATTGGAAAATTGCCAGTGTCACTCCACTATTTAAGAAGGGTAAAAAGGATGAACATGGAAATGATAGGCCTATTAGTCTAATAGTTGTGGTGAAGTTACTAGAATCTGTTATTAGGGGCAGAGTGACTGAGCATTTGGACAAATATGAGCTGATCAGAGAGAGCCAGCGTGGATTTGTAAAGGGTAAGTCATGTCTAACAAACCTAATTGAATTTTTTGAGGAGGTAACTAACGTGGTAGAAAAGGGAGTGTCTACAGATGTTGCTTATATGGACTTCCAGAAGGCATTCAACAAGAATCGACAAAAATGAAAGCGCATGGAATTGGAGGCAACCTATTGACATGGATAGGGAATTGGTCAGGAGGCAGAGAGTAGGGATAATGGATATGTGGTCAAATTGGCAGAATGTGACTAGTGGTGTCCTCCCAGGGATCTGTACTGGGCCTCATCTTTTCACTCTACTTATACATGACTTGAATGAAGGGATAGAGAGCTGTATATTTAAGTTTGCTGACTACACTAAGTTAGGTGGCACAGTAAATAATGAAGATGGGAGCAGAAAGTTGCAAAGGGACATTGGGTGGGCAAAAATGTGGCAGATGGAGTTGATCGAAACTACAGTACAGAAACAGGCCATTCGACCCAACTGGTCTACGCTGGTATGCTCCACACGAGCCTCCTCCCTCCCTACTTCATCTAACCCTATTAGGATAATCTTCTGTTTTCTCCTTCTTGTGCTTTCTAAATTCCCCTTAAATGCATCTATGCTATTTGTCTCAACTACTCCTTGTGGTAGCATGTTCCTCATTTTTACCATTCTTTGGGTGAAGAAGTTTCTCCTGAATTCCCTATTGGATTTATTAGCCACTATTTTATATTGATGACCTCCAGTTTTGGACTCCTCCGCAAGTGGAAACATTTTCTCTACGTCTACCCTATCAAACCCTTTCATTATCTTAAAGTTCTCTCCGGTCACTCCCAGCCTTTTTCCAGAGAAAAGATCCCTAGCGTATTCAGCCTTTCCTGATAAGGATATGCTCTCAGTTCTGGTATCATCCTTGTGAATCTTTTTTGCACCTTCTCCAATGCCTCTATATCCATTCTATAATATGGAGACCAGAACAGTGCACAGTGTGGTCTAACCAAGGTTCTGTACAAGTTTAACATAACTTCTTTGCTTTTCAATTCTATCCCCCTAGAAATGAACCCCAGTGCTTGATTTATCTCTTACGGCCTTTTTAAGCTGCGTTATTACTTTGTGATTTGTGTATCTGTACCCCTAGATCCCTTTGCTCGTCTATCCCGTTTAGACTCATTATCCAAGCAGTATGTGGACTCCTTATTCTTCCTACTGAAATGCACCACCTCATACTTATTTATATTGAAATTCATTTGCCAATTACATGCCCATTCTGCAAGTTTATTAATGTCCTCTTGCATTTGACACATTTTTCCTTTGTATTAACTACACCCCCCAATTTGGTGTGGTCCTCAAATTTTGAAATTGTACTTCTGATCGTTGATAAATTGTGGACAACAGTGGTCCCAGCACCAATCCCTGTGGAACACCACTTCCTACCTTTTGCCAGTAGCTACCCTTAACCTCTCTTTTCTGAATAGTAGCCAGCTCGCTATCCATTCTGATACCTGTCCCCGACTCCACGTGCTCTGACCTTAGCCATGAGTCTACAATGCGGTACCTTATCGAAGGCCTTTTGAAAATCCAAATATATTACATCTACTATATTACCCTTGTCTATTCTTTACTACTTCAGAGAATTCAATAAGGTTGGTCAAGCATGACTTTCCCTTCTGAAATCCATGCTGACTATTATATTTTTGTTCTCTAGTGGGAGAACCGTCACCACACAGACTGCAGCAGTTCAAGAAGGTGGCTCACCACCACCTTCTCAAGGGCAATTAGGGATGGGCAATAAATGCCGGCCTCGCCAGCGACGCCCACATCCAACGAATGAATAATAAAAAAAAGTCTTTGTTATATCCTTGAGAGAGATTCCATTATCTTTCCTACCATCGATGTTAAGTTAACTGGTTTATAGTTCCCTGGACTTGTTTCTCCCTTTTTAAATATAGGAATAACATTAGCTGTCTGCCAGTCCTCTGGCACAATTTCCTTTTCTAGTGAATTTTTATATCTATGTAATCGTGCCTCTGCTATAGAATATTCACGGATGCAATCCATGCGGACCAGGGGTTTTATCCTCTTAAGTTTGATTTAGTTTATCAATTATCTCCCCCCTTTCTATCTTAAATGTTTCAATATCTTTTTTGATCTCTTCTAATGTCCTGCCTGCCTTGTTAGTCTCCCTGGTAAATACGGAGGCAAAGTAACTATTCAACATTTCTGCCATTTCGCTGTCATTACCTGTGAGTTTATCTTATGCATCCCTTCATGCTCCTATCCCTACACTGATTTTTCTTTTGTTATTTATTTGTCTGCAGAATACTTTACCATTTTTATATTCCTTGATAATTTAATCTCGTCCCTCTTTGCTTTCCTAATTGTTTTTTTGACTTCTTGTCTAACCTCTTCATATTGCCTTTTGTCATCCTTCTTTATTGTCTATGTACTTAGTGTATACCTTTTTCTTAGTTTCAATTTTACCCTTATCTCTCCATCGTGTTTCATTATTCCCTAGTTTGCTCTTTTTAGTGGAATATACTTCTCCTGAACACTCTTGATTACCGTTTTAATTTGTTAAAAAATTTTTCCAGTTTACCTTCCGTAGTTCCATTCTCATCCCCTTAAAATGAGCTTTTTTCCCATTTGTCTGTCTTATGTCTTTCTCAGTCACTATTTTAAATCTTATTATGTTATGATCGCTATTGCCTAGATGTTCCCCTATGCTTACTTCTCTTATCTATTCTGGTTCATTTCCCATTACTAGATCCAGCAGTGATTCCTCTCTTTTTGGGATTCTCACATACTGGGTAAGAAAGGAGTCCTGTCCAAACTGTTTAAAAACTCCCATTTCCTTTTCCCCTACCTCTTGTCAATTCATTTCGGAGTAGTTGAAATCTCCCATGAATATTAGTCAATTTTTTTTTACTCATTTCATAAATTTGGCTACATATTTCATCCTCCATTTCACTTCCACTATTAGGTGGTCTGTTGAATATACCTATTAACTTGATCGACCCCTTCTTATCCTTTGTCCCAATCCATATGGATTCTGTTTCCATCTTAATGTCACTTATGTCCCTTTTTTCTATTGCCATTATGTTGTCTCCAATTAGTACAGCTACTCCACCCCCTTCCTTCCCTATCATTTCTAAATACATTATATCCTGCAATATTTAACTTCTTTATGCAGCCATGTTTCAGTTATCCCTACCAAATCTGACTAATCGCTATTGCCTCCAGTTCCCTTGTTTTGTTTCGGATGCTGTGCACATTGCTGTACAGGCAACTTAATTTGTTTTTAGTAATTGTTCAATTCCCTTTCTAAGTCATTTTGTACTCCTGTTCTATTACTGTATTTGTTCCCTGTTTGTTACCCTTATTCCTTACCTTGGTTTGACCTTTACTCTCATTTCCTTTTTCTTCTCGCATGTTATCTTCCCCAGATCCCTCTCCCTGTCTTACCAGTTTAAAGTCCTATCCACAGCCCTATTTATCCTTTCCGCTCGGACACTGGTCCCATTCCGGTTCAGGTGGAGCCCGTCCCAGTGGTACAGCTCCTTCCTGTCCCAGTACTGGTGTCAGTGTCCCATGAAATGGAACCCTTCCTTCCCACACCACTCTTTCAGCCACACACTCACCTTCCTGATCTGCCATTCCCTACGCCAATTAGCACGTGGGCTCAGGTAGTAATCTTGAGATTACCACCTGTGAGGTCCTGTTTTTTAATTTAGTTCCTAACTTCTGATATTCCCTTAGCAGGACATCCTCCCTTTTCTTCCCTGTATTATTGTTCCCAACATGGACCACGACAACTGGATCTTCCCCCTTCCTTTCCAAGTTCCTCTCCAGTTGCTCCGAGATAGCCTTTACCCTTACACCAGGTAGGCAACACACCCTCCTGGACTCCTGGTCGTGAGTGCAGAGGATGCTATCTATCCCCCTAATTATCGAATTCCCTATGACTACAACCTTTCTATTCTGCTCCTCCCCCCTTGGACAGCCTCATGCTCCATGATGCCATGGTTAGCATTCTGGCTGTCCACCCTGCAGCCTAAATCCTTATACGCAAAGGTAGCAAGTACATTGTATCTGTTGGACAGGACCAGTGTCTGTGGGACCTCCTCCTCTACTTCCCCTTGGTTCCCCTTACCCTGCTGTGTCGGAGTGTCTCTAACTTGCACTCCAGCTCAAGGACTCTTGAGTTGGAATGACTCAAAGCAGAGACATTTCCTGCAGATATGGCAATCCGGGACCATCTTGCTGTCCACAGACTCCCACATACCACGGTCCTGTTCAATGTGTGAAAGTGAGGTCTTCCACTTTGGACCAAAGAAAGATAGATCAGAGTATTTCCTAAATGGCGAGAAGCTAGGAACTATAGATGAGCAGAGAGATTGAGGGGTCCAAGTACAGAAATCAATAAAAGCCAGTGGACAGGTACAAAAAATAATTAAAAGTGCTAATGGACTGTTGGCCTTTATGTCAAAAGGGCTGGAATCCAACTGGAGGAAGTAATGCTACAGAGCTCTGGTCAGACCCCATCTGGAGTACTGTATTCAGTTCTGGGCACCGCATCTCAGGAAGGATATATTGGCAGATTCACCAGCATGATACTGGGGCTAAAATGATTAAATTATGAGGATAGCTTGCATCGACTAGGCTTGCATTCCCTTCAGTTTAGAAGATTAAGAGGTGATCTAATTGAGGTGTTTAAGATGATTAAAGGAGTTGATAGGGCAGATAGAGAGAAACTATTTCCTCTGATGGGTGAGTCCAGAAAAAGGGCCATAGCATTAAAATTAGAGCTAGCCCATTCAGGGTTGATGTCAGGAAGCAATTCTTCCCACAAAGGGCAGTGGAAACCTGGAACTCTTTCTCCTAAAAAGCTGTTGAGACTGGGGTTCAATTGAAAATTTCAAAACTGAGATTGATTTTTGTTGAGCAAGGGTATTAAGGGTTATAGAACCAAGGTGGCTAGATGGAATTACAGATCATCCATGATCCAGTTGAATGGTAGAACATGCTTGAGGGGCTGAATGGCCTCCTGTTCCAGTGTTCCTACAAACGAGTGTTGAGCAGTTTGAATTCACGTCCTATTGAGTGAATTCACAGCACCAAACCGCCCGAATTTGGCACCTATCCCACATTATACTTATCCTGGGAGTGTTTGATGGGCTAGTGTAGAGGGAGCTTTACCCTGGGAGTGTTGGATAAGGGCAGTATAGAGGGAGATTTAATCTCTAACCCGTGCTGTAACTGCCCTGGCAATGTTTAATAGGACAGTGTAGAGGGAGTTTTACTCTGTATCTAAGCTGTGCTGCCCTGGGAGAGTGTGATGCTGAAACTGGGGAAGATGCCTTGAGAACAAAAATGTTTAACCTTGTGTTTGGTTTGTCTTCTCATGGGGTGAGCTTCCCAGACATTGCAGTCTTGAGTTGTACATGCTAAGATCTATTATTTGTTAAGAGTATTGGTGTGTATCATGTTACAGTCTACAGCCACTTGCTTTAGAAATGTTTGTGAAGCTGCAATGTTTTTCCACTGGTGTTCCTCCCCTCCTGTAGCTGCTGCCTTAGGCTTGGGCACTCTCAGAGTACCATTCACCCTCCTGTAGACCATCAGTGTGAGCAGGGAGCTTATAGCCAAAACTAATCCTGTCCTCATTTTCTAGCAGAGGCCTGAGCAGCATAGAGGAAGATTTACAAAGCTCTGTCCTTGCAAATCTGCCTTCCATTCCTCTCAAATCCTTGAATGTGTTGTCACCTCCCAAATCCATGCCCATATTTCCCTCAACTCCATGCCTGAACCCCTCCAATCTGGTTTCCACTCCTGTCACCGCACTGAAACGGTCCTAATCAAAGTTACAAATAAGATCATCCAAAAACACATCAGGTTCCACATGTATGCTGACGATACCCAGCTCCCTCAACCCCTCCATTGCCTCTGTTATCGCACTGCTTTTCTGACATCTAGTCCTGGATGAGCCGAAATTCCTCCAATTAAATACTGGGAAGACCAAAGCCTTTGTCTTTGGTCCCCACCACAAACTCTGTTTCCTAGCCACCGACTCCATCTCTCTCCCTGACTATTGAGGCTGAACCGAACCGTTCGTAACCTTGGCGTCCTATTTGACCCCGAGCTGAGCTTCCGACCTCATATCTGCTCCATCACCAAGACTGCCTACTTCCACCTCCATAACATTGCTCGTCTCCACCCCTGGCTCAGCTCATCTGCTGCTGCTGAAAGCCTCATTCATGCCCATTACCTCCCAACTCGACTATTCCAATGCTTTTCTGGCTGGCCTCCGATCTCCACCCCCCACTTCATAAACTTGTGCTCATCCTTTGCTGCCCGTATCCTAACTCACACCAAGTCCTGTTCACCCATCACCCTTGTGCTCACTGACCAACATTAGCTCTCAGTCCACCACTGCCTCAAATTTAAAGTTCTCACCCTTGTGTTCAAATCCCTCCCTATCTTTGTAAGCTCCTCCAGCCCAACAACCCTTCAAGAATTCTGCGCTCCTCCAATTCTGGCCTCTTAACCATCCCTGATTTCCTTCGCCCCTCCATTGGTGGCCATGCCTTCAGCTATGGAATTTCCTAGTTAAACCCCTCTGCCTCAGCTTTGTCACCCTTCTTTTGGCTCGGGGTCAATGTTTGTCTGATTACGCTGTTGTGAAGCGCCTTGGGATGTTTTCCTTTGTTAAAGGTGCCAATTAAATGTTGTTGGTAAGCAGAGTTAGGTTTTCTATTTAACGTGAAGTAAAATGCGTAACTGCAGCAGTGTTGATGAAGCTCTGATTTCTGTCATTATCCTCTCCTCAGCATCACTGCAGAAACTGTGGGGAGATCTTCTGCAACACCTGCTCTGACAATGAGCTTCCTCTGCCCTCTTCACCGAAACCTGTGCGTGTGTGCGACACCTGTCATGCACTGCTACTGCAGCAATGTTCCTCCAACACCGCCTGAGATTCCCCAATGCACGCAGCCTGATTTTGGGGGGGTGTGAGGAGGGTCTCGTGTAGCATTAACGCCACATGGACATGCAATAACCCACTTTCCTGTTTTGTGAAGACTTTGATATTGGCAGTTTTGTACCTGTCATTTCTGCAGGTTATTGGAGACATTTGCTGTGTTGCTCAATGACAGTGCTTCTAATTCACATAACTGGCACTAATTTGGATGTCTGTATAATTTTGTATTAACAATGAGTATTTTTAAATGTATTTAAATAAGATCACTAATGCAGTATTTGGTTGAAAAGCTGAACTTTTGCTGGTGTACGATTTATTTCTGCCCTTCAAATTGAACTAACTGAGTAGGAGGTAATTGAGTGGAATTTTTCTTTTGATTTCTTGGGATTATCTAATTGTTTCACATGATGTAAGTGGAAGCTGGTGTGTATTGATATTCAATGGCAGAAGTTGTTTTATATTAAAATCTCTGCCTGATCAAGGACACTTCAGTCATAAAATTATAACACTACTTAAATAGTTTCTGCACCAGCTGCTGCTTGTAAATCAATTGAGGCCTATAAATCAAACTGTCCCTAATTGCTGATCTGATTCAGAGCCATAGACTGGGGGAAATGAAACAATGGCCATGACATCCCTCACCTTAATGAGCACAAATTCCCCATGAAAAAAACCCCACTGCAAGTGATATTGAGCAGAGGTGTTTGAAGCTGTTAACACTATTGACTTAAACAGCAGGAGAACTCCCTGCTCCTGTAAATAGTTTTGTGGGATTTTTACAATGAATGGACATACTGCTCCATTTTCACATCTTATAAGCAGCCACAACACTAGAGGCTGGGGAAGGTTACAGAGCCCAGTATTTATACTGGCTAGATTCTGCATGAGATACAAATAGTGTTGGTGTTCACACACACACAATACAGCTGAGGCTGTGGGCTTCAGTTTATTAACAGGGACCAGGCATCACTAACTAACCAGAATTTTTAAGGTGGGAGTTATGAGTGACACAAAACTGGTGGGAAATAAACTGACTTACATCTGGGAACATGGACTCGTGTTTTATAGGAAGAGAGAGAACTTAGATTGTGAGTGGGCAAAACTGGTGAATGGATTTCAATGTAGGTAAGTGAGGTCATCCATTTTGGACCTAAAATGGATAGATCAGAGTACTTTCTAAATGGTGAAAAGCTCAAACCAGTGGTGGTCCAAAGAGAGTTAAGGGATAGAAGTTATAGCTGCAGCTATACAGAGTACTGTGTTCAGTTCTGGGCACCGCACCTTAGGAAAAATATATTGGCCTTGGAGGGAGTGTAGTGCAGATTTACTAGAATAATACCTGGACTCCATCTGTAGTGGGTAAGTTGTTAGAGGGTATTCTGAGGGACAGGATCTACAGGCATTTGGAGAGGCAGGGACTGATTAGGAACAGTCAGCATGGTTTTGAGAGGAAAATCATGTCTCACGAATTTGATTGAGTTTTTTGAAGGGGTAACCAAGAAGATGGATGAGGGCTGTGCAGTAGACGTGGTCTACATGGACTTCAGCAAAGCCTTTGACAAGGTACCGCATGGTAGGTTGTTACATAAGGTTAAATCTCACAGGATCCAAGGTGAGGTAGCCAATTGGATACAAAATTGGCTTGACGACAGAGGGTGGTTGTAGAGGGTTGTTTTTCAAACTGGAGGCCTGTGTCCAGCGGTGTGCTTCAGGGATCGGTGCTGGGTCCGCTGTTATTTGTTATTTATATTAATGATTTGGATGAGAATTTAGGAGGCATGGTTAGTAAGTTTGCAGATGACACCAAGATTGGTGGCATTGTGGACAGTGAAGAAGGTTATCTAGGATTGCAACGGGATCTTGATAAATTGGGCCAGTGGGCCGATGGAGTTTAATTTAGATAAATGTGAGGTGATGCATTTTGGTAGATCGAATCGGGCCAGGACCTACTCCGTTAATGGTAGGGCGTTGGGGAGAGTTATAGAACAAAGAGATCTAGGAGTACAGGTTCATAGCTCTGTGGAGTCACAGGTGGATAGGGTGGTGAAGAAGGCATTCAGCATGCTTGGTTTCATTGGTCAGAACATTGAATACAGGAGTTGGGATGTCTTGTTGAAGTTGTACAAGACATTAGTTAGGCTGCACTTGGAATACTGTGTACAGTTCTGGTCACCCTATTAGAATCATAGAAGTTTACAACATGGAAACAGGCCCTTCGGCCCAACATGTCCATGTCGCCCAGTTTATACCACTAAGCTAGTCCCAATTGCCTGCACTTGGCCCATATCCCTCTATACCCATGTAACTGTCCAAATGCTTTTTAAAAGACAAAATTGTACCCGCCTCTACTACTGCCTCTGGCAGCTCGTTCCAGACACTCACCACCCTTTGAGTGAAAAAATTGCCCCTCTGGACCCTTTTGGATCTCTCCCCTCTCACCTTAAATCTATGTCCCCTACCTTTGGGAAAAGATTTTGACGATCTACCTTATCCTATGCCCCTCATTATTTTATAGACTTGTATAAGATCACCCCTCAACCTCCTACTCTCCAGGGAAAAAAGTCCCAGTCTATCTAACCTCTCCCTATAAGTCAAACCATCAAGTCCTGGTAGCATCCTAGTAAATCTTTTCTGCACTCTTTCTAGTTTAATATCCTTTCTATAATAGGGTGACCAGAACTGTACACAGTATTCCAAGTGTGGCCTAACTAATGTCTTGTACAACTTCAACAAGACATCCCAACTCCTGTATTCAATGTTCTGACCAATGAAACCAAGCAAGCTGAATGCCTTCTTCACCACCCTATCCACCTGCGACTCCACTTTCAAGAAGCTATGAACCTGTACTCCTAGATCTCTTTGTTCTATAACTCTCCCCAACGCCCTACCATTAACGGAGTAGGTCCTGGCCCGATTCGATCTCCCAAAATGCATCACCTCATATTTATCTAAATTAAACTCCATCTGCCATTCATCGGCCCACTGGCCCAATTTATCAAGATCCCGTTGCAATCCTAGATAACATTCTTCACTGTCCACGATGCCACCAATCTTGGTGTCATCTGCAAACTTACTAACCATGGCTCCTAAATTCTCATCCAAATCATTAATATAAATAACAAATAACAGCGGACCCAGCACCGATCCCTGAGGCACACCACTGGTCACAGGCCTCCAATTTGAAAAACAACCCTCTACAACCACCCTCTGTCTTCTGTCGTCAAGCCAATGTTGTATCCAATTGGATACCTCACCTTGGATCCCATGAGATTTAACCTTATGTAACAACCTACCATGCGGTACCTTGTCAAAGGCTTTGCTAAAGTCCATGTAGACCACGTCTACTGCACAGCCCTCATCTATCTTCTTGGTTACCCCTTCAAAAAACTCAATCAAATTCGTGAGACATGATTTTCCTCTCACAAAACCATGCTGACTGTTCCTAATCAGTCCCTGCCTCTCCAAATGCCCGTAGATCCTGTCTCTCAGAATACCCTCTAACAACTTACCCACTACAGATGTCAGGCTCACCAGTCTGTAGTTCCCAGGCTTTTCCCTGCCGCCCTTCTTAAACAAAGGCACAACATTTGCTACCCTCCAATCTTCAGGCACCTCACCTGTAGCGGTGGATGATTCAAATATCTCTGCTAGGGGACCCGCAATTTCCTCCCTAACCTCCCATAACGTCCTGGGATACATTTCATCAGGTCCCGGAGATTTATCTACCTTGATGCGCGTTAAGACTTCCAGCACCTCCCTCTCTGTAATATGTACACTCCTCAAGACATCACTATTTACTTCCCCAAGTTCCCTAACATCCATGCCTTTCTCAACCGTAAATACCGATGCGAAATATTCATTTAGGATGTCACCCATCTCTTGTGGTTCCGCACATAGATGACCTTGTTGATCCTTCAGAGGCCCTACTTTCTCTTTTGCCCTTTATGTATTTGTAGAAGCTCTTTGGATTCACCTTTGCCTTATCTGCCAAAGCAATCTCATGTCCCCTTTTTGCCCTCCTGATTTCCGGCAATCTCTATACTCTTCAAGGGATCCACTTGATCCCAGCTGCCTATTCTAGAAAGAGTGCAGAAAAGATTTACTAGGATGCTACCGGGACTTGATGGTTTGACTTATAGGGAGAGGTTAGATAGACTGGGACTTTTTTCCCTGGAGAGTAGGAGGTTGAGGGGTGATCTTATACAAGTCTATAAGGTAGATAGTCAAAATCTTTTCCCAAAGGTAGGGGAGTCTATAACGAGGGGGCATAGATTTAAGGTGAGAGGGGAGAGATACAAAAGGGTCCAGAGGGGCAATTTTTTCACTCAAAGGGTGGTGAGTGTCTGGAACGAGCTGCCAGAGGCAGTAGTAGAGGCGGGTACAATTTTGTCTTTTAAAAAGCATTTGGACAGTTACATGGGTAAGATGGATATAGAGGGATATGGGCCAAGTACAGGCAATTGGGACTAGCTTAGTGGTATAAACTGGGTGACATGGACATGTTCTAACTTCTATGATTCTGAGGACAGATTACACAAACAAGGGTTGTTTTCCCTGTAACTTAGGGTAGATAGAAACAATTTCTGCTGGTTAGGGAATCTAAGACTAGGACATAGCCTAAAAATTAGAGCCAGGAGTGAAATTAGGGAACTCTTCTGCAAATAACAGTTGATGCTAGCTCAATTGTTAATTTTAAATGAGTGATAATACCTTTTTAACAAAAATCTAAGGGGTATGGGGCTAAATGGCCTACACCTGGTCCTGTGTGTTATTGTTTCTTGATACCAGACAACTTCAAATCACAGAACCAACCATTTTAAAATAGTTTTAAAACTTTTATTACACTCAGGATATTTCATGAGGAAAAAAAAATACTGCCAAATAAAAAGGAAAACTGAAGCAAAAATGAAACCTGAAAATTTGAATGAACATTATCACCAACTTAAACTATCATGTCCAGACCCTGTTATAGAAACAGAGCGGGAAGATTACGGACTCAGAACTACAAGTTCTGCAGAATACGAAAACAAAATGACTAGAAGCGGCCAGCGTCACCTTGAGGCTGTCCTGCGGAGTTACTGATACATCCGCCAGCCTCCACCCCCGCCCATGCTCCCCATTCCTCCCATGTTACTCCCCATTCCCATGCCTCCGGCGCTGCCGTAGTATCCCCCTGCACCGTTGTTGGTTCCACCGTGCCGACCTGGAATAAAGAATTCAATCGTAAAGCCTTCAAATCTATTTGTATTTTTAATACAGCCATTTAAAGGTTGATGGTCCGCCAAACAATATTACATCAGGGTAGTTGTAGAAAAGGGATTACTTATTTCCAAATTGCAAAACATGCTGTTAATCAATTATTTCTCATTTATAGTCTAGGACACCCCCATATATTTTAAAGATAAAAAGATGCTAAATTCAGGCTTTAAGTAACACATTCAACTTCTAGACATGCATCAACTAAAACCCACGCAACTGCTGAGAGTCAGTGCAGTCATAAAACAAACCGGACATGGAAACGCAACAATTTTTAATCTTACATTACAAGAGTACACGTGAACTTAATTCAGCTCTAAAATAGTAAGTGGTCACCTCATTTGTTCTGAAGTTGAAGCAGCAGACTGTAACTTTCCTTACCATAAGAGCCCACGCCGCTCTGATTCCCGTAGCCAGCTCCGTAACTGCTGGACATCGCATGGTTCCCAGAGCTCCCATAACCTCCCTGGTTCCCTACAGGAGACAAGAAGCTTTTTAGATAAATATATTGAGAACAATCACAGGACAGCTGAACAACACGACTGGTTTAAAATCCAACTCACCCATTGCGTGGCCTCCATAGCTACTTCCATAGTTGCCAGATCCTCCTCCCGCAGTTGAGTTCAAAAACAGCTCAATGTATCGATGCTCTGAAACAAGAAAATCAACCACCTTACAGAGATGCAGCAACTAAATCAGCTTTATTTTAGGAGGCACCTGTCCACTTTTTGCAGCAGGCCCATTTGAGAAAGCAAAACATCACTCAAAAGCCCTGAACCTCTCAGCACCTCCCCGGCGGCACTCTGGCCTCATTTATGGACACAAAGTACCCACTAGACCGGATTATGTTTGGGCTTGGGGAGGTATGGTGGTGAAAGGTTATGTACTTGACTATTAACCCAGAGAACGTGAGTTCAAATCTTACCATGGCTGTTTGAGAATTTGAATTCAATTTAATAAAAAGCTGGTTATCAGTAAAAGTGACCATGAAGCTGTTGGATTGCCGTAAAAACTCAACTTGTCCACTAATATCCTCTAGGGAAGGAAAGCTGCCGTCCTTACCTGGTCTGGCATGTGTGATTCCAGTCCCACATCAATCTGAAATGACCTAACAAGCTGCTCAGTTGTATCAAACTGCTCCCAGCCCCACCTTCTCAGGGCAACTAGGGATGGGCAGTAAATGTCAGCCTTGTCAGCAATGCCCATATCCGCAGAATGAATAAAGCATTTTTAAAAACTCATTTCATTATGTAATTAGAAAATTTATCATTTCATGAATTGGGACTGCATTCAAATCCAGATTTTTTTTAAGGGGGGGGGGGGGGGGAAGAGAGAGAATAGAAAAAGAACAGAGGCAGACACTAAATCCACTCAATTTGGTCAGATGTAACCACAACTTTGTTTCAGCTCCCATACCAGACAGGTGAATCTGCCCAGCTTCCAGACAATTGCAACCATTAAACGCTCGATGGGTGCAGCTGTTAGCCACTTAACTACAAATAGCTCCATTTTAATATCTATTTTCCTGCTAGGACAGGCACTGTCACCCTCCAGTAACTGGTGTAAGTGGCCATTACTCACAAGCAAGACCATATAGTTAGTATCAGCAGCGAAGCTGGCAGCCACAGGAACCTGCTCCTGTGTACACACTTCCCAGAATGGACCTGCTGGATCCCAGTCAGCAGCATGGGCCTTGGCTACATTTGATTTCTAACAAACACAGGGCCATGGATAGAGATCAGCTAAATCAGCACAGACTGGTGCTGGAATCGGGAACCTCCCCTTGTGTACGGCTCAGCTACTGGAACCCTCGGGGGAGTCTAGACTAGAGACAACGTTACACACTTACGCATGTGAGCTTTATCCTTGGACATGGCAGCCACTGCGTCCTCATGTGTTGCAAATTCAACATCGGCCTCCCCTGTAGCTCGGCCATCACTTCCATACTCCAGGTGGATACGCAGAGGATTCAGCGGGGAAAAAAACTACAGGGTCAACAAGATGGCAACATTAATCCGCAGAATTTAACTTCAGAAATGTGATTTTAATATGTAAAAGATGAGAAATATCTGCAGTTTGAGAGTGGCTGCAATTTATCACTCAGAACCTACATGGGCGACATCATCCTCCACTGCTCGGAATGGAAGGCCTCGCATGTGCACAAAGTGTCCACTCAGGTAGCTCGAGCTGGCATCTCCAGCACCTCCGTATCCATGGTTACCCATACCTTTCAACAGAGCACAAATCACAGTCAAAGGCTTGAAAATGCCAACAAGGCTGGTACCACTCTGCCCCTCATTTTATGCCAACACCACCACTGAAAAGCTAACAGCTTCCATTAAATGCCCAGCACAGGATGAAAAGCATAGACAGCCTCTCCTACCCCATCCGATCAGCCCCATTCTCTCCCCCCACCAAACTTTTCTCTCTTCCCCCCCCTTTAAAAATATTTCAGATGTAACCCGTTTGAAGATTTCAGCCATTACAAAACGCAATTAAATGGATCAAACGTACCTCTGCTGCCTCTCATTGCCCCGGGCCCATCGTATTCATCATTCCCATAACCATAGTTGTCATATCCATTGTAATCATCGTACCCACCGTAACCTGCACAAACCACAAGGATTAGTTGTTCAAAACCTAAACATTGCAAGGGTTAATACTGGGAATGCAGCTCCAAGTGCTGGCACTCTGGGCATCACACAATGTCAGTCTGTAAACACTGGGAATGCTGCTCCAAATGCTGACACTCAGCATTGTGGGGAAATGAGCAGAATATTTTTTTTTTTAAAAAACTCAGTTACGATCTGGAATGCACTGCCTGAAAGTGTAGTGGAGGCAGATTCAATAGTAACTTTCAAGAGAATTGGATAAATACCTGAAAAGCAGGGGAGTGGGACTAATTGGATAGCTCTTTCAAAGAGCTGGCACAGGCACGATGGGTCAAATGGCCTCCTGTGCTGTATCATTGTATGATTCTATAATTTGCAGATACATGCCAGTTTCCCCATGACCTCAACCCCATAACTAACACTCAGCCTCAAACACACAGGTCCCCACATTCTGTGCTTGCAATGAACTACACTATTACCTAATTGTTTTGTACCCAAGAATTTGTTTTGATTGATTGTTTTTTTGTTGACAGAAACCCCACACTTAGCCCAAACTCAGCAGGCTGACAGCAAAAAACTAATGGCAGATGATTGTATAATTTGATTGGTCATTCAGGATTGGTTGTGCTGGCAGGTGCTCAAGTAGTTTCTGATCGAGTTTCCTCCACGTTGATTTGTATGGTCCCTCCCACCTCAGCCCATTTGCTGCCTTTATATCATATCGATATATGTATCTATACAGTATTGGAATATATTAAAACAGCACTTCCATTTAGCAAAAACTCACCCCCACCATATCCTCCTCCTCCACGCCGCATTCGGTCATAAACACCCCCTCGCTGGGGGCCAGCGCCAAGATAACCACCTCGCCCGACTGGCCGATCATAGGGGCCTGGTCTCTGCCCCATCAGCCTCTTTGGCGGATCATAGTACGCTCTGACCTCACTTCTGCTGCTTTTAAAGATCTCAATGTACCTAAATCACAACGAGTACAAATTAGCATTCAGGAGAAATAGTCATCGCAAAAAAGATACTCTGGATAACAATTAAAAAACTGAATGTAAAATATATAATATAGGTCTCCGCTTACTTTAGAACATAATCTACTAGCGGTAAATACTATTCGTTTCTAAAGCATTCCAATACTACACAAATTTAACATTGGTTCCTACATGACACAGATTGTTTTAATCTTATGATTTCTCAATGGAACAAGCATATTTACTGTTTGAATATATTAACGTTTATATCATTCTTGTTAAGTAATCTCCTTGAAGCTTGGAGACCAAGTAAATTTAGAGGCCAACAATTGGATCTGATTCTAATGCATGAAAACATGGATATGTATAGAAACACTTACAGTCGCAATAGTTGTAATTACAATAAATTAATACTGATCATCATCTTGGGCATTCACTGATCTGCAGGTTGAAAAACCAAGAAAGACAGAGGGCGAGGGAGCCCCAGGTACTGAAACTGGAAGCCCCAGAGGGGGCTGGGCACACCTGGGAAATGAAACCAACCACTGTAGGAAGGGGGATGGGAGGGACATGCTAGAGAGCAAATATTACAGTGCAGGGAGGGGGTGTTGAGCACAAAAGAAAGTAACGAGTGAGCAAGCACTGTGCTGCCGGTGACGGCAGGTCAAGGGCAAAATGAAATGTTACTGTCAGTGCACCAACTCAAAAGGGCTCATAAACACCCCACACAGGTTTATACAGCACTCCAAATCGGACTCTCTCTGGGATATAAGAACACACAAGCCACCTAGAATTTGGGGCAGCTGTGAGACCTTTTTAAAAAAAATCTTGGCAAAACATTTGCAAACTAGTTTTCTGGATTATTTGTTTGGAATTATTCATCACATTCACTTTATTTTAAATGGCACAATTCAATCAAGCTACATTAGCAGCTTTTACCGGGGGAATCTCAGGATTATAGAACAGCTCTATAAAGACCATCCTTCATTCATGTACAAACATTTTCTTAACTGAGTGCAAGATCAGTGTGTAGTCCCAGCCTCAGAGCGTCATATACCAGCACCCAGCGTTTAAACTTGACTTTAAGATGAATAACCAACCCGTCCGTCCATCCCCACCTGTGCCCTATTCTTTCCTTGTGTTTCCCCAGTGCTTTTTCTGCTATCTCCTTTGAAGCAAACTGCACGAAGGCCTCCCCTGTGCTTCTCCCCTGGTAGTCCATCGGCAAAGTTATCCCATTTGGCACGATTTCCAACCCTTTAACCCAAGGACAAAATAACCCCGTCAAGGGGAACAATATTAAATGATGCACAATTCCCAACAATATCTACAAATATATAAAAGATTAAAGCCCAGTTACCAACACATAAAATGTAAAATACTTATAAATCTATACTTAAAACTTCAAGACAGTTAAAAACAGCTTAATGTTAGTGACCCAACTTTCATACTGATTTATAAAAGTGTTCAGCTTCAAAATAATCAGTTAAACAATGAGTACATCTCAACTTCAAAACTCGTTTCAATTACAACTCTTAATAACTGAACTGCTCTGGTGTACGGCAGCAATCGTTGGAAACACAAACTCCATTATGTTGAATCCAACTAGGTCAGATGATTAAAAATTACATTAGGCGGTCTGAAGTTACATTTAGGTACCAGATGTCACAAACATTTATATATAGTTCCTTGTTTTCTTAGGCTCTTAACACTTCGTCTTAACATAACATAACCAAATCCAGTTCTTGCCATTGTTGTCTATGATTTTAAATTTACACTATAAACACACACACACTGTTCATACGGTAAGCAGTTAAACATTTCAGATAACAAAATTCATGATAAAGTACTTGGTACCATTTACCCATTACAAATTACAACAGATGAGCAGATATAATAGCAATATGCTAAATGAACATTTTTTGTCCTATTAGGAATTGAGTGAAAAATACCTGTGAAAAATTGAACAATTTCTTCCTTGCTGCAGCCAAATGGAAGCCCACGGAGTCGCACTGTGCCATCATTGGAAGTATCGGAATGGTTGGGACCACTATGCTTCAGCACCCAGTCCATCTCACTGCCGTTAGATTTGAAAACTAAGGGGGAAAAGAGTACACACTATAGCTCGTCTACAAGACACAGACTCCTCCACCCCATATAAATCCTCAAACACCGCTCTGGGTTCCCTCTACACCCATTACTGCTGCTTTGTAGCAGAGACAGCTTCTGCCCGGGCCTTTTCCCGTCTCCCACCCAAATCTGCAATCCTCTGGTAAGGTGCCCAATGTGAAGTTCATTTCCCAGCACACCCACTCCTTCCAGCAACCATGTACCTTGTACCACAAGGGGGAGCGTACTGCTTCCATTGCTCCCCAGGGCTTCTGACAATTTACCACAAGGATGGTTTAATCATTTTCAGGCTCAAAGGGACCTATGGTGTAACCAATCACACCACCTGTGATGATTTCAGAGATTTCTTTTATATGACAACAGTCAAAGTGTTTTAGAAATAAGTTTTCCAATTAAACTTTAAAATGCAAAGTTGCAGGCTTACAGCTTCTGTGTAATGATTTTTCTTGTAAATAAACTATCTTAGTTTTAGCTTGAAACGTAACAGTTTGCTACTTGCTGCCTTTCGGAGCAGACAGAACATGGTGGGAGTCCCACGTGGTCTCGTTTGTCACAGTTGTGGCAGATTGGATCTTGCCTGGGCTGGCCAAGCTGGATTGCCTTTTCCTGTATTGTTAAATAGCATTTTCCACAAGAAGCCAGCAGCCTGAAACCAGGCTGATTACTATGATGCTTTGAAGATCAAATTAGCTATTCAAGGGGGGTCTATTGTAAAGATCTCAGACATTCAGGCTATTGCCAGATCATTTTCTGTGACAACCGAGACAGCCATTCCATGTTCAGCGGGAGCTCAGTTAAGACAGATGCATTCTGTTCCCACACCAAAGGGTAGGTATTCCACTCAAGGTAGTAACTCTGACTGACAATTTGACAAGACAAACCCCCCTCCATCTCACAGGCCTAAGGCAAGTGACTAAGAAACCTCTCGCTCCCTCAAACTGAGTGAAATGTGTCCTCACAGGAAGCACCAGGAAGGTAGCTGTAACCTCTTCTAGCCATACAACCCTCTAAGCGCTCCTCCAATTCTGGAATCTTGCGCATCCCCGATTTCCTTCGCCCCTCCATTGGTGGCCGTGCCTTCATCTTAACCGCCACTCCCACTTTCTCTGGGGCATTCTGTAACCATTCACAACCCTCTTGGGGGGGGGGATTCCCCATCAGTACATGGCTGCTGGGGTCACATTCCCGGGCCACGGGAGCATTCTCTACTTTGCCGGATTTTCCATGCTTCTCTCCATCTGCTTTAACTATTTACACTTGCTCCAGGCCCATCTTCTGTCTGTTTACGCCCTTTTGCCTTGTACCATCATCTCTTGTCATTTAATCACTCCTGCCCTCCACCCTATCACAGACCTTCCCCTTTAGTTCTTTTCCCTAGCTCTGTACCTGCTTAAAAATTGTTAATCTGTAACACCATCTAATTCTGATGAAAGAACATTGACCTGAAACGTTGACTCTTTCTCTCTCCACAGATGCTGCCTGACCTGAGCATTTCCAGCATGATTTTGCAACAGCCCCACACTATCTCAGCATAAAGGATCAAACCTGTGACGTAACTGGCAAAACAAAGTGTAGTGATCCACTAGGCTAGAACGGTGTTTGTTACTTTCAACAGTAAAACTGATGTTGCACCACTACCCTGCCAATCTTCAGACACTCACTCCCACATTTATACAGCGCCCTTCAACAAAGCAGAAGTGATGAGGTACTCCAAAGTTTGCAGTTGAACCCAAGCAGAGGAGGGGACAGGAATGAATGCACAGGCGAAGAGATGGGATTTAAAACTGGGGAAAGCAGCAAGGCAGAAATACTACCCAAAAGCTCTGCCACTGACGATAGAGCTCGAGGGGCACACTGTTGCCTTCCTGTCCATTAGACTTCTGCTGTTGCACGGTATAATACACAGGAAAACAGGCAGCGGACTGGAATGTAGAGAAACCATCCACCAACAGAACGCAGCAATGTCTCCAACTCATTGCTCATCATACAAACAGTGATGACTGAACGGGATAGCTTCGGGACATGGTCAGAAAGACTAATGGCATGTTGGCCTTATCTCAAAGGGGTGGAAGTTATGCTTCAGTTGTACAGAACTCTGGTGAAGTGCCATTAGGCGTTCAGTTCTGGGCACCGCACCTCAGGAAGGATAAGCTGGCCTTGGAGAGGCTGCAGCACAGATTCACTAGAATGATACCAGGGTTAGATAATGACAGGTTGCATAGATTTGGCTTGTATTCCCTTAAGTACAGACGATTGAGCTAATCAAGGAATTTAAAATGATAAAGCACTTTTTCACACCAAGGGTAATGGAACTCTGGAATTCTCTTCCCCCCCAAAAGGCAGTGGGTGCGCAAACAATTGAAACTGTCAAGACCTAGACAGACAGATTTTTGATCGGTAAGGGTATCAAGGGATATGGAGCACCAGCAGGTAAACTGAGTTGATGTACAGATCAGCCATGATCTAATTGAATGGCGGAACAGGCTTGAGAAGCTGAATGGCCTACGACATGATCTTTATATAAACAGTGCATCCTCTGACTTACCGTGACAGCACCGCAGGAGATTTCACTAGTAGTATAAAATCTCAGGTGTATACCCTTCCACCTGTCACGCTTGAGACATTACACAATACTTAATACAGGTTGTGTCACCCTCGAATAAAATACAAAGGAACAAAAGCAGTGCCTGGAATGTACAGAAACCCCCGCAACAGAAGACACGAGGGGCACAATGGCCTGCCTCGGACAGTCTGTGCTACGAAGTCACCCAGCTCAACGTAGAGCTGACTGTTACTGACCTTCGATATATCTGTGGCCCATATACTTCCGGTCCTTCGCCAAGGCTTTTTTGAAGTCTTCGGCTTTATCCAGATGCACGTAAGCTTCGCCGCTTGGACGACCTTCTTTGGAGGTGGTAAATTGCACTCCGCTCACTCCGTTTCGAATATCACACTCTACAACAAAAGAACACCCAACAAAATAACTGAATAAACATGCATCACCCACAGCAGCAGCTAAAATCAATCCCAACCACACGGACCTGAGAAGAACCGGGTCACTTCGTCGGGCGTACACGACCACGGTAGGCCACGCACTCGCACAACAAAGTCTTCCTCCTTTGTAGGAATTTCGGGCTCTTTCTCTGCAATCACAGTCAAACATTCAGTAGCAGCTGGCTGAGGATCGTGCCCAAAACAATTCAACTCTTTGTAATCTAAATCAATACCTTCTTCGATTTCTGGTTCCAAGTTAGTAAAAATTTCTGTAAAACAACCACATGTTTGAGTTAGTTTTACTCTTCACTGGAATCACACTGATTAACAAATCGCTTGCACTTTGCTCGCTGCATGAGACTTGGTTTCAATTCCTCAATTGCTCTTTTAGAGGACCAGAATGAGACTGTTCCCACAGAGCAAAGCACAGCAGGCAGACCCAGGTTACTCCAGGAACAGCACACAGTCCTGCACAGAGGACCGATCACTAGTATCCTAATGGTAGAGACTTGACTGGTCTGAAACCTCAAACAGAAACGGACTTTATCCGATCAGCCGTGTTTCACTTTCACCTTTGATTCAGAAGGTTGTGGGTTCAAGTCCAATTCCAGAGACTTGAGCATAGAATTGCGGCTGGCCCACCCCCGCACCCCGGGTTTGGTAAAGATATCCCATCACACTATTTCGAAGCAGAGCTGGGGAATTCTCCCCGATGTCCCGGCCAATATTTATCCCTCAAACAACATCACTTAAAAACAGATTATCTGCTCATTATCACATTACTGTTTGTGATCCGGGGCTCGGGCGCCACCGATCCGGGACACGGACCAGGGCAACTCCGCGGCCCGACCGGCCCTAAAGGCCACGCTTTAAAATGGGCGCGTTCGGACGGGCGTGTGGAGGCCGGGGCTCCGGAACAGTCACATCGGCTCCAGCAGTCTCACCCCGAGGAGATGCTCGCCTGGCAACCTCTCCCTCCACTCACACCACGAGGCCGTATTAAGCCCGTGCGGGAGCTACTCAGACGGTCCGAGGCCGCACTGGGCCCGGGCGGGAGGCGCTCATACACCACGAGGCCGCATTAGGCCCTGGCGGGAGCCGCTCAGACGGTCCGAGGCCGTACGAGGCCCGGGCGGGAGGCGCTCACAGGGCCCGGGGCCGCACTAGGCCCGAGCGGGAGGCGCTCAGACGGTCCGAGGCCGCACTAGGCCCGGGCGAGAGGCGCTCAGACAGTCCGAGGCCGCACTAGGCCCGGGCTGGAGGCGCTCACAGGGCCCGGGGCCGCAGCGGGAGGCGCTCAGGCGGCCCGGGGCCGCTCTTGGCCGGGCCCTGGAACCATCTCGTTACTGATTACCGTCCTCCTGCGCCATCGTGTCGAATCGGTCCGACCTCAGCGTTCACAACACGGGACAATGAAGATCGCAGCACCGGCCTCGCTCCGACAACCGGACCCACCCGACTCTCGGCAAAATGGCGCCTGATCCAGCCCGCCAACCAGCTAATCTCGCGAGAAACCGCCGAGACCGCCGCCTGTCACTCACCGATGACCCACCTCCCGCCCGAAAGCGACTGGGACCGAGCTCCTGTCACTCACCGGGACCCCGCCCCCTGCCCTACAGAGACGGGACCGAGCTCCTGTCACTCACCGGGACCCCGCCCCCTGCTCTTCAGAGACTGGGACCGAGCTCCTGTCACTCACCGGGACCCCGCCCCATACCCTGCAGAGACTGGGACCGAGCTCCTGTCACTCACCGGGACCCCGCCCCATACCCTGCAGAGACTGGGACCGAGCTCCTGTCACTCACCGGGACCCCGCCCCCTGCTCTTCAGAGACTGGGACCGAGCTCCTGTCACTCACCGGGACCCCGCCTCCGCCTCCCCCCCCGTGTGGGGGAGGGGGGTTGCTAGGCAGCCTGGTGATGGAAGGTGCGGCAGACCCAAGGCACTGCTCGGCAAGGGAGACCAGTAACTGAACCATATAATGGTACAGCACATAAGGAGGTGAGGAAAGCAGTCATCAAAACAATTCGGACAGAAAAGAGAAACTATGAAATTAAGTTATAAGAAATAGGAGCAGGAGTAGGCCATACGGCCCCTCGAGCCTGCTCTGCCATTCAATAAGATCATGGCTGATCTTCAACTTGGACTCTACCTTCCCACCCGATCCCCATATCCCTCGATTCCCCTGGAGTCCAAAAATCTATATCTAAGTCAACGACTCAGCATCCACAGCCCTCTGAGGTAGAGAATTCCAAAGATTCACAACCCTCCGAGTGAAGAAATTCTTCCTCATTTTAGTCCTAAATGGCCGACAACCTAGTTCAAGACTCTCTAGCCAGAGGAAACAGCCTCTCAGCATCTACCCTGTCAAGTCCTCTAAGAATTTTATATGTTTCAATGAGATCACCTCTCGTTCTTCTAAACTCCAGAAAATATAAAAAGAAATAGTGAAGTGTTCTACCGACACATAAATAACAAAAGAAAAATCAGAATAGGGACAGGGCTATTAAGGGATACGCACGATAAACTCACAGCGAAATGGCAGAAAAATGAAATAGTTACTTTGCCTCCGTATTCACCAGGGAGACTAACAAGGTGGACATGGCATTAGAAGAAGAGAGCACAAAAGATATGAAGACATTTAAGATAGAAAGTGGGGAGATAATTGATAAACTAACCAAAGCCTCGGGTCCAGATGGATTGCATCCGCGTATATTAAAAGAAGTTAGGGAAGGGATAGCAGAGGCACTATTACATAAATATAAAAATTCATTAGAAAAGGGAATAGCGCCAGAGGACTGGCGGAAAGCTAATGTGATTCCCATATTTAAAAAGGGAGATAGAACAAGTTCAGGGAACTATAAACCAATTAGCTTAACGTGGGTGGTAGGAAAGATAATGGAATCCATTATGTAATAGAAAAACATCTGTAAAACAAAAATATAATAAAGAATAGTAGGCACGGATTTTAGAAGGGAAGGTCACGCTTGACCAACCTTATTGAATTCTTTGAAGAAGTAACAGAAAGAGTAGACAAGGGTAATGCAATAGATGTAATATATTTGGATTTTCAAAAGGCTTTCGCTAAGATCAGACCATGTGGAGTCAGGGGACAGGTAGCAGAATGGCTAGCATAAGAACATATGAACGAAGAGCAGGAGTGGGCCATTCAGCCCCTCGAGCCTGCTCTGCCATTTGATAAGATCATGGCTGATCTGATTGTGACCTCAACCCTACTTTCCCGTCTACCTACTATAACCTTTGACTCCCTTGTTAATCAAGAATCTATCTGACTCAGCCTTAAAAATATTCAATGACCCTGCCTCTACCACTCTCTGGGGAAGGGAGTTCCACAGACTCACGACCCTCTGAGAAAAAACATTTCTTCTCATCTCCATCTTAAATGAAAGACACCTTATTTTTAAACTCTGTCCCCTAGTTCTAGTCTCTCCCACAAGGCCCAACTTGTCCAACCTTTCCTTATAAGATAACCCCCTTATCCCAGGAATCAGTTGAATGAACCTTCGCTGAATCGCCTCTAAAGCAATTATGTCCTTTCTTAAATAAGGAGACCAAAACTGCACACAGTATTCTAGATGTGGTCTCAACAATGCCCTGTACAACTTTAGCAAAACATCTCTACTTTTATATTCCATTCCCCTTGCAATAAATGACAACATTCCATTTGCTTTCCTAATCACTTGCTGGCTGACTACAAAACAGAAAACAGTGAACAGGGGTTAAGGGTGGCTACTCAGTCTGGCAAAAGGTGGGAAGTGGTATTCCACTGGGATCGGTGCTGGGACCACGGTCGTTCACAGTTTATATCAATGATTGGGACTCGGGAGTCAGAAGTACAATTTCAAAATTTGCGGATGACACCAAATTGGGAGGTGTAGATTTGTGCTGTTAAAATGAATTAAACTTACGAACATATGAAATTTACGGGCAGGAAAAGACCAGCTGGTCCATCAAGCCTGCCTCACACCTTGATGGCTGGACTATTGTGGCTAAACACTTCTTCCCTCCCCCACCTCCTCCCCCTTCCCTACCCCTACAGCCATGTAATCTGGAGAGTCAAAAAAAACAGAAAAAAAACAGGACCAGTAAGGGAAAAAGTACTTTGTAAAATTAATCTCCAACCCCCTCAGGTGATCGAAACTAGTCCAGAAGATCACATGGACCGAGTATTATCCATAAAGACACTTACCTTCTATATGATGCGGTCTCTGCCCCAGTCAGGAACTGGTCCAGCTCCCCTCTTGAAGGTGAGCAGAGAATCAGCACCCACAACACCAGCTGGCAAAGCATTCCAGAGGCTCACAACTCTCCGGGAAAAGAGGAACTGCCTAACATCCAATCTATTCCCACTCTTCCCAACCATGGCTAACAAAAGAAATTAAGGATAGTATTAGACCCAAAGAGGAGTCATATCAAGTTGCCAGAAAAAATAGCAAACCTGAGGATTGGGAGCAGTTTAGAATTCAGCAAAAAAGGACCAAGAGATTGATTAAGAGTATGAGAGTAAACTTGCAAGGAACATAAAAGTGGACTGTAAAAGCTTCTACGAGTATGTAAAAAGAAAAAGATTAGTGAAGACAAATGTAGGTCCCTTACAGTAAGAAACGGGAGAATTTATAATGGGGAACAGGACAATGGCAGAACAATTAAACAAATACTTTGGTTCTGTCTTCACGGAAGAGGACACAAATAACTTCCCAGAAATGCTAGGGAACCAAGGGACTAGTGAGAAGGAGAAATTAAAGGAAATTAGTATTCGTAAAAAAATAGTGATGGTGAAATTAATGGGACTGAAAGCTGATAAATCTCCAAGACCTGATAATCTGCATCCCAGAGTACTAAAAGAGGTAGCTTTGGAAATAGTGGATGCATTAGTTGTCATCTTCCAAAATTCTATAGATTATGGAACAGTTCCTGCAGATTGGAGGGTGGCAAACGTAACCGCACTATTTAAAAAAGGAGGGAGAGAAAACAGGGAACTATAGACCGGTTAGCCTAACGTCAATAGTAGGGAAAATGCTAGTCTATTATAAAGGATTTGATAACAGGACACTTAGAAAATATCAACGGGATTAGACAAAGTCAACATGGATTTATGAAAGGGAAATCATGTTTGGCAAATCTACTGGAGTTTTTTGAGGATGTAACTGGTAGAATAGATAAGAGAGAACCAGTGGATGTGGTTTATTTGGATTTTGATCAAGTCCCACATAAGAGGTTAGTGTGCAAAATTAAAGCACATGGGATAGGGGGTAATATACAGGCATGGATTGAAAATTGGTTAACAGACAGGAAACAGAGTAGGAATAAATGTTTCTTTTTCGGGGTGGCAGGCGGTGACTAGTGGGGTACCGCAGGGATCAGTGCTTGGGCCCCAGCTATTCACAATATGTATTAACGATTTGGATGAGGGAACCAAATGTAATATTTCCAAGTTTGCTGACGACACAAAACTAGGTGGGATTGTGAGTTGTGAGGAGGATGCAAAGAGGCTTCAAGGCAATTTAGACAAGTTGAGTGAGTGGGCAAATACATGGCAGATGCAGTATAATGTGGATAAATGTGAAGTTATCCACTTTGGAAGGAAAAACAGAAAGGCAGAGTATTATTTAAATGGTGATAGATTGGGGAATGTTGATGTACAAAGGGACCTGGGGTCCTTGTACACCAGTCACTGAAAGCAAACATGCAGGTGCAGCAAGCAGTTAGGAAGGCAAATGGTATGTTGGCCTTCATTGCAAGAGGATTTGAGTATAGGAGCAAGGATGTCTTACTGCAGTTATACAGGGCCTTGGTGAGACCACACCTGGCGTATTGTGTGCAGTTTTGGTCTCCTTACCTAAGAAAGGATATATTTGCCATAGAGGGAGTGCAGCAAATGTTCACCAGACTGATCCCCGGGATGGCAGGACTGTGGTATGAGGAGAGATTGGGTCGACTTGGCCTGTATTCACTCAAGTTTAGAAGAATGAGAGGGGATCTCATTGAAACATAGAAAATTCTGACAGGGCTAGACAGACTGGATGCAGAGAGGATGTTTCCCCGGCTGGGGAGTCCAGAACGAGGGGTCACAGTCTCAGGATACGGGGTAGGACATTTAGAACTGAGATGAGGAAAAATTTCTTCATTCAGAGGATGGTGAACCTGTGGAATTCTCTAC
This sequence comes from Heptranchias perlo, assembly GCF_035084215.1. Taxonomy (NCBI): domain Eukaryota; kingdom Metazoa; phylum Chordata; class Chondrichthyes; order Hexanchiformes; family Hexanchidae; genus Heptranchias; species Heptranchias perlo. Next base: position 49,831,858 of record NC_090345.1, on the reverse strand, counting down.
CACAGAAGGCTGTGGAGGCCAAGTCACTGAATATATTAAAGAAGGAGTTAGATAGATTTCTAGACACAAAAGGCATCAAGAGGTATGGGGAGAGAGTGGGAATATGGGGCCCGATATTAGGAGGGCGGCGGGTCGACTGGGCGCGTGGGTAATGCGCCCAGTCAAATCAGTGTGCTCCGCACGGAATCGCAGACTAATTGGATCCACTTACCTGTGCTTCCGGGTTTCGCGCTGGAAAGCTGTGCAGCGGGCGGACTGCGCATGCGCAGCATAGACTGTCATCTGGAGGAGCCCTATTTAAAGGGGCAGTCCTCCACTGACTGATGCTGCAGGAAATATGAAAAATTACAGCATGGAGCAGCCCAGGGGGAAGGCTGCTCCCAGGTTTAATGATGCCTCACTCCAGGTATTATTGCATGGGGTGAGGAAGAGGGGGAGGACAGAGATCTTCCCCCCGGCGGGCGGGAGGAAACGGCCTGCCTCCGCCACCAAGAAGGCCTGACTCGAGGTGGCAGAGGAGGTCACCTGCACCACCAACATATCGCGCACCTGCATACAGTGCAGGAGGCGCTTCAATCACCTAAGTAGGTCAGCCAAAGTGAGTACACTTACTCATTCCCCTACACTTTGTCTGCCACATCACCGCCCCCACCCCACATCTCCTTCTGCACTGCCAACACTACTCTGTCACATCACCCCTCACACCCACTCAAACCCCATCCTCATCTTACCAGCACTTACTCACCTCGCCAGTACTCATCCCACCACTACCACTCAACCCAATCCTCATACAATCTCATGGCTCTATCTCATACTCACCCTCTCATGCATCTCTTTCACGGTCAGCCTCACTCAACCTGCCACTACCTGTGCTGCAGCCACAGGGCATGCATCACATATGTTCAGTAGGAAGCGTAAGGCAAACGTGTTGTGAGCATGAAGGGGATGCATAAGGGTGTTTGAGGGTTTGTCATGGTGTTTACCTATATTTAATTTCTGATCAACTCACATAACATATTATATTGTCACCACTACTGCCACGTCTTTGCGAATCTTGTCTGGTTTGTGCAATAAGGCCCTTTCCTGAGGATCACTATGAAGACCCACAACTGATGCCACCCATTGTGTCACTGCAGAGTGGGTGTAGGTGTATTTGCAGGGTTCTTTTGTGTAGACGACTGAGAGACGGCGGTGATGTCCCCGGTGGCACCCTGGAAGGATGCGAAGGAGAAGTTGTTGAGGGCAGTGGTGACTTTGACAGCGACAGGTAAGAATATGGTGCTTGGGCCAGCCGGGAGCAGCTCGGCATGAAGGAGGCTGCAGATGTCCACGACGACATGCCGAGTGACTCTGAGCCTCCGTGTGCACTGCTGCTCAGAGAGGTCCAGGAAGCTGAGCCTCGGTCTGTAGACCCTGTGGCGAGGGTAGTGTCTTCTGCGACGCATCTCTCTTTGTCATTGCCCTCCCTCCTGCTGTGCAGGTGGATGTGTCACAGCACTGTGTTGTGGGGCTCCACGTGTCAGAGGTGGACGGCGTGGATGGCGACGCTGGTGATGCTGTTCGCCCTCCGAGGAGGTCATGACTGCAGCTACGGTGGCCCCCATCCAGAAAATGTACATTTGAGGGGGTCCACAAGGTAGGTAAATGTGTCTGAACACCGCGGTAAGTGTGCAAGTTGATGAATTTTATTGTTAGGAGGAGGGTGGTCGAGGCCAAACTTTGTCCAAAGTGACAGAGTGGCTTCCTGCAATGAGTGAGGGTCTCCCCCCCCCCCCCACCTGTCAAATAGACCTTTGCAGCTGCCACAGGCTGATGGCTGCAACACGTCCATTTGAACTGGGAGTGTTTCCCCCAGTATGGGAAACAGTTCCAGTTGTTTGCAAAATCCCACCCCTCCTAAAATGTTATGTTATTCATGTCTCTAAACGACCTGACATACCTTAATGATTTCCTTAATTGGTACCCCGCCGGCTTTAATTGCCGGTGGGAGTCCCACATGCGGGGGCTGCGCGCGCATGTCGGCGCATCACTGGGGAACCCGGAAGTGGGCGGGTTAGAGCCGGGCTCCGGACCCGCCCCGGGAATCCCCGATTTTCGCAGCCCCCCGCCACGAACGCACCCACTCGGGGGTGCGAAAATCGAGCCCATGTTATTGAGATAGAGGATCAGCCATGATCATATTGAATGGTGGAGCAGGCTCGAAGGGCCGAATGGCCTACTCCTGCTCCTATTTTCTATGTTTTTCTATGTTTCCATAGTTTAAACTCGTGTTCCCTGGTCCTTCCCAATCAGTTAAACTGGAATAATCTATCAATAGGGACCCTATCCAGCCCTTTAATTATTTTATCAGGTCACCTCTAAGTCTACACTGACTAAGGTCCTTGAGCCTTTCTGAATAGCTGAGGTTCTTTAAGGAAAGAATCATTTTTATAGCTCTCCTCTGGACCTTTTCCAAGGCCACTATATCACCCATCATGTGGGGGGACCAAAATTGGGCACAGTACTCTAGATGCGGTCTGACCATTGACCTGTATAGTGTCAAAATGATATCCTTTGATTTATACTGAATGGTTCTATTAATACATCTCAATACCCTGTTAGCTTTAGCAAAAATTTCTCTACATTCGTCATAAACCTTTAGTGATCTGTGCACAATAATACCAAGGTCTTTTTCTCTCAACCTGTTTCAGTATACAAATTATATGTGTGTTCTGTGTTGGCCCTACCAACGTGCAAGATACTACATTTATCTGAATTAAAGGCCATTGGCCATTGTGTGGCCCACTCTCCCAGCACATTTAAATCGATTTGCATTTAATTGCATTTAAAGAAATATTTCAATATTCTCAACGAATATACATTCCATTGAGAAATAAAAACTTCATGGGAAAAATGATTCATCCATGGCTAACTAAAGAAGTTAAGGATCATATTAGATTAAAAGAAGAGGCCTATACAGTTGTGAAGAAGAGTAATAAGCCTGAGGATTGGGAGAGTTTTAGAAACTAGCAAAGGATAACCAAAAAATTGATAAAAAGGGAGAAAATAGAATATGAAAGTAAACCAACAAGAAATATAAAAACGGATTGTAAGAGCTTCTACAAGTATATAAAAAGGAAGAGAGTAGTGAAAGTAAACATTGGTCCCTTAGAGGCAGGGACAGGAGAAATTATAATGGGGAATAAGGAAATGGCAGAGATGTTAAACAAATACTTTGAATCTGTCTTCACAGTAGAAGACACAAAAAGCATACCAGAAATAGTGGGGAACCAAGGGCCTAATGAGAACAAGGAACTTAAAGTAATTAATATCAGTAGCGAAAAAGTACTGGAGAAACTAATGGGACTAAAAGCCGATAAATCCCCTGGACCTGATGGCCTACATCCTAGGCTTCTAAAAGAGGTGGCTGCAGAGATAGTGGATGCATTGGTTATGATCTTCCAAAATTTCCTAAATTCTAGAACGGTCCCAGCAGATGGGAAGGTAGCAAATGTAACCCTGCTATTCAAGAAAGGAGGGAGAGAGAAAACTGGAAAGTACAGGCCAGTTAGCCTGACATCAGTCGTCGGGAAAATGATGGAATCTATTATTAAAGAGGTGGTAACAGGGCACTTAGAAAATCATAATATGATTAGGCAGAGTCAATATGGTTTTATGAAAGGGAAATCTTGTTTGACAAATTTATTAGGGTTTTTTGAGGATGTGACTAGTGTCTATCCTATCAAACCCTTTCATTATCTTAAAGACCGCTATCAGGTCTTCTCCTCAGCCTTCTCTTTTGCAGAGAAAAGAGCCCCAGCCTGTTCAGCCTTTCCTGATAAGTATATCCTCTCAGTTCTGGTTTCATTCTTGTGAATCTCTTTGCACCCTCTCCGATGCCTCTATATCCTTTCTATAATATGGAGACCAGAACTGTACACAGTATTCCAAGTGTGGTCTAACCGAGGTTCTATACAAGTTTAACATAACTTCTCTGCTTTCAATTCTAGAATTGAACCCCAGTGCTTGATTTGCCTTTTTTATGGCCATTTTAACCTGCGTCACTACTTTTAGTGACTTGTGTATCTGTACCCCTAGATCCCTTTGCTCCTTTATCCCATTTAGACTCTTATTATCCAAGTAGTATGTGGACTCCTTATTCTTCCTACTAAAATGCACCACCTCACATTTATCTATATTGAAATTCATTTGCCAATTCTGCAAGTTTATTAATGTCCTCTTGCATTTTGACACATTCTTCCATTGTGTTAAGTACACCCCCCAATTTGGTATCGTCCTCAAATTTTGAAATTGTCCTTCCGATTCCCGAATTCATATCGTTTATTTAAATTGTGAACAACAGTGGTCCGAGCACTGATCCTGTGGAACACCACTTCCCACCTTTTGCCAGTCTGAGTAGCTACCCTCTGTTTTCTGATCTATAGCTAGCTTACCATCCATTCTGCTACCTGTCCCCTGACTCCACATGGTCTGACCTTAGCCATGAGTCTACAATGCGGTACCTTATCAAAGGCCTTTTAAAAATCCAAATATATTACACCTACTGCATTACCCTTGTCTACTCTTGCTGTTACTTCTTCAAAGAATTCAATAAGGTTGGTCAAACATGACTTTCCCTTCTGAAATCCGTGCTGACTATTCTTTATTATATTTTCGGTTTCTAGATGTTTTTTTATTACATTTTTGAGTAAAGATTCCATCAGCTTTCCTACCATCAATGTTAAGCTAATTGGGCTGTAGTTCCCTGGACTGGCTCTATCTCCCTTTTTAAATATAGGAATAACATTAATGCTTAAATGTCACTGGGTAAGGAGATAGACTGTTGGTCCCATTGCTCTCCAAGGTCCCAGATGTCCCATTGTCCTTGCTGTGCCACTATCAGCTCGAACTTCCAGCAATTTGAAGCACAAAAAAATTTTGAGCTGGTGAGTAAGGAAAAAATCCAAGAAATGGGCCACGCTGCGAGATGCCCCACTCAAGCAAATCCTGGGCCACTACAGATAGATAAAATATATATTAAGTTCCAGTAGTCAACAGGGGAAGGTGTAAGAAGTATGGTGAAGGGACAAAGCAGTCTAAAATAGTAACTTCAAGCAGTATGGAGAGACATACCACAAGGCAGACAGGAGGGAGGTTATGGAGACAGAAAGTGAAGGAAACAATTAGAAAAATTATAAGCGTAGAGTATCGAGAATGCTGAGTGGGTGAGGGTTGCAGTGTTTATATGTGAATGTGGAAAGCGGAATTAAAGGCAGGGAATGAGATACACAAACTAGAGTGGAGGGACACGATGCTATAGCCTTGACAAACTTGGAACTAAATATTGTGACGAAAGAGAGTTATGTTTCAAGTCGATGACCTTTCATCAGAATCAGGTAGAGCCAGGGAAAGGGGGTAGGAAAAGAACAAAAGGGGAAGATCTGTGATAGAGTGGAGGGCAGGAGTGGTTCAATGACAAAATTAATGGTACAAGGCAAAAGGGGGTGGTAACAGGACAAGTATGGTAGCATAGTGGTTATGTTACCGGACTAGTAATCCAGAGGCCTGGATTAATAATCTGGAGTCATGAATTCAAATCCTGCCATGATAGCTGGGGAATTTAAATTCAATTAATTAATTAGAAATCTGGAATTAATATATCAGTATCAGTAATGGTGGCCATGAAACTACTGGATTGTTATAAAAACCCATCTGGTTCACTAATGCCCTTTAGGGGAGGAACACCTGCCGTCCTTACCCAGTCTGGCCAAAATGTGACTCCAGACCCACAGCAATGTGGTTGATTCTGAAATGGCCCAGCAAGCCACTCAGTTATAAAATCTTGCTTAAAAAAAGTCATAAGAAGAATAAAACCGGACGGACCACTAGGCACCGGACACGACAATGGCAAACCAAGCCCAGTCGACCCTGCAAAGTCCTTCTCACTAACATCTGGGAACTTGTGCCAAAATTGGGAGAGATGTCCCACAGACTAGTCAAGCAACAGCCTGACATAGCCATACTCACAGAATCATACCTTTCAGCCAACGTCCCAGACTCTTCCATCACCATCCTGGGTACGTCCTGTCCCACTGGCAGGACAGACCCACCAGAGGTGGCAGTACAGTGATATACAGTCAGGAGGGAGTGGCCCTGGGAGTCCTCAACATTGACTCTGGACCCCATGAAACCTCATGGCATCAGGTCAAACATGGGCAAGGAAACCTCCTGCTGATTACCACCTACTGTGTTGAGCACCACTTGGAGGAAGCACTGAGGGTATGTAAGGGCGCAAAATATACTCTGGGTGGGGGACTTCAACGTCCATCACCAAGAGTGGCTCGGTAGCACCACGACTGACCGAGCTGGCCGAGTCCTGAAGGATATAGCTGCCAGACTGGACCTGCGGCAGGTGGTGAGCGAACCAACACGAGGGAAAAACTTACTTGACCTCGTCCTCACCAATCTACCTGTCGCAAATGCATCTGTCCATGACAGTATTGGTAGGAGTGACCACCGCACAGTCCTCGTGGAGACAAAATCCCGTCTTTGCACTGAGGACACCATCCAACGTGTTGTGTGGCACTACCACCGTGCTAAATGGGATACATTCAGAACAGATCTAGCAACTCAAAATTGGGCATCCATGAGGCGTTGTGGGCCACCAGCAGCAGCAGAATTGTATTCCAGCACAATCTGTAACCTCATGGCCCGGCATATTCCTCACTCTACCATTACCAACAAGCCAGGGGATCAACCCTGGTTTAATGAGGAGTGTAGAAGAGCATGCCAGGAGTACCTAAAAATGAGGTGCCAACCTGGTGAAGCCTCAACTCAGGACTACATGCATGCTAAACAGCGGAAGCAACATGCTATAGACAGAGCTAAGCAATTCCACAACCAACGGATCAGATCAAAGCTCTGCAGTCGTGAATGGTTGTGGACAATTAAACAACTAACGGGAGGAGGAGGCTCTGCAAACATCCCCATCCTCGATGATGGCGGAGTCCAGCAAAAGACAAGGCTGAAGCGTTTGCAACCATCTTCAGTCAGAAGTGTCGAGTGGATGATCCATCTCGGCCTCCTCCCGATATCCCCACCATCACAGAAGCCAGTCTTCAGCCAATTCGATTCACTCCACGTGATATCAAGAAACGGTTGAGTGCACTGGATACAGCAAAGGCTATGGGCCCCGACAACATCCCGGCTGTAGTGCTGAAGACTTGTGCTCCAGAACTAGCCGCGCCTCTAGCCAAACTGTTCCAGTACAGCTACAACACTGGCATCTACGCGACAATGTGGAAAATTGCCCAGGTATGTCCGGTCCACAAAAAACAGGACAAATCCAATCCGGCCAATTACCGCCCCATCAGTCTACTCTCAATCATCAACAAAGTGATGGAAGGTGTCGTCGACAGTGCTATCAAGCGGCACTTACTCACCAATAACCTGCTCACCGATGCTCAGTTTGGGTTCCGCCAGGACCACTCAGCTCCAGACCTCATTACAGCCTTGGTCCAAACATGGACAAAAGAGCTGAATTCCAGAGGTGAGGTGAGAGTGACTGCCCTTGATATCAAGGAAGCATTTGACCGAGTGTGGCACCAAGGAGCCCTAGTAAAATTGAAGTCAATGGGAATCAGGGGGAAAACTCTCCAGTGGCTGGAGTCATACATAGCACAAAGGAAGATGGTAGTGGTTGTTGGAGGCCAATCATCTCAGCCCCAGGACATTGCTGCAGGAGTTCCTCAGGGCAGTGTCCTAGGCCCAACCATCTTCAGCTGCTTCATCAATGACCTTCCCACCATCATAAGGTCAGAAATGGGGATGCTCGCTGATGATTTCACAGTGTTCAGTTCCATTTGCAACCTCTCAAATAATGAAGCAGTCCGAGCCCGTATGCAGCAAGACCTGGACAACATCCAGGCTTGGACTCATAAGTGGCAAGTAACAGTCGCGCCAGACAAGTGCCAGGCAATGACCATCTCCAACAAGAAAGGGTCTAACCACCTCCCCTTGACATTCAATGGCATTACTATTGCCAAATCCCCCACCATCAACATCCTGGTGGTCACCATTGACCAGAAACTTAACTGGACCAGCCATATAAATACTGTGGCTACAAGAGCAGGTCAGAGGCTGGGTATTCTGCGGCGAGTGACTCACCTCCTGATTCTCCAAAGCCTTTCCACCATCTACAAGGCACAAGTCAGGAGTGTGATAGAATACTCTCCACTTGCTTGGATGAGTGCAGCTCCAACAACACTCAAGAAGCTTGACACCATCCAGGACAAAGCAGCCCGCTTGATTGGCACCCCATCCACCACTCTAAACATTCACTCCCTTCACCACCAGCGTACAGTGGCTGCAGTGTGTACCATCCACAGGATGCACTGCAGCAACTTGCTAAGGCTTCTTCGACAGCACTTCCCAAACCCGCGACCTCTACCACCTAGAAGGACAAGGGCAGCAGGCACATGGGAACAACACCACCTGCACGTTCCCCTCCAAGTCACACACCATCCCGACTTGGAAATATATCGCTGTTCCTTCATCGTCGCTGGGTCAAAATCCTGGAACTCCCTTCCTAACAGCACTGTGGGAGAACCGTCACCACACGGACTGCAGCGGTTCAAGAAGGCGGCTCACCACCACCTTCTCAAGGGCAAATAGGGATGGGCAATAAATGCCGGCCTCGCAGCGACGCCCACATCCCATGAACAAATTTTAAAAATGTGTCCAGAGGAGGTGTAAACGGTTACAGCAGAATAGCAGAGGGGGAGGAAAGCATGGAAAATCTGGCCAAGTGTAGAGTGTTGTCATGGCCCGAGAATGTGGAGGAAGAAAGGCAAGTAGACCCCAGTGGTGCGGATCGTGTACCAATAGAGGATCCCCCCCCAAGCACCAGCCCACACCTCCTCCACCCCACTAAGAGTGGACCAGGGTGTCGAGAGGGAACGGTTCTTTCGGAATGCTGAAAAGGGAGGAGCCAATGTGTTTGGTTGTGGCATCACGCTGGAGGTGGTGGAAATGGTGGAGGATGATCTGTTGAATGCAGAGACTGGTGGGCTGGAAGTTAAGAAGAAGAGGGACCCTATTGCGGTACCTTCCACACCAGTGCTTCCGAAATTTCTTTCTTTTTCCTCAACCGAGGATTCCCCTCCAGTGTGATTAACAGGGCCCTCCTGTAAGATTCTCAAAATTCACAGATCCCCCAAAACTCGGAGAAAAACCCTAAAGAAAAGGACTTTGGACTCTTTTCTAACCATTTCAGGGTGACTCTCACACGCGCCACACCAGGAAGCATCAACCAGGGAAAAGTACTTTTCGAGGAATGCAAGTCCTTTAAGGGACTCGCTTCCTCGTAGGGGTGACTGTAAGACTTCTGGGATTTCACCTTTTCCCTGAGTATGGAAAAACTTTGGCCATTGACTGAAATCCTAAGATGGAAGGATAGGTGAGAGGTCACCAGACGAATCTACAACCCACACATGGAATGTGGGAGAATTACTGCTTCAGACATGTCTCTGTTTTAATGCAAAACCGACAGCAAGTGGTGAACACTCAGCACTAATTCAAAAGGCAGTCGGCCATTGAAAGAGGCAACTGCTCCAGACATGGTGGGGCCATGTCTTTGTTTTAAAGCAAAACCCATCAACACTTAGGACGTTGGATACAAAAGGAAGCCTTGTGTGACAAGCTCTAAAAATCGGAATTAACAATGACCCACCGGGAGAAGCAATTGTAACATGATGAGGGACCATCAAAGATTCTTAAGGACTTTGTAAGAACTGTTTAAACAGACATGAAGTGTTTTTTTCAAAAAGTGATAAAGACCATTGTAAGGGAGGGATACACAAGTGGAAACTCGAAACCTCTCTCTCTCTCTCTCTCTCTCTCTGGCTTGCTGGCTCTGGTGGGCTGCTTGTCTTGGTTCTGCCTGTGTCTGGGAGGAAGAGCAGCTTCCAGCGAACAACAAGACGAGGAAAGCAGTTCGGCAGGGAAGGTCAGCAGCTCTAGAAGCAGGCTGACACACACAAGAAGAAACCAGAGCAACAGCCCCAGTGACCATCAGACACCTCGCGGCAACAAGGGCCTTACGAAACAACCAACCGAATATTACCACCAACCAATCGGGTAATATTGGGCCACCGCGACCACAGAAAACCAACTCGGGAGAAAACCGATGATCCGCAAAGTTTCCACTCTACAATCTATTTCTGACTTACCTCTGGGTGAATTACTGTCAAGGTTTCGTTTGGTGAGCATTATCTCTGGCCCTTTAGAGTCCAACTTAGCTAGTACAGTGTGATTGGGAGCGGTGAGGTATCTTTCGACTGTAATTTCTCTCGTGTGTACCGAAGTGTTCCCCATTTTATTAGAGTGTTAAGATTGTTGTGTTGTATTTTCTCTCTTGAATAAAGGTCAAAGTTTCTTGCACCAAAACCAGTTGTCTGCTGCACTTTGTCACAACCCCCAAATAAGTCCAAGGTCTAGAACCCAGGGAGTGGGAGCGATTCGGACCACTCAGAAGTCAGAGGTGAAGCTGACACACACCACCACCCACTAAACTCCACCGTGTCCATCCCATTTCTCGCACTTTTTTTTTATTAGTTCATGGGATGTGGGCGTCGCTGGCGAGGCCGGCATTTATTGCCCATCCTTAATTGCCCTTGCGAAGGTAGTGGTGAGCCGCCTTCTTGAACCGCTGCAGTCCGTGTGGTGACGGTTCTCCCACAGTGCTGTTAGGAAGGGAGTTCCAGGACTTTGACCCAGCGACGATGAAGGAACGGCGATATATTTCCAAGTCGGGATGGTGTGTGACTTGGAGAACGTGCAGGTGGTGTTGTTCCCATGTACCTGCTGCTCTTGTCCTTCTAGGTGGTAGAGGTCACGGGTTTGGGAGGTGCTGTCGAAGAAGCCTTGGCGAGTTGCTGCAGTGCATCTTGTGGATGGTACACACTGCAGCCACTGTGCGCCGGTGGTGAAGGGAGTGAATGTTTAGGGTGGTCGATGGGATGCCAATCAAGCGGGCTGCTTTGCCCTGGATGGTGTTGAGCTTCTTGAGTGTTGTTGGAGCTGCACTCATCCAGGCAAGTGGAGAGTATTCCATCACACTCCTGACTTGTGCCTTGTCAATGGAGGAAAGGCAGTCAGGAGGTGAGTCACTCGCCGCAGTATACCCAGCCTCTGACCTGCTCTTGTAGCCACAGTATTTATGTGGCTGGTCCAGTTAAGTTTCTGGTCAATGGTGACCCCCAGGATGTTGTTGGTGGGGGATTCGGCGATGTTAATGCCATTGAATGTCAAGGGGAGGTGGTTAGATTCTCTCTTGTTGGAGATGGTCATTGCCTGGCACTTGTCTGGCGCGAATGTTACTTGCCACTTATGAGCCCAAGCCTGGATGTTGTCCAGGTTTTGTTGCATGAGGGCTCGGACTGCTTCATTATTTGAGGGGTTGCGAATGGAACTGAACACTGTGCAATCTTCAGCGCGCATCCCCATTTCTGACCTTATGATGGAGGGAAGGTCATTGATGAAGCAGCTGAAGATGGTTGGGCCTAGGACACTGCCCTGAGGAACTCCTGCAGCAATGCTCTGGGGCTGAGACGATTGGCCTCCAACAACCTCTACCATCTTCCTTTGTGCTAGGTATGACTCCAGCCACTGGAGAGTTTTCCCCCTGATTCCCATTGACTTCAATTTTACTAGGGCTCCTTGGTGCCACACTCGGTCAAATGCTGCCTTGATGTCAAGGGCAGTCACTCTCACTTCACCTCTGGAATTCAGCTCTTTTGTCCTTTATTTGGACTAAGGCTGTAATGAGGTCTGGAGCCGAGTGGTCCTGGCGGAACCCAAACTGAGCATCAGTGAGCAGGTTATTGGTGAGTAAGTGCCGCTTGATAGCACTGTCGACAACACCTTCCATCACTTTGCTGATGATTGAGAGTAGACTGATGGGGCGGTAATTGGCCGGATTGGATTTGTCCTGCTTTTTGTGGACAGGACATACCTGGGCAATTTTCCACATTGTTGGGTAGATGCCAGTGTTGTAGCTGTACTGGAACCGCTTGGCTAAATGCGCAGCTAGTTCTGGAGCACAAGTCTTCAGCCCTACAGCCGGGATGTTGTCGGGGCCCATAGCCTTTGCTGTATCCAGTGCACTCAGCCGTTTCTTGATATCACGTGGAGTGAATCGAATTGGCTGAAGACTGGCTTCTGTGATGGTGGGGATATCGGGAGGAGGCAGAGATGGATCATCCACTCAGCACTCCTGGCTGAAGATGGTTGCAAACGCTTCAGCCTTGTCTTTTTCACTTACGTGCTGGACTCCGCCATCATTGAGGATGGGGATTTTGCAGAGCTTCCTCCTCCCGTTAGTTGTTTAATTGTCCACCACCATTCACGACTGGATGTGGAAGGACTGCAGAGCTTTGATCTGATCTGTTGGTTGTGGAATCGCTTAGCTCTGTCTATAGCATGTTGCTTCCGCTGTTTAGCATGTATGTAGTCCTGTGTTGTTGCTTCACCAGGTTGGCACCTCATTTTTAGGTACTCCTGGCATGCTCTTCTACACTCCTCATTGAACCAGGGTTGATCCCTTGGCTTGTTGGTAATGGTAGAGTGAGGAATATGCCGGGCCATGAGTTTACAGATTGTGCTGGAATACAATTCTGCTGCTGCTGATGGCCCACAGCACCTCATGGATGCCCAGTTTTGAGCTGCTAGATCTGTTCTGAATCTATCCCATTTAGCACGGTGATAGTGCCAGACAACACGTTGGATGGTGTCCTCAGTGCAAAGATGGGACTTCGTCTCCGCGAGGACTGTGCGGTGGTCACTCCTACCAATACCGTCATGGACAGATGCATCTGCGACAGGTAGATTGGTGAGGACGAGGTCAAGTAAATTTTTCCCTCGTGTTGGTTCGCTCACCATCTGCCGCAGGCCCAGTCTGGCAGCTATGTCCTCTGCCCTCACCCCTTCCCCTCCCTCCCAGAACCACGATAGGGTCCCCCTTGTCCTCACCTTCCACCCACCAGCCTCCACATTCAACGTATCATCCTCTTCCAGTTCTGCCACCTCCAGCACAATGCCACCACCAATCACATCTTCCCTCCCCTTTCAGTATTCCGAAGGGACCCCTCCCTCCACGACACCCTGGTCCTCTCTTCCATCACCCCAAACACCCGCTCTCCTCCCCACGGCACCATCCCGTGCAAGCGCAGGAGATGCAACATCTGCCCTTTCACGTCCTCCCTTCCCACCGTGCAGGGCCCCAAACACTCCTTCCAGGTGAAACCGATTTACTTGTACTTTTTCAAACTTAGTATACTGTATTCGCTGCTCACAATGCCGCCTCCTTTACATTGGGGAGACCAAACACAGATTGGATGATCGCTTTGCTGAACATCTCCGCTCAGTCTGGAAGCGTGACCCTGACCTGCCGGTCGCCTGCCATTTTAATTCTCTATCGCACTCCCACTCTGACCTCTGTCCTCGGTCTCCTACACTGTTCCAATGAAGGTCAATGGAAGCTTGAGGAACAGCACTTCATCTTTCAATTAGGCACCTTACAATCTTCCGAACTCAACATTGATTTTAACAACTTCAGATCATAACCACCGCTCCCATTTTCTCTTGGACAGCAGGTGCTGGTAATGGTGGATGGCTGCACCAGAGGTGTGGGCTGGTGTTTGGGCTGGGGATTCCCTATTGGGACACGGCCCGGGGGGAGTGGAGGAGGTGTGGGCTGGGGATTCCCTATCGGTACACGGCCTGGGGGGAGTGGAGGAGGTGTGGGCTGGTGTTTGGGCTGGGGATTCCCTATTGGGACACGGCCCGGGGGGAGTGGAGGAGGTGTGGGCTGGGGATTCCCTATCGGTACACGGCCTGGGGGGAGTGGAGGAGGTGTGGGCTGGTGTTTGGGGTGGGGATTCCCTATCGGTACACGGCCCGGGGGGAGTGGAGGAGGTGTGGGCTGGTGTTTGGGGTGGGGATTCCCTATGCAGTCGTTGGGGTCATATTCCCGGTCCGTTTTGCCAGATTTTCCATGCTTCCCTCCCCCTCTGCTATTCTGCTGTAACATTTACACCTTCTCTGGACCCATCTTTTGTTTCTTTACTTATCCCATTACCACCCTCCTTGCCTTGCACCATCATTCCTTTTGTCATTCAATCACTCCTGCCCTCCACCCTATCATAGACCCTTCGTTCTATCCCCCTTTTCCCCGGCTCTGTACATGCTTTAAACTGTTAATCTGTAACTTCCAGTTCTAATGAAAGGTCATCGACCTGAAATGTTAACTCTGTTTCTCTCTCCACAGATGCTGCCTGACCTGCTAAGTAATTCCAGCATTTTTTGTTTTTATTTCAGATTTCCACCATCCGCAATATTTTGCTTTTGTCGGAACTGAATAGTCCCAGGTATAATATTTTCAAGAGATAGAAAAGGGAAAAAAGTGAAGGAGGCCTCATTAAAGACTCAATTACAACAATAGAAAAGAAAGTTTTTATTGATGATGGTGCACAAAGTTGAGTTTTTCTCCCCCATTCTTGAGATATGGGTTTTGCTGGCAAGGCTGGCATTTATTGCCCATCCTTAGTTGCCCTGAGCAGTTGTCTTCAACCGCTGAAGTCAGTTGATGAAGGTACAATGATGTTAGGCATGATTTTGACTCGGTGATGATGAAGGAATGGCGATATATGTCCAAGTCAAGGTGGTGTGTGACTTGAAGGGGAACATGGAGGTGATGGTGTCCCCATGCGCCTGCTGTCCGTGTCTTTCTATGTGGTGGAGGCCGCAGGTTTGGGAGGTGCTGCCGAAGAAGTCTTGGTGAATTGCTGCATCGCACCCTGTAGATAGTACACACTGCAGCCACAGTACATCAATGATGGAAGATGTGGACGTTTAATCTGATGGATGAGGTGCCGATCAAGCGGTCTGCTTTGACCTGGATAGTGTCGGGCTTCTTGAGTAGTTGCAGCTGCATCAATCCAGGGAGGTGGATAGTATTTCATCACAGTTCTGACTTGTGGCTTATAGGTGGTGAAAAGGCTTTGAGAGTTAGGAGGAGAGCCTCATAGAATCACAGAATGATACAGCACAGAAGGAGGCCATTCAGCCCTTTGGGCCTATGCCAGCACTTTGAAAGAGCTATCCAATTAGTCCCACTCCCCTGCTCTTTCCCCATAGCCCTGTAATTTTTTTATCTTCAAGTATTTATCCAATTCCCTTTTGAAAGTTATTGTTGAATCTGCTTCCACCACCCTTTCAGGCAGTGCATTCCAGATTATAACAACTCACTACATAAAAAAATGTTTCCTCATGTCACCTCTGGTTCTTTTGCCAATCACCTTAAATCTGTGTCCTCAGGTTATCAACTCTTCTGCCACTGGAAACAGTTTGTCCTTATTTACTCTATTAAAACCCTTCATGATTTTGAACACCTCTATCAAATCTCCCCTTAACCTTCTCTGCTCTAAGAGAACAACTCCAGCTTCTCTAGTCTCTCCACATAACTGAATCCCTCATCCCTGGTACCATTCTAGTAAATCTCTTCTGCACCCTCTCTAAGGCCTTAACGCCGTTCCTAAGGCGTGGTGCCCAGAACTGAACACAATACTCCAGTTGAGACCTAACCAGTGATTTATAAAGGTTTAGCATAACTTCCTTGTTTTTGTACTCTCTGCCTCTATTAATAAAGCCCAGGATCCCATATCCTTTTTTAACAGCGTTCTCAACTTGTCCTGCCACCTTCAAAGATTTGTGTACATACACCCCCAGGTCTCTCTGTTCCTGTACCCCCTTTAAAATTGTACCATTTAGTTTATACTGCATCTCCTCATTCTTCATACCAAAATGTATCACTTCACACTTCTCTGCATTAAATTTCATCTGCCATGTGTCTGACCATTTCACCAGTCTATCTGTGTCCTCCTGGAGTCTGTTACTATTCTCTTCACTTTTTACTACATTCTCGAGTTTCGTGTTATCTGCAAACTTTGAAATTATACCTTCTATAGCCAATCCTAAGTCATTAATATATATCGAAAAGAGCAGTGGTCCTGATACCTAATAGTTCCCTGGGGAACACCACTGTATACTTTCCTCCAGTCTGAAAAACAACCCTTCACCACTGCTCTCTGCTTTCTGTCCCTTTAATCCAATGGGCTTTAATTTTGCTAACAAGTCTATTATATGGTACTTTATCAAATGCCATATACACATTAACCGCACTACCCTCAGCAACCCTCTCCGCTACTTCATCAAAGAACTTAATCAAATTAGTCAAACACGATTTTCCTTTAACAAATCTGTGCTGACTTTCATTTATTAGCCCACGCTTTTCCAGGTGCCAATTAATTTTGTCCCTGAATTATTGTCTCTAAAATTTCCCCACCACCGACGTTAGGCTGACTGGCCTATAATTGCTGGGTTTATCCCGCTCCTGTCTTTTGAACAGGGGTGTAACATTTGCAATCTTCCAGTCCTCTAGCATCATCCCCATATCTAAGGAGGATTGGAAGATTGTGGCTAGAGCCTCTGCAATTTCCACCCTTACTTCCCTCAGTGACCTAGGATGCATCCAATCTGGACCGAGTGACTTTTCTACTTTGAGTACTGCCAACCTTTTAAGTACCTCCTCTTTATCTATTTTTATCCTATCCAATATCGCTACTACCTCCTCCTTTACTGCTACATTAGCAGCATCCTCTTCTCTAGTGAAGATTGATGTGAAGTATTCATTTAGTACCTCAGCCATGCCCTCTGCCTCCACAAGAAAATCTCCTTTTTGTCCCACCCTTCCTTTGACTACCCTTTTACTATTTGTATGTTTATAAAATACTTTCAGGTTCTCTTTTATGGTAGCCACTAATCTATTCTCATACACTTTCTTTGCCCCTCTTATTTCCTTTTTTAGATCTCCTCTGTACTTGCTGTATTCAGCCTGGTTCTCTACTGTATTATGAATCTTACATTTGTCATAAGCCTCCTTTTTCTGTTTCATTTTAATCTCTATATCTTTAGTCATCCAGGGAGCTCTAGCTTTGGATGCCCTTCCTTTCTCCCTCGTGGGAATGTGTCTACTCTGTACCCGAACCATCTCTCCTTGAAGGCCTCCCATTGTTCAATTACTGTTTTGCCTACCAATTTTTGATTCCAATCCACCAGGCCAAGATCCCCTTTTAACTCACTGAAATTTGCCCTCTTCCAGTTAAGTATTTTTGCACTTGATTGTTGTTTGCCACAGAATACCCAGCCCCTGACTTGTTCTAGTAGCCACCACATTTATGTGGCTGGTTGAGTTTCTTGTCAGTGGTGACCCCCAGGATGTTGACAGTGGTGATGCCATTGAATGTTATGGGAAGGTGGTTGGACTCTTTCTTGTTGGAGATGGTCATTGCCTGGCAATTGTGTGCCGTGAATGTTACTTGCCACTTATCACACCAAGCCTGGATGTTGTCCAGGTCTTGCTGCATGCGGGGATGGATTGCTTCATCATCTGAGGAATTGTGAATGGAACTGAACACTGTGCATCATTGTCAGCAAACATCCCCACTTCTGACCTTATGACAGAGGGAAGGTCATTGATGAAGCAGCTGAAGATAGATCGGACGAGGACACTGCCCTAAGGAACTCCTGCAGTGGAGTCCTGGGGCTGAGATGATTGGCCTCCAACAACCACAACCATCTTTCTTTGTGCCAGTTATGATTCCAGCCACTGGATAGTTAAGAATTAGTTAGGGTTTGGTACAATCCGGAGCATCAAATAGTGGGTAAGAAACCATGAGATTTGCAGCAGTAACAGAGCAGAAACAACTAGGGACTTCAACTATCCTAAAGTAGACTAGGATAAGACAAAGAGGTTGTGGACACAACTGGGGAGGGATGGCGGGGTTGGGGGATGACGACTTTTTGAATGGGGGGGGGGCTCTTTGAAGCAGGGAGGGGGCCCTTTTAATGGGGGAGGAACACTTTGAACGGGGGTGGGCTCTTTCAATGGGGGTGAGGGACTCTTTGAACAGGGGGGGGTGGGGGGGAGGAACGGGGACGACTCTGAGCACATACTGAACTACTTCCATAATGTGGTTAGGTACAGAAGCAGGATTTAGTAAGTCAGCTGAAGGTAGAACAGTTGGGGAATGGCAACCAGAACGTCATCTGGTTGTATATACCCTGTCCCTGACTGTAATAATCAGACTCCCCAGACCATGTATATACCCTGTCCCTGACTGTAGTATTCAGACTCCCCACACCCTGTCCCTGACTGTAGTAATCAGACTCCCCAAACCCTGTCCCTGACTGTAGTAATCAGAATCCCCACACCCTGTATACAACCTGTCCCCGATTCTAGTATTCAGACTCCCCACACCGTCCCTGACTGTAGTAATCAGACTCCCCACACACTGTATACACCCTGTTGCTGTCTGTAGTATTCAGACTCCCCACACCTTGTATACACCCTGTCCCTAACTGTATTCAGACTCCCCACACCCTGTATACACCCAATCCCTGACTGTAGTAATCAGACACCCCACACCCTGTCCTTGACTGTAATAATCAGACTCCCCACAACAACAACTTGCATGTATAGAGCGCCTTCAACATAGTAAAACATCCCAAGGCTCTTCATAAGAGCGATTTGCAAACAAAATTTGACACCGAGCCACAAAAGGTGATATTAGGACAGGTGACCAATAGCCTGGTTAAAGAGGTAGGTTTTAAGGAGCGTCTGAAAGGAGAGGGGTAGAGAGGTGGTGTGGTTTAGGGAGCAAATTACAGAGCTTCGGGCCTAGGCAGCTGAAGGCATGGCCACCGATGATGGAGCGATTAAAATCAGGAATGCACAAGAGGCCAGAATTGGAGGGTTGCAGGGCTGGAGGAGGTTACAGAGATAGGGAGGGGCGAGGCCATGGAGGGATTTGTAAACAAGGATGAGAATTTTAAAATCGAGGCCTTCCTGGACCGGGACCCTTTGTAGGTCAGCGAGTACAGGGGTGATCGGGGCTTGTTGCGAGTTAGGATATGGGCAGCAGAGTTTTGGATGAGCTCAAGTTTACGGAGGGTGGAAGATGGGGGGCCAGCCAGGAGAGCATTGGAATTGTCAAGTCTGGAGGTAACAAAAGCAGGAATGAGGTTTTCAGCAGATGAGCTGAGGCAGGAGCAGAGACGGTGTTACGGTGGTGGAAGTAGGCGGTCTTGGTGATGGAGTGGATATGTGGTTGGAAGCTCATCTCAGAGTCATATAGGATGTCAAGGTTGTGAACAGTCTGGTTCAATCTCAGACAGTGGCCAGGGAGAGGGATGGAGTCGGTAGCCAGGGAATGGAGTTTGCAGCGGGGACCGAAGACAATGGCTTCGGTCTTCCCAATACTTAATCAGAGGAAATTTTTATACATCCAATTTTGGACAAGCAGCATGTCAAATGAGACAGTGGAGGGGGTAGAGAGAGGTGGTGGTGAGGTAGAGCTGGGTATCGTCAGCATACACGTGAAACCTGATATTGTGTTTTTGGATAGCGTCGCCGAGAGGCAGCATGTAGCTGAGAAATAGGAAGGGGCCAAGGATAGATCCTTGGGGGACTCCAAAGGTAACAGAGTGGGAGTGGGAAGAGAAGCTACTGCAGGTGATTCTCTAGCTATGACTGGATAGATAAGAACGAAACCAGGGGATGCTGTCCCACCAAGCTGGACAATGGAGGAGGATGGTGTGGTCAACCGTGTCAAAGGCTGCAGACAGGTTGAGAAGGATGAGGAGGGATAGTTTACAGTCAATCCCATAGGATGTCATTTGTGACTTTGATGAGGGCCGTTTCAGTGCTGTGGTAGAGGCGGAAACCTGATTGGAGGGATTCAAACATGGAGTAGCAGGAGAGATAGGCACGGATTTCGGAGGTGACAAAACGTTCAAGGACTTTGGAGAGGAAAGGGAGGTTGGAGATGGGGCATCTAGTTTGCAAGGACAGAGCAATCAAGAGTGGGTTTTTTGAGGAGGGGGGGTGAAGGAGGCAGATTTGAAGGGGAGGGGGACAGCACCTGAGAAGAGGGAACCATTAACAATACCAGCTAACATGGGGGCCAGGAAGGGAAGTTGGGTGGTCAGCAGTTTCGTGGGAATACGGTCGAGGGAGCAGGAGGTGGGTCTCATAGACAAGATGAGCTCGGAAAGGGCATGAGGGGAGAGAGGAGAGAAACTAGAGAAAGATGTGAGTTCAGGGCGAGAGCAGGGGGTAACCTTAGGGGAAGTTTGGCTTGATGGGCGAGGGGAAGAGAGGGAAGTGGCAGAGGCAGCTGAACGGATGGTCTCAATCTTAGTGACGAAGAAGTCCATGAGCTCCTCGCATTTGTTAGTCATAGAGTTATACAGCACGAAGAGAGGCCCTTCGACCCATCGTGTCCGCGCCGGCCATCAGCCCTGTCTACTCTAATCCCATATTCCAGCATTTGGTCCGTAGCCTTGTATGCTATGGCATTTCAAGTGCTCATCCAAATGCTTCTTGAATGTTGTGAGGGTTCCTGCCTCCACAACCCTTTCAGGCAGTGAGTTCCAGACTCCAACCACCCTCTGGGTGAAAAAGTTCTTTCTCAAATCCCCTCTAAACCTCCCGCCTTTTACCTTGAATCTATGTCCCCTTGTTATAGAACCCTCAACGAAGGGAAAAAGCTCCTTAGTATCCATCCTATCTGTGCCCCTCATAATTTTGTACACCTCAATCATGTCCCCCCTCAGCCTCCTCTGCTCCAAGGAAAACAAACCCAATCTTCCCAGTCTCTCTTCATAGCTGAAGCGCTCCAGCCCTGGTAACATGTTGTTGGAGGTGAGGGTGGAGGGGGCAGTGGAGAGGGGTTTAAGAAGATGGTTTGTAGTGGAGGAGAAGCCAGGAGTTACCTTTGCGTTCCAGGATGATCCTGGAATAGTGAGTTTTGGCAGAGGGGAGCAGGACTCGATAGTGCTTTATGGGATCCAGCCAGATCTGGCGATGAATAACTAAACCAGTTGTCTGCATAAACGTTCAAGTCTGCATCCCTTGGACTTAAGGGAGTTGAGATGAGAGCCTTACCAGGGGGAGCGACCATGGTGAGAGAGTAATGGTTTTAATGGGGACAAGGGCATCAAAGGTGTCATTGAGCAGATCGGTAGCTGAAGAAGTGTCGTGGTGAATGGGGGGTCAAAAGCTGGACAGTTGGGAATTGCCACTGTAAGTGACTTGGGGGGAGAGTTTTTCTCAGGGTGGACACATAAGGAAGTGGGGTTGGGGGGAAGGGGGATGTGGGTGGAGAGGGATACAAGGAAGTGATGAGAGATGGCCTTATCCGTGATTGATATGGTAGGAGTAGAAAAACCACGTGAGATGGCAAGGTCGAGGGGCTGGCCGTAAATAGCCCATAGGTGAGTTTATATGGAGGGAGAGATTATGGGAGGATAGGAGGGCAGTGAACTCAGACAGCATAATGAGATGGAGGTTGAAATCACCAAGGATGAGAAGTCGCTCGGTGCAGAGGCTGAGGGAGGAAAGCAGTGAAGATATCTCAGTGAGAAACTTGGCGTGGTACTTGGGTGAGCGGTAGAGAACAAGGATTTTAGAAAGGCGAGAGGGGTGGAAGAAGGTGAGATACTTAAAGGAGGAGTAGGGTGACAGACCAAAGTGTGATTTGGTGATAAGGGCCACACCATCACTGCAGCAGTCTGGGCGGGGCAAGTGGTGGAAGATATAACCAGGCGGGGAGGCTTCATTAAGGGGGACGGTGTCATCAACCGTCAGCCAGGTTTCCGTCAAGGCCATGATGTCGATGCAATCATCCACAATAAGCACATGGATGGCAAGGGCCTTGTTCACAAGTAAACGGACATTCTGGAGGGAGATGCGGAGAGAGGAGGTGATAGCTAATCCACTGGCAGAGTCCACCAGGTCAGCGTTGGCAGGGGTGAGTGGGATGGGAAGAAGATTGACAAGATTTGCCCCCAGCAGGTCGCTGGTTGGGAAAGTCGGTGAGAGTAGGATGGGGCAGTTGGGGTTGCTGCTCGTAAGGAAGCAGTAATGAGTACTTCGATGGGCCCTTCGGAAGCTGCAGGATTATCTAAGAGAGAGTCAAGCCTGGGACAGCGGCAGGAGAGTAGGAAGGTCGAGGAGTGCAGAAGGGTTAGGGTTGGGATTTGTGGGGGGGGGGCAGAGTACCCGAGAGGGGAGAAATGAAAGGAGGCAGGTAAACAGGAGAGAGGGGCCTAGGACGGGTAAAGAGAAAAGAAAAAAGGGGAAACAAAAACGATGGGCTTGGGTTAAGAGCGTCAGTCAAAACGCGCACATGAATGGACACAGGGAAACTCAAGTTACATAGGCGTGGTTACATAAGATTAGGATAGATATAGCCTGGTAATAAACAGGGGATAGACAGGAGACAGTTAAAAGTTAGTCAGAGGTCCTGTGGTGGGATAAAGTTGACGCAGATAGGGTGGAGCATCGACGAACTGATGTCCAGGTTCAGAGACAGGTGTGGAGGGCGAGTGAATCCAGAAGCTATTTGAAGTGTAGAGTATCAGAGGAAACCTGTCTATATCCTCTTGAAGTCTATTACTATCCTCCTCACTAATACACTTCCAAGTTTTGTGTCGTCTGCAAATTTTGAAATTGTGCCCTGTACATCCAAGTCCAAGTCATTAAAGCAACGGTCCTTTATACACCCCTGTGCCTGACTGTAATAATCAGACTCCCCACACCCTGTATACACCCTGTCCCTGACTGTAGTATTCAAATTCCCCACACATTATACACCCAGTCCCTGACTGTAATAATCAGCCCCCCCACATACTGTATATGCCCTGTCCCTGACTGTAATTATCAGATGCCCCACACACTATACACCCTGTCCCTGATTGTATTAATCAGACTCCCCACATACTGTATACACCCCGTTCCTTCCAAGGAATTCTCTCTATACAACAGAATGAGGACTGTTTCGAATGTCAAACAGAAAAATGACCATTTTGGTTAATTTTACCAAAACCTTTTTATTGAATTTATGCAGATCAAAGTGGTGCTCGAGCATCAACCTATTAAAATTGGTTACTGAACGGTCCGGGAATTCCTCAAATGGCAATTGCTTTAAAACTGCTTTAGGAAATCTCACCAAACATACATTATACACCAGACATACCCCATCCCACCCGCCGGTGCATCAGACATGATGTTCCCCATTGGTGTTTCAACACCCCCACCCCCCGCCCCCCACCATTATACAATATGGATTTAATATGCCTCTCGTGTCCACTAAGCACAAAGGGCACATTAACGTTCGCGAAGGTATGGGTACAAGGCGAGTGAACTCATACCCACATCGGTCTAGTGTTACCGTTAAAAGTGAAGCAGAATGTTGTGCAGACTGAACTCAGTAAAGTCACAAAAAGTCAAACGAGATTTCTGTAAATATATTTTGGATATACATGGGGTGAGTGAAGTCTCCTATAGGCAGCCTCTGTAGGGGTAGGGGGAAAGTTGGGGAGAGAGAGGGATGGGGGGGGAGAAAGAGGGATGGGGGGGGGGGAAAGAGGGATGGGGGGGGGGGAAAGAGGGATGGGGGGGGGGGAAAGAGGGATGGGGGGGGGGAAGAGGGATGGGGGGGGGGAAAGAGGGATGGGGGGGGGGAAAGAGGGATGGGGGGGGGGAAAGAGGGATGGGGGGGGGGAAAGAGGGATGGGGGGGGGGAAAGAGGGATGGGGGGGGGGAAAGAGGGATGGGGGGGGGAAAGAGGGATGGGGGGGGGGAAAGAGGGATGGGGGGGGGAAAGAGGGATGGGGGGGGGGAAAGAGGGATGGGGGGGGGGGAAAGAGGGATGGGGGGGGGGAAAGAGGGATGGGGGGGGGGGAAAGAGGGATGGGGGGGGGAAAGAGGGATGGGGGGGGGGGAAAGAGGGATGGGGGGGGGGAAAGAGGGATGGGGGGGGGGGAAAGAGGGATGGGGGGGGGGGAGAGAGGGATGGGGGGGGGGGGGAGAGAGGGATGGGGGGGGGGGGGAGAGAGGGATGGGGGGGGGGGGGGAGAGAGGGATGGGGGGGGGGAGAGAGGGATGGGGGGGGAGAGAGGGATGGGGGGGGGAGAGAGGGATGGGGGGGGGGGAAGAGAGGGATGGGGGGGGGGGGAAGAGAGGGATGGGGGGGGAAGAGAGGGATTGGGGGGGGGGGGAAGAGAGGGATTGGGGGGGGGGAAGAGAGGGATGGGGGGGGGGAAGAGAGGGATGGGGGGGGGAAGAGAGGGATGGGGGGGGGAAGAGAGGGATGGGGGGGGGAAGAGAGGGATGGGGGGGGGGAAGAGAGGGATGGGGGGGGGGAAGAGAGGGATGGGGGGGGGAAGAGAGGGATGGGGGGGAAAGAGAGGGATGGGGGGGAAAGAGAGGGATGGGGGGGAAAGAGAGGGATGGGGGGGAAAGAGAGGGATGGGGGGGAAAGAGAGGGATGGGGGGGGGAAAGAGAGGGATGGGGGGGGGAAAGAGAGGGATGGGGGGGGAAAGAGAGGGATGGGGGGGGAAAGAGAGGGATGGGGGGGGAAAGAGAGGGATGGGGGGGGAAAGAGAGGGATGGGGGGGAAAGAGAGGGATGGGGGGGAAAGAGAGGGATGGGGGGGAAAGAGAGGGATGGGGGGGAAAGAGAGGGATGGGGGGGGAAAGAGAGGGATGGGGGGGGGAAAGAGAGGGATGGGGGGGGGGAAAGAGAGGGATGGGGGGGGGGAAAGAGAGGGATGGGGGGGGAAAGAGAGGGATGGGGGGGGAAAGAGAGGGATGGGGGGGGAAAGAGAGGGATGGGGGGGAAAGAGAGGGATGGGGGGGAAAGAGAGGGATGGGGGGGGGAAAGAGAGGGATGGGGGGGGGAAAGAGGGATGGGGGGGGAAAGAGAGGGATGGGGGGGAAGAGAGGGATGGGGGGGAAGAGAGGGATGGGGGGGAAGAGAGGGATGGGGGGAAGAGAGGGATGGGGGGGAAGAGAGGGATGGGGGGGAAGAGAGGGATGGGGGGGAAGAGAGGGATGGGGGGGAAGAGAGGGATGGGGGGGAAGAGAGGGATGGGGGGGAAGAGAGGGATGGAGGGGAAGAGAGGGATGGAGGGGAAGAGAGGGATGGAGGGGAAGAGAGGGATGGGGGGGGAAGAGAGGGATGGGGGGGGAAGAGAGGGATGGGGGGGGAAGAGAGGGATGGGGGGGAAGAGAGGGATGGGGGGGGGGGAGAAAGGGATGGGGGGGGAGAAAGGGATGGGGGGGGAGAAAGGGATGGGGGGGGGAGAAAGGGATGGGGGGGGGAGAAAGGGATGGGGGGGGAGAAAGGGATGGGGGGGGGGAGAAAGGGATGGGGGGGGAGAAAGGGATGGGGGGGAGAAAGGGATGGGGGGGGAGGGGAGAGGGATGGGGGAGAGGTCGGGGTCAGGAAGGGAGGAGTAGGAAAGGAGAAGGGAGTGGGTAGGGGGAGGGGCCAGGGGCATGTGACAGGTACTATAAGCACAATAGTAACAATATTAAAAGCAAGAATTCCCTATTATAGCAACAAGTTACCTGAAATGTTTCCAGTCTCTGATTTGACTTTCACAGTGTCACGGCATGGTTAGGGGGATGTTACACAGTGTTATGATGCAGTTTGGGGGGGATATTAGTGTTATGATATAGTTTAGGGGATTGTTATTCAGTGTTATATGGTTTGTGGGGATGTTATACAGTAACACGATGCATTTTGGGGAATGTTGCACAGTGTTACGTTATGGTCCCGGCAGTGGGATGTGTGTGGATGGAACATGATTTTGAACTTGTGAGCAGTTAATGTTAACATTAAGTGACCCAGTACTGAATTCACAGTCTTTGATATCTAAAGGCACATTAAAGGAATTCAAGTCTTTTCAGAACTGACTCAACAATGTGAGAATTTCTGGTCACTTGGTGGGAACTTGTCTTTTGGAGCTAAATGATCCAACTGACTGACACAGATATAGATCCAACTGATGAGCGGCAGTGCTTATCCAGGAGGTAGATAATGATTGAATGGCGACATAGTACATTCTTGTTGTAGGTGTGTACCGTTGAGCAGCAGGTTACCACATTCCCATTATTCCGGAGGAAGAACGCACTCACTTCACAGCAGTGATTGTGTGCGCTGCAGGGGGAAGGTCAATGATGTAGCGCTGGTTAAGGAAAAGGAAGAAATGCCATAGCCCTGCGATTGACCTCCAAAGAAATAGTCACCCATGAATTGAAACCAGCAACCAGTGATGGCCAAGTCACCATGCGTGTGAACAATTAAAGTGTCAGAGGTTGGCAGGATGCCCAGGCCGGGCATCAGTCATCTACACCGAACTGCTGATCCGATCACATCAATCCTGCCCATTTGGCAGTTGGAGCCCATTCCTGGTGGGTCCCAATGATAAAGGGTTACTCGTGAAGGAACTACTGGCTGTGGTTGGGCGGGGGGTTATTTGAGCCAGGAAGTTCTTGTTAAACAAAAAACATAAAAGCACAGCAGTACTGTCTCCCAGCTGCACAAAAAGTGTCCTCAATTAACACAACACCCCCCGAAATGGCAGGACGGCCTGCTGTGCCTAGCCCCCTCCGCGGGGACAGCCCGCCGTGCCCAGCCCCCTCTATCCAGGCATGTAGCAGATCAAATTTAATACAGAAAAGTGTGAAGTGATGCATTTCGAGAGGAAAGGCAAGGAATGGGAAGAGGCTGAAGGGTGTGGAGGAACAAAGACCAGGGTGATCCAAATACATAACTCCCTGAAAGTACGAGTGTAGATAAAGCCATAGAATGCCTTTTGGGCTTTATAAGTAGAGGCAAAGAGTAAAGAACAAAGAAGTTTGTACAAGGCAATGGTTAGGCCACAGATTAAGTGTTGTGTGCAGTTTTGGGAGCCCCATTATAAGAAAGGGTTTTAAAGCCACAGTACATGGTCCTGGTATAGCATAGATTCACCAGGATGATCCAGGGATGGGAATTAAGTTTATATAAAGAGAAACTTGAGGTATTTTGACTGGAGCAGAAAAGGCCACAACCTCATACCAGCACCCCCTACAAAAGCAGCGTGACATTTTATCTTCATGTACCAGCAACTTCTGTGACCTCTGTCTGGGTGAGATTGCTAATTAATGGAAATTAAGGACAGTTTTGCAACCAGCGCCCTCCAGGAATTGGATCGAGACTGCCCAACTCATTTCACAAAGGACCCTTCACCTCATCGGTCTGGGCTGCATTTGAACCCAGTTCCCAGATGTCTAACCCCTGGTTATCTTCAATACCTGATCTCTACCATTTATACATCCTTTATCATCGTTTGTAAAGGATATCATTTCTTCAGTCTTCAAGTAATCCAGTAATTTTTCCAAAGGAACATATTGGCACAGTGTCGACATACATCCCATCATTACCAGCTTGTGTTTGGGTCTAGTCAGGGCTACGTTGAGTCTTCGCCAGTCCTTCAATAACTCTCCAAGCTATTAAGAAAGTTCAGTGCAGTTATCACCTATTCGATGTAATGTCTACTTTCACAGAGGAGACACCATACATGGTACATGGTTTGCTGGAATGAGGTCAGACAGTTCATAGTATCATAGTACATTACAGCACAGGAGGCCATTCGGCCCATCTTGCCTGTGCCAGCTCTTTGAAAGAGCTATCCATTTAGTCCCATTCCCCTGCTCTTTCCCCATAGTCCTGTAAATTTTTTCCCTTCAAGTATTTATCCAATTCCCTTTTGAAAGTTATTGTTGAATTTGTATCCACGCCCTTTCAGGCAGTGCATTCCAGATCATAACAACTCACTGCGTAAAAAAAATGCTTACTCATTTCGACTCTGGTTCTTTTGCCAATCGCCTTACATCTGTGTCCTCTGGTTACCGACTTTTCTGCCACTGGAAACAATTTCTCCTTATTTACTCTATCAATCATGATTTTGAACACCACTATCAAATCTCCTCTTAATCTTCTCTGCTGTAAGAACAACCCCAGCTTCTCCACATAACTGAAGTCCCTCATCCCTGGTACAATTCTAGTAATTCTCTTCTATACCCTCTCTAAGGCCTTGACATCCTTCCTAAAGTGTGGCACCCAGAATTGAACACAATACTTCAGCTGTGGCTTAACCAGTGTTTTATAAAGGTTTAGCATAACTTCCTTGCTTTTGTACTCTCTGCTTCTATTAATAAAGCCCAGGATCCCATGTGCTTTTTTTAAAAAACAGCCTTCTCAACGTATCCTGCCACCTTCCAAGATTTGTGTACATACACCCCAGGGTCTCTGTTCTTGTACCCCCTTTAAAATTGTACCATTTAGTTTATATTGCCTCTCCTCATTCTTCCTACCAAAATGTATAACTTCACACTTCTCTGCGTTAAATTTCATCTGTCATGTGTCTGCCCATTTCACCAGTCTGTCTATGCCAACCTGAAGTCTGTTACTATAACCACATATTTAACCTCCACATTATTTACTATATTCCCAAGTTTCGTGTCATCTGCAAACTTTGAAATTGTACCCTCTATACTCAAGTCCAGGTCATTAATATATATCAAAAAGAGCAGTGATCCTAATAAAGACCTCTGGGGAACACTGTATACGTCCCTCCAGTCTAAAAAACAACCGTTCACCACTACTCTCTGCTTTCTGTCCCTTAGCCAATTTTGTATCCATGCTGCCACTGGCCCTTTAATCTTGCTTACAAGACTATTATGTGGTACTTTATCAAATGCCTTTTGATAGTCCACATCTACAAAATCAACCACATTACTCTCGTCAACCCTCTGTTATTTCATCAAAGAACTGAATCAAGTTAGTCAAACACGATTTTCCTTTAACAAACCCGTGCTGACTTTCATTTATTAGCCCATACTTTTCCAATTGCCAAATAATTTTGTCCCAGATTATTGTCTCTAAAAGTTTCCCTCCTCCACTGACGTTAGGCTGACTGGCCTGTAATTGCTGGGTTTATCCCTCTCCTCTTTTTTGAACAGGGGTGTAACACTTGCAATCCTCCAGTCCTCTTGGCACCGTCCCCATATCTAAGGAGGATTGGAAGATTGTGGCCAGAGCCTCCGCAATTTCCATCCTCAGTAACCTAGGATGCATCCGCTCTGGACCGGGTGACTTCTCTACTTTGAGTACTGCCAACCTTTTAAGTACCTCCTCTTCATCTATTTTTATCCTATCCGATATCGCTACTACCTCCTCCTTTACTGCTACAATCGCAGCATCCTTTTCTCTAGTGAAGACGGATGCGAAGTATTCATTTAGTATCTCAGCCTGCCCTCTGCCTCCACAAGATTTCTTTTCTTGTCTCTGATCGGCCCCACCCTTCCTTTCACTACTCTTTTACTATTTATAAAAGTTTATAAAAGGCTTTTGGTTGTCGATTTGTGTTTTATTCCAGATTTTATATCCTAATCATTAAATTGGTTGCCTATTCAGATTTGAAGGGAAATTGAAAGCAAAAAGGTTCCGATGCCACATCACGCTCACACTGCGTCCTCCACTTACTGTCCAGCCCAGTCCACTCTTAGGCTGATGATTCATCACCTTCTGTTGGATTGCATGCCCTCAGCACTCTCAACCTCCAGCCCAAAGTACAATGACTGAATCATACATCCTGATCTCTACAGCCTTTGATCGGGCAATGAAAATATTGGTTCTTCTTAGTGCCTCTCTCAATTCTAACCAGCAGCTACCAGCTCTCACCTTTGACACGTCCACCCAGAGTTCTCCTCAACCATTGACATTTTTCACCTCACTATTCCCTCTGATCTCACCTCGATCAGTCAATCTGCCTGTAAGAAGTTTGGTTTCCTCTTTTGTGCCACTTCTTTTCTCGAGAAATATTAACTTCCTGCAAAGTCTGTGCGTCCAAGGCTGGAATACAGCTGACAAATCTGGGATGGCTTCACTGACACTTGTAGCAGCCTCTCGGTAATGAATACAAGAAACAGCTTGTTGGCTGATGGGCGATCTCTCCCTTACTGCATCACAACCTTTCTTGTCTCTTTCTCAACGCTATAATGGTCAATCTTCCTCTGAACTTTCCTCTACCGTTTCTTCTGTACTCCAAATATGGCGTTCAACACACTCTTCCTCCCCATATATCCTCAGTGTTCAAATCAAAACCCAAACACAGTCTTCTTATTGAAACATATAAGATCCTGAGGGGGCTTGAAGGGGTAGATGCTGAGAGGATGTTTCCCCTTGTGCGATAGAATAGAACGAGGGGCAGCAGTTTAAAAATAAGGGTTCTCCCATTTAAGACAGAGATGAGGAAAAATTTTTTCTCTCTGAGGGTCGTGAGTCTGTGGAACTCCCTTCCCCAGAGAGCGGTGGAGGCAGGGTCATTGGATATTTTTAAGGCTGAGTTAGATAGATTCCGGATTAACAAGGGAGTCAAAGGTTATAGTAGGTAGACGGGAAAGTAGGGTTGAGGTCACAATCAGATCAGCCATGATCTTATCAAATGGCAGAGCAGGCTCGAGGGGCCGAATGGCCTACTCCTGCTCTTAATTCGTATGTATGTTCGTATGTTCTGCTCTCACAAATTTCCAGGACCTCAAAACTGGAACTCATCTCTCTCAGATTTCCTTTCCTCCCACAACCTTTAGCTCAGTGTCCTGAAGTGATTACTTCTCAATTCACATGATCTTCTCTCCTATTCTTGCTCTGAGGGCCCCCAAAGGAACTCAAATTATGAATCATCTCATCGTGGAGCATCCTTTAAAGGTGGGAAACATTTCCCTTACAATGAAATTAGCCTATCTGGAGGTGGACAGAACATCAAACCAACAGCCACTAAGGCATCCTTAAGCTCACATTTAATAGTTACAATTAAGGATTTTCAACGGTCTGATTTAAGACTGGATGGATATTAAAAACACAGAAGCAGATATACGGGCTCCATGTTAACATTCTTCCACAGGATTACACAATCGGTCTACAGGGTGGATTTCAAATACTATGGTATCAAGCATCATTTCACTCACCTTTCCTTCACTGTTACTCCTAACGAAGGACACAATGATAACACTTTTGTCTCTCCCCTGATATTTGTCCACTGTATTTACCTCAACAGCACTGAAAGTCTTGTCCCTCATCAGTACTGCCGAGATTGCCTTAAGCTGCTGTCTGTATGGTGCAATAATCCCAATGTTACAGGGTCTGCATCCAGCCTGTTTACAAAACAATTCAAGAGTCCAGGTCAAGCAGAGAAACATCAGTCACATTCTGAATCACATCTAGCTGTAGCTTCCGTCTCAATTAAGGAAAGCTGCCTCGCTAGCTGCGAGTTCACCAAACTAACTTTGGCAATGAAGTAACGGAGTCATTTACAGAGTATTAGGTTATTTAAAGAATATTAAATCATTTAAAATTTAAAAGATGCCATGGCACTACTCAAAGAGTTCTCCCTGATGTCCTGGCCAATATCAACATCACAAACAGATGATCTGGTCACTATCATATTGTTGTTTTTGGGACCTTGCTGTGCGGAAATCGGCTGACGTGTTTCCTACATTACTACACTTCAATAGTACTTCATTGGCTGTAAAGCGCTTTGGGACGTCCTGAGGTCGTGAAAGGCGCCATATAAATGCAAGTTATTTCTTTTGTTCTTTATTTAGATTATTAGATTAAATATTAAAGGTATTAAATTACTTAGATTACTTAGAGTATATGGTTACCCGAAGGGGGTCCTGTTGAGCTCGAAGGGCTTTTTAGACAGAAAGCAGGACACCGGCAAAGTTATAAAGCCCAGGAGAGAACAAGTAAATCAGGAAATAGTGATTAGATCATAACCAAGGCTGGTTTCCAAAAGCTTGACCGTTATAGGAGGAAGAAAAGATTGAGAGAGGCAAGGAGTGCTACAGTTTGTAATGTTAAGACTAAGGGAGATAATAAATCAGATTGCTACAGTTCTAACAGTATTAGTCCCGTACTCCCATCTAACAGATAAAGCTGGACTCATCTTTACCCAACATCTACACAGATCACTGGACAGTGGTCAGGAGCAGGGACTCTGGCTCAACAATTGTTCCTCTTTTCTTTAGCTCACAGGCACTAAGATCGATTACTGTGCCTGCAATGCATCCCTGGGTGGGACCAGCTAATAGACCAGAGGTTGAAACCTTGGGCCTTCCTGATCCGTGCAGCTCAGTACAGCATACTGCTTTCGCCCGAGGAGCCACATGCAGAGTGTGGGGAGAAACATTCGACTCCTGCTTGCAGGAAGTTTCAGTATGAAGTCCAGACACAGATGAACAAAACTGTGCAGAAAAAAAAACTAGCTTCTGTTAAGTGAGTAACCATCAGAACAAACCTGGAGGTACATTTTGTGCTTCAAACTAGACACCAGATCCACATCAATGGGGAGACTGCTTATATCACACGAGCTAAGGAAGCTAAAAGAAATTGTTGAATTGTTACAATACCATCCCAATGTCCAGTGTGACAGGATCTGAATGAACCAAATCAACACAGCCAGTGGAGGTCTGAGCATCAACAACTTGCATTTATATAGCCCCTTTAATGTAGTAAAACATCCCAAGGTGCTTCACAGGAGTGTTATCAAACAAAATTTGACACCGAGCCACATAATGGAGATATTATGATAGGTTGGTCAAACAGGTAGGTTTTAAGGAGCGCCTTAAAGGAGGAGAGGTTTTTTTTTATTCGTGCATGGGATGTGGGCGTCGCTGGCAAGGCCAGCATCTATTGCCATCCCTAATTGCCCTTGAGAAGGTGGTGGTGAGCCGCCTTCCTGAACCACTGCAGTCTGTGTGGTGAAGGTTCTCCTATAGTGCTGTTAGGAAGGGAGTTCCAGGATTTTGACCCAGCGACGATGAAGGAACGGCGATATATTTCCAAGTCGGGATGGTGTGTGACTTGGAGGGGAACGTGCAGGTGGTGTTGTTCCCATGTGCCTGCTGCCCATGTCCTTCTAGGTAGTAGAGGTGGTGGGTTTGAGAGGTGCTGTCGAAGAAGCCTTGGCGGGTTGCTGCAGTGCATACTGTGGATGGTACACACCGCAGCCACTGTGCGCCGGTGGTGGAGGGAGTGAATGTTTAGGGTAGTGGATGGGGTGCCAATCAAGTGGTCTGCTTTGTCCTGGTTGGTGTCGAGCTTCTTGAGTGTTGTTGGAGCTGCACTCACCGAGGCAAGTGCAGAGTATTCCTGACTTGTGCCTTGTAGATGGTGGAAAAGGTTTGGGGAGTCAGGAGGTGAGTCACTTACCGCAGAATACCCAGCCTCTGACCTGCTCTTGTAGCCACAGTATTTATATGGCTGGTCCAGTTAAGTTTCTGGTCAATGGTGACCTCCAGGATGTTGATGGTGGGGGATTCGGCAATGGTATTGCCGTTGAATGTCAAGGGGAGGTGGTTAGACTCTCTCTTGTTGGAGATGGTCATTGCCTGGCACTTGTCTGGCGTGAATGTTACTTGCCATTTTTCAGCCCAAGCCTGGATGTTGTCCAGGTTTTGCTGCATGCGGGCACAGACTGCTTCATTATCTGAGGGGTTGCGAATGGAACTGAACACTGTGCAATCATCAGCAAACATCCCCATTTCTGACCTTATGATGGAGGGAAGGTCATTGATGGAGCAGCTGAAGATAGTTGGGCCTAGGACACTGCCCTGAGGAACTCCTGCAGCAATGTCCTGGGGCTGAGATGATTGGCCTCCAACAACCACTCCCATCTTCCTTTGTGCTAGGTATGACTCCAGCCATTGGTGAGTTTTCCTAGAGAGGCGGAGAGGTTTAGGGAGGGAATTCCAGAGCTTAGGACCAAGGCAGCTGAAGGCACAGCCGCCAATGGTGGAGCAATGAAAATCGGGGATCCGCAACAGGCAAGAATTGGAGTGGTGCAGAGATCTCGGAGGGTTGTGAGGCTGGAGGAGGTGAGAGAGAAAGGGAGGGGCAAGGGCATGGAGGGATTTGAAAACAAGGATGAGAATTTTAAAATCGAGGAGTTGCCGGACCAGGACCCAATGCAGGTCAGTAAGTACAGGGGTGATGGTTGAACGGGACTTGGTGCGAGTTACGATAAGGGCAGCAGAGTTTTGGATGAGCTGAAGTATATGGAGGATTGAAGATGGGAGACTGGACAAGAGAGTATTGGAATAGTCAAGTCTAGAGGTAACAAAGGCATGCATGAGGGTTTTAGCAGCAGAGACGCGCAATGTTATGGAGGTGGAAGTAGGCGGTCTTGGTAACGGAGAGGTTATGGGGTCAGAAGCTCATCTCAGGGTCAAATAGGACACCAAGGTTGCGAACGGCCTGGTTCAGCCTCAGACAGTGGCCAGGGAAAAGGATGGAGTCGGTGCCGAGGGAACGGAGTTTGTGCCACACGCACACTCACCACGGCCTCCAACATGCAAGCCTCAATTAAATGAGGACACTTCAAATACCTCACTCACTCAAGTGATTCCAGTTAGCCAATTCGGAAACCCAATTAGAAAACATTCTGCACTTCCTAGGAACGGTAAGGGTAAGTTCTGGAATATGTGATAATCACACTGATTGCTCTTTTTGCCACAAGTGCTGCTCTCCAATACGTCACTGTGGCACTGTGCATTATGATGCACATAATCCCCTCAGTCAGACACGCCTACCTTTATTAGCACTGTTGCCAGACAGTACACGAGCTCAGCCTCGGTCAGGTTACTCAGTCCGCACTCTTCGTCTGTCTCAGGGGCCGGTACCTTGGACAGAAGGCAAACATATCAGGCCCCAAATGGAATGCGTTGTACAGATATTGAGTAACACATGTTATCCAACATCGAAGGGTGTGTAGCCCACAGCCAAATCCCAACACAAAGCAGTTCTCCACTCAAGAGGCCCGTGACTGCCCAGACGGAGCTACCAATATGCTAGCATGAGCAGTTGTCAAGTGGAGGTCAGGAACGGGAAAAGAAAAAAATTCTGTATTGGACCAATAGCTGTTTTTACCAGGGCCCTTTGTGTGGAAGTTGGTATATCCCTGC
This sequence comes from Heptranchias perlo, assembly GCF_035084215.1. Lineage (NCBI taxonomy): Eukaryota > Metazoa > Chordata > Chondrichthyes > Hexanchiformes > Hexanchidae > Heptranchias > Heptranchias perlo. The sequence continues at coordinate 49,796,901 of NC_090345.1, read as the reverse complement.
CTTCTACAACACTCTCCTCTTTTAGCGGAAAGCAAGAAAAGGAGAGGGAACCATCCTGTATGCAGTGGCGTTAATATCCGAGTTCCGATGAAAGGTCATCGAGCTGAAACATTAACTGTGTTTCTCTCTCCATGGATGCTGCCTGACCTACTGAGTGTCTCCAGCATTTTCTGATTTTATCCAACATATGCAATATTTTGCTTTTGTTTGAGGTTAATAGCCCACGGCCGAGCAGCTAATGAATGGAGGCTCTGTGCAGAGGGCCAGAGGGATGGAGGAGCTGGGTTCCAGGCCGTGTTATGAGCATCACTGCTGCTGATTTATACAGATTCTAGACAATCGGTCAGTACATGTGGCACATCACTATTACTGCAGAATTGAAGATTGTCTCACCTTTTCAGTGTTAAGGAAACAAACAGGCTTATTTGGCTCCAGAGCATCTTTCAACCAAGAACCTTGCATGCCACGTGTGAGCAGCTCGCCCCACTTGGGCAGCTGGAGTGTTGCGGTTGCGACTTGTTCCGATCCACACACCAGCTTTCCTTCATACATCAGCTTGTTGCTGAGTGACATAATCGTGCTGTGGAGGTTTTCACAAAGGATTGTTATGGGACAGTAAAAATCACGTGTGACAAATCAGTTGTGTTTTATTCAAAGAAAGTACCTGTTCATTCTGTACTGAACATTCAGTTGAACGACAGCATCGAAATTCTGCTCCAGACGCTTAAACAAACTCTCATCCATTCCCAGAGCTCTGTTGGCATAAAATGCATTAAGTTAGGGTGGGGGGGTGTCTGTGTGTGTGTGTGTGTGTGTGTGTGTGTGCGCGCGCGTGCGCGTGCGCGCATTTTGGGGCAGGAGAGAGAACAGTCGTACAAAAGGTTACATTCTAGCAATCAAACATACAATCAAACTGTAACCCCATGAATATGGCCCCTGTTTCTCAGAGATGTTAAAATGAGAAGCAGAAGTCGCTGTGTGAGTGCTTTCATTGCAGTGTCTCATGCCTTAAAAGTGGTCACCTCACAGAATGTGACTGACTGATTGAATGCACTCAGTTACAGGCAGTAAATGATACCAACGAAGAAACGAGTAAGCAACATATACCACCCGACCTGTTTGATTTTTTTTCACAAAGCTACCATTCAAAGTGAGCCAGTCCTGCAAGACTACCCAAATCAGTGAAACTGTTTCCTCTTCTCTAGTGAAGACTGATGCGGAAGTATTTATTTATTACCTCAGCCATGCCCTCTGCCTCCACAAGATCTTTATTTGTCCCTAATCGGTCCCACCTTTCCTTTGACTACCCTTTTATTATATATATGTTTATAAAACACTTTTGGGGTCCCTTTTATGTTAGCCACTAATCTATTCTCATACTCTCTCTTTGCCACTCTACTTCCCTTTTTTAGATCTCCTCTGCAGTTCCTGTATTCAGCCTGGTTCTCCACTATATTATGAACCGTACATTTGTCGTAAGCCTCCTTTTTTCTGATTCATTTTAATCTCTATATCTTTAGTCATCCAGGGAGCTCTAGCTTTGGATGTCCTTCCTCATGGGAATGCGTCTACTCTATACCCGAATCATCATCTCCTTGAAGGCCTCCCATTGTTCAATTATTGTTTTGCCTGCCAATATTTGATTCCAATCCACCTGGGCAAGATCCCTTTTTAACTCACTGAAATTAGCCCTTCCCCAGTTAAGTATTGTAAACAATTTTACAACACCAAGTTATAGTCCAGCAATTTTATTTTAAATTCACAAGCTTTCGGAGGCTTCCTCCTTCCTCAGGTGAACGTTGTTGGAAGGAGGAAGGAGGAAGCCTCCGAAAGCTTGTGAATTTAAAATAAAATTGCTGGACTATAACTTGGTGTTGTAAAATTGTTTACAATTGTCAACCCCAGTCCATCACCGGCATCTCCACATCCCAGTTAAGTATGACAGTTATGGAAAAGGACAAGGAACTATTCTAAACTTAATGATATTATGATCACTGTTCCCCAAATGCTCCCCCATTGAAACATGCTCCACTTGCCCCACTTCATTCCCCAGAACTAGATTCAGCACTGCTTCCTTCCTCGTTGGGCTGGAAACACACTGATCAAGAAAGTTCTCTTGTATACATTTCAGGAATTCTTCCCCCTCTTTGCCCTTTACACTGTTACTATCCCAGTCTATATTGGGATAATTGAAGTCCCCCATTATCACTACTCTATAGCTCTTGCATCTTTCTGTGATTTGCCTGCAAATTTGCTCCTCTATCTCCTTCCCACTATTGATGGCCTACAGTATACACCCAGTAGTGTAATAGCTCCTCTATTGTTCCTTAATTCTAACCAAATAGTTGAAGCGTCAAAGAATCTATATCATCCCTTTCCAGTGCTATAATAGTTTCTTTGATCAATACTGCCATCCCTCCCTTCTTTCTTTCCTTCCCTTTCTTTCCTGAATACCTTGTAGCCTGGAATATTAAATACCAATCCTCCTCCTCCTCCTCCTCCTCTTTGAGCTAGGTCTCTGTTATTGCCACTATATCATAATCCCATGTGGCGACTTGAGCCTTCGGCTCACTAACCTTATTTACCACGCTACATGAATTTACGCACATGCACTCCAAACTCATCTTAGACTGTCTTGCATTTGCCCCCTGTCTTATCCCTTCTATTTCTGAACTATTCTTTACTATTTGTCTCTCCCAGTCCTCTGTGCACCTTGTTCTCCTTTCTAATGTTTTATTCAAGTGCCCATCCCCCTGCCAAATTAATTTAAACTTCCTCCACAGCATTAGTTAGCCTCCCCGTGAGGACATTGGTCCTAGCTTTGTTGAGGTGCAATCCATCCAGCTTATACAGATCCCTCCTGCCCCAGAACTGGTCGCAATGCCCCAAGAACATGAAGCCCTCCCTCATGCCATGCATTGCATTAACCTGTCTTATCCTACTATTCCTATACTCATCAGTATAGGAATTACTCAGAGTAATCCAAAGATTACTACCTTTGAGGTCCTGCTTTTAACCTCCTCCCTAGCTCCTGAAACTCTGACTGCAGGACTTCAACCCTTTTCCTTCCAATGTCATTGGTTCACACATGGACCACGATTTCTGGCTGTTCCCCTTCCCACCTCAATATGTTTATATCCGCTAATCTTTTCTCATACATCCTCTTTGCCCCACTTATTTCCTTTTTCAGTACTCCCCTATACTTTCTGTATTTTGCTTGATTCTCTACTGTATTATGAACCTGACATTTATAAGTCTCTTTTTTCTGTTTCATTTAATCTCAATTTCTTTAGTCATCCAGGGAGCTCTACCTTTGGGTGCCCTTCCTTTCCTCCTCATAGGAATGTGTCTAGTCTGTACCCAAACTATCTCCTCCTTGAAGGCCTCCCATTGCCCATTTACTGTTTTACCTGCCAATCTTTGTTTCGAAACTACCTGGGCCAGATCCCTTTTCAACTCGATGAAATTAGTCCTCTTCCAGTTGTGTATTTTCACAGTTGATTGTTCCTTGTCCTTTTCCATAACTACTCTAAACCTAATGATATAAGAACATAAGAACTAGGAGCAGGAGTAGGCCATAGGGCCCCTTGAGCCTCCTCTGCCATTCATTAAGATCATGGCTGATCATCTACCTCAAATCCACTTTCCCGCCCTATCCCCATATCCCTTGATTCCCTTAGTGTCCAAATATCCATCAATCTCCGTCTTGAATATATTCAACGACTAAGCATCCACATCCCTCTGGGGTAGAGAATTCCAAAGAGTCACAACCCTCTTGAGTGAAGAAATTTCTCCTTACCTCGGTCCAAAATGGCCAACCCTTTATCTTGAGTCTATGACCCCTAGTTCTAGACTTTCCAGCATCTACTCTGTCAAGCCCTCTAAGAATGTTATATGTTTCAATGAGATCACTTCTCATTCTTCTAAACTCCAGAGAATATTGGCCCATTCTACTCAATCTCTCCTCATAGGACAACTCTCTCATCCCAGGAATCAATCTAGTGAACCTTTGTTGCACCCCCTCTAAGGCAAGTATATCCTTTTCTTAGGTAAGGACACCAAAACTGTACACAGTACTACTCCAGGTGTGGTCTCACCAGAGCCCTATATAATTGCAGCAAGACCTCCTTACTCTTGTATTCCAGCCCCCTTGTAATAAAGGCTAACATACCATTTGCCTTCCTAATTGCTTGCTGTACCTGCATGTTAACTTTCTGTGATTCATGTACAAGGACACCCAAATCCCTCTGATTACCAATATTTTTAGTGTCTCACCTTTTAAAAAATATTCTGCTTTACTATTCTTCCTACCAAAGTGGATCATTTCACATTTCCCCACATTATACTCCATCTGCCACCTTCTTGCCCACTCGCTTAACCTGTCTATGTCCTTTTGCAGTCTCTTTGCGTCCTCTTCACAGCTTATTTTCCCACCTAGATTTGTACCATCATCAAACTTGGATACATTACACTCGGTTCCCTCATCTAAGTCATTGATCTATATTGTAAATAGCTGAGGCCCAAGCTCTGATCCTTGCGGCAACCCATTAGTTATAATCTGCCATCCCGAAAATGACCCGTTTATTCCTATTCTGTTTTCTGTCTATTAACCAATCCTTAATCCATGCTAATATATTACCCCAAATCCCATGAGCCCTAATCTTGTGTAACAACCTCTTGTGTGGCACCGTATCAAATGCATTTTCAAAATCCAAATATACTACACCCACTGGTTATCCCTTATCTACCCTGCTATTTACATCCTCAAAAAATTCTAAAAGAACTGTCAAACACGATTTCCCTTTCATAAAACTGTGTTGACTCTGCCTAATCGTATTATGATTTTCTATGTGCCGTTACTACGTCCTGAAAATATATTCTACCATTTTCCCGTATTGGGCTTCAAACAGTGTGAGGGGCACAGAGGGCGCAAAATTCTTGATCAGTGTCCAGGAGAACTTTTTTAGCCAGTACGTGACAAGCCCAACAAGAGGGGATGCAATTCTAGATTTAGTCCTGGGAAATGAAGATGGGCAAGTGGGTGAAATGACAGTGGGTGACCATATTGGGGACAATTCAGTTATTTTTAGCATTATTGTGGAAAAGGACAGAGTTAAATCAGGAGTAAATGTTTTAAATTGGGGAAGGCAAATTTTACAGAACTAAGAGGTGATTTGGCAGAAGTGGACTGGACACAACTACTTAGAAGAGAAAACAGTGGCAAGCCAGTGGGAGGCACTAAAAAGTGAAATTCTACGGGTACAATGCAGACACGTCCCCTGCCAAATTTAGAGTCCCCTGGTTGTCTAGAAGGATACGGGGCAAGATAAAGCAGAAAAAGAAAGCTTATGACTGTCACAGAAAACTAAATACTGCAAAAAGCCTAGAGGAGTATAGAACGTACAGGGATGACGTAAAAAAGGAAATAAGGAAAGCAAAAAGAGGGCATGAAAAAATATTAGCTAGTAAGATTAAAGAAAACCCAAAGGTGTTTTCTCAGTACATTAAGTACAAGAGGATAGCTCAGGAAAAGGTGGGAGCTATCAGGGATGATAAGAGTAACTTGTGTGTAGACGCAGAGGATGTGGTAGAGTTTTAAATGAATATTTTGTCTCCGTATTCACAAAGGAAAGGGATGATCCGGACGTAGTAGTTAAAGAGGAGAGATGTGAAATATTGGATAAGGTAAACATAACGAGAGAGGAAGTACTAGAGGGACTGGAATCCTTGAAAGTTGATAAGTCACCAGGGCTGGATGGATTGTTTCCTAGGTTATTGAAGGAAGCCAGGGAGGAAATAGCAGATGCTCTGAGGATCATTTTCCAATCCTCACTAGATACAGGGGAGGTACCAGAGGACTGGAAGACTGCAAACGTAGTACCATTGTTTAAAAAGGGTATGAGGGAAAGGCCGAACAATTATAGGCCGGTCAGTCTTACCTTGGTGGTGGGCAAACTATTAGAATCAATACTGAGAGATAGGATAAACAGCCAGTTGGAAAGGCATGGTTTAATCAGGGATAGTCAGCATGGATTTGTCAGGGAAGGTCATGCCTTACAAATCTGATTGAATTCTTTGAGGAAGTGACAATGAGGATTGATGAGGGTAGTGCAGTGGATGTTGTCTACATGGATTTTCATAAGGCATTTGACAAGGTCCCACATAGCAGACTGGTCAGATAGGTAAAAACCCATGGGATACAGGGAAATGTGGCAAATTGGATCCAAGATTGGCTCAGTAACAGGAAACAAAGGGTAAAAGTCGATGGATGTCTTTGCGAATGGAAATCTGTTTCCAGTGATGTGCCACAGGGCTCAGTGTTGGGTCCTTTGCTGTTTGTGGTGTATATTAATGACTTGGACTTGAATGTGAGGGGCATGATTGGCAAATTTGCAGATGGCACAAAAATTGGCCGTGTAGTTGATAGTGAAGAGGACAGCTGTAGACTCCAAGAAGATATCAATGGGTTGGTGGAGTGGGTGGAAAAGTGGCAAATGGAGTTCAACGCGGAGAAGTGTGAGGTCATGCACTTAGGGAGGGCAAACAGTAAAAAGGAATACGCAGTAAATGGGAACATATTGAGGGGATAGAGGAAGTGAGAGACCTTGGAGTGCATGTGCACAGGTAGATAAGGTTGTGAAGAAGGCATACGGAATGCTCTCCGTTATTAGCCGAGGTATAGAATACAAAAGCAGGGATGTAACAATAGAACTGTATAAAACAGTGATAAGGCTACAGCTGGAGTATTGTGCGCAGTTCTGGTCACCACATTACAGGAAGGACGTAATTGCTCTGGAGAGAGTGCAGAGAAGATTTACAAGAATGTTGCCAGGGCTTGAAAATTACAGCTACGGGGAGAGATTGGATAGGCTGGGGTTGTTTTCCTTGGAGCAGAGGAGGCTGAGGGGAGACTTGAAAGAGGTGTACAAAATTATGAGGGCCTAGATAGAGTAGACAGGAAGTACCTGTTTCCCCTAGCGGAGAGTTCAAGAACTAGAGGACATAAATTTAAGCTGATTGGCGGAAGGATTGGAGGGGACATGAAGAAAAACTTTTTTACCCAGAGGGTGGTGGGTGTATGGAATTCGCTGCCCGAATTGGTGGTAGAGGCAAGGACCCTCAACTCTTGAAAAGTACCTGGACCTGCACCTAAAGTGCTGTAAGCTGCAGGGCTATTGACCGGGTGCTAGAAGATGGGATTAGAATGGGCAACTGGTTGTTCTTTGAGCCGGCGCGGACACGATGGGCCGAATGGCCCCCTTCTGTGCTGTATCTTTTCTATGGTTGTATGATACTACTGATGTCAGGGAAATTGGCCCATAGTTCCCTGTTTTCTCTCTCCTTTCTTGAATAGCGGTGTTACATTTGCTACCTTCCAATTCATTTTAGAACCATTCTAGAATCCAAGGAATTCTGGAAGATCAAAACCAATGCATCCACTATCTCTACAGCCACCTCTTTTAAAAACCTCGGATGTAGTCCATCAGGTCCGGGGATTTGTCAGCTTTCAGTCCCATTAATTTCTCTCCAGTACTTTTTCTTTACTAATCTTAAATACTTTAAGTTCCTCACTCTCAATAGACCCCTGGTTCCCCACTATTTCCGATGATTGTTGTTTCCCAAATGCGCTCCCACTGAAACATGCTCCACTAGCCCCACTCCATTCCCCAGAACTACATCCAGCACTGCTTTCTTCCTCATTGAGCTGGAAACACACTGATCAAGAAAGTTCTCTTGTTCACCTTTCAGGAATTTCTCCCCCTCTTTGCCCTTTACTCTGTTTTTCCCCAGTCTATATTGGATAAGTGAAGTCCCCCATTATCACTACTCTATAGTTTTTACATCTTTCTGAAATTTGCCTGCAGATTTGCTCCTCCATCTCCTCCTCACTATTTGGTGGTCTATAGTAAACATCCAGCAGTGTAACAGCTCCTCTACTGCTCCTTAACTCCAACCAAATAGATTCTGTCTTTGACCCTCAAGAACATCATCCCTTTCCAGGGCTGTAACAATATCTTTGATCAATAATGCCACCCCCCACCCCCTTTTTTTCCTTCCCTATTCCTCTTGAATATATTATAGCCAGGAATGTTAAGCTCCTACTCCTGCCTTTATTTGAGCCAGATCTCCGTTATTGCCACTATATCATAATCCCATATGACAACTTGAGCCTGCAGCTCACCAACCTTATTTATCACACTCCGTGCATTTACGCACATGCACTCGAAACCCACCTTAAGTCTGCTTAACGTTGCTCCCCGGTCTGATCCCTCCTCTTTCTGGACTACTCTTTATTATAATGCTGTTAATCTCTCCCAATCCTCTGTGCACCTTGTTTCACCTCTCTGATGAGGACATTGGTCCCAGCCCTGTTTAGGTGCAACCCGTCCACCTTGTACAGGCCCCTCCTGCTGCATGAAATGTTGGTTGATGACCTTACCTGGCGCCTGAGCTCTGAACGATGGGCGGCAGCTGTTGATGATCTCCCACCAACACAAACCGATCAGCAGCAAATAAGGGGCCCAGGCAGATCAGCTGGTTGATTTGTGATGCCTCATCCACAATACAGAAATCAAACCTCCTTTGACTGAAAATTGGATGTTTCACTCCCATACAGGTTGTTGCAACGACCAGCTGTAACACAATGACAACGATAAAACCAGCTCATCTGCTGTAGCATTGCTCATGGCTAGGAAAGAAAGACCTGCGTTTAAATCGCGTCTTTCACGATGTCCCAAAGTGTTTCACAGCCAATGAAATACTTTTTGAAGTGAAGTCACTGTTGTAATGTAGAGAAATGCGACAGCCAATTTGTACACAGCAAGATCCCACAAACAGTGATGTAATAATGACTAGATAATCTGTTTAACTGATGTTGGTTGAAGAATAAATATTTGCCCAGGACATTGGGGAGAACTCCCCAGCTCTTCTTCAACGTAGTGCCATGGGATCTTTTGAACCAAACCCTGGGTAGGGGGGGGGGGGGGGGAGGGGGTGGCAGTGAGATGACAGCAGTGGGTGCAGGCAACAAGCGTTCCACGTTACTAGATTCTGGGCAGTAACAGTACTCTCCAGATCATAGGAGATGTGATGTCCATTTATGAGTGACCAGAGACACTGAAGACCAGAGACTAGGGCCAGCAATATAAGTGGCCTGTTACAAATACTCTTAGGGTGTGTGGAGAATATCAATGAAGAATTTAATTTCCAAAACAGCCCATGGATACAGATCCAGGTAAAATTTTACAACAAGTACAGCAGCATCATCACCGTAATGATTACTAGGTTAGGCAGGTGAAGAATACATAAAAAGCAGGATTACATTTTGCAATTGTTACAGACAACTGAGGGATGGGGAATCATGCTTGTCTGATGCAGGAGCCTGGTTTGTGAGTTCAGGAATGTAGATTACACGTTGATTCAGAGCAAGTATAAGCATGCAATTAACTTCATTCTTACAATATAAATACTAGAAGCTCCCCTGACGGTCAGTGGGTAAAGGCATCATCCAGTATTGAACTGAAGCAAGTGGATCAGGAAGGGCCCAGTTTAATTCCAGGTCAATGCAACTGGCCGTAGCCCTCTGGGTTAAGGAGGGTGAAGAATGATGGAAAACATGAGCTGGGTTCCCACACCGGATCTGTACCCAGTGACCCCTACTGGGAAATGCACGTGCTTGCATGTTGGATGAGAACAGAATCAGGCTAGTCTAACCCACTTGCACTTACAGGCAAGATTCACGCAGAAACGTTGTCCATCTGGGTGCAGTAGACGAGGGTGAACAGCAACTCTGGAACTATTATTGCAACATGCGACACTGACACACAAAACTAAACTGAACTGAACTGAACCAAGGCTTCAGCCAGAGTACAGTAACCAACATCGGCACACTCACTTCACTGTTATACAGGCCTTCCAGCTCAGTCAGAGTTCGGATGGAATTCCTTTTGCAAATGTCCTCATCGGTGAATTTGCGGATGTCAGGATGGACCTTCTGATGACGCCCCAAACGCAGGAAGCCCACCTTGAATCGAGCCAGTTTCAGCAAAATGTTATCAACAGCCGAGTGGGTATAACTAGTCAGGAGGACACTGAAACCACAGGCGTGAAGGAGCCTCACCTGATCAAAGAACACAAAAATATCCACTCAATAGATCTCAAAATGAACATGGAACGGAGTCGTTCAAATCAACAGAAAAATATTGCTATACTGCATATAATAAAAGCAGCCATACAGCAAGGTCCCAGGCACGACCTGCAGCCTGTGCTACACCAACTCAAAATTCAGCCAGGTTCCCCACTTCTTTGCCAGTTCAGGAGAGCTGACACCAATCTCTGGGCCCTGCTGCTGTGTTCCCTGATTTAGGCTCAGAACAACACCCTGTGCTACAATCCTGGATGCTTTACATTACCAGGGTGCAGACGGTAGTAGTTTTGCCTGTTCCGGGCATGCCCACAATCAGTGTGTAGTCCTTGGAAAGCAGCACCCGTTTCATAGCTTGTTTCTGTGGTTTGTTCAAGCCTTGAATGGAAGAGAAATAATGTTAGAGCTTCAGCAGCTGAACGAGATTCAGCACCTGAAAAATATCTCTATTACACGGGGAGCGGCTTGGAGGGGCAAGAGATTTTGGGGAGATGGATCTTGGGGGAGGAGGGGTATCTTGGTGGGGGGGGGGGGGGGAAGAAAGAGAAAGGAGGAGAGGAGGAGACAAGCAGCTGGAAGCATTTTAATTCACAATTCCCCTTCCTCCTCGTTACCCTGTGCAAATTTGATCGACAGCCGTCCAGACTGTAATAACAAGGTATAATCGGAACATAGGAGCTTATGAACAGGAGTAACATTCGCGCCAGGCAATGACCATCTCCAACAACAGAGACTAACCACCTCCCCTTGACATTCAATGGCATTACCATCACCAAATCCCCCACCATCAACATCCTGGCGGTCACCATTGACCAGAAACTTAACTGGACCAGCCACATAAATACTGTGGCTACAAGAACAGGTCAGAGGCTGGGTATTCTGCGGTAAGTGACTCACCTCCTGACTCCCCAAAGCCTTTCCACCATCTACAAGGCACAAGTCAGGAGTGCGATGGAATACTCTCCACTTGTCTAGATAAGTGCAGCTCCAACAACATTCAAGAAGCTCAACACCATCCAGGACAAAGCAGCCCGCTTGATTGGCACCCCATCCACCACCCTAAACATTCACTCCCTTCACCATCAGCGCACTATGGCTGCAGTGTGTACCATCTACAGGATGCACTGCAGCAACTCACCAAGGCTTCTTTGACAGCACCTCCCAAACCCGCGACCTCCACCACCTAGAAGGACAAGGGCAGCAGGCACATGGGATCATCACCACCTGCACGTTCCCCTCCAAGTCACACACCATCCTGACTTGGAAATATATCGCCGTTCCTTCATCGTCACGGGGTCAAAAACCTGGAACTCCCTTCCTAACAGCACTGTGGGAGAACCTTCACCACACGGACTGCAGCGGTTCAAGGCGGCTCACCACCACCTTCTCAAGGGCAATTAGGGATAGGTAATAAATGCTGGCCTTGCCAGTGAAACCCACATCCCATGAACGAATAAAAAAAAAAGAGGCCATTTAGCTTCTCGAATCTGTTCCAGCATTCAATGGGATCATGGCTGGTCTATACCTCAACTCTATTTACCTGTCTTTGTCCCATATTCATTGATACCCTTACCTAACAAAAATCTATCGATCATTTTCTTGAAAATTTCAATTGACCCCCAGCATCCACAGACTTTTGGGGAGAGTTCCAGATTTCCACTACACTTTGAGAGAAAAAATTGGCCTAGTACTAATTTTAAGAGCTAGGCCAATCAGGAAGCACTTTTTCATACCCTTTGTTCTGGGTTTCCCACCAGAGGAAATAATTTCTCTCTAACGACCCTATCAAATTCTTTATTTATTTCAAACATCTCAATTAGATCACCCCTCAATCTCCTATACTCGAGGGAATAGAAGCCACGTTTATACAACCTGTCCTCATGATTTAATCCTCTAAGCCCTGGTATCATTCCAGTGAATCTGCACTGTACCCTCTCCCCCTAAGGCTAATATTTCCTTACTGAACGCAATACTCGATGTGGGGCTAACCAGAGCACCGTACAACTGAAGCATAACTTCCTCCCCTTTGTATTCCCTCCCCCTTGAGATAAAGGCCAACATCCCATTAGCCTTTTTTGATTACTTTTTGTACCTGTCCCCTAGCTTTTAGTGATTTGTGCACCTGGATACCCAAATCTCTCTGCTTTTCGACAGCTCCTAATCTCTCACCATGTAGAAAATATCCTGATTTGTCTTCCTCAGATCCAAAGTGGATGACCTCACACTTCCCTACATTGAACTGCCAGTTTAGCCCACTCACTTAATCTGTTTATGTCCCTTTGTAACTTCCTACACCCATCCACATAATTCACTCCAACTCCTTAGTGTCATCTGCAAACTTGGATATACAACTCTCTATTCCTTCGTCCAAGTCATTGATGGTGAAAAGCTGAGGCCCTAGGTCAGAAAACTTAGCTTCTTTTAAGAAAATTCTGAGAATAGGAAACTCGCAATGACATGGAGGGGGCACCCTGGGGAAGGGGGGAGGGGCAGGTACCACGGTGGTCTCTCCTTCCCCTTCTAAGATATGAGTGATGTCCTAGACAGAATTAGGTACTCTGTTTCGGGGAGATTTCCCAGGCCTGCAGTGGCTTTCCTGTAAAGGAACCTGCCCAATTGTCAGGCGATCCAATGCTCCCCAGGCATAGACCCAGGGGAGTTTTTTTTTATTCGTTCATGGGATGTGGGCGTCGCTGGCAAGGCCAGCATTTATTGCCCATCCCTAATTGCCCTTGAGAAGGTGGTGGTGAGCAGCCTGTGTGGTGAAGGTTCTCTCACAGTGCTGTTAGGTAGGGAGTTCCAGGATTTTGAGCCAGCGATGATGAAGGAATCGCCCCTCACGTACAAATCCAGTTCATTCCTGCGCGTGGCCAGGGTAATAGGCCCCTCACTAAACCCACCTTCATGCTGTCTAGCATGCAGCAGTGTTACAGGCTTACAGCCATTAAGCAATCCAATCTGTTAAGCATTGAAAAGGAAATGTAAACATCACCAAGACAGCAGCAGAGAATACAGAAAGTATGAAATGCCCAGTGTACCTCTCAGAATATTAGCCACAGTTTCCTTTGCTTCCCGTGGGAGTACAGTGCTCAGGTAGGGAACGAACTGCGGAGGACGGAGTGCTATGACCAGCTCTCGAAGTTTATCACTGAGGAAATAAAGAATAGCTCATCATTTTTATACCACATTATTCCGTACGGATAGATACAAAATATCCATTTGTTGGGGGGGGGGGGGGGGGGGGGGTGGGGAAGAGTTTTCTTTTGAGGTGGTGTTCATCTTGTTGATGGGACAGTGTAGAGGGAGCCTTACTCTATATCTGACCTGTGCTGTACCTGCCCTGGGCGTGTTTGATGGGACAGTGTAGAGGGAGCTTTACTCTGTATCTAACCTGCGCTATACCTGTCCTGACCTGGGAGTGTTTGATGCTCAGGTGAGAACTTTACCCAGGGGATTGACAGCCCATATCTGGATGAGCATAAAAGACACTAAAAAGTTACACAGCGATATGTCTTTTTCACAGTTCTGACTGACCTGACTGTGGAATGTTCCATCAATTTAGAAAGGTTTCCTAAATGAGTGTTCATACTTCCAACTCCCTCCTCATGGTCGAGTCTGAAGAGAGTTTCTAGAGGCAGCCTGGAGAGGTTCCTGTGTGGCAAGGCAGAGTTATAGTCAATGTGATGCTGTAGTCTGATCCCAGCTCATTTAAAGCACTGACCATGTGCTGTCAGCCTGGATCCCCCAACACAGAGAATCCCAGACGAATGATTAAAGAGTGGAAAATAGCAAGAAGCAGATTTGAACAGTCACTCAGACATATATGTGCCCAACACCAGTAACAGGAAGTCATTGGGGGACTGAAAGAGGAAGCAACACTACAATAAAATGTTAGAAGCACTAGGAATAAGATATGTGAACCGGAGGCTGTTGTGACAGTCGAGGGAGGTACGATGCATTGGGAAGATCAGAAACACAGCTGGTCTCAGAGGATGGCAATAAACAACATAGAGGACAGTGTTGGGTAAAGATACACTCAGCAATGATCAGCTCCTTCAATTCATAAGTGCCCGTCCACCCCCACCTCGGAGGACGGAGTGCTATGACAAGCTCTCGAAGTTTATCACTGAGGAAATAAAGAATAGCTCATCATTTTTATACCACATTATTCCGTACGGAGGTGGGGGTGGACGGGCATTTATGAATTGAAGGAGCTGATCGCCTGAGAGGTGGAAACCTACACCCTGAAAAGGGCAAAGCTAACACTCGGAATATGGTCCAGACTACCACAAATGCAATAGTATAAAATAAAAAAGAGGGCTTATACGAATGCAAAGAACAATGGAGATCCCGCAGACTGGGAGAGATATAAAGAACAGCAAAGGGATACGAAGCGGTAAGAGCTGCAAAAAGGGAATACGAGAAAAAGCTTGCGAGGGATATCAAGGGCAACACTAAAGGTTTTTATAAGTATATTGAGAGAAAGAGGGTGGCTAAGAGTAATGTGGGCCCCTTAATGACACGCAGGTGACATTGTAATTGGAAATCAGGAAATCAGACTTGCTAAATAGCCACTTTGTTTGGTCTTCACAGTGGAGGATGAGGATAAAGTACCAGAGATACAAGGAAAATTTAAAATAAATCAAGGGGAGGAACTTACTAGATTTAATATAAGTAAAAACATGATGGAAAAACTAATGTTATTAAAGACAGACAAATCTCCAGGACCTGATGGTTTCCACCCCAGGAGATTTAAAGAAGTAGGTGAGGAAATTGTTGGTGCATTAGTCACGATCTTCCAAAACTCTCTCAATTCAGGAATTGTCCCCTTGGATTGGAAAATTGCCAGTGTCACTCCACTATTTAAGAAGGGTAAGAGAGATAAACATGATAGGCCTATTAGTCTAATAGTTGTGGTGAAGTTATTAGAATCTGATATTAGGGACAGAATGACTGAGCATTTGGACAAATGCGAGCTGATCAGAGAGAGCCAGTGTGGATTTATAAAGGGTAAGTCATGTCTAACAAACCTAACTGAATTTTTTGAGGTAACTAATGTGGATAAGTGAGCGTGTATGGATTATTATTTATATGGACTTCCAGAAGTCATTCGCTAAGGTTCCACATAAGAGACTGTTAACAAAAATGAGAGTGCATGGAATTGGAGGCAACCTATAGGCATTGGTAGGGAATTGGTGAGGAGGTAGGAGACAAAGAGTAGGGATAATGGATATGTACTCAAATTGGCAGGATGTGACTAGTATTGTCCCCATGAATCTGTACTGGGGCCTCAGCTTTTCACTATATTTATAAATGACTTGGATGAAGGAACAGAGAGCCGTATATCCAAGTTTACTGATGTCACTAAGTTAGGCGATACAGTAAATAGTGGGAGCAGAAAAAGGGACACTGATAGATGAAGTGAGTGGACAAATCTGTGGCAGATGGAGTTCAATGCGGGGGAGTATGACATCATCCATTTTGGACCTAAGAAAGATAGATCAGAGTATTTTCTAAATGGTGAGAAGCTAGGAACTGTGGAGGAGCAGAGAGATTGAGGGGTCCAAGTACAGAAATCACTAAAAGCTAGTGGAAAGGTACAAAAAATAATTGAAAGGACTAGTGGAACATTGGCCTTTATCTCAAGGGGGCCGGAATAGAAAGGGGTGGAAGTTATGTAACAGTTATATAAAGCTCTGGTTGGACCCCATTTAGTGAACTGCATTCAGTTCTGGGCACTGCACCTCAGGAAAGATATATTGGCCTTGGAGGGGGTGCAGTGCAGATTCACCAGAATGATATCGGGACTAAAAGGGTTAAATTATGAGGACAGGTTGCATAGACTAGGCTTGTATTCCCTTGAGTATAGAAGATTAAGGGGTGATCTAATTGAGGTGTTTAAGATGATTAAAGGAGTAGATAGGGTAGATAGAGAGAAACTATTTCTTCTGGTGGGGGAGTCTAGAACAAGGGGGCATAACCTTAGAATTAGAGCCAGGCCATTCAGATGTGATGTCTGGAAGCACTTCTTCACACAAAGGTAGTGGAAATCTGGAACTCTCTTCCCCCAAATAGCTGTTGAGGCTGAGGGTCAATTAAAAATGTCAAAACTGAGATTGATGGGGTTTTGTTAGGCAAGGGTGTCAAGGGTTACAGAACCAAAGCGAGTAAATGGAGTTAAGACACAGATCAGCCATGATCTAATTGAATGGCGGAACAGGCTCGAGGGGCTGAATGGCCTACTCCTGTTCTTATTCTAAGGAACATAAGACAGTTAGCTCTATAAAGAGATTAAGAATGAGAGCAGGAAGGCCATCTTCATGGACAACTTCAGTCAGTAAATACAGACTGGAATTCCAAGCAGTTTGGAGTCACAGCTTTAGGACACAGCACATGTGGTGATTTGGTACTGCAGTGACCTGGGTAGCACACAGAAAATGAAAGTCATGACACCTTTAAGAGATAACTACACAGTAGTCAAGTTCAACTCTATATATAGCATTCAGAAATACTAGCAACCACTGACCAGGCACATATAATTTTAAAAAGGCTAACTTCAGGGAAATGAGGGAAGAGCTCACACAAATTAAATGGGGAGAGCGTTTGTTTAAAGTTCAGAAGAGGCTAAGTGGGACAACTTTAAAGGCACAAAGCTGAGCATGAAGGAGGATAAATACATAGCTAGGATTAGCAGGTATGAACTAAACAAGAATCACCCCAAACAAGTTATTCAAGAACAAAATAAGGAAAAAATAGAAAGGAAATATTGGCCTTGGAAGGTGTGCAGCCCTGATTCACCAGAATATTACCAGGGCTCTAAGGGTTAGAATATGAGGAGGGATTACATAAACTAGGCTTGTATTCCCTGGAATATAAAAGGTAAAGGGGTGATCTGATTGAGGTTTTTAGGGTATTGAAAGGGTCGATAAAGAGAAACTTTTTCTGCTGGTACAGGATGAAAGATGAAGGGGATCATTGGGATAAATATCGGACCATGTGGAAGCATGTTTAAAAGAGTGGTCAAAGGGCAAAGATGAAATAAGCATAACTAAAGATGCCGTGGCATACCAGTATTGTAACAATAAGAGGGCAGTCAGAAAAGGGGCGAGAATCGAGAAAGAATTGTATTTATGTAACATCTCATCACATCCTCACAACATTCCAAAGCGCTTCACGATGAATGAATTAATTCTTTCGAAATGCAGTCACTTACATAAGCAAACACAACAGCCAATTAGTGAACAGTAACATCACACAAATAACAAAATGAGATGAATGAGCAGTTAATCTCTTTTTGGTGGTGTTGGTTGAAGGAGGAATGTTGGCCAGGACGCCAGGAGAACTCCTGCAGTTAATGGGCGAGCAGGTAGAGGGGAATATAAGAGCAGGAGTAGGCCATTCAGCCCCTTGTGCCTGTTCCGCCATTCAATGAGATCATGGCTGATCTGTTTCCCAACTCCATCCACCCGACTTGGCTGCATATCCCTTAATACCCTTGGTAGCAAAAATCTATCGATCTCAGATTTAAAATTATTAATTGAGCTAGCATCTACTGCTTTTTGTGAGACAGTGTTCCACACTTCCACCTCCCTTTGTGTGAAGAAGTGTTTCCTAACTTCTCTCCTGAATGGCCTGGCTCTGATTTTAAGGTTATGTCCCCTTGTCCCAGACTCCTCTACCAGCAGAAAAAGTTTCTCTTTATCGACCCTTTCAATACCCTAAAAACCTCAATCAGATCACCCCTTTACCTTTTATATTCCAGGGAATACAAGCCTAATTTATGTAATCCCTCCTCATATTCTAACCCTTGGAGCCCTGGTAACATTCTGGTGAATCAGGGCTGCACTCCTTCCAAGGCCAATATTTCCTTTCTAAGGTGCGGTGCCCAGAACTGTACACAGTACTCCAGATATGGTCTAGCCACGACTTTGTGTAGCTGTAGCAAAACTTCCTCCCTTTATATTCTAGCCCTCTAGATATAAAGGCTAACATTCCATTTGCCTTTTTGACTATTTTTTGTACTTGACCACTACATTTTAGTGATCTGTGTACATGGACCCCTAAATCTCTTTGGACCTCCACTGTGCCGAGCTTTTCACCAATTAAAAAATACTTGGATCGATCCTTTTTAGGTCCAAAATGGATGACCTCACACTCGCCTGCGTTGAAATCCATCTGCCACAGTTTTGCCCACTCACTTAATCTATCAATGTCTCTTTGTATTTTTATGTTCCCGTCTACACTACTTACTCTGCCATCAATCTTTGTGTCATCGGCAAATTTGGAAATGTGGCTCTCTATTATGTCATCTAAGTCACTGATAAATGTAGTGAACAGTTGAGGCTCCAGCACAGATCCTTGTGAGACATTACCAGTCATATCCTTCCAATTCGAGTGCATACCCATTATCCCGACACACTGTCTTCTGACGCCTAACCAATCTCCTAACCAGGTCAATAATTTGCCATTAATTCCATGAGCTTTAATTTTAGCTAACAGTCTCTTATATATGGAATCTTATTGAATGCCTACTGGAAGTCCATATAAACTATATCCAGACATTACCATATTACTTTAGTTATTTCCTCAAAAAATTCAATTAAGTTAGTTAGACATGACCTACCCTTTACAAATCCATGTTGGCTCTCTCTAATCAGCCCAAATTCCTCGAAGTACTCAGTCACCCGTATACAGAGTCCAATAACTTCCTCACAAAAGATGTTAGACTAACAGGTCTATAATTTCTTGGTTTCTCTCTCACTTTTCTTAAATAATGGAGTTATATTTACAATTTTCTAATCTAAAGGGACAATTCCTGAATCAAGAGAGCTTTGGAAGATTACGGCTAAAGCATCTGCAATTTCCTCACCTACTTGCTTTAAAACCCTGGGTGAACAGGTGAATGTGGTGATGTTATGGATGATTTTTAGGACTTGTGTCTCGGTCAATGCAAGGATAATGGATTTTTGGTCTCGAGTATAGTATTGAAGTTTCTAGATTAAAAACATTCTAACTGAAAGAAAGACAAACAAAACAGATTTATGCTTCTGTGGTTGAAAACATGCAGTATAGTTATTGGAATGAAACAAATTAATCTGTAACGTCATAATAGAGATCATTATTTAGCAGCAGCAATTTTGTGAGCATGTTTTTTCTGGTTGAACCATCTCTAGTCTTTGCTGACAATGGATCTACGGGTAGCTGGTCAGCGTGCCTGATATCCAATTACAGGAACTTAAGATATTTAAAGTCAAACATTTTTCATCTTTTGGTAGATTTTTGGAGAGGATTTGGGACAGTGCGTGCTGTAACCTTGAAACTGAATTTTAGCAACAGTGCTATGATACTGAAAGGTTCACTTCCGACTATACTATCAGTTACTTTAACTCTGATCACTGACACGGAACCTTTTAATGATAACAGCAGTGCTAACACTGTACTTAAATAAAGTAGCACATTAAATGTTGTGTCATGCCCTTGAGATCTTCCAAGTGGGGCAAGAGTTAATAATAAATCTCGGCACTGCTGCATTATATTCACATTAAGCACTGAGTTGCTACAGTTTCTTTACAAGTTAGTTTATGTAGAATGACTCCCCAAACCAAATGGCAACTCATAAAATCCTAGACATAAGTGATAAATCCCAATCCAATTCTTTCTATTGGATTTTTGGTTCAATTCTTCCTACAAGATCGTGACTGAATATATGGAGTCCTCACCGATCTAGTGTGCACGTAACGTGGGACGAGCTGACTTCAGTGACATATCCACAAGACACAGCAAGCAGCATTTTCTCCTGCCCACTTACAACAACTCGGTCTCCAACCATTAGTGCAGTTTTCGATATGGAACCGCTTCTCCGTGTAAACTGATGCTGGTACTGTCCATCAGAAACGGTTTGTACACAACTACTGCGCACAAGGTTAGCGACACAACAACCTCGCAGCTCCCTATCGAAACAAAATCATCCAAACATCAATATAAAACAAGCTCAAATACATTCTACTGCCCTTTTTAAATGGAAAATAAAATATCAATAAAACCACGAAACCAGTGGAAAAACTGTCCCAATACTGTGTCAACACTCAGGCTGGTCAGTGTAACACTCACCCATATGTTTCTTTTGTGCCAATGTAATTGTTTTCCCTGGGTTAGAGGGAGAAAATTTGACCAGGGTTCCTGATCACTAGCCAGCGACCCCCACTAGATACTGGTTGAGGTCAGGATGAGGGATGCTGGAACTCACCACGTAGGTCAAGTGAAGAATGGGTAAGGTACCAGAGATCATTAGCACATTGAAAACGTCTTCAGCAAGGATCCTCTGTTACACTCCCTGGGTTTTGCTATAGTTTATCTCGATATTCGGTAGGTTAAGGTGCAATCCAGATCATGGGGTTATGACCGGAGACACCAGAGAGAATATATAGCATAAAAAGTTGACAGTGGTGGCAGCTTTTCCAGATCCAAACAACACACATGAAGGCGATTTAAACATTTAAAATTTGAAGTGAACTGATCAGTGACAAACAGTGGCATTAAAAACTGATGACTTAAGCTCAGAAAATATTAGAAAAGAGATAGTTAGCTCATTTGGCCACAGAGGAAAAAAAAGACAAGGAGCAGGTGTTCAGCTAGAAACGTTGGACTTGAGGATTCATGAGAATAAAAGAACAATGCAGACAGGAAGAGGAGAATGAATTTGAAGCCAATGAGAAGGATGTTGCCAAAAGCAAAACACTACCGATGCTGGAAATCTGAAATAAAAACATAAAATGCTGGAAACATTCAGCATATCAGGCAGCATCTGCGGAGAAAGAAACAGAGTTAACGTTTCAGATCGATGAGAAGGACATTGCTGTGCCTTGAACTGGCAGAGAAACACTGACAGTGTGTCCGATAGGTGAGGGTACAGAATATTTCAACCATCATTTCATTAGGTATAATTTAATTCCAAATTCTGGTGATTATATTAGTAACTTTATTTGAGCCACCATCAGGTGAAGTTGTTTTGTACCATCACAACTCTCGTCCAGGACAGTATGAACTATCATAGAATCATACAGAACAGGAGGTGGCCTATCTTGCCTGTGCCAGCTCTTTGAAAGAGCTATCCAATTAGTCCAACTCCCCTGTTCTTTCTCCATAGCCCTGTATTTTTTTTCCCTTCAAGTATTTATCCAATTCCCTTTTGAAAGTTATTATTGAATCTGCTTCCACCACCCTTTCAGGCAGTGCGTTCCAGATCATAACTCGACCTATGGACCTTGTAAAACATGTCTATGACAATGGCAGGTAAAAATATAAATAGTTACGGCAAAATCGACTTAGGGTGGATCAGGAATTACTCAGAACTGGAGGACATTTAGAGAATTTGGTTAGAAAATGAAAGTATAAAAGAGTCCGAAAGTCTCTGTCCCCTACTGTTGAGGGATCAATTCCGGAAGTGGTCCCAGATGATCTAGGAATACAAGTCTCGCGAGCAGCGAGGCGAACGGGCGGATCATTTCGTGGCCTCGCGGACACCCGTGAACTAATGGGGGGAGGGCATATATCCCACATGACCTAGCGGTGGGATCATCATTGAAGCAGCTGATTAGCCCAAGCCTGTGTTGATGCAGCCCAATGGAAGCAAGAATTGTGAAATGTACCAAAGCCAATAATCACTGTTCTCAGAGGTCTTGCAGCAGAGTCGGGGAGACCGAGGTGGTAAAATACAAGGCTGGCTGCGCAGTAAGTGGAGATTTAGACAAGAGGTCTCAATCACCATGATTAGGTACAGAATATATGAGGCAGACAATACTGTCACCAACTGCTTGATCCAGGACCTCATACAATTTATATCTTCAATTGTGGGGGAGGGGCCCAGAGCCCCCCCTCCCCGGCCCAGAGCCCCTCCACGTCACAAGGCTCCTGACTCCAGTGATACGATGAACAGATCCTTTCTCACCTGTCCTCTGCAGAATGCATCCAGATGTTTCTGGACCCTCCCTTGCTATCCACTGCATGTGCCTCCAGAACACAGAGCAGGTACCAGAGCCGGAAGTACTGCAAGTGCAAGAGCTCCAAATGCTGGGTCTCCTGCTGCAGAACAGGTTTTACATCTTCAGGCACAAAACAGCCCTCCATCTCCTGCTCCACTGCCCTGTAGAACAATAACAAGGCTTAACTCACCAGTCCTAGCTCAGTGTCTGTTGCACAGACTCCTTGAATATTTGCTTTACCATTCATCTTTTCAGCATATAGTGCATTCATTAAACTTAAAACTTCATAGCTCCACAAAAAATAAATCTCATTCACTGAATTCCATGCTTGTGAAGTGCATTAGTCCTGGAACCATTGATGGTTCCAGGACTAATGCACTTCACAAGCATGGAATTCAGCCACACAAAAGCATTCCTGGGCTAGGGAAAAAGAACAGGGAGAAGTCAGCCTGTTGTTTACCTCTATAAAATGTCTCCTGCTGGAAGAGTGAGTGAGTGTGAGTACAACAGTGCAAGCAAGAGCGCGCAAGCACATGTGCATTGAATGAGAACAGGAAATGAACCTTGGGCTGAGCCCCCAGGGTGAGAGTGCGCCGATACCACCGTCTAGATCCACCAGAGCACAACAGCCAATGGGAACGGGACCAAAAACTCCCAGATTCACACGCAGCAACACAACCCCTCCCCCCACTGCCCCAGTGATTGGACACTCCCTTACCTGCTGTATAAAGCACAGTTCCGTCGCTGTGAGCAGAACCTGCAGGTCTGCTGGTCACTGATGACAGGAGGCAGTGGTGCAAGCTGTGCCTCAGCATTCTTTGACCCTGGCCAAACGGCACCATTGGTTAAATAAAAAGCCAACTGGTTCCTTAGCTTCAGCAGTTCTGTGAGAGGATAGAAACAAAAACAATTTTCAGGTAAAATAACTGCTTCGTCACTTAAGAGGAGAGAATTGCTGTTGATGTCTGTGTCTGGTGCTTGGTGCCCAATGTACTCCACACACACTGCGATTATCCAGCTGTTCCAGCTCATTATGTAGCCTCGCGTCTCCTTGCCCAGCCTCCTGATCAATTATCAACTTTTCCAGAAAGTAAGAACCCCCAGTTTTGCTGGTGGCTGCTGAAGATCGTGTCCTCAATGTGTCATTTACACAAATCTACATAACTGACCTCGACACTGAAACCAAGAGGCCAACTGTGCTGACAATACCAGAATAGGAAAAGCAGGAGAGACAGAGTGCACAAGTGATGAACTACAAAAGGATTGAGACTGGTTACACTATTGGGCAGTTAAATGGCAAATGGAAATGTAACACCGCTCAATGTAAAGTTATGGATCTGAATTACATAGGGAGACTTACAATATACTTTTAATATTGAGATAATCTGACAATACAATCAAAAGGTAACGGAATGCTGGGATGTACAGCTACAACAGAGTATCACAGCCAATTTTAGTTACCAGCACCATAAAAAGATATACTACAATCAGAAAGATACAGGAAAAAGCAACTAAACCGGTCCCCGATTGAAGGCATAGATTGGAGAAGCTTAGGTTCTACATTCTGGAGAGAAGGTGGGTGACTGGGGACCCATTGAAAGATATCAAATATTAAATGATAAATGGGCGCAGGGGATGTAAATTTAAATTAATGACAATAAATTTAAACAGGCAGCAGGAAAAACTTCTACAGCACATGGGATAATCTGTCAGACAGGGTTGGAGACAAAATCATTGGGATTATTTAAAATGATGGAGAAGTTGAGCATGAATATGTATCCACAGTACTACACCATCAGTAAGACATAGAATTACATAGAATATACAGCACAGAAAGAGGACCTTCGGCCCAACTGGTCTATGCCAGTGTTTATGTTCCACACGAGCCTACTTCATCTAACCCTATCAGCATATCCTTCTATTCCTTTCTCCCTCATGTGTTTATCTAGCTAACCCTGGAATGCATCTATGCTATTTGCCTCAACTACTCCTTGTGGTAGTGAGTTCCACATTCTAACCACTCTCTGGGTAAAGAAGTTTCTCCTGAATTCCCTATTGGATTATTTATTAGTAACTATCTTATACTTATGGCCCCTAGTTCTGATCTCCCCAGCAAGTGGAAACATCATCTTAACATCTACCCTATCAAACCCTGTCATAATCTTAAAGACCTCTATCAGGTCACCTACTTCAGTCCGAAACTAGTCTTAACTTAAAACCAATTACTAGGTATGAGGGGCAAGTTGGCTACGGTTGATTGGGAAATTAGATTAAAAGATATGACGATAGATAAGCAATGGCGAACATTTAAAAAACTATTTCATAGTTCTCAATATACATTCCCTTGAGGAATAAAAACTCCACAGGAAAAGTGCTCCAACCGTAACTAATTAGAGAAGTTAAGGATAGTGTTAGATTAAAAGAGGCTTACAATGTTGCCAGAAAGAGTAGTAAGCCTGAGGATTGGGAGAGTTTTAGGAATCAGCAAAGGATTGAGAATCCCTACGTGGTCAGTTTTCGGTAAAATATTAAAATGCCCACGTGGCAAAGAAGCAGAATGCAAAATGGTTAGAAAGGGTTAATTAGTTAGTAACTGAGATTGATACAAGTGGCCTGGCCCTCCTGCTGGGCCATATGTTTGCTTAGTCAGCAGGCCTGCATTGTCTTATCAATGATAGGTCTTTGATGTGAGTCAAGGACTGGTCTGAATATCTCCATGTTTATGGCAGATCAATATAGGTAACGAGCTTAGCCAAAGTTGAAAGACATTCCAGGTTGGGAGATAAGGAACAGGGAAGAACATTCTAAGTTGGAAAGTGAGGAAGTTATCCCCTTTGATGTCTAACAGCAGCATGATCAGCACATGGACGATTTATGATTGGTCGGAAATAATGTAACCTCGCATGGCAACCTATGCCCGGCTTATGATTGGTGTTGACCCTCGTTAAGTATGTTCCAACCCTATTGATTTGTATAAAAACGTGTGGATTTCTGTATGTTTCTTGTTCTTGCTCTGCCAGCATAGAGGGACTCTATCAGGAGTCCAAATCAATGCTGCAGACTAAGAACCCTGCTATTAAAGTTGTGTTGAATTTTAAAATGTATTCGACTTCAGTTATTACTGAACCAGACTGAGGGGAAAGAATCCGGATCGTCAGGATGACCAAGAAATTGATAAAGGAGAAAATAGAACGCGAGAGTAAACTGGCAAGAAATATAAAAACAGATTGTAAGAGCTTCTACAAGTATGGTAAAAGGAAGAGAGTAGTGAAAGTAAACGTGGGTACCTTAAAGGCTGAGACAGGAGAAATTATAATAGGGAATAAAGAAATGGCAGAGACATTAAACAAATATTTTGTATCTGCATTCATATAAAAAACATACCTGAAATAGTGGGGAACCAAGGGTCTAATGAGAGTGAGGAACTTAAAGCAATTAATGTTAAAGAAAACGTACTGGAGAAATTAATGGGACTAAAAGCTGATAAACCCCCTGGACCTGATGGCCTGCACCCTAGGGTTCTAAAAGAGGTGGCTGCAGAGATAGTGGATGCATTGGTTGTGATCTTCCAAAATTCCCTAGATTCTAGAACGGTCCCAGCGGATTGAAAGGTAACAAATGTAACCTCGCTATACAAGAAAGGAGGGAGAGAGAAAACAGGGAACTACAGGCCAGTTAACCTGACATCAGTCATCGGGAAAATGCTGGAATCTAATATTAAGGACATGGTAACAGGCCACTTAGAAAATCATAATATGATTAGGCAGAGTCAACATGGTTTTATGAAAGGGAAATCATGTTTGACAAATCTATTAAGAGTTTTTTGAGGATCTATCTAGCAGGGTACATAATGGGGGACCAGTGGATGTAGTATGTTTGGATTTTCAAAGACATTCGATAAGGTGCCACATAAAAAGTAGTTACACAAGATAAGGGCTCATGGGGTTGGGGGTAATATATTCGCATAGATAGAGGATTGGTTAACGGACAAAAAACAGAGAGTAGGAATATACAGGTCACTTTCAGGTTGACTAACTAGTGAGGTGCCACATGGATCAGTGCTTGGGCCTCAGCTATTTACAATCTACATTAATGACTTAGATGAAGGGACTGAGTATAATGTATCCAAGTTTGCTGACGATACAAAGCTAGGTGGGAAAGTAAGCTGTGAGGAGGACACAAAGAGTCTGCAAAGGGATATAGACTGGTTAAGTGAGTGGGCAAGAAGGCGGCAGTTGGAGTATAATGTGGGGAAATGTGATGTTATTCACTTTGGTAGAAAGAATAGAAAAAGAATATTTTTTAAATGGTGAGAAACTATTAAATGTGGGTGTTGAGAGGGATTTGGGTGTCCTCGTAGAAGAAACACAAAAAGTTAGCATGCAGGTACAGCAAGCAATTAGGCAAATGGTATGTTGGCCTTTATTGCAAGGGGGTTGGAGTATAAGAGTAAGGAAGTCTTACTGCAATTGTACAGGGCTTTGATGAGACCTGGGGTACTGTGTACAGTTTTGGTCTCCCTACTTAAGGAAGGATATACTTGCCTTAGAGGGGGTGCAACGAAGGTTCACTAGATTAATCCCTGGGATGAGAGGGTTGTCCTATGAGGAGAGATTGAGTAGAATGGGCCTATACTTTTTGGAGTTCAGAAGAATGAGAGGTGATCTCATTGAAACATAAGATTGAGAGGGCTTGACAGGGTAGATGCTGAGAAGCTATTTCTCCTGGCTGGAGAGTCTAGAACTAGAGGTCATAGTCTCCGGATTAGGGGTTGGCCATTTAGGACTGAGATGAGGAGAAATTTCATCCCTCAGAGGGTTGTGAATATTTGGAATTTTCGACCCCAGAGGGCTGTGGATGCTCAGTCGTTGAGTACATTCAAGACTGAGACTGATAGATTTTTAGTCTCTAAGGGAATCAAGGGATATGGGGGAAATCGGTCAGGAAAGTGGAGTTGAGATCAAAGATCAGCCATGATCTTACTGAATGGCGGAGCAGGCTTGAGCTTATGGATAATACTCCTGCTCCTATTTCTTATGTTCACCCTCAGTCTTCTCTTTTCTAGAGAAAAGAGCCCCAGCCTGCTCAATCTTTCCTGATAGGTATAACCTCTCAGTTCTGGTATCATTCCAGTAAATCTTTTTTGCACCTTCTCCAGTGCCTCTATATCCTTTCTATAATATGGATACCAGAACTGTTCACAGTACTCCAAGTGTGGTCTAAACATGGTTCTATACTAGTTTAACATAACTTTTCTGCTTTTCAATTCTATCCCTCTAGAAATGAACCCCAGTGATTGGTTTCCTTTTTAATGGCCTTATTAACCTGCGTCACTACTTTGAGTGATTTGTGTATCTGTACCCCTAGATCCCTTTGCTCCTCTATCCCATTTAGACTCTTATTTTCCAAGGAATATGTGGCCTCCTTATTCTTCCTCCCAAAATTCACCACTTCACACTTATTTATATTGAAATTAATTTGCCAATTACATGCCCATTCTGCAAGTTTATTAAGGTCTTCCTGTATTTTGTCGCAGTCCTCCTCAGTGTCAACTATACCCCCAACTTGGTATCGTCCGCAAATTTTGAAATTGTACTTCCGATTCCCGAGTCCAAATCATTTATGTAAATGGTGAACAACAGTGGTCCCAGCACCAATCCCTGTGGAACACCACTTCCCACCTTTTGCCAGTCTGAGTAACTACCTTTGACCCCTACTTGCTGTTTTCTGTTTTGTAGCCAGCTTGCTATCCATTCTGATACCTGTCCCCTGACTTCACACGCTCTGACCTTAGTCATGAGTCTACTATGCGGTATCTTTTCGAAGGCCTTTTGAAAATCCAAATATATTACATCTACTGCATTACTCTTGTCTATGCTTTCTGTTACTTTTTCAAAGAATTTAGTAAGGTTGGTCAAGCATGACCTTCCCTTCTGAAATCCGTGCTGACCATTCTTTGTTTTATTTTCGTTTTCTAGATGTTTTTCTATTACATCTTTGAGTAAGGATTCCATTATCATTCCTACCACCAACGTTAAGCTAATTAGTCTATAGTTCCCTGGACTAGTTCTAGCTCCCTTTTTAAATATAAAAGGGGAATGTGGAAGCAACCTGAAAATATTTATTCTCTGATAATGTGCGCACAAATGAGCAGTCAGTTGGAAGCATTCAGCTCCGCTCATCGATGGGAGCAGATTGTGGACCTGTCACTACGGCTGGGATTCTTCCCACTCAGCGCCAGATAACCTTTCAACCTCTAATAGGTAGAGTGTTTCTGGCTCGACCATCATTCTCTCCTTGTGGGTTTGGATAAGTGGGATGTGTCCCTACAGGGAGAGAGTGTACACTGTATATCAGACAGAGACTCTACCTGTGTGGGTTTAAGTAAGTGGGCTGTGTCCCTACAGGGAGAGAGAATATACTGCATAGCAGATAGAAACTCTCCCTGTGGGTGTTTAGTGATGTGTCCCTACACGGAAATAGAATACACTCGGTATCAGAGTCTCCCTGTATGGGTTCCTCCTCCCAGTTTTAACCCTTACTCTCTTGAACTGTTACTGGCTTCACAGGCACCTGGAACCATCTGGTATCTCACCAAGCGTGAGCCTATAGTGAGCATCAGCAGGCTATTCTTCCATAGGGTGGATTACAGCTGAGCCAAATCCTCTGGTCACATCCCGCAATCCCATGCTCCTCCTAGCAGTGGGTCACCTTGTCGGTGATCAGAAACACTAGACCTGTCCGATCATTCCCCTCTCTACCCCAGGGATACTGAGGCCAATTACTGCACCCAAACTACAGGCCTGTCCGATTATTCCCCTCTCTACCCCAGGGATACTGAGGCCAATTACTGCGCCCCATCTATAGGCCTGGCTGCTCAGCTAACTCAGCAGAGACAAAGCTGGGCACTTGCTGTCTGTAGGACTGAGTGCCACAACATACGGTGCTTTCACCCATTCAAGGACTGGGAAACCAGCCTCCGACCTTTCCAAATCCAAAGCCCAGTGTCCCCATTTATACAGCGCCTGTATTATCTTAGACTCTGGCCCTCTTATGTTAATTTTGTCACTGTTCTCCCCATCTGTCCTGAACACACTGACCCCTGATGGTTCAGATATCACAAGTACCTTGCCCAAGTGGCCAGTATTGAGCTGTCAGTGCTCAGCTAGTAAAAGCCTCCAAGGTCGAACCTAATCCTGCCCTCTCCCCACCTCCACACATGGGCTTCCAGTCGGCGGGTCACTGGATGGTAATCAGGACCACGGGGGAATGTTCCTCCAGCCCAGAGCTCACCGGCCCTGCTCACTCCGTAGAGTGAAGCTGCCAGATTCCTGGCCTAAGTCACTCATCTGACAGGAGAATCTCGCTGACTTCACGTAAACAATTTAAAATATTGGACCAACGTGTCGAACCCAACATTAAAATAAAAAAGTCATATACACTCTCCGACAGCGCCGGCAATGACAAATGTAAAAGCGCATTCTACCACTCCACAAAAAGCTATGGCCCAGTAATTAGTTTCCTAAATTCCCCAATTGTTTGATACCTCTCCTGTCCATATGATTGCCTGGTACTGGATGCATGGCACCAGTCTTGAGGTAGAGGAGAAATCCAGCCTCAGGATCTTCCCTGCGTTCCTGGCTCAGCAAGGTGTACAGAATTACCTGCAGGGAAAGGACCAGGGTGAAGATTAATCTTTTGTGTTTCAGTTTCACAGTGGTCCAAATTAAACAAACTTTAAACTCACAGTAGCAAACATTTACATTTACTGTATAATCAGCAGCAGCCCTGCCCCACCCCCCGAAGACACTGATTCTTGCTGGGGTCCAGTTCCAGGGGCAACAGGCACAGATGGATACGAGTACAGCCAACAAGTCAGAAGGCGATTTCATCACAGGTAGCCGTTAGCATTGACACATTTAAGGGGAGGCTTGATGAATTTGTGAGGAAGAAGAGAATAGAGGGATAAAGGGGCAGGGTGGGAAGCTGTTATTAGAGTGGGAGGAGGCTCGTGTGGAGTGTAAACATTGGCACAGGTCAGTTGGGCCGAACGGCCTGTTTCTTTGCTGGAGATTGTGTGTTACTGGAGCCAAGCTGATCCAAATCTCATCTGAAATCCACTGAGCCCTTAGGTAGTGATCAGGAGCAGGTACCATATCATTGCTTTCTCCAGGCCTAACCAGGGATGGCCAAGCAGCTGCCTTTACCCACTAGGCAGGGTGTCTAATACAAAGTCAGCAAGCTCTCACTGCCGGGCTTATTAAGTCCCGGATTGGTTAACTTCTACCTGCCTGTCCCCATAAATATCTTCTCCCGATGACTGTGTTTACCTCCATATGGCTGCAGGATTGGGAAAGATTGTTCCTCATTGGTGGATATAGACCAATGAGGGAGCAGCCACCCTCCACCAATGAGGGAGCAGCCGCCCTCAGGAATCTTCAAAAGGGGTGCTCCTCCCAGGTCCAAAGGAATCCCAAGGGCCACTGCTGGCCCGAGATGCCCCACCCCTCTGTTGTCCTCTCCACCCTCTCCCCATACCCCCCTCCCAAGGGCCACTGCCAGAAAGGCAAATGGCCCGAAATCCACCTGCTGGAGACGGGTAAAGTGCCTCAGGAGGCATGACAGGAGCTGGCAGCTGGCCCAAATGATTGAAATGAGACCCGAGGCCCAATTTCAGGTGAGCCTCGAGCCTGCTGGTTGGTGTGCACTGTGAGCCGCTGGTGATGTGCCCAAACACAGGCTATAATCAATTTCTGCTCCAGTAAGTTTGGAGACTGGGAAGTGCAGGCACTGCACAGATAAGCTGCGGTAAAATTAATGGAAGTGGTAAAGAATGGGAGGAGTTTCTACAATGTGTCTAGGACTGCTTTCTACATCAGTGTTCTAGCGCAAGGAAAGGGGCTGTGCTGGATCTAATCCTAGGGAAATGAAATGGGGCAAGTAGCTAATGTAAGGGCAGGGGAATGGCGAGCAAACAGCAAACGGAACACGATTGGATTCAATATAAAAACTGAAAAGCAGAACAAAGGTAAAGATACCAGGCTGGAAAAAGCCAATTTCAAGGAGATAAAAAAGGAACAAGCCCAGGTAAATTAGAAAGACAAAAAAAATCAGCAAATAAGACACTAGATAGAACATGGGAAACATTGAAACAGGAGGTGAATCGCATAAAGACTGGACGTGTTCCCACAAAAAAGCTGGAGTTCCTTGGATGAGTGGAAAAATATTAAAATGGGAGTTTTAAATAACCATGACAAATTTAGAGCTAATACTACAAAATAAAATCACGTAGAATATAGAGAGGAGGGATAAAAAGATTGGATTGGCTAAAGAGAAATATGGAAGAAGTCTGGCAGGGAACATGAGGGGAAGATGATCAAGCACCAGAGGAGGTGTGGAGCAATCTGATAACTATAGGTAACAGCGTGCATTAATACAGCATCTTGAAAGTAGAAAACCACCCCAAGTCATTTCACAAAAAAATGGACACCAAGCCAATGAAAGAGATATTAGGAGGGGTGACCAAAAGCTAAGTTAAAGAGGTGGGTTTTAAGGAGGGTCTTAAAGGAGGAGAGGGAGGCAGAGGTGTATAAAGAGTAAATTCCAGAGCTGGGGCCTAGACGGCTGAAGGAACAGCCACCAATGGTGGAGCAAAGGGAAGAGGAGATGCACAAGCGGCCAGAGAAAACGAGAGTATGGGAGAAGGAGGTTGTAGGTTTGGAGGATAATAGAGGAAAGAGAGGGGCGAAGCCATGAAGGGATTTCAACACCAGGGTCAGCGTTTTAAATTGGAGGCGTTGTAGGTCAGCGAGCACAGGGGTGATGGGTGAAAGGGTCTTGGCGCGAGTTAGGATATGGACAGCAGAGTTTTGGATGAGCTCAAGTTTACAGAGGTTGGATGGTGGGAGGCCAGCCAGGAAAGCAATAGAATAGTAGCATTTGGAGGTGACAAAATTAATTGTCACTTGGAAAAAGTATGGGTTAATAAATAATAGCCAGTACGGATTTGTTAACGGCAAACTGTGTTTGACTAACTTGATTGAGTTGTTTGATGAAGTAACGGAGAGGGTTGATGAAGGTAGTGCAATTGATGTTGTGTATATGGAGTTTCAAAAGGCGTTTGATAAAGTACCACATAATAGACTTGTTAGCAAAATTGAAGCCCATGGGATTAAAGGGGCAGTGACAGCGTGGACACGAACTGGCTGGGGGACAGAAAGCAAAGAGTAGTGGAAAACGGTTGTTTTTCAGACTGGAAGGCAGTATACAGTGGTATTCCCCAGGGGTCAGTATTAGGACCACTGCTATTTTTGACATATATTAATGACCTGGACTTGGGTATAATTTCGAAGTTTGCAGATGACAAGAAACTCGGAAATGTAGTAAACAATATGGAGGATAGTAACAGACTTCAGGAGGATATAGACAGACTGGTGAAATGGGCAGACACATGGCAGATGAAATTTAACACAAGTGTGAAATGATGCATTTTGGTAGGAAGAATGAGGAGAGGCAATATAAACTAAATGGTACAATTTTAAAGGGGGGACAGAGAGACTTGGGGGTGTACATACATAAATCTTTGAAGGTGACAGGAAAAGTTGAGAAGGCTTTTAGCTTTATAAACAGAGACATAGAGTACAAAAGCAAGGACGTTATACCAAACCTTAGAAATCACTGGTTAGGCCTCAGCTGGAGTATTATGTTCAATTCTGGGCACCACACTTTAGGAAGGATGTCAAGGTCTTAGAGAGGGTGCAGAGGAGATTTACTAGAATGGTACCAGGGATGCGGGACATCAGCTACATAGCGAGACTGGAGAAGCTGGGGTTGTTCTCCTTAGAGCAGAGAAGGTTAAAGGGAGATTTAATAGAGGTGTTCAAAATCATGAAGGGTTTTGATAGTGTAAGTAAGGAGAAATTGTATTCAGTGGCACAAGGTTCGGTAACCAGAGGGCACAGATTTAAGGTGATTAGCAAAAGAACCAGAGGCGAGATGAAGAGTTTTTTTTAAAACACAGCGAGTTGTTATGATCTAGAATGCACTGCCTGAAAGGATGGTGGAAGCAAATTCATTAATAACTTTCAAAAGGGAATTGGATAAAAACTTGAAGGGGAAAAATTTGTAGGGGAAAGGGCAGGGCAATGGGACTAATTGGATAGCTCTTTCAAAGAGCCGGCACAGGCATAATGGGCTGAATGGCCTCCTTCTGTGCTGTATCATTCTATGAGGGTTTCAGCAGCAGATGGGCAGAAGTGGACAATGTTATGGAGGTGGAAGTAGACAACTTTGTGACGGAGAAGATATGGAGTTAGAAGCTCGGCTCAGGGTCGAATAGGATGAAGAAGTTGCAAATAGTCTGGTTCAGTCTGAGACAGTGGCCAGGGAGGGGGTGGAATGGGTGGCTAGGGAACAGAGTTTGTGGCGGGGACCAAAGACAATGGCTTTGGTATTACCAATGTTTAACTGGAGGAAATTGTAGCTCGTTCAAGACTGGATGTCAGACAAGCAGTCTGACAACAGAGTAAGGGAGGGGTCAAGAGAAGGGGTGGTGAGGTAGAGCTGGGTGTCATCAAGATATACGTGGAAGCTGACCCCATGTCTTCAGATGATGTCGCCAAGGGGCAGCACATTGATGAAGAGGAGGGGGACCAAGGATAGATCCACGGCGGACTCTGGAGGTAATAGTGGAACTAAGTGAGGGTAGTCCCACACAGCTGGGCAATGGAAGAGAGATATTGGAGGAGGATGGCGAGGTCAACCGTTTCAAAGGCTGCAGACGGGTCGAGAAGGATGAGGACCATCGTCACAGTCCATAGGATGTCATTTGTGACTTTGATAAGGGTCGTTTATTTCTGTGGCAGGGCTGGAAACCTGATTGGAGGGATTCAAACATGGAGTTGTGGGAATGATGGGCATATATTTGGGAGGTGACAACACATTCAAGGACTTTGGAGAGGAAAGGGAGGAAGGAGATGGGGCAGTAGTTTGCAGGGATCAAGAATGTTATTTTTGAGGAGGGGGATGATGATGGTGGTTTTGAAAGAAAGGTGGACAGTACCTGAGGAGAGAGAACCATTTACAATGTCAACTAACATGGTCAGCAATTTAGTGGGAAAGGATTCAAGGATGCAGGAGGTGGGTCTCATGGACAGAAGGAGCTCAAAGAGGGCACATGGGGAAATGGGACACAAATTAAGGACATGGAAATTAGTATGGAAAAATTGGTGGAACTCAAAGCCTTGTTGGCTGGATCCTAGAATACTGAAGGAAGTCAAACAGGAGCCATCCAAGGCTCTGACCACAATCTTTCAAACATCCTTAGATATGAGGCTGTGCCAGGGACTGGAGGATTGCCAGTGTAACACCTCTATTCAAAAATGGAGAAAGGGACATACCAAAGACCAATAGGCCAGTTGTTCTAAGCTGGATAGCCCAGTGGTGAAGGATAGAATACCAGAGCCTGGTCTTCCGTTGCTTCCAAGCCTTTATTCACAGAGATCCACGTTACACCCTAGATAAGCGCTCTCATTTTTTTAATTATTCGTTCATGGGATGTGGTCATCGCTGGCAAGGCCAGCATTTATTGTCCATCCCTAATTACCCTTGAGAAGGTAGTGGTGAGCCGCCTTCTTGGACTGTTGCAGTCCGTGTGGTGAAGGTTCTCCCACAGTGCTGTTAGGAAGGGAGTTCCAGGATTTTGACCCAGCAACGATGAAGGAACGGCGATATATTTCCAAGTTGGGATGGTGTGTGACTTGGAGGGGAACGTGCAGGTGGTGTTGTTCTCATGTGCCCGCTGCTCTTGTCCTTCTAGGTGGTAGAGGTCACGGGTTTGGAAGGTGCTGTCGAAGAAGCCTTGGCGAGTTGCTGCAGTGCATCCTGTGGATGGTACACACTGCAGCCACAGTGCTCCGGTGGTGAAGGGAGTGAATGTTTAGGGTGGTGGATGGGGTGCCAATCAGGCGGGCTGCTTTGACCTGGATAGTGTCGAGCTTCTTCAGTGTTTTTGGAGTTGCACTCATCCAGGCAAGTGGAGAGTATTCCATCACACTCCTGACTTGTGCCTTGTAGATGGTGGAAAGGCTTTGGGGAGTCAGGAGGTGAGTCACTCGCTGCAGAATACCCAGCCTCTGACCTGCTCTTGTAGTCACAGTATTTATGTGGCTAGTCCAGTTAAGTTTCTGGTCAATGGTGAGCCCCAGGATGTTGATGGTGGGGGATTCGGCGATGGTAATACCGTTGAATGTCAAGGGGAGGTGGTTAGACAATCTCTTGTATCCATGTGTCCAACAATAGAGCCCCAATTGATACACACCACCTGTATATATTTAA
The DNA here is from genome assembly GCF_035084215.1 of Heptranchias perlo. Lineage (NCBI taxonomy): Eukaryota > Metazoa > Chordata > Chondrichthyes > Hexanchiformes > Hexanchidae > Heptranchias > Heptranchias perlo. Next base: position 49,761,441 of record NC_090345.1, on the reverse strand, counting down.
CACTAATTGATATAAATCACATGGATACAATTAACACCAGTCAGCGTTCTAGAGACCAGAATACAGGATAAAATTAATACTCAAGTTCTTAATTAACCCACGTCCTTCTGGGTTAAATAAGAACAGCCAGCACTGATTTGTAAAAGGCAAGCCATGCCTGACATAAGGAAGAGAGTTCTCTGAGGAAGTGTGAATTGTATTGATCAAGGAAATGCAGATAATTTTTTAAAAAAGGTATTTGATAATTTGCCATGCAGGAGCGTATTGATAAAATAAAGGCTTGTGATATTACAGGAAGTGTGGCAGCAGGGATAGGATGTTGGTTAAAGGACAGAAAACAACGAGCAGTGGTTTGTGGATATTTTTTTTTGACTGAAGTAATACAAACACTGACCCCAGGGATCAGTGTTGGGACCATTGCTTGTATGTCTACACATTATATATCTTTCTCTCACTATCTAACACCCAGCACCTTCAGCAACTGTACCCCAGTGAAAGTCAGCACCTTAAGTAACTGTACCCCTCTGAGAGTCAGCATCTTCAGGAACTGTACCCCAGAGAGGGTCAGCACGTACCTGACTTCTGTGCTCCACTGAGTTGGATTCTTTCCCAGTTTTAAGCTCCAATGGCATTACTCTGGTCTGGGTCCTGGACTGGCGGTGAATTTTAACACAAGCTGTTACGTCGATCTTCCCCTTTAAGCCAAACCTCGGGGACCAAATATTCTCTTCAATGTCTTCAATATCAGTCACTGTGATGCCACAAAGAGAATCCGGTCTACTCAGGTCTCTCTCACTGGGACTAGGAAAAAGATTACACAGGAAGGAAATTACATCACGCTCAAGACTGTCATACCTAGTCACAGGGTGGGGTAGGGCAAGGCTGCGGGGTTGAGAGTGAGAGATGGTTAGTTGCAGAGTTAACAGTATATAGTCATAGCATATGATTAAACTTAAAAATACGAGAAACATGCTGGACGAAAGTAGAAATTAATAATAAAACAATTTCTCAGGTATCTTATCCCCAGAACGCAGCTGTACTTTACATCCCATAGCACCACTAACATTTAAAGATGGTGTTACAGGAGGGGTGATCTTACTTATAAATGACTCCTCAAAATAATAGGGTTCGCAGCATTCAGAGTCAGATGTCACAGATTTATTAAGCATACAATAGTAACTATAATAATTAAACGTACACTTAACAGCAGCACTTACGACAAAATCTTGTGGGTTTTAGCCAAGAAATTGCAACAGGTTACAGTTCTGAGCTCGTGTACATTACGTTGATCAGGCTTTAATCGAATTGCGGAGTATCTGCTCTAACCCCCAATTTTTATACATTTTTTCCAACCCTGCTATGTGACAAACCTCATATTTCTGCACATCTTCCAATATAATTTCACTCCGTTTCTCTGCTGTGTCCGATGCTCCCCAGCTAATATTTGTTGTACACCTTAGATAGGGTATGTAGCCAAGAAACCAGGGTGGGAAGAGGTAATTAGAGTGAGAGGAGGCTCGTGTGGAGTATAAATAGATTAGTTGGGCCAAATGGCCTGTTTCTATGCTGCAGATTCTAAGTAATTCTATTCCAGTTTTGTGCACCTTGCTTGCTCAGTGTACCAACGTGTACACTAAATGTAATAGATATGGAACACCACATACAGTTTAAGCTGCAATTGCTGTCGGCCAGTCTGAGGGAAATTAGCCATGAAGTCTTGAGCCCAGGTCACCAACGATGGCAGGTACTCTTCTGCCGCTTGCATCACTTCTACTTGACTCAGATTCAGGCTGTACCTATATTTCAAAAACAGGTTAAGATCAAGGTTAGTCCAAATACCTGCTGAAGTGGGCTCCCTGATGGCCCAAGTGAGTCAATCCAGTGAGTAAGTGAGCCACGCGGACCAGGGAGGTGACATGTTCAATCCCCGGTCCGTGCTGCATTAATTACCTGAACTCGGGTGAGGCAGCAATTGGGCGTTACCTTTGGTCTCAGTGCCCTTGTGTTAATAAACGTACCAATTACAGCAATATCACAGTGTGATATTCAGCTTAGCACCACCTACTCTCCAGCTATGGCCCTGGGCATACTTGCGCCTCTGGGACTGCATTCACACTGGAACATTGGTCAAACTGGGATTCAGTGATGTTCCGTCTACCAATCTTGCTCTCCGGTAAAAGGAGGCAAAATCATGTCATCAAGATGGAAAGTTATCCCAATTTCCACACAGGAAGAGAATCCATGAACATACATATTTAACTAGAGCTTTAATCCTCTCGGGTTCTGTATCCCTCCTGCTGTCTGACCTTAAATCTCAGCGCCATGATAAGAAATCGCTGTGTGGGAGAAATACAAAAGGACCCCTCCCCTGAGCAAGCTATTGCTTGGGACTGAGGGGCACCAGTCAGTCACACAGCATCCTAACCCAATGAAACTCACTCACACAGCGTCCTAACCCAATGAAACTCACACACACAGCGTCCTAACCCAGCTCAGTTATTCATTGTTCACCCATCACCAAAATACTACAATCTGCAGGGAAAACTCACCCTGCAAACATAGATACTGGAGCAGCACTCACAAATTGGACAGCCATTTGCACGTGAGACAATTGTGGCAGTTAGATACTATCACTCAGGGTGCTCACCAAAGGTATTATGAACAGACAAAATACTTGGATCGTCAGATTATACAAATTTCAGTCCGCTAAAATATTCCAGGAAAGTTTACAGCACAGAAGGTGGCCATTCGGCCCATTGTATCTGATTTGGATCTTTGCTTACATAATCTAAAATCATCCTTTTGTTAGAAAGTATTTCTCAGCCTGTCTCATTCAGATTGGAGAGTCTTTCAAATTGAAGACTTTGGAAAGAGATAGCTAGGCCAGGGAGCGAACGGATACGGTCAGAAAAATAAATAAACTGCACTAGGATATTGTCCCCTCCAGACTTGACTATCCCAATGCTCCCCTGGCCAGCCTCCCATCATCCACCCTCCATAAACTTCAGCTCATCCAAAACTCTGCTACCCATGTCCTATCCTGCATCAAGTCCCACTCACCTATCCTTGCTGATCTACATCGGCTCCCAATCCAACATCTTATATTTAAAATTTTCATCCTCGTATTTAAATCCTATCATGGCCTCGCCCCTCCCCATCGCTGTAACCAGGCCTACAGCCAACCCTCCGGAACATTCTACTCCTCTAACTTCACCGTGTTCTGCATCCCACTCCCTCCCTTTATCCGATCGTTGGCGGCCTTGCTTTCAGCCACCAGAGGAGGCCTCATTCTCTGGAATTACCTTTCTAAACACCTGTCTCACCACCTCCCTCTCATCCTCTAAGCCCATCACTTGTACTTACTGGAGATAGTTAAACTTAACAATTATTGCACAATCTACAGTGTGTCACTGCTATTGTTCAGTCGGTCTTTTACATTTAAATGAAGTTGTTTAGCAGTTAAAGCCCAAGGCACAGGGTTATTCTGCTGCCTTCCAAAGTCCAAGGGGATGGTGTGTGATAAAAGCAGTAAAAGGGAATAAAGTAGAAAGTTCTTTTCATTCCCTGGGCATACTATTAATTTGTGTGTCACCATGGATGCTGGGTAAAGAGCTCCCCATTCCACAGAACCCTCTGCCACCTCGCGCTGACCTGTGGGTCCTGTGTTTTAAGTTGTAAAAGGGTTTGGTGCATTGAAGGCTGTCCATAGTTCATAATTTGCGAGTCCGTGGTTTCAGAGTGCCTCTTGTATATTTTACCATGGAAGTTATTTGGGTCTCTCAATAAATGTCCGTTTTTTTTTGCAGGTGTGCAATGATTGGAAGTGTCCATTTATACAGGTTTCACTGTAAATAAAAACCCCGAAAGCTTAATAATACTGATCTTCAGATGAGAATTTTAGGTGGGCTTAATAGATTCCATGACACTATTCAAAAAGGATCAAGGAATTTCTTCTTGTCCTGGCCAACATTCCTCCCTCAACCAACACCACTACAAAACCGCACTTCTAAAGTAATTTGTTGGCTATCCTGAGGCTAAGTGATAAGATGCTAAATGAATGCAAGTTCTTTCCTTCTCCCCAGTTTTCTTAGAAGTGCTAACTTGTGTGGGTTATAGTTCCATAGTCCAGGCAGCCTTGGTCCATATATGCACCTCGCCTGAATCAGTGGACTATTCAACTGTGAAGGGCATCACAATTCTGCTTGATCTGGTCTTCAGCCGACACATACTTATCAGCAGGGCTCATGGACAGTGATCAGGAGGGAGCACTGGGTAGTTTTCTCTCTCCTCACCCAGGGGAACTGAGGACAAGTGTAGCAATTTGCCTGTTGCCATGGGTGAGATTAGGTAAGAGACCAAGAACCAAGCTTGGAACCTTCTGGTACATATGGTTCAGTACCAGCCGAAGCTGTATCCTCACCCACTCAGACAGCGGAGGAAGCTGCATTTCACACCTTATCGCCACAGGTATAGAAACCATTACCAAGTTCTCCACCTGATAAAATATTTCCACTAAAACCGCAAGAAGTGAGACAAACGCAGCTTACATCTCTCCCAAGTACTTTGGGGCATAGACTGCTTGAGAGGTCATTTCTTCCAGCGCATTCTGTGAAAACCTGTTGCTCACTGCTGCTTTTTGAAAGATCTCATGAACTAAAGTGCCGACCAGCATCTGTCTCGTTCCCCTTTCACAGGCCTTGGAAACAAAAACAAAGAATGAAGATGTTCATCAAAAAGTGAAGAAAGCTCTTTTTCTTCTGGAATTACACACTAGCTGATATGACAATATAATGAAACTTTCCCTGGCTTCAAACTCTTGGTGTGTGTAACTAAGAGTATGGAGATACACAACTCCATTACTGACATTATAACTGCTCATTAAGGAGCGAGTTATTGTACTACAGTAACCATGGAAATCAAAGCCACATTCAAAATCACAAGACACAATGCAAGCAGAAAACAAAGCTAAACTTTTCAAAAAGTAAGTCTGCAATGTGCGATCTGAAGGCAGTCACTGGCCAAGTCTGGGCCCTCTGTGACTGCACCAAACACCAGTCTCAGCAATTATTTTCTGAAGCTAAAAAGCACAATTATGCATCGCAGTATGGAACCTGAAATGGGTATTGCAATAAATGACTTCAAATTAAACCAAAACGAAAGGGTCCACAGCAAACTCTGGGCGTGTCTGAAACGGCAGTGAGAATGTTTCAACCAGACAGTTGGAAGCAAAGGAAAATATTACAACAACTCTGGTGGAGAGACTGGGATCTGCTGTAAACCAAGTGGAAAGATCAAGCATTCATCTCAAGAGGGCTGGAATACAAAGGTATGGAAGTTATGTTACAGCTGTATAAAGCTCTGGTTAGACCCCATCTGGAGTACTTCATTCAGTTCTGGGCACCGCACCATAGGAAGGATATACTGGCCTTGGAAGGGGTGTAGTGCAGATTCACCTGAATGATACCAGGGCTTAGAGGGTTAAATTATGAGGACAGGTTGCATAGACTAGGCTTGAATTCCCTTGAGTATAGAAGATTAAGGGGTGATCGAATTGAGGTGATTATGATTAAAGGAGTTGATAGAGAAACTATTTCCTCTGGTGGGGGAGTCCAGAACAAGGGGGCATAACCTTAAAATTAGAGCTAAGCCATTCAGGGTGATGTCAGAAAGTACTTCTTCACAAAGTATAGTGGAAATCTGGAACTTTCTCCCCCTAAAAGCTGTGGATCAATTGAAAATTTCAAAACTGAGATTGTTAGGTTTTTGTTAGGCAAGGTGATTAAGGGTTAGGGAACCAAGGCCGGTAGATCAGCCATGATCTAATTGAATGCTGGAGCAGGCTCGAGGGGCTGAATGGTCTACTCCTGTTCCTTTGTTGACTGTTGTAGAATAAAGCATTCCTTGTGGCAGCAGCTTGCGACGTAGGTATATGGGTGGATGTTCCTGTCCAAGATCGTTCCTTTGGCTCAGTACCACCCTGACGCCTCTGTTTGATGCAGAGATGTGGATCGTGAAGGTTTAAAAACAGCCAGGACCAAATAATACAGGGATGGCGCCCGAGGGTTGGGAGAATGGGAATTTATAGAACAGGCATAAAGACATCCCTGGAAATTGTTAGGTGTGTGGCTGAACATATGTAGCAAGTAAAACATTGGAGGGTACCGTGAAGGAGGGAATAACAAAGCATCTGCAGAAAGGTGGATTAATGAGGAAGCCAGCATGGGTGTATGGAGGGAGTTCTCACTTCACAAATCTATTGAACTTCTCTAAAATTATGGACCCGTGGTTAAGAGGAACTCATAGAATTAGAGAATTTCCAGCGAAGAAACAGGCCATTTGGCCCAACAGGTCTGTGTTGTTTATACTCCACACAAGCCTCCTCCCACTCTAAATCATCTCTTCCCACTCTGCCTCCATATCCCTCTATTCCCTTCCCCCTTATGTAAACATCAAGCCTCCCCTCAAATGGATTAACGCTAGCTGTTTCAACCACTCCACGTGGCAGCGAGTTCCATGCTCTCACCATTATCTCTGTAAAGAAATTACTCCTAATTTATTTGATCTGTTAGTTGCTATCTTATATTTATGCCCCCTTGTTCTGGACTCACCAAGTGGAAACAGTTTCTCCACATGCACTCTATCGAACTGCTTTATCATTTTAAAGTCCTCCTTCAGGTGTCCTCTTAGTCTCTTTTCCAAGGCAGGTGTTAAGGAGGAGGGGAAGAATATTTTTTACTCAAAACATTGCATTTTCTATCTCTAAACATCAAAGAAACATAGAAGGAGCAGTAAGGCAACATATTCATGTTTTAAGCTGCAAATGGAAAACATGCTGGTTAAAACATGGAGGTGCTCAAACAGATACAGATTTGGACAGTCCAGAATTTGCCAGTTTGATACTGTAGCTGGCTGTGGGGGATAGGGAGCCTCCCACACACACCCAGAGAACAGTGTGGGAAAGACTGAGAAAACTAAACCGGAGGGGGGGGTGCGGTAGAGCCAACCTGAAAAAGTGGAGAGGGGCTGTATGACACAGCCAGGTAAGGAGGAAAGGAAGCTGACAATCCAAGTACAAACAGCCTATATATAACTGACCAATATCTGGACAGGCATGAGGGATCTAACACAGAATATTAACAGCGGACAAACAATAAAACCTCACACTCAAAATGACTGCCATATTTGTTAGAGGTTCATAGATTTGTTTTTATGATAAATTCCAAGTGAAAAATGCCAACAATTCTCAGCTACTGGCACAGAGCCTCTGATTCTCTTTGTTTTCAGATGGAGGGAATGGAGTGGGGTCCATGGAAGACTTTTTGCCCACTTCCCTTACCAGCATAAACTGGTCCATCTGCCCCCTTGTTCCCAGGCCGCCCTGGAGCTGCTCGCTAACTTACACTATGATACAAGCAGCAGCCCCAACTCAAAGTCAAACCCAAACCCAATAGAGCCAGGCATGGCTGCAGCGTCCAACCAACCACTCAACATTCTAGGAAAGAATCCAGTCAAATATGAAGCTGATTGGGATACAATATCCAAGGGAGCTCTTCCTCTCATTACCCATATAAAAAAAAGAAATGATACAACTGAGATCCACCGGTAAACAGCCAGTGCCCTGATCCGAACATGCAACTAACTGCAGGCTGTGTATGCATCCTATATACACAAGCCAGACACAAACCCAGTGTTCCTGCAACAAGGATGCACCTGTGAGCCTTCTCCAGTCAGAGGGCATCTCAGCAACAGATGGAGTCTAGCAACATAAGCAATTCCCCTCTCCCGAACAACCGAGGCAGACTGTTTACAGGGTGCAGAGGAGGCAAAGGATGGAAAGGAGAGGAACACAAAGTAATGACATAAATTATTCAAAGCTAAGTCCTGCAGAGAGTAACTGAAATGTGCAAAACTGCAGCAATGGTGCGTGGGCTGGCTATTCACAGGACACGGTGATTTGTAAATCTCACCTTAAATCTCTCGTTGAGCACAGCCCTGCGCATACAGCGGATACTGTTTGCAACGCTAGTCCCAGAAATAAGGTAGTCAGGGCTCACAACCAGATAGCCAGCATCCCTGCTTATTGTCCAGGTGTCCGAGTGTTTCTCTCCTTCGACATGAACAACGTCCCCAGCTTTGACTTCAACAGAGTCCCTGAAATGGGGAAGAGTTTTCTCAAAGTATATCTAGATTCTCTCTATAGCTGTATCATGAAGTATCAAAGTCAACGCAAGCAGTTCAATACAATAGCAAAATACTGCAGATGTTGGACATCTGAACCAAAAACAGAAAATGCAGGAAACACTCAGCAGTGTTTGTGGAGAATGAAACAGAATTAATGTTTCAGGTCGATGACCTTTTGTCAGAATTCTTGAAACGTTAACTTTGTTTCTCTCTCCACAGATGCTGCCTGACCTGCTGAGTGTTGTTTGTTCAACAGAATAATGTTTTGCGGTCAGTAGCCACGTGGTTCTGGTACTGGTCTAGCAACCCAGGGATCAGAGTTCAAATCTAAGCACCTGCAAAATGACCACAAAAGGTCATTGTAAAACCCCAACGGGCTCACTAATGCCCTTCAGGGAAGGGAACCTACCACCCCTTTCCAGGGTCTGGGCTACATGTAACTCCAGTGCCACAGAATGTGGTTCACTCAATGCTCTCAGGGCACCTTGGGCTGGCAGTAATTACGGCCTTACCAGCGTCACCCACGTCCCAAGAACAATTAAAACCCCACATATCAATAATTGGGCTCCATAGTTGAGAGACTCATTCTGAAGCTGGTTTATCTCTCCCCTCCTGCCCCTGATAGTTCAGGAAACAGAATCCTGTCAATCCTACTCAGTTACAACACTCGAAGGGAGTGAGAGGAGTAAAGGGTGTTTCCCACATTGTGATACTCATCACACCACAGTGCATGCTGCCTTACTAGTAACATCCACATCCCAAGAACAGAAAAAGCGGAGACTGAAATAAATTCGAAGAAGTTTAGAAAAAATGAACTAAATGAAAGCAGATATAGATGAATGGACGTGGAAGGCACCTCATCGCAATAGGTCAGTGAGAAACAAGGCACCTCATCAGCACCTTGGCCACACCGAGTGCGGCAGGGAATCGATCCTCTGTCACCTGCACCAGATGTAGCTCTTGTGTTCATTGTTGGCACTGAAGATTATGACTCAACATTAAAGCATTGGTTTATGCAACTTTTGCCACAGCTAAATATATCTGGAGACTCGTTCTTTTCAGTTCCTGATGACCATTAGGTGACTGGTGACACCATTCTGCAAAATATGATCAGTTGTCCAACTAGTGTCGCGCTGTGAGTAATGTCATTTTTGTACTCATGGGCTACATAGGTGTGCACCTTAGGGCCACATACAAAGTTCAAATCATCCCCATTAATCCCCACATATCTCCAGCTGCTGATAGCACATCTGGAGCTTCTCGTTCAGGATTCATCCACCAATGAGGCAAAAGCACTAAGAACAGTCTTTTTACAAACCTCGAGGTCCACAAAATCGAAACAAAACATGAGGACAGAGAGGATGGGCCGCCCAGAGTGTGGGGCTGTGGATACCTCCGTTATCTCCTGGTGTCCACTCAGGACTCCTACCACAGCAGGAACTGAGCAGCACAGGACCGAGGCTGGGTATTCTGCAGTGAGTGACTCACCTCCTGACTCCCCAAACCCTTTCCACCATCTACAAGGTGTGATGAAATATTCTCCACTTGCCTGGATGAGTGCAGCTCCAACAACACACAAGAATCTCGACACCATCCAGGACAAAGCAGCCTGCTTGATTGGCACCCCATCCGCCACCCTAAACATTCACTCCCTCCACCACCAGCGCACAGTGGCTGCAGTGTGTACCATCCACAGGATGCACTGCAGCAACTCGCCAAGGCTTCTTCGACTACACCTCCCAAACCCACAACCTCTAACACCTAGAAGGACAAGGGCAGCAGGCACATGGGAAAAACACCACCTGGTTCCCCTCCAAGTCACACACCATCCCGACTTGGAAATAAATCGCCGCTCCTTTATGGTTGCTGGGTCAAAATCCTGGAACTCCCTTCCTAACAGCACTGTGGGAGAACCATCACCACATGGACTGAAGCGGTTCAAGAAGGCGGCTGACCAACACCTTCTCAAGGGCAATTAGGGATGGGCAATAAATGCTGGCCTTGTCAGCGACGCCCATATCCCATGAACAAATAAAAGGAGAAGGCCTGGGTGTAACACCTGCCTTGTCAGCGGTTTCAGCATGTTGTTGGGTGAGGACGCTGAAAATGTGCTTGTATAGAAGAGCACCAATGCTGCAGTTTCTTACCAGTCATCTTTCAGAATACACTGCTCTGTGCCACTGCCGACACCCGGCTGGCTCGCCATGATGGTCAAATGTTTCTCTGGATCACCACTGGGACTGAGGACTTCATTCACCATAATCACTTGGTACCGGCCCTTGCAGTGTGTTATACCATCACCTGAACATTTCTTGCTGAAGATGGAGAAAACCAGAAGGAAAATTAAGTACAATTTTAATCACAGTGGTGAAAAATCGCACCGAATTCCACACTCCGCTATCAGTCATCACACCCAACCGGAGAGGGTGAGGCGCACCCTGGGTTTCATTCCCAGGCTGTGCTGAGATAGACCATACGGAGGCTACAACAGCAGCTCTAGCTAGGATGTTCGGGTTTTTGCTCCAGATCAGAATCCAATGACCCCTGCTGGGCACAGCACGTGTTGGGCACAGCACATGTGTTGGGCTCAGCTGTGACATCCCTCTGACAACCTGCAGACAACTCCTATAAAGAATGGGCACGTTGAAAACATATCCATGGGCCCCAAAGATCAGCCTACAGGAGAGGAGAGAGAACATACACAAAATAAATAAGGGCGCTTCATGGAAAATTAAATGATTCATATCCAAACAGACCTTCATCGAACAAGAACACCACCTTTTAACCTCACAAATTACATTTTTGCCAGTCTATTACAAAATGCAAATGCCAGTTAAAACAGCTACTTTTCCCTATCAGCATCTGAATCTCCACCCCTCCACCTCCCCTGGGGGCTTCACCCTCCAGTTCCACCCCCCCACCCCCAGGGCTTCACTCTCCAGTCTCCGCCTGCCCTCCTCCCCCGGGGGCCTCACTCTCCAGTCTCCCCTGCTCCGCCCGTGAAGTGCTCAACCTCCACTCGCCCGGCACAGTTTGAATCAGGAACAAGGCCCAGTCTCATCAGTTGTACTGAAGGGGGTGTCTGTACTGAATTGTGAATCAAGAGGTGGGAGGGAGGAACTTAAAACATCTACAATCACCAGGGAAAGGGTTCTGAAAAAACTATTAGAATTAAAAGCTGACAAGTCGCCAGTCCTGATGGACTTCATCCTAGGGTCTTAAAAGAAGTGGCTGCAGAGATAGTAGATGCATTGGTATTAATTTTCCAAAATTCCCTAGATTCTGGAAGGGTCCCATCAGATTGGAAAATAGCGAATGTAACTCCTCTATTCAAGAAAGGAGGGAGACAGAAAGCAGGAAACTACAGACCAGTTAGCTTATCATCTGTCCATGGGAAAATGCTAGAATCTATTATTAAGGAGGTTATAGCAGGGCACTGAGAAAATCTCAATGCAAACAGGCAGAGTCAACACAGCTTTGTGAAAGGGAAATCATGTTTGACTAATTTATTAGAGCTCTTTGAGGAAGCAACAAGCAACGTGGATAAAGGGGATCCTGTGGATGTGGTGTACTTGGATTTCCAGAAGGCTTTTAACAAGGTGCCACTTTGAAGGCTACGACACAAAATAAGAGCTCATGGTGTAGAGGGTAACATATTAGCATGGATAAAGGATTGGTTAGCTAACAGGGAACAGAGAGTAGGCATAAATGGGTCATTTTCAGGTTGGCAAGATGCAATGAGTGGAGTGCTTGGACCTCAAATATTTACAATCTATATCAATGACTTAGATGAAGGGACCGAATGTATAGTTACTAAATTTGCTTTTGACACAAAGGTAGATAGAAAAGTAAGTTGTGAAGAGGACATAAGGAGTCTGCAAAGGGATATAGATAGGTGAGTGGGCAAAAATTTGGCAGATGGAGTATAATGTGGGAAAATGTCCACTTTGGCAGGAGGAATAGAAAAGCAGTATATTATTTAAATAGAGATTGCAGAACTCTGAGGTACAGAGGGATCTGGGTGTCCCAGTACATGAATCACAAAAAATTAGTATGCAGGTACAGCAAGTGATTCGGAAGGCAAATGGAATGTTGTCATTTATTGCAAGGGGAATGGAATATAAAAGTAGAGATGTTTTGCTACAGTTGCACAGGGCATTGGTGAGACCACATCTAGAATACTGTGTGCAGTTTTGGTCTCCTTATTTAAAAAAGGACATAATTGCTTTGGAGGCGGTTCAGAGAAGGTTCACTCGACTGATTCCTGGGATGAGGGGGTTATCTTATGAGGAAAGGTTGGACAAGTTGGGCCTGTATACACTGGAGTTTGGAAGAATGAGAGGTGATCTTATTAAAACATATAAGATCCTGAGGGGACTAGAAGGGGTAGATGCTGAGAGGATGTTTCCTCTTGTGGGAGAGACTAGAACTAGGGGTGACATTTTAAAAATAAGGGGTCTCCCATTTAAGACAGAGATGAGGAGAAATTTTTTCTCTCAGAGGGTGAGTGAGTCTGTGGAACTCCCTTCCCCAGAGAGCGGTGGAGGCAGGGCCATTGAATATTTTTAAGGCCGAGTTAGATAGATTCCTGATTACCAAGGGAGTCAAAGGTTATAGTAGGTAGACGGGAAAGTAGGGCTGAGGTCACAATCAGATCAGCCATGATGATCTTATCAAATGGCAGAGCAGGCTCGAGGGGCTGAATGCCTACTGCTCTTAATTTGTATGTTCGTAACCCTATCATGGTTCTGGGAGGGAGGGGAAGGGGTGAGGGCAGAAGTGGGGGAAATGGGATGGACACGGTCAAGGGCCGTCAACTACAGTTGAGGGGAATTCTCGGTTGCGGAAAAGGGAAGACATATCGGAAGCACTGGTGTGGAACATGGCATTGTCAGAACAGATGCGACGGAGATGGAGAAACTGTGAGAAGGCAAGAGAGTGCTTACAGGAAGCGTGGTGGGAGAGAGTGTAATCAAGGTAGATGTGGGAGGGTTGGTGGTCTTATAGTAGATATTGGTTGACAGCTTATCCCCAGAAATGTTGATAGAGAAGTCCAGGAAGGGAAGGGAAAAGTCAGAGATGAACCACATGAAGGCGAGGGAAGGGTGGAAATTGGAAGCAAAGTTGATGAAATTTCACTGCTCACGATGCGGTCTCCTCTACATTGGGGAGACCAAACGCAGACTGGGTGACCGCTTTGCTGAACACCTGTGCTCAGGCCGCAAGCGTGACCTTGACCTGCCGGTCGCTTGCCATTTTAATTCTCCATCCCACTTCCACTCTGACCTCGGCCTCCTACACTGTTCCATTGAAGCTTAACGGAAGCTTGAGGTACAGCACCTCATCTTTTGATTAGGCATTTTACAACCTTCTATACTCAACGTTCATTTCAATAACTTCAGATCATAACCACTGCTCCCATTTTTTTGGTCAGCAGGTGCTGGTAATGGTTCTGCTGTTGCCATTTACAGCTCCTCTAGACCCATCTTCTGTTTCTTTACTTGTCCCATTACCACCCTCCTCGCCTCGCACCATCATCCCTTTTGTTATTTAATCACTCCTGCCCTCCACGCTATCACCGGCCTTCCCTTTTATTCTTTCCTCCCCTCCTCTTCCTCCGCCCCTTTCCCTGGCTCTGTACTTGATTAAAAACTGTTAAATCTTCAACTTCTTCCAGTTCTGACAAAAGGTCATCGACCTAAAACGGTAACTTTTTTTTCTCCACAGATGCTGCCTGACTTGCTGAGTATTTCCAGCATTTTCTGTTTCTATATCTGTCGGCGGTGTGCTGGAAGGGCCCTTGTTGGGCAGCAGACAGCTCCAGATGGCCACCTCCAATATCTCGTACCATGCTTTTCATCACTAACTGAACCCAGGAATTTTCACAAAGACCCCCCAAGGGTGTACCGACAGACTGAAGTCCCCACTCCCTGAGGTGTTCGAGCAAGGCTTGAAATTTTGCTTTTTTGCAACCGTTTACATTTCTCAACAAGGTACTTTTAATAAAGTCTACTGGGGAGGAGAACCAATGCATCGGGCACCAGCCACTGAATTCATCTAAAGCAAATCGGCTATATTTACATTGGCAGAACAGTAAAGTTGTAAGTATGTTCAATGGAAGTCTGAAGTATTTGGGTAAATTATGCTGAGCGAGTGTGGTGTACGCCTGAACTATACAGATCACGAGGGGTTCGGCTTCAATTCCTGGTCTGGGGCTTTGCAGTTCCCTCAACACCCCTGGCCGAGGGGAGGGAAAAGTCAGCCAGCTGTCCCGTTTCTGACTCCTCTTCAATCAGCCCTCCTGGAAAGTGTATGCGTGAGTGTTGGGTAAGGTTCAGGCTTAGCTATGAGGCCCTCCACAGTTGAACAGCCTGCCACCACTCAATGTCAAGGTATGCACGTGAAGAATGCCTGCTTGGAACTGCACCCCACAATTAGGATGGGGAAGGGAGAAAATTGGATGATAAAATTACATCACATTGACCCTGCAAAACTACACAGAAGAGAAAGAAAAAAAGAGAACTTGAATTTAGACAGCATCTCATGCAGTCACGGGATGTCCCGAGTGCTTCACAACCAATGGATTAGTTTTGCACTGCAGTCACTAATACAGGCAAATGTAGCAGCCCACTTGTGCACTGCAGATCCCACAAACGGCAAATTAATTTATTTGTTCTGCTGGTCATGGCTGAATATTGGCCAAATTCCCTGGTCGACTTCCAATAGGGCCACCGGATCTTTTACATCTGTTTGAACAGGGCCCTTCTCATTCAAAAGACAACACTCCCTCACTGAAGTGTCAGCCTAGATTAGGTGCTCAGGTTCTGGATTGAGTTTGGTCATGGCACCAGATCGGGGGAAGAGGGGCAAAATAGTCTCAAACAATTGGGAAATGACAGACCTAATATATAAAAGACCTGTGTAGGTTGGAAGATGGAGTGATGAGTGGCAAATGATGTTTAATGTGGAGAAGTACATAGTAATGGGATGAGGGAAGGGAACAGACAGTAAAGTAAATGACTAGGCTAAAGGGCATAACACAGGAGAGGGACCTGGGGGTATTGGTGGTTGACTCACTGAAACCACTAGAGCAGTGTGTGGCAGCAGTGAGGAAAGCTACCTGGATCCTACAGTCAGATGGATAGAGAGCAAATCCCAGGAGGGGATAATGAGGTTGTACAGTCACACCTGGAGTACTGGGTACAATTCTGGGCACTGGTACAGACACACCTAGAGTAATGGGTACAATTTTGGGCACTGGTACAGTCACACCTGGAGTACAGGGCACAATTCTGGGCACTAGTACAGTCACAACTAGAGTACTGGGTACAATTCTGGGCACTAGTACAGTCACACCAGGAGTACGAAGTACAATTCTGGTCTCCGTTCTACAGCAAGGATATTCAGGCACTGAAAAGGGCACCAAACTAATACCAAGCTGAGCCGTGTGTTGTTTACTTTGGGGTAGAGGAGGATCTGGAGGTGAGATTATTGAGGATCCTTAAGGGAATAAATAATTTGAACCTGAATAATGTGCTTGAAATTGTCACACTCTAGAATCAGGGACATGGGCGCTAGTTTATAAGAGGTGAGGTGCAATCAGTTTAAACTGAACTACTTTATAGAGAGGGGGTGAAAGTGTAGAATGCACTGTCCAAGGAGTGTGTGTAAACGTAAAGGGGGATGGGATCAATATTTGAAGGAGTGGGTGATTGAGAGGTATTACTTTGTGGGATTAGCCAGCTGGACTGCAGAGGTCATGGTCCTGCACTCTCCTGCAGTGTTACCCAGTTAAACACCAGCAATATCCCTGTACATTCGTGACTCTTAAGTTACCTGCATTTAGATATCCTATTTCCCTACAGGGAGTATGCACACTCCATACTGGGCAAACAGAAACCCCACCTGTGTGGATCTGGTTCAGGGATGGGTTTCCGTGTGTGTAAGGCACCCGGCCTGCTCTATATTGATAGCTTACATATCCCCATCTGCTGATTAAACCTCGCAGTCAGGAGAGGGAAAGCAGATCCAACAGGAAAACATGTTGTGCTTATCCCTACAACCCTCAGATCTCTGTGCTCTTCCAATTCTAGCCTCTTGTGCATCCCCGATTTTCATCGCTCCACCATTGGCGGCCGTGCCTTCAGCTGCCTAGGCTTTAAGCTCTGGAATTCCCTCCCTAAACCTCTCCACCTCCTTTAACACGCTCCTCTTTGACCAAGCTTTTGGTCATCTGTTCTAATATCTCTATGTGGCTTAGTATCAATTTTTGTTTGATAATCGCTCCTGTGAAGCACCTTGGGACATTTTACAACATTAATGGCACAATATAAATGCAAGTCATTGTAATAAAATCTCTACAGTGTTGAGAGGGAAGGTCATTCGTTCAAGGTGCACACTTTTGGAATGACACAAATGAATCTGCACCGCGGGTTAGTTGAGGGCGATATTTCAGCTGTACCTCGAGGAGCTTGGCTTCTGTGCTGCGCTGGTGAAACTCTGCGTCTCTGCCTTTCCCAGGCAGCTCCTGCCCTTTCCTCCCTGAGGGTCATCGGATTCTTTCACAGCGTTCGAGAGCTCGGTTTTGTTTGACAGAGCAGAACGCAGCTCAGCCCGATGGGAAGACTCCATCTCTAAATCTTCTGTCACTGCATTTTCTTTGTCCTCCTCAGATTCAATGTGCTCCTCTTCACACTTTCCGCACTCTGAATCCACAGAGTTGGGTTTACTGCTCCCTTTGTCCTGTTCATGGTCACGTCCCACAAGTGTGCCTGGTATTTTCACAGCCTCCACCTCCCTTGTTGCTTGCAGGGCCTCTAACCAGGCTTTGCTCGCTGGCACTGTGGACTGAATGTGACTGCAATCACTGTATTTTTTTCTAGCTATCTCAACAAACACCGAATCACAACTTTCATTCCGTGAATTTGTGTGCAGTTTTGTATCCATTCTCTTGAAGGGATTCTTTAACAGAGCTGTAGATTTGGGCAGCTGCAGACTCCCCACCTTGTTTTTTGCAGTCACAGAGAGCTTTTCACATTTATATACACAGTTTGGAGAAGGGAGCGCCTTCAAAACACGATTCCCACATTGTCTTTTCTTCCCATTTTGCAGTTTTCCATTCACAGTTTTCTTCACAAAGTTGCGCAGCTGAGACTCGGGGGAGGCCTGGTTAATAACCATTAGACATTCCTCCAGAAGACTATCGGAGGAGCCCCTTACGTCCTGGGCCTTGAGAACACCTGCCTCCTTCGCTGGGGCTGCTTTCCACTTTTTCGATCTGGGCACCTCGTCAGGGCTAGCAGCAGATCTCTTCCCGAACAGCTTAACAGGACTAAAAGTTTCACAATCTCTCAACGGATCCTGCCTCTTGGTCTTACCAATATCACTATATCGTAGAACCGGTTTCACATTTTCAGTATTTAAAGTATTCGAAAAAAGCTGAACTTTAACTCTGGTGTCTTCCTTTGATTGCTTAAACCTGGAGCGAGAGGTGTGGGAGGTGGGAGTTGTCATCACAGTGGACACCAGTAACTTGGGTCGTGCTGCTATCTCACTAACTGGTGTTTCAGGAACAGTGCAAGTATCTGCTATAGTCACTGGAGACTCGGGAACCATTTCACTGACATCTGGAGGCTCCAGAACAGCCAATTCTACACAATCCTCTTCATCATCGCTGCTTTCCATCAGATTGATGGTCACCGGGACAGTCCTGGTACTCCCCTTTCTTTCACTTCTATGCCCATGTCCAATTTCTGCAAAAAGTTTCTTCCCCATTAATGAAGATGACTATATCCAGAGAGGGGAAAAAAGTTATTTTCCACATTTTAATATCAAAGATACAAAGCAATTAAAGCATTAACACAATGTAATAAAACTCTTCAGAAAATGCATCAGGCACGTTCAGCGTCTGAAACAGAAAAATACACAACCAATACGTCTGCTCCATTAACCAGCTACTGTGCAGAGTGTACGATGCAGAGCATCACTGGAGGCGGATTACAGGGACCAATGTCAGGCGCGGGTCATGGGGGTTCAAAGGGGGGAGAATAGGGACAGGTATGGGATTACTGGAGGGAGGAGCAGAGCATGGGGTAACAGGGGGGGTTACAGTGGGGAGGGGGGCAGGGTTTGGGCTTATGGGGGGGGGGCAGTGTTTGGGGTTTACTGGGGGTGGGTAGCAGGGTTTGGGTTTATGGGGAGGAGGTAGGGGCAGGGTTTGGGCTTACGGGGGTAGGGGCAGGGTTTGGGGCATGTGGGGGGAGGGGCAGGGTTTGGTGTTTGCGGGGGGGGGGCAGGGTTTACGGGGGGAGGGGCAGGGTTTGGGGTTTACGGGGGGAGGGTCAGGGTTTGGGGTTTACGGGGGAGGGACAGGGTTTGGGGTTTACGGGGGGAGGGGCAGGGTTTGGGGTTTACAGAGGGAGCGGGTAGGGGCAGGGTTTGGGGTTTACGGGGGTTGGGGCAGGGATTGGGGTTTAAGGGGGGAGGGTGTGGGTGCAGGGTTTGGGGTTTATGGGGGGGGGATAGCAAGGTTTGGGCTTACAGGGGGAGGAGGGGCAGGATTTGGGGTTTACGGGAGGAGGGGATAGGGCCAGGATTTGGGGTTTACGGGGTGAGTGGATAGCAGGGTTTGGGCTTACAGGGGCAGGGTTTGGGGTATATGGGGGAGGGGCAGGGTTTGGGGTATATGGGGGAGGGGCAGGGTTTGGGGTATATGGGGGGAGGGGCAGGGTTTGGGGTTTGCGGGGGGAGGGGCAGGGTTTGGGGTTTGCGGGGGGAGGGGCAGGGTTTGGGGTTTGCGGGGGGAGGGGCAGGGTTTGCGGGGGAGGGGCAGGGTTTGGGGTATGCGGGGGGAGGGGCAGGGTTTGGGGTATGCGGGGGGAGGGGCAGGGTTTGGGGTATGCGGGGGGAGGGGCAGGGTTTGGGGTATGCGGGGGGAGGGGCAGGGTTTGGGGTATGCGGGGGGAGGGGCAGGGTTTGGGGTATGCGGGGGGAGGGGCAGGGTTTGGGGTATGCGGGGGGAGGGGCAGGGTTTGGGGTATGCGGGGGGAGGGGCAGGGTTTGGGGTATGCGGGGGGAGGGGCAGGGTTTGGGGTATGCGGGGGGAGGGGCAGGGTTTGGGGTATGCGGGGGGAGGGGCAGGGTTTGGGGTATGCGGGGGGGAGGGGCAGGGTTTGGGGTATGCGGGGGGGAGGGGCAGGGTTTGGGGTCTGCGGGGGAGGGGCAGGGTTTGGGGTCTGCGGGGGAGGGGCAGGGTTTGGGGTCTGCGGGGGGAGGGGCAGGGTTTGGGGTCTGCGGGGGGAGGGGCAGGGTTTGGGGTATGCGTGGGAGGGGCAGGGTTTGGGGTATGCGGGGGGAGGGGCAGGGTTTGGGGTATGCGGGGGGAGGGGCAGGGATTGGGGTATGCGGGGGGAGGGGCAGGGATTGGGGTATGCGGGGGGAGGGGCAGGGATTGGGGTATGCGGGGGGAGGGGCAGGGATTGGGGTATGCGGGGGGAGGGGCAGGGATTGGGGTATGCGGGGGGAGGGGCAGGGATTGGGGTATGCGGGGGGAGGGGCAGGGTTTGGGGTATGCGGGGGGAGGGGCAGGGTTTGGGGTATGCGGGGGGAGGGGCAGGGTTTGGGGTATGCGGGGGGAGGGGCAGGGTTTCGGGTATGCGGGGGGAGGGGCAGGGTTTGGGGTATGCGGGGGGAGGGGCAGGGTTTGGGGTATGCGGGGTGAGTGGATAGCAGGGTTTGGGCTTACAGGGGCAGGGTTTGGGGTATATGGGGGAGGGGCACGGTTCGGGGTTTGCGGGGGGAGGGGCAGGGATTGGGGTATGCGGGGGGAGAGGCAGGGATTGGGGTATGCGGGGGGAGGGGCAGGGTTTCGGGTCTGCGGGGGGAGGGGCAGGGTTTGGGGTATGCGGGGGGAGTGGATAGCAGGGTTTGGGCTTACAGGGGCAGGGTTTGGGGTATATGGGGGAGGGGCAGGGTTCGGGGTTTGCGGGGGGAGGGGCAGGGTTCGGGGTATGCGGGGTGAGTGGATAGCAGGGTTTGGGCTTACAGGGGCAGGGTTTGGGGTATATGGGGGAGGGGCAGGGTTCGGGGTTTGCGGGGGGAGGGGCAGGGTTTGGGGTATGCGGGGTGAGTGGATAGCAGGGTTTGGGCTTACAGGGGCAGGGTTTGGGGTATATGGGGGAGGGGCAGGGTTCGGGGTATGCGGGGGAGGGGCAGGGTTCGGGGTATGCGGGGGGAGGGGCAGGGTTCGGGGTATGCGGGGGAGGGGCAGGGTTCGGGGTATGCGGGGTGAGTGGATAGCAGGGTTTGGGCTTACAGGGGCAGGGTTTGGGGTATATGGGGGAGGGGCAGGGTTCGGGGTTTGCGGGGGGAGGGGCAGGGATTGGGGTATGCGGGGGGAGAGGCAGGGATTGGGGTATGCGGGGGGAGGGGCAGGGTTTCGGGTCTGCGGGGGGAGGGGCAGGGTTTGGGGTATGCGGGGGGAGTGGATAGCAGGGTTTGGGCTTACAGGGGCAGGGTTTGGGGTATATGGGGGAGGGGCAGGGTTCGGGGTTTGCGGGGGGAGGGGCAGGGTTCGGGGTATGCGGGGTGAGTGGATAGCAGGGTTTGGGCTTACAGGGGCAGGGTTTGGGGTATATGGGGGAGGGGCAGGGTTCGGGGTTTGCGGGGGGAGGGGCAGGGTTTGGGGTATGCGGGGTGAGTGGATAGCAGGGTTTGGGCTTACAGGGGCAGGGTTTGGGGTATATGGGGGAGGGGCAGGGTTCGGGGTTTGCGGGGGGAGGGGCAGGGTTCGGGGTTTGCGGGGGGGAGGGGCAGGGTTCGGGGTTTGCGGGGGGGGGAGGGTTGGGAGGGGCAGGGTTGGGAGGGGCGAGGGGGCAGGGTTGGGAGGGGCGAGGGGGCAGGGTTGGGAGGGGCGAGGGGGCAGGGTTGGGAGGGGCGAGGGGGCAGGGTTGGGAGGGGCGAGGGGGCAGGGTTGGGAGGGGCGAGGGGGCAGGGTTGGGAGGGGCGAGGGGGCAGGGTTGGGGGAGGGGGAGGGGGCAGGGTTGGGGGAGGGGGAGGGGGCAGGGTTGGGGGGGGGGCAGGGTTGGGGGGGGGGGAGGGGGCAGGGCAGGGTTGGGGGGGGGGGAGGGGGCAGGGCAGGGTTGGGGGGGGGAGGGGGGCAGGGTGAGGGGGGGGAGGGGGCAGGGTGAGGGGGGGAGGGGGGCAGGGTGAGGGGGGGGAGGGGGGCAGGGGGAGGGGGGCAGGGTGAGGGGGGCAGGGTGAGGGGGGCAGGGTGAGGGGGGGAGGGCAGGGGGAGGGGGCAGGGCAGGGTTGGGAGGGGGGGGAGTGGGAGCGGGTAGGGGCAGGGTTTGGAGGGGGGGAGGGCGGGGGGAAGGCGAGGGGCAAACGCGCACCTTCACGCCGGGAACGGGGACAGGAACAGGGCTGGGGCCGCGATGGTGGAGCAGTTGAGCCGAGAAGCGGTACTCACAGCCCGGGTCTGGAGCCTGATCTTCGACATCGCGCCAACGGACAACCACTGACCGAAGCCCGCGCGCCAATAGGCCCCGCCCACTCCCGTCATACCGTGCGCCTGAACATGACGTCCTGGATTTAGACCGAACGTCCGTTCAAGGTGCCTTGGGCCGGGGGAGAGGGGCGGGGCCGGGGGAGAGAGGCGGGGCCGGGCCACGATCAGCCGGGAAGCGGTACTCGCAGCCCGGACCTGGAGCCTGACATAGCGCCAGTGGACAACCACCGACCGAAGCCCGCCCAGCAGCGAGGGGGTCTGCCCTGTTCCCTCTCCGAAGCCCCAATATGCTTCCTGTAGTGTGGAGCCCATTACTGCACAGTCCTCCATCTGAGGTCTTATTAAGGTTTTATCGAGGCTCGTCATTACCTGGAACCATAGAAAATACAGAGCACAGAAGGGGGGCCATTCGGCCCATCGTGTCCACGCCGGCTCAAAGAACAACCAGGTGCCCATTCTGATCCCATCTTCCACTACCCGGTCCGTAGCCCTGCAGCTTACAGCACTTTAGGTGCAGGTCCAGGTACTTTTTAAAAGAGTTGAGGGTCCCTGTCTCTACCATCAATTCGGGCAGCGAATTCCATACACCCACCACCCTCTGGGTAAAAAAGTTTTTCCTCATGTCCCCTCTAATCCTTCCGCCAATCAGCTTAAATTTATGTCCTCTAGTTCTTGAACTCTCCGCTAGGGGAAACAGGTACTTCCTGTCTACTCTATCTAGGCCCTCATAATTTTGTACACCTCAATCAAGTCTCCCCTCAGCCTCCTCTGCTCCAAGGAAAACAACCCCAGCCTATCCAATCTCTCCCCGTAGCTGCAATTTTCAAGCCCCAGAAACATTCTTGTAATGTCCTACCAGAACTGCAAACAATACTCCAGCTGTGGCCTTACCAGCATTTTATACAGTTCCATCATTACAGCCCTGCTTTTGTATTCTATACCTCGGCTAATAACAGAGAGCATTCCGTATGCCTTCTTCACAACCTTATCTACCTGTACTGCCACCTTCAGGGACCTGTGTACATGAACTCCAAGGTCTTTCAGTTCCTCTACCTCTTGGCTTTTATTATTAGAATGAAGACGACACTTTAAAGCAGTCTGGCTAGTGTCAAACATTATAGTCATGCCTTACAGAGAGGCCTCATCATGGAAACATGAAGGAGGAAGGCACCCAGAGGAGCAGCAGCAGTACCCTGAAGAGGATGTGGAGGCCCACCCATTGCTGGCTACAACAGGCATTCCCACTGCTTGACCCAGGCCTTCTCTTCACTTTCACATCTGACCACTGCATTAATAGTCCTGCCTTTGACACGGGTATTGATACTAGATGAGGTTTCGTCCGCTCCTGCTGCCACTCCTACATTCACCCCTACAGGATGTTCCCGTGGGAGAGGAAGAAACCTGGAGTTGCTAAGAGGATAGATAAAGTGTGTATCGATGTTATTTTTATGGACTTCCAGAAGGCATTCAATAAGGTTCCAGAGACTGTTAGCAAAAGTGAGAGCATATGGAATTGGAAGCAACCTACTGACATGGGTAGAGAAATAGTTAGGAGGTAGGAGACAGAGTAGGGATAACAAACAAAATTTGACACTGAGCCACATAAGGAGATATTAGGACAAGCTTGGTCAAAGAGGGAGCTTTTAAGGAGCATCTTAAAGGAGAGAGGAGTAGGGGTTTAGGGAGCGACTTCCAGAGCTTAGGCCTAGGCAGCTGAAGGCACGGTCCGCCAATGCTGTAGTGATGAAAATAGGGAATGCGCAAGAGACCAGAATTGGAGGGGCACAGAGAACATAAAAAAGAGCAGGAGTAGGCCATACAGCCCCTCAAGCCTCTGCGCCATTCAATAAGATCTTATACCGCAACTCCACTTTCCCGCCCTATCCCCATATCCCTTGATTCCCTTTGTGTCCAAATATCCATCGCTCTCAGTCTTGAATGCACTTGACGACTAAGCATCCACAGCCCTCGGGTGGAGAATTCCAAAATTCACAATAATCTGAGTGAAGTAATTGACTATGACCTCTAGTTCCAGACTCTCCAGCCAGGGGAAACAGGTTTTCAGCAATTATTCTATCAAGCCCTCTCAGAATTTTATACATTTCAATGAGATCACATCTCATTCTTCTAAACCCAGAGAATATAAACCCATTCTCTCATCCAAGGAATCAATCTGGTGAACCTTCGTTGAATCCCCTCTAAGGTAAGTATATCCTTCTTTAGGTAAGGAGACCAAAACTGTACACAGTACTTCAGGTGTGGTCTCACTAGAGCTCTACATAATGCAGCTATACCTCCTTACTCTTATACTCCAACCTCCTTGCAAAAGGCTAACATACTATTTGCCTCCTTAATTGCTTGCTGTACCTGAATGTTAACTTTCTGTGACAGTTGTAGGGCTGGAAGAGGTTACAGATAGGGAGAGGCAAGGCCATGGAGGAATTTGAACGAGTGAGAATTTAAAAATCGAGGCATTCCCGGACCAGGAGCAAGCACAGGAGTGATGGATGAACGGGACTTGGTGCGACTTGGGATATGGGCAGCAGAATTTTGGATGAGGTCAAGTTTATGGAGGATGGAAGATGAGGCCAGCCAAGAGAGCATTGGAATTGTCAAGTCTAGAGGTAACAAAGGCATGGAGGAGGGTTTCAGCAGTAGATGAGCTGAGGAAGGGGCGGAGATAGGCGATGTTACAGAGGTGGAAGTAGGCGGTCTTGGTGATTGAGAGGATATGGGGTTGGAAGTTCAGCTCAGGGTCAAATTGTTCGCAACCTTGGCGTCCTGTCTGGTTAAGCCTCAGACAGTGGCCAGGAAGAGAGAGATGGAGTCGGTGACGAGGAACCAAAGACAATGGCTTCAGTCTTCCCAATATTTAATTGGAGGAAATTTCTGCTCATCCAGTACTGGATGTTGGACAAGCAATGTAACATATGAGACATGGCGGAGGTGGTGGTGAGGTAGAGCTGGGTGTCATCAGCATACATGTGGAACCTGATGTGTTTTGGGATGATGTTTCAGAGGGGCAGCATGTAGATGAGTAATAGGAGGGGGCCAAGGAAAGATCCTTGGGGGACTCTAGAGGTAACAGTACAGGCGTGGGAAGAAAAGCCATTGCAGGTGATTCTCTGGCTACTACTGGATAGGAATGGAACCAAGCAATGGCAATCCCACCTAGCTGGATGATGGAGGAGAGGCATTGGAGGAGAATGGTGTGGTCAAACATGTCAAACGCTGCAGGCAGGTGGAGAAGGATGAGGAGGGATAATTTACCGCGGTCACAGTCACATAGGATGTCATGTGACTGATAAGGGCCGTTTGTGCTGCGGCAGGGGTGGAAACCTGATTGGAGGGGTTCAAACATGGAGTTGAGGAAAAGATGGGCATGGATTTGGGAGGCTACAAAATGTTCATTTGGGAATTGGTTAGGAATTAAATAGCAAGTAGGGATAATGGGTATGTATTCAATTGGTAGGATGTGACTAGTGGTGTTCCCCCAGGGATCTGTACTGGGGCCTCAGCTTTTCACTATATTTATAAAGGACTCGGATGAAGGAATAGACAGCTGTATATCCAAGTTTGCAGACAACAACAATTTAGGTGACACATTTAGTAATGCAGAAGGGAGCAGAAAGTTGTAAAGGGACATTGATACATTAAGTGAGTGGACAAAACTGTGGCAGATTGAGTTTAACGTGGGGACGTCAACCTGCTTTGGACCCACGATAGATCAGAGTATTTCTAAATGACGAGAAGCTAGGAACTGTGGATGAGCAGAGATTATGGGGTCCATGTACAGAAATCACCAAAAGCTAGTAGACAGGTACAAAAAATAATTGAAAAGGATAATGGAACGTTGGCCTTTATCTCAAGAGGGCTGGAAGTTATGCTAACAGTTGTATAAAGCTCTTGTTAGACACCATTTAGAGTACTGCATTCAGTTCTAGGTACCGTACCTCAGTAAGGATATGTTGGCCTTGGAGGGGGTGCAGGGCAGATTCACCAGAATGATATCGGTGTTCAGAGGGTTAAATTATGAGGACAGGTTGCATAGACTAGGCTTATATTCCCTTGAGTATAGAAGATTAAGGGGTGATCTAATCGAGGTGTTTAAGATTATTAAAGGATTCGACAGGGTAGATAGTTTCTCTCTATTTCTTCAGGTGGGGGGGGCGAGTCCAGAACAAGGGCCATAACCTTAAAATTAAAGGTAAGCAGTTCAGGGGTGATGTCAGGAAGCACTGCTTAACACAAAAGGATAGTGGAAATCTGAAACACTCTCCCTCAAAAAAGCTGTTCAGGCCAGAGGGGTCAATAAAAAATTTCAAAAATCGATTGTTATGCAAGGGTATTAAGGGATATGGAGCCCAAGCAGATAGATGGAGTTAAGATACAGATCAGTCATGATCTAATTGAATAGCAGAACAGGCTCAAGGGACTGAATGGCCTCCTCCGGTTCCTATGTTCCTCCTGCCCCACTCCTACATTCACCCTCACAGGACTTGCCTTATCGACTCCAGGTTTCATCCTCCTCTGCCCCACTCAAGTCCGTTCCATTGTGAGACGAAGTTGCCAATACCAGTCCTAAATCTGCCTCTTGCTAGTTTAATCCTGTACCCTGTATCTAGTCATGATTTAACTTATAATGGTGTTTGGATTTACTTTATGTACCATTACCTGTTTTAAATCTCACTGAAGTCTACCTTTTTTCCCAGCCCAAACAGACCAAGTTTTTCAGTCTTGCAAGTTCATTCTGTAATCAGTTTTTAAAATTTAGTATCACGTATTACTTTCTTCCTGTTAAACTGCTTTTGATTTCTCTGCAGAGTCCGTGTGTCTCTGAAGCAGCCTTCCCTACACAAATCGGCAGTGTTCATAGACTGAGACTTGCAACACTGACCCCAGGATACTCAGTGGGTCACAGTCCGCCAGTCCATACCATCGGGGATTTAAAGAAAGAATAAAATGTGAGCATTGTACAAAGAAATACACAGAAGTTACATCATAGAACCAGCCTGTGTCAGCATTTACCCTCCACACAATCAAATGGTTCTACTACTTACCCACCCCGTTCATCCAGCTATCCAATCCAATCCTGAATGTTGACAGTTTCTGCCTCAAACTCATTTTTTAAAATTTAAATTGTGGCCATAGGTTTTATTCGTTTGGACCGTCAATCATTCATTTCTATTGGTGTTCAAGTGCATCTTCTGAGACATTGGCACTCAGTTAAAATTTTATTCCAGTTCCTTTGGTCTTTCAGCAGCTTGGGGGACAGAGTTTTATTGACACTTGGTAGCCAATCCTAGTGACAAAGACCAAGACCTAGTCCTCTCCTCCACACACTCTGCTGCCTGGGTACAACTCCACCAGTACAGCAGCCCCCACACCTCACCCAACTAGCCGCATTTCAGGCAAGCTTAGACAGTGATTACTGGTCGACTATACAACTGTGGGAACTTTTGTAGCTCAGCCAGTGTCTGCCTCCACCTAGCATCCCTAGCCACACACTTCCACTGGAACCCTAGCTGAGAAATTCCCGTTCTATCCCACATTAGGAGTAGGCTCTCGTATCGTGCTGATGACTCTGGGCATA
The DNA here is from genome assembly GCF_035084215.1 of Heptranchias perlo. NCBI lineage: Eukaryota > Metazoa > Chordata > Chondrichthyes > Hexanchiformes > Hexanchidae > Heptranchias > Heptranchias perlo. The sequence continues at coordinate 49,734,160 of NC_090345.1, read as the reverse complement.
GTGTTTTAAAGCATTCAGTAATTTATAGACAAAATGAGAGAAAAAGCAATTTCCAACACAAATGTATTTAAAATCTGATAATTATCAGTGTAGTTAAAGATTTAACATATGGCTGGAATACACAATCAATAGTGGCAGTAGCAAAGGAATTCACAAATAGTTCCAATATTAGCATTTATTACCAAGTTCTGGAATTCATACAATGCACAATACCAAATGAGAAAATACTGGTGAAAGGATATTAAAAGCATCAGTTTCCCTGCTCATCAGGCAATATCCCTCATTTCTAATTTTGATTTCATCTACTGTGAAAAGCCTTATAAATCCAATCAATGAACCTCAAATAAGGATAGCTGTTAAACATCCTTTTAAAACTTTCAAATTAAATTCACAGCAATGCTTTTAACTGTTAAATACCTTAAGAAAATAATATTTTCTATGGAATAGTTCCACATGCGAACAAGTTCACCTCAAAATGCAATAATGATCAAAATCAACACAGGGCTACAGACCGAACCTTTGCGGGAATGTTTCTGGGCACTCAGGTTATCAGAGGGTAACAAAGACGCACAGGAGATGAGGAAAAACAGCAGTAAACTCCGAGCCCTTCAAAATAAGTTTAAACGGCGGTGGGGGGGGCAGGTGATAGAAACAGTAAAACAAGCTGGGCCGTTTTCAACTAGTGACATTATTTGGATCGGCCCCCATGTTTTATAATTGTTAATGTATGTTTTAGAATTCTTCGCCAACTTTACCTCCATCAGGAAAGCTTGACAAAGTACGATTTCTCTCTATTTTTGCCAGTATCTGCTCTGCTTACTATAGGGCGCCAAATAATTTAACACTGACAGGTAAATGTAAACCGGATAATGAACAGCAAACTCCTAGAGACCATTCTGGGAGGGTTGGGCAGGGGAGGGGGCATTAGCAGTCGGTTCCTATTCTGCACTCTGATCCACCTTTAGGGAGTGAGCAGTCAGCTCTCACACTGGGGCACTAGTGCAGAACACCGCAGCAAAGAACTCCCATCTGTACCGAGCTCAAGCAGGCAGGGGAGAGTGAACAGCAATCTCATCCTAGCACAAACACATCCCCTTCAGTTAAATAGCATGACTGACACGGCTGTGTCAAATTCCACTTCCTCCCACGAAGGTGGCCGCTCCTCAGATGAGCACTTTATACAAGGAAAGGCTCATATACATGGAGTTTATAAATGCTGCAGATTTAACAATTCAAGTGTACCAGCTGCCTTACAATGGGACTCAGAGGAACTGATCTGCTGTTACTTTGTGCCACACACACTGCTCTCACCGTTACCAACTAAAATCCACGGCAGCTCTCAGCAGTCTGCGAGTCTGGCCAAATCTCAGGGTAAAATACTGATTGAAGCCTGTCGTCTGACCATAGTGAAGTGGAGCAGTGTGATGTGCACACACCAAGCTGCTGGAAACTTGTATTAATCTAGTGATTGGTTAGAAATGTCCATCAAAACTGAAAACGTATAGTCTGTCCGCCAGCTAGTGTTAAATTTGAGCCCTACAAATCAAGAAAAAAAAAATCGAAAACCCGATGGTAAGACTTCCTCCATCCTCCGTTCATTTGCCAATAGAAAGTGAATCTGATCAGCCGCAAGGTAATCCCAGAACATGACTCGTTCGGCTATTGCTTGCTGCAAGTTTCTCAGTGTGTTGACAGATCCGAGGTATTCCTTACTTTTACCCATGTTTCCAGATGAATCTCAGTTTGTTTGCTGCATTTGGGACTGTTCCCTAAACAGAGAACAGGTTCTTTGTTGTGGACCCACTTTTGCTAGATGTGTCATCATGCGACTGGTAACCAATAAGAGCTTTCAAAGACAGTCCTAAACGTTCTTTGTACAATTGCCTGTAAAATACATTTAATTTGTTTATAAAATGCAAACATTAACAGTGGAAGGTGCGACTGACAGCAAATACAGCGCTATTCTGGAAAAATAGGAAATTCTGGGAATTCATGGATCGCTCAGCGTGTGAAAGCGAAAGATGTTACAGTTTCAGGCGAGATATTTCAGCAGAATTCCGATGCAGGGTCGCGTCCAACATGTTAACTTGTCTTTTCAACCTTCAGCTGACCTGCTTTTATCTCAGGATTTCCAGCTTATGGCTTCTCCCTTCATCTCAATGATGTGGACTGCTGCACAGTTTTACCCTCCTCAGTGACTGGCCACTCCCGCTCCCTCGGATTGGCGTGGAGGGGGTCTGCAGCAGTACGCCTCGCTTTCCAATTGGTAACCAGCAGTTTAGTAAAGGTTCCTTGGCCAAAGCTCAATGAGCAGCAAAGCTCCCACTAGAGGCAAAGTTGTTGAAGCAGCGCACCTGTGATATAAGCCACATCGAGCAGCAGATCCCAGGCTTGGCCACTGCTCTCTGCTCAATTAGCTGATTTCTAGGCAGGAGGAGATGCACACCCAGCCCCCCGGGGGGGGGGGGGGGGGGGTGGAGAGGAGAAGAGAGAGAAGAGGAGATGATGCATACCAGCCCCCCGGGGGAGGGACAAGATAGAGGAGTGCGCCTGTGGAGCTGTCCCCCAGTGAGAGTCCGCATTGTCAGGGGAGAATGAGACAAACTAAACACACATATCTTGGCCCCGTTATCAACAGATTCTGGGTAACCCCCCACGAGCAGGGACTGGATGAATCGCCTGGGGTCAACTTCCCAGCTTCCCTCCCCCCACAGGAAGGAAATGGGAGGGGGGGGGGGGGGGGGGGAGGAGGGGAATCATCTGGGCTCATCCACTGACCTGTGTTACATGGAAGTGCACAACAGCAAAACTGAACAATACTGGGAACCTGCTGAATCATCTAGAGAAGTTACAACAGGGAAACAGGCCACTGGGCCCAACCAGTCCCGGTCAGTGTTTACTCTTCACACAGCAATTGGTCTCAATCACATTTACCAGCCCTGTTCCCACATCCCTTCAACTCCTTTTCCAACATCCACTTATCCGATCGAATCCTGAATGTTGACTGTTTCTGCCTCACCCACAAACCCTGGAAGTGAATTCCACAGTTTCTCCTGCCCTCTGTTCTAAATCGTTTACATTTAAATCAGAAATCTGTGGCCTCTTGAAACCTCTACTGGAAACAGTCTGCTTCTATCTACCCCGTCCCATCCTTTCATAGTATTAAACACTTCTATCTCATCGCTTCGAAATCTGAGTTGATGTAATGAAAAGAGACCCAATTTTTCAAGTATTTTTATGCCCTCATACCAGTGGCACACATCCTGGGAAGCCCCCAAAACAGGGTGAAAACAAGGGCAGGGGTGAGTAAAATAGAATAAGTCACAGCACAAGATACAGAACAGGCCCCCACCCTTTAATACTGAAGACTGCGACATTGGACTTACCCTATAGAAACGACTGCTTCTCTGTTTTGGCAGTTCCCTGTCCAGATTGCTATTTTGTCACCCTTCGGCCTGACGTTTACAACAGCTCCACACACCTCGTCACTGCACTCATCAAAGGCCTCTCCGATCAGGCACAGGAGCTGGACATGGGACAGGAACAAGAAAAGAACAGTTACACACTATACCGTAATCTTCATGGATCAAGACAGTTATATAAACACTCCAATAGGCCACAAAAGTGCTGCAGATATCTAGGCCACGAGCAACACAGAAAGTCTTGGAATTTTTTTTGTCACAGTAAAGAGTGTTAATGGTATACAATGGAACACCCAGGGCAGGTACAACACAGGTTAGATACAGAGTAAAATTGCACATGTCACTCCGCTTTTTAAGAAAGGAGAGAGAGGGAAACCAGGGAATTATAGACCAGTTAGCCTAACATCTGTTGTGGGGAAATTGCTGGAGTCTATAATTAAGGATAGGATGACTGAACACCGAGAATTTTCAGTTAATCAGAGAGAGCCAGCATGGATTTGTGAAAGGTAGGTCGTGCCTGACAAACCTGATTGAATTTTTTGAAGAGGTGACTAAAGTAGTGGACAGGGGAATGTCAACGGATGTTATTTATATGGACTTCCAGAAGGCATTTGATAAGGTCCCACATAAGAGACTGTTAGCTAAGATAGAAGCCCATGGAATCGAGGGAAAAGTACGGACTTGGTTAGGAAGTTGGCTGAGCGAAAGGCGACAGAGTAGGGATAATGGGTAGGTACTCACATTGGCAGGATGTGACTAGTGGAGGCCTGCAGGGATGTGTCTTGGGGCCTCAATTATTCACAATATTTATCAATGACTTGGATGAAGGCATAGAAAGTCTCACAAAGATTGGTGGCATTGTAAGCAGTGTAGATGAAAACATAAAATTACAAAGCGATATTGATAGATTAGGTGAATGGGCAAAACTGTGGCAAATGGAATTCAATGTAGACAAATGTGAGGTCATCCACTTTGGACCAAAAAAGGATAGAACAGGGTACTTACTAAATGGTTAAAAACAGTGGATGTCCAAAGGGACTTAGGGTTTCAGGTACATAGATCATTGAAGTGTCATGAACAGGTGCAGAAAATAATCAATAAGGCTAATGGAACGCTGGCCTTTATATCTCGAGGACTAGAGTACAAGGGGGCAGAAGTTATGCTGCAGCTATACAAAACCCTGGTTAGACCGCACCTGGAGTACTGTGAGCAGTTCTGGGCACCGCACCTTCGGAAGGACATATTGGCCTTGGAGGGAGTGCAGCGTAGGTTTACTAGAATGATACCAGGACTTCAAGGATTAAGTTACGAGGAGAGATTACACAAATTGGAGTTGTATTCTCTGGAGTTTCGAAGGTTAAGGGGTGATCTGATCGAAATTTATAAGATATTAAGGGGAACAGATAGGGTGGATAGAGAGAAACTATTTCCGCTGGTTGGGGATTGTAGGAGTAGGGGGCAGTCTAAAAATTAGAGCCAGACCTTTCAGGAGCGAGATTAGAAAACATTTCTACACACACAAAGGGTGGTAGAAGTTTGGAACTCTCTTCCACAAACAGCAATTGATACTAGCTCAATTGCTAAATTTAAATCTGAGATAGATAGCTTTTTGGCAACCAAAGGTATTAAGGGATATGGGCTAAAGGCAGGTATATGGAGTTGGATCACAGATCAGCCATGATCTTATCAAATGGCAGAGCAGGCATGAGGGTCTGAATGGCCTACTCCTGTTCCTATGTTCCTAAAGCTCCCTCCACATTGGCCCATCAAATGCTGAAGAACAGCATTCAAGTGATGAACTGCCAACCCTTCTCCTACCGATCACCCATGGGATCAGATTGCTAATGTTGCCAAATGATCGGGCAACTCTGTGGATGCAGATCCACAACACAAGGGTTTCTGTTGAGTCACTCAGGCTCCTTCCAGCCAGATTAGAGACCTTCGCCCCTTTCCGTGTTGGATTTGATTTGTCCTCAAAGTACAAGGACTAACATAGCGTCGAGTTCCCCCAACACCAGCCCCTTCCAACTCTTAATTTCATAGAGTTGGTCACAATACTGTCCGGTGACAGGAAATCACATTCAGCAGAATAGATTCATTTTCAACTACGATCTCTCATATGTTTAATAGAACTAAACTTGTATCTCAACTAATCAACTGACAATTAACTTAATATCACCAGAGGACTGGCAGACAGCAAATGTTATTCCTATATTTAAATAGGGAGATAAAACAACTCCAGGGAACTATAGACCAGTTAGCTTGATGCGGTGGTAGGAAAAATTATGGAATCCTTACTGAAAGACGTAATAGAAAAACATCTGGAAACCGAAAATATAACAATCAGTACGGATTTCAAAAGGGAAAGTCATGCTTGACCAACTTCATTGAATTCTTTGAAGAAGTAACAGAGTAGACAAGGGTAATGCAGTAGATGTAACATATTTGGAGTTTCAAAAGGCCTTCGATAAGGTACCGCATTGTCGACTCATGACTAAGGTCAGAGCAGGTGAAGTCATGGGACAGGTAGTAGAATGGATAGCAAGCTGGCTATAAAACTGAAAAGGGTTGGGGTTAAAGGTAATTATTAAGGCTGGTAAAAGGTTGGAAGTTTCACAGGGATCGGTGTTGGGACCACTGTTGCTCACAATTTACATCAATGATTTGGACTCGGGAATCAGAAATACAATTTCAAAATTTGCGACGATACAAAATTGTTAATACTGAGGAGGACTGCACCAAAATTCAAGATAACATTAATAAACTTGCAAAATGGGCATGTAATTGGCAAATGAATTTCAATATAGACAAGTGCGAGGTGTTACATTTTGATAGGAGGAATAAGGGGGTCACATACTGCCTGCATAATAAGAGTCTGAATGGGCAGAGGATCAAAGGGATCTAGGGGTGCAGATACACATCACAAAGTAGCGATGCAGATTAATAAGGCCATAAAAAAGCAAACCAATCACTGGGGTTCACTTCTAGAGGGATAGAATTGAAAAGCAGAGAAGTTATGTTAAACTCGTTTAGAACCTTGGTTAGACCACACGGAGTACTGTGCACAGTTCTGGTCTCCATATTATAAAAAGGATATGCAGGCACTGGAGAAGATGCAAAAAAGATTTACATGGATGATAACAGAACTGAGAGGATATCCTTTTCTGAAAAAGCTGAACAGGCCAAGACTCTTTTCTCTGGAAAAAAGGCTGGAGGGTGGTCAGATAGAGGTCTTAGATGTAGAGACGATGTTTCCATCTAGGGACCAAAACTAGGGGCCATAAATATAAAATAGTCACTAAGAAATCCTTTGAGGAATTCAGGAGACATTTCTTTACCTGAAGAGTGGTTAGAATGTGGAACTCGCTACCACAGGGAGTAGTTGAGGCGAATAGCATAGATGCATTTAAGGGGAAGCTAGATAAGCACATGAGGGAGAAAGGAATAGAAGGGTATCCTGATAGGGTTAGATGAAGTAGGGGGGAGGGAGGAGGCTCATGTGGAGCATAAACACCGGCATAGACCTGTTGGGCTGAATGGCCTGTTTCAGTGCTGTATATTCTATGTCACTAGTAAATTGTATAACTGAACCATTTATTTTATTCTTGCTGACGATACAAAGCTAGGTGGGAAAGGAAGCTTTGAGGACGCAAAGAGCCTGCAAAGGGATTATGGACAGGTTAAGTGAGTGGGCGAAGGCATAGTCTCAGGTATGGGGTCGGTCATTTAGGACTGAAATGAGGAGAAATTTCTTCACTGGGGGTTGTGAACTTTTGGAATTCCCTACCCCAGAAGGCCGTGGATGCTCAGTCATTGAGTATATTCAAGACTGAGATCGATAGATTTTTGGACACTAAGGAAATCAAGTGTTATGGTGATAGGGCGGGAAAGTGGAGTTGAGGTACAAGATCAGCCATGATCATGTTGACTGGCAGAACAGGCTCGAGGGGCCATATGGCCTACTCCTGCTCCTATTTCTTATGTTCTTATTCCAGTACCAAGACAGATGGGCTTAAAGTCAAGATAAAAGCCACACTACAGCAGAGCTTAAAATTCAGGATTATATAAGGGCTGCTGAAGGTGAAGGTATTGATCAGTCAGGACAGCTGCAATTACCGTTTCTAGCCAGTATCGGTCCAAGTCATTGTGCCTCTGTTGCTTGTTAAGGGTCATTAGCCACCTTCCGCCTTTTTTATTTTTATCATCTTCCCACATCGGTTTAATTCCATCCTGTTAAGATAAAATTACGACATCACAGCCATTTATACAATTTCACCGACATAATACCCAGCATCGTCAGGGATGTCGGGCCTCCCCTCGCCCACAGATTCCGCACCCCCCCCCCCCCCTCTCCCCTAGGTTCTGTTGGTTAAGGCAGTAGGTAAATGGACTGTACCGACCAGGATCCCAGGTTCCATTGCGATTTGGTACAGAGCTGATAGATCTCAGCCAGACGAGCAGTAGAGGTGCAACAACTGGTTGCTCCGCCTGGGCTCCCACTCCCGATCATTGTTCATTGGACCTTGCTGGTGAGTTTGGGGATTAGTGTGGCCTGGTTTTGATGCACCTTCACAATTAAATCACCTGCCAACGCTCACTGTTTGGCCCACATACAAAGAACGGCCACTTCAACAAGGCATCAGTGCACAGGCTACAGCGATAGAACCAGAGCCTCAGGAGTTTGGGGGGGGGTGGAAACTCATTGGGGTCAAAATGCTCCCACACAAAGGAACAGCAAAGTGGCAAGTCCAAAAATAAGGACCAGAAAGGTGCTTAGATGGTGATTTTTTTGGGATAAACCTGAAGGTGTGGCGACATGAAGCGGATTGTGGGTGCAGACCCTGGATTGACAGCCTGTGACCTCCGGGCCCACTCAACACAATTTACCCGCAGTAGAAACAAGCCCAACTGGCAATTTCACAGCTCCAACGTTTCATTAATCACATCAATTAAACCAATGCATAACTGAACAACTTTCTTGCCACTAAGTCACCTATTTTTTTAATCCACAAATCTGTTACAGAATTAACCAAAGCCTTTCAAATGAGTCTTAGACGCCAGAATGAGATGCAAACTTTACTGCATTTGAGAATTGAAGGCTCTTACAGAATCCAATGCATTCCCCCAAGTTATTCACAATATACCACTCGTAAGTAGCTATTCCCATTCAGGAGAAGCTATAATTCAAATAGAACGTGTGATTCTTAAACAATAATTGTCCTTTAATGATCCCAGTAAGAAGCACGTCTTACTGGGGTATGGGGAACGGTAGTGTAGGGGTTACTGGACTGGGAATCCAGAGAACTCTAGTTCAGATCCCACCAGGGTAGTTTGAAAATTTGAATTCAGCTTAAAAAAAATCTGGATATAAATAAAAAAGCTGGTATCAGTAAAAGTGACCATAAAGCTGTCGAATTGTTGTGTAAAAACCCAACTGGTTCACTAATGTCTTTTAGGGAAGGAAACCTGCCATCCTTACCTGGTCTGGCCTGTGTGACTCCAGTCCCACACCAATATGGCTAACTCTTAACTGCCCTCTGAAATGGCCTAGCAAGCCACTCAGTTTAGGGCAACTAAAGATGGGCAATAAATGCCAGCCGTACCACCCCAAGAACAAGTTTAAAAAATGCATCAAATTTGATCAGCTTCTGTCTCACATATAGACACAAGTTGCTCACTGTACAGTGAATTCCCTCTCATCCTTGAGTGAGTTCTGCCTTCATACAGAGGCTGGGCCCTACTCTGGCTGCTGCTCACACCCCCGACTGAGCTGAGCACAGTGAGCTAAATACAGAGGTCTCTGTTCCCTGTGTTGAATTAGTCGGTGCTGCTCAGGTTTCCGTTCCCCGTGTTGTATTTCAATTGAACCTGGTGCGCTCAGGAACTGATACACTGAGGGTACACCGAGAAATTGAAATTGCTTCTAATTCAGTCAATAAATCTGATTCCATTTGGCTTGCCTCCCTTTAGACTCCAGGAAGAGAATTCCATCCCAACAATTCACTACTACTGTCCCTTAAGTAGCACAAAACGTTACTTTTGCTGTCAAACTCTAAAAAGCTCTTACCTTAAACAAACAATAATCACACCCGAACAGAAGTTTACTAGGTTGCTGTATATGATTATATAACCTATAGAAACGAAACAAGAACACATTTAGACATTTTCAGATATTCTAACAGCAGCAGTGCCCAGAATTGTGTCCATTCCTCCAGGTATGACCATACCAGTGCCCAGAATTGTACCCAGTACTCCAGGTGTGACCGTACCAGTGTCTTGTACAGCCTCATTATCCCCTCCTGGGATTTGCTCTCCATCCCTCTGACTATAGGATCCGGGTAGCTTTCCTCACGGCTGCCACACACTGCTCTACTAGTTTCAGTGAGTCAGCCACCAATACCCCCACGTCCCTCTCTTGTGTAATGCTCTTTAGCAGAGTCATTTACTTTATATCTCCACTGTCTGTTTCCCTGCCCTTATCCCATTACCATGTACTTCTCCATATTAAACATCATTTGCCAATCACTCCATCTTCCAACCTACCTAGTTTCATTATCCCCTCCAATAGAATACTCTCTAATACTTTACCCACAACAGATTATGAGCTCATCGGACTGCAGTTCTGATTTGTTGCTATGACCCTTATTAAGGATGGAGGTTACCAATCCTACATTTCAATCCGGAGGTACTGCTCCTCTTCCCTAAGAATAGTGGCAGTGATATGCCCAATTTTGCTGCCAACTCCTTTAAGTAACCTTGTACGACCATTTGGGCCTGGTCCCTCGTCTTGGTTTCCCTTTAACCAAAGTCCGTCTGAGTCTGGTCCCTCTGTCCCCCTTTAACTAAAGACCATCTGGGCCTGGTCCCTTGTATCTCTGCCTCCCTTTAACTTAATCAACCCATCTGTGGCCACCTTATCATAATGTGGAGATGCCGGTGATGGACTGGGGTAGACAAATGTAAGGAGTCTTACAACACCAGGTTATAGTCCAACAGCTTTATTTGAAATCACAAGCTTTCGGAGCTTTCCTCCTTCGTCAGGTGAGTGTAGGATTCCATAAAGGTACAGCATATATAGTCAGAGAACAATGCCTGGTGATTACAGATAATCTTTCCAACTGCCCGTTATCACACCTCAGCAGAGATATAATCAAAGCAATCGAAGGAGTGGAATGGTGTTCAGAGAAACATTACATACAAGACTACTGAATACACAAACGGTCAGAACACAAAGACAGAGAGACCCGAAAGGCAGAGAAAGAGAGAATGACCAGTTGTATTAAAACATACAACTCGGATTATGATGAGAGACTCTGCCGTCGTACCTCTCGCACACTCCGCAACCATCTCGTACACCAACTCTACAGCAGACGCCGCAACCTCGAAACCAAGATAGAGTCCATACTCTCAACCTGTACTCAGGACACAGACGACCAGCTACGAGACACCGCCAAACAGACGAGGCAACGGAACTACGCTGCCTACATGCAAACCAAGAGCAGGAAGCTTGAGAAACTCGGCATCACCACTAGCATCAACCAAGCCACCCCCCGTACCATGGTTGCAACCACTGGGAAGTCGATCGTCAATTTGTCCGACCACACCCTTCAACCAGACGAAATCGAAGTTCTCAGCCGAGGGCTCAATTTCTGCCCCACCACCAAAATGGACCCAATCGGTCTCGCGGTGGACACAGAGGAATTCATCAGGAGAATGAGGCTCCGGGAATTCTTCCACAAATCCCAAGGTTTCAGCAGCGAAGCCAATGAGACATTCAACGATCCAGAACAGCAGACAGAGGGATCCGCGGTACAGCAACCGAAGAGTCAAATTGGACTCCTCTGGAGGGTCGCTGCCCTAAGCTTGACATGTATGCTCAAGCTGTTAGGAGATGCGTCAACACCAGATTCATCAGCCGCACTCAAGACAGTCCAGAATGTCACCCGAGCACAACGCAACGCCATCGACGCTCTCAAGACCAACCGCAACATCGTCATCAAACCAGCAGACAAAGGAGGAGCCATCGTCATACAGAACAGAACGGACTATTGCAAAGCATACAGACAACTGGACAACCAGGAACACTACAGACGGTTACCCGTAGATCCGACCAAAGAACACACCCACCAGCTCAACAAACTGATCAAGACCTTCGATCCAGACCTTCAAAGCATCCTACGCACTCTCATCCCACGTACTCCCCGCGTGGGAGACTTCTACTGCCTCCCAAAGATACACAAAGCCAACACACCCAGACGTCCTATCGTATCAGGCAACGGAACCCTGTGAGAGAACCTCTCTGGATACGTCGAGGGCATCCTGAAACCCATCGTACAGGGAACCCCCAGCTTCTGTCGCGACACTACAGACTTCCTACAAAAACTCAGCACCCACAGACCAGTTGAACCAGGAACACTTCTCACCACGATGGACGTCTCGGCACTCTACACCAGTATCCCCCACGATGACTGCATCGCTGCGACAGCCTCAGTACTCCACACCAACAACCACCAATCTCCAGACGCCATCCTACAACTCATCCGCTTCATCCTGGATCACAATGTCTTCACCTTCGATAACCAGTTCTTTACCCAAACACATGGAACAGCCATGGGGACCAAACTCGCACCCCAATACGCCAACATTTTCATGCACAAGTTCAAGCACGACTTCTTCACTGCACAGGACCTCCAACCAACGCTATACACCAGATACATCGACGACATTTTCTTCCTATGGACCCACGGCGAAGAATCACTGAAGAGACTACACGATAACATCAACAAGTTCCATCCCCGCCATCAAACTCATCATGGACTACTCCTCAGAATCGGTTTCTTTCTTGGACACATGAATCTCCATCAAAGACGGGCACCTCAGCACCTCACTACCGCAAGCCCACGGACAACCTCACGATGCTCCACTTTGCCAGCTTCCACCGTAACCACGTCAAAGAGGCCATCCCCTATGGACAGGCCCTGCGAATACACAGGATCTGCTCAGACGAGGAGGAACGCGATGGACACCTATAGACGCCCTCGTAAGAACGGGATATGCCGCTCGACTCGTTGATCGACAGTTTCGACGGGCCACAGCGAAAAATCGCATAGACCTCCTCAGAAGACAAACACGGGACGCAACCAACAGAGTACCCTTTGTCGTCCAGTACTTCCCCGGAGCGCAGAAACTACGCCATGTTCTCCGCAGCCTTCAACATGTCATCGATGACGACGAACACCTCGCTGAGGCCATCCCCACGCCTCCACTACTCGCCTTCAAACAGCCACCCAACCTCAAACAGACCATCGTTCGCAGCAAATTACCCAGCTTTCAGGAGAACAGCGTCCACGACAGCACACAACCCTGCCACAGCAACCTCTGCAAGACATGCCAGATCATCGACACAGATACCACCATCACACGAGAGGACACCGCCCACCAGGTATATGGTTCATTCTCCTGCGACTCGGCCAACGTTGTCTACCTCATACGTTGCAGGAAAGGATGCCCTGGAGCATGGTACATTGGCGAGACCATGCAGACACTGCGACAATGGATGAACGGACACCGCGCAACAATCGCCAGACAGGAGGGTTCCCTCCCAGTCGGGGAACACTTCAGCAGTCAAGGACATTCAACCTCCAATCTTTGGGTAAGCGTTCTCCAAGGCGGCCTTCGAGACACACGACAACGCAAAATCATCGAGCAGAAATTGATAGCCAAGTTCCGCACCCATGAGGACGGCCTCAACCGGGATTTGGGTTCATGTCACGCTACATGTAACCCCACCAGCGAAAAAAGTTATCTGTTTTTAATACAACTGGTCATTCTCTCTCTTACTCTGCCTTTCGGGTGTCTCTCTCTCTGTCTGTCTGTCTTTGTGTTCTGACCGTTTGTGTATTCAGTAGTCTTGTATGTGATGTTTCTCTGTCTGAACACCATTCCACTCCTTTGATTATATCTCTGCTAAGATGTGATAACAGGCAGTTGGAAAGATTATCTGTAATCACCAGGCATTGTTCTCTGACTATATATGCTGTACCTTTATGGAATCCTACACTCACCTGACGAAGGAAGAAAGCTCCGAAAGCTTGTGATTTCAAATAAAGCTGTTGGACTATAACCTGGTGTTGTTAGACTCCTTACATTTGTCCACCTTATCATAAACAGAGCACTTTAAGCAACAGGAGGGAGAAAACAGTAGACATAACTGCAAAAAACTCAAAAGTAACCACCAGTCTTCCCACAATCCAAGTGTTCTGGGGGGGTTTTTTACTAGTTTTACAAATTTTGCTATTTGTGTGAAACAGCTTTAAACAAAGCTTTTAAAGATTGCACGGTGCTTCCTCTCAGCTGACTGGGGTAAGGCCCGAGCCAGTGGCCTACTTAAATCATACAGTTCAAAGTCCCAGGCTTATTCTCAGCTGGAGCATAACAGCCGGGCCCAGCATTCCTAGCTTCAGAAATAAGAATTCAGCCAGTTTCTTATTGCAGTCCCATGATCTTCTACTGAAGTGTCCTGTGTGTGGACACAAGAGCAGGATTGGCCCCATCAGATGCCCTCCACCCCTCACCCCCACCCAGCCTTACAGTCAAATAGCTAGCAGAGAGCTTGCCATTGATGCTCACTCAAACGGTCACTTGAGATGTACGGAGGGCTGCCAGCCCCTCTGGATTGTACCCTGGCAAGATTCAGAAGTTGCAGATGGGCCAGAAGACAAGAAATGTTTGCACCATCATGCAAGGCTGCTTACACGATTAACAGCAGTACCAGTAATGACAGAATGCAAGAGTATAAAAGATTAAGAGGTGATCTAATTTAAATCTTTATGATTAATTGGTTTGATAGGATAGATAGAGAGAAACTATTTCCTCAGGTGGGGGGAGTCCAGAACAAGGGGGCATGATCTCACGTGACCATTAATGACTTTATATGGTAAACACCCTGCAGCTTTGTATTCTCCGGTCATAACTTACTTACTGCGGCAGTAAAAAGCCACCCGCACATTGCGCACTTCATAACGCAAATCGTACTTACGCCCAAAAGTCTTCAACAGTATCAAATTTGGCAATAAGTCGCAAGTTCTCTGTCCAACCTTTGGTCTTGTCATTTTTAAAATACCATAGAGCCCACCTGCAATACAAAGCATAAGCAGTTAGCAGGAGCCAGAACTCTACGGATAACAGCACCAGATCAAGGTTGGGGGGGGGGGGGGTGGGGGGGAGGAACCCTACAGATTACAGCACCGGATTAAAAGTGGGGGTGGGTGGAGTGCAGAACCCCACAGCTTATAATACTGGATTAACAGGGGCCTGGTGGTGCAGGTGGTCAGCAGCACACTGTCTCCCATTCTTTGGATCCTGAATATGTATTTTACTTTATACAGTAGACAGCGGGAACAGGGTACCGAGTTAGACGATCAGCCATGATCATTTTGAATGGCGGAGCAGGCCCGAAGGGCCGAATGGCCTACTCTTGCTCCTATTTTCTATGTTTATGTCCTTGAAATCATAGAATTATAAAATGTTTACACCACAGAAGGTGGCTATTCAGCCCATCGAGCCCGTGCTGGCTCTTTGTAAGAGCAAAGTACAAGGCGGCAGAAGTTATGCTGCAGCTATACAAAACCCTGGTTAGACTGCACCTGGAGTACTGAGAGCAGTCCGGGCACCGCACCTTCGGAAGGACATATTGGCCTTGGAGGGAGTGCAGCGTAGGTTTACTTGAATGATACCTGGACTTCAAGGGTGATCTGATCGAAGTTTATAAGATGTTAAGGGGAACAGATAGGGTGGATAGAGAGAAACTATTTCCGCTGGTTGGGGATTTTAGGAGTGGGGGCAGTCTAAAAATTAGAGCCAGACCTTTCAGGAGCGAGATTAGAAAACATTTCTACACACAAAGGGTTGAAGAAGTTTGGAACTCTCTTCCGCAAACAGCAATTGATACTAGCTCAATTGCTAAATTTAAATCTGAGATAGATAGCTTTTTGGCAACCAAAGGTATTAAGGGATATGGGCCAAAGGCAGGTATATGAAGTTAGATCACAGATCAGCCATGATCTTATCAAATGGCAGAGCAGGCACGAGGGGCTGAATGGCCTACTCCTGTTCCTATGTTCAATCCAGTTAGTCCCATTCCCCTGCTCTTTTCCCAAAGCCCTGCAAATTTTTTCCTTCAATTGTTTATCTAATTCCTTTTTGAAAGCCACGATTGAATCTGCTTCCACCACCCTTTCAGGCAGCACATTCCAAATCACAACCACTCGCTGCATAAAAAAGTATTTCCTCTTGTCGCCTTTGGTTCTTTTGCCAATCACCTTAAATCTGTGTCCTCTGGTTCTCGACCCTTCCGTCAATGGGAACAGTTTGTCTTTATTTACTTTATCTAAACTCTTCATGACTTTGAACACTACTATCAAATCTCCTTCTGCCTTTATAAATGCTGGCGGCCCTGTGGTGTACTTGCATTTTCCACTGCTTTGTTTTCACCTCTCTCCCGTGTAAATTGGGTTTGATCACCACAACACAGGACAATCTGGTGTTTGTCACTAAAGTGGAATCTCAGGGGCACTTGTGTGGAATGCAGAGAAAAACATACTGGTGCAATAATGGGTGCTCATGTGAGGTTGGGGTAGAGATGAGGGAGCTTTACTCCACAGCTGGCTGTGGTATACTTGATCTGTGAATGCTTAATGCCAACACTAAGCACTCAAAATGAATACTTACTACAGTTTCAACTTTCATTGCCCTCAATTTGACCACTGATACCCACATTGATATTGCATCTTATGTCACATTATCTCAAAGTGCATTGCACAATGAGTCATGTTTAAAGGGCAGTGACCATCGTGTAGACAATGCTGAGCCACGACATATTGCTTTTTGCCAAAACTGGATGCCAATCTGGACTGTTTTCCAGGAATACACAGGCACCGGGGGGGGGGTCTTACACAAGGTGTGAGAACCAGCTAATGGTTCACTCATTAATACAGAGCATTCAATCGTTCAAACATCTGTATTTAGTTTCATTATACAACAATTGCCTGGGTGAGCTTTGTGTATATTCAGCAAACTTATGTATATATGGCTGAAATTCTGGATCCAGTCAAAAAGGTTTTGTAAATGAAAGGAGTCAAGAGAGTAACATGAGTAAATGATGTCACTGTGGTGTTGAAGGATGTTGGGGGAATGCACGTGCCCCCGCCACCAGACTAAATGCATGTGCCCCCACTGCCAGATTACTGTGTGGTGAAGGTACTCCCAGTGTTATGATGTCGGGAATTCCAAGATTTTGACCCAGCAACAATGAAGGAACAGCGATATATTTCTAAGTCAGGATGGTGTGTGGTTTGGAGGTGAAGGTGTTGCCATGTACCTGCTGCCCTTGTCCTTCTAGGTGGTGGAGGTTGCAGGTTTGGGAGGTGCTGCAACGCATCCTGCAGATAGTACACACTGCAGCCATGGTGCGCCAGTACACAGGGTGGGCAGTTGAAGCAAAATGACAGACACTTCCCTCTTGCCAACTCCAGCTGTGATAACCAACAATCTGCACAACATTCGTGAACATTATAATAATGCAATGAGTTTGACCCTGCACGATCAGATCATTGAGATGTCAGTG
Source organism: Heptranchias perlo (assembly GCF_035084215.1). Taxonomy (NCBI): domain Eukaryota; kingdom Metazoa; phylum Chordata; class Chondrichthyes; order Hexanchiformes; family Hexanchidae; genus Heptranchias; species Heptranchias perlo. The sequence goes on along the minus strand of NC_090345.1, from coordinate 49,717,114 downwards.
TCGATGACTAGCTCCCTGGTAACCTAGAGGATAAAGGTATTGCATGATGCATTACTAACCCAAAGAAAGCAGAATGTCCCAGGTGCAATCCCAAGTCTCCACTCAATTGACTGATCTAACGTGGGGTGTGATGTGGAGCACTAACGTGTTTTGTAACTGTAACCTTGCATCCCAGGTAACATCCTAGTGAATCTACACATCTTTTCCATTGATCTTATATCATTCCTGTAATAGGGTGCCAAAACTATACACAATACTGCGACTGCAGCCTAACTCAGGTCTTGTACAAGTTCAAGATCACCTCTTTGCTTTTGTGTTGCCTCTAGATACAAAACCCAAGATTCCTTCCAGCTCTTCAGCCCCATTTCCCCCCCACCGCCATTCTCCCTTCATTGCCACAAAAGCACTTTAGTCAATCCCTGGTGCATAGGTTTTGCCCTGGTGTACTCAAACCGACCTGTTCTGTAGAGGATGTTTCAGGTATTGATCCTGGGTTACAGTTTCGGAACACGCCTCTGGAGGTGCTGCTGCTGCAGAATCAGCTTCTGGCACTTCTGTTACTTCTTGCTGTAAAATAAATACAATGAAGAACAGAGCATACTGCAAGAATTACAAAACAAACGTCAGCATTACAAGCTTTATGCAAGTTATCTTTCTTGGCGTAAAGACAAAAATCTGAGACTTTTATAAATCTCTGAAGCATACATAAATTGTGTAAATGTACCGTACATGACACGAGCCAGCTGACACCCTCCTCTGCCCAGTCACCACAATATATCGTTGTTCAATGTACACCAAAGCTGACTTGTGCAGTGCACTTTTGTCACTGTTTCTGCATAGTATCATGAATCTAACCAATCATTGCACAGTATTAAACCTATTAAATATCATGACCAGTTTAGGCAGGACATTAACAACTTCCATTTATATTGCACCTTTAACGTTGTCAATTATCCCAAGACGCTTCACAGGAGCATTATCAGATAAAATTTAGCACCGAACTAAAGAAGGACAGGTGAATCAAAGCTTGGTCAAAGACGTAGGTTTTAAGGAGCATCTTAAAAAGGACAGGTAGAGATGAGAAGAGGTTTAGGGAGGAAATTCCAGAGTTTTGGGCCTAGGCAGCTGAAGGCAAGGCTGCCAATGGTGCAGGATGCACAAGAGGCCAGAATCAGAGGAGTTCAGAAATCTCGGAGGGTTGTAGGGCTGGAGCAGGTTACAGAGCTAGGGAGCGGTGAGGCCATGGAGGGATTTGAACACCAGAGTGAGAATTTTAAAATCGAGGCGTTCCCGGACCGGGAGCCAATGTAGGTCAGCGAGCACAAGGGTGATGGGAGATCGGGACTTGGTGTGAGTTAGGAAACAGGCAACAGAGTTTTGGATGAGCTCAAGTTTATGGAAGGTGGAAGATGGGAGCCCAGCCAGAAGACCATTGGAATAGTCAAGTCTGGAGGTAACAAAGGCATGGAGGAGGGTTTTAGCAGCAGATGGGTTGAGGCAGGGGCGGAGAAGGGCATTAGGGAGGTGGAAGTGGGTGGTCTTGGTAATGGAGTTGGAAGCTTAGCTCAGGGTCAAACAGGGCGCCACGGTTGCAAACAGTCCGGTTCAGCCCAAGACAGTGGCCAGGGAGAGGGATGGAATCGGTAGCGAGGGAATGGAATTTGTGACAGGGACCGAAGACAATGGCTTCGATCTTCCCAATATTTAATTGGAGGAAATTTCTGCTCATCCAGTACTGGATGTAAGAGACAGTGGAGAGGTCAAGGGATGTGGTGAGGTAGAGCTGGGTGGTGTCAGCATACATGTGGAACCTGCCGTCATGTTTTCAGATGATGTCGCCAAGGGGCAGCACGTAGAGGAGAAATCCTCTGGGTACGGTAACATAGTGGTTATGTTACTGGATTAGTAATCCAGAGGCCTGGACTAATAATCCGGAGTCACGAGTTCAAATCCCACCACGGCAGCTGTGGAATTTAAATTCAATTAATTAAATAAAATCTGGAATGAAAAAAAAACGAGTATCAGCACATAGACGAGGTCTAAGGGTAGCAAGGGCACAGAATGTACTCTGGGTGGGGGATTTCAATGTCCATCACCAAGATATGGAGATGCCGGTGATGGACTGGAGTGGAAAAATGTAAGGAATCTTACAACACCAGGTTACAGTCCAAGAGTGGCTCGGTAGCACCACTACTGACCGAGCTGGCCGAGTCCTGAAGGACATAACTGCTAACTGGGCCTGCGGCAGATGCTTCTGTCCATGACAGTATTGGTAGGAGTGACTACTGCACAGTCCTTGTGGAGGCAAAGTCACGTCTTCACACTGAGGACACCATCCAACGTATTGTCTGGCACTACCATCGTGCTAAATGGAATAGATTCAGAACAGATCTAGCAGCTCAAAACTGGGCATCCATGAGGTGCTGTGGGCCATCAGCAGCAGCAGATATGTATTTCAGCACAATCTGTAACCTCATGGCCCAGCATATTCCTCACTCTACCATTACCAACAAGCCAGGGGATCAACCCTGGTTCAATGAGGAGTGTAGAAGAGCATGCCAGGAGCAGCACCACGCTTACCTAAAAATGAGGTACCAACCTGGTGAAGCTACAACACAAGACTACATGCATGCTAAACAGCGGAAGCAATATGCTATAGACAGAGCTAAGCAATTTCACAACCAACTGATCAGAACAAAGCTCTGCATTCCTGCCACATCCAGTCGTGAATGGTGGTGGATAATTAAACAACTAACAGGAGGAGGAGGCTCTGTAACATCCTCATCCTCAATGATGGCAGAGTCCAGCACGTGAGTGCAAAAGACAAGGCTGACGCGTTTGCAACCACCTTCAGCCAGGAGTGCCAAATAGATGATCCATCTTGGCCTCCTCCCGATATCCCCACCATCACAGAAGCCAGTCTTCAGCCAATTCGATTCACTCCACGTGATATCAAGAAACGGCTGAGTGCACTGGATACAGCAAAGGCTACGGGCCCCGACAACATCCCGGCTGTAGTGCTGAAGACTTGTGCTCCAGAACTAGCCGCACCTCTAGCCAAGCTGTTCCACTACAGCTACAACACGGGCATCTACCAGACAATGTGGAAAATTGCCAAGGTATGTCCTGTCCACAAAAAGCAGGACAAACCCAATCCGGCCAATTACCACCTCATCAGTCTACTCTCAATCATCAGCAAAGTGATGGAAGGTGTCGTCGACAGTGCAATCAAGTGGCACTTACTCACCAATAACCTGCTCACCAATGCTCAGTTTGGATTCCGCCAGGACCTCATTACAGCCTTGGTCCAAACATGGACAGAAGAGCTGAATTCCAGAGGTGAGAGTGACTGCCCTGGACATCAAGGCAGCATTTGACAGAGTGTGGCATCAACGAGCCTTAGTAAAATTGAAGTCAATGGGAATCAGGGGGAAAACTCTCCAGTGGCTGCAGTCATATCGAACACAAAGGAAGATGGGAGTGGTTGTTGGAGGCCAATCATCTCAGCCCCAGGGCATTGCTGCAGGAGTTCCTCAGGGCAATGTCCGAGGCCCAACCATCTTCAGCTGCTTCATCATTGACCTTCCCTCCATAAGAAATGGGGATGTTCACTGATGATTGCACAGTGTTCAGTTCCATTCACAACCCCTCAGATAATGAAGCAGTCCGTGCCCACATGCAGCAAGACCTGGACAACATCCAGGCTTGGGCTGATCAGTGGCAAGTAACATTCGCACCAGACAAGTGCCAGACAATGACCCTCTCCAACAAGAGAGCGTCTAACCACCTCCCCATGACATTCAACGACATTACCATCACCAAATTCCCCACCATCAACATCCTGGGGGTCACCATTGACCAGAAACTTAACTGGACCAGCCATATAAATACTGTGGCTACAAGAGCAAGTCAGAGGCTGGGTATTCTGCAGCGAGTGACTCACCTCCTGACTCCCCAAAGCCTTTCCACCATCTACAAGTCAGGAGTGTGATGGAATACTCTCCACTTGCCTGGATGAGTGCAGCTCAACACCATCAAGGACAAAGCAGCCCCGCTTGATTGGCACCCCATCCACCACCGGCGCACTGTGGCTGCAGTGTGTACCATCCACAGGATGCACTGCAGCACCTCGCCAAGGCTTCTTCGACAGCACCTCCTAAACCCGCGATCTCTACCACCTAGAAGGACAAGGGCAGCAGGCACATGGGAACAACACCTGCACGTTCCCCTCCAAGTCACACACCATCCCGACTTGGAAACGTATTGCCGTTCCTTCATCGTCACTGGGTCAAAATCCTGGAACTCCCTCCCTAACAGCACTGTAGGAGAACCTTCACCACACAGACTGCAGCGGTTTAAGAAGTCGGCTCATCACTATCTTCTCAAGGGCAATTAGGGATGGGCACTAAATGCCAGCGAGGCCCACATCCCATAAACAAATTTTTTTTTAAATCCAGGGGGGGGGGGGGGGGTCAAGGATAGACACTTGGGGGACTCCAGAGGTCACAGCGCAGGAGCGGGAAGAGAAGCCATTGTAGGAGATTCTCTGGCTACGACTGGATAGATAATGGAACCAGGCGAGTGCAGTCCCACCCAGCTGGACAACGGAAGAGAGGCATTGGAGGAGGATGGTGTGGTCAACCGTGTCAAAGGCTGCAGATAGGTCGAGAAGGATGAAGAGGGATAGTTTACCATCGTCACAGTCACATAGGATGTCATTTGTGGCCTTGATAAGGGCCATTTCAGTACCGTGGCAGAGGCAGAAACCTGATTCAAACATGGAGTAATGGGAAAGACGGGCACAGATTTGGGAGGCAACAACACGTTCAAGGACTTGAGAGGAAAGGGAGGTTGGCGATGGGACAGTAATTTGCAAGGACAGTGGGGTCAAGGGTGGGTGTGATGACTGCAGATTTGAATGGGAGGAGGACAGTACCGGAGGAGAGGCAACCGTTAACAATATCAGCTAACATGGGGGCCAGGAAGGGAAGTTGGGTGGTCAGCAGTTTTGTGGGAATAAGGTCGAGGGAGCAGGAGGTGGGTCTCATGGACAAGATGAGCTCAGAGAGGGGAGAGAAACTAGAGAAAGACACGAGTTCAAGGCTAGAGCAGGGGAAGGGAGGGAAGCGGCCGAGGCAGCTGAACGGATGGTCTCAATCTTAATGACAAAGGTGGTCATGAGCTCCTCACACTTGTTGTTGGAGGAGCAGGGGTAAGGAGTTTAAGACGACAGTTGGTAGTGGAGAAAAGAAGCCAGGGGTTATCTGTATTCCAGGATGATCCTGGAGTGGTGACTTGTCTGGCAGAGGAGAGCAGGGCCCCAATAGTGCTTGATGTGGGCCAGCTAGATCTGGCGATGAATGGCTAAAACATCTGTGCACTATAACGTACAAATCTGCATCCCTTGAATTTAAGGGAGTGAAGATGGGGGCCGTACCAGGGGGATCGACCAGGATGGGAGAGTTTAACAGTTTACTGGGGACAAGAGCATTAAAGGTGGAGGTGAGAGAATGACTGACAGCTGCAGAAGTAGTGTGGCAAATAGAGGGCCAAAGGCTAGACGGTTGGGAGTTCAAGACCATGGAATGGATGCAAAAGAGACTCAACTAAGATATGATACTAGGGGTGAGAAGCTTTTATTAGGAGAGACTAGAGAAATTGGAACTCTTCTCATTGATATAAATGAGGTTAACAGGAGATCTGACAGAGGTCTTCAAAATTATATGGGGTTTTGATGAGGTAAATTGGGAAAAACTATTTCCACAGGTCTGTGAGTCAGTAACTAAAGGACATAACCTTAAAATCATTCAAAGAACAAAGGGCTAGGACATGGAATGCCCTACCACAAACAGCGGTAGAATAATCCAGAATAGCTTTAAAAAGGAAAATGTAGTCACTGATAGCTGCAGTACCTCAGCGTAGTAACACCTTGCTGATCCCACCTCAGGAGGATGGGATCACAGCTCCCTCAGAAGTCCAGAAAAAAATGCTTTCCATAGTAAACCCAGAATGATACACACTCACTCTCAGCAGGTTCAACACCAGCACAGGAAGAGAACCAACAACAGACTGTTAGGAAAAATGAAAGCAGGTATAATTGGAGACAACTTATTGACATGAGTAGGGAATTACTTAGGAGATAAGAGACAGAGTAGGGATAACGGTATGTACTCAAATTGGCAGGATGTGACTAGTAATATCCCCCAGGAATCTGTACTGGGGCCTCAGCTTTTCATATTTATAAATTACTTGGATGAAGCGAGAGAGAGCTGTATACCTAAGTTTGCTAACAACACTAAGTTAGGTGGCACAGTAAATAATGTAGATGGGAGCAGAAAGTTGCAAAGCAACATTGATAGATTAAGTGATTGGGCAAAACTGTGGCAGATAAGAGTTCAATGTGGGGAAATGTGAGGTTGTCCACTTTGGAGCCAACATAGATAGATCAGAGCATTTTCTAAATGGTGAGAAGCTAGGAACTGTGGAGGAGATCTAGGGGTCCATTTACAGAAATCACAAAGCTCATGGACAGGTAAAAAAAAAGTTAAAAAGGCTAATGGAATGTTGGCCTTTATCTCGAGGGCTAGAATACAAAGGGGTAGAAGTTATGTTAGTTTTATAAAGCTCCGGTTAGACACAAATTAGAGTACTGCATTCAGTTCTGGGCACCATACCTCAGGAAAGATATATTGGCCTTGGAGGGGGTGCAGTGCAGATTCACCAGAATGATACCAGGGCTTAAAGGGTTAAATTATGAGGACAGGTTGCATAGACTAGGCTTGAAGTTCCTTGAGTATAGAAGATTAACAGATGCTCGAATTGAGGTGATTATGATTAAAAGGAGTTGATAGAGGATCTATTTCCTCTGGTGGGGGAGTCCAGAACAAGGGGGCATAACCTTAAAATTAGAGCTAGGCTGTTTAGGGATGATGTCAGAAAGTACTTCTCACACAAAGTATAGTGGAAATCTGAAACACTCTCACCCAAAAAGCTGTGAATGCTGGGGGTCAATTGAAAGTTTCAAAACTGAGGTTGATAGGTTTTTGTTAGGCAAGGTGATTAAGGGTCAGGGAACCAAGGTCAGTAAATGGAGTTAAGATACAGATCAGCCATGATCTAATTGAATGATGGAGCAGGCTCGAGGGGCTGAATGGCCTGCTCCTGTTCCTATGTTGACTGTTGTAGAATAAAGCATTCCTTGTGGCAGCAGCTTGTGACGTAGGTATATGGGTGGATGTTCCTGTCTAACATCGTTCCACCCTGATGCCTCTGTTTGATGCAGAGATGTGGATCGTGAAGGTTTAAGAACAGCCAGGACCAAATAATACAGGCCATTTTCTGCCCTGACTGAACAGACCACTTGAAGCCCAGTCAATAGCACAGCTACGTTACTATAAAAGGGAACAAATCGACATTAATAAGCAACCAACCCAAGGAATGCTGATACTTATAACATGGTGATGGGGCACTGCCAATGTGCAATGGAGTTCAACTTCACCTGCCCAGTTCTTTCTTTCTTTCCCCACCCATCTGGTGATCCAACTGGGCCACACCTATTCCTGATAATTCAAAGTCATTTTTGCACTAAATACTCAATTACCCAATAATTTGAATTAAGCAATGTAAAAATCCACAGCAAGGTGGCAATTTAGTGTTAAAGTTAATTGCCTTCAAATTAGGAGGAGCAAATCTGTATCACCATCAAGCCTACTTTGCTTAACCAGGTTAATGTCGTTGACACAAGTGAAGTGTACCTCCCAACTAAAAACAGCAACGGCATAAATGGATGGTGGTGGAATCCCCAGCCCTGGGACAGGAACAGGAACCCACCCCCCCTCCAACTGGGACAGGGAGAGGACACCCCCTTCCCACCCACCCCCTGGTATTTTTCATTCTGATTGTGAACTCATACAGCCAACCTAGGCCCCGGCACTGGGTGGAACTGGTCAATACCCTATTGTGGGGTCCAGAGTCATTCGATAACTGTGCTCCAGGTTATCTCCTCCAGCATCAGCCTCTGTCAGATCACTGAGTTAGAATAATCTACACAGAACTGCATGCTCTTGTCCTTCTTGGGGACCAGCACCGTGGGCTGGGGAATGGCTGTATTACTCCCAGGCCCTACATTTCCTGTGCCTCCCTCAGACTGTGGGGCAGTCAGTATGAACATCAGTGTCCTGGGTTTGAAGTCCCCATGTTTGCCCTACTGGTGCAAAGAAATTTGCACCAGAACAGTAGGCAAAACCCAATAGTCATTTTCTGTCTTGTTCTGTGGGAAATAACTAAGTCATCCTGTCTGCTGAAGGATAAGGCTTGCTCTCCCTTTGGGCGGTGATGCTATGTTGGGCTCCTTCTTACTGGGAGAGGGGAGCCATTACCATGTTCGCATGGTTGGCCTGGGGTTTACATGGCCAATTGGGTATCATAATCTAATTCCTTGCACTTCACCTGGTGACCAGGACACACTCTGCCCTCCCCGGTGACCCAGACACCCACTATTCTTCCAGTCCGGCGTACATTTAAAATTCTCATGCAAGTTCAGCCAAACTGCCTATATCCCAGCTCAGCATCCCCCCCACCCCAGCTCAAGCCCACTCCATCCCAGATCACCCCTTAACCGTCTAAACTCCAGAGAATACAACCCCAATTTGTGTAATCTCACCTCGTAATTTAACCCTTGAAGCAAATTTGTCAGACATGTTCCACTACTGTCTCCTTAATAATAGATTCCAAAATTTTACCCACCACAGGTGTTAGGCTAACTGGTCTATAATTTCCAGCCTTCTGCCTACTACCCTTTTTAAATAAGGGTGTTACATTAGCAGTTTTCCAATCTGCCGGGACCTTTGCCGAGTCCAGAGAATTATGAAAAATTATTACCAAAGCATCCACAATCCCTACTGCCACTTCCCTCAAGACCCATTCTGTTACTTGTCCCGACTCCACATACCCTTACCATGGTCAGGAGTTTACTGTGCTCTACCTTATCGAAGTCATTTTGAAACTCCAATTACATCCACTGCATTTCCCTTGTCTACTCTGTTATTTCTTCAAAGAATTCAATAAGGTTGGTGAAGCACAACCTCCCCTTCTGAAATTTATGCTATTATATTTTCAGTTTCTAGATATTTTTCTATTACATCTTTGAGTACATTTTTCCATTAGTGGTGATATTATTTTGCTAAACTTCCATTATCATAAACTTGGTTTGTTGCCAGGAGAGAAAATGCAGGAGAAGATTTGTTCTCACTTTTTAAAATATAGGAATTATATGCTGTCTGCCAGTCCTCTGACACGATTCTCTTTCCCAATTAATTTTATTATATGTAACAGTGCCTCTGCTATCTCTTCCCAAATTCTTTTAATATACACAGATGCAATCCTACCAGGAGGTTTTATCCCCTCTACATTTGATTAGTTTATCAATTATTTTCCCCCTCTTTATCTTAAAATGTGTTTATATCTTTGTTTTCTTCTAATGTTATGCCCACATTAGTCTCCCTGGTAAATATTGTGGCAAAGTAATTATTTAATATTTCTGCCATTTTTCTATTACCTGTGAACTTATCATGTGTATCCATGATCCCTTAGTGGCCCTATCCATCTCCTGATTTTTCTTGTGTTATTTATGTGTCCATAGAATACTTCACTATTTCTTTTTATATTCCTTGATAATTCCTCTTTGCTTTCCGAATGTTTTTATGACTTCTTTCCTAGCCTCTTCGTATTCCCTTTTGTCACCCTCCACCCCAGCCCACATTCCAACTCAACTCAGCCCACCCGACCCTAACACACATCTCCCGTGACCCCAACATCCCTTCCGCCCCAGCTCAAAGAAATGGACCCTCCAGCCCAGCTCCCCCCGCACCAGCTCCATCCCAGCTCAGCCCAAGTTCTCTCTCCCCCTCGGGAGACAGCAGTATCCTCCACCCCGGGGCCTCTAGTCCTGCCATGAGCCTTGGGCCCGCCCCTGGAGTTTGTGACGCTTGGGCCCGGTTACTGCGGGTTACCAGCCTCCCCCGCGGCTCTCAATGACCGGGTGAGAACAGTGAGAATCAGCCACCTGGTACAGAGCTATGGGGCCCGCCTCGGGTCCCCGCGGCAACTGGGCCCTTGTCTGGCCCAGCCTCTCCGAGCAGCTGCAACCCCCGCCTGACCAACGAGGGCCCGGGCCGTGAGCCAAGCAAGCATAGGCCGAGTGGGGCTGCCTCCACACATAGGCCGAGGCCGGGCCCAGGCAGAAAGCCCCGCTCCCCGGGCCCCAGGCAGAGGGTCCCGCTCCCTCTCGTTTCCCAGGCTCAGAGTAGAGCCCCGCTCTCGTTCCCCGGGCCCAGGCAGAGCCCCTCTCGATCTTGTTTCCCCGGGCCCAGGCAGAGCCCTAGCTCTCATTCCCCGGGCCACCCCCCCCTCTCACCGGCTCGGCCGCTGCTGCCGGCTCCGCAGTCGCCATCTTGCTGTCTCCGCGGCCCCTCCCCCAGCGCGCGCTCCCACTGCGCCCGCGCATATCCACCAATCAGAGAGCGGCCCGCAGGGGGCAGGCGGATCACATACACGTTGCCAGGTGGAGCTTAAAACAGTGCCGAGCCGCAATGTGATTGGCCAGTTACCTGTCAATCAGAGCGACTACTTGCGTTCTATTCCCGCCTCCACACGTGGTATGTGAAAATCTTTTTTTTCCCTCTTTTTAAATTTTTTTTCCAAATTACCAAATTAGGCCCCCCTTTTATAAGAAGGGGGGTGTGGGGTGTGCTTAACAGCTAAAACCAAAAACCAAGTTTTCAAATTAAAATTTTATTCTGCTCGTCCAGGATGCACTCCAGCCCCTGCGGTGCCCGCCGGTCGCGGAAAGCCTCGAGCGTACCGGCAGACACCGCGTGCTCCCTCTCCAGGGCCACCCGGGCGCGGAGCAACCCGCGGAAGAGAGGCAGACAGGCCGAGCGACCGCCCCCACGGGCCGCGAGCAACCTGGACCTGTGGATAGCCACCTTGGACAGGCCCAGGAGCAGGCCCACGAGGACGTCCACCGACCTGCCCGCCCCCCCCCTCACCGGGCGGCCAAAAGTCAGGAGCGTGGGACTGAAGTGCAGCCAGAACCTGAGGAGCAGCCCCTCCAAATAATCAAATAGGGCTGCTATTTGAAAAATCTTCAGTATATACTCCTTTATGTATAAATCATATATACTTTATGTATAGATTATAGATAAACTCCCCTGTATCACATATACTCCACTATGTATAGATTACATATAAATTCACCAGTATTTGACATATATACTTAATTATGCATGGGTTACATATACTTGATAGGGACCACAGGGACTGAAGTGCATCATCAACACAGATAATAAAATTATGATTTAATTTGGTTTCATTTGATTTATTATTGATCAGTCAAGATGACATGGGTTAAAGCCCAGTGTCATCGGTGGAGTGGCACGTTTGTGCCTAACCTTCTCCCCCCTACACACTTTTTTAAGGGGCTTAAACAAAAAAAAAGGCTTGGCCATATAGCTTTAAGAAATTGTTGACCTTAATTGCCTTTCATCAAGAATAACTCCCAGCCTGGAAGGATAAAAGGCAGGGAAATAGGTCAGTAGAGAAAAGTTTGGGTTTGGGTTGTACTTAAAGACACAACTGCTGTGGGTGATATAAGCCTCACTTATTTTAACCATTATGCTCTAGTCTGTATATCTAATTGACCACTAGGTCCTGGGCCTGCATCAGCTTATTACACATGGTATTGGCTATGGGACTTTAGCACTCTGAGAAAGGCCAAGACCCACCATTATGGAAGAAATACTGAGGCCATTCATGGAAGCCACATTGGCACAACAGCAGCAAACTAATAAGATTCTGGAACTCCAACAAGAAACAAATCAGATCATGATGGTAAAAGTGGAAAGTATTGAGGCTAAGATCTGGAATTTGCTGCAGAGACTGGTGTTGGGATGATCCTAGGCCACAAACCCACAATCTATCCGGTCTAGCTTGGTATTACAAAAGATGACTCCGGATGACAATGTAGAGGTGTATCTTCTGGCCTTTGAATGATGTGCAGAGCACAAAAAGTGGTCTAAAGAACAGTGGGCAGGGATTGTGGCTCCTTGTTTGGTAGAAAATGCCCAAATGCCATATTTTGAGTTGGAACTGAATTACAGCTGATTTCTAGACACTTTTTTATTCGTTCATGGGATGTGGGCGTTGCTGGCAAGGCCAGCATTTATTGCCCTTAGGTGGTGAGCCGCCGCCTTGAACCTCTGCAGTCCGTGTGGTGAAGGTTCTCCCACAGTGCTGTTAGGAAGGGAGTTCCAGGTTTTTGACCCAGCGACGATGAAGGAACGGCGATAAATTTCCAAGTCGGGATGGTGTGTGACTTGGAGGGGAACGTGCCGGTGGTGTTGTTCCCATGTGCCTGCTGCCCTTGTCCTTCAAGGTGGTAGAGGTCGCGAGTTTGGGAGGTGCTGTCGAAGAAGCCTTGGCGAGTTGCTGCAGTGCAGGAGGAACTCCTGACCCGTACTGGAGTAACCCCTGTGGTGAGAGCTTGACTGTTTTAAGCCTGGGCCTATAAAGTGGGGAAATCGCCAAGATCACAGATGTATGACCTGATACACATGGCTCTGCGATGGCTGCAGCCCAAGACAAATAACCTGGCTAAGATGGTGGAGCTAGTTGTTGTGGGCCGGTTCATCTGTGCTCTGCCCCCGAACATCAGGAGATGGATTGCACAAGGAGAGCTGATGGACACACAAGTTGTGGCCATAGTAGAACATCATCTGGCAATGGAGGAAGTGGCTTGCGATCGAGAAGTCCCCTCCAATACCCTATGGCACCCACCGAGCCTGAAGAAATGCAGAGATCCTAGTAAAACTGGAAGGGGGAAGGGGGCTGCTAGAGGGGAGCAAAAAACAGTGAAGGGACATATAACATTTTTGATAAAGTTAGAAATGTTAAATCTGAAGTTGTGGTGGGTTAGAGCGTATTGCAAGATGATTGACTACAGTCTGGGAAACCAGAACCCAGCCTCTGGGGAGGATTGTTGGATGGCTGAGTGCAAACCGTGAGACCACACATTTTTAAAGACCATCAAAATAAACGGTAGAGATCATTGTGCTGACTGATTAAAGTAGTGCCGTGACCTTGGTAGCTGCCAATCTGGTCTGACCTTCCCAGTTATTTCATGGGCCCAAAACAGGGGTACGATGTGTGTATGGGGATGTGTGGTATTACCCCACTAATACGGTGCCTTTAGAATATGACGGGAAGAGTCAGGTGACTATGGCAAGGGTTGTCCCAGGCCTCAACCAGTGATCCTGGGAAGGGATCTTCTGGAATTTAAAGCCTTTATTTTTTTTTAAAAAAGAAAAAAAATAGGCCCGTGTCGGACATAGGCACGAATGAGGAGTTCACTAAAACATTTCCCTTTGAGGACCTTGACATATTTCTGGAGATTGGGAAGAAACAAAAAGCTAAAGGATAGTGGACGTGGGCTATGGCTTGAGAAGCTACAGAACAGGTCCCTACTATTTTAGGAGATTAACTTGAGACCCCTTCCACTAGTAGAGCACATCTGACAGATGCAGGGGGAGAAGGTTCCCAAGAGGACCACCTTAGGAGAAGGGAAGGCTCCCTAGAGAAGTTTCCCATGAGTAGGATAGATTGAAATGGGAACAGGCTAATGACCCAGCTTTTCAGAATGTGAAAACTGAAGTTTTATTGGTTAATGGACACCTGGTAGGAGGTAAAGTTTTTTAAAAAAAGACTGGGCCTTACTATATAATTGACAATGATATTGTACAGGGTGACCAGTTAGCATGAAGTAGAGGTAGAACAACTCTTTGTTCCAAAACCCTTTCGACGGCTAGTATTCGATTTGGCCCATAAACACTTGTCGGGTGGACAACTTGGGGTAGAAAAAACCCAGGAGAAAATCTTGCGACAATTTTTTTGGCCAGGGACTTATAAAGAGGTTCAATTGTACTGTAATTCCAGTCCAGAATGTCAATTGGCAGGACTAAAACCTTGTCTCTCTGCTCAGTTGGTCCCACTACCCATAATAAATGTACCCTTCAAAAGAATTGCTGTGGACCTGATGGGGCCTTTGGAAAGACCTGCCAAGGGATACCAATATATTCTAATGATAGTTGTTTAAGCGACCAGGTAGCCAGAGGATATTCCCTTATGGAACATGGCATCAAAAAACATTGCCAATGAATTGGTAAGGGTGTTTTCAGGGTAGGAATTCCAAGAGATTCTTACAGATCGGGGACTCTGTTTCTATCCAAAGTAGAACCTTAATATTTAATAATGCACCTCCGTATAGCATCCTAAACTGATGGGTTGGTAGAGCATTTCAATAAAACTTTGAAAAGTATGTTAAGGCAAGTAATAGACAGGGATGGCAAGAAATGGGATGTCGTGGAATGTGGTAAAACACATGCTGAAAACGGGGGAAGAGGGTGGAGAGAGTCACTCTTATAGTGCGGGAACACCTGGAAAAGGCCCATGAGAAAAAAACAGGTCCACGATAATAAGCAGGCCCAGGTGAGGCGGTTTCGTCAGAGCGACTGAGTTTTTCCTCTGGTTCCCATGCCTGGAAGCAAACTCGTGGCTCAATGGCAGGGCCCATAGGAGATTGTGGAACGAGTAGGGCCCATAAACGACAAAGCTAGTCAGCCTGGGAGAGGTCGGAAGGAATAGATCTCCTATTAATCTGCTAAAACCACGAAGAGATCAGGAGACCCTTGTGTCCGAATCGGAGGAGTTCACCCGGCCGAAGGAAAAAACCGCACAGCAGCGACTAAAACTACTAAAATGAATCCAAAGAAATCGGGATTTTTTTTAACCTCTCGACCCAGGAAAACTCATGTTAATCATGATACTGTAACAGTCTCTGTGAAACCATATCGGATCCCCGAGGCGAAGAGACAGGAGGTCAGGGCAATGTTCAAGCTAGGTGTAATAGAATGTGAATAGTCAAATCCTCAAGTTATGATACAAAAACCTGATGGGTGGTGGAGATTCTGTAATGAATTTAGAAAATTAAACTATGCATTGAAGTATTATGCTTACCCCGTGCCTCGGGTGGACGAGCCAATTGAACGTCTGGGAAATGCCATCTTCTTGTTCACCCTGGACCTTACGGAAGGATATTGGTAGATCCCGTCAACGGATTCTGCCAAAGAAAAAGCGGCCTATAACATCTGGAGGGCTGCACCGGTGCCAAGGGACAGGCCGCACATGTACCGCCCTTCAATTAGATCATGGCTTATCTGTATCTTGACTCCATTAACCCACCTTTGTTCTGTAACCCTTAATACCGTCAACAAAAATCTATCAAACTCTGTTTTGAAATTTTCAATTAACTTCCAGCATCCATGGCATTTTGGGGGAGTGTTCCAGATTTCTACTACCCTTTTTGTGAAGAAGTGCTTTCTGACATCACTCCTGAACAGCATAGCTCTAATTTTAAGGTTATGCCCCCTTTTGTCTGGATTCCCTCGCTAGAGGAAATAGTTTCTCTTTATTTACCCTATCAACTCCTTCAATTAGATTACCCCTTAGTCTTCTGCATTCAAACTTCTGCATATGCAAACTGTCCTGATAATTTAACCCTTTTTAGCCCCGGTATCAGTCTGGTGAATCTGTGCTGCACCCCCCTCCAAGGCCAATGTATCCATCCTGAGGTGTGGTGAGCCCAGAACTGAATACAGTACTCCAGGTGGAGTCTGATCTTCCAGCCCACTTGACAGCAAGGCCAACATTCCATTAGCCTTTTAAATTATTTTTTGTACTTGTCCACTAGTTTTGTGATTTGTTTACTTGGACCCCTAAATCTGCTCATCCACAGTTCCTAGCTTCTCGCCATTTCGAGCATTCTCTGATTTTATCTTTCTTCATTCCAAAGTGGATGACTTCACACTTTCCCACAATGAACTCCATCTGCCAGTTTGGCCCAATCACTTAATCTACCAATATTGCTTTGCAACTTTCTGCTCCCATCTACACTGTTTACTGTCACCTTAGTGTCATCAGCAAACTTAGATATACGGCTCTCTATCTCTTCATCCACGTCATTTATACAGTGAAAAGCTGATCCCTGGGGGAACACCACTAGTCACATCCTGCCAATTTGAGTACATACCCATTTTCCCTGCACTGTCTCCTATTTCCTAACCAATTTCATATCCAAACCAATAGGCTGCCTCCAATTCCATGGGCTCATTTTTGTTAACACTATTTCCCCTCCTATACATTCACACTCATCCCAGTCACAGGAGTGCACGGGAGAAGAATGCACAGGTGGGGAGAGGGTGCACTGCAAGGGTGACTTTGTAGCAAAGGAGCGTGCACAAGATGGAAAAAAGTGCACTGTGGAGCGTGTGCATGGGACGGGAGAGTGCACGGGCGCTCGTTCACGGAAGGGATGCAAGCGAAGGGTGCACGAGCGGAGTCAAAGAGCACGCTCTTCCCTCCGCACTCACTCCTCTGATGCACTCCCTCCTCAATCATACACACTCACATCTGCGCATTCTCACTCGTCCCGTGCACGCACTCCGCGCCCGGGCACGCGCCCCGCGCTCTCTCCCAATGAACGCCCTCCTACCGTGCGCGCTCCCCTGTGCATAATCTTGCGGGTTTTACCATTCGATCGAAATAAACGGAGGGACAAGGAGTGAAGGAGATCTACAAAAAGTGGAAGCTCGGTCGGAGAACGATGGCGAAAGATTTTTTTTTTACAAATTATTCATAGTTGAAATAACCTACGTAATAAATACTGTTAAATCTCTGATTAGACCCTTAGGAGCAGAATTGTCTGTGGCCTGACGCTCCTTCAGTTGGACTCGACCGGTAAGTGGCGCGAAAGTGAATGAGCCGAGAGCAGCGCGAGAGGGACCGAGTGACAGACCGGGAGCGCGAGAGGGGCCGAGTGACAGACCGGGAGCGCGAGAGGGGCCGAGTGACAGACCGGGAGCGCGAGAGGGGCCGAGTGACAGACCGGGAGCGCGAGAGGGGCCGAGTGACAGACCGGGAGCGCGAGAGGGGCCGAGTGACAGACCGGGAGCGCGAGAGGGGCCGAGTGACAGACCGGGAGCGCGAGAGGGGCCGAGTGACAGACCGGGAGCGCGAGAGGGGCCGGGACCGGGACCGAGTGACAGACCGGGAGCGCGGGAGGGACCGAGTGACAGACCGGCCTGAGACTCCAAGGGAGACAGTGCTCCGCCGCCTAGTCCGGATCCGCTTGCGGCTCATTTTTAGGTGAATTTAAACTTTTTCGGCCATTGACGGATCCACCGGCACCGTGAGAGTGGTGGGTGCGGCAAACGGATCAGGACTAACTCAAACCCGTGTGCCTGTCTCGCCGGGGGCGGGGGCGGGTGCGTGGGTGTCTTTTTATTCGTTCATGGGACGTGGGCGTCGCTGGTGAGGCTGGCATTTATTGCCCATCCCTAATTGCCCTTGAGACGGTGGTGGTGAGCCGCCTTCTTGAACCGCTGCAGTCCGTGTGGTGAAGGTTCTCCCACAGTGCTGTTAGGAAGGGAGTTCCAGGATTTTGACCCAGCGACGATGAAGGAACGGCGATATATTTCCAAGTCGGGATGGTGTGTGACTTGGAGGGGACCATGCAGGTGGTGTTGTTCCCATGTGCCCGCTGCTCTTGTCCTTCTAGGTGGTAGAGGTCGCGGGTTTAGGAGGTGCTGTTGAAGAAGCCTTGGCGAGTTGCTGCAGTGCATCCTGTGGATGGTACACACTGCAGCCACAGTGCGCCGGTGGTGAAGGGAGTGAATGTTTAAGGTGGTGGATGGGGTGCCAATCAGGCGGGTTGCTTTGTCCTGGATGGTGTCGAGCTTCTTGAGTGTTGTTGGAGCTGCACTCATCCAGGCAAGTGGAGAGTATTCCATCACACTCCTGACTTGTGCCTTGTAGATGGTGGAAAGGCTTTGGGGAGTCAGGAGGTGAGTCACTCGCTGCAGAATACCCAGCCTCTGACCTGCTGGTCAGACCTGTGGCTGGTCCAGTTAAGTTTCTGATCAATGGTGAGCCCCAGGATGTTGATTGTGGGGGATTCGTCGATGGTAATGCTGTTGAATGTCAAGGGGACGTGGTTAGACTCTCTTGTCTGTCTCGCCGGAGGTCTGTCTCGCTGTCTGTCTGCCCGCTCGTGTGAGTGTCTGTCTCCCTGTCTGTCTGCCCCCCCTCCCCCCTCCCCATGTGTGTGTTTTGGTTTGGCTGTCTGTCTCCCCAGGTGGGTGGGTGGGTGTGTGTCTGCCTGTCTCCCCGTCTCGCTATCCTGTCGGTTTGTTTGTTTCTCATTGTGAATGTTGAGAAGAGGAGGGAAAGTTGTCTGATGTCCCTGATTTACTACAAGGTTACTTCCAATTGCTGCAATGAACCCAGTATCCTCTAGACTTGACTATATCAATGCTCTCCTGGCTGGCCTCTCATCTTCCACCCTCCATAAACTTCAGCTCATCCAAAACTCAGCTGCCCATATCCTAACTCGCACCAAGTCCCGTTTATCCATCACCCCTGTGCTCGTTGACCTACATTGGCTCCCGGTCCTAGAATGCCTTGATTTTTAAAATTCTCACCCATGTTTTCAAATCCTTCCCAATCTCTGTAACCTCCTCCAGCCCTTCACCCCTCCCAGATCTCTGTTCTCTAATTCTTGCTTCTTGCGCATCCCCAATTTTAATTGCTCCACTGTTGGCGGCCGTACCTTCAGCTGCCTAGGCCCTAAGCTCTGGAATTCCCTCCCTAAACCTCTCCGCCTCTCTACCCCTCTCCTTTTAAGATGCTCCTTAAAACCTACCTCTTTGACCAAGCTTTTGGTCACCTTTTCTGATATCTTCTATGTGGCTCGGTGTCAAATTTTGTTTGAAAATCGCTCCGGTGAAGTGCTTTGGGACATTTTACTACATTAAAGGTGCTATATAAATGCAAGTTGTTGTTTGTGACACTGAAACACCAACAGGTTTTATTGAGTGGTGCTAGTGGCAGATTAAATAGCTTTCCACTAACATGCTTTGGCTGAGATATCTTTGGTCTGCGAATACAGGCCAAAAATGTGGTGCCTTTGTGAATCCTCCACCTACACTGGGGCAGGTTTATGGGTAGGCTATCGTTGACTTTACGTAAACTGCACGGAGGAAGCCAAATGGCAGTAGAAAAAAGGGACATCGCTACCAGAAGGATAGAAATAGAAACAGAATCCATATGGTTTGAAATAAAAGATATGAGATCAATCCGGCTAATAGTGGAAAGGAGGTGGAGGAAGAAATATGTAAGCAAATATATGAAATGAGTAAAGCACATAGAACAATAATCATGGGAGATTTTAACTATCCCCAAATAAACCTGGCAAGAAGAGGTAGGTAAAGGGGTACAGGGAATGGAATTTTTACAATGTGTACAGGACTCCTTTCATACCCAGTATATAAAAAGCCGAACAAGAGAAGAATTTTTGCTGGATCTAGTAATGGGAAATGAACCAGGACAGATAAGAGAAGTAAGCGTAGGGGAATATCTAGGCAATAGCAATCACAACATAAAGATTGAGAAGGACATAAGTAAGACAAAGACCCAAGTAATAAATTGGAAAAAAGTTGATTTTCAGGGGATGAGAATGGAACTAGGGAAAAATTTACCGATAAACAGAAAGAAATTGAACAGCAGTGGGAAACATTTAATACGGTGTTCAATAGAGTCCAGGAGAAATATATCCTACTAAAAGCAAGAACAAACTAGTCAGTAACATCCTGGTGAATCTATGCTGTTGGCTTCAATACCCTTTCTATAATGGGGTGCCCAAAACTGCATGCAGTAACTGTGGCCTAATCAATGTTTTGTCTAAATTTATCATTTCTTCTTTACTCTACACTAATTCCCTATTTATGAAACCCAAAAATGCTATTGCTGTATGACAGTGATTATTGTCCTGACCTTCAGGTGAAACATTCCTATCTTCTTGGATAAAAGAGGAAGAAGTACTACCTCTAGGTCACAGACACAGTATAATGATGGCTACTATGACTTTGTTCCTAACTCTTCTAATTTCTTTTGAGCTCATTTTTTATGCAGTGAGTAGTTATGACCTGGAATGTGCTGCCTGAAAGGGTGGTGGAAGCAGATTCAATCGTGGCTTTCAAAAAGGAATTGGATAAATACTTGAAGGGATAAAATTTGCAGGGGTATGAGGAAAGAGCAGGGGAATGGGCCTAACTGGATTGCTCTTACAAAGAGCCGGCACAGGCTTGATGGGCTGAATATCCTCCTTCTGTGCTGTAACCATTCTATTCTATGAGTAATGATACACCATGGATGAATAAAGAAGTAAGGGAAAAATGGAAACTAAAGGAAAAGGCATACACTAAGTACATAGACAACAAAGGAGAGGATGACAAAAGGGAAAAGGCTAGGAAAGAAGTTTTAAAAATCAATTAGGAAGGCTAAGAGAAACTACAAAATTAAATTATCAAGGAATATAAAAAGAAATAGTAAAGTATTCTACAGACAGAAATAACAAAAGAAAAAAATCAGGATAGGGCCGCTAAGGGCTACAGACGATAAAGTCACAGGTAATAGGAATGACAGCGAAATGGCAGAAATAATTACTTTGCCTCACTATTTACCAGGGAGACTAACATGGTGGGCATGACATTAGAAGGAGAGAATAAAAATGATATAAAGATAGAAAGAGGGGAGATAATTGATAAATTAATCAAATTTAGGGAGGATAAAACCCCATGTGTGTGTGTCTGTCTAGTCAGCATGAATTTCAAAAGGGAAGGTCATGCTTGACCAACCTTATTGAATTCTTTGAAGAAGCAACAAAAAGGGAAATGTAGTAGATGTAATGTATTTGGATTTTCAAAAGGCCTTCCATAACGTGCCGCATTGTAGACTCACAACTAAGATCACAGCACGTGGAGTCGAGAATGCATAGCAAGCTGGCTACAAAACACAAAACAGGGAGTAGGGTTTAAAGGTAGTTATTCAGACTGGCAAAAGGTGGGAAGTGGTGTGCCACGAGAATCGGAGCTGGGACCACTGTTGTTCACCATCTACATAAACGATTTGGACTCTGGAATCAGAAGTACAATTTCAAAATTTGTGGACGATACCAAATTGGGGGGTATAGTTAATACCGAGGAGGACTGCGCCAAAATACAGGAAGACATTAATAAACTTGCAGAATGGGTGTGTAATTGGCAAATTAATTTCGTTGTAGATAAGTGTGAGGTATTACATTTTGGTTGGAAGACTAAGGGAGCCACATACTGCTTGGATAATAAGAGTCTAAATGGGTAAAGGAGCAGAGGGATCTGGGGGTACAGATACACAAATCACTAAAAGTAGCAACGCAGGTTAATAAGGCCATTTTTTAAAAAGGCAAACCAAGCACTGGTGTTCATTTCTAGATGGATAGAATTGAAAAGCAGAGAAGTTATGTTAAACTTGTTTGGAACCGTGGTTAGACCACACTTGGAGTACTGTGAACAGTTCTGGTCTCCATTATTATCAAAAGAGTATAGAGGCACTGGAGAAGGTGTTTTTAAAAAAAAAAGATTTCCTAGGCTGATACCAGAACTGAGAGGTTATACCTATCAGGAAAGATTGAGCGGGCTAGGGCTCTTTAGAAAAGAGAAGACTGAGGGGTGACCTGGTAGAGGTCTTTAAGATTATGAAAGGGTTTGATAGGGTAGAAGATGTTTCCTCTTGCGGGGAGATCAGAACCAGGGGCCATAAATATAAGATAGTCACTAATAAATCCAATGGGGAATTCAGGAGAAACTTCTTTACCCAGAGAGTGGTTAGAATGTGGAACTCGCTACCACATGGAGTAGTTGAGGCGACTAACATAGCTGCATTTAAGGCAAAACTAGATAAACACATGAGGGAGAAAGGAGTAGAAGGATATGCTGATGGGGTTAGATGATGTGGAGATGCCGGTGATGGACTGGGGTTGACAATTGTAAACCATTTTACAACACCAAGTTATAGTCCAACAAATTTATTTTAAATTCCACAAGCTTTCGGAGGCTTCCTCCTTCGTCAGGTGAACGGTTTCCACACCGTTCACCTGACGAAGGAGGAAGCCTCCGAAAGCTTGTGGAATTTAAAATAAATTTGTTGGACTATAACTTGGTGTTGTAAAATTGTTTACAAGGGTTAGATGAAAAAGAGAGGGAGGAGGCTCGTGTGGAACATAAACACCGGCATAGACCTGTTGAGCCGAAGAGCCTGTTTATGTGCTATACGTTCTATGCAATTCTATGTAACTGAAAACTACAGAAGTCAAGTTGCTATGTAATGTAGAGGGCCCATAAATCCTATCAGGAATGGCAAAGGAGGAATAGATAACGTAAAGATGACAAAGCATATATAAAGTTCAGTGCTCTTAAAATAGTCCCAGCACCTGGTTGAGGTGATTTGCAGCCATGCATTTTAAAGGAGCTTTGAATTTAAATTAGTGCAGCTTTATCTGGCCTTTATGTATGCTTTCTAAGTTCTGATGAGAGCCTAGAGGATTGGATTGTGGCTCCTTTATTTAAAAATGATAATCATGTGGAAAATGAAGACTGATTAATTCAAAATCTGTTGCAAGATAAGCCTATGAAATGATCTAGTGAGCGATCATTTGGAAAAGGGCAGTCGGTGTGAATTTGTGAAAGGGAGGTCATGTTTAACGTGCTGGAGTGTTTCGAAGATGTGGACAAGGGAAGTGTGTGTATAAAATAAAGTATATTTCTGTCTCCACATTTATAGTGGAACATGCCTATGGAAACTTGTCACTTGGCTCCATTGTTACCACTGTGGGTGGATGTAATTACAGTGACATGTTTACATAAGCAATTGCTATTATAAATGTGGACATAGGAATTTATAATGGGAATATAAAAATTTTGTCTGAGTCCCCAAGTTAAATTATCTGCCTTCTAACCCCACTTCACCTGATTATATTTAGTCTTGACTCCCTGTGCAAAGCCATGGGATACTGTGCCTCTTGTAAAGGATGTTCGAGACTTTGGAAGGCTTTGAGTGGGTAAACAGTGAAAGGCTATTTCTGCTTGTTGAATTGGTAATGAGGAGTATAAGCTCAGGATTATCACTAGAAGGACAAAGATGGAAGTTAGAAGAAGGGAGCACAGGCAGCTTGTGGTTATTGAATCAGGATTGCATAAGTATTTCTTCCCTCTTCCCTGCCCCCCACAACCATACCTAGGAGGTATCATACCCAGAACAATCTGTTTTTGTTAGACGTGTGCACTAGAAACAATAATGGGCTTCTCTGAAATTATTGGAAAAAATACACTTCTAAAAATTGATTTTTTTTTGCTATCTGTCTTTTTTTGGTAGAGTACATACAGATTTAATTATTTCTGTGCGCTGTTTCTGCAAGGTGCAAGAATACATACTTAGGTTTGAAAACCATAATTAATTATGTGCCTCTTTGATTTTTGTTGACTAGTATGTTGCAGTAACTGCTGAAGTTTTCTCTGAACTGAACTTGTTTTCTTGACTTGTAAACAGTCACATTATTTTGACCTATGGATGGATGATACCTTTTGAAAGGTGTGATATGACGCAAGCTGGATACAAGAATTTCATAGAATCATACAGCTCAGAGAGAGGCCATTCAGCCCACCGTACCTGCGTTGGCTCTTTTGAATGAGCGATCCAATTAGTTTCACTCCCCTGCTCTTTCCGCACAGGCCTGCAGTTTTTTCCTTTTCAAGTATATATCCAATTCCCTTTTGACGGTTACTATTGAATCTGCTTCCACCATCCTTTCAGGAAGTGCATTCCAGTTCATAATTCGCTGCATTTAACAAAAAAAAATTCTCCTCATCTTCCCCCTGATTGTTTTGCCAGTTATCTTAAAACTGTGCCCTCTGGTTACCGACCCTCCTGGCAGTGGAAACAGTATTGAATGACAATAGGAGATAAGGTTTTCGTATCACCCCACTCTTCCCTTGGCGAATAGTGTGAAGTAATGATAGGAATCGCAGGCTGATTAACAGTCTGACAGGCCGCAAGGTGAACACTCCTTCCATGGCCGTGACCATCTTTAGTGGGTGGTTAGCCCTGTATGGCGGGAGGGTTTTAGGGGCTCCCACAATCCAGACGATAATGGGGGGGCACCCACAGCTGGATGTCAACCAGAATTTTAGAGCTCCATTTTCCACTTGCTGGGACTGTCTGAGTGGAGTACAAACCCTGCACCACCTGACTGAGGTGGGAATGCTACCAATAAGCCAAATGCTTGCTCCAGAAGATAGTGATTCCAGTTTATTACTTCCAAGTAAGCTAAAATTTAGTGGAGTGAATTTTAGGGAAAATAGGTCAGGAGCAGTCTCTTTACTCAAAGACTGCTGAATGTTTGAAGCCATTTGGATGCCATGATGGGAGAGTTAAGGTGGTAGAGAGATGAACATTCATGGGCTGAATGGCCTTTTTTTTTGTGATGGTTGTCTCTGGTTGCACTTGTCTGACTGTATCTTTTTCTGCTGCTCTCTCTGGCTCCTGCTACCTGTGTATGTATCTAAGCGTGTGTCTCTCTCTTCTGGTTCCTTTTGCCTGTAGTTCACTTTCACTCTCTGTCTTGATCTTCAGTTGCCAGTCTGTTTTTGGTTCCTGTTGGCTGTGTTTCTGACTGAATATTCTTGTTTTTAGTGCCTCCAAAGGTGAAAGAAGCAAGTCTTATCTTCAAGTAAACTCTAGTGAGGAGGAGCAGCAGCTGCTGGATACTGGGCTGCCAGACTCTGGCTCTGTCACAGGTAAAGTTAAATGGGCATTTCTCTCAATGTTGCCCCCTTTTATGCTGCAGTGTAAATGTAATGTTTGCTGCTGGAGGGAGTGAAATCTGCCACTACTGACCAGAATTTAAGCTGACATCCGAAAGACCCAGCCAGATTATCGGTTGTTAATGCAATTTTGAACTAACTACTGACTGATGTGCCTTGAAGTTCTCTAATATAAAAGGGCAATGTATGTCGCCCACCTAACTTGTGTGTCAGCAGTTGCTTGTTTAACCCTGCTGCTCAGCAGAAATCAGTGCTGAACTTGTCTGTTCTAAATGGCCTACATCCACCTCTGTAACATCACCTGTCCCTGCCTCTACCCATCTGCTCCATTTGTGCTCCAGCCTCGACTATTCCAGTGCTCTCCTGGCCGGCCTCCCACCTTCCACCCTCCGTAAACTTCCAAAGCTCTGCTGCCTGTACCTTCACACTGAGTCCTGTTCATCCATCTCCCGTGCTCGCTGACCGACATTGATCCCTAGTCCGGCAACGCCTCGAATTTAAAATTCTCATCCTGTGTTCATATTCTTCCATAGCCTCGCCCCTCCTTATTTCTATAACCTCCTCCAGCCCTACAAACCTCCTAGCCTTCTGCTTTCCTCCAGTTATGGCCTCTTGCGCATTCCTTATTTCCATCGCCCCACCATTGGTGACCATGCTTTAAGCTGCATAGGCCCTAAGCTCTGGAACTCCCTCCCTAAACCCCTCCGCCTCTCTTGCCCTTCTCCTCCTTAAAACCTACCTCTTTCTCACCTGCCCTAATGTCCCTTTATGTGGCTCAATGTCAAATTTTGTCTGATGATCGCTCCTGTGAAGCGCCTTAGGACATTTTGCTTTTAAATGCAAGTTGTTGTTTGTTGCTGATTGTGGTTATAAGGAACCTTTTTGTTGTTCATGTGTATCTTTGTAAAAAATGATGGTTTTCCTCTTCTTGAGGCTCACTTCGGATTCTGTTGACTTTTAAAGCATATGCTGGAATGCTGAATCAAAAGCAAAATACTGCGGATGCTGGAAATCTGAAAAAAAACCCAGAAAATGCTGGAGAAGCTCAGCAAGTCAGGCAACATCTGTGGAGAAAGAAACAGAGTTACTGTTGATTTACTGAGCTTCTCCAGCATTTTCTGTTTTTATCCCTGGAATGCTGAAACAGCTGGTGGTATTTATGCATGTCTGGTCTCCAGACTTCTGTTTAGTCTCTTTACTGCCTTTACAATAGATTCCAGGTACAAGAATCACGTTTAAATACTGACTGTGTCACAAGATTTATTTTGTCATTTTTAAGCTGGCCAAGCTGAAGGGTGTAGTGCTGGAGAGTGGGACACTTTCCCATTTTGGATGTCAAATGGCATCATCAAGCACACCCAGATCAGGTTGGATGCAGAGTAAATATTCCTGTATTCTGTGCCCAACAATCTGCGAAAACCAAAGTGTCAGCCTTGGCTTAGTGGTAGCACACTTCATCTGAGTCAGAAGGTTATGGGTTCAAATCCCAATCTAGAAATTTGAGCACATAATCCAGGCTGACATTTCAGTGCAGTACTGAGGGGGTTCTGCCCTGTCAGATGTGCCGTCTTTTGGATGAGACATTAAACCAAGGCACTGGCTGCCCTCTCAGGTGGGCGTAAAAGACCCCCACTAATTGAAGAAGAGCAGGGGAGTTCTCCCTGGTGTCCTGGCCAATATTTATCCTTCAATCAACATCGCTAAAACAGATTATCTGGTCATTATCTCATTGCTGTTTGTAGGACCTTGCTGTGTTCAAATTGGCTGCTGCATTTCCTACATTATAACAGTGACTACACTCCAAAAGTACTTCATTGGCTGTAAAGTGCTTTGGGATGTCCTGAGGTTGTGAAAGGTGCTATGTAAATACAAGCTCTTACTTCCTTAACCTGGCTTCAGAAGGGCACCTCATCCAGCACCATTGTGACATTTGTCCATTTCTCACCGTAGCCATCCTGTACCTTTGAGTGAAATTGCGGGTTAGTGCTGAATTGGGGGTCACCTTGTGTTGTGGAATACGTGCTCTTAAAGAACTTTTTTTACCGGCTGGCTTTATGCTGGAAGTTTTTTTCCATGATTTATGCCTCTGAAAATTATTTTGAGTGGCAGTAAATTGTGTGCAGTTTAATCTTTACCAGGTTTTGACAGTGTGGATAGGTTTAGTATTGGGCCTATTTAGTGGCTTCATACCAATGCACTGTAGGAAGGATCAGACTTAAGCCAATACTGTCCCACCACCAGTGACAGACATTTGACTACCAGTATCTCTCCCTAGAATTATACAACTCAGTACTCCCACCACCACAGCTACCGGGGATATGCCTGTGGCCACTAGTGCTTCACTCTGCTGTTGTACAGCTCAAAATGCTCTGGCCAGATGCAAACCACGTTTGGAAGGACAGTCTCTGCAATTGTATCATTGGGTATCTTTCCGTACTTCAAATGGACGCGTATGAAAATTTCAGATGTCCACTTTTCTAGTACGCACTAAGCTGACTGTCGCCAGAGTGCTAAGTTACTCATTTGGATTAGAAATCAGTGCTGCTAAATATTTTTGCTGGTGAGTTATTTTTGACCAAATCTTCTCGGTGTAGCACTGCTTGTTCAAGCACCACTCAGTAACACTGCAGGTTTGGGATTTATCCCTCTGTCCTGTTGAAGGCACAGAGTATAGTTCCATGGGTGCGGGTACCCTGTTCTTCACGTGTGGGTCTTGACAGTGATTGTGAAAGGTATCGCTGTCACGTACACACCCTGTACAGCAGGAATCACTGGGTAGGGGAATAAACTAATGGCAAAATCTCCTTGTTATGGTTTATTCAGAAGTATTTCTGGTACAAGAATTTGTTTCTTGTACAAGATTTCTTGTTCTGGGCTGGGACCAGGATACTAGTGGAAAGGATGAAATGGGCGGTCACAAAGACTTTAAAATAGTACGTGGTGATTAAGGATGAAATTACTTCAATGATAAGAGCGGATTTAATGAGAGGTAAGCAGGCAGTAAAGACTTTATGGGTAGAATTCATAGAATCATAGAAGTTTGCAACATGGAAACAGGCCCTTCGGCCCAACATGTCCATGTCGCCCAGTTTATACCACTAAGCTAGTCCCAGTTGCCTGCACTTGGCCCATATCCCTCTATACCCATCTTACCCATGTAACTGTCCAAATGCTTTTTAAAAGACAAAATTGTACCCGCCTCTACTACTGCCTCTGGCAGTTCGTTCCAGACACTCACCACCCTTTGAGTGAAAAAATTGCCCCTCTGGACCCTTTTGTATCTCTCCCCTCTCACCTTAAATCTATGCCCCCTCGTTATAGACTCCCCTACCTTTGGGAAAAGATTTTGACTATCTACCTTATCTATGCCCCTCATTATTTTATAGACCTCTATAAGATCACCCCTTAACCTCCTACTCTCCAGGGAAAAAAGTCTCAGTCTATCCAACCTCTCCCTATAAGTCAAACCATCAAGTCCCGGTAGCATCCTAGTAAATCTTTTCTGCACTCTTTCTAGTTTAATAATATCCTTTCTATAATAGGGTGACCAGAACTGTACACAGTATTCCAAGTGTGGCCTAACTAATGTCTTGTACAACTTCAACAAGACATCCCAACTCCTGTATTCAATGTTCTGACCAATGAAACCAAGCATGCTGAATGCCTTCTTCACCACCCTATCCACCTGTGACTCCACTTTCAAGGAGCTATGAACCTGTACTCCTAGATCTCTTTGTTCTATAACTCTCCCCAATGCCCTACCATTAATGGAGTAGGTCCTGGCCCGATTTGATCTACCAAAATTAAGAAATAGAAAGGATTTAAAACTGTAGCGGGAGTTGTGTATAGGCCCTTTGGTAGCAGCTGTGAAGTGGCAGAATATATAAGTGCAGAGATTAGACAAGCATGTAGCAAAGACAGTGTGGTTTTAATGGGGGATTTTAACTTTCATATTGATTCAGATAAGCAGACGAACTCATGTCAGAAAGGTAGTAAATTTCTTGTGTGTTCAAGACACCTTTCTGCCCTAGAACCAATAAGGGAGCAGGCCATATTAGATGTGGTAATGAGTAATGAGCCAGATTTAGTTACAGCCTATCGGCGTGTGAACGTTTATCTAATAGCGCTCACAATACGATAGAGTTCAATGTTGTGTTTGAAAGGGAGACACTTGTATCAGCTACTAAGATTCTAAATTTAGGTAAGGCCTACCTCAACGGGATGAGACCGAGACTATCCACAGTAAACTGCGAAAATCTGTTAATGGGTAAATCGATACGAGATCAGTGGGATGTGTTCAAAGAAGAATTTAATGTGATACAGAACCAGTTTATACCCCTAAGGGGCAAGAGCTCTACTTGCCAAAAAAAACCAGCCATGGACGACAAAAGAGGTAAGGGACAATATAAAACTAAAAGAATAAGCATACAAAAATGCAAAAAATAGCACAGACACTGGCAACTGGGAGAGATGCAAAGGGTGACAAAACAGATAGTAGAAGCTACAAAAAGGGAGTATGAAAATAAGTTCCCACGGAATTTACTTCCTCCTATTTAGACTTTTATTTTCTCCCCTTGTCCAGTCTCTTCCGACCTACATCCGCGACTCTTCTGTCACCCTCCGCCACTTTAACCGTTTCCAGCTCCCTGGCCCTAACCGTCTCCTTTTCATCATAGACGTCCAGTCCACCTCCATCCCTCACCAGGACAACCTGCGGGCCCTCCGCTTCTTCCTTAAACAGAGGCCCAACCAGTCCCCATCCACCATCTCCCTCTTCCGCCTGCTGAACCTGTTCTTACGTTGAACAACTTCTCCTTTGACTATGTCTGCCTTTCTGTGGGATACGTGGAACATTCTTTGTTCCAGTCCGACTCAGGTCCCCTCCCTCGCCTTTTTTTTCTGGTACATCGATGACTGTATCGATGCAGTTTCCTGCTCTCGCCCCGAACTGGAAAATTTCATCAACTTTGCTTCCAATTTCCACCCTTCCCTCACCTTCACATGGTCCATCTACGACTCTTCCCTTTCCTTCCTCGACTTCTCTATCTCCATTTCTGGGGATAGGCTGTCAACCAATGTCTATTATAAGCCCACCGACTCCCACAGCTACCTTGATTACATTTCCTCCCACCCTGTTTTCTGCAAGGACTCTATTCCCTTCTCCCAGTTTCTCCGTCGCATCTGTTCTGACGATGCCACCTTCCACACCAGTGCTTCCGATATGTCTTCCTTTTTCTTCAACCGAGGATTTCCCTCCACTGTAGTTGACAGGGCCCTCGACCGTGTCTGTCCTATTTCCCGCACTTCTCCCCTTCCCCTCCCTCCCAGAGCTATGATGGGGTCCCCCTTGTCCTCACCTTCCACCCCACCAGCCTCCACATTCAACGTATCATCCTCCGCCAGCTCCAGCGCGATCCCGCCACCAAACATGTCCTCCCCTCCTTTCAGCATTCCGAAGGGACTGCTCCCTCCATGACACCCTGGTCAGCTCTTCCAACACTCGCTTTCCTCCCCACGTCACCTTCCCGTGCGAGCGCAGGAGATGCAACACCTGCCCTTTCACCTCCTCCCTTCCCACTGTCCAGGGCCCCAAACACTCCTTCCAGGTGAAACACCGGTTTACCTGTACATCTTTCAATTTAGTATACTGTATTCGCTGCTTACGATGCGGTCTCCTCTACATTGGGGGAGACCAAACACGGATTGGATGATCGCTTTGCTGAACACCTCCGGTCTGGCCACAAGCGTGACCCTGACCTGCCAGTTGCTTGCCATTTTAATTCCCTGTCCCCGTCCCACTCCCACTCTGACCTCTCTGTCCTCGGCCTCTTGCACTGTTCCAATAAAGCTCAACATAATTGGAAAATAGGAATTTGGAACAGGAGTAGGCCATTCAGCCCCTCGAGCCTGCTCCGCCATTTGATAAGATCATGGCTGATCTGTGATCTAACTCCATATACCTGCCTTTGGTTGCCAAAAAGCTATCTATCTCAGATTTAAATTTAGCAATTGAGCTAGCCTCAATTGCTGTTTGCAGAAGAGAGTTCCAAACTTCTACCACCTTTTGTGTGTAGAAATGTTTTCTAATCTCGCTCCTGAAAGGTCTGGCTCTAATTTTTAGACTGTGCGCCCTACTCCTAGAATCCCCAACCAGCGGAAATAGTTTCTCTCTATCCACCCTATCTGTGCCCCTTAATATCTTATAAACTTTGATCAGATCACCCCTTAACCTTCGAAACTCTAGAGAATACACCCCCAATTTGTGTAATCTCTCCTCGTAACTTAACCCTTGAAGTCTGGGTATCATTCTAGTAAACCTACGCTGCACTCCCTCCAAGGCCAATATGTCCTTCGGAAGGTGCGGTGCCCAGCACTGCTCTCAGTACTCCAGGTGTGGTCTAACCAGGGTTTTGTATAGCTGCAGCATAACTTCTGCTCCCTTGTACTCTAGTCCTCTAGATATAAAGGCCAGCATTCCATTAGCCTTCTTGATTATTTTCTGCACCTGTTCATGACACTTCAATGATCTATGTACCTGAAACCCTAAGTCCCTTTGGACATCCACTGTTTTTAACTTTTTACCATTTAGAAAGTACCCTGTTCTATCTTTTTTGACCCAAAGTGGATGACCTCACATTTGCCTACATTGAATTCAATTTGCCACAGTTTTGCCCATTCACCTAATCTATCAATATCCCTTTGTAATTTGATGTTTTCATCTACACTGCTTACAATGCCACCAATCTTTGTGTCGTCGGCAAACAGCTCAAGGAACAGCACTTCATCTTTCATTTAGGCACTTTACAACTTTCCGGACTCACTATTGATTTCAATAACTTCAGATCATAACCACTGCTCCCATTTTTTTTCAGTATGTATGTATATATTTTTTTATTTATAGGACTGCAGCTGCTGGTTATGTTTCTGCTGTTGCCATTTACAGCTACTCTAGAACGATCTTTTGTTTCTTAACTTGTCACATTACCACCCTTCTTGCCTTGTACCATTATCCCTTTTGTCATTTAATCACTCTTGCCCTCTACCCTATCACAGACCTTCTCTTTTGTTCTTTCCTACCCTCCCCTCCCTCTCTCCCCCTACTCCTCCTCCCCGGAATGTTAACTCTGTTTCTTTCTCCACAAATGCTGCCTCACTTGCTTAGCTTTTCCAACATTTTCTGTTTTTATTTCAGATTTCCAGAATCCGCAGCATTTTGATTTTAATGAAAAGAAACTTGCAAGGGATATCAAAATCAACACACATTTTTACAATTTTATATTGGGGAAAAAGAAGGTGGTCAAGATGTGGGCCTCTTAAAAACTGATAATAATGATATTGTAAATGAAAATAAGGAAATGCGGACATGTTAAATAATTACTTTGTGCCAGTATTTACAGGATAGCATGCTGAACACCCCAAGGAAACTAATTTTGAATCAGGGATGGGGATTCAATATAATTAATGTAAACAAATTAACAGTAATGAAAAAATAATGGTACTAAAGAGTGACAAATCCACAGGACCAGATGGTTTCCCTCCCAGGTTTTTAAAGGAAGTATGTGAGAACATTGCATAAACCCTAACTATAATCTTCCAAAGTTTTATCTATTTAGGAACCGTTCCTTTAGATTGGAAAATTGCACGTCACTCTGCTATTTAAGAAAGGTAAAAGAAGGAAAGCGAGGAATTATAGATCAGTTAGCCTAACTTTTGTTGGGAAATTACTTGAGTTTATAATTAAGGATAGAGTGACTGAACAATTCAAATTTTCAACTGATCAGAGAGAGCCAGCCTGCATTTGTGAAGGGTAGGTCATACCTGATGAACCTGATTGAATTTTTTGAAGAGGTGACTAAAATAGTGGACAGGGATGTTGTTTATATGGACTTCCAGAAGGCATTTGATAAAGTCCCTCATAATAGACTGTTAACTAAAGTTGAAGCTCATGGAATTGAGGGCAAATTATTGACCTGGTTAGGAAATTGGCTGAATGACAGGAGACAGAGTAAGGATAATGGGAAGGTATTCAAATTGGCAGGATGTGACTAGTGGTGTCCCACAGGGATCTATTGGGGGGCCTCAACTATTCACTGTATTTATTAATGACTTAGATGACTGGATAGAGAGCCACATATCCATGTTTGCCGATGGCACAAAGATAGGCAGCATTGTAAGCAGTGTAGATTGAAGCATAAAATTACAGAAAGATATTAATAGATTAAGTGAATGGACAAAACTGTGGCAAATGGATTTCGATGTAGGCAAGTGTGAGGTCATCCACTTTGGATCTAAAAAGGATAGATCAGAGTACTTTCTAAATGGTGAAAAGCTCAAAACAGTGGAGGTCCAAGGAGTCTTAGGGGTCCATGTACATAGATCATTAAAATATCATGGACAAGTACAGAAAATAATCAAAAAGGCTAATGAATGCTGGCCTTTATATCTAAAGGACTAGAATACAAGGGGATAGAAGTTATGCCACAGCTATACAAAGCCCTTGTTAGACCACACCTGGAGTACTGTGTTCAGTTCTGGGCACCACACCTTAGGAAAGATATACTGGTCTTGGAGGGAGTGCAGCGTAGATTTACTAGAATGATACCTGGACTCCAAGGGTTAAATTACAAGGAGAGATTACACAAACTAGGGTTGTATACCCTGGAATTTAGAAGATTAAGGGGTGATTTGATTGAAGTTTAAGATATTAAAGGGAACTGATAGTTTCTCCCTATCTACCCTATTTCCACTGGTTGGGGAGTTTGGGACTAGGGGACATAGCCTAAAAATTAGAGCCAGGACATTTAGGAGTGAAGTTAGGAAACACTTCCACACACAAAGGGTGGTAGAGGTTTGAAACTCTCTTCCGCAAATGGCAGTTGATGCTAGCTCAATTGTTAATTTTAAATCTTAGATTGATAGATTTTTGTTAACCAAAGGTATTAAGGGATATGGGGCTAAGGTGGGTATATAGAGTTAGGTCACAGATCAGCCATTTTCTCATTGAATGGCAGAACAGGCTCGAGGGGCTAAATGGCCAATTCCTCTGTTCCTAATTATAAGTGCCACTGATTATGATGGCTAAGTAGAAATACCAATTTCCTGACTAAAGCCATTCCTTTTTTTTGCTGCAGATTACAAAAACACTGGGGTCTCGTTCACTAGGAATGACATTTTTACAGTGAGCCCTTCCCTCCCCCAGAAATCCTAAATGTATTTAATCACAGCATTGTCTACACTGTATAGCTGTGTAACTTGATCACAAAATGCACCTTGCAGTTTTGTATAAAGCTAGATGTTGAGTGCTGCTGGTAGTGGACATTGCTAGGGCTTGGTGGAAGCCACCTTATTCTGTTCTGCAGTGCCTGATGCCTGTTCAGTTGGTACAGGCCTTTGTTTTTTCCCCTGCTCTGCTGAAGGCAGAAGAATGGTTTTTGCCAGATTATAGCTCTGGGCATTGGGAGCTTTCTGGTACCTCACTCAAGTGGTCATTCTTCATGTGAGTTGAGAAAGCAAGTGTTGGCAGGCTGTGGAAATCATAGCCAAGCATTATTCTGTCATTGCATGCCCTTCCAGTGGGCATTGGAGACTGATCAGGTTGAGTTCCATCTCCCTAGCCCAGGGCCACCAAGGGTGAGTGTAATAACCCAATTGTTACCCTGGATCAGCTGATACAACACAGACTGGAATCAAACTCTGGACCTCTTGCTCTGTTTGGCTTGGAGCCTCATTGGGTAGTGACTTTATTGAACAATCGGGGTTATTTGTAACCATTTGAATATGTGCTCTGACCTGTGTTTCCTTTCACAGAATCTAGAAACGGTGCGATGGCTGAGTCTAAGGCTGGTGAGATGGCTGATCCTGAGGTGGATGAGATCATAACAGCCAGCATGTTGGAAGAGGAAAGGCAGCTGGAGAGGGAAGGCCAGGAAGAGGAGAGAAAGCTGATGCAGCAAGTAAGGGTCTTTGTTAAATTACAGTGTCATCCACAACATTAGCTGCTGCAGCAAGCTTGTGTTTGTGCATATATTGGGGGGTGGGGGTGACATTAAATGGGAAGAGAGCATTCAGGTTGTTAGGAATTTTTAAGTTCTGAGGGAATATTAAGGCAGTTGGGCTTGTTTCCTTTGGAAAAGAGACTGAAGTGAAGTTTGCAAGACTATAAAGGGAATTCACAAAACCTTTCCAAACAAATTGTTCACTATGGTGGAAGGCTTAAATACCGGGGGACAGAAGTTAAAACTAAGAAGTTTGGAATAAGAAGGAAAGTCAGGGTGATTTTTTTTCAGCAGCTTAAGGTGTTTATGAAATAAGTAACCTTTGAAATGAATTGTGTTAATGGTTTTGAGGCGCTTGAGAACGTGCATTTATATAATGCCCTGTAAAATCCTCAGGAGCCTCAGTGCTTCCCAACTAATTTTGAAGTGCATCTACTGTTACGCAGATTAAATAGAGCACCCAATTTTGCACACAGCGACATCCTACAAACTTTTAAATGAATGATTAGTTAATCTGTTTTTGTTAGCATTGGCTAAGGGAAAACATGGAGAATATTTCCTACTCTTCAGAGGGTGCCATGTGATCTTTAAAGATCCACCTGACCAGGCAGATGTCTCAGTCGAAAGGCAGCACCTCTAACAGTGCAGCACTCCCTCAGTACTACAACGAAGTAGAATCATTTTTGATGTGAAAGGGGATTGGAGTGTATTGAGAAGATGAGTAGGTTGGGTTGATCTGGAGAAAAAGGTAATGACTTGTCTGTGTCTAAAGGATTCTTATATTCGTAAAAGATTCTTGTGGCTAAATTTCAGTGTTTACAGAGTGTGAGTGTTAAACTAGAAATGAATCAATGTGTTGCTCTGATTTCCTTCGTGTCCCCTCGTTTCTCTTTCTAGGCAAAAATGTTCTGGGAAAAAGACTCACGTGAAATGCGTTATAAGCGATTACAACACTTGCTGGAGAAGAGTAACATTTACTCCAAGTTCTTGCTGACCAAGATGGAGCAACAGCAGCTGGAGGTAGCATCTCAGTGTGTTTTGTTCCTTTAGACGCAATGCTGCTGGGGAGGAGGATGTTGTCTAGATCACAGCAGCCAGGGGTGAATAGTGTAAATGTGAGGATAAATGAGTATCCTAAAAGTAAGAAGAAAAACTGAATGCTGGGAATCAAAACTGCTATAACAAAGGGTCCCACCTGATTTGTTAGCCTGTCAGTTTCTACTTCATACCCTGACAGACGTATTGTGTATTTTCAGCATTTTCTGATGAATATTGTGCAGTTTGCTTGATTTGCCTTTTGGACATAAGGGAGCGTTTATACAGGACTTTCCCTCAGGAGATGAAATAGGTGGGTAGAGTCCATGGGCTGTGGGACGGGATTAAATGTGTAGGGAGAATGTACATGGGCTGTGGGAGGAGATTAAATGGGGGTGGGTTGAGTCCATGATAGGGTAGGGTGGATATGGGTTGTGGGAGGAGATTAAATGGGTGGATAGAGTCCACATGGGCTGTAGGAGGGGATTAAATGTATAGGGAGAGTCCTTGATAGGGTAGTGTGTACATGGGCTGTGGGAGGGGATTAAATGGGTGGGTACAATGTACATGGGCTGTGGGAGGAGCATAATTGATGGACCAAGTGGCCTGAATTCAGCCTTCCTTCCCTTATCTGTACTCGTACAAAGTGCCTACATTCAAAGTAGGTGCCAGATAACTGCTTTAGCGTTCAGTTTGTTATTTGGAATATTGCTGCATCAGGTTGAAGGTTCAAGACACTACAGATTTTGATAGTTTGTCCAAACTATCTGAATGATGAAGTAGTAATGACCTCACTGCACAATTGGGCTTAGGGTGTAAAAGCACTGCTCGTTGTGACACTGAGCCATATGAACCAGGTCTGCTCAATTAGCTGATATAAATTGGGGCAGCAGTTGGTTCTGCACCCTTGGGTTAGGCAGGGGAACAATCAACTGGGACTGCTGCTTCAGTTCACTATTCAGTACCCTTGCTGGAAAATAAGTGGGTATTGCTGTCTGACAAAGACCATGATGTGGAGATGCCGGTGATGGACTGGGGTGGACAAACGTAAGGAATCTTGCAACACCAGGTCCAACAGTTTTATTTGAAAATCACAAGCTTTTGGAGGCTTTCTCCTTCGTCAGATGAGTGTGGGATTCCATGAAAGGTACCGCATATATAGTCAGAGAACAATGCCTGGTGATTACAGATAATCTTTCCAACTGCCCGTCATCAAGGCAATCAAAGGAATTGAATAGTGTTCATACAGAGAGACATTACATACAAGACTACTGAATATACAAACGGTCAGAACCCAAAGACAGACAGACAGAGAGAAACATCCGAAAGGAAGAGAAAGAGAGAGAATGACCAGTTGTATTAAAAACAAATAACTTTTTTTTCGCTGGTGGGGTTACGTGCAGCGTGACATGAACCCAAGATCCCGGTTGAGGCCATCCTCATGGGTGCGGAACTTGGCTATCAATTTCTGCTCGACGATTTTGCGTTGTCGTGTGTCTCGAAGGCCGCCTTGGAGAACGCTTACCCGAAGATCAGTGGCTGAATGTCCTTGACTGCTGAAGTGTTCCCCGACTGGGAGGGAACCCTCCTGTCTGGCGATTGTTGCGCGGTGTCCGTTCATCCGTTGTCGCAGTGTCTGCATGGTCTTGCCAATGTACCATGCTCCGGGGCATCCTTTCCTGCAACGTATGAGGTAGACAACGTTGGCCGAGTCACAGGAGTATGAACCATGTACCTGGTGGGTGGTGTCCTCTCGTGTGATGGTGGTATCTGTGTCGATGATCTGGCATGTCTTGCAGAGGTTGCCGTGGCAGGGTTGTGTGCTGTCGTGGATGTTGTTCTCCTGAAAGCTGGGTAATTTGTTGCGAACGATGGTCTGTTTGAGGTTGGGTGGCTGTTTGAAGGCGAGTAGTGGAGGCGTGGGGATGGCCTTAGCGAGGTATTCATCGTCATCGACAGGGAACCCATCGTACAGGGAACCCCCAGCTTCTGTTGCGACACTACAGACTTCCTACAAAAACTCAGCACCCACGGACCAGTTGAACCAGGAACACTTCTCGCCATGATGGACGTCTCGGCACTCTACACCAGTATCCCCCACGATGACTGCATCGCTGCGACAGCCTCAGTACTCAACACCAACAACAACCAATCTCCAGACGCCATCCTACAACTCATCCACTTCATCCTGGATCACCTTCGATAACCAGTTCTTTACCCAAGCACATGGAACAGCCGTGGGGACCAAATTCGCACCCCAATACACCAACATTTTCATGCACAAGTTCAAGCACGACTTCTTCACTGCACAGGACCTCCAACCAACGCTATACACCAGATACATCGACGACATTTTCTTCCTATGGACCCACGGCGAAGAATCACTGAAGAGACTACACGATAACATCAACAAGTTCCATCCCACCATCAAACTCACCATGGACTACTCCTCAGAATCGGTTTCTTTCTTGGACACATGAATTTCCATCAAAGACGGGCACCTCAGCACCTCACTCTACCGCAAGCCCACGGACAACCTCACGATGCTCCATTTTTCCAGCTTCCACCGTAACCACGTCAAAGAGGCCATCCCCTATGGACAGGCCCTGCGAATACACAGGATCTGCTCAGATGAGGAGGAACGCGATGGACACCTACAGACGCTGAAAGACGCCTTCGTAAGAATGGGATACGATGCTCGATTCGTCGATTGACAGTTCCGACGGGCCACAGCGAAAAATCGCATAGACCTCCTCAGAAGACAAACACGGGACGCAACCAACAGAGTACCCTTTGTCGTCCAGTAGTTCCCCGGAGCGGCGAAACTACGCCATGTTCTCCGCAGTCTTCAACATGTCATCGATGACGACGAATACCTCGCTGAGGCCATACCCACGCCTCCACTACTCGCCTTCAAACAGCCACCCAACCTCAAACAGACCATCGTTCGCAGCAAATTACCCAGTTTTCAAGAGAACAACGTCCACGACGCCACATAACCCTGCCAAGGCAACCTCTGCAAGACATGCCAGATCATCGACACAGATACCACCATCACACGAGAGGACACCACCCACCAGGTACATGGTTCATACTCCTGTGACTCGGCCAACGTTGTCTACCTCATACGTTGCAGGAAAGGATGCCCCGGAGCATGGTACATTGGCGAGACCATGCAGACATTGCGACAACGGATGAACGGACACCGCGCAACAATCGCCAGACAGGAGGGTTCCCTCCCAGTCGGGGAACACTTCAGCAGTCAAGGACATTCAGCCACCGATCTTTGGGTAAGCGTTCTCCAAGGCGGCCTTCGAGACACACGACAACGCAAAATCGTCGAGCAGAAATTGATAGCCAAGTTCCGCACCCATGAGGACGGCCTCAACCGGGATCTTGGGTTCATGTCACGCTACACATAACCCCACCAGCGAAAAAAAAGTTACCTGTTTTTAATACAACTGGTCATTCTCTCTCTCTTCCTTTCGGATCTCTGTCTCTGTCTCTGTCTCTGTCTGTCTGTCTTTGGGTTCTGACCGTTTGTATATTCAGTAGTCTTGTATGTAATGTCTCTCTGTCTGAACACTATTCAACTCCTTTGATTGCCTTGAAAACGGGCATTTGGAATGATTATCTGTAATCACCAGGCATTGTTCTCTGACTGTATATGTGGTACCTTTCATGGAATCCCACACTCACCTGACAAAGGAGAAAGCCTCCGAAAGCTTGTGATTTTCGAATGAAACTGTTGGACTATAACCTGGTGTTGTAAGATTCTTTACATTTGACAAAAACCAAGTCAAGTTCTGCTTGCTTCTACCCCCACAGTCGAGAAGGCTTGACCACTTGGGGTGAGTTAGTGGAAAACTGTCGGTGCCTGTGGGCGTGAGACTGTGGCTTCAGGAAGGGATGGGGGACGAATAGGAAATATTTTTCTTTTTACTAAGAGCCTCTTGGTGAAAGCTCGCCCTGGAATGCAGGGGGAATTTGCCTCTGATTTTATTTTTTAAAATTATATTCGGATGTTAAGGAAACTACCTTTTCTTTCGCACTGGATTCCTGGACAAGTTATGCCTTTGTTTCTAACAGGAACAACAACGAAAAGAAAAGCTTGAAAAAAAGAAAAAGCTGCTGGTGACAGCTGAAACGGTAATGTCTAGACCGCTCTACGTTGTTGTGAGATTATTTGTGGTCATTAAGGTGAAGGGAATCAGTGCTGGGGAATCTCATACTTTCCATTTCAGACTCCCTCACTCTGCCATACTTCTGCATCAAATTTTTATCTACTCTTCACTGAAAAAATTTAATGGTCTCTGCCTCAACTACTTCCTGTGACAAAGCATGCCATACTCTAACAACTTCCTGTGTAAAGAAGTTTATCCTTGGGAGTAGAATATATTGTCTATTACACGATATAATACTTCTGTGCTTATAACAGAAAGAAAGAAAGAGCTTGCATTTACATAGTGCCTTTCAAAACCTGAGGACATCCTAAAGTGTTTCATAGCCAATGAAGTACTTTTGAAGTGTAGTCACTAACGCAGTGTAGGTAGACAGGGCAGCCAATTTGCGCACAGCAAAGTCCCACAAACAGCAATGAGATAGATGCCCAAGAAAACTATTTTAATGATCTTGATTGAGATAATTGGTGGCCAGGACACCAGGAGAACTCCTTCGGATAGTGCCATAGGATCTTTTACATCCATCCTGAGGAGGCAGATGGGGCCTTGGTTTAATGTATATAATGAAAGACGGCGCCCTCGACAGTGCAGCACTCCCTCAGTACTGCACTGAAGTGTCAGCCTAGATTATGTGCTCAAGTCTGTGGAGTGGGGCTTGAACCCATGACCTCCTGACTCAGGTGTGATTGCTATTTTCAAGTTTTCAAAAGGCATTTGCAAAGGTCCCACATAAAAGATCCTTACACTAGGTAAGGGCTCATGGGGTTGGGGGTAGTATATTAGCATGGATAGAAGATTGGTTGAAGGACAGAAAACAGAGAGTAGGGATAAACGGGTCATTCTCAGGTTGGCAGGCTGTAACTAGTGGGGTGCCGCAAGGATCAGTGCTTAGGCGTCAGCTATTTACAATCTATATTAATGACTTCGATGAAGGGATCAAGTAATGTGTCCAAGTTTGCTGACGATTCAAAGCTAAGTGGGAAAGTAAGCTGTGAGGAGGACACAGAGTCTACAAAGGGATAGAGATAGGCTAAGTGAGTGGGCAAAAAGGTGGCAGATGGAGTATAATATGGAGAAATGTGAGGTTATTCACTTTGGTAGGAAGAATAGAAAAACAGAATATTTTTTAAATGGTGAGAAACTATTAAATGTTGGTGTTCAGAGAGATTTGGGTGTCCTGGTACACCAAACACAAAAAGTTAGCATGCAGGTACAGTATTGGTAGGAGTGACCACCGCACAGTCCTCGTGGAGACTGAGGGCTGAGGGCACCATCCAACGTGTTGTGTGGCACTACCACCGTGCTAAATGGGATAGATTCAGAACAGATCTAGCAGCTCAAAACTGGGCATCCATGAGGCGCTGTGGGCCATCAGCAGCACAATCTGTAACCTCATGACCCGGCATATTCCTCACTCTACCATTACCAACAAGCCAGGGGATCAACCCTGGTTCAATGAGGAGTGTAGAAGAGCATGCCAGGAGCAGCACCAGGCGTACCTAAAAATGAGGTGCCAACCTGGTGAAGCTACAACTCAGGACTACATGCATGCTAAACAGCGGAAGCAACATGCTATAGACAGAGTTAAGCGATTCCACAACCAACGGATCAGATCAAAACTCTGCAGTCCTGCCACATCCAGTCGTGAATGGTGGTGGACAATTAAACAATTAACGAGAGGAGGAGGCTCTGCAAACATCCCCATCCTCAATGATGGCAGAGTCCAGCACGTGAGTGCATTTGCAACCATCTTCAGCCAGAAGTGCCGAGCGGATGATCCATCTCGGCCTCCTCCCGATATTTCCACCATCACAGAAGCCAGTCTTCAGCCAATTTGATTCACTCCACGTGATATCAAGAAACGGCTGAGTGCACTGGATACAACAAAGGCTATGGGCCCTGACAACGCCCCGACTGTCGTGCTGAAGACTTGTGCTCCAGAACTAGCTGCGCCTCTAGCCAAGCTGTTCCAGTACAGCTACAACACTGGCATCTACCCGACAATGGAAAATTGCCCAGGTATGTCCTGTCCACAAAAAGCAGGACAAATCCAATCCGGCCAATTACTGTCCCATCAGTCTACTCTCAATCATCAGCAAAGTAATGGAAGGTGTCGTTGACCGTGCTATCAAGCAGCACTTACTCACCAATAACCTGCTCACCGATGCTCAGTTTGGGTTCCGCCAGGATCACTCTGCTCCAGACCTCGTTACAGCCTTGTCCAAACATGGACAAAAGAGCTGAATTCCAGAGGTGAGGTGAGAG
Source organism: Heptranchias perlo (assembly GCF_035084215.1). NCBI lineage: Eukaryota > Metazoa > Chordata > Chondrichthyes > Hexanchiformes > Hexanchidae > Heptranchias > Heptranchias perlo. Next base: position 49,674,832 of record NC_090345.1, on the reverse strand, counting down.
TGACTGCCCTTGACATCAAGGCAGCATTTGACCGAGTGTGGCACCAAGGAGCCCTAGTAAAATTGAAGTCAATGGGAATCGGGGAAAACTCTCCAGTGGCTGGAGTCATACGTAGCACAAAGGAAGATGGTAGTGGTTGTTGGAGGCCAATCATCTCAGCCCCAGGGTATTGCTGCAGGAGTTCCTCAGGGCTGTGTCCTAGGCCCAACCATCTTCAGCTGCTTCATCATCAATGACCTTCCCTCCTTCATAAGGTCAGAAATGGGGATGTTCGCTGATGATTGCACAGTGTTCAGTTCCGTTTGCAACCCCGCAAATAATGAAGCAGTCTGAGCCCGCATGCAGCAAGACCTGGACAACATCCAGGCTTGGGCTCATAAGTGGCAAGTAACATTCGTGCTGGACAAGTGCCAGGCAATGACCATCTCCAACAAGAGAGAGTCTAACCACCTCCCCTTGACATTCAACAGCATTACCATCGCCGAATCTCCCACCGTCAACATCCTGGTGGTCACCATTGACCAGAAACTTAACTGGACCAACCATATAAATACTGTGGCTACAAGAGCAGGTCAGAGGCTGGGTATTCTGCGACGAGTGACTCTCCTCCTGACTCCTCAAAGCCTTTCCACCATCTGCAAGTCAGGAGTGTGATGGAATACTCTCCACTTGCTTGGATGAGTGCAGCTCCAATAACACTCAAGAAGCTCGACACCATTCAGGACAAAGCAGCCCTCTTGATTGGCACCCCATCCACCACCCTAAACATTCACTCCCTTCACCACCAGCGCACAGTGGCTGCAGTGTGTACCATCCACAGGATGCACACAAAGCAACTCGCCAAGGCTTCTTCGACAGCACCTCCCAACCCGTGACCTCTACCACCTAGAAGGACAAGAGCAGCAGGCACATGAGAACAATACCACCTGCACGTTCCCCTCCAAGTCACACACCATCCTGACTTGGAAATATATCGCCGTTCCTTCATCGTCGCTGGGTCAAAATCCTGGAACTCCCTTCCTAACAGCACTGTGGGAGAACTGTCACCACACGGACTGCAGCGGTTCAAGAAGGCGGCTCACCACCACCTTCTCAAGGGCAATTAGGGATGGGCCTCGCCAGCGACACCCACATCCCATGAACGAATAAAAAAAAAAGCAATTAGGAAAGCAAATGGCATGTTGGCCTTTATTGCAAGGGGGTTGGAGTACAAGAGTAAGGAAGTCTTACTTCGGTTGTACAGGGCTTTAGTGAGACCTCACCTGGAGTACTGCTTACAATTTTGGTCTCCTTATCTAAGGAAGAAGATACTCGCCTCAGAGGCGGTGCAACCAAGGTTCACAAGATTAATTCCTGGAATGAGAGGGTTGCCCTATGAAGAGAGGTTGAGTAGAATGGGCCTATGCTCTCTGGAATTTAGAAGAATGGGAGGTGATCTCATTGAAACATGTAACATGGGACTTGACAGGGTAGATGCTGAGAGATTGTTTTCCTTGGCTCGAGAGTCTAGAACTAGGGGGCATAATCGCAGGATAAGGGGGCGGCCATTCAAGACTGAGATGAGGAGGAATTTCTCCACGCAGAGAGTTGTGAATCTTTGGAATTCTCTACCCCAGAGGGCTGTGAATGCTCAGTCATTGAATATATTCAAGGCTGAGATCGATAGATTTTTGGACTCTCAGGGAATCAAGGGATATGGGGATCAGGCGGGAAAGTGGAGCTGAGGTCGACGATCAGCCATGCTCTGATTGAATGGTGGAGCAGGCCAGAGGGGCCTTATGGCCCTACTCCTGCTCCTATTTCTTAAGTTATGCTATCACTAAGCCAAAGCTGACACCTTAAAACAACGTGTTCTCTGCTGTACTATGAGCAATGCTATGGAAATGTCCTAATAATATATACTTTGCCATATTTAAGAACTTTTAAGAATTGCTTCTTTGGACTCATTTATTCTTCATGCTTCAGTGACTTTCCCTGGTAACTCAGATTGTCTGACTTTTCTTCTCGTGCCTAATTTCCCAATTGTTAATTTGTGTGCCTGGTATTTGAACCCATCGCTACAGGGTCCCCGGAGTTCTGCATGATGACAGTGATGCATGTTCAAGTGTGTGCAGAGTTTGTGGATGTCTCCATCCCTCCCTCTCTCTCTTTTTAAAGTACTGTATAAAACCAGTACTAAACTCCTAGCTTTTGTTTAGAAAAATTGTGTTCCATTCCTCAGACTGAAATGTTTCCAGTGAAGCCGCGAATTTGACTGTTTTTATTTTGTAAATGTACAGGCGAAGGAGAACAACTCTTCAATACAAGAAACTGAAACGGGTATGTGTTTTTCAAAACTACTGTGGTCTTGTAAAGCAATTTGCTGCAAGGAAGATATCGATTGTAATCTACTTTGAATCAAGCAATCCAGATAATCGCACATATATTTATTAACTCTTTGAATTAGAGCAAACCCACAAGTGCATATGAAATTTTCAGCCAAGCCTGTTGTGGCTGTGAATATTTCTTTAGTTTTTAATAAAATTAGGTAAATTTTGCCACCCTTTTTAGATTTATAAATTCAGTGCTTGTGTTCATAGCTTTATTAGTGTCTTAAAGCAAAGGATGTTCAGTTAAATTGATATCCTTTAGTACTGTGGTTTCAGATATAAACAGCTTGGGCAGTTGGAAAATTGATGCTGTAGTTGTTTAGCAAGGTCAACTGAGCCCCAAGGTGTCTGTCCCTGGGAGTGTCTCAAAGTGCACGGCCAGCCATGGGCATTTGCATTTCTTCATTCTGAATCCTTCTCATTTTAGGTATATAGCTTAGCTCGGTAGATTCTGGGGAAACCACATGCTTAGCAAGTACTTGAAAATGGCATCCTGTTACAGCTGGACACTGCTGCACATTGTCTCCTGCTCCTGTGTCGTACATGGTCCCAGCCCCAGGACCTGCAGTCTCCTGATAAAGGTTCCGTGCTTTTTGTATTGCACCTCTCATAATCAAAATTTAGGACATAATCTCCAACCTTCCAAACAAAAGTATTAGCATTCGAGGGGTAAGGCCAAATTCGAATATTATGCTGACTAGAAAATGCCCCAGTATACAAACCTGTGTCTCCGTAGTTGGATCAGCACTTCTCCCTGCACTAATATCGGCCAATGGTTTTAAATATTGTGCCAATACATTCGTCCGTTCACAATTGCAGACGTTCATGATCATCAAACGCTTGTTGTCCAGACGTGATGGTGCAACTTGCCCAATTCACCTCAGGTTCACTGAATGCTCCTGGAAGTGATGGCTGCACCATGTAAATCGCAGTAAGCTCAGGAATGTCTGTTTTGTCCAATCTGGTGTTGTACACTCTTTGAGGGCTGAGGCAACGTAGGCACAGCACGGGCTGAGGCTTCAACATCAATTGAGTCTGTGATGCTGAAGATCCTATCACCTCCTTCAATGTCAAGAGTTCACTGGTGATGGGAGCTCACTGATACCGAGAGAATGTCCGCAGCAAACCAGGGTTTTGCCTCCCCAATGTAACCATCACCTCCCAAATTTCTACTTGGACGGAACCGTTGGGATGATGTGTTTACTCCATCTCTCTTGATCCTGTGACTTATTCTAAAGACACCAGCAGAAACGACTACGGAGGCTTCATATGATTGAGGGTTAGTCCCCCTATCTTCAGTGCCAAGGTATTTAGCTCCGCATGTGGTCTCTGCAGAGCTGATCAAACTCGGAGATGTTTCATGCACATCCTTCAAAGACAATCTTGCCAGTTAAATAATCTAGTTTCTGCTTTTTAAAAATTTTAGCAATAAAGAAGAAAAGGGGAAGAGAAGAAGAAACGTACAATATTTCCGACTACATCACTAAAGAGGTAATGCACTTGTTCTACTGAAGATGATATACAGTCTCTTGTCATGCGTTTTGAATGGAGCTGTAATGTCCTCAGTTACTCGCCTCTGTCCACTACAATTCTAGGATTCTATCTGAGACTTGACCTTGTGCATCTCCTACGTAGCTGGGTAAAGTGTCTGTCACTGCTTTCACCCTACAGTGGTATCGGGCATATTTAATCAATGGAATCATAGAATTTCAGCACAGAAGGGGGCATTAAGCCCATTGTCTGTTCTGGTGCTAGCTCATTAACTGGGCTATTTATTCTGATCCCGTTTTCTGTGTGCTTTTATATTCTTCCTATTCAAATACTTACTGAATTCCTTTCAAATTTTCTCGGCATGTGGGCAATGCCGGCAAGGCTGCATTTATTGCCATCTCTAGTTGCCCTGAGAAGATGGTGGTGTGCCGCCGCCTTGAGCTGCTGCAATCCTTGTGGGGTAGGTGCTCCTACAACAGTGTTAGGTTGGGAATTCCAGGGCTTTACCAGTGATATGTCCCAGTTAGAATAGTGTATAACTTGGAGGTGATAGTGTTCAATCTCTCTGCCTAAATAGCCACTTGTGGCAAAGCAATCCATGTCCTAATAACTGTCGATAAAGTTCCCCATTTGTGGCCCTTTGTCATCGATTTGCCAAGCAGCGGAATTGATCTTCCATTATTTATCCTCTCAAAACCTTTCATAATTTTGAAAACTTCTTGCAATTGCCATCTCCTTAACTTTCTTTGTTCTGATGAATAAAGACCTAGTTTTTCAAACCTTTCTTAAGTATAACTTCTCATTCCTAGTATTCTAGTTTCCAAAATATAGTACTTCACATTTCTCTAACATATATTTGCTGCCTCTCTACCCACTCTGCTAACCTGACCGTTTGCTCTTCAATCCTTCCTCACTCTTTGCCATGCCCCCTAATTTGGTTACTCTGCAAAATGTCATTCTTTTTGTACCCATATCGACATCAATTTATATTAATGGAAAATAAGAGAACCCAGCACACATCCCTGGGCACACCACTACCCACATCTCACCAATCAAAAAAACGTCCATTTACCCCTGCTGTCTCCTGTCTGACCACTGGCCAGCTCTCTGTCAATATGGCAACTTTTCTTTAATATCAAGTGCTTTCATTTTTGTAACCAGTCTCTTATGTGGCATCTTACCACATGCCTTATAAAAATCCCCACGGTCCCTACTATGTATACTGTCCATGCTTATCATGGGAAGCTGCCTATATCTGGCAAATAGCGCTAACCATTTGCCAGTACCACCATTTACAAAGCTGTTAAGAGCTCCGGCAGTTCAATAAGTTCTTCGCACCTCATTATCACATTTCTATTCAAATACCTCCATGGATCATTCCATGTCTGTCTGTTTTGAGTCCAGGCTTTCATTGTTAACAATTGTAAGGAGTCTTACAACACCAGGTTATAGTCCAACAGCTTTATTGGAATCACAAGCTTTCGGAGCTTTCCTCCTTTGTCAGACTCACCTGACGAAGGAGGAAAGCTCCGAAAGCTTGTGATTCCAATAAAGCTGTTGGACTATAACCTGGTGTTGTAAGACTCCTTACATTTGTCCACCCCAGTCCATCACTGGCATTTCCACATCATTGTTAACAATCACCTGTTGTGAATTAGAATCCCACCCATGGCTCAGTTACCAGTAACTGCTGCAGAGATTTATAAAATCCTGTCCCTCCTGCATTTCTTGCATTTTACCAGCTCCCAATTCTTTAATCGGTAATTTGGAAATATTGGAAACCCCCTTAGTTTAAATCCCGGACAAACCGTTTGTTAAGCCCTTTCCACGTTAAATTTTGGTAACAATAACCGCGAGAATGGAATTGGAATCCAGGCAGCCGTTTGTTTCCTTCTGTCTACCCGTTTTCTCCCGGTGTCTCTAAAAGACGACATACCGTCCAACGCTTATAGCAAGCTAATCCTGTTAAAACCAAGATGACCGCTATAAGCAGTGGGGACTGTATACACAATGTCTCTTGATTCCCTTTATTTATGCACATATCTATATCCTCAAAAAAAAAGTCAATTAAATTAGTCAAGCACCAGCTGTCCTTTACAAAGCCATGCTGACTTTTTTTTTCTTTCTATAGGACATTTTGTCAAGGGTCAAAAAGGCTAAAACAGACGAGGTAAGTCATCAAACACGTTTTTAATACTTCGTAGTGTTGCAAACCAGGTATTAGAGGCAAAAACCATTATAAATCTGGGCAGGCTAGGACAGGAGTTGGTTGTGTGTTACCACTAGGTGTCCTCATTGTGCTTTGTTCAGTGTTTGACGCACATGTTGGTCAACCCATCTGGTCGTCATCAATTCTAGTGCGTCCACTCTGCAAGTGTAGTTTTGGAGGCTGGCCTTGTATTTCCTTCACTCTGCACATCAACAGATCAAGGGGTCCTGCTCCTGATCCTATTTAGGGATTTCTACTGGAAAGTTTGCATATTTGAACATTGGAGAAGATAGGATTAGAGTAGGATGTGATGCCCCTTCTGCCACACAGTTGAATAGCCTACTGACATTTACTGGTCTCGAACATGCACAACGTACCAGAGGGCTTCCAAAGCTTGTAAAAGCATTCCTCGGCATAAGACCATGCCTTTGAGAGGAGGGAAGGAAAATGGGCTTAAAGAGCAGAACGTTGTACTAAATTTTAGGAGTATTGACAGTGATTTTCCAATATGAGCTTAAAGTAGGCGTAGGGTACCCTGTGTAAATATTCGTCTGATGACCTTCTCCCGCCACCCCCCTCCCCCCAGACACCAGCTGAAGTTTTTTAGTTTTTTATCTGTGAATTTGTGGCACAACTGGAGGATGTTGGTGCTCGGGAACGGAGCATTTTCTACTGTGTTAACATTGAGCATTCCTGGGTGAGGCATGGCATAGCACAGCTGGATTCAGAATAAAGCTCCCTCTTCACTGACCCAATGGTATGCCTCGGCCTCATCAGAAGAGAATGCTATAGTGCACCTGTGTGATGGTTTTCCATTTCTAACATAAGCCATTCTGTGTCCTCCGAACTGGATTGCCAAATGGGAATTGATTTTGTGCTCTGGGTCCATGCTTACTCAATTTTGAGACTACACAAAAAGCAGGCCACACAGGGCTAGCGTAGTATTTAACTAGTGTCTGTATGTAGGTCAGATTTCTATAAATACTTTTTTAATCTTCAATAAAGGTTCATGACAAAGCATCTCACAAAAAGCTTGAGCCTGAAGATGTTGAGAAGAACCAGGATTCAAATTCTGCCATCAAGGATCGGCTGGCCCAGACTGTACGCCACAACTCACAGCATCTTCTGGACCCAGTGAGGCAGGTGACCGGCCAGCCAGTTCCATACCAACAGCCCAAACTCTTCACAGGTGGAGTGATGAGGTGGTACCAGGTGGAGGGTATGGAGTGGCTGCGGGTGAGTTTACAGTACTCTTTTATGTCAAGTCGGGGGCCGGTCTGCTATTAACCAGGTGCTTGTTGGAGTGGCGGAAGGATCGTTGAAAGCCACGTCCAGATCAGTCAGAAGAGTCTTATGTTTGCAACAGAATACACTGGATTGGTGGTGACTGTATGACACCATTTTCATTGTCCTAATGTTGCTGTAAAGGTTCTACATTTTTACTTACTTAACCTGGAAGGAATTTGGTTTAATTTACATTGTGTTGCTACTTGAAGTTAGATTCAGTTCACAAGGGGTTAACTCCTAGACAGAGACAAGCTATCTAGGATACTGTTTAGGACAAATTGGTTAAAATACCAGCCATCTCAGAGTCAAGGTATTCTCATATACCAGATCAGTTTGAGACGATGGAAGTCATCCAATACCTGTTCGCTAAATGAAAATCATTCCATCATTTCTATGTCCAGCAGGGGGCTTGGCTCAGCAGACAATGTGGTTGCCATGGTCCCCACACAAATGGGGGGAGTTTCTCATTGAAGATGGTAGGTTTGATTGGCAGCTCAGTGAATAATGCTTGACACAGCTGAGGGAGGATGGGGGTCACAGGTCATTCTGTCTCCCTCTGTCTCTTTCTGTCCCTCTTTCTCTTCTCTCCTTTTCCCCCCCACCTTCCAGAACGATAAAAGGAACAAAGAAGTCTTTGTTTTTAAAAATTCTTGGCTTATGGTCCTATAACAAAGGGTGATGTCGAGTATTTTGTTATGTTTCCAAATATGAGGAGCAGTAGGAAATTGATCGAATCTTGCTGTGAAAACTATATTCTATTCATATATTACATGTAAAGTAAACCAGTTTGTTGGTTCTCTTTTGGCCTTGTCTCACTAGAGTGCTTTTCAGCCTGCCATCAGAGATAAGAGAATCCACGTGGCAGGATGTGTAAGATCACAGTATTCATGAACACAATGTGGAGTCACATCGTTAGTGTGACCTGGGGGCCGTATCGTTAAACTAGATATTGAGCAGTAAAGGTACACTCTAGATCGTAGGGAGGACACAGGATCCACTTATGGGAGTGATTGATGCTGTTGAATCTGAGAGAATATCTTGTGCGGACCTGAAATTTGCAACAATTGTGTTTCTAAGTATTCCCATCTCCCATTCTCTCTTGTCCTCTGCTAAAGATGACGTGAGGATTTCCACAGATTCTGGGAGCCCTCTGTTGCCACACACAAGTGGCCATTTTTACCAGTCTAAACAGTGAGTGTGGGCAGGCTATTTAGCTATAGAGGCTGAGCCTAATCCTAATCCTGTCCTCATGCACACTTTCAGCAGGGGGCATTGTGTAGTGATCAGAAGTGGGAACCTGGCTGATCTTATTTCCTCTCTCTTATTTCCCCATCCCCCCTGTCCTTCGGTCCAGGGACACTGAGCTCAGTGTGGACTGGGAATTGAACTTGGGACCAGCTTCAATGTCCTATACGATTCAGTACCCACCAAGTTATGAGGGAGCTTCGAGCAGTTTTCTGTTGAAGAATTACTCTTCAATGTATCTTGGGGTGGTGGGGAAATTCCAAGAGTGATTGCTCTCTGCAGAAGATGCAAGAATCCTCAGCGCATGGGTGTTTGGAGAGATAATAACAATTCCATAAAGGTTCCAGGGTTTTTTTTTCAGATTTGGTGCCCTGCTCTTTGGATTTCCCAATAATAATAAAAGTAGAAGAGAAGATGAGGTAAATGAGGAAACAATGGTTAGGTGATGCCAAGCTCTGGTTTGGAAAGTCTCTAGATTGTGGCAGGAAGGAGAGTAAGGAGTTCCACTGAAAAGGAAAAACAATGCACATGCCAAAAATCTGAATAAAAACAGAAAATAAAGGTCAGTTAACATCTGAAAGAGAAAGAAAGGTTACTTGGAACTGATGCAGGAATTCCATTACTTGAGTCCCTGGGAAAGAGCTAGTGATGAGTCTTAATTTCAACACCCTGCAGAGTTAGGGAAGAGAAAGAGGCTGTAAGATAGTGCATTTGTCGAATTGGGGAAAAGAGAACAGATGCTGGTGGGGTGGAGAGATTGGTTGAAGAAGACAAACATTTTTTTGCATTCAGATTTTTCTGCCTATATTTGGAGTTAGAGTTTTGAGAGAAGGATGTGCTATAGGAGAATGAATTGTGTTCCAGGGAATTTTAGAACCATGAGGGTGTATTTGTTTAGGTTTCTGAATGAGAACTTTTTTCGAGTTTGTGTTTATGGTGAAAGCATTTCTACAAGTCATCCTCAAATGTAAAAGTCATTGAGTATTTTTTGTTTGACCCACCACCCAACCGTAGTCTTTCGCAATGGCAATAGTGACCCGTGCTCTGACCTCTGACACTACCAGTGTAAATCAGTGCCAGTATCTTAAACTTTTTTGTTTAAGTAGTGGGAGGAGGAGGAGATGGAGAGCAGTTCCTCACACCCACGAACATTTCAGCCCCAGAGCCACGTTATAGTAGTGGAACCCTCATTGGTGTTGCTCTGACCCTGTTTACTGCTGCTCCAGTGGGCTGCAACTCAATGAGTTGCCTGTTCTGTTTTGACTCGTACATTGCAATAAATAGTTACCTTCAGGCGAGCTGGTGAGGAAAGGCACTGTCTAGTGTAGTATTAAACCAAGGAGGTCACAAGGTTCCAGTTTGCTTTCTGGTTGGTGTTGAGTTCGCTGCCTGTGGCTGGCTGTCAGTCATGGTGCTACAATTGTCGATAGTGCTCCTGGGCTAGGGAAAAGAAAAACAATCTAGATTTGCCACACTGGATCTCTATCCAGTAACCCTTGCTGTCGAGTGAGGACACGATTGGACTTGGATGTGTTGCCCCCCTCCATGGTCGAACTGTTTGCTGGCACTCACTGTCCAGACTCCCATGAAAAATAGCCAGTTGGGCAAGGTATTAGAGTGCTGCCAGCAACTATGAAACCATACCCCAGTGAAGAGTCACTGCCTGGAGGATGTGGGGGTAAGAGAAGGGAAAGGAGTTAGCTCTTGATCTGAGGAGTAAAGAAATGTGATTTTTAGACCTTGCATTTCAACAATCAGTAACCTTTGCCTATAGGTTTTATTTAGTTCCCCCTCTACTTGCCTAATTCTGGGGTACAGTTCCACAGGGGTCAGTAGCTTTCCAGGTCTCATCCTAGTGGCCATTCCTGCATGGTTGGCCCTAGACAGTGAGTGTCATTGTACTGTGAAAGGATGGCAGCTGACCTCTCTACCGTTGCATGCGCATTTCACAGTGCAGGTTGGTTTGTTACAACCGGAAATGAAGGTGAAGGAAATGAGCACTAAGGTTCCTGGTGGTCCGTGCCCACATATGCAGAGATTGGTTCTCGTGCCCCAGCACCATTCTGTTTGATGTTGACTAACTCAGCAGACTGGCCATTGAACCTGGGACTTTGGTTTGTACTGTTACCACCCACCTGGTGCAAAGGGAGTAGTGGACGAGGCTCACAATGGATCTTAAAGCTTAAGAAGAGGTAAATTTGAGGTGGGTTAGTTTGGGCATCATAGAGGGGTCCTAATTCATGTATTTTTTGTCTCAGATGCTGTGGGAAAACGGTATTAATGGAATTCTGGCAGACGAGATGGGCCTGGGGAAGACTGTCCAGTGCATTGCCATGATTGCCATGATGGTGGAGCGAGGGGTCCCAGGACCTTTCTTTGTCTGTGGTCCTCTGTCTACTCTACCGAATTGGGTGTCTGAGTTCAAGAGATTCACTCCAGAGGTAAGACTGGCGGGGGCTGATCCCGATCCCAACTCGACTACCCTTTTTGAGTATGGGAAGTGATTTTCAGAGTGCATTTTAATGTGTTTATTTTTGTGTTTTAGCTTCCTGTGCTGCTTTATCACGGGAGCCAGAAAGATCGTCTTCAAAACCTGCGTAAAATACACAAACGGCACGGGTCTCTGCGCATCTTACCAATTGTCATCACTTCGTATGAAATAGCCATGAGGGACAGGAAACACTTCCAGGTGGGTGGGCAGAGCACACATTTTTAAATTTTGTCAGAGCAGTTAGCATTCTCTCCCAAGTGTCAAAAGATCATGGGTTCAAGCCCATCCTGGGTTTATGGAGAGGCTATAAGACAAATTCAATTCTTATTAGGTGGGATTTTCCAATATTTTTCCCAGTGCTTTGGGGATCCTATTCTGCAGCATGTCCATTATTTAATGAAGTCTGTTATTCAATGGCCTTGCTCAGAAGTCCAGGCTGACGCTGCAGTGCAGACCTGAGGATATTCTGCATTGTCAGATGTGCCACCCTCCAGAGGAGACATTAAACTGAGGCCCCTCCTGCTGTCCAGGTGGATATTATAATATCCCAGTGTACTTATTGAAGAGCAGAGTGTTCTCCTGGTGTCGTGGCCAACAATCCTCCTGCAAGCAACACCACCAAAGCAGATCATTCATGTCACTGCTGTTTGTGGTGTGCACTTTCCAGCAGGAGTCATAGGATAGTAATCAGGACAGGGAACTCCAGCTCATTACTATTCCCCTGTCGCCCAATCAATGCCACTGGGAAATTAATCCATTACTTTAACGTACTTTGACTTGAGGGCAGTCAGCAGTTTTTAATCTTAAAGTGAATTGCATTTTGCGGTGTTTCAGAATTCTTCCTTGGATTTTTCACGATCAGTAGAAGTGTTCCAATTCCTGGGCAGGAGAAATATTCCATTCTTGCTGCCCCAGCTGAAATCACCTAACTTGGCAAAGGCTGGGAATTCAGCTAGGTTGTGATGTCCCGAACAGTGCCGTGTCCAGCCAACACTCAGTCTAAGCTCGCACATGAGTGGACACTGGGTGAAGTACGGAGAGTTACTGGTTCCTATGGAACTGTTCTCCAGCAAGAGTCAAGTGTCCTTCACTGGGGAGGGAGTAATGCCTCAGTTTTAAGTCCAGCTGTGCCAATCAGCAGCTGTAATTGCAAATCTTGTATGATTGAATTTTTTCCCCCCAATATAAACAGAATTGTCACTGGAAATACCTCATAGTGGATGAAGGCCACCGAATCAAGAACTTAAATTGCCGCCTGATTCAAGAGCTGAAAAGGTTCAATACTGACAACAAGCTGTTGTTGACTGGGACCCCTCTCCAGAATAACCTGGCTGAACTCTGGTCACTGCTCAACTTTCTACTGCCTGACGTATTTGACGACTTGAAAAGGTACCCGTTAATGGACTTGGTGGTGCGGTATGATGTTGAATTTAACTGGCCTTTTCTGTCAAGGTACCACCTAGTGTAGCAGAGTCAAAGAGTAGAAGGTCCGAAGTTTAATGTACTGAGTTAACTGTTCTTGGCTGGGTTTCCCATTGCGACACTACAGTTGACATCTGTGCCTATAGACTGGGAAGGAGAAAATCAGCCAGAACTCCTTCTCCTGATCTCTGATCCCTATCAAGCGACCAGTGTCTGGTAGTGAGGGGATTGACTTCAGCTGTGATTCCCTCTGCAACCGCATAGCCTGCTGACACTCACTGCCTTGGCTCAGCTTGGAAGAAAGGCCACTGGGGTGACATACCAGAGGGCTTTCAGTGCACCTGGAAAAGTCTGTAACTTTGAGGGGGAAGGGCTAGTAGTTTTTCTTGTTTGGTGGTTAATCCCAGTTCAGGATTCTCTTCACCATTCCATCCAGGGCCGTTTTATGGTGAAGGAACATTCCGCTGACATTTGATGTAGCATTTGAGCAGTGATTGGGGAACGTTGCTGGTGTAGTGGCCTTGCAGCTCTAACCTAAAGTCATGGATCCATTTAAGGGGAAGCTAAATAAGTATATGAGGGAGAAAGGAATAGAAGGATATGTTGATAGGATGAGATGAAGTGAAGTGGAAGGAGGATCACGTGGAGCATAAACACCAGCATAGATCTGCTGGGCCGAATGGCCTGTTTCTGTGCTGTAAAGTTCTATATAATTCTATGTAATCTGCATTCAAATCTAGACTAGACTGAGGTGATGAAAGTCTCCTGTTGGCTGCAGGAGTCTGGCATGAACAAAATTTGAGTCGTCTTAATCTAGCTCAAAGTGGCTCTGAATTCAGCAATAATCAATGCTAACTATTCATTCTACTATCTGGAGAGTAAAGGGAGCTTTATTCTGCATGTGCCTTCACCTCCCTCTCCTTCAAAACCCACCTCTTGGACCAAGCTTTTGGTCATCCCTCCTGATATCTTCTCCTTTGTCTGATTTGCCTCTGGGGACATATTTCTATGTAAAAGGTGCTTTATTAATGCAAGTTGTTGCTGCACCTGACCTCAGAGTACGTAATAGTGATATAGGGGCCGGTTGTAAAATGTGACGACAAAAAGACAAAGGGTACTTGCACCAGAAACGTGGCCTTGTCTGTTCTCACCACAGATACTGCCTTATCTGCTGAGTGTTTTCAACATTTTTTATTTTTGCTCTGTTTATTTTTGCTCTGTTGCACGGCTGGGCAGTCCAGTGTCCCGCTAGGGCAGCTCTCCACGTTCTCTGACCCCAACAGGGAGTTGGGTGTTGATCTAATAAACAGGAGGCTCTTCCCTCCTCCGCCTTTTATGCCAAGAGTCATCTCCACCATTTAGGAACTGAAATTGGCTATTCAGCCCCTCGAGCCTGTTCCACCATTGAATTAGATCATGGCTGATCTGTATCTTAACTCTATCTACTGAGGTTCCATAACCCTTAATATCCTTGCCAAACAAAAATCCTAAGTTCGATTTTTAATTATTAGAAGGGGTGATTCTACCATCAAAAGTTTTTACATTATTCACCTTGCAAATTGATGAACAAAATCTACGGCATTTTTAACATTTCAAAAGATGTGACTTTTTTTTAATCTGCGTTGAATTTTTAACTTGTATACTTTAGGTCTAGAAATGGCATATGAGGGGTTAAAAAAACAGAATTACACAGGATATTTCTAAAAAAAAATTTAGCTTCTGGTAATTTGAAAGATGCCAAGTATTAGAGAAAACACAGTAAGGAGTTTAAGGTGTCAACTGGATTAATTAGCCAAGATTTGACATTGCATAACAAATATTGTAAACCATCATCTAAGGATTGGCCGTACCTTTAATATTGACAAGGGAAAGACAACTCTGTTTCAGTATATTGTCAAAATGTGTTACCCCTAGCATATGGCCTGCATTTTAAGCTAGCTTCCTAGTCAGCATAAAAGCTCTGTTTGAGATTGTATCAGTCAGCAGATCAGCTTAGCTAGTTTGAAACTGCAGCATGTTTCACTGCGTAAGGGGTTTTAAAATCTGTGTATAAAGAAAAAAATGAATGGCATCCTTATTATTTTAAGCATCAATTTACTGATCTTTACCTCTTTTAACGTAAATAGCCCATCTGTTGAGTTAGAACCGGAGTCTCAGTCTTTAGAGCGTATATTCAGGTCTCAAGTGGTGACTTGATGCATTCTAGTAGCTGGTGTACCAAGTAACTGTTCTCTGTTGTGATCCCCATGTCTCATTAGTGTTAACCTATATATCGGGCAGTTAGAGTACAGGGGACTGAGGGCTACTTATGGGAGTGACTTGTGACGCTGAACCCAAGAATGTGTAGCGCAAAAAGGTAATTGCTGTATATTTGAGTGAACTCGTTTTGTGATGATAAATACAATCTTTTATTTTTGCTCCCTAGTTTTGAATCTTGGTTTGATATTACAAGCATCACAGAAAATGTTGAAGATATAGTTGCCAGTGAACGGGAGCAAAACATTCTGCACATGCTTCATCAGGTAGACATGTTTATTTGTGAAAATGTTCTATAGAACACTTGAGCTTCACTTCTGGGTCTGAACATTAACTTTTAACTTCTGTCTTTCTACTTTTTTCACTTGTGTCCCTCTTATTGTTCCCCTGCCTCCATTTATTCATGTTCCTCTACTTGTTTGTTCTCTTTTGAAGCTGTTTTATTCATCTTTCCACACCCTGATTGAGGTGATCTTTGTATTTTATCAAGCACATTTCACTGTTGCCAATCTGAAAAATAATCTTTCAATCCCACTCGCTCTTATAATTGGTCTACCTTTTGGTCTGTATGTATTTATATCAACATATTAAATCTTACATTTGCACGTACTTCTTTCGCAAAACCTTATTTCACATTATAAATTCCTATATCCCCATGTAAATTTGTCACACTGTAATTACACCCTTCTGCCAGTGATGGCACTGTAGTGCCTCAGTTTGTATCACCCAGCTCCTCAGGCTATCCTGCAGAGAAACTTTTCTTAGCAAATTGCTCTAAGCTTTGCTATTTAAATATAAATAATATCAAATTAATGTATTTTCAAAAAGAAACCCGGAATATATGTAACTTTAAAATGGGGACTGAATTACATCTGTGTGCCCTTGCCCAATTCTCCCCTATCCTCTGATCCGTTTCATCTGAAGCCGATACTTGGCCTGGACCCCGTGTGCAGCACCACAGTGGATTAACTAGTAATGTACTAAAAATGGAGCATCTGCCAGGAAGTATTGTCCATCACACTGATGTGTTTGCACTTCATTTGCTCAAATTTCATATTTGTAAAGCAGTAACAAATCACAATGCAAGAGCTTGCAACTTAACAATCAAAATCAGAATGAAAATGACTAATTAGGAACTAAAACATTTTACACATTTTACACATCTGCAGTCACTAGTCTGCTTAGTCTACCAATAAAAGAATGCAGAAACACAGCACACTAATTTGCTCAAAATACATTTTTGAGAGAGATTTTGTCCACTTTTTTTCCCTCCTCAACCTGGTAACTGTGGGCTCAAAATAAAGTTTCAAACATAATTAAGAATTTTTAAAAATACCTTGTACTTGTAAAGCCTCAGTGTATCTCAAAAGCCTGGATGTGCACAGTATATTTCCTACTATTGCCCTATGCCTGCAGTCCCTGTGTGCCTGAATCTGAGCACATACAGTATTTTGCAGCACTAGAGTCTCCCACCATTGCTGTTAGAGTGTGCTGTAGCAGCGTTTCTAAGCTCCATTGTCTTCCCAAATGATCTGAAATTAATCTGGAACATGAATTAGAACAGCTTTATCTGTTAAAATGTTACATTTTCAACTAAAATATTTAATTTGTAGTAGAAAGAAATAAAGTCTTGCATTTCTACAGCACCTTTCACGACCTCAGGGCGTCCCAAAGAGCTTTACAGCCAATGAAGTTAATAGAGTCATAGTTATACAGCACGGATAGAGGCCCTTCGGCCCATCGTGTCCGCACCGGCCATCAGCCCTGTCTACTCTAATCCCATATTCCAGCATTTGGTCCGTAGCCTTGTATGCTATGGCATTTCAAGTGCTCATCCAAATGCTTCTTGAATGTTGTGAGGGTTCCTGCCTCCACAACCCTTTCAGGCAGTGAGTTCCAGACTCCAACCACCCTCTGGGTGAAAAAGTTCTTTCTCAAATCCCCTCTAAACCTCCCGCCTTTTACCTTGAATCTATGTCCCCTTGTTATAGAACCCTCAACGAAGGGAAAAAGCTCCTTAGTATCCATCCTATCTGTGCCTCTCATAATTTTGTACACCTCAATCATGTCCCCCCTCAGCCTCCTCTGCTCCAAGGAAAACAAACCCAATCTTCCCAGTCTCTCTTCATAGCTGAAGCGCTCCAGCCCTGGTAACATCCTGGTGAATCTCCTCTGCACCCTCTCCAAAGCGATCACATCCTTCCTGTAGTGTGGTGACCAGAACTGCACACAGTACTCCAGCTGTGGCCTAACCAGTGTTTTATACAGCTCCATCATAACCTCCTTGCTCTTATATTCTATGCCTTGGCTAATAAAGGCAAGTATCCCATATGCCTTCTTTACCACCTTATCTACCTGTTCCGCCGCCTTCAGGGATCTGTGAACTTGCACACCAAGATCCCTCTGACCCTCTGTCTTGCCTATGGTCCTCCCATTCATTGTGTATTCCCTTGCCTTGTTAGTCCCTCCAAAGTGCATCACCTCGCACTTTTCCGGGTTAAATTCCATTTGCCACTGTTCCGCCCATCTGACCAACCCATCTATATCGTCCTGCAGACTGAGGCTATCCTCCTCGCTATTTACCACCCTACCAATCTTTGTATCATCAGCGAACTTACTGATCATACCTTTTACATTCATATCCAAGTCATTAATGTAGACCACAAACAGCAAGGGACCCAGCACCGATCCCTGTGGTATCCAACTGGCCACAGGCTTCCAGTCACAAAAACAACCTTCGACCCTCACCCTCTGCCTTCTGCCACTAAGCCAGTTTTGTATCCAAAGTGCCAAGGCACCCTGGATTCCATGGGCTCTTACCTTCTTGACCAGTCTCCTGTGGGGGACTTTATCGAAGGCCTGACTGAAATCCATGTATACCACATCCACTGCGTTACCCTCATCCACACGCCTAGTCACCCCCTCAAAAAATTCAATCAAATTAGTCAGACATGATCTTCCCTTGACAAAGCCATGTTGACTATCCCTGATTAATCCTTGCTTCTCCAAGTGGAGACTAATTTTGTCCTTCAGAATTTTTTCCAATAATTTTCCTACCACTGATGTTAGGCTCACTGACCTGTAGTTCCCCGGTTTTTCCCTACTCCCCTTCTTGAATAATGGTACTACATTAGCGGTTCTCCAGTCCTCTGGCACATCCCCTGTGGCCAGAGAGGTTCTGAATATCAAAAGAAGTACTTTTGATGTGTAGTCATTGTTGTAATGTGAGAGAGAGAGACCAGTCAGAATTCTAATAATTCTTTACTTTTCTCTGGAAAAGTCAGAACTGAAAGATGAATGAGCTATTTGAACATGTGGGCTATTTTTTACGACAGTAAACGTTTAGGTGTGCGAGAAATGATTAGGAAACCTGTGCCCTTGTTTCCAAACCTTGCTTGGACTTAGAATTCCAGCTATCATTGTTAAATAAGATTTGTTCATACAATTCCAGCAGGTAAGAGAAAAACTTATTTATTTTCTAGGAACCCATTTCATTGTTTCAGAACTGTGAAATGATTCCCCCCCCCCCCCCCCCCCCCACCATATTCTTTCATTGGCGATGTGCGCCACTCCCCCACTTCTACGCCCACATGGAAACAGCGTAAAACATAAATTCTTGAAAATTTTGAGGTAATTTTTACACAAGAAGCAACGTATGCACTGGGGGTTGATTATATACGCAAGTCATATGCTTATTTACTGTTCCAGGAGATAATCAAAAAATACTTTACTGTCTTAGGGAGATCACTTGCAAATTCTCTTCCCCTCTCCCTGTCCCCATCCCTTAGTGCTGTCTGACTCAAGGACCCTAGTGCTTTCACACACACATCCTACCCCCTAGCTCAGCAGTACTGCTAAATTCTCAATGCTGCCAAACCTCAGGACCCCCATCCTGGTACTGCCAAACCCCGGGACGTCCATTCCATTACTGCTAGATCACAGGACCAACCCATCATTACTGCCAAACATCAGCATCCCTATCCTGGTGCCACTAAATCACAGTGCCAGCCTCTCCATGCAGCCAAGTTTCAAGGTTCCCCCTTCTGTGCTGCTAAACTCCACAAACACTTCCTGCCCTTCCCACCTCTCCAGTTCAACCAAAGCACAGGGCCACCTGTTAGTGCTACAGACTCCCAGGACCCCACTCCCAGTGCTGAAGAACCATACGATAAATCCTCCCCAGTAATGCTAAATACTGGGAACCCACCTCCAGCATAGTTCATCTTGGCTTTAAAAAAGGTAATGGATAAAAGTTGAGTACAGAGATGAATGTGGAATAGCCAAGACCACTAATTTACAGCTTTCATAGATATGTCAGATAATAGGTATGCAAGTGTGACTTTTTCCAGTCACTCTATAAATTATTAACCCTGACAATTCAGTATGCATTACATGGCTTAATATCCAATTCATAAAACAGCATGTCTTTCAACTCATTGAGTAATGCCACAGGGAATCTGCTAGTTCTATTATAAAGCTTGTACAGTAGTGTGCATTTCCTGTTTGTCATGCCTCACTTCACATTTTTTAATTCATTTTATATTCAAGTCACAACTCAATAGCTAAGATGCAAGCAAAATATACCAATAGAGCAAACCCTGAACCAATCAGAATTCAGTAACTATTGAACAGACAAAAATCCCCCAATACATGTTTTTTCTTCTCTGCCTGCTGTCTACATGGTATTTAAAGGGTGTGCCTGGGGGAGGGGGGGTGCCTGGAGGGCTATTTGGTTCAGTTACTAACAAGTAAATTAAAAGTATAAATAAAATTTGCAGACGTTATTTTAACATAAATTTGCTGAATACGTTTATGTTTTTGCTTTGAGCTTAACCTCTGTCAGGGGCCTAGGGTTCGAGTTTCTGGCTCACCTTAGATTGCTGTGCACTGCTGCCAGCTCCACCGTCCACTTTTCTGACCCATCCCAACATATCCTGTATTCTTCCCACTGCCTCGCCATTTTGATGATCTCTTGGGGCGCTGTAAAAATTGCAAAATACAGTAAGAACATAAGAACAGGCCATACGGCCCTCGAGCCTGCTCCGCCGTTCAGTCAGATCATGGTTAATCTTCGACCTCAACTCCACTTTCTTGCCCGATCCCCATATCTCTTGATTCCCCTAGAATCTAAAAATTTATCTATCTCAGCCTTGAATATACTCAATGACTCAGCACTCATTGATGCTGCAGCATCAGTATGAGATTAGTGGCAAAAACTGACATTTTAAGATGGCAATGGGTCCTGAAACACCAGGAATAGGTCGAAGGTGAGAAGAAAGTGAGAGAGGGTTGGCAGGACTATGGGTCGAGTACTGATTTGCAGTCTGTTTTTCCTTAGTGCTGCTAGTCCTTTGGAGCCCTGATCTGGCTGGGGCTACCAAAGCCCCTTCACAGTACATGCCACACCCCAGAACAATGGTACCAAAATTCAGTACTCCATAACTGCTGCTAAACTCCACAACTGCCCCCTACTCCCACCTACTACTGCTAAATGCCACACACCCACATCCAGCATGATGTGGAGATGCCGGTGATGGACTGGGGTTGACAATTGTAAACAATTTTACAACACCAAGTTATAGTCCAGCAATTTTATTTTAAATTCACAAGCTTTCGGAGATTTTCTCCTTCCTCAGGTAAATGTTTCAAGATCTCCTTGAAGCCTACGCATTTATACATATTGAATAATACATGGTGTTTACAGACTGCCTCTGCAACTGCCCGTTGCCAAGGCAATCACCGTGTTCAGACAGAGAGGTGTCATCTGCAGAACCCCCGAATACACATTCAACAAAAAAACAAACAGGGAAAAAAAACAGAGAAAAAAAAGAGAAAAAAAACAGAGAGAGAGGCAGAAACATCCGGAAGGCAGAGAGAGCCAGCAAATGACCCATTATATTAAAAACAGATAACATTTGTTCGCTGGTGGGGTAACGTGTAGCGTGACATGAACCCAAGGTCCCGGTTGAGGCCGTCCTCATGGGTGCGGAACTTGGCTATCAATTTCTGCTCGACGATTTTGCGTTGTCGTGTGTCTCGAAGGCCGCCTTGGAGTACGCTTACCCGAAGGTCGGTGGATGAATGTCCATGACTGCTGAAGTGTTCCCCGACTGGGAGGGAACCCTCCTGTTTGGCGATTGTTGCGCAGTGTCCGTTCATCCGTTGTCGCAGCGTCTGCATGGTCTCGCCAATGTACCATGCTCTGGGGCATCCTTTCCTGCAACGTATGAGGTAGACAACGTTGGCCGAGTCACAGGAGTATGAACCATGCACCTGGTGGGTGGTGTCATCTCGTGTGATGGTGGTATCTGTGTCGATGATCTGGCATGTCTTGCAGAGGTTACCGTGGCAGGGTTGTGTGGCGTCGTGGACGCTGTTCTCTTGAAAGCTGGGTAGTTTGCTGCGAACGATGGTCTGTTTGAGGTTGGGTGGCTGTTTAAAGGCGAGTAGTGGAGGTGTGGGGATGGCCATAGCGAGGTGTTTGTCCTCATTGATGACATGTTGAAGGCTGCGGAGAACATGGCGTAGTTTCTCCGCTCCGGGGAAGTACTGGACGACAAAGGGTACTCTGTTGGTTGCGTCCCGTGTTAGTCTCCTGAGGAGGTCTATGCGATTTTTTGCTGTGGCCCGTCGGAACTGTCGATCGATGAGTCGAGCGTCATATCCCGTTCTTACTAGGGCGTCTTTCAGCGTCTGTAGGTGTCCATCGCGTTCCTCCTCGTCTGAGCAGACCCTGTGTATTCGCAGGGCCTGTCCATAGGGGATGGCCTCTTTGACGTGGTTAGGGTGGAAGCTGGAAAAGTGGAGCATCGTGAGGTTGTCCGTGGGCTTGCGGTAGAGTGAGGTGCTGAGGTGCCCGTCTTTGATGGAGATTCGTGTGTCCAAGAAAGAAACTGATTCTGAGGAGTAGTCCATGGTGAGCTTGATGGTGGGATGGAACTTGTTGATGTTATCGTGTAGTCTCTTTAGTGATTCCTTGCCGTGGGTCCATAGAAAGAAAATGTCGTCGATGTATCTGGTGTATAGTGTTGGTTGGAGGTCTTGTGCAGTGAAGAAGTCCTGCTCGAACTTGTGCATGAAAATGTTGGCGTATTGGGGTGCGAATTTGGTCCCCATGGCTGTTCCGTGTGTTTGGGTAAAGAACTGGTTATCGAAGGTGAAGACATTGTGATCCAGGATGAAGCGGATGAGTTGTAGGATGGCTTCCGGAGATTGGCTGTTGTTGGTGTTGAGTATTGATGCTGTCGCAGCGATGCCGTCATCGTGGGGGATACTGGTGTATAGTGCCGAGACGTCCATCGTGGTGAGAAGTGTTCCTGGTTCAACTGGTCCCTGTGTGAGAACCTCTCTGGATACATCGAGGGCATCCTGAAACCCATCGTACAGGGAACCCCCAGCTTCTGTCGCGACACTACAGACTTCCTACAAAAACTCAGTACCCACGGACCAGTTGAACCAGGAACACTTCTCACCACGATGGACGTCTCGGCACTATACACCAGTATCCCCCACGATGACGGCATCGCTGCGACAGCATCAATACTCAACACCAACAACAGCCAATCTCCGGAAGCCATCCTACAACTCATCCGCTTCATCCTGGATCACAATGTCTTCACCTTCGATAACCAGTTCTTTACCCAAACACACGGAACAGCCATGGGGACCAAATTCGCACCCCAATACGCCAACATTTTCATGCACAAGTTCGAGCAGGACTTCTTCACTGCACAAGACCTCCAACCAACACTATACACCAGATACATCGACGACATTTTCTTTCTATGGACCCACGGCAAGGAATCACTAAAGAGACTACACGATAACATCAACAAGTTCCATCCCACCATCAAGCTCACCATGGACTACTCCTCAGAATCAGTTTCTTTCTTGGACACACGAATCTCCATCAAAGACGGGCACCTCAGCACCTCACTCTACCGCAAGCCCACGGACAACCTCACGATGCTCCACTTTTCCAGCTTCCACCCTAACCACGTCAAAGAGGCCATCCCCTATGGACAGGCCCTGCGAATACACAGGGTCTGCTCAGACGAGGAGGAACGCGATGGACACCTACAGACGCTGAAAGACGCCCTAGTAAGAACGGGATATGACGCTCGACTCATCGATCGACAGTTCCGACGGGCCACAGCAAAAAATCGCATAGACCTCCTCAGGAGACTAACACGGGACGCAACCAACAGAGTACCCTTTGTCGTCCAGTACTTCCCCGGAGCGGAGAAACTACGCCATGTTCTCCGCAGCCTTCAACATGTCATCAATGAGGACAAACACCTCGCTATGGCCATCCCCACACCTCCACTACTCGCCTTTAAACAGCCACCCAACCTCAAACAGACCATCGTTCGCAGCAAACTACCCAGCTTTCAAGAGAACAGCGTCCACGACGCCACACAACCCTGCCACGGTAACCTCTGCAAGACATGCCAGATCATCGACACAGATACCACCATCACACGAGATGACACCACCCACCAGGTGCATGGTTCATACTCCTGTGACTCAGCCAACGTTGTCTACCTCATACGTTGCAGGAAAGGATGCCCCAGAGCATGGTACATTGGCGAGACCATGCAGACGCTGCGACAACGGATGAACGGACACCGCGCAACAATCGCCAAACAGGAGGGTTCCCTCCCAGTCGGGGAACACTTCAGCAGTCATGGACATTCATCCACCGACCTTCGGGTAAGCGTACTCCAAGGCGGCCTTCGAGACACACGACAACGCAAAATCGTCGAGCAGAAATTGATAGCCAAGTTCCGCACCCATGAGGACGGCCTCAACCGGGACCTTGGGTTCATGTCACGCTACACATAACCCCACCAGCGAACAAATGTTATCTGTTTTTAATATAATGGGTCATTTGCTGGCTCTCTCTGCCTTCCGGATGTTTCTGCCTCTCTCTCTGTTTTTTTTTCTCTTTTTTTTCTCTGTTTTTTTTCCCTGTTTGTTTTTTTGTTGAATGTGTATTCGGGGGTTCTGCAGATGACACCTCTCTGTCTGAACACGGTGATTGCCTTGGCAACGGGCAGTTGCAGAGGCAGTCTGTAAACACCATGTATTATTCAATATGTATAAATGCGTAGGCTTCAAGGAGATCTTGAAACATTTACCTGAGGAAGGAGAAAATCTCCGAAAGCTTGTGAATTTAAAATAAAATTGCTGGACTATAACTTGGTGTTGTAAAATTGTTTACAAACATCCAGCATGGGCCACGTTCTCTGCCTAATGTCTTGCTGTGTGCCTTGGGCTTCAAAAAAAAGTTGTGATAAAGATTAAATATAAGGTAAGGATACATCGGCTCCACTTATTTATAACTTTCATGGAAAACTCAATGGCTCCAATATTACCAGGGAGGCGGGATGGCAGCGGAGGGGGGGGCGACTGGGCGTGTGGGTAACCTGCCCAGTGAAATCGGTCCGTTCCCCATGCGATTACGGGTAAATTGAAGGCATCTACCGTGGCTTCCGGGTTTCCCGTCGTCAACCTGTGCACCCACATCACAGGCTGTCAGTTGGAGGGGCCCTATTTAAAGGGGCAGTCCTCCAATGCTGCTCCTGCATCAACCAAGCAAAAGTACAGCATGGAGCAGACCAGGGGAAAGGCTGCTCCCAAATTTAACGATGCCTCACTCCAGGTCCTACTGGATGGGGTGAAGAGGAGGAGGGAGATTTTCTACCCAGCGGATGGGAGGAAGTGGCCTGTCTCTGCCACCAAGAAGGCCTGGCTCGAGGTGGCACAGGGGGTTACCAGCATCAGCAATGTCTCCCGCACCTGGATCCAGTGCAGGAAGCGCTTCAATGACCTAACTAGGTCAGCCAAAGTGAGTACACTTACTCATTCTCCTATACTCTGTCTTCCACATCACTGCCCCCACTCCACAACTTCTTCTGCACTACCAAAACTACTCTATCACATCACTCCTCATACCCACTCAAAGCTCATCCTCAACTTACCTGCACTCACTCACCTCCCCAGTACTCATCCCACGACTACCATTCAACCCAATCCTCATAAAATGTCATGGCTCTGTCTCATACTCACTATCAGCCTCACCCAAACCAATGCATTCAGCGGTTGGCCACGTCACCATCCCTCACTCACGCATCTGTACTTTCTCTCCTTATAGGAGAAGAGAGCCCAGAATGCACGGGAGGGCGGCCGCAACATCAGGTCGTCCTCACGGACGCGGAGCAGGAGGCTCTTGAAGTGAGCCGCACCCTCGAGTGCCTGTCCGTCGGGGATGCCGAGACTGGCACCCAACAAACGGCTGGTGACAGAACTGTAACATTCAGCACTCACAATAGCAAATGATGTTAACATGCCTTGCCATCTTCAGCACCTCAACATCATGCTTAATATTGCCTTCTGTTCTCTTACAGGGCCTTCAGCGACCGCCGTGACGGTGGAGGGCAATTCCTCAGAGGACCTGCTGGCCTCTGAGGGGACACCGCCACATCTGAGCGAGCCATCCACCAGCACAGATACACACGCCTCGGTGGGTCCCCGTCCTCAGTTATTGGGGTTGCACGTGGTGAGTCACCACACACGTGAACAGGAGCAAACACTGGTGGCAGGGACAGCTGTGGAGAGTCCGCGTCGGTGGGAGCACTCTTCTCCAGGCACTGCTCAGCTGCTGAGCTCTGAGGGCCATCCTTTAAAAGGAGAATATTCGAGGGGGAGCAGCACATTTGCGAGGTGCTGAAACAGGTGCCACACGCGCACTCGCCACAATTGCGCAAAGGATGGAGGAATCCAACTCCTGCATGAGTGGAATGGTGGCACAGGTACGGGAGGGAGTCTCTGAGATAGTGTCACAGGGACGTGAGGGCATCTATGAGATAGTGTCATGGGTAAGTGCGGGAATGTCTGCAATGGAGGGAGGGCTAGCCTCCATCGAGCTTCAAGCACGGCTCACCAATGAGTCCATTGAGGCCCTGACAACGGCCCTTCGGACTCAGGGTGAGCAACTTTCTGCCGCCTTAAACAGGCAGGCAGACACACTAGCATTGGTCTTAAAAGGCTTCACACATGTCCTCCAAACTGTCGTCCGGCAGGGTGGCAGGAGTGATGTGGGCCTGGCCCAGGAGAGGGATGATGGCGAAAGGGGACATGGAAGTGGGGACGCCACTCAAAGCGCTCCCATGCGTCACCCGTTGCCCCCCCTCTCAAACAGTACCCACCATGTTGCCACCTCCCCAGGTGGTCGAGTGTGCCCCTGCACAGGTGCAGGTGGGGCAGTCTTTGGAGGGGCCATCGTGGACACCGAACCCCAGAGGGCGTAGGCCCAAAGCATCTAATCGGTCAGGGCATGAACAAGAGCAACCTGCCATTACCTCTGCTGCAGCCACAGGGGAAGCACCACGTAGGAGTACTCGTAAGCGTACGGAGAAGGTTTTGTGAGCACAAAGGGGATGTACTAGGGTGTTTGACAGTTTGTCATGTTTTTTATTTATATTTGATTTTTGTTAATGGCACATTAGATATTATTGTCACCACTACTGCCACGCCTTGGCCATTCTTTACTGGCTTGTGTAATAAGTCCCTTTCATGAGGTTCACATTGAACACCCACATTTGATGCAATCCATTGGGTCACTCTACAGTGGGTGTATGTGTAGTTGCAGGACTGTTTTGCATGGGGAGGGGGCTGGTGTGGCTGCTCCTCTGTCCAGGTGGTGAGGACTGGACTCTTCACACTGTCTGATGTTAGGAGAACTGTTCACATATCAGTGACTCCCTGGCCTAACAAGTAGCCAGGTGAGCCGCTGTTCTGCCCATGGGTTGCTCCTCCTGCTCTGCCGCTTCCTCCTGCTCCTCCAATATGGGTGGCAGATGTGGATGGGGCCTCCTCCAGTGGCACCCCTCTCTGTTGTGCAGGGCACAACAGACGACTATAATGCGTCCCACTCTGGTGGCTGTCGTTATATCGATGCTGTTGCTCGGTGGTGGGGTTCCTCAGAGGTGTCATGAGCCAAGTGTGCAGGGTGGGTATCCCTTGTCCCTGAGGAGCCAGCCCTTGCGGGTGTTTGGTGCATGGAAGAGGGGCGGGATGTTGGACTCCAGGAGGATGAAGGAATTGTGGCAGCTGCCAGGGTATCTGGCGCACACGTGAAGGCATCTCTTGCGGTGGTCACAGATGAGCTGAGTGTTGATTGAGTGATAGCCCTTCCTGTTGATGAACAGTCCTGGCTCGTGTGGAGGTGCTATATGGGTGCAATCGATTACACCCTGCACCCATGGGAAGCCAGCCACTGCGTGGAATCCCACTGCCCTCTCCATCTGGCTGAGGTCATCCATGGAGAAGTTGATATAGTGTGAGGCCCTGCGGAACAAGCTGTCGGTGACCTGTCTTATGCACTTGTGTGCAGACGACTGAGAGACCCCAGCGATGTCCCCGGTGGCACCCTGGAACGATCCGGAGGCAAAGAAGTTGAGGACAGCGACAGGTAAGAAGATGCTGCTCTGCCCAGACGGGAGCAGCTCGGCATGAAGGAGGCTGCGGATGTCTGTGACTACCTGGCGACTGACTCTGAGCCTCTGTATGCACTGCTCCTCAGAGAGGTCCAGGAAGCTGAGCCTCGGTCTGTAGACCCTGTGGCGATGGTAGTGCCTCCTGCGACGCCGCTCTCTCTGTTGTTGCCCTCCGTGCTGTTGTGCAGGTGCCTGTGGCGCAGAACTGTGTTGTGGAGCTCCACGTGGCGGAGGTGGATGGCATGCCTGGCGAGGCTGGTGATGTTGCTCGTCCTTGGATGAAGTGATGAATGCAGCTATGGCGCCCCCCCCCCCTACCCCATCCTGACTGTGTGAGTTTGAGGGGGTCCACAAAGTAGACAAATGTGTTTGCACAGCAGAGTTTAGGGTATAAATTAAGAATTTTGAGTGGAAAGACAAAGGTGTTGCAGCCAAAACTTTGTCTGAAGTGACAGAGTGCCCTGCTGCAATAAATGAGGTATTCCCCTCCCCCCCCCCCCCCCCCCCAACTGTCAAATAATCCTTTGCATCTCCCACTGGCTGCTGGCTGAAACACGTCTGCTCCAACAGGGAGTATTTCCCACAGCACGGGAAACACGCTGAGGATCCTTCAAAATTGCACCCCTGCCAAAATCTCCAGTCAATGAGGTCTGTCAAGTACCTAAATAACAATGTAAATTATCATCCCGCTGGCTTTAATTGCCGGTGGGAGTCCCGCATGCGGGTGCTGCGCGTGCACTCGAACGTGTCATTGGGGAACCCGGAAGTCAGTGGGTTGGAGCCCGGCTCCGAACCCGCTTCGGGATTCTGCCATTTTAGGAGCCCCCGCCCCCATCTGAAAATCGGCCCCAATATATTTGTGGAATTTGATCCCCAAAATGGAAGTAAACATTAAACATAAAAACTGACTTGTGGTTATTCAGTCACTGTAAATCAGTGATCCTGATATATTGACATTACATAACCAAATATTCCTATTGCTATAAAACACTATCCTCCAACTTACTGTGAGCAGTGCAAGGAGAGATTTGCTAAAGTTTTGCATATAGCACGTACTTTCTTATGA
The DNA here is from genome assembly GCF_035084215.1 of Heptranchias perlo. NCBI lineage: Eukaryota > Metazoa > Chordata > Chondrichthyes > Hexanchiformes > Hexanchidae > Heptranchias > Heptranchias perlo. The sequence goes on along the minus strand of NC_090345.1, from coordinate 49,646,496 downwards.
CACTTTTCGGTCATGCCTTAATCACAGTCAAATTTATTATAATTATCTCCAAATTTATTTTAATGTAGTCAAACTTCTCTGCTCTGACCGGCTGATTCTAACACTTGACTCTAGCTTCTCCCAGCTCTGTGTCTTTGGCCTAATCTGTCGATCCCATGGTGGTTCTCTCACCATCCAGACCTGATTCCTTCCTTTTGCATTCCAACAGCCTCCCCCAAGCAAGAAAATTCAATTTATAGCCAAGATTTTCAGTACTGTCAATCTGGTTCTCTGCAGCTCCCTGCGCCCCCTCCTCTGTCCTCCCGATTGTGCCTCCAGCCTGACCCCACCGCCTGGTGACACAACATCCTCCCTCTCTTAGTTTCCCAGCATCAGGCGCCAGCTGTTAAGTGCTTAATATTTGCATAGAGTTGGCAAATGCAGTAAAATCACACCAAGTGCTTTAACGTGTCTCAGCTAAAGCTTGCGCATCTGTTGTCCCACATGGCAACGTGAACACAGAAAATCTCCCGCGGCAGGCACTGTCTTTAAATATGTAGAATTGTGAGGAGTAGTGGGACAAAATTGAGCAGTGGGAATGAAGAAAACAGTGCAGAAAAATCTGAAGCTGCAGCACCCCATGTCTGTGAGGGAGGCAATTTAAAAGCAGTGGTTTAAAAAAAAATGACCAGTTCGTATTAGGCAAAAAAGGATGAAGTCACCAATGAAGAATAAACCAAGAAAATACTCAAAGATAGATAGGTAATGTAAGATGGACAAAAGCAAAGGCAGATGGAAGTAACAAGCTCAACGGTCAAAATTAGCCTAGTGACTTTAGGAGGGACAAATAATCATAACAGGATGAAATGGGACAGCAGAGATAGAGCATTAAAACTGATTTAAAGTCAAATAATTAAAGAAGGAACTACCCTGGTATAACTTGACAAATAATATGGCAGTGCTGCAACTAGGGAGATAAACATTGAGTCAGTGAAGGAGATTAAACAGGAGATAACAAAAGCTAATAAAATAGATTAGAACCTGCGTGAAAGATCACGCAAGAGTAGTGAGAACCAATACAGGACTGTCACAAAACCAGATTAAAGGCAAAGTTATTTGAAGGAAACCTTATCTGTGCTTTTGCTACCTTAAATAAAGCCAATTACAAAGGTATGAGGGGCAAGTTGGCTAAGGTAGATTGGGAAATTAAATTATAAGATATGACAATAGATAAGCAGTGGCAAACATTTAAAGAAATATTTCAATATTCTAAACGAATATACATTCCATTGAGAAATAAAAACTCCGCAGGAAAAGTGATTCATCTGTGGCTAACTAAAGAAGTTAAGGATAGTATTAGATTAAAAGAAGAATGTTGCGAAGAAGAGTATTGAGCCTAAGGATTGGGAGGGTTTTAGAAACCAGCAAAGGAGGACCAAAAAATTGATGATCAGGGCGAAAATAGAATATGAAAGTAAACCTAGCAAGAAATATAAAAATGGATTGTAAGAGCTTCTACAAGTATGTAAGAAGAAAGAGAGTCGCAAAAATATACATGGGTCCCTTAGAGGCTGAGACAGGAGAAATTATAATGGGGAATAAGGAAATGGCAGATGCGTTAAACAAATATTTTGTATCTGCCTTCACAATAGAACACAAAAAGCCTACCAGAAATAGTGGGGAACCAAGGGGTGAGGAACTTAAAGTAATTAATATCAGTAGAGAAAAAGTACTGGAGCAACTAATGGGACTAAAAGCCGATAAATCCCCTGGACCTGATGGCCTGCATCCTAGGCTTCTAAAAGAGGTGGCTGCAGAGATAGTGGATGCATTGGTTATGATCTTCCAAAATTCCCTAGATTCCAGAACAGCCCCAGCAGATTGGAAGGTAGCAAATGTAACCTTGCTATTCAAGAAAGGAGGGAGAGAGTTAGCCTGACATCAGTCGTCGGGGAAAATGCTGGAATACATTATTAAGGAAGTGGCAACAGGGTACTTAGAAAATCATAATATGATTAGGCAGAGTCAACACAGTTTATGAAAGGGAAAACGTGTTTGACCAATTTATTAGTTTTTTGAGGATGTAACTAGTAGGGTAGATAAAGGGGAACCGGTGGATTTAAAAAAATTATTCGTTCATGGGATGTAAGCGTCGCTGGCGAGGCCAGCATTTATTGCCCATCCCTAATTGCCCTTGAGAAGGTGGTGGTGAGCCGCCGCCTTGAACCGCTGCAGTCCATTTGGTGAAGGTTTTCCCACAGAGCTGTTAGGTAGGGAGTTCCAGGATTTTGACCCAGAGACGATGAAGGAACGGCGATATATTTCCAAGTCGAGATGGTGTGTGACTTGGAGGGGAACGTGCAGGTGGTGTTGTTCCCATGTGCCTGCTGCCCTTATCCTTCTAGGTGGTAGAGGTCGCGGGTTTGGGAGGTGCTGTCGAAGAAGCCTTGGCGAGTTGCTGCAGTGCATCCTGTGGATGGTAGTATATTTGGATTTTCAAAAGGCATTCGATAAGGTGCCACATAAAAAGTTGTTACGCAAAATAAGGGTTCATAGGGTTGGGGGTAATATAGCATGAAAAGAGAATTGGTTAATGGACAGAAAACAGAGTAGGAATAAACGGGTCATTTTCAGGTTGGCAGGCTGTAACTAGTGGAGTGCTGCAAGGATTAGTGCTTGGGCTTCAGCTATTTACAATCTATATTAATGACTTAAATGAAGGGACCGAGTGTAATGTATCCAAGTTTGCCGACGATACAAAGTTAGGTGGGAAAGTGAGCTGTGATGAAGACATAAAGGAGTTTGCAAATGGATATAGACAGGTTAAGTAATGTGGGCAAGAAGGTGGCAAAGGGAGTATAATGTGGGGAAATGTGAGGTTATTCACTTTGGTAGAAAGTATAGAAAAACAGAATATTTTTTAAAAGGTGAGAAACTATAAAATGTTGGTGTTCAGAGAGACTTGGATGTCCTCGTACAAGAAACACAAAAAGTTAGCATGCAGGTATAGCAAGCAATTAGGACGGAAAAAGACATGTTGGTCTTTTTTGCAAGGGGATTGGAGTACAAGAGTAAGGAAGTCTTACTACAATTGTACAGGGCTTTGGTGAGACCTCACTTGAAGTACTGTGTGCAGTTTTGGTCTCTTTCTCTAAGGAAGGATATACTTGCCTTAGAGGCGGTGCAACGAAGGTTCACTAGATTGATTCCTGGGATGAGAGGGTTGTCCTATGAGGAGAGATTGAGTAGAATGGGCCTATACTCTCTGGAGTTTAGAAGAATGAGAGGTGATCTCATTGAAACATATAAGATTCTGAGGGGGCTTGACAGATGCTGAGAGGTTGTTTCCCCTGGCTGGAGTGTCAAGGGGCCCGATATTACCATGGCGGGGGGTCGATTGGGCGCGTGGGTAATGCGTCCAGTGAAATCAGTCTGCTCCGCACGCAATCGCAGGCTGATTGGATCCACTTACCTGGTCTTCCAGGTTTCCCGCTGCTAAGCTGCGCGGTGGGCGGACTGCGCATGCGCAGTAAGGTCTGTCAGCTGGAGGAGCTCTATTTAAAGGGGCAGTCCTCCACTGACAGATGCTGCAAGAAATAGGAAAAATTACAGCATGGAGTAGCTCAGGGGGAAGGCTGCTCCCAGGTTAATGATGCCTCACTCCAGCTCTTATTGGATGGGGTGAGAAGGAGGGGGAGGACCGAGATCTCCCCCCCCCCCCCCCCGGCGGGCGGGAGGAAGCGGCCTGCCTCTGCCACCAAGAAGGCCTGGCTCGAGGTGGCAGAGGAGATCACCTGCACCACCAACATATCGCGCACCTGCATACAGTGCAGGAGGCGCTGCAATGACCTAAGTAGGTCAGCCAAAGTGAGTACACTTATTCATTCCCCTGCACTCTGTCTGCCACATCACCGCCCCCACCCCACATCTCCTTCTGCACAGCCAACACTACTCCGTCACATCACTCCTCACACCCACTCAAACCTCATCCTCATCTTACCTGCACTTACTCACCTCGCCAGTACTCATCCCGCCACTACCACTCAACCCAATCCTCATACAATCTCATGGCTCTATCTCATACTCACCTTCTCATGCATCTCTTTCACAGTCAGCCTCACTCAACCCGCCACTACCTGTGCTGCAGCCACAGGGCAAGCATCACATATGTGCAGTAGGAAGCGTAAGGCAAACATGTCGTGAGCATGAAGGGGATGCACAAGGGTGTTTGAGGGTTTGTCGTGGTTTTTACTTATATTTAATTTCTGATTAACTCACATTACATATTATATTGGCACCACTACTGCCACGTCTTTGCGAATCTTATCTGGTTTGTGCAATAATGCCCTTTCCTGAGGATCACAATGAAAACCCACAACTGATGTCACCCATTGTGTCGCTGCAGAGTGGGTGTAGGTGTATTTGCAGGGCTCTTTTGTGCAGACGACTGAGGGACGTCGGCGATGTCCCCGGTGGCACCCTGGAAGGATGCGCAGGAGAAATTGTTGAGGGCAGTGGTGACTTTGACAGCGACAGGTAAGAATATGGTGCTTGGGCCAGCCGGGAGCAGCTCGGCAGGAAGGGGGCTGCAGATGTCCACGACTGCATGTCGAGTGACTCTGAGCCTCCGTGTGCACTGCTGCTCAGAGAGGTCCAGGAAGCTGAGCCTCGGTCTGTGGACCATGTGGCGAGGGTAGTGCCCTCTGCGACGCATCTCTCTCTGCGGTTGCCCTCCCTCCTGCTGTGCAGGTGGATGTGTCACAGCACTGTGTTGTGGAGCTCCACGTGTCAGAGGTAGACGGCGTGGCCGGCTAGGCTGGTGATGCTGTTCGCCCTCCGAGGAGGTCATAACTGCAGCTACGGCGGCCCCCATCCGGAAGATGTACATCTGAGGGGGTTTGCAATGTAGGTAAATGTGTCTGGACACTGGGATAAGTGTGCAAGTTGGTGAATTTGATTGTTAGGAGGAGGGTGGTGGAGGCCAAACTTTGTCCAAAGTGACAGCGTGGCCTCCTGCAACGAGTGAGGGTCCCCCACCCCCCAATCTGTCAAATGGACCTTTGCAGCTGCCACAGGCTGATGGCTGCAACACGTCCATTTGAACTGGGAGCGTTTCCCCCAGTACGGGAAACAGTCCCAGTCAGTTGCAAAATCCCATCCCTGCTAAAATAACAGGTCAATCAGGTCTGTAAATAACCTGAAGTACCTGTTCAATTACTTTAAGTGGCACCCCGCTGGCTTTAATTGCCGGCGGGAGTCCCACATGCAGGGGCTGTGAGCGTGTCAGTGGGGAAGCCGGAAATGGGGCGGGTTGGAGCCCGGGAATCCCCGATTTTCGTAGCCCCCCCCCTCCCCTGCCACGAACGTTACTGGCAATGCCAGCATTTATTGCCCATACCTAATTGCCCTTGAGAAGGTGGTGGTGAGCTGCCTTCTTGCACCGCTGCAGTCCGTGTAGTGAAGGTTCTCCCGCAGTGCTGTTAGGAAGGGAGACCCAGGATTGTGACCCAGCGACGATGAAGGAACGGGGATATATTTCCAAGTTGGGGTGATGTGTGACTTGGAGGGGAACATGCAGGTGGTGTTGTTCCATGTGCCTACTGCCCTTGTTCTTCTAGATGGTAGAGGTCGTGGGTTTGGGAGGTGCTGTCGAAGAAGCCTTGGCGAGTTGCTGCAGTGCATCCTGTAGATGGTACACGGTGCGCCGGTGGTGAAGGGAGTGAATGTTTAGGGTGGTGGCTGGGGTGCCAATCAAGTGGGCTGATTTGTGCTGGATGGTGTCGAGCTTCTTCAGTGTTGTTGGAGCTGCACTGATCCAGGCAAGTGGAGAGTATTCCATCACACTCCTGACTTGTACCTTGTAGATGGTGGAAAGGCTTTGGTGAGTCACTCGCCGCAGAATACCCAGCCTCTGACCTGCTCTTGTAGCCACAGTATTTATATAGCTGGTCCAGTTAAGTTTCTGGTCAATGGTGACCCCCAGGATGTTGATGGTGGGAGATTCGTCGATGATAATGCCGTTGAATGTCATGGGGAGGTGGTTAGACACACTCTTGTTGGAGATGGTCATTGCCTGGCACTTGTCTGGTGCGAATGTTACTTGCCACTTATGAGCCCAAGCCTGGATGTTGTCCAGGTCATGCTGCATGCGGGCACAGACTGCTTCATTATCTGAGGGGTTACGAATGGAACTGAACACTGCAATCATCAGCAAACATCCCCGTTTCTGACCTTATGATGGAGGGAAGGTCATTGATGAAGCAGCTGAAGATGGTTGGGCCTAGGACGCTGCCCTGAGGAACTCCTGCAGCAATGTCCTGGGGCTGAGATGATTGGCCTCCAACAACCACTCCCATGTTCCTTTGTGCTAGGTATGACTCCAGCCACTGGAGAGTTTCCCCGATTCCCATTGACTTCAATTTTACTGGGGCTCCTTGGTGCCACACTCTGTCACAAGCTGCCTTGATGTCAAGGGTAGTCACTCTCACCTCACCTCTGGAATTTAGCTCTTTTGTCCATGTTTGGACCAAAGCTGTAATGAGATCTGGACCCAAGTGGTCCTGGCAGAACCCAAACTGAGCATTGGTGAGTAAGTGCCGCTTGATAGCTCTGTCGATGACACTTTCCATCACTTTGCTGCTGATTGAGAGTAAACTGATGGGGTGGTAATTGGCCAAATTGGATTTGTCATGCTTTTTGTGGACAGGACATACCTGGGCAATTTTCCATTGTTGGGTAGATGCCAGTGTTGTAGCTGTACTGGAACAGCTTGGCTAGAGGCGCGGCTAATTCTGGAGCACAAGTCTTCAGCACCACAGCCGGGATGTTGTCGGGGCCCATAGCCTTTGCTGTATCCAGTGCATTCAGCTGTTTGTTGATATTAAGTGGAGTGAATTGAATTGGCTGAAGACCGGCTTCTGTGATGGTGGGGATATTGGGAGGAGGCTGAGATGGATCATCCACTCAGCACTTCTGGCTGAAGATGGTTGCAAATGCTTCAGCCTTATCTTTTGCACTCACGTGCTGGAATCTGCCATCATTGAGGATGGGGATGTTCACGGAGCCTCCTCCTCCCGTTAGTTGTTTAATTGTCCACCACGATTCACGACTGGATGTGGCCGGACTGCAGAGCTTTGATCTGATCCATTGGTTGTGGAATCGCTTAGCTCTGTCTATAGCATGTTGCTTCCGCTGTTTAGCATGCATGTAGTCCCGTGTTGTAGCTTCACCAGGTTGGCATCTCATTTTTAGGTACGCCTGGTGCTGCTCCTGGCATGCTCTTCTACACTCCTCATTGATTCTGTTCTGGGATCACTTCAGTTCACTGAATAATCAGTGATTTGGACATCGGGCTAGAGGGAGTCATGGCCAAATTTGCAGATGATGCTAAAATAGGAGGCATGGTAAATAAATTTGAGGGTTAAAGGAGGCTACAAGTGGGTATTGAAAAGATGGTGGAATGGGCAAAAAAAAATGGCAAATGGAATTCAATGTCAGTAAGCGTGAGGTGGTATAAAAAATACAAGTAATATTTATACTTTGAATGGGGAAAATCTGGGGGCTGTGGAAGAGCAGAGGGATTTGGGGATTCAGGTTCACAAGACATTAAAAGCAGTACCTCAAGTGGAAAAGGCCATAAAATGCTAATGGAATGCTGGGTTTTATGATGAGGTCTGGAACGTTGGCTGAAAGGTATGATTCTGAGTTTATTGCAATAAAGATCTATGTAAATGCAAGTTGTTCAGCTTCGAGGAGAGTTGTTGAAGTGCAAAAGGGAAATTAGACCAACGTTTCCAAAGTAAATAAGAATTACTGAGCATTAATTGTCATTCACTGGAAAGTGTGAAATGGGTGAGTATAAAGAAATAGTCAGTTTGAATGTACAAACTCTGCAACAACACTCAGTACTGGAGCCACAGTGTAGCAAAAATTTCTTCCAACTAAATATTGGGAAGACTGAAGCCATTGTCTTTGGTCCCCGCCACAAACTCCATTCCTTAGCCACTGACTCCATCCCTTTTCCTGGCCACTGTCTGAGGCTGAACCAGATTAATCGCAGCTTTGATGTCCCCTTTGATCCTGAGATGAGCATCCGACCACATATCTGCTCCATCACCAAGACTGCCTATTTCCACCTCCGTACCCGTCTCCGCCCCGCCTCAGCTCATCTGCCGCTGAAACACTCTTACGTGCCCTTGTGACCTCTAGACTTGACTGTTCCAATGCTCTCCTGGCTGGCCTCCCATTTGCAACCCTCCGTAAACTTGTGCTCATCCAAAACTCCGCAGCCCGTATCCTAACTCAACACCATGTCCCATTCACCCATCACCCCTGTGCTCACTGAGCTACATTGGCTCCCAGTCCGGCAATGCCCCGATTTTAAAATTCTCATCCTTGTTTTCGAATCTCTCAATGGCCTCGCCCCTCCCTATCTCTGTAACCACCTCCAGACCTACAATCCTCTGAAATCTCTGCGCTCCTCCAATTCTTGCATCTTGCGCATCCCCAATTTTGATTGCTCCACCATTGACGGCCGCGCCTTCAGTTGCCCAGGCCCTAAGTGATGGAATTCCCTCTCCAAACCTCTCCGTTTCTCTACCTCCCTCCTCCTTTAAGACATTCCTTAAAACCTACCTCTTTGACCAAGCTTTTGGTCACCTGTCCTAACATCGCCTTCTGTGGCTTAGAGTCAAATTTTGTTTGATAATCGCTCCTGTGAAGCACCTTCGGGACATTTTTCTACGTTAAAAGTGCTATATAAATGCAAATTATTGATGTTAAAGGGAAATTCATCTACACTGTTTTACGTGGTATAATGTTCCTGTCTGTGACTTGCATGACTAAGCAGTGTCATGGGAGATTTGCATGTAGCCTTCCTGTCGCCCCTGAGACCTAGGTTTGAACCCAGCCCAGACTGATGGGATGAAAGTTGTTGCTATCTGATGCCTGAAGCATCCCATGTGAGATGGGATTGGGGAGTCTCAGCCCAGTTTCCAGTGGGTATGGGCCCACAGGACACAACTGTGCCTATTTTGATACTAAATGGTAATCTCCCTCTATAGCCGAAGGATGGGCAGTGTGGAAAAGGAATCAGTGACACTAGTGCAGTATGTTTGTTCTTCTGAGGTTGGCATTAAGGCACATTATTGTGACAGAGTAGAGGGAGTGTCACTCTGCATGTACCATGCTGTAGCTGACCCAAGAGTGCTTCACTGTGAAGCTAGGTGACAGAAAAGTTCACCTAATACCTGTGGAATCGAAGTAAGTCGTGAGCTCCTGAAGAAAGCTGTCGCCCAAACAGCACCTGGTCTAAGCATTGGTTTTTGATGAATTCTGGACGGATTATTTTTGGTGTTGCAGATCCTGACGCCATTCCTACTGAGGAGGTTGAAATCTGATGTCACTCTGGAAATTCCTCCAAAACGGGAGGTTGTGGTTTATGCACCTCTGAGCAAAAGACAGGAGTCCTTCTACACTGCCATAGTCAACAAGACCATTGCAACACTGCTGGGACAGGAGGTGAGGGTGCATTGAAGTCCGATATCTCACTATAAAACAATGTGATCCATTTCATTTAGTTGGTCTTTTCTCTGATGTATTCTGAAGTTGAAGGTTTGAACTTGCCACATGTTTTCTTTCCCTTCCCTGCCCCCCAAGCAGTCCAAGCAGGAGAAGGCACAGCTGACCCCTTCAGGTCGGCCGAAACGTCGAAGCAGGAAGCGAGTGAATTATGATGAGAATTATGACGACGATGATTTGGAGAAGATGATTGCGGTGATGCAGCAGAATGCCAATGAGCATAGGTTGGTGACTAGGGGTGTGGGTTGTCCTGATGGGCTAAATCACAACATTAAACTGAATATTACCACCACTTGTTACTTAATGTTTGCTTGACTCAATTGTTTGCATTCTCTCACCTGAGTGAAAAGGTCGTAGGTTCAAGACCCACTCCAGGATTTGAGCGCATAATCGAGGCTGGCATTTCAGTGCAGTTCTGAGGGAGTACTGCACTGTCGGAGGTGCCATCTTTTGGATGAGATGTTAAACTCCTTGTGGTTCAGGTGGACTGTTTGAAAAGGAGCAGGAAATTCTCCCAATGTCTTAGCCAATATTCCTCCTTCAATGACCACCACCAGAAAACAGATTAACTGGTATCCATCTTGTTTTCTGTTTGTGGGATCTTGCTGTGCACAGATTGGCTGCCACATTCGCCTACATGATAATTTATTTGAATGTGAAGTGTTTTGTGATTTCTTGATGTGATGAGGCACTATATAAATACAAATCCTTTTTCCTCTCTTAATCTGTTCTGTGATCTTCAGTTATTTTGGAGTTTGATCAGAGGGCTAGAGTTCAGTGGTTAGGGCAGCTCCCACAGTGGCCATGGGTACAGACACTGCCTAGTGTGGTGCTAAGCCATTAAGACCTCACATTAAGACATTTGACCCCCAGTCTGTGGTGAGATAGTTGATCTCAGCCAGGTTAGAGTTTGGAATGCTACAGTTAAGTTCAGTACCGTTAGGCTGGGCCGAGGGTGGGGATTGGGAATTAGCCCAGGCCTCTGCTCCTGGTCACTCTCCAGTGACCTCTGCTGGGAAGTGCATGTATGGATATTGGGTAAGAACAGGAGCAAGCTTGAGTGGTACCCCATGACCATGTATCCTGCTGATGCTCACCATGTAGGCAGCAACTTGGGTGAGATACTGGAGGGCTGATAGCGCCTGTAGAACCACAGCACAGTATGGTTTGGTGCCTTCAGGAGCGGTGGGTGGGAGAAGAAATAGAATTGGACTAGTGACTCGTAGAAAGTCTCTTTCCTCCTCTTCACTGTGCCCCCTCCAGCTCAGATGGAGCGGTGTGCTTTCGTGCATTTATACCTACAATGACCTGATAACATTTAGTCCTTTTGAAATGCTAATGTTTCTCCAGCTGTTTTGAAAACAAGTTTATTGAAATAGCATTCATTGCTTTTAACGGGAGTCTATTCTGTATGGTGGGGGTGGGGGGTGGGGGGGGGGGGCGGAATTCTCTACGCCTGAAACTTGACAGTGATCATTGGCAGGCTCGGCAACTGGTACATCCACTTCAAGTGATACCAAGACCAGTTGTAGCCGCCCTAGCTAGGATCAGTTTAGTCATTAGCTGGGTCCTTCAATATCTGTGTGGCTTGTACAACAGCTTGTGGTGCACTTACCCCCTCCCTCCCCACCCCCCCAAAACCACTGGGGGAATTGTGTCTCATCACGGTACACACAGGGCACCATGTGAGGTGTGTAATTGCATGTGTTGCTTCAGAATATAAAAACTGTAGGCCAGTGGCATATTGGTTTGCATTGAACTTATAGTGGTACCACTGCCTCCCTTCCGGTCAGAGCTCAACTTTTGAAACTGAACTGCAGTGATTGCTTGATTGTCCTCTTAAGCCATAAGAGGCCATTTTTCTCAAGCAGCTTTCATGGCCTCAAGACTGCACAGCCAATGAAGTACTTTTTGAAGTGTAGTCACTGTTGTAATGTTGGTAACGTGGCAGCCAATTTGCACACAGCAAGGTCCAACAAACAGTGATGAGATAAATGACCAGATAATTTGTTTTTAGTGCTGTTGGATAAATATTGGCCAGGACACGGGGGGAAGCTCCCCTGCTCTTGATCTTTTACATCCACCTAAGGTTTAGTATCTCATCCGGTTTAACCTGAAAGACTGCATCTTCCAACAGTACTCCCTCAGTACTGCACTGAAGTGTCAGCCTAGATTATGTCCATAAGTCTCTGAAGTGGGGCTCGAACCCACAAGGTGAGAGTACCACCATTGGACCAAGGTTGACACCGTAAAAAGTTCTCTCGTCTACTTGGTTCTCCTTAAAGTAACTTCCAGTTTCTTCTATTTTCTCAGCAGGCCTGTGTTGGATGTGTATATTCCGCAAGATAAGGAAATTCACTTGAAATTGCAAAATGTGTTGATGCTGCTCAGGAAGTGCTGTAACCACCCATACCTAATCGAGTACCCACTGGACACCAAGACCCAGGAGTTTAAGGTGAAAACCAGAAGCAAAATCTGTTCTGCAACAGGCATGAGTCCCCTTGATTACCAAATTGTGATTCACTTAACATCCTTAATTAACTCTCAGCAATTTATATCCAGTTTGAACCCAATCTCCCCTCTGCATGTGAAGGTGGCGATCTGCGCTGGCATATTTTTCAGGCTATTTGACTGTTGAGGCATAGTGGCTGAGTTTGCCCCATTTCCGTGTGCGATGTCCAGCAGGATCAGAATCCCACATTATTTTTCCCTCCCTAGTCCAAGGCCACTCTGGACAATTGTGTCCATATTGCTGCCCAACCTGAGATCAGCTAAATCAATTCAGCTTAGGAATTGAATGGGGCCTTCCTAATCTGTATAATTCATAGTCTGGTTTTTATTGCCAATTTAAAATCCCATAATCTTTTCAAGTTTTATTTTTGCTGTAGAAAATCAGCAGGGGGGAACTGAACCTCAAGTAACCCTTTTAATTTAAATTTATAATCAGTGTTTAATTTTGAAGAACCTATGCTTGTGGCTCCAGCCACTTACCTGCTGCAGTGATAGTGGGATAATAAAAATTGTTGGAGATTATGCCTAGGGCGACAGTTGTGATCTTGCTTTTAAGAAACGGTGCTTTGGATGTGACCCGAGTCAGCCCTTGATTAATAAACTCAGTCTTCAGGGGACCATCAGTGTGGTGACTCTCAGTGCACTGCTGTCCTTGCTACCGCACCCTGCTAGGAATGGAAGACCGACTGTTGCTGCATTATAAGGAATATTGTCCACACAGCAGGAAATCCAAATTCATTTTTTTCCGTGCAGAGATGTGTGCGCATCACATCCAAGGTCAGCAGAGTACGCAATGTACACTCTATCCTGACAGGTGTGATGTGCCAATTCTCGACACCTGGTTTTTGGTAAGAGAACAATAGGATATTTTTGGGTTTTTCTCATTGAATTTGGGAGGAAATCTGTTTTTACTAATTCGCCACTCAAACAAATCTGAATTTATTGGGGGGAAATTGGTTTAAAAAATGATAATGATTCAGTATCAGTTTACCAACAACTTCTATCAAGAGAGCTGCACATATTTGTTTGTTGTATTTGTGATCTCCCTATAGAAGAATTTTCAGCTATAAAATGAAACCATTTTTCTCAGTCGCATTCCCCTGCCCTTTTCCCACATCCTTTTAAATTTTTCTTTTTCAAATATTTACCTACTTCCCTTTCAAAACCTATAATGGGTTTTACCTTCCCTGCTGTTTCTGTAGGGCATTCTATGTCCTAACAACCCTCTCCTAACCTCTCCCATCATTCTTTTGGCAATGATCTTAAATTTATACCATCTAGTTATTGACTCACTAACTAGTGGAAATAGTTTTCCCCTTTTATCTTATCTGTACCCTTCATAATCTTAAACATCCCTATGAAATTTTCTCTTGGCCTTCTCTGCTCTAGTTAAAAACAGCCCCAGTTTCTCTAATCTCTAGCTTTTCATTCCGGATATCATCTGACTGAATCTCTTTTGCACCCTCGACATGGCCTTAAGATCCTTCCTACAGTGAGGGACTCAAAACCTGGACATGCTATTCTAACTGTGGCCTATCCAATGATCTGTATATGTATGATGTGGAGATGCCGGTGATGGACTGGGGTTGACAAATGTAAGGAATCTTACAACACCAGGTTATAGTCCAACTGTTTTATTTGAAAATCACAAGCTTTCGGAGGCTTTCTCCTTCGTCAGGTGAGTGTGGGATTCACACACTCACCTGACGAAGGAGAAAGCCTCCGAAAGCTTGTGATTTTCAAATAAAACAGTTGGACTATAACCTGGTGTTGTAAGATTCCTTACATCTGTATATGTATAGCATTACGTCTGCTTTTGTACTCTATAAACCTATTTATAAAACTAATGATCCAATGTTTTTCTTTTAAACAACTTTATTAACTTCTCTTTCCACTTTTAAAGATTGTGTATTTGAATCCCTAAATCTCTATGTAGAGTTGAGTTTAACTCGTGCATTCTTTAGGCACTTGCATTGATGCACATTTTCAAACTGTTTTGTAGATAGATGAAGAGTTGGTGGAAAGCTCAGGAAAGTTTCTCATTTTGGACCGAATGCTGCCAGAACTCAGGAGAAGAGGGCACAAGGTGATCTCTCTGTCTTTCTCTCGTGTGTGTAGGACATCGTGCTTTTCTGTTCAGTTCAAATTGCTTACTCTTTGAACAATGCTGATTCATTCAAATAAAGACAATTAGGAAAAGCCAGCAATCAAATTGCTTATTTGGAACCGGCAGTGACCACAAAACTTACCCACCTCTCAGGTACTGGTGGGATGCGGCTGGATGCTAGTTGGAATGTGGCCTGTTGGAAATCAGTCCAGTCAGTCTTGCCTCCAGAGGCCCATTTTCGTCAAAGGCCTGGGGTTAAGTTGTATTGCTTTCCTGGAATTTGCTTCTTTCAGTTGGTCCTTGAGTTATGTAACAAGCTTAGTGAACAGAGAGAAATATCTGAGTAAAGCCTTCTAGTTTGTGTTTATTATAAATTTATTTTCATGCATCATTAAATGTGCTTTTGCATTTTGTGCAACACACCAGCTCCAGGACATTTCTTTTAGGTAAATATAAATGAATGTTAAAGCACTGACTGCTTCTACTGCCGCAAGATTTTGAATTCTGGATGGCTTGAGAGCTAAGGCCCCCTCCAGCTTGTACGCATGCTGCAGACATCAGACTGAACCCGAAGGAGGCTGATCATTGATGCTGGTGGATGCAGCCTAGATTTCAAATTCAGCCAGAACTGAACTTTGCTGCAGGAACCAAAGTCCTGGGAAAATGTAACCCCATGGCCCATGTTATTAACTGCACCGATCACGAGTGGCTTAATCTGGGAGTGTAAAAACACATCTTGATTTATATTAATGGTAAAAGTCGCACTGTGGGGGAAAAAAACTAGACCTTGGCGTGTAACTAAAGAGAGGGAAGAGGGGTACAAGAGCAAATTAAGAAATTTAAGGAGTTTAGATCCTGAAGTGTCATTTTGTTCTTAAAAGTATGACCTATTTTGAAATGTCACTCATAATAACACAGCTCTGTGCGTTTAAATGGTTTGCAGTCTGTTTCTCTTTGATTATACATGTCACCCCTGTGGTTCGGCAACGTTGACAGCTTGGTAGTGATATAGCCATGGGACCCAGTGGGCAGCGAATGAAACTAGAGTCTGCTTTTAACTCCCACCAAGCCACTTACTTTATTCTACTTTTATTTTTATAAATAATACTCAATATTCCATGTCCAGTGACCTAATCAGAGTTGTCATGTGCTTGCTATCCGTGCTGTTTGATTTTTTTTTGGCGGGGCGTGGGGTGGGGGGGGAAGAGCTT
The DNA here is from genome assembly GCF_035084215.1 of Heptranchias perlo. Taxonomy (NCBI): domain Eukaryota; kingdom Metazoa; phylum Chordata; class Chondrichthyes; order Hexanchiformes; family Hexanchidae; genus Heptranchias; species Heptranchias perlo. The sequence goes on along the minus strand of NC_090345.1, from coordinate 49,631,109 downwards.
CTGTAGGATATTCCCGTTTACTCGGCTATTTCTCTCTGGTCAGTGTCAAGGACACTGCTGTAAGCAAGCACTTGCTCCCTTGCATGCATAGTATCTGATGATGTAGTAAGCCCAGGAGTGGAACAGAAACCCTTGTTACCTTTCATGCTTGTCTAGATTTTGGGAAGTGGAAGAATAAACACTCTTTCAGATTGTGGTGTAGTCTATAATCTGCAAAGGAGGTTCATTAAAAGTAACAGACAAGCAGTAACCAGAGACAGTGCAGTAGATCAGGAGTATCCAGTATGCAGCTCTAGAACCCTGACCGTCTGGTCCTAGAAGCCCTTGGTCCTTTTTTGCGCTTGTCTCTTATTTGTTGGTTTGTTCTGTTTAAACTTCGTGGACTTGCAGATTTAGGAAGCTCTATTAAGTGCTGCCCCGTTGCTGGCTAAATCCCAAATCACAACAGCAAGATCTGTTGGTATCTGCAAATTAATGAGAGTGTTGATTTAAACTTTATTTGTGTCATACAAAGACAAAAGCATGGCATCCCTGCAGTACCTTACAGAACTTCATCTGCACTTCTTCTTCAATATAAAAATGACATGACCCGTCGCTAACTCTCTCAGTAATACTGGGACTGGATCTTTAATGTCCGTAATGTAATTTACACATGGGGTTTTGTCAGATCGAATCTCCGCGCCCTGGCCCCACCATGTCAAATTACCACAGAAACTGAAAGACATGCCACAAGGCTGTCCAATATTAATCTCCGTCACCATTGAAGCTCAACGAAAAACCAAGGAAATCAAATGTGTACCTTTCAAAACCAAATGAAAGCTGGTAATCGTACGTGGAATTAAAGACATAGGGCTCGATTTTAGGGTCGGGTTACCTGCGGGTTTCCAGCGGGGGGGCCCCGAAAATCCCGATCTCCGATCACGTGACCGGATTCGGACGAAATCCCGGCCACTTCCGGGTACCGCGCTGACGTGCGGGGCTGCGCGCGCAAGCCCCGCTGGTGGGAATCCCGCAGGCAATTAAAGCCAGCGGGGTTCCACTTGAGAGCACTTAACTTGCTCGTTGTGGTCAGTTAATGAGCTGAAGCAGCTGTCAAAAGAGGAAGTGTGGGATTTTACGGTCAAAGCAGTCAGTTTCCCACACTGGGGGAAACAGGACCCTTCAAACCAGGCGTGTTGCAGCCAGCAGCCTGTGCCAGGTGCCAAGGTGCGCTCCACGGGGGAGAGCCCTCACCCACGCAGGAGGCCACCGCGTCACATAGGGCAACCCCTGCCCCCCACCACCCCCCGGCCAAGCCAGAGGACAGACCGACACGAAACCGCAGCCCCAGTCCGAGGACCCACACACCTACCCTGCACAACCCCTCAGACCAACACCTGCCAGTTGGGTGGTGTGTGGACACCCTCGGAGGACGAAGAGCATGACCAGCACCAGCAGCCTCGCCTTCCACGCCGTCCGCCGCAAAGACGTGGATCCCCCCAACACGGTGTGGTTGCACGCCCACCTGCACAGCAGGAGGGAGGGCTACCGCAGAGAGAGACGCGTCGCAGAGGGCACTACCCTCGCCACAGGGTCCACAGACCGAGGCGCAGCTCCCCGGACCTCTCCGAGCAGCAGTGCACAGGGAGGCGCAGATTCGCTCGACATGTAGTCGTGGAGATCTGCAGCCTCTTTCATGCCGAGCTGCTCCTGGCTGGCCCCAGCACCAACTGCTTACCTGTCGCTGGCAAAGTCACCACTGTCCTCCACACCTTCTCCTCCGCATCCTTCCAGGGTGCAGCCGGCTACACCGCCGATGTCTCTCAGTCGTCTGCGCGGACGAGCCCTGCAAATACACCTGCACCTACTCTGCAGTAACACGATGGGTGGCATCAGTGGTGGGTCCTCATAGTGATACCCAGGAGCGGGCATTATGGGACACAATGGACAGGATTCGCGGAGACATGGCAGTGGTGGTGTCAATATAATGTGTGCTGTTTGTGGCTCTGAAATTCAATATGGGTAACACCCATGACAAACCCTCAGACACCCTTGTGCACCCCCTTCATGCTGACGAGACGTTTGCCTTACCCTGCCTACTGCACATATGTGATGCATGCCCTGTGGCTGCAGCACAGGTGGTGGCAGGTTGAGTGAGGCTGGCCGTGAGGGAGATGCACGAGAGGGTGAGTATGGGATGGAGCCATGAGATTGTATGAGGATTGGGTCGCGTGTTAGTGGCAGGATGAGTACTGGCGAGGTGAGTAGGTGGAGGTAAGATGAGGATGGGGTGTGAGTGGGCATGAAGGGTGATGTGACAGAATAGTGTTGGCGGTGCCGAAGGAGATTTGGGGTGGGGGCAGTGTTGTGGCAGACGGAGTGTAGGGGAAAGACTTCGTGTTCTCACTGTGGCTGACCTACTGCGGTCATTGCAGCGCCTCCTGCACTGTATGCAGGTGGGCCATATGTTGGTGGCGCAGGTGACCCCCTCTGCCACCTCGAGCCAGGCCTTCTTGGTGGCAGAGGCAGGCCGCTTCCTCCCGCCCGCCGGGGGGAAGATCTGTGTCCTCCCCCTCCTCCTCACCCCATCTGATGATACCTGGGGTGAGGCATCATTAAACTGGGAGCAGCCTTCCCCCTGGGCTGCTCCATGCTGCAATTTGTCCCATTGGTTGCAGCATCTGTCAGTGGAGGACTGCCCCTTTAACTAGAGAGCCTCCAGCTGACAGATCGTACTGCGCATGCGCAGCCCGACCGACGCGCAGGCCAGCGCCGTGGACCCCGGAGGAGCAGGTAATTGGATCCTATTAGTGGATTGCCTGCTACGATCGCGTGGGCAACTCACTAATTTCGCCGTTCGCGTTTTCGACGCTCCCGGAGGACCACCCGCTGGGAACCCGCAGGCCTGCTAAATTCGAGCCCATAGTGTCTGCAGATTCAGCCCTGTAGTGTCAGCAGATACCACCAGACACACACCCATTGTCACCTTGCTGCAAACCCCATTTGACCTACAGTAGCACCCTGTTAGAGCTCCTCTATCCCCTGCCAGCCACAAACATCCTTGCCCCCTTTTCCTCCAATCTTCTACCCCTGCAGCTGAAAGCTGCCACTGCCTCCTTTTAAAAGTTTAACTTCAAAGCTTGTAGCTAACAGTTAATTATCCCAGTAAATCTCCAATTCCAATTCCATTTCTTAAGCCTGAGGTTGTTGCCGGGATTCTGTTGTGCTCCGTCTGAGGACCCTGATCCTCCCACCGGGTCTCCGTCTGGGGACACTCCACCAATATGGAACTTAACTCTACTGTGACCTCTGCTCGTCTTCTCTTCTCCCCCCCCCAAAACAAACTACATTTTGCTCTGTACGGTTGCTGCTTCTACCTTTGCCTGCTGCCAGATTCACTCCCCCTTTCCCCCCGGCCCTTCCTCCCCGCTACTTCTGGCCCCACATAATGGCCTGCTTCGCCTTGTTGATTAATATTTGGAAGCCCAGCCTGGAGCTGTTGTCTCTGTGCCAAGAATTAAGGTTCTAAATGCAAAGTCTTTGTATACAGAATTTATTAGAAAAAATAAAACTCAAGACAACACACCTCTAAACTCGAAGGCTGCGGGAGACCTCGCGTTACAGTTACTGAGTTCAGTCACTGGCTGATTAGTCCCCCAGGTCTTCCCTAACTTTGTTACATGGTCTCACTTTCTAAGCTCACCTAACAGGCCATTACATCATACCTCCCTTGTGACCTCCACTCTTGGTTTTACATTAACTGATATCAGCTCAGCATTCCAGAGAGTGGATCACATAACAGAAGCTGTCCTTACTTGTACAGAACACAACAGCAACAACTCAGCATTTACATTGCGCCTTTAATGTAGGAAAACGTCTCAAGGTGCTTCACAGGAGCATTGACACTGTGCCAAAGATGATATTGGGACAGGTGATTAAAGCTTGATCAGTGGTAGGTTTTAAAGAGCACTTTTTAAAGGAGGAGAGCGAGAGATGTAGAGGCAAGAGATTTAGGGAGGGAATTCGAGTTTAGGGCCTAAAAAGGCACGGCCGCCAATGGTGGGGCGAAGGGAGTGGGAGATGCACAGGAGACTGGAGTTGGAGGTATACAGAGTTCTCAGAGGTTACAGAGACAGAGGGCCGAGGCCATGGAGGATTTGAACACAAGAATAAGAATTTTAAAATCAAGGCTTTACAGGACTGGGAGCCGGTATAGGTCAGCGAGCACAGGGGTGATGGGGTGAGCATAACTTGGTGCGACTTAGGATACGGGCTGCAGATTTTTGGATGAACTAAGTTTATGGAGGGTGCAAGGTGGAAGGCTGATTAGGAGAGCGTTGGAATAGTCGAGTTTAGAGGTAACAAAGGCATGGATGAGGGTTTCAGTAGCAGATGAGCTGAGGCAGGAGTGGAGACGGGCGATATTAGAGGTGGAAGTAGGCGGTCTTGGTGGTGGAGAGGATATTGGGTTGGAAGCTGAGCTCAGGGTCAAATGGGATGTCAAGGTTACGAACAGTCTGGAATGCTGAGCTGATGTCAGTGCAAAACCAAGAGTGAAGGTCATAGGGGAGGTGAGAGTGAAGGTCATGGGGGAGGTGAGAGTGAAGGTCATGGGGGAGGTGAGAGTGAAGGTCATGGGGGAGGTGAGAGTGAAGGTCATGGGGGAGGTGAGAGTGAAGGTCATGGGGAGGTGAGAGTGAAGGTCATGGGGGAGGTGAGAGTGAAGGTCATGGGAGAGGTGAGAGTGAAGGTGATTCGTAATCTGACCCTGGACTCCTGTGATCGCCTCTTCTGGAGTCTCCACCTGTAGGTTTTACTTGGTTATGTTTTAGTCTCTTTTATATCTTTGTTTATGTAACTTAAAAGTTACTACCATGCCCTCTGTCCAGTTCACATTGGCTGCTGTTCTTAATCACGCTCCCTATGCCTGCTCTTTTCCTCAGCTCCTACCTCCGCCATCCATATTCCCACTCCTCTCTTCCTCTGTTTCTCTATAGCATACCTTTCTTTGCTCCCCATGCTATTCTACACTACTCCCTTGCCTAATCCTCTCCTCTCCCACAGACACAGTTTTTAATGGATATCAGGCAGTGATGTTTTCTCTGTCCCCCCCCCCCCCCCCCCATTCCCATAGCCAGCCAACTAATGCCAATTATAGTGCCCTACCATTGCCCAAGTTGTGATCAGCTGACTTAGCACAAACAAAGCACGGGTCCTCTGGTCTTTGGCTTGGTGTTACAGCAGATGCTGCGTTTGCCTATTGGGCTATCTGGAAGCTCCCATTTCCATGGTTATTTTGTGTCCCTTGGTATTTGTATTCTATTCTCTGGTTTGCTTTTAACAGGTGCTGATATTTTCTCAAATGACATCAATGCTGGACATCCTGATGGACTACTGCTACCTGAGAGACTACGAGTACAGCCGCCTGGATGGTTCCATGTCCTACACAGTTCGTGAGGAAAATGTATGTTCCCCTAGAATCTATAGTGTTCGGTCAGAAGACCAGCTGCAGGCCTTTTTATATCTTGGCTTTCTGGGTTCTGCTTTAAATCCCCCAAAAAAGCCAGTGAAACGATGCAGATCAAAAAAACTGCTTTTAACACTCTGAAATAGCCAATGCAACCAAAAAAATGAGACCTTTCATGTAAAATTCTTTACTGATTTAAGAGATTTTCAGCTTACTGGGTTTGTGGGCTGCACAGGAGATGCTCGACTTGATAAAAGAATATTGAATTTTCCTCAGAGTACTGGATAGGTGGAAGGGACACTCTGACAAAGCAGTTAACATATCAATCCATACCATTTTATTTTTTAAAAGAGCTGAATTAGAAGTAGGACTGAGGGATTAAGTACAGATAGAGGTGGTTGAATGGGACCGAGGGATAGAGATAAATACAGATGGAGATGGTCAAATGGGACTGAGGGTTACAGGGATAAATACAGATAGAGATGGTTGAATGGGATCGAGGGTTACTTAGACAAATAGATATGAAATGCTTTATGCCATTTGATGCTTCCTGAGCTGATGGGATCCTGGTAATGTCATGGAAAGGAAAGTAAATGAGCAGGAATGAATAATCTGGGATTACATGGATGTTTTGGAGTTTTGCTTTGTTTACTTTTTGGGGGGAGTGGGGTTCATGGGGGAAGAGAAATTTTATGGAACCTGTCCTCTAGATTAAATGTAGGGCACAGTAACCTTGTTTTATGGTACTGGACAAGCAACATAGATGCTGAATTCAAAGCACACCTGATTAATTGCACCTGTGCCCAGTCGGACCTCTGAACCTGCCACCCGTGCCCAGACAGACCTACACATGACCCAGTCCCACACAATGTTGGGCTCTTACCCTCAGGGCTATCAGGGATAGGCAATTAAATACTGCCTTGCCAGGGTTGTCCACATCCCAAAATAAAACACAGCTTGTCGAAGTATTAGAAACGTAGTAGGAAGGTGCTGAATTATCTTTCCTTGCTCCTGATTTATGTTCTCTGATAATTGGATTTAGTTTGCAGATAACTTGAAATGAGCTTTGGATGGCGAGTGGTTTGGAGCACGATGCGTCTCATCAGAGGGCTATGTTTATAATCTCGGTGCCTTTGGTTCTTTTTCCAGATAAACAATTTCAACAATGATCCTGAAGTCTTCATCTTTTTACTGAGCACTCGAGCTGGGGGTTTGGGCATTAACCTGACATCAGCAGACACTGTCATCATATATGATAGTGACTGGGTAAGTACCGCTAGAGACAGTCCCCTTTGTCAGGGCTTTGAAGCCTCGGGTTGAGTTTGGTGTTGATCCTGTGACCTTTCCAGTGCACTATATAGAATCCAATGAAGTGCAGTTTGGATTCGCATTTGGAATCTTTTTTTAACACTGCTACTCCATTCATATTGCACATTCTGTGGCAGCTCAATGTGACTTTTTGCATTGAGCTGTCTAATGTTAAGATGAAGTAATGATGAATACAGATCTGTCACTGGTGCTGGGAGCAATTTGAGATGCTGATTTGAGTATCAATGAGGTGTGATTGCCTGTCTTTTCCTACAGCATATTGGTGACCACAGTAATGATCAAAAATCGAGCTGAATAGAATCCATTTGTGTTCTGCACTGTTATTGTTTGCATGGGGAACTGAGTGACATCCCTCCTCTTGAGCTTAAGAATGTGCAGAAAAATGCTGTGAATAATGGGAAATTGGAACGCTGATTGTCTACAAAGATGCAGCCATTTGAAATGAGGTTTGGGGGTGTCCATCTCGGTGCTGGATTGAAAGTCCAAAGATTACATTTAACAGGAAAGCTCCGTCCAATAGCGTAGTGAGTAAAATCACTGCGTTGGTGTGGTTTCACATGAAGAATGGTCGCTTGTTGAACCACCTGAGGTCTGCCAGACCCGTGGAGCTAAACAAAAGCAGCGGCAGATGCCAATTTCCCAAGTGGCGTATGTATTACCAGATCTGATCTGGTCAGCCGCTCACATATAATTATTTCTGATACCTGGACTCCGAGGGTTAAATTACGAGGAGAGATTACACAAACTAGGGTTGTATTCCCTGGAATTTAGAAGATTATGGGGTGATTTGATCAAAGTTTTCAAGATCTTAAGGGGAACTGATAGGGTAGATAGAGAGAAACTATTTCTGTTGGTCGGGGAGTCTAGGAATAGGGGACATAGCCTAAAAATTAGAGCCAGGACTTTCAGGAATGAAATTAGGTAACACTTCTACATGCAAAGGGTGGTAGAAGTTGATGCTAACTCAATTGTTAACTTTAAATCTGAGATTGATAGATTTTTGTTAACCAAAGGTATTAAGGGATATGGGACTGTGGCGGGTATATGGAGTTAGGTCACAGATCAGCCATGATCTCATTGAATGGCGGAATAGCCTCGAGGGGCTAAATGGCCTACTCCTGTTCCTCTGTTCTACATCTTTTAAACAACTCACTTTGCTAGAACATTGCAAAGTTAGCGCAGGAAATAATGTTTGTTTAATGCTGAAACAGCATCAACACTGGAGTGTTAGCGTTATTAGGAAGCCGGTACCCATTTCAAATCTTTTAACTCATTGGCACACGATGAATGATAGAGCTTATTCTACTAAAACTTGAGGTCTCTTACCTTCTTGTTTCTTACCAGAATCCTCAGGCAGACCTTCAGGCTCAGGATCGATGTCATCGGATTGGTCAGACCAAACCAGTGGTGGTATATCGGCTGGTAACTGCCAACACCGTCGACGAGAAGATTGTGGAGAAAGCCACAGCCAAAAGGCGACTCGAAAAGATGGTTATTCATAAAAGTTAGTGTTTAAATACAACATTTTCTTGGAGAGGGAAGGTAGAGAGAACGTCATCTGACAACTCACCTTTACCCTGTCCTCAGCGAATGTGATTTACTATTTTTCTTTAATAGTGCAATGTTTACTTTTATTTTGGGATTTTTTTTGTGCTCAAGGTGGGGAATTAGTGCAGGGAAATAGAATGTGTTCCATTTCAAGCACCCATTGTCTGCATTTGTGACTGAAGTGCCAGTTATAGCATAGATTGGGGCAGAGTAAAGAGAGCTTTACAGGGGAGCTTGGTGGCACAGTGTGTTGGATGTTGGCCTTTTGCCTCTGGTGTCTGGCCCCAAATCCAGCCCAGACTGATGGGATAAAAGTGCCCCCTGGCTGCTGGCTAATGAGACTCCTAAGTGAAATGAGATTGGGCAGTCTGAATCTCCCTACTACTGGGAATGGGCCAACTGCACGGACGTGTCCCTAATTTGGCACTAATTGGCCATCTCAGTCTGGGCCTAGTAAGACTGGTATGGGAATGGAGACTATGTGCAGTAGGGGCTGCTCTTAGGTTGGGGCAGGATAGAGTGGGCTTTTACTCTGAATCTGGCTGTCCTGTGCCTGACCTGAGGGATACTGACACCGGGGTTTCTGAAATGCCAAGTTCCCATTTCCCTAACACCAACATCCCTTATCCTGATCATGAGCAAATTAGAAAAAAAAGCTTTACTCTCCATCCAGAGATGTGCCTCTAACCCAACCACCAAAGAACTCTTTAAAGCACCAGTATGACATTTTCGATTTACCACATTGGCCATCCTGTTCGAGTATCAGTTAGGGACACCTTGTGCTGTGGACCTATGCCCTAGAAGTCAGATGGAGACTGCCCAGACTCCTTTCATGTAGCCTTGTCCATCATTGTGGACTGGATTTGATCCAGGGTTGCTGAGGTGAAAGAAGTGTGTCTAACCCGCTGCATTGTCGAGTCCCCTACATTTTGTACACCTTTTTCTTTGTCTAATTCAGAATGGTCAAATGTCTTTTTTTTCCTCTCTATTTTCTCAATTCCTGCTCAGATAAGTTCAAAGGGGGCAAGTCAGGCTTGAAGCAGTCCAGGAGCTGCCTGGATTCTACAGAGCTGATGGAGTTGCTGAAGTCTCGGGATCATGAAAGGTAAAGTAGATAAGGAGTAGAAACTGTGCTCTTTGTGGATTTTTTTTTTTTGCATCTATCTTGTCTAGGTTCCAAATTGAAGCATGAAGTCCCTGGCTGTGGCTAGAATTGTTCCTCTGAACTTTCCTTTTTCATTTGAAGCTGCAATGTGTTGCCCTACACACTCACTCTCTTTCCTACAACCATACCACCGTAATTCCAGATTCATTGCACAGTCTCCTGTTTTATGCCCTAACTCATTCTTGTGCAGGACTGTGTGGGATTCCTTATCTCCTTTAGGCTTGTCTTTCATGCTTTTAAAACCCAAGTTTGCTATCACCTTGTATCTACTTTGATTTTCCTTTATTTCCCCTACTCTTTTTGTCAACCTCTTGCATCCAAGGGCCTTGGTCCTTCTCTTAGGATTCTCACAAATTCAAAAAATTGTTCAAGGACAAGGCCCAATTCATGAGCAGTTACCAACTCCACTCGACTTGATTTGATACTCGTGTTGGATTGAGGCACTTAACCAGTACATGGACTGGAGCTTCCTTCCCCACTGACACTAAACATTTCTCAGTAGCCCTCAGCTGGGCTCAATAGTGTGTCTATACTGAATGAGTTTGGACCAGATGTGCATTCCCTTGAATACTTTATCCACATTTGCAGTGGAGTTTGAACTCTCTAGTTTTGCACATTTTGTACTGGAGGTAATTTGGGGCAAAGCATAAAGATATTTTCAACCAGAAGAAAAAAAATGTTTGTCCAAAATTCGTCTGACCTTGAGTCCGATGTTAGTTACTGCATTGATTAATCGATCCTAATTGATGCAGTTAATCCTAATTGATGCCGGCGCGGACTCGACGGGCCGAATGGCCTCCTTCTGTGCTGTAACCTTTCTATGATTCTATGATTTGCTGGCTCCTAGTTAAGTGCAGTCTATCAACTCACCTCCAAACCTCACTTATCTGAATATTTTGTAAATCCTCCCAACAGAGTGGTGAAGGGATCCACTGAAAAAGTGATAAGTGATGTTGATCTTCAGATCCTACTGGATCGCAGCGACCTCATTGGTAAGTAGTTGGACACAGTTGTTACCCTCAACCCTTGTCTATGTTTGTAACGAGCAGTCTATTGATTAATCTCTTTCTTCCAGACCGCCCACCCCCTCGCTTAACAGCCTGGATGTGATACCAAGCGCTGTAGACCAGGCAGGTCCTGGGTTTCATCATGCTCATTGGTAAATAGCTTCTTCTCAATCAGCATGAAAGTACAGGCACTGCAGTTGACCTTTGCTGCCCCCGATCACTATCCAGTAGCTGCAACTGAAAAGTGCACATTTGCGAACATGCAAGGACAGGATATTGTTCTGCTGTGATGCCCTCCCCTAGTTGTATAGTCCAGCAACGCATGGTGTGGCTCACACATGAATGGCCACTCTGGAGATATACTGGCGGGTTGTTGATGGTATCCCCAGTCCTACATCCCTCAGTATTAATGTGAAAAATGCTCCCCACTCCTACATCTCAGTATTAGTATGAAAAATATTCCCCACCCCTGCATTCCTCAGTATTAGTGTGAAAACTACTCCCCACGCCTACATCCCTTCACTTGTTTAAATTTACAGTAAATTGTTTTTAAAACATGGAGCAGTATTGATTTGCCAGGTACTGGAGGATGCACGTAGTGCTTCTGAAACGTTGCTTGGAAGAATTGATTTTCTGTGTGACTTGTCATCAGCTTGTATGAGCCATTGCCAGGTCATGTATGTTGTACTTGATTTTTTTTTCTTACAGAACAAATGAAGAAACGTACCTCGGGAATCAAAAGCCAGACAGACAAAGTTTTCAAAATACTTGACAGTGATGACGGGAATGCAGGAATCAGACTGTGTGGGCTGTGAGAGATGGCTGGAGACATCTCTTTAGTCAGGTGTTAGTTTTCCCTCCCCATTCTGCTTTCCCCTCTAGAGAACAGTTCTAGTTTCAGAGTGGAGATCACTCGAGTTCAGAGTTAGGATCAGTCTGCATGTTTCTTAGGTTTATTGATCTGACAACACATCCTGTTTAAAAGTTTTTAAAGGAGGATTTTTTTTAAATGATTGTTTTTTGCACAGTAGATTACAGATGCAGATTTTTTTTCAGTTTGAGACTTATTGCTGCCTGGAATCTCAATAATGAGCGTAATTTCAAACCTTTTCACCTTTTACATGGGTGGAATGGGAGAATAAAGAGAACAAAATGATTTTATTTGTTTTGCTTTGTCACCCTGTATAATTTTGTTTGGTTTACAAGTATTTGGTGCTCTTACCCTCTAAGGTATTTGCACATTTATGGTCTCGGCAGAGAAATAGAAAGTTGACAGTCTGTAGTTTGGTGGGAGTTTGCCAGGAATGCCAGTATGTGCCTTGCTGTGGTAATCAACACAAGTCAGCATTGGTTTTTGATATTGATCCAGAATTGGAAAATCTGACTGCTTAACGTTGTGCGTTTTTATCTTTTATCATTTTATCTTGTTTTAAAATAAATCGGCACTGGGCCCTGCTGCTCTTTCTCCCTCCCCCCCCCCCCCCCCCTGCCGGACAATACTTCAATCTCAGATTTTTCTCCCCTTCCCCTTTTTGAATTTCGTCTCTACCATACTGAAGGTGAAATTTGTGAAACCATTTGATAGCTGCCAAGGTTCTTGCTCTCTCTGCTCTTGCTCCTCTGCACCCCTGGGTCAATCGCTATGACTCGAGGCTAAGGATTGCCAGTTCATCTTGCTTCTTCACACAGGACAGATCCTGCTGCTCGCCCAAACGGTTCCTGTGTTGTAGTTAGAATGCCAGGAGAGCAGTGCTAAAGTGGAAATCTGACCTAGCACTGTTGTCCTCAAACTTCACTCCCTGCTTTTCATTTGCAACGTGTTGCCGCTACTATTGGATCGTTCCAGGGGCCTGTGGGATGGGGGCTGGCATTAAGTGCGACCTCCACTAACAGCTCCTAGGATCATGGAAACCCAGCTTTCTGGATCAGTTGGAGGTGTGGAGTTTCTCGTCTTTACTTTGGTGCCATTGGTGGCAGCAGTTCGTGTGTGAGAAACTAGCAGAATGAAAGGGTGATTGGTGGTGATTGTAACGTATTAAACCCAATGCAAATACGAAATGCAACCCCTGAAATTTTAGTTTCCTTGGACAACTTTAGAAGAGTTGTGCTGCTGTTCCTTTAAAACCATTTTTTTTTGATAATTGCACATGGCTTAAATCAGGACCTACAGAAAATACCAGGGGAAAAGCTTTGTAGGACCTGTATACTGCAGCACTAGTTTACTGCTTAGACAAGGCTTACTACAAATAGATGCCTAGCACTACAAATAGGAGACTGATTGCCTATAAAAAGCTGGAGGACCAGAATGCTTCAGCATTGTCGGGACCAGGAACAGGGCTTCCTTCCCCTCACCTCAAACTTCAATCCTGATGTGTGTCGAATGCTGATGTATAAACTGTACAAAAATTTGTTTTTTTATTAGAAATAAAACTTTCAAATTGGTCACAGTACTGTTTTTTTCCCACATTACAAATCCAATTTCAGAGATACTTTATTCTGCACTAGCCTATATCCTGTGGCATTGATCATGGTGAGTTCAGAGGATCTATTGTTTTATAAAAGTGTGAACATAACAACATTTAATGCACATTCTGTTATAGGGCGATCTCTTGTGGCATTGCTCATGCACAAATATCTTCTGGCAACTGTTGTCTTTGCCTCCCACTTATATCCCTATGTTTTTCTGCTTGTCTTCCACTCTTACTCCCTTTCTCCTTATGCCTCATAAATATTTCTGGGTTTAACTATTTATCATCATCCTTTCTGTAAGTCACTCCTTCGTTCTACCTCCTTTCTCTCCTGGTATGAATGTCACGCATGAATTTCTGAGTCTTGTATTTCCATAAAGAAAAAGAACTTCCATTTATATAGTGCCTTGTGTCCACGGGACATCATAAAGCAGCCAGCAAATTATCTTTCGAAATGCAGTTACTGTTATGTAGACAAATGCAGTAATCAGTTTGTGCACAGCAAGGTTTCACAAAACAGCAAATGAGATGAATGACCAATTAATCTGTTTTGATGGTGTTTTTTGAAGGAATGTTGGCCAGGTCACTGGAAGAACTCCATGCTCCCCTCTGAATAGTACCATGGGATCTTTTTTGTCCATTTGTACACGCAGACTCAGTTTAATATCTCTGCTGAAAGACAGCTCGTTGACAATGCAGCACTCCCTGTAAACTGCACTGAAATGTCAGTCGAGACTATGTACTCAAGTTCTAGAGTAGGACTGGGACCATCATCTGATTTGATGTGCGATTGCTGTCAACTAAGCCAAGCTGACCCAATTTCCAGGATACACAACGGGATGACAGCCATCGTACAGCAGGTTGGAGGTGACTACTGCAGTTGGTGGAGCCAGGCTCTGTAGGAGCTGGTGCAGCATATGCAGGTGAGAGAAACTGGGCCAGGGTTTGAGGTCAAGAGGACACATAGGGCCTTTGATTAGTGTTTGGACTGGGAGGGAGGACCTGAAGTGTGGGCAACCTGTGGCTGAGATGTAGGTTTTAGAGCAGAATGCTAGAGGATCCCCCATGGCATTGCTCATAAATTGGATGAGGCAGTATTACACATTATATAGTATTATGTTGTAATATACAACGTATTCGGCCACGGTGGAGCTGTGTTTTAAACTGGCCTGCCCCTTTTAAGACTAAAAAGTCGAATTGCTTTATGTAAACACAGCCTGAGATCATTCAGTTTTACTGCTGTTTGATCAAGGAACTTTGAAGATTGGAATGTACCAGTAAGTTTCAGGTTGCAGCTCAGAAGCATTCAGCATTTTAAGATTATTTTGCATCAGTAGAGGAGTTTGACATCCATACATCCTGTTGAACTGTTTTTAATATATTGAAAATATAGACAATTTCTTACATTCGTAGCTGGAATGTCTGTTTTCCTGTGGCATAGAAGAAGCAGTTAGTCCAGAGGCACATGCTATCTTCCTGATTTTCTTCAAAGATTTTATTGAACCTCTGTTATATGGTTGGTCATGTTTATATAATCTTTGTGCATTTGGTCTAGTTCTACTTGTAATACATCGCTTTTCTCTTCAGCATTACAACAGAACCTCTCCGCTTTTCTCACTCTTCACTGGACTTTATCTTTGACAACTACTTATATAAGTGTTTCAGTTCTTTATGACGAGCTTTGTTATCTCCATTTCTGCAGTTTACTCTTTTAAAGGTAAAGCTGTTAACAGTTTAATTTCCTCAATGTTTATCAGCACTTTGTATTCTTCACTCATTATTCTTTCCGGTCCTGAAGGGTTGTGAGGAGATCCCGGGTCATTATCAATTATAGTTAATCTTTGTGTCAGTCCGAGTGAGTTGTAAATGATTAGCATTCTGTAATATCCCGCTTGAGTGTATTTACATTTTACCAACAATGTTGCTACTTCTCCAAGGACTTTGCTCTAGAGATAAGATGGAAGGATATTTCTGGAAACCATCTTAACCAATTCTAGAGGAATTATAGAGCCAAACAAGTTTACAGCACGAAAGGACATTTTGCCCATCGTGTCAGTGCTGGCTCTCTGCTAGAGTAATGAAAAGCTAATCCTACGGTCCTCTCTACATAGCCCTGTATTTTCTTTTGTTTCAAATATTTTCTCTTACAAGATGAAATAGGGTATGCCTCAACTATTGCCTCTGGCAAAGCATTTCATGCTGCAACATCCCTCTGTGTAAAGAGATTTCTCCTAACCTTTCTCCTCGCACTTAGTGACTGATCAACTAGTTGAACATATGAAACTCGTCAGCCAGCACTATTTGAGATCTTTCCAGTTGCAGTCGTAACTTATTTCCTGAGATACTAAACTCTGGCAGCTGCTAGAGGTTAACATCACCATTGGGAAAGGGCCTGGATCCGTGTGTTGTCCACACAAGCTGCTTTATGCCCGTTCTCAACGGTCAACGACGTTAACACTGGAGCAGCTGTTCAGTGAGTCATTGTGTCCCTGTGCCACAACATCACAAGTGCAATTAATGGACTCTTACAAGGAAGAATTAGAATTGTAGCTTCTGGCAGGACTGGTTTATTTTACCAAGGAGTTGATGCAAATTGTGGCTCACCCTTTGTTTCTGAGTTATCCGAAGCAGAGAGTGAGCTTTGGACTTTAACATGAGATTTTCAGATCAACCAGATGTGCAGTACTGATGGAATAATGAGGAAAAAAGTGGGACTGTATTTTATTAAAATCATTTTAAGATAATGTTAAATATCCACTTTATTCAAGGCTACAAGTTCTGTTTTTGCAAAAAAAAAGCAACAGAATTGTGGAACCTAATTCCAAAAGACCAGTAAAATTCATAGAGGGGATTAGGTTGGCTGTGATGCCCTCTTTGGTGGAATAGTATGCTGGTACTTGCTGTTTAGGTTCACACATAGACAATGGATGATGTACCAGAGGGCAGATGGCAATTGTGGATTGAAAATTGGTCTATAGTGGAATGGCTGGACATATTTTAACAGGCAATTATTGTGGGTTGCCAAGCAACGCTACATAGGCTGATAACCATAACCACAATGTTTCAACTCTGGGATAATGGGCGCTAACCAGCTTTCACAGGCCAAGGCTTGCGATATCCCCTTCAGGCTGATTACTATAATCTAGCTCACAACTTATATACATCTGTTTCTTAAAACATCCATCTTTACATTGCAAGACCAGTTTTTTTTTTCTTTTTAAAGCATTAAAATTTGTATTCAACTCTAATATTGTGGGCTGCAGAGTGTTATTTTAATACTCCAATTTATCTTGGTTCTGTAGGAAGCTAGGAGTAGGTTAATCAGCCCCTCATGTCTGTTCCACCATTATATTAGATCATGGCTGATCTAATCCATTTACCTGCCTTTGATCCATACTCCTGGAGAGCCTTGCCCAACAAAAATCTATTTCAGTTGACCCAGCATCCACAGTCATTTGGGGAAGGGAGGTCCAGATTTCACTCCTAAATGGACTAGCTATATAAGAATATGCCCCCTTGGTCTGGATTCCCCTACCAGGGGAAATAGTTTCTGTGTAACTACCCTATTGAATCCCTTTATCATTTTAAACACCTCTATTCGATCACCCATCCACCTTCTAGACTCGAGGAAATACAAGCCAAGTTTATGCAGCCTGTCCTCATAATTTAACCCTTTAAGCCATGGTATCATTCTGGTGAATCTGCTGTACCCCCTCCAAGGCCAGTATATCCTTCCTGAAGTATGGTGCCCAAAACTGAATGTATTACCCAGATGGGGTCTGACGAAGGCTCTGTACAACTGAAGCATAACTTTCTCACTTTTGTATTCCAGTCTCCTTAAAATTAAGGCCAGCATTCCATTAGCCTTTTTGATTGCTTTTTGTACCTATCTACTGGCTTTTATTGATTTGTGTACTTGGACTACCAAATCTCTCTGCTCCTCTACAGTACCTAGTTTCTCACCGTTTGGAAAATACTCCAATTTTTCTTGGGTCCAAAGTGCATGACCTCACACTTGTCCATATTGAACTCCATTTGCCATAGTTTTGCCCACTCACTTTATATGTCTATGTGCCTTTGTAACTTCCTGCTCCCAACTGCACTACTTACTGTCGCTCCTAATTTAGTGTCATCTGCAAATGTGAATATACAACTCTATTCCTTCATCCAAGTCATTGATAAATATGGTAAAGTTGAGGCCCCAGAACAGCACTTGTCACATCCTGCCAATGTGAGTGCATACCACTTATCCCCGCTCTTCATCTCCTACTTCCCAACCAATTTCCAATCAAGTCAAAAGGCTACCTCCAATTATGTGTGCTATCATTTTTGCCAGTAATCTTTTACGTGGAACCTTATCGAATGCCTTCTGGAAGTCCATATAGACAACATCCATGGACACTCGCTTATCTAGCTTATTAGTGACCTCAACAAAAAAAAATTCAGTTAGGTTAGTCAGATATGACTTACCCGTAGCAAAGCCATGCTGACTCTCTGATCAACTCCTATTTGTTCAAGTGATCTGTCACTATTCCTTGTTAAGAACTGCTGTTTACAGAAATAGCTTTAAAGAAATCCTATAAATTTGATTGGCAAAAGCAGTTGAAGACTATTTCTGCAGCCTTTGTGGCTGTTGTTTAGATGCTTCCATGGAATACTTGGTCATAGGTGAAACAAGAGGTTGTTCATGCTTTTTGGAGGTAAAAGACCAACAGGGGGCTGGCAGGCACACTGCCCACCTGCTGGTACCCTTGCAGCCACATCTACAGGCAGTCGGGCATGTAACATGATGTGGCAGAGGACCAAGGCCTGTAGCTTCAAAGAGGAGCCTGTGCCAAGGTGAGCTACAGCCAAACTCCACTGGCCTGGCACTACCCACAGCTGACAAGGTTACAAACACCCTGAACTTTTATGTTTTGGGGATCATTTGAAGCAGCCACAGGGTTCATTAGCAACATTAACACAGCTGATTGGTTTAACAGTTCAATGATGCCCTGTTTGCTCTTGCAAGCAATATCATCTCCTTCCCATTGGACAGTTGGAAGCAACATGAGGGGGATTGTGTTTTTACGTACTGAAAGGACTCCTGCTGGTCCGGGGTATAGATTGCACCCATGTGATCTTATGTGCTGTCTTACACAATGCCACTAACAGAGGATTCCACTCCATGTATGTGCAACTCCTTTGTGGCCTGCAGCATGCAAGTCAATGATTGCTTCCCAAGCAACTGTCTCGATGCTACCATTTTAAATCAATCCACTCTGACACCAATAGTTGACCCACAAAAGAAAGGGGAAAGGTGGCCCCTGGGTAATGAAGATTACCCCATGGAGCCCTAGCTCTGGACATCTCTGCAGCAACAGCAGACACCAGCTGTAAACAGGTATGATGGGATGCATGCTTCGGTAAGTCATCATAGAGCACACCACGGGCATGTGGAAGCAATGCTTCACTGGTGCATCCTGCAATATACAGTTTGGCTGAGGTGTCAAGGATTGTGATAATTTGCTGCATGCTGCACAACTTCACTGTGCAAAGACAAATCATAAGAACATAAGAAATAGGAGCAGGAGTAGGCCAATCGGCCCCTCGAGCCTGCTCCGCCATTCAATAAGATCACGGCTGATCTGATCCTAACCTCAAATTTAAATTCATGTCCAATTTCCTGCCCGCTCCCCGTAACCCCTAATTCCCTTTACTTCCAGGAAACTGTCTATTTCTGTTTTATATTTATTTAATGATGTCACTTCCACAGCTTCCTGGGGCAGCAAATTCCACAGACCTACTACCCTCTGAGTGAAGAAGTTTCTCCTCATCTCAGTTTTGAAAGAGCTGCCCCTTATTCTAAGATTATGACCCCCTACTTCTAGTTTCACCCATCCTTGGGAACATCCACCCGATCAAGCCCCTTCACAATCTTATATGTTTCAATAAGATCGCCTCTCATTCTTCCGAACTCCAATGAGTAGAGTCCCAATCTACTCAACCTCTCCTCATATGTCCGCCCCCTCATCCCCGGGATTAACCGAATGAACCTTCTTTGTACTGCCTCGAGAGCAAGTATGTCTTCTTAAGTATGGACACCAAAACTGTATGCAGTATTCCAGGTGCGGTCTCACCAATACCTTATATAACTGCAGCAATACCTCCCTGTTTTTATATTCTATCCCCCTAGCAATAAAAGCCAACATTCCATTGGCCTTCTTGATCACCTGCTGCACCTGCATACTAACTTTTTGATTTTCTTGCACTAGGACCCCCAGATCCCTTTGTACTGCAGTACTTTCCAGTTTCTCGCCATTAAAATAATAACTTGCTCTCTGATTTTTCCTGCCATAGTGCATAACCTCACATTTTCCAATATTGTATTGCATCTGCCAAATCTCTGCCCACTCACCCAGCCTGTCTATATCCCCTTGTAGGTTTTTTATGTCCTCCTCACTCTCTACTTTCCCTCCCATCTTTGTATCATCTGCAAACTTTGTCATGTTACACTCGGTCCCCTCCTCCAAATCGATAATATAGATTGTAAAGAGTTGGGGACCCAGCACCGACCCCTGTGGAATACCACTGGCTACTGGTTGCCAGTCTGAGAATGAACCATTTATCCCAATTCTCTGCTTCCTGTTAGATAACCAATCCTCCATCCATGCCAGAATATTACCCCCATCATCATAGGGGTCCCTGAAGAGGAAGCTACCCAGACACAGCAAGGCGTAAGGTTAAGTGAACGGTAAATCTATACAATATGTAAGGTGCATAAATTATGGGATGTTAGATGAATCTTTTCCCATGTTCTACAACTTCACATCAGAGCTTTTGGTTAGATATTTACCATTCATGTCTAAGGTTTATAAAATGCCAAGCTAGCTCACCTTTGAACCATCTTACATCACTCAGTCCTCACTGTATTAACAGTTACACAAGTGCAACCAATCACAACTGGAAAACAGTAGGATACCGATTGCAATACCCCTACTTGCCAAGTACCACAGATGAGGTCAGACACACAAGTGCATCCACTAACACTGCTTTATTGAAACATCTATTAGAACACAACTAATGCCACCACAGGTTCAAGTAACGAGAATTACAATCAATCGTTGGGAATTTCCTCAGAGGGCGTTTTCAATTGGCTGCCGTAACTTTGGCTGAAGCTCAATGGCGATCCTGGATACACTGTAAATGGGGTTACAGTGATTGATCAGGAGAAACCCTGAACAAATTCCCAGCTTTGGTTCTTTAGGTTCAGATGTTGAGATACACTTGTGTGTCCAAGATTGCAATACAGCTTAGCAAAGCTAAATTTACAGTTTTTATGGTTGAATGGCGTGAAGGGGAGGGTGAATGGGGGTTTGTGAGGGGAAGGGTGTTCGGTCGTACCACTGACTGGATGAGTTGGTTTGATGGGACTGATGATGTTTACTTGTCCTCTTTTCCTACATTTTGTAAAAAAAAATGACACGTTGGAAATCTGAGCTAAAAATTAAGAATGTGGTTGCAGGGAAGTTGTTTCACTAGGGGCCCAAACACTACTGCTGGGTGAGACAGCTATTTACATGTACATCCTCCAACCTACTACACTGTACTCGCTGCTCACAGTACAGTCTCCTCTACACTGCGGACACCAAAGATGATTGATTTTTTTTCAACTTTTCCATTCTGGCCCTGACCTCCCTTCGTGCTCCCGGTGGGACCGGACTAGCGCTCTGTACAAACTCAAATCACGTCCTCAGATCCGAGTTCTATCGTTCTGACTACACAACCCAAGATGCTCTCTGCTGTTTCCCGCTGCCGCACACTGTGCTAATAGATTCGGTGCTCGATCCACCAGTAACCCCAATCCCTCTTTTATCATGTACTATAGATTAATCCAATTTACCTTATGTTGCCACTGTTTATTAACATTCCCAATTTCATGATTTTGTAGTAGTTCACGTTAAACGACATCCGCCACTCACTAGCCCAGCTTCGCAATCTATCCAGCTTTTTAAATATTTCTATCCAGGTCTTCCTAGATTTGATCAGCCTGCTTTTGGTTGTTTAATACAAAAATTACACTCCTTATTACATTTGAAAGGATTTGTACCAGAATGAAACGATGGAACCAAGTTAATAAATAATTGCTTAGATGCTCATCACGGGATAAAAACGGCTGCTTTAACAAAACTTTTTTTTAAAGACAAGTTTTTATGTTTTTGTTTAGTCCCTTTCAGAGTTAACTGGCAGGAGCCTTCTTATTTACCCATCTCAGTCCAGCTTGTGGAGAGGAACCGTGCAAAATGCAGGGTTTGGTTACAAAAACTACACGTGGAAAAGTTTTGTTACCTGAATTGTTAGTGTTGGAGACGCTCAGAAAAACGCAAAAACTAAATGCAGGTTATAAGGTCAATGGAAATGGGAACTTGTGTAAGGCGAGACCAGGTTCTGTCTATGGGATGGCTGATTCTGCAGTAAAGGTTAAAGTTTTTCTCTAACATCCCTCGAGAGAGGGCGGTCGTGTTTAGCGGCT
This sequence comes from Heptranchias perlo, assembly GCF_035084215.1. Taxonomy (NCBI): domain Eukaryota; kingdom Metazoa; phylum Chordata; class Chondrichthyes; order Hexanchiformes; family Hexanchidae; genus Heptranchias; species Heptranchias perlo. Next base: position 49,609,634 of record NC_090345.1, on the reverse strand, counting down.
GATCGCACTGGGTCTCCTCTCACACATCCAGCCGGAGCCTGTCGATCGAAGATTATTTGAACAGCGCTCCATACAGCATCTAAACCAAGTCCCTTCTGCCCCAACCGTGTGCATCCCGCCCTCAGCAGCTTCTGTAAAGAACGAGAATTGAATATTGTGAGCTCCAAACCCCAAACTGGACCGTGTGAGGAAACGAGGACATGTGTGTGTGTTACAGGTAAGAGACACCTACTAAAGGTCTGATCGTACTAAGATAGATCTGATCCTGCGCCGCTCGTGTGATCAAATTCAAAAGCGATTTTCTCAGATCGGGTTAATAATTAATACCGCAGTTATCACCCCGTGGGGTTACAGTATGATCTACACCAGGAGCAGGACTAAGTGTTATACAGTAACCACACCCCAACAAAGGATTTCTAACAGCTTCGCTCACTTTCCGCACTCAATCCCTGCATACACCTGGGATGGAAAACCTGCAATAATTCGGAGTAGAAGCGAGTACAAGATGTGGAATCTGCTATACTTAACTCAGGGTCTCTCACCTAATTCAATTGTTCTTACAACTAATATCTATATATTTTGATTTCCCCCCACAGATTTTTCTATCAGCCATGTTGTCAACATTCCACTTTCTCACCGTCTTGTGTCTGTCTTAAAGTGACAGCCATGTTCTCCAACCTTCAAACCTCCTCCTGCATTTGCGAGTAAGGTAACTTTGGATAGAAGGAACAATGCTCTTTGCCATGGAAGATGGTCCCAATCTCCGATATGCTAATTACTCCATTCCCTTCAATGTCTCAGACTGGGACATTCCTGATTTTGGGAATTCCTGCCCAACCTCAGCCACACTTACCGGCTTTCTTGTGGCCTCTTACTGTGCCGTGATGGCAGTTGGTTTACTGGGAAATATCTGCTTAATTTGTGTGATAGCAAAGCAGAAGGAGAAAACTAATGTGACCAACATGCTCATTGCCAACCTGTCCTTCTCAGATATCATGATCTGTGTCTTCTGTCTCCCTTTTACAGTAGTCTATACCCTTATGGACTATTGGATCTTTGGTGAAGTCTTGTGTAAGATGGTCCCCTTCATTCAGTGTATGTCAGTGACGGTGTCCATTCTCTCTTTGGTCATAATCGCTCTGCAAAGGCATCAACTCATTATAAACCCTACAGGTTGGAAGCCAAGCATCCCCCAAGCCTATCTGGCAGTACTGGTCATCTGGATGCTGGCCTGCTTTATCTCCTTGCCCTTTGTGGCTTTTCATGTTTTAACAGACGAACCTTTCAGGGACCTTCCTGTTTCCATCGCACCGCTGGCCAATGAAGCCATTTGCATGGAGTCATGGCCATCCAGGGAGCAGAAACTGGTCTACACGACATGGCTCCTTGCCTTTCAGTACTGTGTGCCCCTTGTCTTCATTGCAATATGTTATAGCAGGATATACAAGAGACTAAGGAAAAGGAAGGACTTGTTGGACAGAGCCAGTGAGGATAATCGCAGACTGACAAACAGCAGAAGGATAAACCTGATGCTTGGGTCCCTGGTTGTCGGGTTTGGCCTCTGCTGGCTACCATTGAATGTATTCAATGCCATCACAGACTGGGATCTGGAAGCAGTGATGCATTGTCACCACAATCTCATCTTTTCCCTGTGCCACCTGGCAGGAATGGCTTCCACTTGTGTTAATCCTATCATCTACGGCTTCCTGAACAATAACTTCAAAAAGGAACTGAGGGCCATCATTGTGTACTGTAAATGGAACAGTCAGGAGCAGGACTGTGAGGACTTTCCATTGTCCACCATGAATACAGAACTTTCTAAGACGTCTCTGCGACTGAGCTGTCGGAATAATGTGTAATTAGGAACTGGACATCACTCCGGTTAAACAGGCTAAGAGCACATCAGAATATGCTAAGGAAGAAATCTTGCAATTTGGAATTTTACAGATAAACTTTGTATTTGTCATTACTTTGGCCTGTTCAGTGTTAAAGTTTGTGTAATTTCTTTAGTTGCTTTTAAAATTAGTGATATATAGTGAGCAAAATTATACATCACTCACCCATTGCAGATTATATCATAAAATAAATTATACATCAATCCCCAGTCTTAGATTATGTCATAAAGTAAATTATACATACCCTGAAACCTTAGATTGTATCATAAAATAAACACATTTCAATGTTAGGTTTATTTAGTTTACTAGTTAGCACCATTTAGTATATAGGTTTCATTTACTGAAATGTTGCTCCATTTATCTGCCATCCAGCCCATACCATGTTAGTTTTTCTGCTTTCTGTATGAAACATGTTCTTTGTATACAATTGAAACAAGTTGAAAATATGCAGCACTAATCTGTTAGAGAGAATTTACTAAATGAAAAATGAGTAACTCACTGTAATGTATAGTTCCACTCTGTTAACATTTACACCATTTATTATAAAATGATTTGCTGTATTTTGTGTCATTTTCATTTTGTGAGGGTATTTGAGGAAATATTAATTTGCGAAATGCTGCTGTTTTTTGAATGATCTAACATAGTAATCTAGTAAGTGTATTTAAACATAGTAGTTGTTTGACAGAAACAACTTCTTTGACAGTGAGTTATACGAATATATTATTCACCATTGGGAAGAACAGAATCCTAGACATTACAGCACGAGAGGAGGCCAATTGGTCGACCAGACCTGTGTCGGTGCTAGCTGCCCATTTCCCTGCCCTCACTAGGTCAGATATACATTGTGTGGAGAAAAGTCTGCACCATTCATCTTATAAATGATCTTCTCGAAAGCTTAAATACCTAGTAATAAGCTGAGTATTTTGGGTAACCTTTCGTTTGACTCTTACATTCTTAGGCCCAACAAAAGGACTTCTGACTGAGTTACCTCCTGGTGAAATCAACCAACACTGACATTGATTTCTTGCGGGTTGGTTTAAACCATTGCATATTGTTTTGGTACAAACACAGCCTGTGATTAATCTTCAGCTGTAAAGTGGCATTCAGCGGAAGTTGTTGTCTTATGCGAAGTGCTCCCTCTCCGCAGATTAGCTACATAGGCCCAACAGTATCTCCCTGCAGAGTCTGGGTGGGATTTGGTGCAACAGGAATATCCTCTAAGAAAGAACATAAGAAATAGGAGCAGCAGTAGATCATTTGGCTCCTCGAGCCTGCTCCGCCATTCAATAAGATCATGGCTGGTCTTCGAACTCAACACCACACTCCCGCCCGATCCCCATATCACTTGATTCCCCTAGAGTCAAAAATCTATCCATCTCAGCCTTGAATATGCTCAACGACTGAGCATCCACAGACCTCTGGGTAGAGAATTCCAAAGATTCACAACCCTCTGAGTGAAGAAATTCCTCCTCATCTCAGTCTTAAATGGCCAACCCCTTATTCTGAGACTATGTCCCCTAGTTCTAGACTCTCCAGCCATCTACCCTGTGAAACCCCCTCAGAATTTTATGTGTTTCAACGAGATCACCTCTCATTCTTCTAAATTTCAGAGAGTATAGGCCCATTCTACTCAATCTCTCCTCATAGGACAACCCTCTCATCCCAGGAATCAATCTAGTGAACCTTCGTTCCACCACCTCTAAGGCAAGTATATCCTTTCTTAGATAAGGAGACCAAAACTGTACACAGTACTCCAGGTGTGGTCCCACCAAAGCCCTGTACAATTGTAGCAAGACTTCCTTACTCTTGTACTCCAACCCCCTTCTAATACTGCCAACAACAACAACTTGCATTTATATAGCGCCTTTAACGTAGGAAAATGTCCTAAGGTGCTTCACAGAAGCGTAATCAGACAAAAATTTTCACAGAGCTAAAGAAAGACAGGTGACCAAAAGTTTGGTGGAAGAGATAGGTTTTAAGGATCATCTTAAAGGAGGAGAGAGAGTTGGAGAGGTTTACCAAGGGAATTCCTGAGCTTAGGGCCTAGACGGATGAAGGCACGGCCGCCAATGGTAGGGCGAAGGTAGTTGGAGTAATGCAGAGTTCATGGAGCATTGTAGGGCTGGAGGAGGTTGCAGAGATGGGGAGCAGCGAGGCCATTGAGGGATTTGAACACAAGGACAAGTATTTTAAAATCGAGGCATTAGTGGACCAGGAGCCAACAAGCTCAGAGGTGATGGGTGAACAGGATTTGGTGCAGATTAGGATATGATCAGCAGAATCACTTCGAAATCATTTGAGAAAGGATTGAAATGGAGCGTGGATATCATTCAAACTCCTATAACAGACAAGGGGTTACTTTTGCATCATAGACTGTTGGAAAGCTAATGTTCTCAATATAGGAGTATTGGTTAAGATATCTGTACATCTTTAACATCTGTGGATTGAGTGGAATTTCTTATAAAACAGGGCTCTTTTCTGTTAAAAGTGACGCATAGTACAGACCCAGGGGAGCCCAGTTGTTTAGTGAAGGGTAGATCCAACTCCTAACATGGGACAGTCTGCAAGTTACAACAGAGCAAGTGAAGGATATGTTTGTGAATTTATGCCTTATTGTGAATCAATTTTCATGTAACTGTATCCTACCTGCTGATGGAGAGGTCATTATATAAAATGGCTATACATTGCCCAATGTGTTAGATGCTGTCCTTAACTAAGACATGGTAGACGTTAAACATCCCATGTAACTGAAAAGGGTGAAGAGCTATCCTGGCCAATGATTTACCCTCAACCAACAGATCTGGTCACTCATTTCATTTGCTGCTTGTGGGTTCTTGCTATGTGCAAATTACTGTCTACATAGCAACAGAGGCTGCACTTGAAAGATATTCATTGGATGTAAAACATTTGGGATGTCTTGATAGATGTGGTAAAGTTATTTCTAAAACTTTTAGTTTTAGACTAAATTGATGGGCAGGTCTACTATGAATCAAAGCAGAAGTCTGAGCATGTATAGACCCTAGGGGGAGGGGGTCCTGATCCATCCAGTAATTGAGCCTCTGTGAAAAAAGAAATGCAGTAGGAGTGCTCTCCAGAGGTTGGGCTGAGTCACGTTGTAGAAGTACCCCATCTACCCATAGAGTGGTCATTATATGAGATGACTCTACCTTCCCCAGCCTGTACCCCATCTACCCATAGAGTGACCATTATATGAGATGGCTGTACCTTCTCCAGCCTGTACCCTATCTATTCGTGGAGTGATCATTATATGAAATGGCTCTACCTTCCCTAGCCTGTACCCCATCTACCCATAGAGTGACCATTATATGCTAACAAGAAATAAATGATGGAGTTGAGGTACAGATCAGGCCTGAATAGCAGAACAGGCTCGAGGGGCTGAATGGCCTACTCCTGTCCCTATAAATTCTGTCATGCTATCAGTACTCTTAATTTATGACTGTAGAATTCACAGCAGAATAAGTGTGAGTTATCTGGTCACGAGACTGCAAAATCTTTTGCACGTTTTTTAATCTCCATCAGCTCACTGTATTCTGCTAAACAAAAACACTGATTGAAGTATGTATTGTTTCTCCCTTGCCCTTTTCCCCAATTTTCCAACCTGACTAAATTGATTACTAATCATAGTATTATAGGTACAGCACAAAAGGAGGACATTCGACCCATCGTGCCTGTGCCGGCTCTTTGAAAGAGCTATCCAATTAGTCCCATTCCCCTGCTCTTTCCCCATAGCCCTGTAATTTTTTTCCCTTCAAGTATTTATCAAATTCCCTTTTGAAAGTTATTATTGAATCTGCTTCCACCGCCCTTTCAGGCAGTGCATTCTAGATCATAACAACTCGTTGTGTTAAAAAAAATGTTTCCTCATGTCGCCTCTGGTTCTTTTGCCGATCACCTTAAATCTGTGTCCTCTGATTACCGACCCTTCTTCCACTGGAAACTGTTTCTCCTTATTTACTCCATTAAAACCGTTAATGATTTTGAACACCTCTATCAAATCTCCTCTTAACCTTTTCTGCTCTAAGGAAAACAACCCCAGCTTCTCCGGTCTCTTTACATAACTAAAGTCCCTCATCCCTGGTACCATTCTAGTAAATCTCTCCTGCACCCTCTCTAAGGCCTTGACATTTTTCCTAAAGTGTGGTGCCCAGAATTAAACACAATACTCCAGCTGAGACCTAACCAGTGTTTTATAAAGGTTTAGCATAACTTCCTTGTTTTTGTACTCTATGCCTCTATCAATAAAACCAAGGATCCCTCGTGCTTTTTTAACAGCCTTCTCAACTTGTCCTGCCACCTTCAAAAATTTGTGTACAAACACCCCCTGGTCTCCCTGTACCTGCACTCCCTTTAAAATTGTACCATTTAGTTTATATTGCCTCTCCTCATTCTTCCGACCAAAATGTATCACTTCACACTTCCCTGCATTAAATTTCATCTACCATGTGTCTGCTCATTTCACCAATCTGTCTACATCCTCCTGAAGTCTGTTACTATCCTCCACATTGTTTACTGCAGTTTTGTGTCATCTGCAAACTTTGAAATTATACCCTGTATACCCAAGTCCAGGTCATTAGTATATACGAAAAAGGATAATGAAGCATAAACTCCTGAACAGTTGACTTGTATTGTCTCTTGACTAACTTGCTGTGTGCTTCCAGTGTTGTCTGTTTTTTGTATTAGATATGAAGGCATATTTTTGTACTTTTAGACCCAGGCATTTGAAGGCAGCTCTTTGCCTTTTATTTGTCAAAGATACACATTTCTATCTTTATAAAATTCTGGAAAGTTTGAAGTTTTCTTGAAAAATTATCGTGCCTTTGATCAGACCTAATTAAAATTCCATTTGAAACGTGATGCTGAAATGGATTTGGAATCAATATTGATTGAGAATTGACATCTTGTCAACTAAAGTAATGAGCAAGATATCACCTGTCCCCAAGTGAAGCAAGGTAAGTGATCAAACACACAGGAGCAGATATTAAAATGTTACATTGTTGTTGGAGTGACAATAAATAATGATGTTTATAAAAGATTCTCAGGCGGCTTTACTAAAGTTCTCACATACCACGCAGAGCAGTACTGGGAACATCCGAGGCCCTAATAAATACATCGAGTGCCAGAAATTTCAAAGTTGAATCAGGAATTTATAGGATGCTTGGGAGAAGGAACTGATTGTAGTGTTTGCACTTCAGTCCATTTAAAACAAATCAAATTTACAACATTTCATTAGATTAAATTCAGCGATCCTACTCTCCCTGCAGGAAGGAGAATTGTCTCTCCGGTGTAAGTGCCTTGTCTCTGGGCCTCGCTCCCCGCTGGGAGCCACACGCAGAGAGCCTGGGGAGGGGTGGGTGAGGGTGGGTGGTGGAGAATCATCTCTCCTGTGTCAAAACCCTTCCTTTCATTGTTTTTTTTTCTTTCTTCGTCTCCTTTTCTTTTACTTTCTTAGTTCTGTCTTTCTTCCTTCCTATCTTTCTTTTTTTTACTTTCTATCTTCAGAGGGTTATTAGAACATGTAATGTTTTATCACAAGGCTCTATTGAGGCAGAGACTCAATATAAAACCCAGTAAAGGGAAGAGGGCAGTGAAATTGGACTGAAGAAGACAGCTCCAGTTGAAGATCTGGCATGGGCTGAATGGCCTCTTTCTGTGCTATAAATTCTTTAATTCTGTGATCATGCTTCTATTAAAAGTTTATAAGATTCCTTAAAAGCATGCTGCATTTTTGGGTCATTGTTTCCCCAGCTCATCACCCTTCCTGGAAATCTCAAAATGTGTTTAATGTCGATCAGCGTTCCAAGCTTCTATTATTGGTCTTTTAATTTGGATTCTGGGAGTTGGCTGTTGGAGTTTCTGCTGTTAAATCCGTCTCCCTTGACAGACCCATGGGCCCAGCTTTACTGGGTTTTATATTGGGGCTCCCTTCATGCCTGAGCCCAGCATGTTGGAGATGGGACCCAGTCTGCCCACTGACACCAGGATCAAAGCAGTGAAGCCAGAACTGGGGCTGTGGGCACTAACTTAGTTACAATCTCTCACTGTGATTACTTAGCTGATGACGTACCCATATCTGTTTTGGCTCCGAACCACTCGACTGATTGCAGGTAAAATGCAGAGATAAAAGAGATCTCCAAGGCTCCAATACTTCCATTGCTGAGACCTTCAGGAATGTGACTTAAAACAGAATAAACATATTTCACAAATAACATTACAATTGTCCCTTTGTTCTTAATTAACAACTTTGGATCTCTGTTTGATAATGTGACAGTTGTGAGATGTTGCGTCTTGTCATGTCTATGCTACACTATCATACCAATGTATTGTAAACAATTTTACAACACCAAGTTATAGTCCAGCAATTTTATTTTAAATTCACAAGCTTTCGGAGATTTTGTGAATTTAAAATAAAATTGCTGGACTATAACTTGGTGTTGTAAAATTGTTTACAATTGTCAACCCCAGTCCATCACCGGCATCTCCACATCATGAATACCAATGTATGACAGTGGCACTGGGACTGCCTCTCGCTGGGGGAGGGGGGGGGAGAGCAAACACAGAAATACATGGACATCTTTCAAATCTTTCTTCATATTTGTATTTCTTCATACCAGGCAACACTCTGGTTAATCTGCATTGCATCCGCTCAATATCCTTCCTATATTGCAGGATAGCATTCACCGCTTCTACGTGAACAAGTTTGATGGCCCATATCTATAGCACCTTTGATGGCCCATATCTATAGCACCTTTGATGGCCCATTTCTATGTGAGACTGTTTGATGGCCCATTTCTATTTATAGTATATCCAAGAACTCCAGCTGAGCAAATTCAATTAGAAAAGTAGACTTGCTGAGAGGAACTAGGTTTCTACGATCATCAATGACAGCAATAGCTCCAAGTGTAGATCACCTGCTGCCCCTAGTATTTGGAATCAATCCAAATCCTGGTCTTTATTATTAGTTTTTACATTGTAGCTGTTTGTTAAACAGATGAATTTCTTAAAAATCACTTAATATTGTCCCCTATCAGTCTAATGAGAAGTTATCCCCAATAGTGTACTGTGCACAAATTAATAACGAAATATCAAATTAAAACAGGCCAACCACTGATGAACTGTATGTGTGAGTCTGGTTAAAATAGGTCCTATCTGTTGTCAGTATAAATGGGAGGACACATTAAAGAAATTACAGATGTATCCTGAGCAGGTTACCCTCAGGATATTCTAAATGCCAGACCTGCTGCTCATATTATCGTAGAAATTATGGAACATACCAACATACGAAAATGACGGGGAGGAAAAGACCAGCTGGTCCATCAACCCTGCCCCATGCCTTGATGGCTGGAGCAAGGCCATTTGGCCTATTGCCCAATGCCAGTCCTAGTTCTTCAACTCTACTCCTATTTCCCTGCTGTTTCTCTGTATCCTTTTATATTCTTCCTTATTCAATTCCCTTCTAAAGAATGTTACAGTCTCGACCTCAATAGGCCCTTGTGGTAAAACATTCCATGTTCTGATAATGTGTGAAAACCTTTTTCTAACTTCCTCCTTCATTCTTCTAATGATGATCCTTTGAGTCTCCTTGTTACCGATTCATCAACTAGTGGCAGAAATCTTTCACAATCACTCAACAGCCTGCCCACAACTTCTTTACATTCTGTGTCACCACTGCTCAGGATTCAAATAACTGGTCTTTCAAGCCAGACATTATAAATTCAAATCTCACCCAGGCCTCTCAATGTTACTGTGTCCACTGGGAAATGACAGTTAAAGGGGATTTAATGGAGGGCTTTGAAATTGTGAAAGGCACTGAGGAATAAATAGTGAAAGATTGTCTGCAAGGGTTGATGAATCAGTGACGAGGGAGGGGCCATTGACGGAGGATAATCACTGAGGATTTTCACGTAGAACATGGAATGCTTCACCACAAGGGCCCAATGAAGCCAAGTCAATCATGCCATTTAAAGGGAAAATCAGATAAACACTTGAAGGAGAAAAGGGTGTGAGGAAAATCGAAAAGTAAAAAATATTTCAAAATCCCAATGACCTTTGCCTCGGCCTCCACTGATGAGTTCATAGGTCACATCAGCAACGGCTCTGTCACCATCATTTCTTATGTCACCAGCCTTAACTTTCAAAAGGGAATTGGATAAATACTTGAAGGGAAAAAAATTACAGGGCTCCGGGGAAAGAGCAGGGGAGTGGGACTAATTGGATAGCTCTTTCAAAGAGCCGGCGCAGGCACGATGGGCCAAATGGCCTCCTTGTGTGTTGTACCTACTATGATACTATGATTTCACTTCAGCTTTTAGAGTTTTTATTTCCATAGCAACCACACCAGCATGAAATATTTGCAGGACAAAGGCATGACACAAACCAAAAAAAAACTTCACAAACAAAAACTAAAAGATATTGTTTATCTTTGATCATTTAGATCATGGAAAACCACTAGCTCAGGGGAAGAGAGAGGTTTATATTACACTCAGGCATTCTCCTCCCTTGTTTCTGGCCATTGCACTTCCAGCGCTCTGACAACACTTCACAACCTTGACCTCAGCAGAACATTCCGGAGTGCTGCACATGAGCTTTTCCAATCTGACCTCTGAGGGTGATTTCCAAGCCCAGCCCAATTAGTTGTGAATTTGGGGCAGATTGTACTGAGGCCTGGAAAGGAGACTGAGAAACAAAAGATTTTGGTCCTATCTCTGGGCTCTGGAATTAATTGCAGGTTGCAGAGGTGAAAAAAACATTTGCTAAATACTCAGCGTAGCCAGGACAGCAGAACACATGTAGTGAGCCAAACTTTGCAAAAGTTCCTTTTGCTGCTGTATATGAGAGAAAGTTAATGAAGTTAGGGTTTAGGAGCAGAGCAGGCGTGGGGCCCGCTAAGACTCAGTGAAGAGGGCTGGGAGCCATGGATTGGGGGGGGGGGAGCTTGGAGGGTGGAAATTGATATGCTTTGGGCCCATTTTTGGGGCGTAAAATGGGTGCAAAGTATACCAATTTAGCAGTGGGGCCCCCTGCTAAATTTGTGGCGTGCATATTTTAGGTAGCCTAAAACAAGTGTTAAGCCCCTTGATCATGTAAATGAAGGAGCCCAACGCCTGTTTAAGGAACCCTTTGATAAATTAGTCACCACATGAGGTGTCGGGCCTGCCCACTCAGGATTCTTCAGCCGCCTCCGCTATCATCAACCAAACATAAATTTTTGATTTTTTTTCCCTCCAAAAATACCTTCCCATTGAGCCAGGAGGAGCAGGAGTCGGGATCGATCCTCCCCACCAGTAGTCCGCTCCAACCCCCCTCCTGACTTAACTGAAGGCCATTGCCAGCGAAGCACAAGGCCCGAAAACAGGCCGAGACTAATTTCTACCTGGGATCTGGGAAGACCAAGGAGGAAGCATTGCGATCTGGGGCATTAGAATGGGGTCCTTGAAGCAGTGAGGGTCTGGGGATACAGTGAGGGTCTGGGGATACAGTGAGGGTCTGGGGACACAGTGAGGGTCTGGGGATACAGTGAGGGTCTGGGGATACAGTGAGGGTCTGGGGATACAGTGGTGGGTCTGGGGACACAGTGAGGGTCTGGGGATACAGTGAGGGTCTGGGGATACAGTGAGGGTCTGGGGATACAGGAAGGGTCTGGGGATACAGTGAGGGTCTGGGGATACAGTGAGGGTCTGGGGACACAGTGAGGGTCTGGGGACACAGTGAGGGTCTGGGGATACAGTGAGGGTCTGGGGACACAGTGAGGGTCTGGGGATACAGTGAGGGTCTGGGGATACAGTGAGGGTCTGGGGACACAGTGAGGGTCTGGGGATACAGTGAGGGTCTGGGGATACAGTGAGGGTCTGGGGATACAGTGGTGGGTCTGGGGATACAGTGAGGGTCTGGGGATACAGTGGTGGGTCTGGGGATACAGTGAGGGTCTGGGGATACAGTGAGGGTCTGGGGATACAGTGGTGGGTCTGGGGATACAGTGAGGGTCTGGGGATACAGTGAGGGTCTGGGGATACAGTGGTGGGTCTGGGGATACAGTGAGGGTCTGGGGATACAGTGGTGGGTCTGGGGATACAGTGAGGGTCTGGGGATACAGGAAGGGTCTGGGGACACAGTGAGGGTCTGGGGATACAGTGAGGGTCTGGGGATACAGTGAGGGTCTGGGGATACAGTGGTGGGTCTGGGGATACAGTGAGGGTCTGGGGATACAGTGAGGGTCTGGGGATACAGTGAGGGTCTGGGGATACAGTGAGGGTCTGGGGATACAGTGGTGGGTCTGGGGATACAGTGAGGGTCTGGGGATACAGTGGTGGGTCTGGGGATACAGTGAGGGTCTGGGGATACAGAGAGGGTCTGGGCATACAGTGAGGGTCTGGGGACACAGTGGTGGGTTGAGGCTGAAAGCACTTTGAAGCACACGCTCTCTTCAATTGTACCTAAACTGGAGTCAAGCTTTGGCCCTCTGCATCTGTACAAATTAAGCTGCTGACAAACATCTCAGAGTAACCCTGAGTCTTGTGATTTGAAATTGGAGATATATTTTGAGAACACCTTTCTTTCTCTCTCTATCATCTTTCTATCTCTCTATCTCTTTCTACCTCTCTAGCTTTCTATCTCTCTAGCTCTCTCTCTACTTCTCTATCTCTATCTATCTCCCTCTCTTCATCTCTCTCTCTATCTCTATCACTCTCCCTATCTTTCTCTCTCTCCATCTCTATCTTTCTATCTGAGTCTATCTCTCCATATCTATCTCGCTCCCTGTCTCTCTATCTATCTATCTCTATCTCTCCCACTGACTCTCTTTATCTATCTCTCTCTATCTCTCTCTCTGTCTCTCTATCTCTATCTATCACTCCTTCTCTCTCTCTATCTCCTCTCTCTTTCTGTCTCTCTATCTCTCTCTCTATCTATATCTCTCTGTTTCTATCTCTCTATATATCGCTCCACCTATCTCTCCCTTTAGATATCTCTCTCCATCTCTCTATCTTTCCATTCCTCCCTCTCTATCTCTCTTTCTCTATTTATCTCTCTATATATCTCTCTATCTATCTTCCAACCCTTCTTAGATATGGGGACGGTGCCAGAGGACTGAAATTAAAAAAGAAAATTAGGAAAGCAAAGAGAGAGCATGAAAAAATATTGGCAAGTAAAATCAAGGAAAACCCAAAGATGTTTTATAAATACATTAAGAGCAAGGGGATAACTAAGGAAAGAGTAGGGCCTATTAGAGATCAAAAAGGTAACCTATGTGTGGAGGTGGAAGATGTGAGTATGGAGGTGGAAGATGAGAGTATGGTTCTTAATGAATACTTTGCATCTGTCTTCACAAAAAAGAGGGACGATGCAGACATTGTAGTTAAGGAGGAGGAGTGTGAAATATTGGATGGGATAAACATAATGAGAGAGGAAGTATTAAGGGGATTAGCATCTTTGAAAGTAGATAAATCACCAGGGCCGGATGAAATGTATCCCAGGCTGTTAAAAGAAGCCAGGGAGGAAATAACGGAGGCTCTGACCATCGTTTTCCAATCCTCACTGGATACAGGCGTGGTGCCGGAGGATTGGAGGACTGCTAACGTTGTACCTTTGTTTAAAAAGGGAGCGAGGGATAGACCGAGTAATTACAGGCCAGTCAGTCTAACCACGGTGGTGGACAAGCTATTGGAATCAATTCTGAGGGACAGGATAAACTGACACTTAGAAAGGCACGGGTTAATCAAGGACAGTCAGCATGAATTTGTTAAGGGAAGGTCATGTCTGACTAACTTGATTGAATTTTTTGAGGAGGTAACAAGGAGGGTCGATGAGGGTAGTGCATTTGATGTAGTCTACATGGATTTTAGCAAGGCTTTTGACAAGGTCCCACATGACCGACTAGTCAAAAAAGTACAAGTCCATGGGATCCAAGGGAAAGTGGCAAGTTGGATCCAAAATTGGCTCAGTAGCAGGAAGCAAAAGGTAAAGGTTGAGGATGTTTTTGTGACTGGAAGGCTGTTTCCAGTGGGGTTCCTCAGAGCTCAGTACTGGGTCCCTTGCTTTTTGTGGTATATATTAATGATTTGTACTTAAATGTAAGGGGCATGATTAAGAAGTTTGCAGATGTTACAAAAATTGGCCGTGTGGTTGATAGTGAGGAGGAAAGCTGTAGACTGCAGAAAGATATCAATGGACTGGTCAGGTGGGCAGAAAAGTGGCAAATGAAATTCAATCCAGAGAAGTGTGAGGTAATGCATTTGGGGAGGGCAAACAAGGCAAGGGAATACACAATAAATGGAAGGATCCTGAGAGGTGTGGAGGAAGTGGGGGACCTTGGAGTGCATGTCCACAGATCCCTGAAGATAGGACAGGTAGATAATGTGGTTAAGAAGGCATATGGAATACTTTCCTTTATTAGCCGAGGCATAGAATATAAGAGCAGGGAGGTTATGCTAGAACTGTATAAAACACTAGTTAGGCCACAGCTTGAGTACTGTGTACAGTTCTGGTCACCACATTACAGGAAAGATGTGATTGCACTAGAGAGGGTACAGAGGAGATTTACGAGGATGTTGCCAGGATGGGAGAATTTTAGCTATGAGGAAAGATTGGATAGGCTGGGGTTGTTTTCCTTGGAACGGAGGAGGCTGAGGGGAGATTTAATTGAGGTGTACAAAATTATGAAGGGCCTTGATAGAGTGGATAGGAAAGACCTATTTCCCTTAGCAGAGAGGTCAATAACCAGGGGACATAGATTTAAAGTGATTGGTAGAAGGATTAGAGGGCAGCTGAGGAAAAGATTTTTTCACCCAGAGGGTGGTGGGGGTCTGGAACTCACTGCCTGAAAGGGTGGTAGAGGCAGAAACCCTCAACTCATTAAAAAAGTACCTGGATGTGCACCTGAACTGCGTGACCTACAGGGCTATGGACCAAGTGCTGGAAAGTGTGATTAGGCTGGGTGGCTCATTTTCGGCCGGTGTGGACACGATGGGCTGAATGGCCTCCTTCTGTGCCGTAAATTTTCTATGATTCAATGATTCTATCTATCTATATATCTATCTATTTCTCTATCTCTCTCTTTATCTATCTATCTCTCTGTCTCTGTCTGTATCTCTCTGTCTCTCCCTCTCTCTCTCTATTGATCTCTCTCTCTATCTCTCTTTCTGACTCTCTCCCTCTGTCTCTCTCTCTATCTCTTTCTCTATCACTCTCTGTCCATCTCTCTATCTCTCTTTCTCGATCTCTCTCTATCTTTATCTCTCTATTAGCAATTGGGGCTTATTTTCCTCTCCCCTTTCACTTGGTTGCTAGTCACGTGACATGCTCCACCTGAGCCTACACTTGGTAATACCCTGGCACAGGCCCATCCCCTTGGCAGAGGCCTTGGGCCCAGAATTAGGCCTCCAACACCAAAAATGGGCGCTGGCCATGGGGCCTTTTGGCTTCAGTCCAAAAATATGAAATCCCACCGGATAAACTCACCCCACAGAAAATTGAAGTCGTTAACATTTTCATTAATTGCTGTCCAAATAAACCAAACTTGCTGAGATGAACACCCTGCTTTCTAAAAATGGAAGCCATCTCCTGTAGTGTCTGTGTTGGTTGCTCCTTCTTCTTCATTGTACCATGTGCCAGATTTAGACTCTCAGTTCTGAAAATACACTAGTTCACAAGAGGAAGGAGAGGCTAATGACTCAGGAGCTGGTGCCAGGGGCAGTGAATGTGGAGCAGTCTGGTACGATGCACGACAGTGGCTAAGGAATGCGAGGGGTGACCTCACCTGTCTTATACTGAGCTGGGGGCTTCTACCTCTGCACCGCCTCACCCACCCACTGAAATCCCATGGGCACTACACGGCCCAGGTATGTCACCTCTGTTTGTGGCAGGTGTCACTTTGCGGCCTTTAGTTTGAGGCTATCCTGGTACAGGGGCTCAGCACATTGTCAGGACTCAAAGCACTGGAGAACATCACCTGAGTACAGTAGGACTGTCTCAAAAACTTTGCTCCAAAGCAACATTTCTCATGACAAGTTGTTGTTTCTGCTACAGGTAAGAGGGAGAAGGAGGCAGTGTATAAAAGTTCACCCACAATTTTTGTAATACTGAATTTTAGTAATTGTAACAATAATTCCTTCCAGCCCCACCTTTAATCTGCATCTTGTGTTTTCCAGAAGCTGAAAGACTGAAAGTGTATAACTTTCCTCAACCAACAACTTATTAATTGGTCACTTATCTCATTGCTGTTTGTGGGAGCTGACTGTGCACATATTTGGCTGCTACATTTCCCTACCTAAAAACAGTGGCTACTCTTCAAAAGTACTTCAATGACCTAAAGCTCTATGTAAATGCAAGTTCTTTCCTTCCCATAGAAAATCATAATATGATTAGGCAGAGTCAACATGGTTTTATGAAAGGAAAATTGTGTTTATTAGAGTTTTTTGAGGGTGTAACTCGCAGGGTAGAAAAAGGGGAACCAGTGGGTGCAGTATATTTGAATTTTCAAAAGGCATTCGATAAGGTGCCACATAAGAGGTTGTTATGCAAGATAAGGGCTCATGGGATTGGGGGTAATATATTAGCATAGATTGAGGATGGTTAAAGGACAGAGAACAGAGAGTAGGGATAAACGGGTCATTTTCAGGTTGGCAGGCTGTAACTAGTGGGGTGCTGTAAGGATCGGTGTTTGGGCCTCAGCTATTTACAATCTATATTAATGACTGAGATGAAGGGACTGAGTATAATGTATCCAAGTTTGTTGACGATACAAAGCTAGGTGGGAAAGTAAGCTGTGAGGAGGACACAAAGAATCTGCAAAGGGATATAGACTGGTTAAGAGAGTGGGCAAGAAGGTGGCAGATGAAATATAATGTGGGGAAATGTGAGGTTATTCACTTTGGTAGGAAGAATAGAAAAACAGAATATTTTTTAAAAGATGAGAAACTATTAAATGTGGGTGTTCAGAGAGATTTGAGTGTCCTCAAACAAGAAACACATAAAGTTAGTATGCAGGTACAGCAAGCAATTAGGAAGGCAAATGGCATGTTGGCCTTTATTGCAAGGGGTTTGGAGTACTAGAGTAAGGAAGTATTACTACAGTTGTACAGAGCTTTGGTAAGACTACGCCTGGAGTGCTGTGTACAGTTTTGGCCTCCTTATCTAAGGAATAATATGCTTGCCTTAGAGGGGGGTGTAATGAAGGTTCACTAGATTGATTCCTGGGATGATAGATAGATTTTTGGACTCAAGAGGTATCAAGGGATACGGGGATCAGGCGAGAAAGTGGAGTTGAGGTCAAAGATCAGCCATGATCTTATTGAATGAAGGAGCAGGCTCAAGGGGCCATATGGCCTACTCCTGCTCCTATTTCTTCTGTTCTTATGAGAGGGTTGTCCTATGAGGAGAAGTTGAGTAGAATGGGCCGATACTCTCTGGAGTTTAGAAGAGTGAGAGGTGATCTCATTGAAACATATAGGATTCTGAGGGAGCTTGACAGGGTAGATGCTGAGAGGTTGTTTCCCCTGGCTGGAGGGTCTAGAACTAGGGAACATAGTCCCAGGATAAGGGGTCGGACATTTAGGACTGAGATGAGGGGGAATTTCTTCACTCAGAGGGTTGTGAATCTTTGGAATTCTCTACCCCAGAGGGCTGTGGATGCTCAGTCGTTGAGTATATTCAAGGCTGAGATTGATAGATTTTTGGTCTCTAGGGGAATCAGGGATATGGGGATTGGGTGGGAAAGTGGAGTTAGAATCATTGAATCATAGAATGGTTACTGCACAGAAGGAGGCCATTCGGCCCATTGAGTCCGTGCCAGCTCTCTGCAAGAGCAATCCAGCTAGTCCCACTCCCCCACCCTTTCCCCATAGCCCTGCAAATTTTTTTCCTTCAAGTACTTATCCGGTTCCCTTTTGACAACCACAATTGAATCTGTCTCCACCACCACCTCGGGCAGTTCATTCCAGATCATAACCATTCACTGCGTAAAAAAGATTTTCCTCATGTCGCCTTTGGTTCTTTTGCCAATTACCTTAAATCCTTGTCCTCTGATTCTCGACCCTCTGCCAATGGGAACAGTTCCTCTCAACCTATTCTGTCTAGACTCCTCATGATTTTGAAAACCTCTATCAAATCTCCTCTCAACCTTCTCTGCTCTGAGGAGAATAATCTCAGCTTCTCCAGTCTATCCACGTAACTGAAGTCCCTCATCCCTGGAATCATTCTAGTAAATCTTTTCTGCACTCTCTCTAAGGCCTTCACATCCTTCCTAAAGTGCGGTGCCCAGAACTGGACACAATACTCCTATTGTAGCCGGACCAGTGTTTTATAAAGGTTCATCATAACTTCCTTACTTCTGTACTCTATGCCTCTATTTGTAAAGCCCAAGCTCCCGTATGCTTTTTTAACAGCTTTATCAACCTGCCCTGCCACCTTCAGCGATTTGTACACATATACCTCCAGGTCTCTGTTCCTGCACCCCCTTTAGAATTGTACCCTTTAGTTTATATTGCCTCTCCTCGTTCTTCCCACCAAAGTGTATCATTTCACACTTCTCTGTGATAAATTTCATCTGCCATGTGTTCGCCCATTCCACCAGCCTGTCTATATCCTCTTGAAGTTTATTACTATCCTCCTCACTGTTTACTACACTTCCAAGTTTTGGGTCATCTGCATACTTTGAAATTGTGCCCTGTACACCCAAGTCCAAGTCATTAATATATATCAAGAAAAGCACTGGTCCTAGTACCGACCCCTGGGGAACACCACTGTACACCTTCCTCCAGTCCGAAAAACAACTGTTCACCACTACTCCCTGTTTCTTGTCACTTAACCAATTTTGTATCCATGCTGCCACTGCCCCTTTTATTCCGTGGGCTTCAACTTTGATGACAAGCCTGTTATGTGGCGCTTTATCAAACGCCTTTTGGAAGTCCATATACATCACACCAACCGCATTACCCTTATCAACCCTGTCTGTTACCTCATCAAAAAACTCAATCAAGTTAGTTAAACACAATTTGCCTTTAACAAATCCGTGCTGGCTTTCCTTAATTATTCCACGCTTGTCCAAGTGACTGTTAATTTTGTCCTGGATTATCGTTTCTAAAAGTTTCCTCACCATTGAGGTTAAGCTGTCTGGCCTGTAGTTGCTGGGTTTATCCTTACACTATTTTTTGAACAAGGATGTAGCATTTGCAATTCTCCAGTCCTCTGGCATCACCCCTGTATCCAGGTAAAACTGTAAGTGAGCAGTGGGTGGCCTTTAAAGAGGAGATGGTTCGGGTACAGGATAGGTACATTCCCACGATGGGGAAAGGTAGGGCAAACAAAGCCAGAGCTCCCTGGATGACGGAAGAGATAGAGAATAAGATGAAGCAGAAAAAGGGGCGTGTGACAGATGTCAGGTTGTTAATACAAGTGAGTAGCAGGCTGAATATAGAAAGTTCAGAGGGGAAGTGAAAAAGGAAATAAGAGGGGCAAAGAGAGAGTATGAGAATAGACTGGCAACTAACATAAAAGGGAATCCAATAGTCTTCTATAGGCATATAAATAGTAAACGGGTGGTAAGAGGAGGGTTGGGGCCGAGTAGGGACCAAAACGGAGACCTACGTATGGAGGCAGAGGGCATGGCCGAGGTACTAAATGAGTACTTTGCATCTGTCTTTACCAAGGAAGAAGATGCTGCCAAAGTCACAGTAAAAGCTGACATAGTTCAGATTCTGGATTGGGCTAAAAATTGATAAAGAGGAGGTACTAGAAAGGCTGGCTGTACTTAAAGTAGATAAGTCACCCAGTCCGGATGGGATGCATCCTAGGTTGCTGAGGGAAGTAAGGGTGGAAATTGTGGAGGCTGGAGTTGAGGAAGGAGTCAGTGGCAGAGCTGAGCCACCTCCTGTAGATGACATCCAACATACGCATGGCATTGCCAAGCTCAGCACAGCCCTCATTTCTCCAGGTCCATTCAGATTCACACATTGAATCTCTCCAAACTAGTTTCCACAGCATCAAAACAACCATAACCAAAGTCAGTAAAAGTCTGTGACTGTGACTGTGGTAAACTATCCCTCATCCTTCTCGACCTGTCTGCAGCCTTTGTCACAGTTGACCACACCATCCTCCTCCAACACCTCTCAGCTGTTTTCCAGCTGGGTGGGATTGCCCTCACTTAGTTCCACTGTGACCTATCTAGCCGTAGCCAGAGAATCTCCAATAATGGCTTCTCTTCCTGCCAGGATCATTGTTATCGGCTGCGAGCTCTGTACAAGGAGACTCAACCATGGAAGAGGAGGTCGATGTCACAGCAAGAGTCAGACACTGATCGTGAATGTGCAGCTCCTCAAACCCCAGTGGTGCTGGGCAGACTGAAGCCTGTTACACTCTCACAAGGTACAGTAGTCTAAATGTGTCAGCTGCTAAATCAAAAGCAAATGACTGTAGATGCTGGAAATCTGAAATAAAGACAAAAACTGTTGGAAATACTCAGCAGGTCAGGCAGCATCTGTGGAGAGAGAAACAGAGTTAAAGGTTTCAGGTCGACGACCTTTTGTCAGAACTGGAAGAAGTAAATATTTAACATCGTAAATATTTAACATCGATTTTCACATCGTTCACCTGACGAAGGAGGAAGCCTCCGAAAGCTTGTGAATTTAAAATAAAATTGCTGGACTATAACTTGGTGTTGTAAAATTGTTTATAAATATTTAACAGTTTTTAAGCAAATACAGAGCCAGGGAAAGTGGGGGAGGAAAGAACAAAAGGGAAGTTCTGTGATAGGGTGGAGGGCAGGAGTGATTAAATGATAAAAGTGATGATGGTGCGAGGCGAGGAGGGTGGGAATGGGACAGGTAAAGGAACAAAAGATGGGTCTAGAGGAGCTGTAAATGGCAGCAGTAGAACAGTTACCAACACCCGTTATCCGAAAAAATGGGAGCGGTGGTTCTGATCTGAAGTTATTGAAATCAATGTTGATTCTGGAAGGTTGTAAAATGTCCAATCAAAAGATGAGATGCTGTTCCTCGAGCTTCCGTTGAGCTTCATTGGAACAGTGTAGGAGACCGAGGACAGAGAGGTCAAAGAGGGAGTGGGATGGAAAATTAAAAAGACAAGCGACCGGCAGGTCAGGGTCACGCTTGCGGACAGGGTGGAGATGTTCAGCAAAGGGATCACCCAATATGCGTTTGGTCTCCCCAGTGTAGAGGAGACCCGCATTGTGAGCAATGGATACAGTATAGTAAATTGAAAGAAGTACAAGTAAATCACTGTTTCACCTGGAAGGAGTGTTTGGGGCCCTGGACAGTGGGAAGGGAGGAGGTGAAAGGGCAAGTGGTGCATCTCCTGCACTCACATGGGAAGGTGCCGTGGGGAGGAGAGCAGGTGTTGGGGGTGATGGAAGAGTGGACCAGGGTGTCATGGAGGGAGCAGTCCCTTTGGAATGCTGGGAGGGGAGGGGAAGATGTGTTTGGTGGAGGGATCGTGCTGGAGGTGGCAGAACTGGCAGAGGATGATACGTTGAATGTGGAGGCTGGTGGGGTGGAAGGTGAGGACAAGGGGGAACATATCATGGTTCTGGGAGTGGGGGGAAGGGGTCAGGGCAGAAATGCGGGAAATGGGATGGACACAGTTGAGGGCCCTGTCAACTACAGTGGAGGAGAATCCTTGGTTGAGGAAAAGGGAAGGCATATTGGAAGCACTGGTGTGGAAGGTGACATCGTCAGAATAGATGTGACGGAGACAGAGAAACTGGGAGAAGGGACTAGAATCCCTACAGGAAGTGGGGTGGGAGGAAATGTAATCAAGGTAGCTGTGGGAGTCAGTGGGCTTATAGTAGATATTGGTTGACAGCCTATCCCCAGAAATGGAAATAGAGAATTCGAGGAAGGAAAGGGAAGAGTCGGAGATGGACGATACGAAGGCGAGGGAAGAGTCGGAGATGGACCATGCGAAGGCGAGGGAAGAGTCGGAGATGGACCATGCGAAGGCGAGGGAAGAGTCGGAGATGAACCATGCGAAGGCGAGGGAAGAGTCGGAGATGGACCATGCGAAGGCGAGGGAAGAGTCGGAGATAGACCATACGAAGGCGAGGGAAGAGTCGGAGATAGACCATACGAAGGCGAGGGAAGAGTCGGAGATGGACCATGCGAAGGCGAGGGAAGAGTCGGAGATAGACCATACGAAGGCGAGGGAAGAGTCGGAGATGGACCATACGAAGGCGAGGGAAGAGTCGGAGATGGATGATACGAAGGCGAGGGAAGAGTCGGAGATGGACCATGCGAAGGCGAGGGAAGAGTCGGAGATAGACCATACGAAGGCGAGGGAAGAGTCGGAGATGGACGATACGAAGGCGAGGGAAGAGTTGGAGATAGACCATAGGAAGGCGAGGGAAGAGTCAGAGATAGATCATGCGAAGGCGAGGGAAGAGTCGGAGATGGATCATGCGAAGGCGAGGGAAGAGTCGGAGATGGATCATGCGAAGGCGAGGGAAGAGTCGGAGATAGACCATACGAAGGCGAGGGAAGAGTCGGAGATGGACCATGCGAAGGCGAGGGAAGAGTCGGAGATAGATCATGCGAAGGCGAGGGAAGAGTCGGAGATGAACCATGCGAAGGCGAGGGAAGAGTCGGAGATGGACCATACGAAGGCGAGGGAAGAGTCGGAGATGGACCATGCGAAGGCGAGGGAAGAGTCGGAGATAGATCATGCGAAGGCGAGGGAAGAGTCGGAGATAGACCATGCGAAGGCGAGGGAAGAGTCGGAGATAGACCATGCGAAGGCGAGGGAAGAGTGGAAATTGGAAGCAAAGTTGATGAAATTTTTCAGTTCAGGGTGAGAGCAGAAAACGGCACCGATACAGTCATCGATGTACCAGAAAACGAGGTGAGGGAGGGGACCTGAGTAGCACTGGAACAAAGAATGTTCCACGTATCCCACAAAAAGGCAGGTATAGCTGGGACCCATGCGGGTTCCCATAGGGATACCTTTTATTTGGAGGAAGTGAGTGGAGTCAAAGGAGAAGTTGTTCAACGTAAGAACAAGGTGTAGAGGGACTGGATGTCCATGGTGAAAAGGAGACGTTTAGGGCGGGAAAACTGGAAAGCGTTAAAATGGCGGAGGGCATTGGGAGAGTCGGGGATGTAAGTCGGAAGAGACTGGACAAGGGGAGAAAGAATAGAGTTGAGATAGGAGGAAATAAATTCTTTGGGGCAAGAACAGGCTGAAACGATGGGTCTCCCAGGGCAGTCCTGTTTGTGGATCTTGGGAAGGGGGTAGAAGCGGGCTGTGCGGGTTGAGGGACTATGAGGCTGGAGGCCATGGGGGGACGATCTCCAGAGGAGATGAGGTCAGTGACGGTCTGGGAATCTATGGCTTGATGTTCGGTGGTGGGGTCATGGTCCAGGGGGAGGTAGGAGGAGGTGTCGGAGAATTGGCGTTCAGCCTCCGCAAGGTAGAGGTCTGTTCGCCAAACAACAACAGCACCGCACTTGCAACAGGTTTAATGACAATATCAGGGTTGGACCTGAGAGAACGGAGTGCTGCGAGTTCAGAGGGAGGGAGGTTAGAGTGAGTGAGGGGAGTAGAGAAATTAAAATGGCCAATGTCATGCCGGCAGTTCGTGATGAAAAGATCAAGAGAGGGTGAGAGGCCAAAGGGAGGGGTCCAGGTGGAACGAGAATTCTGAAGATGGGAGAAAGGGTCCGCTGTGCGGGGGGAAGACTCCTGGCCAAAGAAGTGGGCGTGGAGGCGAAGGCAATGGAAGAAGAGCTCAGCATCGTGTCGAGCTCAAAACTCATTGAGATGGGGTTGTAAGGGAATGAAGCTGAGGCCTTTGCTGAGGACTGATCATTCGGGGTCAGAGAGGAGAAGGTCAGAGGGGATAGTGAAAACACGACAAAGGGTGAGATTGGAGGGAGGGATGGGGTCAGAGGAAAGTGAAGGGGAAGAAGGATCAGGAGGAGTGTTGGTATCTAAGAGCTGTTGAAGCTTGCGGTCCTTGACACCTGAAAGGAAGAAAAAGGTTTTTTGTTAAAGGGCCAGATGAGGCGAAGGATTAAATAGAACTGCAGACCAGGACAACTCTGAGATAGAGTGAGTTGGTGCTGCTGGAGAGCGCGGTCGAGAGCATGCATGGGGTGGCGCATGGCGTTGAGCGTGGATCTCAGGAAGCGACGAGAGCAGTAGCCCGAGGAACGCTGAATATCATGGAGATATCTGTAATCACGGGTGGATCCATGTGGAATAACTCGGAGCTGGAGACAGTTGCTGAGGAAAGAGATGTGGCTGTGAAAGTGAGTTTTAATGGATACCTGATCAAACACGAGAAGGGAATCAGAAAGCAAAGAAGGTGAATAAGGTAAAAGAGGGAAATGAAAATCCGTCAGAGAGAAAAGCAGAACTTCTTCAAGGTGGGGCATTGCTGGGAGAGAAGTGGCCGTGAATTAAACACTGAATCAAAAGCAAAATACTGAGGATAATGGAAATCTGAAATAAAAACAGAAAATGCTGGAAATGCTCAGCAGGTCAGGCAGCTTCGGTACTGGCTCTGTACTTGCATAAAAACTGTCCTTCCCTTTTGTTCTTTCCTCCCCTCCTCCCTTTCCCTGGCTGTGTACTTGCTTAAAAACAGTTAAATCTTTACATCTTCCAGGTTTGCCTCAGCTGCTACTTTACAGAACTCACCCTTCCACATGTACAACATAAATTGACCCAAACCATCTCTAACATGGTCCTCGACCCTCCCTCCCAAACCACCTCTAACATGGTCCTCGACCCTCCCTCCCAAACCATCTCTAACATGGTCCTCGACCCTCCCTCCCAAACCACCTCTAACATGGTCCTCGACCCTCCCTCCCAAACCACCTCTAACACTGTCCTCGACCCTCCCTCCCAAACCACCTCTAACATGGTCCTCGACCCACCCTCCCAAACCACCTCTAACATGGTCCTCGACCCTCCCTCCCAAACCACCTCTAACACTGTCCTCGACCCACCCTCCCAAACCACCTCTAACATGGTCCTCGACCCTCCCTCCCAAATCACCTCTAACATGGTCCTCGACCCACCCTCCCAAACCACCTCTAACATGGTCCTCGACCCTCCCTCCCAAACCACCTCTAACATGGTCCTCGACCCTCCCTCCCAAACCACCTCTAACATGGTCCTCGACCCACCCTCCCAAACCACCTCTAACATGGTCCTCGACCCTCCCTCCCAAACCACCTCTAACATGGTCCTCGACCCTCCCTCCCAAACCACCTCTAACATGGTCCTCGACCCTCCCTCCCAAACCACCTCTAACATGGTCCTCGACCCACCCTCCCAAACCACCTCTAACATGGTCCTCGACCCTCCCTCCCAAACCACCTCTAACATGGTCCTCGACCCACCCTCCCAAACCACCTCTAACATGGTCCTCGACCCTCCCTCCCAAACCACCTCTAACATGGTCCTCGACCCTCCCTCCCAAACCACCTCTAACATGGTCCTCGACCCTCCCTCCCAAACCACCTCTAACATGGTCCTCGACCCACCCTCCCAAACCACCTCTAACATGGTCCTCGACCCACCCTCCCAAACCACCTCTAACACTGTCCTCCACCCTCCCTCCAAAACCACCTCTAACATGGTCCTCGACCCTCCCTCCCAAACCACCTCTAACATGGTCCTCGACCCTCCCTCCCAAACCACCTCTAACATGGTCCTCGACCCTCCCTCCCAAACCACCTCTAACATGGTCCTCGACCCTCCCTCCCAAACCACCTCTAACATGGTCCTCGACCCTCCCTCCCAAACCACCTCTAACACTGTCCTCCACCCTCCCTCCCAAACCACCTCTAACACGGTCCTCGACCCTCCCTCCCAAACCACCTCTAACATGGTCCTCGACCCTCCCTCCCAAACCACCTCTAACACTGTCCTCGACCCACCCTCCCAAACCACCTCTAACATGGTCCTCGACCCTCCCTCCCAAACCACCTCTAACATGGTCCTCGACCCTCCCTCCCAAACCACCTCTAACATGGTCCTCGACCCTCCCTCCCAAACCACCTCTAACATGGTCCTCGACCCTCCCTCCCAAACCACCTCTAACACTGTCCTCCACCCTCCCTCCCAAACCACCTCTAACATGGTCCTCGACCCTCCCTCCCAAACCACCTCTAACATGGTCCTCGACCCTCCCTCCCAAACCACCTCTAACATGGTCCTCGACCCTCCCTCCCAAACCACCTCTAACATGGTCCTCGACCCTCCCTCCCAAACCACCTCTAACACTGTCCTCCACCCTCCCTCCCAAACCACCTCTAACATGGTCCTCGACCCTCCCTCCCAAACCACCTCTAACATGGTCCTCGACCCTCCCTCCCAAACCACCTCTAACACTGTCCTCCACCCTCCCTCCCAAACCACCTCTAACATGGTCCTCGACCCTCCCTCCCAAACCACCTCTAACATGGTCCTCGACCCTCCCTCCCAAACCACCTCTAACATGGTCCTCGACCCTCCCTCCCAAACCACCTCTAACACTGTCCTCCACCCTCCCTCACCCACCTTCCTCTGCTAATCTGCACAATCTCTCACACCCTCAGGCCAAAGTACAAATTGAGTGAAGAAAGTTTAACAGATGGAGTGTTTGGGGTGATGGGGCCGAGCAGAGCTGGGGTGGGGGGCTGTGGGGGGGTGCTCCCATCTAACTTGAGGCTGGATGTGGGGAGCTTTCACTTTTCTCACAGGGCGGTCGGCCCATGGAACAGGATCTGGAGGTGGTGAGGAATTACTTCTTGTCATTCTTCAAGAAGGCACTGGATGCATTTATCGAAAATGACCAGATCACGGCCGACGGAAGGTCAGATTTTGGATAATAACCAACAGGTTTGGGGCCTCCTGAGGATTGCCTGATCAGTTGCCCACACAATGGGTGGGAAACTGCATGGGCTTAGTGTCTGAATTCCCAACAGGACAACTCCTGTCTCTTGAGGCTTTGCACCAAAAATCTACCCCCCTGTACTTCATATCCTTGAAAGTTGCCATTATTTTCTATGGAGCTGTCCGGTTATAAAGTTCGATGCTGATTTGTAGCTCTTGCCAATAGACTGTGCTAACAATAATATATCAGATTGGACCTCAACTCTTGGATCATCATTTAATTAATAACTCTTTAAATCTCAGTGCAAATCAACAAGACTGTTGTTATTCCCTGACTACATCATATGGAAAGGATCATCTTGTATTAAACCAGATCTAATCCGGAAATTCCTTAGTACAGGAGTTCTTTATTTATTTACTTGTAAATTTGAGAGTTAGACAATCCTTCAGGCTTCACATAGCATCAGGAATGATATCAGACCTCTGGTCTGGTGCAAGTCCATTTATCTTCTTCCATTACAGGACTCTGTACTCATTCCTATTTTAATGCCAACTATAAATGAAATGGTATCAATGAGGCTGTTTGCTTTGGACAGTGAAATATTTTTGCTGCAATGTTGTGATGTTATGGTCCATTAAAGCTGGGGATGTTATGAACATTATTGGACTCACTCACATCGTGGCTAGAATTGACCTGAAAGTGCGCTTTCTGTAATTCTGTGTGAAGTGCATGTAGTTTTATTACAGAAGGACACTAACTGCGAGTTTGGAATAACTCGACCCAATTGGGATGGTTTCCTAGTCAGTTACACTGGTCGGGTTTTGTATTTGTGCAGAAGGCCAGCCAGTTCGTATTAAAATACACCCCGGTGACTTATGTAGAAGGCTGTGTGGTCTCCTGGTGTTTACACTGGTATAGAGCCCAGTTTTAAAATTGGTGCCTAGGGCTGCTAAGCTGTGCTGTTTATTGAAGGGCCTATAAGGAGCCTATAATAAGGTCTGTAGGAATGTTTTCAGGTGTTTATTAAAGGCCATTTAAGGAACCTACAGTAAGGTCTGTAGTGATGTTTACAGACTGTTTCTGAATCTTACATCTTGGTTTTTTCATTTCTTTCCTGTTTCCACTGATCAGTGTTGGCATTGTGCCAAATGTTTTGGCACTGAATATTCTGGCTACGTCCATGACATTTGTATCATGGGTTTCCCAATGGGGACCCTCCTTTACTTGTGTTCTTTGGACTTATGGGGAAAGAAACTGTACCTTTCTACCAGGTCCCGAGCAGAAAGGATCAATAGGCCGGTCACTAGGACATTAAACTAGTAAATGTGGGGAGGGATCAGGTGGAAATGGTAATATAAATAATAATTCTAAAACATAACAAAAGGAAGAGAGTAAAGTGATAGTCAGAAATTTTGCTTTAGGCACTGCAGGTAAAGGGAAAACTAAAAGATGTAAAGTAATTTAAGCAGGACAGAGAAATGAGAAATGTGTGAGAAAAACAACATTAGAGCAGAAGGACAGGTTAGGGTGTGTGGTCCAAATAAGCGTTCTTTATACAAATGCATGGAGTATAAGGAACAAAGTGAATAAATTGCAGGCACAAATTTAATATAGAGCGTATGACATGGTTGCCATTACTGAGACATGGCTGCAAGGTGGTCAGGACTGGGATCTGAATATTCCAGGTTATAAGGTCTATAGGAAGGATAGGGAAACTGGTAGAGGGGGAGGAGTAGCCTCAGTGATTAAGGATGACATTTCAATGATAAGAGAGGATATAATGAGAGGTAAGCAGGCAGTGGAGACTTTATGGGTAGAATTCAGAAATAGAAAAGGAATTAAGACTGTAATGGGAGTTATGTATAGGTCTCCTGGCAGCAGCTGTGAAGTGGCAGAATGTATAAGTGCAGAGATTAGACAAGTATGTAGCAAAGGCAGAGTGGTTTTAATGGGGGATTTTAACTTTCATGTAGATTGGGATAATCAGATGAGCTCATGTCAGAAAGGAAGCAAATTTCTTGAGTGTGTTCAGGACAGCTTTCTGCAACAATGGGCTCGATTTTCGCACCCCCTGATCGGGTGCGCTCGTGGTGGGGGGGCTGTGAAAATCGGGGATTCCCGGGGCGGGTCTGGAGCCCGGCTCCAACCCGCCCGCTTCCGGGATCCCCAGTGACACGCTGACAGGTGCGCGCAGCCCCCGCATGTGGGACTCCCGCCGGCAATTAAAGCCAGCGGGGTGCCACTTAAAGTACTTGAACAGATACTTCAGGTACAGATACAGACCTGATTGACCTGATATTTTAGGAGGGCTGGGATTTTGAAATGAACTGAGACTGTTTCCCGTACTGGGGGAAACACTCCCAGTTGAAATGGACGTGTTGCAGCCACCAGCCTGTGGCAGCTGCAAAAGTCCATTTGACAGGTGGGGGGGGGGGGAGACCCTCACTCATTGCAGGAAGCCACTCTGTCACTTTGGACAAAGTTTGGCCTCCACCACCCTCCTCCTAAAAGTAAAATTCACCAACTTGCACACTTATCCCAGTGTCCAGACACATTTACCTACCTTGCGGACCCCCTCAAATGTACATTTTCCGGATGGGGGCCACCGTAGCTGCAGTCATGACCTCCTCGGAGGGCGAACAGCATCACCAGCCTCGCCATCCACGCCGTCCACCTCTGACACGTGGAGCCCCACAACACAGTGCTGTGACACATCCACCTGTACAGCAGGAGGGAGGGCTACCGCAGAGAGAGATGCGTCGCAGAAGGCACTACCCTCGCCACAGGGTCTACAGACTGAGGCCCAGCTTCCTGGACCTCTCTGAGCAGCAGTGCACACGGAGGCTCAGAGTCACTCGACATGTAGTCGTGGACATCTGCAGCCTCCTTCATGCCGAGCTGCTCCCGGCTGGCCTGAGCACCATCTTCTTACCTGTCGCTAACAAAGTCACCACTGCCCTCAATAACTTCTCCTGAACATCCTTCCAGGGTGCCACCGGGGACATCCCCGACGTCTCTCAGTTGTCTGTACAAAAGAGCTCTGCAAATACACCTACACCCACTCTGCAGTGACACAATGGCTGGCATCTGGTGTGCGTGTTCATGGTGAACCCCATGAAAGGGACCTATTCCACAAGCCAGTCAAGAATGGGCAAGACGTGGCAGTAGTGGTGATAATAATAACATTTATTGTGCATGTGAAACAAAACAAATATAAATGAAAAGCATCACATTCTGTCAGACACCTTTGTGCATTCCCTTTGAGCTCACAAAACCTTCGCCTTGCGTTTCCGGGAACCCCTACGTGTTGCTACCCCTGTGGTTTCAGCAGAGGTAGTGGCAGGTTGCTCTTGTCCATGCCCTGACCGATGAGATGCTTTGGGCCGACGCCCTCTGGGTTTGGGTGCCCGTGAGGGCCCCTCCAAAGACTGCTCAACCTGCACCTGTGCAGGGGCAGATTCGGCCACCTGGAGATGGGGCAGTATTGCGGGTACTGGTTGAGAGGGGGGCAACGGGTGAGACATGGGAGCACTTTGAGTGGCGTCCCCACTTCCATGTCCCCTTTCACCATCATCCCTCTCCTGGCCCAGGCCCACATCACTGGATGGCAGTTTGCAGGACTTGCGTGAGGCCTTGGAAGGCCACCTGTAAAGTATTTGTCAGCCTGTTCAAGGCGGCAGAATGTTGCTCACCCTGAATCCGAACGGCCGTTGTCAGGGCCTGAATGGACTCATTGTTGAGCCGTGCTTGACGCTCGAGGGAGGCTAGCCTCTCCTCCATCGCAGACATTCCCGCACCTACCCACAACACTATCTCAGAGATGCCTTCACGTCCCTGCGACACTGTCTCGGAGATACCCTCCTGTACCTGTGCCACCATTCCCCTCATGCAGGAGTTGGACTCCTCCATCCTCTACGTGATTGTGGAGAGTGCGCGTGGCACCTGTTCCAGTACCTCGGCAATGTACTGCTGCCCCTCGACGACTCTCCTTTTCATGGCTGGCCACCAGGGTTTAGCATCTGGGTCCAGCTGAGCAGAGCCTGGAGAAGAGTGCTCCCACCGTCGCGGACTCTCCACGGCTGCCCCTGCCACCAGGGTCTGCTCGTGCTCACATGTACGTGGTGACTCAGCATGTGCAAGCCCAACTAAGTGAGGACGAGGACCCACCGAGGTGTTTGTATCTGCACTGGTGGATGGATGGCTCAGATGTGACGATGGACCTTCAGAGGCCGGCAGGTCCTCTGAGGAATCGCCCTCCACGGTCACGGCGCTCACAGACGGCCCTGCAAGAGAACAGAAAGCAATATTAGGCATGTGGACAGATGTTGAGGTGCTGCAGATGCCAAATGATGCTTATATCATTCGCTATCATGAGTGCTGAGTTTTAGCTTTCTGTCACCGGCCGCTTGTGCAATCCCAGCCTCGGCATCCGCCACGGACAGGCACTCCAGCATGTGGCTTATTTCCCGTGCCTGCTGCTCCGCGTCTGTTAGTGCCACCTGGTGTGGAGGGCCCCCTCCGATCCTTGCCCTCTCCTGGGCGTTCTGGCATCTCTTCTCCTATCAAGGCAAAACACAGAGGCGTGATTGAGTGATGGTTGCATGGTGAGCCGCTGCATGGTGAGCCACTGCATGCATTGGTGTGGGTGGGGTTGAGCGTGAGGGAGATGCATGGGAGGGTGTGTGTGCAACATAGCCATGATATTGTATGAGGATTGGGTTGCGTGGTAGTGTTCGAATGGGGACAGGGGCGGTGAGTACCTGCAGGCACGGTGAGGATGATAGTTGAGTGGATGTGAGGGGTGATGCGAGACCGTTGTGGTGGCAGTGCAGAAGGGGTTGTGTGGTGGTGGAGGTGATGTGGAAGACGGAGTGTGGGAGAATGTGTAAGTATACTCACTTTGGCTGACCTGGTTAGGTCATTAAATCTCTTCCTGCACTGGACCCAGGTTTGTGGCTCATTGCCGCAGCTGGTGACCTCCTCGGCCGCCTCCAGCCAGGCCTTCTTAATGTTGGAGGGAGGGCACTTCCTCCCATCGGACGGGAAAAGGATTTCCCTCCTCCTCCTCACCCCATCGAGCAGAATCTGGAGTGAGGAGTCCGAAAATCTTGGGGCAGCCTTCCCTCTGGCCTGCTCCATGGTTCAGCATTGGTTGTTTGCTGCAGGAGGAGCATTGGTGGACTGCCCCTTTAAATAGGGCTCCTCCAGCTGACTGACCTTACTGCACATGCGCAGTCTGCCCGCTGCGCAGCTTACCAGCGGGAAACCCGGAAGCAAAGGTAAGTGGCTCCAATTAGCCTGTAATTCCGTGCGGAGCACACTGATTTCACCAGGCGCGTTACCCACGCGCCCAGTCGACCCCCCGCTGAGAACCTGCCGCCCTGCTAATATCGGGCCCAATATGTCCTAGAACCAACAAGAGGGCAGGCCATATTAGATTTAATAATGAGTAATGAGCCAGATTTAGTTAACAGCTTAATGGTATGTGAACATTTATCTAATAGCGATCATAATATGATCGAGTTCAACATTGTGTTTGAAAGGGAGAAACCCGTATCAGCCACTAAGATTCTAACTTTAGATAAGGCCGACTTCAATAGGATGAGGCAGAGACTGTCCACAGTAAATGGGGCAAATCTGTTAATGGGTAAAGCAGCAGAAGATAGTAAGAGCTACAAAAAGAAACTTGCAAGGGATATCAAAATCAACACAAACAAGTTTTACAATTATATTAGGAAAAGAGGTTGGTCAAGAGCAACGTGGGCCCCTTAAAAACTGATAATGGTGATATTGTAAATGAAAACAAGGAAATGGTGGACATGTTAAACAATTGCTTTGCGTCAGTATTTACAGTAGAGGAAGAGGATAGCATGCCAGACACCCCAAGGAAACCAATTTTGAATCAGGGATGGGGCTCAACATAATTAATGTAAGCAAATTACCAGTAATGAAGAAAATAATGGCACTAAAAAGTGACAAATCCCCAGGGCCAGATAGTTTCCATCCCAGGGTTTTAAAGGAAGTAGGTGAGCACATTGCAGATGCCCTAACTATAATCGTCCAAAGTTATCTCGATTCAGGAACTGTTCCTTTAGATTGGAAAATTGCACATCACTCCGCTATTTAAGAAAGGTGAGAGAGGGAAACCAGGGAATTATTGACCAGTTAGCCTAAGATCTGTTGACGGAAATTACAAGAGTCTATAATTAAGGATAGAGTGACTGAACACCATGAAAATTTTCAGCTGACCAGAGAGAGCCAGCATGGATTTGTGAAGGGGTAGGTCATGTCTGACGAACCTGATTGAATTTTTTGAAGAGGTGACTAAAGTAGTGGACAGGGGAATGTCTATGGATGTTGTTTATATGGACTTCCAGAAGGCATTTGATAAAGTCCCTCATAAGAGACTGTTAGCTAAAGTTGAACTTCATGGAATTGAGGGCAATTTATTGACCTGGTTAGGAAATTGGTTGAGTGGAAGGAGACAGAGAGTAGGGATGATGGGCAGGTACTCAAATTGGCAGGATGTGACTAGTGGAGTCCCACAGGGATCTGTGTTGGGGCCTCAACTATTCACTGTATTTATTAACAACTTAGATGATGGAATAGAGAGCCACATATCTAAGTTTGCCGATGGCACAAAGATAGGCAGCATTGTAAGCAATGTAGATGGAAGCATAAAATTACAGAAAGATATTAATAGATTAAGTGAATGGGCAAAACTATGGCAAATGGATTTCAACATAGGCAAGTGTGAGGTTATCCACTTTGGACCTAAAAAGCATAGATCAGAGTACTTTCTAAATGGTGAAAAACTCAAAACAGTGGAGGTCCAAAGAGACTTAGGGGTCTATGTACATAGATCATTAAAATTTCATGGACAGGTACAGAAAATAATCAAAAAGGTTAATGGAATGCTGGTCTTTATATCTAGAGGACTAGAATATGAGGGGGTAGAAGTTATGCTACAGATATACAAAGCCCTGGTTAGACCACACCTGGAGTACTGTGTTCAGTCTGGGCACCACACCTTAGGAAAGATATACTGGTCTTGGAGGGAGTGCAGCGTAGATTTACTAGAATGATACCTGGACTCCAAGGGTTAAATTATGAGGAGAGATTACACAAACTGGGGTTGTATTCCCTGGAATTTAGAAGATTAAGGGGAGATTTGATCGAAGTTTTCAAGATATCATGGGAGTATGATATTGTTGCTGTCACAGAGACATGGTTGAGGGAAGGGCAAGACTGGCAGCTCAATATTCCGGGGTACAGAATCTTCAGGCGAGACAGAGGGGGAGGTATAAGAGGAGGGGGGGTCGCAATATTAATTAAAGAATCAATTACTGCCATAAGGAGGGATGATATATTAGCAGGTTCCTCTAATGAGGCCATATGGGTGGAGCTTAAAAACAAAAAGGGGGCAAGCACTTTGATGGGAGTGTACTATAGGCCCCCAAACAGTCAGGGGGAGATAGAGGAACAGATATGTAGGCAATTCTCAGAAAATTGTGCAAATAATAGGGTAATAATAGTGGGGGATTTCAACTTCCCCAATATTAACTGGGATACTCAGAGTGTAAAAGGCTTAGAGGGTACAAAATTCTTAACGTGCATCCAGGAGAGCTTTTTGAGCCAGCATGTAGAAAGTCCTACAAGAGAGGGGGCGGTACTGGACCTAATTCTAGGGAATGTGGCTGGCCAAGTGGAAGAAGTGCTAGTAGGTGAGCACTTTGGTGACAGTGACCATAATTCGGTGAGATTTAAGGTGGTCATGGAAAAGGACAGGGAGGGGCCGGAAATAAAGGTTCTAAATTAGGGGAAGGCCGATTTTAATAGGATAAGGCAGGATCTGGCCAAAATGGACTGGGATCAGCTGCTTGTCGGAAAATCCGCATCGGAGCAATGGGAGTCTTTCAGAAGGGAGATTGAGACCATACAATGGCAACATGTTCCCGTAAAGGTCAAGGGTGGTTCCAAGAACTCCAGGGAACCTTGGATGTCAGGGGATATACGAGAATGGATTAGGAAAAAAAGGAGAGCTTTTGGCAGATACAAAAGGCTAAAGACGGAGGAAGCCCTAGAGGAGTACAAAAAGTGCAGGGGGATACTTAAAAAAGAAATTAGGAGATCAAGGAGGGGCCATGAAATAACACTGGCGAGCAAAATAAAGGAAAATCCTAAGATGTTTTATAAGTATATTAAGGGTAAGAGGATGACTAGGGAAAAAATAGGGCCCATTAGGGACAAAAATGGCAATCTGTGTGTGGAGCCGGCAGATGTCGGAGGGGTTCTAAATGAATTTTTTGCATCTGTTTTCACTATGGAGAAGGACGATGTAGACATAGAAATACGGCAGGGGGACTGTGATATACTCGAACATATTAACATCGAGCGGGAGGAGGTATTGGCGGTTTTAGCAGGCCTAAAAATGGATAAATCCCCAGGCCCGGACGAAATGTATCCCAGGCTACTGTGTGAGGCAAAGGAGGAGATTGCGGGGGCTCTAACACATATATTCAGAACCTCTCTGGCCACAGGGGATGTGCCAGAGGACTGGAGAACCGCTAATGTAGTACCATTATTCAAGAAGGGGAGTAGGGAAAAACCGGGGAACTACAGGCCAGTGAGCCTAACATCAGTGGTAGGAAAATTATTGGAAAAAATTCTGAAGGACAAAATTAGTCTCCACTTGGAGAAGCAAGGATTAATCAGGGATAGTCAACATGGCTTTGTCAAGGGAAGATCATGTCTGACTAATTTGATTGAATTTTTTGAGGGGGTGACTAGGCGTGTGGATGAGGGTAACGCAGTGGATGTGGTATACATGGATTTCAGTAAGGCCTTCGATAAAGTCCCCCACAGGAGACTGGTCAAGAAGGTAAGAGCCCATGGAATCCAGGGTGCCTTGGCACTTTGGATACAAAACTGGCTTAGTGGCAGAAGGCAGAGGGTGAGGGTCGAAGGTTGTTTTTGTGACTGGAAGCCTGTGGCCAGTTGGATACCACAGGGATCGGTGCTGGGGCCCTTGCTGTTTGTGGTCTACATTAATGACTTGGATATGAATGTAAAAGGTATGATCAGTAAGTTCGCTGATGATACAAAAATTGGTAGGGTGGTAAATAGCGAGGAGGATAGCCTCAGACTGCAGGACGATATAGATGGGTTGGTCAGATGGGCGGAACAGTGGCAAATGGAATTTAACCCGGAAAAGTGCGAGGTGATGCACTTTGGAGGGACTAACAAGGCAAGGGAATACACAATGAATGGGAGGACTCTAGGCAAGACAGAGGGTCAGAGGGATCTTGGTGTGCAAGTTCACAGATCCCTGAAGGCGGCGGAACAGGTAGATAAGGTGGTAAAGAAGGCATATGGGATACTTGCCTTTATTAGCCGAGGCATAGAATATAAGAGCAAGGAGGTTATGATGGAGCTGTATAAAACACTGGTTAGGCCACAGCTGGAGTACTGTGTGCAGTTCTGGTCGCCACACTACAGGAAGGATGTGATCGCTTTGGAGAGGGTGCAGAGGAGATTCACCAGGATGTTACCAGGGCTGGAGCGCTTCAGCTATGAAGAGAGACTGGGAAGATTGGGTTTGTTTTCCTTGGAGCAGAGGAGGCTGAGGGGGGACATGATTGAGGTGTACAAAATTATGAGGGGCACAGATAGGATGGATACTAAGGAGCTTTTTCCCTTCGTTGAGGGTTCTATAACAAGGGGACATAGATTCAAGGTAAAAGGCGGGAGGTTTAGAGGGGATTTGAGAAAGAACTTTTTCACCCAGAGGGTGGTTGGAGTCTGGAACTCACTGCCTGAAAGGATTGTGGAGGCAGGAACCCTCACAACATTCAAGAAGCATTTGGATGAGCACTTGAAATGCCATAGCATACAAGGCTACGGACCAAATGCTGGAATATGGGATTAGAGTAGACAGGGCTTGATGGCCGGCGCGGACACGATGGGCCGAAGGGCCTCTATCCGTGCTGTATAACTCTATGACTCTATGACTCTATATTAAGGGGAACTGATAGGGTAGATAGAGAGAAACTATTTCCACTGGTTGGGGAGTCTAGGACTAGGGGACATACCCTAAAAATGAGAGCCAAGGCTTTCAGGAGTAAAGTTAAGAAACACTTTTACACGCAAAGGGTGGTAGAACTTTGGAACTCTCTTCCACAAATGGCGGTTGATGCTAACTCAATTGTTAATTTTAAATCTTAGATTGATAGATTTTTGTTAACCAAAGTTATTCAGGGATATGGGGCTAAGGCGGGTATATGGAGTTAGGTCACAGATCAGCCATGATCTCATTGAATGGCGGAACAGGCTCAAAGGGCTAAAAGGCCTAATCCTATTCCTATGTTTCTATGTTCTTCAGTCTTAAAAGGAAGCAACTGAGATAAGCCCCTCTAATGTATAGATGTTATTAAATGGCATTGATAGGGTAAATGCAGAGAGCTATTGCAAGGTGTTCCAGGATATGGAACAAGGATTGAAACTGGGGAAAGAGAAATTCTGGAAGAAGTCTTCTCCCCACAAAGAGTGATCTTCCCATGGGATGGTCCCTGTAGGGCAGTGGAGGCCAATACTTCCAAGACTCAGGCAGGAGTGTTGTGAGTGATGAGCTAGGACGGCTGAACGGCCTCCCTCATCGTAGGTCCAGTGTAGCTGCAGCTTTCGACCCTCCTTGGCGGTGGCTGATTCAGGCTACAACTGTCCTACCAGTGATCTGAAACAACCCTCAGGGTATTGCTGCATCGGGGTGAGATGCTCTGTTGCTCACACCAGCTGTGCTTGGATGATCCATGCCAAATGATGGCCAGTTTAATACGACAGACTGATGATACCAGAGTGTTGACTGAGTCACAGTAACCCAGCCACCTCATGAGGGCTGTGATTTGAACTGACCTCATTCTACCCCTATGTGCTGGAACCAGCTATTCGTATTGGGCATTACCCTGGTCAGGGTTGATCTAGCTGCAGATTCCCTCAACTTTTTTTTTTATTCGTTCACGGGATGTGGGCGTCGCTGGTGAGGCCAGCATTTATTGCCCATCCCTAATTGCCCTTGAGAAGGTGGTGGTGAGCCGCCTTCTTGAACCGCTGCAGTCCGTGTGGTGACAGTTCTCCCACAGTGCTGTTAGGAAGGGAGTTCCAGGATTTTGACCCAGCGACAATGAAGGAACGGCAATATATTTCCAAGTCGGGATGGTGTGTGACTTGGAGGGGAACGTGCAGGTGGTGGTGTTCCCATGCGCCTGCTGCCCTTGTCCTTCTAGGTGGTAGAGGTCGCGGGTTTGGGAGGTGCTGTCGAAGAAGCCTTGGCGAGTTGCTGCAGTGCATCCTGTGGATGGTGCACACTGCAGCCACAGTGCGCCGGTGGTGAAGGGAGTGAATGTTTAGGGTGGTGGATGGGGTGTCAATCAAGCGGGCTGCTTTATCTTGGATGGTGTCGAGCTTCTTGAGTGTTGTTGGAGCTGCACTCATCCAGGCAAGTGGAGAGTATTCCATCACACTCCTGACTTGTGCCTTGTAGATGGTGGAAAGGCTTTGGGGAGTCAGGAGGTGAGTCACTCGCCGCAGAATACCCAGCCTCTGACCTGCTCTCGTAGCCACAGTATTTATATGGCTGGTCCAGTTAAGTTTCTGGTCAATGGTGACCCCCAGGATGTTGATGGTGGGGGATTCGGCGATGGTAATGCCGTTGAATGTCAAGGGGAGGTGGTTAGACTCTCTCTTGTTGGAGATGGTCATTGCCTGGCACTTGTCTGGCGCGAATGTTACTTGAGGGAATCCAACATCCCGCCCCTCTTCCACGCACCGAACAGCCATAAGGGCTGGTTCCTCATGGACAAGGGATACTCCCTGCACACGTGGCTCATGACCCCTCCGAGGAACCCCACCACCGAGCAACACCATTGATATAACAACAGCCACGTCGCCACCAGTATACAATTAAGCATGCTATAGGGCTGCTCAAGATGCGATTTAGGTATCCTGATCATTCTGGGGGAACGCTTCAATACGCACCAGACAGAGTGGGACGCATTACAGTAGTGTGTTGTGTCCTGCACAACATGGCACTACAGAGAGGGGTGCTGCTTGAGGAGGCCCCATCCACATCTGCCACCCATACTGAGGAGGAGGAGGAGGAACCCAAGGGCAGAGCAGCGGCTCACCTGGCTGCTCATGAGGCCAGGGAGTCACTGATATGTGAACAGTTCTCCTAACATCAGACAGTGTGAAGAGTCCAGTCCTCACACCACCTGGAAAGAGCAGCACCCACACCAGGCCACCCACCCCTCCCTGCACAAAACAGTCCTGCAACCACACATACACCCACTGTAAAGTGACCCAATGGTCAAGAATGGGCAAGGCGTGCAGTAGTGCTGACAATCATAACGTTTAATGTCACTTTAACAAAAAACAAATATAAATGAAAAACATGACCAACCACCAAACACCCTTGTGCATCCCCTTCGTGCTCACAAAACCTTCGCCTTACTCTTCCGAGTACTCCTATGTGGTGCTTCCCCTGTGGCTGCAGAAGAGGTAGTGGCAGGTTGCTCATGTTCATGCCCTGATCGATTAGATGCTTTGGGCCTACACCCTCTGGGTTTCAGTGCCCGTGAGGGCCCCTCCAAAGACTGCTCAACCTGCACCTGTGCAGGGGCAGACTCGTTCACTTGGAAAGGAGGCAGCATTGCAGGTACTGGTTGAGAGGGGGGCAACGGGTGAGACGTGGGAGCGCTTTGAGTGGTGTCCCCACTTCCATGTCCCCTTTTGCCATCATCCCTCCCCTGGGCCAGGCCCACACCACTCCTACCATTCTGCTGGACAAATGGTTGGAGGACATGTGTGAAGCCTTGTAAGGCCAGTGCCAGAGTATATGCCTGCCTGTCTAAGGCGGCAGAATGTTGTTCACCCTGAGCCCGAAGGGCCGTTGTTAGGGCCTGAATGGACTCATTTGTGAGCCGTGTTTGAAGCTCCGTGAAGGCTAGCCTTCTCTCCATCACAGACATTCTCGCACTTACCCGCGACACTATCTCAGAGAATTGCTCACGTCCCTGTGACAGTATCTCAGAGATTCCCTCCTGTACCTGTGCCACCATTCCACTCATGCAGGAGTTGGACTCCTCCATCCTCTGCGTGATTGTGGAGAGTGCGCGTGGCACCTGTTTCAGTACCTCGCAAATGTGTTGCTGCCCCTCGATCATTCTCCTTTTAAAGGATGGCCCCCGGGGTTCCGCATCTACGTCCAACTGAGCAGAGCCTGGAGAGGAGTGCTCCCACTGATGTGGACTCTCCACAGCTGCCCCTGCCACCAGTGTCTGCTCGTGCTCACTTGCAGGTCCTCTGAGGAATCGCCCTCTGCCGTCACTGTGGTCGCTGAAGGCATTGTAAGAGAACAGAAGGCAATATTAAGCAATTTCACAGATGTGTCATGTTACGATGAGCTTACTGAGGTGTTGAAGATGGCAAGGCATGTTAACATCAATTCATATTGTGTGTGATGAATGTTAAAGTTGTGTCACCAGACGTTTGTGGGGTGCCAGTCTCTGCGTCCCCAATGGACAGGCACTCAAGGGTTTGGTCTCCTGCTCTGCGTCTGTGAGGACCACTACTTGTTGTGGCCTCCCCACAGTCCTCGCCCTCTCCCATGCAATTTGCGCTCCCTCCTCCTAGAAGGGGACAAAGAACAGACGCATGAGTGAGTGATGGTGACGTGGCCAACCAATGAATGCATTGGTTTGGGTGAGGCTGACTGTGAGAGAGATGCATCAGAGGGTGAGTTTGAGACAGAGCCATGGGTTGAGTGGTAGTAGTGGGGTGACTAATAGGGAGGTGAGGAAGTGCTGAGGAAATGCAGGTAAGTTAAGGATGAGCCTTAAGTGGGTGTGAGGAATGATGTGATAGAGTAGTCTTGGCAGTGCAGAATGAGTTTGGGGGGGGTGGTGGTGATGATGTGTAACATGGAATGTAGGAGAATCAGTAAGGGCACTC
This sequence comes from Heptranchias perlo, assembly GCF_035084215.1. Lineage (NCBI taxonomy): Eukaryota > Metazoa > Chordata > Chondrichthyes > Hexanchiformes > Hexanchidae > Heptranchias > Heptranchias perlo. The sequence goes on along the minus strand of NC_090345.1, from coordinate 49,568,885 downwards.
ACTTTGACTGACCTAGTTAGGTCATTGAAGCGCTTCCTGCACTGGATCCAGGTGTGGGAGATGTTGCTGCTGCTGGTGCCCTCCTCTGCCACCTTGAGCCAGGACTTCTTGGTGGCAGAGGCAGGCCACTTACTCCCATCTTCCGGGTAAAACACATCCCTCCTCCTCCTCACCCCATCCAGTAGCATCTGGAGTGAGGCATCATTAAACCTTGGAGCAGCCGTTCCCCTGTGCTGCTCCATTGTGGTCTGTGGGTCTTTGTTCCAGCAAAAGCCTTTGGAGCAATGGCCCTTTTAATAGAGCTCCTCCAGCTGTCAGCCTGTGATGCGGGTGCACAGTCCGCCTGCTGCGCAGCTTTCAGAGGGAAAACCCGGAAGCCGCATTAAGTGGCACCAATTGAATTGCGATCGCGTGGGAAACAGACATTTTTTTATTGGTCGGGTTACCCACGCGCCCATTCACCCCCCCGCTGCCATCCCACCTCCACTCTAATATCAGGGCCATACAGATTAAAATGAAACAGAAAAAGGAGGTTTATGATGAACGCACGGTTCATAATACAGTAGAGAACCAGGCTGAATACAGAAAGTACAGAGGAGATCTAAAAAAGGGAATAAGTGGGGCAAAGAGAGAGTATGGGAATAGCAGCTAACATAAAAGGGAATCCAAAAGTCTTTCATAAACATATAGATAGCAAAAAGGTAGTCAAAGGAAGGGTGAGGTCGATTAGGGCCGATTTTCTTGTGGAGGCAGAGGGCACGGCTAAAGCACTAAATGAATACTTCACATCAATCTTCACTAGAGAAGAGGATGCTGCCAAAGTAGCAGTAAAGGAAGAGGTAGTAGCGATATTGGATAGGATAAAAATAGATAAAGAGGAGGTACTTAAAAGGTTACCAGTACTCAAAGTAGAAAAGTCACCCGGTCCAGATTGGATGCATCCTAGGTCACTGAGGGAAGTAAGGGTGGAAATTGCGGAGGCTCTGGCCGCAATCTTCCAATCCTCCTTAGATATGAGGACGGTGCCGGAGAACTGAAACTAAAAAAGGAAATTAGGAAAGGAAAGAGAGAGCATGAAGAAATATTGGCAAGAAAAATCAAGGAAAACCCCAAAGATGTTTTATAAATACATAAAGAGCAAGAAGATAACGAAGGCAAGAGTAGGGTCTATTAGAGACCAAAAAGGTCACTTGTGTATGGAGGCGGAAGATGTGGGTGTGATTGTTAATTAATACTTTGCGTCTGTCTTCACAAAAGAGGGGAACGATGCAGAGATTGTAGTTAAGGAGGAGGAGTGTGAAATATTGAATGGGATAAACATAGTGAGAGAGGAAGTATTAAAGGGTTTAGCATCTTTGAAAGTAGATAAATCGCCAGGCCCGGATGAAATGTATCCAAGCCTGTTAAGAGAAGCAAGGGAAGAAATAGCAGAGGCTCTGACCATCATTTTCCAATCTACTGTGGCTACAGGCATGGTGCTGGAGGATTGGAGGACTGCGAACATTGTACTGTTGTTTAAGAAGGGAGAAAGGGATACATCGAGTAATAACAGGCCAGTCAGCCTAACCTCGGTGGTGGGAAAATTACTGGAAAAAATTCCGAGGGACAATATTACCTGTCGCAAATGCATCTGTCCATGACAGTATTGGTAGGAGTGACCACCGCACAGTCCTCGTGGAGATGAAGTCCCGTCTTCACACTGAGGACACCATCCAACGTGTTGTGCGGCACTACCACCGTGCTAAATGGAATAGATTCAGAACAGATCTAGCAGCTCAAAACTGGGCATCCATGAGGAGCTGTGGGCCATCAGCAGCAGCAGAATTGTATTCCAGCACAATCTGTAACCTCATGGCCTGGCATATTCCTCACTCTACCATTACCAACAAGCCAGGGGATCAACTCTGGTTCAATAAAGAGTGTAGAAGAGCATGCCAGGAGCAGCACCAGGCGTACTGAAAAATGAGGTGCCAACCTGGTGAAGCTACAACTCAGGACTACATGCATGCTAAACAGCGGAAGTAACATGCTATAGACAGAGCTAAGCGATTACACAACCAACGGATCAGATCAAAGCTCTGCAGTCCTGCCACATCCAGTCATGAATGATGGTGGACAATTATACAACTAATGGGAGGAGGAGGCTCTGCAAACATCCCCATGCTCAATGATGGCGGAGTCCAGCACGTGAGTGTAAAAGACAAGGCTGAAGTGTTTGCAACCATCTTCAGCCAGAAGTGCCAAGTGGATGATCCATCTCGGCCTCCTCCTGATATCCCCACCATCACAGAAGCCAGTCTTCAGCCAATTTGATTCACCCCACGTGATATCAAGAAACGGCTGAGTGCACTGGATACAGCAAAGGCTATGGGCCCCGACAACATCCCGGCTGTTGTACTGAAGACTTGTGCTCCAGAACTAGCTGCGCCTCTAGCCAAGCTGTTCCAGTACAGCTACAACACTGGCATCTACCTGACAATGTGGAAAATTGCCCAGGTATGTCCTGTCCACAAAAAGCAGGACAAATCCAATCCGGCCAATTACTGCCCCATCAGCCTACTCTCAATCATCAGCAAAGTGATGGAAGGTGTCGTCGACAGTGCTATCAAGCGGCACTTACTCACCAATAACCTGCTCACCGATGCTCAGTTTGGGTTCCGCCAGGACCACTCGGCTTCAGACCTCATTACAGCCTTGGTCCAAGCATGGACAAAAGAGCTGAATTCCAGAGGTGAGGTGAGAGTGACTGCCCTTGACATCAAGGCAGCATTTGACTGAGTGTGGCACCAAGGAGCCCTAGTAAAATTGAAGTCAATGGGAATCAGGGGGAAAACTCTCCAGTGGCTGGAGTCATACCTTACACAAAGGAAGATGATAGTGGTTGTTGGAGGCCAATCATCTCAGCCCCAGGGCATTGCTGCAGGAGTTCCTCAGGGCAGTGTCCTAGGCCCAACCATCTTCAGCTGCTTCATCCATGATCTTCCCTCCATCATAAGGTCAGAAATGGGGATGTTCGCTGATGATTGCACAGTGTTCAGTTCCATTCGCAGCCCCGCTAATAATGAAGCAGTCCGAGCCCGCATGCAGCAAGACCTGGACAACATCCAGGCTTGGGCTCATAAGTGGCAAGCAACATTCGTGCCAGACAAGTGCCAGGCAATGACCATCTCCAACAAGAGAGAGTCTAACCACCTCCCCTTGACATTCAACGGCATTACCATCGCCGAATCCCCCACCATCAACATCCTGGGGGTCACCATTGACCAGAAACTTAACTGGACCAGCCATATAAATACTGTGGCTACGAGAGCAGGTCAGAGGCTGGGTATTCTGCGGCGAGTGACTCACCTCCTGACTCCCCAAAGCCTTTCCACCATCTACAAGGCACAAGTCAGGAGTGTGATAGAATACTCTCCACTTGCCTGGATGAAAGCAGCTCCAACAACACTCAAGAAGCTCAACACCATCCAGGACAAAGCAGCCCGCTTGATTGGCACCCCATCCACCACCCTAAACATTCACTCCCTTCACCACGGGTGCACTGTGCCTGCAGTGTGTACCATCCACAGGATGCACTGCAGCAACTCGCCAAGGCTTCTTCGACAGCACCTCCCAAACCCGCGACCTCTACCACCTAGAAGGACAAGAGCAGCAGGTACATGGGAACACCACCACCTGCACGTTCCCCTCCAAGTCACACACCATCCCGACTTGGAAATATATCGCCGTTCCTTCATTGTCGCTGGGTCAATATCCTGGAACTCCCTTCCTAACAGCATTGTGGGAGAACCTTCACCACACGGACTGCAGCGGTTCAAGAAGGCAGCTCACCACCACCTTCTCGAGGGCAATTAGGGATGGGCAATAAATGCCGGCCTCGCCAGCGACGCCCACATCCCATAAAGGAATAAAAAAAATATTAATCGTCAATTAGAAAGGCACGGATTAATCAAGCATGGATTTGTTAAGGGAAGGTCATGTCTGACTAACCTGATTGAACTTTTTGAGGAGTCAACAAAGAGGGGCGATGAGGGTAGCACGTTTGATTGATAGAAGGATTAGACAGGAGTTGAGGAGGAATTTTTTCACCCAGAGGGTGGTGGGGGTCTGGAACACACTGCCTGAAAGGGTGGCAGAGGCAGAGACTCTCATTCCATTAAAAAAGTACTTGGATGTGCACCTGAATTGCCGTAACCTACAAGGCTATGGACCAAGAGCTGAAAAGTAGGATTAGGCTGGATGGCTCTTTTTCTATGATCTATGATTCTATGACTGGAGGATTGCAAATGTTATACACCTGTTCAAAAAAGGGGAGAGGGATAAACCCAGCAATTACAGGCCAGTCAGCCTAACGTCGGTGGTGGGGAAACAATAATCCGGGACAAAGTTAATTGGCACTTGGAAAAGTATGGGCTAATAAATGTAAATCAGCATGGATTTGTTAAAGGAAAATCATGTTTGACTAGTTTGATTGAGTTCTTTGATGAAGTAACGGAGAGGGTTGCTGAGGGTAGCGCAGTTGATGGAGACTTCTGGTGGACATAGGCAGGCTGGTGCATACACATTAAATGGGCATACACATGGCAGATGAAATTTAATGCAGAAAGGAGTGATGTGACACATTTTGTTAGGAAGCATGAGGAGAGGCAAGATAAACTAAATGGTACAATTTTAAAGGGAGCGCAGGAACAGAGAGACCTGGGGGTGTATGTACACAAATCCTTGAAGGTGGCAGGATAAGTTGAGAAGGCTGTTAAAAAAGCAAATGGGATGCTGGGCTTTCTTAATAGAGGCATAGAGTACAAAAGCAAGGAAGTTATGCTAAACTTTTACAAAACACTGGTTAGGCCTCAGCTGGAGTATTGTGTCCATTCTGGGCACTGCACTTAAGGAAAGATGTCAAGGCCTTAGAGTGGGTGCAGAAGAGATTTACTAGAATGGTACCAGGGATGAGGGACTTCAGTTATGTGGAGAGACTGGAGAAGCTGGGATTGTTCTCCTTAGAACAGAGAAGATTAAGAGGAGATTTGATAGAGGTGTTCAAAATCATGAACGGTTTTGATAGAGTAAATAAGGAGAAACTGTTTCCAGTGGCAGAAGGGTCGGTAACCAGAGGACACAGATTTAAGGTAATTGGCAAAAGAACCAGGGGCGACATGAGGAAACATTTTTTTACACAGCGAGTTGTTCTGATCTGGAATGCATTGCCTGAAAGGGCAGTGGAAGCAGATTCAATAATAACTTTCAAAAGGGAATTGGATAAATACTTGAAGGGAAAACATTTGCAGGGCTATGGGGAAAGAGCAGGGGAGTGGGACTAAATGGATAGCTCTTTCAAAGAGCCGGCACAGGCACGATGGGCCGAATGGGGACTCTTCCTGTTCTGTACCTACTATGATACTGTGAGTGTTGGGACAGGAATAATTCAATAAATAATCCAAATATTAAAGAAGTTCAGCAGAGATGAGCTGATTATAGATGTTGCATCGAGCCCTCCTGTTCCGGTGAGCGGGTCGAGGGTTGCTCTGGTTGGCTGTTTGTTGATCAATAGATGGATAATAATTGCTGAAATAAAAGAATATTTCTGCGCACCTGTCAATCTATAACAGCGTCTTTGGACTGTTGATCTAATTAAAATAAATTTGGAGTGTGCAAATTGTACACATCTTTTGCAACGCATGAGATTGTATCCATGGAGACGGTGATATTGTAGCAAGGTAATCATTTTACAACATTCACATTTTTAAGTCACTGTGGAATCAAAGGAAACTGTGATTCAGCTCAGGTGTGACACAGAGCTGGAGATTTTCAAATGTTTGATCATTAGTCACAGGGATGTAAAACAGGGCGGGTGATTAGTCATCGACCCACCCCATTTTACCCCCGTCTCGTTTTACACCCCGTCCTGTTTTACACTCGCTCCGTTTTACACCCTGCCCGTTTGATGGAGAATAGTAACAGACTTCAAGAGGACATAGACAGGTGGTGAAATGGGCAGACGCATGGCAGATGAATTTTAATACAGAGAAGTGTGAAGTGATACACTTTGTTATGAAGAATGAGGAGATGCAATATCAACTAAATGGTACAATTTTAAAGGTGGTACAGGAACAGAGAGACCTGTGGGTGTTTGTACACAAATCTTTGAAAGTGGCAGGATAAGTTGAGAAGGCTGTTAAAAAAGCATATGGGGTGCTGGGATTTATTAATAGAGGCAGAGAGTACAAAAGCAAGGAAGTTATGCTAAACCTTTATAAAACACTGGTTAGGCCTCAGTTGGAGTATTGTGTTCAATTCTAAGCACCACACTTTAGGAAGGATGTCAAGACCTTAGAGAGGGAGCAGAAGAGATTTACTAGAATGGTACCAGGGATGAGGAACTTCAGTTATGTGCAGAGACTGGAGAAGATTGATGAGGGTAGTACGGTTGATATTGTGTATATGGATTTTCACAAGGCATTTGATGAAGTACCACATAATAGATTTGTTAGTATAATTAAAGCCCATGGGATTAAAGGGACAGTGTCAGTGTGGATACAAAATTTTCTAGGGGACAGAAAGCAGAGAGTAGTGGTGGACGGTTGTTTTTCAGACTGGAAGGAAGTATACAGTGGTATGTCCCAGGGGTTGGTATTAGGACCACTGCTTTTTTGATATATATTAATGACCTGGACTTGAGTATGGAGGGTATAATTTCAAAGTTTGCAAATCTCACAAAACTTAGAAATGTAGTAAACAATGTGGAGGATAGTAATAGAAGACATAAACAGACTGGTGAAATGAGCAGACACATGTTAGATGAAATTTAATGCAGGGAAGTGTGAAGTGATACATTTTGATGGGAAGAATGAGGAGAGGCAATATAAACTAAAAGGTACAATTTTAAAGGGAGTGCAGAAACAGAGACCTGGGTGTGCACATACACAAATCTTTGAAGGTGGGAGGCCAAGTTGAGAAGGCTGTTAAAAAAGCATATGAGATCCTGGGCTTTATTAATAGAGGCAGAGAGTACAAAAGCACCTTTATAAAACACTGGTTAGGCCTCAGCTGTTGTATTGTGTTCAATTTTGGGCACCACACTTTGGGAAGGATGTCAAGGCCTTAGAGAGGGTGCAGAGGAGATTTACTAGAATTATACCAGGGATGAGGGACTTCAGTTATGTGGAGAGACTGGAGAAGCTGGGGTTGTTCTCCTTAGAACAGAGAAGATTAAGAGGAGATTTGATAGAGGTGTTCAAAATCATGAACGGTTTTGATAGAGTAAATAAGGAGAAACTGTTTCCAGTGGCAGAGGGGTTGGTAACCAGAGGACACAGATTTAAGGTAATTGGCAAAAGAACCAGGGGCGACATGAGGAAACATTTTTTTACGCAGCGAGTTGTTCTGATCTGGAATGCACTGCCTGAAAGGGCGGTGGAAGCAGATTCAATAATAACTTTCAAAAGGGAATTGGATAAATACTTGAAGGGAAAACATTTGCAGGGCTATGGGGAAGAGCAGGGGAGTGGGACTAAATGGATAGCTCTTTCAAAGAGCCGGCACAGGCACGATGGGCCGAATGGGGACTCTTCCTGTTCTGTACCTACTATGATACTGTGAGTATTGGGACAGGAATAATTCAATAAATAATCCAAATATTAAAGAAGTTCAGCAGAGATGAGCTGATTATAGATGTTGCATCGAGCCCTCCTGTTCCGGTGAGCGGGTCGAGGGTTGCTCTGGTTGGCCGTTTGTTGATCAATAGATGGATAATAATTGCTGAAATAAAAGAATATTTCTGCGCACCTGTCAATCTATAACAGCGTCTTTGGACTGTTGATCTAATTAAAATAAATTTGGAGTGTGCAAATTGTACACATCTTTTGCAACGCATGAGATTGTATCCATGGAGACGGTGATATTGTAGCAAGGTAATCATTTTACAACATTCACATTTTTAAGTCACTGTGGAATCAAAGGAAACTGTGATTCAGCTCAGGTGTGACACAGAGCTGGAGATTTTCAAATGTTTGATCATTAGTCACAGGGATGTAAAACAGGGCGGGTGATTAGTCACCGCTCCGTTTTACACCCACCCCATTTTACCCCTGCCCCATTTTACACCCGTCCAGTTTTACACCCCGCCCCATTTTACACCCTGCCCCGTTTTACACTCTGCCCAGTTTTACACCTCGCCCCGTTTTACACCCCGCCCCATTTTACCCCTCCCCCATTTTACACCCACCCAGTTTTACACCCCACTTCGTTTTACACCCCGCACCATTTTACACCCCGCTCTGTTTTACACCCCGCTCTGTTTTACACCCCGCTCTGTTTTACACCCTGCCCCATGTTACACCCTGCTCCATTTTACACCCTGCTCCATTTTACACCCCGCCCCATATTACACCCGCTCCATTTTACACCCCGCCCCGTTTTACACCCCACCCCGTTTTACACCCCTCCCCGTTTTACACCCGCTCTGTTTTACACCCCGCCCCATTTTACACCCCGCCCCGTTTTACACCCCGCCCCATTTTACACCCGCTCCGTTTTACACCCCGCCTTGTTTTACACCCCACCCTGTTTTACACCCCACCCTGTTTTACACCCTGCCCCGTTTTACACCCTGCCCCGTTTCACACTCCACCCCTTTTTACACCCCGCTCTGTTTTACACCCTGCCCCATGTTACACCCTGCCCCGTTTTACACCCTGCCCCGTTTCACACTCTGCCCCGTTTTACACCCTGCTCCATTTTACACCCCGCCCCATTTTACATCCTGCTCTGTTTTACACCCTGCCCCATTTTACACCCTGCTCTGTTTTACACCCTGCCCTGTTTTACACCCCTCCCCGTTGTACACTCAGCTCTGTTTTACTCTCCATGACTTCTCTGATCCCATCAGTTTCCCGCTGGGCATTAGGTTAAAATTACCCCGATCGTTTCAACTGTTTAGTTAATTGGTAACAAGGAGCCACAGACTTAGGATTATCACTGCAAGAACGAAGGGGGAAGTTAGCAAAAATATTTTCACACAGAGGATTATTTTTATTTTATTAATCCTTGGGATTTGGGTGTCCCTGGCAAGGCCAGCATTTATTGCCCATCCCTATTTGCCCTTGAGAAGGTGGTGGTGAGCCGCCTTCTTCTTGAACCGCTGCAGTCCGTGTGGTGACGGTTCTCCCACAGTGCTGTTAGGAAGGGAGTTCCAGGATTTTGACCCAGCGATGATGAAGGAACGGCGATATATTTCCAAGTCGGGATGGTGTGTGACTTGGAGGGGAACGTGCAGGTGGTGGTGTTCCCATGCACCGTTGCCACAAATGCACAGAGGCACAAATTGTGAGACTCCACTGGCAGCACGGGGCATCGACAGAGGTGAGTGCGGATCGCAGACTGAGGGCTTCTACCAGCTGGGCCTCACAACTTCGAGGATGCTGCAATCGCAGACTTTGTTTTATTTACAGCAGATTGTTGGTAAAGTTGTAGCATTTCACAAGGAACCTTTAAAGTTTTAAAGTGTTTGGGCACAAACAATACTTTTTCTGTTGACCCCCAAATAATAATCCTGTTCGAGGTTCCATTAAATAATCCGAGTGATGTTTTATTCAAAGACATTGGGCCCTATGTTTGAATCTTTTTTCATTAGCTAATTGTTTCTCAATGAATTTTTATTAGACCACAAACATTTATAAGGTGATGGTTTAATCAAACCCTACAGTGTAGATGAAAACATAGGACCCGATATTAGCAGGGCGGTGGGTTCTCAGCGGGGGGTCGACTGGGCGTGTGGGTAACGCGCCCGGTGAAATCAAGGTGCTCCGTACGCAATTACAGGATAATTGGAGCCACTTACCTTTGCTTCCGGGTTTCCCGCTGCTAAGCTGCGCGGCGGGTGGGCTGCGCATGTGCAGTAAGGTCTGTCAGCTGGAGGAGCCCTATTTAAAAGGGCAGTCCACCAATGCTCCTCCTGCTGCAAACAACCAATGCTGAACCATGGAGCAGACCAGGGGGAAGGCTGCCCCAAGATTTTCAGACTCCTCACTCCAGCTGCTGCTGGATGGGGTGAGGAGGAGGAAGGAAATATCTTTCCTGTCTGATGGGAGGAAGTGCCCTCCCTCCACCACGAAGAAGGCCTGGCTGGACGTGGCCGAGGAGGTCACCAGCTGCGGCAATGTGCCACGAACCTGGGTCCAGTGCAGGAAGAGATTTAGTGATCTAGCCAGGTCAGGCAAAGTGAGTATACTTACACATTCTCCCACACTCCGTCTTCCACATCACCTCCACCACCACACAACTCCTTCTGCACTACCACCACAAAGCTCTCGCATCACTCCTCACATCCACTCAACTATCATCCTCACCTTGCCTGCAGGTACTCACCGCCCCTGTCCCCATTCGAACACTACCACACACCCCAATCCCCATACAATATCATGGCTATGTTGCACACGCACCCTCCCATGCATCTCCCTCAAGCTCAACCCCACCCACACCAATGCATGCAGCGTCTCACCATGCAACCATCACTCAATCACGCTTCTGTGTTTTGCCTTGGTAGGGGAAGAGATGCCAGAACACCTGGGAGAGGGCACGGACCGGAGGGGGTCCGCCACACCAGGTGGTCCTAACGGACGCGGAGCAGCAGGCATTGGACATCAGCCGCACGTTGGAGTGCCTGTCCGTGGCGGATGCCGAGGCTGGGATTGCACAAGCGGCTGGTGACAGAAAGCTAACACTCAGCACTCATGATAGTGAATGATCTTAGCATCATTTGGCATCTGCAGCACCTCAACATCTGTCCACATGCCTAATATTGCTTTCTGTTCTCTTGCAGGGCCATCTGTGAGCGCCGTGACCGTGGAGGGCGATTCCTCAGAGGACCTGCCGGGGACCCACCGAGGTGGGTCCCCGTCCTCACTTAGTTGGGCTTGCACATGCTGAGTCACCACGCACATGTGAGCACGAGCAGACCCTGGTAGCAGGGGCAGCCGTGGAGAGTCCACGTCGGTGGGAGCACTCTTCTCCAGGCTCTGCTCAGCTGGACCCAGATGCTGAACCCTGGCGGCCAGCCAGGAAAAGGAGAGTCATCGAGGGGCAGCAGTACATTGCTGAGGTACTGGAACAGGTGCCACGCGCACTCTCCACAATCGCGCAGGGGATGGAGGAGTCCAACTCCTGCATGAGGGGAATGGTGGCACAGGTACAGGAGGGTATCTCCGAGATAGTGTCGCAGGGACATGAAGGCATCTCTGAGATAGTGTCGCGGGTAGGTGCGGGAATGTCTGCGATGGAGGAAAGGCTAGCCTCCCTCGAGCGTCAAGCACGGTTCAACAATGAGTCCATTCAGGCCCTGACAACGGCCGTTCGGATTCAGGGTGAGCAACATTCTGCCGCCTTGAACAGGCTGACAAATACTTTACAGGTGGCCTTCCAAGGCCTCACACAAGTCCTGCAAACTGCCGTCCAGCAGGGTGGAAGGAGTGATGTGGGCCTGGGCCACGAGAGGGATGATGGTGAAAGGGGACATGGAAGTGGGGACGCCACTCAAAGCGCTCCCACATCTCACCTGTTGCCCCCCTCTCAACCAGTACCCGCAATGCTGCCTCCTCTCCAGGTGGCCGAGTCTGCCCCTGCACAGGTGCAGGTGGAGCAGTCTTTGGAGGGGCCCTCACGGGCACCGAACCCCAGAGGGCGTGAAGGGATTCGCAAAATTTCACATGTCCCCCCCCCCCCACCTGAAGATTTATTGGAGTTATTAAAGAAACCCTGGTGTGACTGTGTTTTAAAAAAATCCTGGGTCTTTCAAAATGGCTGCGGTCAGACACATGGCCAAGGGCCTCCAGCATTTTGAAATTGGATTCTCTGACAGCTTGGCAAGCTCCGTGTTTCAGACAGGGCTCTTTGAACAATGCAGTTGCATTCACGCCCTGAGGCAAGCCATCAACGTTGCCGGCCGACACAATCAAAATTCGAGCAGGAATAATCCCAGGACTAAGGTAACCCATTAAGGAACATTCGGAACAATGGAGAGCAGTTATGGAACAGATCAGTACAGGTACCGGCCATTAATGTAAATGGGCCAAGATCGGGGCCCTATTGTCTTACATTTTCGTGCCAAATCGGACAATGGAGCAAACTGATGAGGCGCGAAAATAACCTGTTACCGGGAGGGTATAACTGGGGCGTCCCAGAACCTCTCTCTCTCTCTTCGCCTCGGCCCGGCGTCCTGCTTGCCTGCTATCAACCAAGAAGGAAGGCCGTCCAGTAAACATCGCAACCACATGTCGACGGCAGCAGCAGGATACAGGGGCCAGGCCTTTTCATCTGTTTCATCCGTGAGCATTATTTTTTTTTCTGGCCGTCACAAGAGAACCTAGCTAGGTGTAAGGGTGGGAGTTATTTTCTTAATGGCGAGAGACTGGAAAGTACTGCAGTACAAAGGGATCTGGGGGTCCTAGTGCAAGAAAATCAAAAAGTTGGTATGCAGGTGCAGCAGGTGATCAAGAAAGCCAACGGAATGTTGGCTTTTATTGCTAGGGGGATAGAATATAAAAACAAGGAGGTATTGCTGCAGTTATATAAGGTATTGGTGAGACCGCACCTGGAATACTGCATACAGTTTTGGTCTCCATACTTAAGAAAAGACATACTTGCTCTCGAGGCAGTACAAAGAAGGTTCACTCGGTTAATCCCGGGGATGAGGGGGCGGACATATGAGGAGAGGTTGAGTAGATTGGGACTCTACTCATTGGAGTTCAGAAGAATGAGAGGCGATCTTATTGAAACATATAAGATTGTGAAGGGTCTTGATCGGGTGGATGCAGTAAGGATGTTCCCAAAGATGGGTGAAACTAGAACTAGGGGGCATAATCTTAGAATAAGGGGCTGCTCTTTCAAAACTGAGATGAGGAGAAACTTCTTCACTCAGAGGGTGGTAGGTCTGTGGAATTTGCTGCCCCAGGAAGCTGTGGAAGCTACATCATTAGATAAATTTAAAACAGAAATAGACAGTTTCCTAGAAGTAAAGGGAATTAGGGGTTATGGGGAGCGGGCAGGAAATTGGACATGAAGCTGAGTTCGGATCGGTCAATGCCCTGTGGGTGGCGGAGAGGGCCCAGGGGCTATGTGGCCGGGTCCTGCTCCGACTTCTTGTGTTCTTTAGATTTGTGGTTGGGATCAGATCAGCCATGATCTTATTGAATGGCGGAGCAGGCTCGAGGGGCCGATTGGCCTACTCCTGCTCCAATTTCTTATGTTCTTATGTTCTTATGTTCTTAAAGGGGTATTGCTAAAATTGTGATTTTAGAATTTTCCCTCGATGTGTCCGTTTCTTCCACGCCATTAAGTGTAAGACTGTATTGCATCCATAGCGATTCCTTTTATCTTCTGTATAATACTGTTTACCTTGTAGTTTTAGTTTTCTTATTAATAAACATTGGTTTTCCTTGCACCAATCCACTGGTCTATTCCTCTGTCCTTATTACCGCTTGATAAGTCCTGAGCTCAGAATCAGAAAGGGGAAAGCGATTCAAAACCGCACAGCGGGCAGGGCAGCTCAGGAAAACATAACTGGCTGACCTACAATAAGCCCCGGAAACAAAACCCCTTACAGAAATGGTGAGCCAGGTAGGAGCTCAGAAGAAAGTATGTAACAAGACAGACAGTGGTGCGGAGGAGGAATCCGCAATGGAGGAAAGGTTGTCTACCTATGTGTGCGGCAAGATAAATATCGCGAAAATATGGGTGGGCGGTATGTTAAAGGCCGAGCGTCCCATAGATGCAGCCATCCAGTGGACAGCAAGTAAACAGTATAAGAAGGGTATCGAGAAGGCGGTCTGGCTCTTGTGTTTTAAAAAGAGGTCTTAGTACTAGACCGTGCTGTAGCAGCGCGAGCAGCCAAGATTAAGCAGTTGACCCGAGAGTTGCAGGAAAAGACAGCAGCCGAAGAGAAAGGGGTAGCGGCGCTCCAGGCAATAAGCCAAGAAAGGGCGCAGATGGCAAGGGACCACCAGGCAAAGGTAGAGCGCCTGGAATACCAGATCGCTGAGCTCAAAAGTAGCGCTAGAGGTAGAATGGAACACCTGGAATACCAGGTCAGAGAGGCGAGAGGCAGTGAGGTTAGGTTAATGGATAAGATCCACAGCCTCACGTAAGAACTAAAAGTGCAGGAGGAGAAAGTAGGCGAGGCAAAGGCAGCATATAAGCTGGCCTGCGCCCAGGGGTTTGAAGACGCAGATCATGGCTCCTGCAGGCAAGAAATAGAAAGCTTGGGCATGGCCTTAGCGAGGGCGAAGGGCATGGTATGCCTCCTTAGCCCAAAGGCGGGCCAGTCGGATTTTACCGGCAACCCAAGCAGGGAAGTCCCACAGGCAGCTCCCAGAATGACACTGGTTCGGGAACCAGAGGCTTCATGGCCACCACCCATAGCCCCGAAGTTTCAGGAGGTCTGGCAGCAAGGGGGGGTGGAGGATGAAGCATTAGGGGAGACCCAGCAAGCCCTGGTAGATAGACCAGGACCGGGACCAGTGTACCCCTCCGACAACGGAGGTACGGCCCGCCCGCGGATGGCGAGGACCTAGGGGCCATCCAGAACCAGTTTGTAGTGCGGCATGGCACCCAACAGCTCAGGGCCATGGTTCGCCATATCCCTAAGCTTATAGTGAAGGGAAACCCCTCTCTACACTTCCGTGAGATAGAGCAGGCAGCGTGCGTTAATGACTGCGATGAAGCAGAACAAGCAAAAATGCTGCTGTTTTCTCTGGGTGGTGACCTCCTCCAAACCTTATCAGATGAGTACAAAAGGGGGCAGAAAGATTACGAGGAGTTAAGGGATGAGATATTGGAGGCCATGGGACTCAATGACGGGAGTCCGTTCGCCCAGGTGGAAAAAATGGTACAGCTTCCTGGGGAGTCCCCACAGGCATTCGCAGACAGGCTGTGGCCAGTCTACCGGAGCGCATGCCCGGGAATGCCAGGGCGGGCATTCCTGAACAGAGATCAATCGGCCCACTGGCTCCGCTGTCTGATGGCAAACTGCCTGCCCCAAATTCGAACTCGAGCTGCGGCCTGGTTTGACCCCCGTAGCCCCCAGACCACCGAGGAAACGGCGATCCGCCAGCTCACGATAACATTTAAAAATATCAGGGGTATCGAGACGCCCCAACCCAAGGGGAAAGTCCACGAGGTTAAACCAGGGGCCCAGCATAAAAGGGAACAGCACCAGGAAGGGAATCGTCCAGGACAGCCACTGGCACAAAGATTGTAAAAAACCCCTGGAAGGACACCAAGGGAAAGAATTCCACCGCCCCAGCCCAAAAGGCAGCCACGGGGGAGGCAGAGACAGGAATTGCCCCCGCTGCCATGGAGTCATTCTTTGAGGCCATGCGATCTTTTATGGCCAGCCAGGGAAAAGGTTTTAAAGTGAACCCAAAGAAAGCGCAGATCGGCCAGCGGGAGGTGAAATTCCTGGGCCTGACCGTCCGCGCAGGGGAACGAGCCATGGACAAGGCTGGGAGGGAAGCGGTCCAAGAGCTACCGGTCCCCACTTCTGTGAGGGGTATGAGGTCGTTCTTAGGGCTAACAGGCTACTGCAGAGATTTTATTGAGGATTATGCGGCCACAGCAGCCCCTCTGCTCCAACTCCTACACAAGGGAGTGGAGTGGTCTTGGGATGAGGGGTGCCAGGCAGCATTTGTCCAGCTCAAGAGGGACCTGCAGACCGCACCAGCCCTGGGAGCGATAGATGGAGGGAGAGAGTTCTTTCTGGAGGTAGCGGCCAGCGGGGATAGTCTCAGTGCTGTGCTGCTTCAGGAACGGCACGGCAGGCTAAGACCCGTGGTCTACTCCTCCAGAGTACTCACTGACGTGGAAAAGAGCGACTCAATTTGTGAGCGGCACCTTTTAGCCACGTACTGGGCCGTGAAAAAATCCTCGATCTTCACAGGCACCTCTCCTATCACCCTCCTCACACATCACACGCCCACCTAGATGCTTCTGGACGGGAGGATCAAAGATGGGACAGTCAGCAGAGCCCGCTCTGCGCGCTGGACCCTCCTCCTTTCCCAGATGGATCTGAGGGTGAGGGGTCTTTGTGAGCCGAAGCTCGCGGCTAACATGGTATATCCTGGAACAGCCCATCAGTGTTCCATAGAAGGGGTGTGGGAGGTGAACATTGGTCTACGGGCCGGGATACATCCCACAGGCCGCGAGATCTATGTAGACGGATCCAGCATGGTATCCGCTGGTGAACGTCTCACGGGATGTGGAGTCTATGACCCATTGGCTAATATTGCCTTGGCGATCAAGCTCCCCAGCACCATGAGCGCCCAGCAGGCTGAACTGTCCGCAGTGGTGTACGTGGTTACCCACCCCGAAATCTTCCCCACCCCATACACGATTTGCTCGGACAGTATGTTCACTTACAACTCGTGCACGGAATACCTGGCAATCTGGTCCCGTCGCGGATATACCTCCGCCGACGGGAGGCCCTTAACAGTAAAACCCCTGCTGGAGAAAATCCTGGCAGCCGTGGGGGAGAAAGGTGAGATCTTCATCCACAAAGTGAAGGCCCTCTCCTCCACAGAACCCCGCAGCCAGGGCAACCAGAATGCCGACACGCTGGCCAAGGAGGGTGCCCGTACTGGCATTTTCTGGGACCCCATGGGTCCGGGCCCGTGACGGCAGTTAGAGGCGGGGGTGGGACCCAGAGGAGCTTAGGGGTAGCATTAGCCCCGGATCTTAAAACAGTCCAAGCCCAGGACCCTCTCCTGAAAACCGTCACTAGCGCAGTGAGCGAGGGTAGGAGGATAGAGGGCCCTTACGGCGCGGCAGCCCTCTCCATAAGAGAAAGCATGCTGTTCAAGGAAGGACAGTGGGTAGTACCCCAGCAGCACCGGAGGGAGTTCCTTCAACTGGCCCATGAAGGGCCGGGAGCAGGACACCCCGGGCCTGAGGCCACCTGGCGGCGGGTGGAACAGGCGGGATGGTGGCCAGGTCTCCGGGAAGATGTCCGTGAGTTCTGTGCCAGCTGTCTTGTGTGCGCTGCAAATAACCCCGACCCCCACAGAAGGAAGGTACCTATGGGACACGTTAGGAGGGTAGAGGGACCATGGCAGTCGATCCAGATCGACTACATCGGGCCCCTACCCACCGCCCAGGGAGGCTACAAATACTGCCTCGTCCTGGTGGACGTGTTTTCCAAGTGGGTCGAGGCCTTCCCCTGTAGAAAAGCCACAGCATTAGAGACTGCAAGGATCTTGGTATGGGATGTGTTCTCGAGGTGGGGTCTACCCCAGTTTGTGGAGTCCGACCAGGGAAGCCACTTCACCGGCCAGGTCATGCAGAACACACTTATGCTGCTCGGTATTCAGGGGAAGTGGCATGTAGCCCACAATCCACAGACCTCAGGGATTGTGGGACGCATGAACCACACCGTCAAAGAATGGCTGAGGAAGGAGACAGCGGACTCACCCCGAAAATGGGCAGAGGTCCTGCCTCTAGTCCTCATGGGGATCCGGGCCAGTCAGTCAAAGAGTACGGGGTATTCCCCGCACGAGCTCATGACCGGTAGGGTCATGAGAACCCCCACCCATGTCCTGGCCCCAGTTCTTACTGAAGGGCGGCTTCGGGAGGTAAACCGGGATAAATTCGCCCGAACACTCCTTGAGCGCCTGAAGCAGATTTACGAACAGGCAGCAGGTAGTCTGGGGAAGCAGCATCGGAAGAACCGATTGATGCTCAAGCGTAACAAAAGTCATCAGTGGGAGAAAGGGGACCAGGTTATGGTGAGGAACTATGCCCGAGTGGGGAGTTTGGAGCCACTGTACATGGGACCCTATAGCATTGTAGATAAAGCCAGCCCCATGGTTTACGCTGTAAAATTGCCCCGGCGGACGAAATGGTTTCATATAAACCAATGTAAGCTGTTTAGATTGGAGGCGAAAAAGCAGGCAGCTGGGATCCAACCCGAGGTTGGAAATCCCCAGCTCCCAGCAGGTTCACGGCTCACAGGCAGCACACCCAGGCCCCTGTCCAAACCACTCCCCCTCTCTTCTGGGACTCAGGTGGGGAGGAGGAGGAGCCCGAGGCAGGTAGCCCCGCCCGACCCAGGTTTTGAACCTGGAGAGGAAGACTCTCAGCCACTGGCAGCAGGCAGCGAGGGGTTGCCTGTCCCCAGCTCAGACTTGGGAAGGGAGGAGCCACAGGGGAAAAGCCCCCAGCCAGCGAGGACTGCGACCCACAGCAAGGGTCCGCTCTCCAGGGTGACCCCACCAACAGCACTTCCTAGGAGGTCCCCTCGGACACCCCAGCCTAGGAAGACATGGTCACCGGCTCCCCAGTTTAAAAGGGCTACCTCCCGCGTTAAAGTTAAGTTGAAAGACAAAGGTCCTCAGCCAGCAGTCGCGGGCTGTGAGGGACCGGAAGTAAAGGTCAGTACAGCCAAGCCGCAGGGAGCAGCCTGCAGCAGTCCTGACAGAATTTGAGCTGGCCGCTCGGAGACGGGCGGCGGATGTATATAATCTTAGCAGTTAAGTTTGTAGTTTTAAGTTAAGATGTTTAGGTTAATTATAAGGTGTGGAACCGTAGTGTAATTTTAAGATGGAACCGTTCCAGTGTTGTCTCCGTGAGCCGTGGTCGAGGGACCCGCTCACACTTCACCCGAGCCAGGAAGCCTATAGGGAGCCCGGCCAGATGTTCTTTATCTTTTACAGGGAATTAAAGGGAATGTTCGGAGGCGTGATCCTGCTCACCCTGTGTGGGCTGAGCCTCGCGAGAAGGGGTGACACCGAGGACCACCACATCTTCGGATGCTCCGGAAAAACGGCGCCCCTAGCCCACGATGGGAGTGGCCTACGCGAGGCGGATGAAATCGCCTTGTACACGCACGAGGGGAGCTGGCCCGGATGGCTGGGGTCAAATTCGACCCAGTACTCAAGCCAGACCGGTTTTTCATATGGGGAGACCTCCCTCCAGTGCCCGAGGATACGAACTGTCACCCCAAGGATTAGCGTCACTGTGGGAAAAGGAATATGTTTGTCATGTAAAGGCAACGTTCCTCTGGATAGGTGGTGGTGGCTTAGAAAATTAAGTAAGGATATGGGGAACCCCAGGGTAGAGTGGGAAAGGTTAGGGAATAACACCCACAGGACCATCACAGGGACCCAGGGAGGGTTAAGTGTGTGCTGGGACAAATGGTGGGAACCGGATCAGGGGATCTATGTCTGTATGTGGGGTTCAGAGAAGGTCTGCCCCACAGGCATTTCCATCATTTTCCGCAGCCAGTGGCAAGATGACGGGAGGGGGATGGACTGGGAATCGCGGCTGGGCGCATGCGCGATCCCATACTCCCCAATCTCGGTTAATGCCACTGAATTAGTAACCTGCCCCCGACAGCCCCTGCCCACGACCAGGACGTCACGTATGATAGTAGAGGGATGCCCCGCCACCACCAAGGGACCAAGGAACGGCTTGGTGCTAGTACCTACAGACCAGGTGCTGTATCAAGGGGTGCACTACGCGTAGCCTCCATGATTTTGAACCTCACCGAGGTACACCTACCCGCGTGGTGCCCCACAGAGACCGCACAGTTGTATCAAGCCCTCTTAAAAGACATGTTCCGTAATTGTTATCAGTTTGATTTTTCAGACGTTGACAGAACCAGACTATACACCCACGAGCTTTTGGACAGGATTGGGAGACAAAGAAGGGGTGCTTTTAACGATGTCTTAACTGGTTTTAACACGGGGTCTTCTGTCATCAACAGCTTAGATGACATCGAGCTGCAGACCCAGATTAATGGTTTAAAAACACAATTAAAGAAAATATTAATCGATGTGTATAAGGTGGTGGGTTCGGAACTGCACGAAGATCAGGCCATGACTCTCCACTTAAAGGAGATCATAGCGGAGCTGGAAAAGCATGCAGAGACGGTGAATGCGCTCATTAGGGAGGGTCGGAATGAGTCAGACCAGGCGGCGCAGAATGAAGTGTGCGTGCTGTATGGGGTATGGTTGCTGGGCGAGGGCCGCAGCAATCTGGAGGATTTAAAGCAAGGTTTAGTCCCCTCCTGGATCAGCAACAAACTCCTCGCAGCCCTCCACCCTTTTGAGAATACATTAAGTCCGTGCCAGCTCCACCTAGCTTCTGAGGCCTACCCAGTCCCAGTGGACTGTGGGCACTCCAACCACACCATCATAGGGATAGTTGTAAGGATGCCAGTCATGGGCGGGACGGCCCGACCCACGCCGGTGTACAGGGTGGAGAACATTGGTGTCATTCAGGGGGGTGCACACATTCGTTTTACAGCGGTCCCGTCCTACGTCATAAAGTGGGAGCATGGTATGACGGGTACTGACCTCTCGGGGTGCCGGAGCCGGGGATCACACATAATCCTGTGTCCCCAGCACTTGAACGCCTGTTCAAAACCGCAGTGCGGGTTCAGAGCTGCTGACGCGAAGCCTATAAACTGCACCATGGAAGCCATGGCACAAGGCCATGTTCCCCCACAGGTGGCGTACATAGGAGGTGGGACATATTGCGTCACCACAGCAGCGTCTCACTACCAGCACGGTCAGCACAGCTGGTGCACGGTGAGTGACAGCAGTTTCTGCTTTAAACCCGAGGCAGAAGTTCAAGTGGCACGGTTACGAATTGTCCCCATCCCTGAACCATCCACTGTTCACCTCACTGTGAAAGAGAATTTCACCAACCTCCAAAAGTATGTAGCCCACTTCGGCTACCAGATCCCCCCTCGCCCAGAACACCTCGTTAAATTATTAAAAGCAGTCGGGGTGACCCAAAAACACTTTTACACGCTGGAACAGAAGACTGTCCAGATAGGGGCCGATATTCTGAGTATTACGACCCCACCCTGGTGGGACATCTTTGAGAATATAGAGGTCCCCTCCTGGATTCGTCTGGCATCGCACGTACTAGTAATCTGTCAGCTCGGGATCATCCTCTACCTGGTTTGCATCCAGTGTAGGAATAGGGGTCTCGAGGTAGTAGTTAGAACACAAAGGGTATGGAAGGACCAGTATGCTCGGGTAGACGAAACACCCACGTGAGTTCGGTGACGCATCACTTGCGAGTGATGACAACCTGTTTCATTATTTTAATAAAGATGGTCCCTTCCGTTTGTTGTTTTCAATAAGGATTGTTTTCGTTTTGGTGTTGTTTTGAATAAAGATTGTTCTCGTTGTATTTTCATTTTAATAAAGAATGTATAGTATGCGAAATACTGTTTCATCCCAAGTGGTGCAGGGGTATTTGGACCCCTCCGTGCTGGGATTGTTGTAATTTAACCTTGTTTTCTATCTGAATGCCTGCCGTACACTGGGGTTCTCTCCAAGTAAGGGAATGTATGTGTCGAGGGATTAGGGATGGGTAAATATAGGGGAGGGTTGTTTGCGTCGGTCAGAAAAATTTGCTCACCTTGCATGGACACTTCAAGCAAGTTTAAGTATCCACAGAGGGGACTGAAGGGATTTGCAAAATTTCACATGTCCCCCCCCCCCCCCACCTGAAGATTTATTGGAGTTATTAAAGAAACCCTGGTGTGACTGTGTTTTAAAAAAATCCAGGGTCTTTCAAAATGGCTGCGGTCAGACACATGGCCAAGGGCCTCCAGCATTTTGAAATTGGATTCTCTGACAGCTTGGCAGGCTCCGTGTTTCAGACAGGGCTCTTTGAACAATGCAGTTGCATTCACGCCCTGAGGCAAGCCATCAACGTTGCCGGCCGACACAATCAAAATTCGAGCAGGAATAATCCCAGGACTAAGGTAACCCATTAAGGAACATTCGGAACAATGGAGAGCAGTTATGGAACAGATCAGTACAGGTACCGGCCATTAATCTAAATGGGCCAAGATCGGGGCCCTATTGTCTTACATTTTCGCGCCCAAATTGGACAATGGAGCAAACTGATGAGGCGCGAAAATAACCTGTTACCGGGAGGGTATAACTGGGGCGTCCCAGAACCTCTCTCTCTCTCTTCGCCTCGGCCCGGCGTCCTGCTTGCCTGCTATCAACCAAGAAGGAAGGCCGTCCAGTAAACATCGCAACCACATGTCGACGGCAGCAGCAGGATACAGGGGCCAGGCCTTTTCATCTGTTTCACCGGTGAGCATTATTTTTTTTTCTGGCCATCGCAAGACAACCTAGCTAGGTGTAAGGGTGGGAGTTAAAGGGGTATTGCTAAAATTGTGATTTTAGAATTTTCCCTCGATGTGTCCGTTTCTTCCACCCCATTAAGTGTAAGACTGTATTGCATCCATAGCGAGTCCTTTTATCTTCTGTATAATACTGTTTACCTTGTAGTTTTAGTTCTCTTATTAATAAATATTGGTTTTCCTTGCACCAAACCACTGGTCTGTTCGTCTGTCCTTATTACCGTTCGATAAGTCCTGAGCTCAAAATCAGGAAGGGGAAAGCGATTCGAAACCGCACAGCGGGCAGGGCAGCTCAGGAAAACATAACTGGCTGACCTACAATAGGCCCCGGAAACAAAACCCCTTACAGGCATCGGCCCAAAGCATCTCATCGGTCAGGGCATGGACAAGAGCAACCTGCCACTACCTCTGCTGAAGCCACAGGGGTAGCAACACGTAGGGGTTCCCGGAAAAGCAAGGCGAAGGTTTTGTGAGCACAAAGGGAATGCACAAGGGTGTCTGACAATTTGTCATGTTTTTCATTTCTTTTGTTTTGTTTCAGATGCACAATAAATTTTATTATTATCACCACTACTGCCACGTCTTGCCCATTCTTGACTGGCTTGTGGAATAGGTCCCTTTCATGGGGTTCACCATGAACACGCACATTTGATGCCACCCATTGTGTCACTGCAGAGTGGGTGTAGGTGTATTTGCAGGGCTCTTATGTGCAGACGACTGAGAGATGCCGGCGATGTCCCCAGAAGGATGCGGAGGAGAAGTTGTTGAGGGCAGTGGTGACAGCGACAGGTAAGAAGATGGTGCTCGGGCCAGCCGGGAACAGCTCGGCATGAAGGAGGCTGCAGATGTCCACGACTACATGTCGAGTGACTCTGAGCCTCCATGTGCACTGCTGCTCAGAGAGGTCTAGGGAGCTGAGTCTGTAGACCCTATTGCGAGGGTAGTGCCCTTTGCAATTGCATGCGGAGCACCCCGATTTCACTGGGCGCGTTACCCACGCGCCCAGTCGACCCCCCCCACTGCCAACCCGCCGCCTCCTAATATCGGGCCCTTAGTAACTGTGTTATGTTTCTCCTTTTCAAACCTAACTTTGAATTCGATCATATTATGATCAGTGTTGGTCAATCTAACAGTAAGAGAAAATTTATCTAAGTCTGGCTCATTATTCATTATTCATTATTAAACCCTGCCCTCTTGTTGGTTCTAGAACATATTGCTCCAGAAAACTAGCTTGAATGCACTCAAGTAATTCACTACCTTTCTGACTTGAGCTACTCTGCTCTTCCCAATCTATATGAAAATTAAAGTCTCCCATTAAAACAACTCTGCTTTTGCTACAAGCTTCTCTAATCTCTGAATTAATACATTCTGCCACTTCACTGCTGCTATCAGGAGGCCTGTAGACAATTCCCATTATAGTTTTAAGTCCTCTCTTATTCCTCAATTCTAACCATAGAGTCTCCACTGATTGCTTTTCCATACCTATATCCTCTCTTACTAATGTTGTAATAGAATCTTCCAGATTCCCTATCCTTTCTAAACACCTTATAACCTGCAATATTTAACTCCCAATCATGATCAGCTTGCAGCCATGTCTCAATAATGGCCATCATGTAGCACCCTCTATTTGATGTATTTGGGCCTCTAATTCACTCAATTTATTTCTTATACTCTGTGTGTTAGTATATAAAACTCTTATTTGTCCTCTTCTGCCCCATTGCTGCCTTTCTCTCACTGTTTAACTTGACACCTTTTTTTATTTGTCACTCCTGCTGGAACTACTTTAGTTATTTTAGTATTCCCTTCACCTAGAGTATCTATATCACTGTTGGTGACCTGAATTCTGCTCTTATCCCTTTTTTAAATCTTTAAACTATCATTTTTACTATTGTTTCTGACTGAGGCCTCCGCCCAATTTATTAGTTTAAAGTCCTTTTTACCACTATAGTTATCCTTTCCACTAGGACTTTGGTCCCAGCCCAGTTCAGATGCAGCCTGTCCCAATGGTACAGCTCCCTCCTGTCCCAGTACTGGTGTCAGTGTCCCATGAAATGGAACCCCTCCTTCCCACACCAATCCTTTAGCCACATGTTCACCTTCCTGATCTGTTTGTCCCTATGCCAATTAGCACGTGGCTCAGGTAACAATCCTGAGATTACCACCCTTGAGGTCCGGCTTTTTAATTTAGCTCCTAACTCCTGACATTCCCTCAGCAGGACCTCCTCCCTGCTCTTCCCTATGTCATTGGTCCCAACATGGACCACGATAACTGGATCTGCCCCCTCCCTTTCAAAATTCCTTTCCAGCCGCATCGAGAGATCCCTCACCCTGGCACCAGGTAGGCAACACATCCTTCAGACACTTGATCATGGCTGCAGAGGACGTTATCTATCCCCCTAATTATTGAATCCCCTATAACTACTACATTTCTATTCTGCTCCTCGCCCCTTTGGACAGCCCTCTGCTGGGTTGACGTCCATTGGGGGCACTTGCGTCCAATGGGTGCGAGTTGCACCCCCCACCAATCGTAAAGGGCGGGTGCGGCTCTTTAGTCTTGCAGAAGATTCTCCGACAGTTATAACCGTGAGGAAGGCAATGGGAAACTACCTCAGCTACACTTCCTAAGTGGCTCAAGAATCTCCTCTGTGAGACTTGAGTTAGGATGTGCCCTGGGCAGAACATCAAGTACAGATGGACCTCT
The DNA here is from genome assembly GCF_035084215.1 of Heptranchias perlo. Taxonomy (NCBI): domain Eukaryota; kingdom Metazoa; phylum Chordata; class Chondrichthyes; order Hexanchiformes; family Hexanchidae; genus Heptranchias; species Heptranchias perlo. The sequence goes on along the minus strand of NC_090345.1, from coordinate 49,544,028 downwards.
TATCATAAAACCCAGCATTCCATTAGCATTTTATGGCCTTTTCCACTTGAGGTACTGCTTTTAATGTCTTGTGAACCTGAATCCCCAAATCCCTCTGCTCTTCCTCAGTCCCCAGATTTTTCCCATTAAAAGTATAAATATTACTTGTGTTTTTTATACCACCTCACGCTTACTGACATTGAATTCCTTTGGCATTTTTTTGCCCATTCCACCACCTTTTCAAGAACCACTTGTAGCTTCCTTTAACCCTCAAATTTATTTACCATGCCTCCTATTTTAGTATCATCTGCAAATTTGGACATGACTCTCTCCAGCCCGATGTCCAAATCACTGATTGTTCAGTGAACTGAAGTGATCCCAGAACAGAATCAATCAGGAGTGTAGAAGAACATGCCAGGAGCAGCACCAGGCGTACCTAAAAATGAGGTGCCAACCTGGTGAAGCTACAACACAGGATTACATGCATGCTAAACAGCGGAAGCAACATGCTCAGTGATTCCAACGGATCAGATCAAAGCTCTGCAGTCCTGCCACATCCAGTAGGGAATGGTAGTGGACAATTAAACAACTAAAGGGAGGAAGGGGCTCCGTGAACATCCTCATCCTCAATGATGGCAGATTCCAGCACGTGAGTGCAAAAGACAAGACTGAAATGTTTGCAACTATCTTCAGCCAGAAGTGCCGAGTGGATGATCCATCTCGGCCTCCTCCCGATATCCCCACCATCCCAGAAGCCAATCTTTAGCCAATTCGATTCACTCCACGTGATATCAAGAAACGGCTGAGTGAACTGGATACAACAAAGGCAATGGGCCCCGACAACATCCCGGCTGTAGTGCTGAAGACTTGTGCTCCAGAACTAACCGCGCCTCTAGCCAAACTGTTCCAGTACAGTACATTGGCATCTACCCGACAATGTGGAAAATTGTCCCGGTATGTCCTGTCCACAAAAAGTAGGACAAATCCAATCCAGCCAATTACTGCCCCATCAGTCTACTCTCAATCATCAGCAAAGTGATGGAAGGTGTCGTCGACAGTGCTATCAAGCGGCACTTATTCACCAATAACCTGCTCACCGATGCTCAGTTTGGGTTCCGACAGGACCACTCGGATCCAGACCTCATTACAGCCTTGGTCCAAACATGGACAAAAGAGCTGAGGTGAGGTGAGAGTGACTGCCCTTGACATCAAGGCAGCATTTGACTGAGTGTGGCACCAAGGAACCCTAGTAAAATTGAAGTGGCTGGAGTCATACCTAGCACTAAGGAAGATGGTAGTGGTTGTTGGAGGCCAATCATCTCAACCCCAGGACATTGCTGCAGGAGTTCCTCAGGGCAGTGTCCTTGGCCCAACCATCTTCAGCTGCTTCATCAATGACCTTCCCTCCATCATAAGGTCAGAAATGGGGATGTTTGCTGATGATTGCACAGTGTTCAGTTCCATTCGCAACCGCTGAGATAATGAAGCAGTCCAAGCCCGCATGCAGCATGACCTGGACAAGATCCAGGCTTGGGCTGATAAGTGGCAAGTAAATTTGCACCAGACAAGTGCCAGGCAATGGTCATTTCCAACAAGAGACGAGTCTAACCACCTCCCCTTGACATTCAATGACAATACCATCGCCGAATCCCCCACCATCAACATCCTGGGGGTCGCCATTGACCAGAAACTTAACTGGACCAGCCACATAAATACAGTGCCTACAAGAGCAGGTCAGAGGCTGGGTATTCTGTGGTGAGTGTCTCACCTCCTGACTCCCCAAAGCCTTTCCACCATCTACAAGGCACAAGTCAGGAGTGTTATGGAATACTCTCCACTTGCCTGGATGAGTGCAGCTCCAACAACACTCAAGAAACTCAACACCATCCAAGACAAAGCAGCCCGTTTGATTGGTACCCCATCCACCACCCTAAATATTCACTCCCTTCACCACCGCCGCACAGTGGCTGCAGTGTGTACCATCCACAGGATGCACTGCAGCAACTCACCAAGGCTTCTTCGACAGCACCTCCCAAACCCGCGACCTCTACCACCTAGAAGGACAAGGGCAGCAGGCAAATGGGAACAACACCACCTGCATGTTCCCCTCCAAGTCACACACCATCCCGACTTGGAAATATATCGTTGTTCCTTCATCGCTGCTGGGTCAAAATCCTGGAACTCCCTACCTAACAGCACTGTGGGAGAACCTTCACCACACAGACTGCAGCGATTCAAGAAGGCGGCTCACCACCACCTTCTCGTGCAATTAGGGATGGGCAATAAATGCTGGCCTTGCCAGCGACGCCCATATCCCATGAACGAATAAAAAAAAAGAATCCTCTGGGACACCACTACCCATCTCCAACCACTCTAAGAAACTACCATTAGCTCCTACTCTGACTCCTCCCTCCTCACCAATTTTTAATCCAATTTGCTATCCTCCCCCTAATTCTATACCCCTTAATCTTCTCCAATAGTCTCCTGTGTGGTATCTTGTCAAAGGCTTTCTGAAAGTCCATGTACACCACATCCACTGCATTTCCCCATCCGCAGTATGCCACCTCCTAAAAGAATTTGAGGTTTGTTAAGCACGATCTTCCTTTCTGAAATCTGTGTTTGCTGCTTCTAATGATTTTCCCTTCATCTAAATATTTAGTAATTTCATCTTTAATTAAAGGTTCCAGAATTTTCCCTAGCAAATTAGCTCTGTCTCCCTTTTGGAAAATGGCTGTTTAAATATGCAAAATGGGGTCCTACACTGGATGTCCAATTGGAGTCCAATTTCAATTGTCCTGGAGAAGTGGGCAGAGCAAATGTTGATCCCAGTATTTCCAAGCATTCAGGGCCCTCAGCAGTGGTCCTTAAAGGGATCGCTGGAGGTTGCTCTGAAAAGATAAGTTTTTGGGTATTTTGAAACATTTGTGTGGGGTGCTCCTCCAGGTCCTGCAAAATCTCCCCCCCCACCCCCCATATCTGCTTCCCTCACCATGTCAACCTGCCAACCGGCTACGTGCCACACCTGGCAGACTCCACCACAGAAAACATGCGAGCTGGAGTGGAGTGCCCGCTTGGTGCCAGCAGCTTCCTGTTAATGGGGCCCGAACCTGAAAACGGTTTGGGATTCCCAACTGCCACATTGGGCGGGCATCGCTGGCAAACTTCCAATATCACGCCCAATAGTCTCCCCCATAATTTCTAGGGCCTCTGCTTCCTAGAATTATAAACTAACCATTACCTGATCTCCACTGTGCAATTGCAGCCTTGAAAGATTCTAATGGATCCATTATTTTTATGATATATATGGAGTGTGGTCTGTGCTTTCCAATTGTGGGCCTTCCATTTTGGCAGTGGTTGATGTCCTGAGAGATATCAGCAGTGTGTTTATTGAAGTGAGATATCATCTGTTCTGTTCAACTGATTATTTGGATGCAATCACTGGAAGGTTATTATGTGATTATCCACCATTCCCTGCCAGGAAGTAACACAAAGTGTTGTAAAGTCTTGGCCTGTAGATAGTTTGGGATTGAAAGCTGCAGAGCGACTTGCCTCCATTATGAGAGGCCCATTCCCTGGGTGCTGAGGTCAGGAAAAAGGGGCGGAGACTCTTGGATTGCCCGGTTGGGGCAGAGCTGCACTAGGACAGGCCCAGTGTGGTAGTTCGATGACCATTTGGGCTCAATTTTCAAATAGAAGTCTGGGTGCGTTGGGGGCGGGGCAACGAAAATCGGAAAAATCCGGAGTGGGTAAGGAAGCCGGCTCCAACCCGCTGACTTCCGCGTTTGACCCAGACACTTATGTGTGTGCGCACGTGCTCCGGGAATCTGCAAGTCCCGCTGGCAATTGAAGCCGGCGGGCTGATATTTAAAGCAGTCAATAAGACAGTTAAAGTACTTAATTTTACGGTGATTGAGGCAGGGAAAGGATTTTCATTCTGCCTCAGCATGTTTCCCGTGCTATGGGAAACACTCCATATTGTGGGAGCCGTGTTTCAGCCGGCAGCCATTTTGACATTTAAATGCCTGTTTGACAGATGGGAATAAAAGGTGAGTGATTGCAGCAGGGCACTCAGTTCTCTCAGAGAAACTTTTGGCTGGGAGATCTTTGTGTTTAGACTGAAAATTCTTGGTTTTCACTCAGAATTCTTCTGTTTACACATATTTACCAACTTTCCAGAATCCCTCAAATTGACACCACCAGGAATGGGGCGGGGTGGGGGGGGCGGTTGCAATGGCTGCATTCACCACTACATCCGAGGACGAGCAACATCACCATCCTCGCCAGGCACTGTGTGCACTTCCGCCACGTGCAGCTCCACAACACAGTGCTGCGCCACAGGGACCTGCACAAGAGCACAGAGGGCAACAACAGAGAGAGCGACATTGCAGGAGGCACTACCCTCGCCACAGGGTCTACAGACCGAGGCTCAGCTTCCTGGACCTCTCTGAGGAGCAGTGCATACGGAGGCTCAGAGTCAGTCGCCAGGTGGTCAAAGACATCTGCAGCCTCCTTCATGCCGAGCTGCTCCCGGCTGGGCCTTGCGGCATCTCATTACCCATCGCTGTTAAAGTCACCACTGCCCTCAACTTCTTCGCTTCCGGGTCATTCCAGGGTGCCACCGGTAACATCGCCGGGGTCTCTCAGTTGTCTGCACACAAGTGCATAAGGCAGGTCACCGACGACTTGTTTCACAGGGCCTCACAATACGTCAACTTCCCCATGGACGACCTCAGCCGGATGAAGAGGGCAGTGGGTTTCCACTCTGTGGCTGGCTTCCCACGGGTACAGGGTGCAATCGATTGCACTCATATAGCAATAAGAGCACCTCCACACGAGCCAGGACTGTTCGTCAACAGAAAGAGGTATCACTCCATCAGTGCTCAGCTCGTTTGTGACCACCACAAAAGATTCCTTCAAGTGTGCGCCAGATTCCCTGGCAGCTGCCACGATTTCTTCATCTTCCAGGAATCTAACATCCCGCCCCTCTTCCATGCACCGAACACCCTTAAGGGCTGGCAGCTCGGGGACAAGGGATACTCCCTGCATACGTGGCTCATGACACCTCTAAGGAACTCCATCAGTGAGCAACAGCATCGATACAACGACAGTCACACCGCCATCAGGTCTATAATTGAGCAGGCTATAGGTCTGCTCAAGATGCGCTTCAGGTGCCTTGATCGTTCTGGGGGAGCGCTTCAATACGCACCAGACAGAGTGGGACGCATTATCGTCGTGTGTTTTGTCCTGCACAACATGGCACAACAGAGAGGCGTGCAGGTTGAGGAGGCCCCATCCCCTAATACATCATCCACATCTGCTATCCACATTGAGGAGGAGGAGGAGGATGATCCATGGGCAGAGCAGCGGCTCACCTGGCTGCTCATGAGGCCAGGGAATCATTCATATGTGAATGTTTCTCGTAAGATCAGAAAGTGAGAAGAGTCCAGTCCTCACACCACCTGGAAAGACCAGCGCCAACACCAGCCCCACCCCACTCCCTGCACAAAACAGTCCTGCAACTACACATACCCCCACTGTAAAGTCACCCACTGGGGGGCATCAAGTGTCGCCATTCATGGTGAAGCACATGAAAGGGCGCTATCACAAAAGCCAGTCAAGAATGGGCAAGATGTGGCAGTATTGGTGAGAACGATAATATTTAATGTGGCTTTAATAAAAAACAAATATAAATGAAAAACATGACAGTCTGTCAGACACCCTTGTGCATCCCCTTCGTGATCACAAATCCTTTGCCTTTCTCGTCCTACCGCTTCTACATGGAGCCTGTGGCTGCAGCAGAGGTAGTGGTTGATTGCTTATGACTGCTTAGATGCTTTCGGCCTATGCCGTCTGGGTTTTGGAGCTCGTGAGGTCCCCTTCAAAGACTGCTCCACCTGCACCTGTGCAGGGGCTGACTTGGCCACCTGGAGAGGAGGCAGCATTGCGGGTACTTGTAAAGTATCTGTCAGTCTGTTTAAGGCGGCAGAATGTTGTTCACCCTGAGTCCGAACGGCCAATGTCAGGGCCTGAATGGACTAATTTGTGAACTGTGCTTGAAGCTCAACAGAGGCTAGCCTTCTCTCCATCGCAGACATTCCTGCACTTGCCTGCGACACTATCTCAGACATTTCCGCAGTTACCTGCGACACTATCTCAGACAATTCCGCAGTTACCTGAGACACTATCTCAGACAATTCCGCAGTTACCTGAGACACTATCTCAGACAATTCCGCAGTTACCTGAGACACTATCTCAGACAGTTGCTCACGTGCCGGTGACAATATGTCAGAGATTCCCTCCCGTACTTGTACCACCATTCCACTAATGCAGGAGTTGGACTCCTCCATCCTCTGCGCTATTGTGAAGAGTTTTGTGTGGCACCTGTTCCAGTACCTCGCAAATGTGCTGCTGCCCCTCGATCATTCTCCTTTTAAAGGATGGCCCCCGGGGTTCAGCATCTGCGTCCAGCTGAGCAGAGCCTGGAGAGGAGTGCTCCCACCGACACGGACTCTCCACACCTGCCCCTGCCACCAGTGTCTGCTCGTGCTCACTTGTGTGTGGTGACTCCCCAGGTGCCAACCCAACTAACTGAGTACTAGGACCCACTGAGGTGTGAGTATCTGCGCTGGTGGATGACTCACTAAGCTGTGACGGTGCGTCCTCAGAGGCCGGGATCTTCTCTGAAGAATTGCCCTCTCCCATCACTGCGGTCGTTGAAGGCAATATTAAGCATCATCACAGATGTGTCATGTTGTGATGAGCATACTGAGGTGTTCAACATGCCAAGCATTGTTAACATCAATTCATGTTGTGTGTGATGAATGTTAAAGTTGTGTCTCCGGACGTTTGTGGGGTGCCAGTCTCGGCGTCCCTGACGGACAGGCACTCGAGGGTGCGGCTGATCTGCAGGGCCTCCTCCTCTGCGTCTGTGAGGACCACTATTTGTTGTGGTCCCTCCAGTCCTCGCCCTCTCCCATGCATTTTGCACTCTCTTCTCCTAGAAGGGGAGAAAGTACAGATGTGTGAGTGCGTGATGGTGAAGTGGCCAATCGATGAATGTATTGCTTTGGCTGAGGCTGGCCGTGAATGAGGTGCATCAGAGGGTGAGTGTGAAACAGAGATATCACACTGGATCAGGATTGGGGTGAATGGTAGTGGTGGGGTGACTAATGGGGAGGTGAGGAAGTGAAGGTAAGTTGATGATGAGCCTTAAGTGGGTGTGAGGAGTGATGTAATGGAGTAGCCTTGGCAGAGCAGAATGACGTGAGGGATGGTGGGGGTGGGGGTGGTGATGTACAGGAGAATCAGTAAGTGTACACACTTTTGCTGACCTACTTAGGTCATGGAACACTTCCTGCACTGGGCCTAGGTGCGGCAGATTTTGCCGTTGCTGGTGACCTCCTCTGCCATCTTGAGCCAGGCCTTCTCGGTGGCAGAGGCAGGGCGCTTCCTCCTGTCCGCCGGGTAAAACAGTTCCCTCCTCCCCCTCACCCCGGCCAGTGCAGCTGAAGTGAGGCATTACTAAATCTTGGAGCAGCCTTGCCCCTGTGCTGCTCCACTGTGGTGTGTGGGTGTCTGCCGTTGGTGCAATGGCCCTTTAATAACAGACCCTCCAGCTGACAGCCTGTCATGTGGGTGCGCAGCTTTCCAACGGCAAACCCGAAAGCCACGTTAAGGGCCACCAATTAACTGGCGATCGTGTGGGGAATGGTAAGTTTTTATTATCTGGGTTTGTCGCACACCCATTGACCCCCACCCCCCCCCACCACCGCTGCCATCCCACCGCCCTTTGAAAATTGAGCCCAAAGAGTCTGCAGAGGGATATAGACAGATTAAGTGAGTGGGCAAGAAGGTGGCAGATGGAATATAATGTGGGGAAATGTGAGGTTATTCATCTTGGTAGGAAGAATAGAAAAACAGAACATTATTGAAGGATGAGAAACTATTAAATGTTGGTGTTCAGAGTGATGCACTTTGGAGGGACTAACAAGGCAAGGGAATACACAATGAATGGGAGGACCCTAGGCAAGACAGAGGGTCAGAGGGATCTTGGTGTGCAAGTTCACAGATCCCTGAAGGCAGCGGAACAGGTAGATAAGGTGGTAAAGAAGGCATATGGGATACTTGCCTTTATTAGCCGAGGCATAGAATATAAGAGCAAGGAGGTTATGATGGAGCTGTATAAAACACTGGTTAGGCCACAGCTGGAGTACTGTGTGCAGTTCTGGTCGCCACACTACAGGAAGGATGTGATCGCTTTGGAGAGGGTGCAGAGGAGATTCACCAGGATGTTACCAGGGCTGGAGCGCTTCAGCTATGAAGAGAGACTGGGAAGATTGGGTTTGTTTTCCTTGGAGCAGAGGAGGCTGAGGGGGGACATGATTGAGGTGTACAAAATTATGAGGGGCACAGATAGGATGGATACTAAGGAGCTTTTTCCCTTCGTTGAGGGTTCTATAACAAGGGGACATAGATTCAAGGTAAAAGGCGGGAGGTTTAGAGGGGATTTGAGAAAGAGCTTTTTCACCCAGAGGGTGGTTGGAGTCTGGAACTCACTGCCTGAAAGGGTTGTGGAGGCAGGAACCCTCACAACATTCAAGAAGCATTTGGATGAGCACTTGAAATGCCATAGCATACAAGGCTACGGACCAAATGCTGGAATATGGGATTAGAGCAGACAGGGCTGATGGCCGGCGCGGACACGATGGGCCGAAGGGCTTCTATCCGTGCTGTATAACTCTATGACTCTATGACTCTATGATTTGGGTGTCCTCGTACAAGAAACACAGAAAGTTAACATGCAATTAGGACGGCAAATGGTATGTTGGCCTTTATTGCAAGGGGGTTGGAGTACAAGAGTAAGGAAGTCTTGCTACAATTGTTCAGGGGTTTGGTGAGACCACACCTGGAGTACTGTGTACAGTTTTGGTCTCCTTATCTAAGGAAGGATATACTTACCTTAGAGGCAGTGCAATGAAGGTCCACTTGATTGATTCCTGGGATGAGAGGGTTGTCCTATGAGGAGAGATGGAGTGGAATGGGCCTATACTCTCTGGAGTTTAGAAGAATGAGGGATGATCTTATTGTAACATATAAGATTGTGAGGGGGCTTGACAGGGTAGCTGCTGAGAGGCTGTTTCCCCTGGCTGGAGAATCTAGAACTAGGGGGCATAGTCGCAGGATAAGGGGTCAGTCATTTAAGACTGAGATGAGGAGGAATTTCTTTACTCAGAGGGTTGTGAATCTTTGGAATTCTCTACCCAGAGGGCTGTGGACACTCAGTCGTTGAGTATATTCAAGGCTGAGATAGATAGATTTTTGGACTCTAGGGGAATCAAGGGATATGGGGATCAGGCGGGAAAGTGGAGTTGAGGTCGAAGATCAGCCATGATCTGATTGAATGGCGGAGCAGGCTCGAGGGGCCGTATGGCCTACTCCTGCTCCTATTTCTTATGAAAGTAAACTAGCAAGAAATATAAATACAGATTGTAAGAGCTTCTACAAGTATGTAAAAAGAAAGAGATTAGCAAAAGTAAATGTGGTCCCTTAGAGGCCGAGACAGGAGAAATTATAATGCGGAATAAGGAAATGGCAGAGAAGTTAAACAAATATTTTATATCTGTCTTCACAAGAAGACACAAAAAACATACCGGAAATAAAGTAATTAATATTAGTAAAGAAAAAGTACTGGAGAAATTAATGGGACTAAAAGCCAACAAATACCCTGGACCTGATGGTCTATATCCTAGAGATTTAAAAGAGGTGGCTGCAGAGACAATGGATACGTTGGTTTTGATCTTCCAGAATTCCCTAGATTCTAGAATGGTTCCAATGGATTGGAAGGTAGCAAATGTAACCCCACTATTCAAGAAAGGAGGGAGAGAGAAAACAGGGAATTATAGGCCAGTTAGCCTGACATCAGTCGTAGGGAAAGTTTTAGAATCTATTATCAAGGACGTAGTAATAGGGCATTTAGAAAGTCATAATATTATTAGGCAGAGTTCACACAGTTTTATGAAAGGGAAATTGTGTTTGACAAATCTATTAGAGTTTTTTGATGTGGAGATGCCAGTGATGGACTGGGGTGGACAAATGTAAGGAATCTTACAACACCAGGTTATAGTCCAACAATTTTATTTTAAAATTACAAGCTTTCGGAGATTATCTCCTTCGTCAGGTGAGTGAGTGAATGAGAGGTTCTCAAATTGCATATCTTATATTAGGCTGGGACACCATCACACCAATCAAAGGTGTCGTTGGTGTTCAGACAGGTTAGCCACGGAAAACAGTAGGTCCCAGTATACTGAATACACAATGGGTCAAATTACACAGACAGAGAGAAAGAGACCCGAAAGGCACAGAGAGAGAGAGAGAATGTCCAGTTGTATTAAAAACAGATAACTTTTTTTTCCTGCTGGTGGGGTGACGTGTAGCGTGACATGAACCCAAGATCCCGGTTGAGGCCGTCCTCATGGGTGCGGAACTTGGCTATCAATTGCTGCTCGACGATTTTGCGTTGTCGTGTGTCTCGAAGGCCGACTTGGAGAACGCTTACCCGAAGATCGGTGGCTGAATGTCCTTGACTGCTGAAGTGTTCCCCGACTGGGAGGGAACCCTCCTGCCTGGGCGATTGTTGCGCGGTGTCCGTTCATCCGTTGTCGCAGTGTCTGCATGGTCTCGCCAACGTACCATGCTCTGGGGCATCCTTTCCTGCAACGTATGAGGTAGACAACGTTGGCCGAGTCACAGGAGTATGAACCATGTACTTGGTGGGTGGTGTCCTCTCGTGTGATGGTGGTATCTGTGTCGATGATCTGGCATGTCTTGCAGAGGTTACCGTGGCAGGGTTGTGTGGTGTCGTGGACGCTGTTCTCCTGAAAGCTGGGTAATTTGCTGCGAACGATGGTCTGTTTGAGGTTGGGTGGCTGTTTGAAGGCGAGTAGTGGAGGCGTGGGGATGGCCTTAGCGAGGTGTTCGTCGTCATCGATGACATGTTGAAGGCTGCGGAGAACATGGCGTAGTTTCTCCGCTCCGGGGAAGTACTGGACGACGAAGGGTACTCTGTTGGTTGCGTCCCGTGTTTGTCTTCTGAGGAGGTCTATGCGCTTCTTCGCTGTGGCCCGTCGGAACTGTCGATCGACAAGTCGAGCATCATATCCCGTTCTTACGAGGGCGTCTTTCAGCGTCTGTAGGTGTCCATCTCGTTCCTCCTCGTCTGAGCAGGTGCACAGTCTACTGAGAGGAGGGAAAGATGGCAGGAAGGATCCCGGGACTGGTGCGAGAGAGAGGGCCCCGTGCTTCTCCGACTATGCAATGGAGGCCCTGGTGGAGGGGTTGGACGAAAGGAGGACCCACCTTTACCCGCAGGGTGGCAGCAGACCCTCCAGACTCCAGCTCCGTAGGCAGTGGGAGGCTGTGGCCCAGGAAGTGAATGCCAGGTGCATGGCACCATGCACGTGGATGCAGTGCCAAAAGAAGTTCAATGATTTGACAAGTGGACAAGGTAAGTGAATGCAAGTGTCAAATCCTGCCAACTGCACCACTGCTCCACGCACAACACCCCCCATCGCCCACCCACCAACAAACACTGCCCATCCGTACGCAATGCAGCACTTGGCAAGCTGTATCTCACCCTCACATAGTACCACACCTGCAGACCACACAATCACCACTCACAGGTCACACACACTGGAAGCTATTCAACCATGACAGGCACATCATCCAGACGCCTTGCAGCATACACACTGACATACTCTCCGCTGTCTTGCAGGAGTAGGTGGCATATAACAGTCGGCAACAGGAGGGACCTGAAGGAGGACAGGTACATTTACACGTCCTCACCCCCTTGGAGGAGACATTGCTTCGGATGATTGGGCGGGCCTTCACTGCAGCCGTGACAACATGCTGGAGGTCCCGGTGAAGGGGGTCTCTGCATATCTAATACTCCTTCTCGTTTTCCATATTTCCACAACCTTTTCGGACTCACGTGCTGCTGATGCTGTCGGCACGCACGTCTTACTTGCTCCTCTCCCCACTCCATAACTCAATCTGTTTCCCTTTGTCATTGCAGATACCCAAGAATATGTGGCGGCACCCGAGGAGGAGGAGGAGGAGGACACTGAAGCCACACCGTCACTTGAGCTGACACTCGCTTCTACCAGCTCAGAGACTGACACTGCGCGTCCTTTAGAGGCCGGGTTAGAGGAGGGATCTGCACGAGGTGAGACACCGAGCACAAGTGTGCAGGAGCCGGGGCGGAGGGAACGGATACCACAGGTACCAGCTCACCGGAGGGCGAGGTCACTCACTAGTTCTGTTGCAGGAGAATCAGATGAGGACTTCGATGGGCCAGGCTACAGAAGAAGGCTGATGGGCGACACCACCAAATGCTTGGGGCACTGGAAAGCCTGTCAGAAAGCCTGCGCACAATGAGAAGGGGCATAGAGGAGTCCAGCTCCAACTTGGCACAGGGCTTTGCGCAGAGCTTGGAGCCCATCCTTTCCAACATGGAACGGGTGGTCACCTCCATCAGCGAATCTGTGGAACCCACCATGACGCAACACCTGATGGTCGATGTCACAGCTTCCATTGCAGCACAAGCCGATGTAATCAAAGGTCTGCAAGCTACGGTTGCTACTCAGACTGCTGAAATGGAAGCGCAGACTTCATGGCTCTGGGGACCATAGTGGAACGGGGCTTCCAGAATGTTACAGCACTCCATCAATCTGTTCTCCAGATGATCATCAGGAGTGCTGAGGCGCCACCCGGGGAAAGTGGCAGTGGCGCCATGGCAGTCGGGCCTGCTGTCCTCTCTCCTTATGACAGCATTCCTGCTCCTACTCCTGCCACTCCGCCAGTGCCCTTGCTGTTGCCTGTCAGCCAGCCAGGCCAGACTGCTGCAGCCCATGCTGCGATGGTGCTGTCTGAAGCCGGGCCCTCCCAGCTCAGAGCTGCTTGAGGTCGTCCTCCAAGGCCATCTGCACGTTCCTCCATTGAAGGCCAGCAGCCTCCCACCACCCATGCTCCAGCCACTGGGGATGCACCTTATAGGAGCACTAGGATAGGTAAAGGCAAACGAACAACAGGCACAAGGGTGAATAGTCCCTTTTTGTTTGCATAATTTCATTTGTTAATTGATAAATGTGACTTTGAATTTGCAGTTGTTGGTGGTTTCTATTAATCTAGCAATTAACCTGCAACACCTGCATGATCCCTTTAAATAGCGCTGATGGGGGGGTCCTCCAGGCCGTCTAAGACATGTTCAGGTGTGCATGGCTAAGACAGTGCATTCACTGGAGAGTTAAGTTCCAAAATTATGTCTATCACTTTAAATCAGCGTTGCACACTAATTGTATGCATTTTCTCCGTATTTTACATGCTGCCGGTGTTCGCTCTCTGTGCACGCGCTGATACCTTTACCAAGATGGCTTCCGCCGCATGTCACACTAGAAGCATGCATGCGCATCCAAGATGCCATCTTAGCACTCCGAGCGGCCATGTAGCACCGAAACAACGGGTGCTAAACGGCCCAATTTCTAGCCCAAAAAGTCTGCAAAGGGTTATAGATATAGGTAAGTGAGTAGGCGAGGAGGTGGCAGATGGAGAATAGAAAAGCAGAATATTTTTTAAAAGGTGAGAGACTAAGAAATGTTGATGTTCAGAGGGATTTGGGTGTATGAATCACAGAAAGTTAACATGCAGGTAGAGCAAGCAATTAGGAAGGCAAATGGTATGTTAGCCTTTATTGCAAGGGGGTTGGAGTATAAGAGTAAGGAGGTCTCGCTGCAATTATACAGGGCTCTGGTGAGACCACACCTGGAGTACTGTGTACAGTTTTGATCTCCTTACCTAAGGATGGATATACTTGCCTTAGAGGTGGTACTATGAAGGTTCACTAGATTGATTCCTGGGATGAGAGGGTTGTCCTATGAGAGATTGAGTAGAATGGGCCTATATTCTTTGGAGTTTAGAAGAATGAGAGGTGATCTCATTGAAATGCATAAGATTATGAGAGGGCTTGACAGGATAGATGCTGAGAGGCTGTTTCCCCTGGCTGGAGAGTCTAGAACTAGAGGGCATAGTCACAGTATAAGGGGTCGGCCATTTAGGACTGAAATGAGGAAAATTTTCTTCACTAGAGGGTTGTGAATCTTTGGAATTCTCTACCCAGAGGGCTGCAGATGCTTTGTGGTTGAGTGTATACAAGACTGAGATCGATAGATTTTTGGACACTAAAATTGGCATCAAGGGATACGGGGATCGGGCGGGAAGGTGGAGTTGAGGTAGAAGGTCAGCCATGATCTTATTGAATGGGGGAGCAGGATCGAGGAGCAGTATGGCCTACTCCTGCTCCTAGTACTTATGTTCTTATAGATCGGGGGCCGGGGGAGGATCGGCGGTTGGGGGAAGGAAGGTCGGGGGCTGGAGGACGAATATTTGGGGGCCTGGGGAGGGGTGATCGGGGGCTGGGGAGGGGTGATCGGAGGCTGGGGGAGGGGTGATCGGGAGCTGGGGGAGGGGTGATCGGGGGCTGGGGGAGGGGTGATCGGAGGCTGGGGGAGGGGTGATCTGGGGCCAGGGGAGGGGTGATTGGAAGCCGGGGGAGGGAGGATCGGGAGCCAGAGGATCGGGGGCCTGGGAAGGAGGATCGGGGGCTGTGAGAAGGAGGATCAGGGGCTGGGGGAGGGGTGATTGGGGGCCGGTGTATGGTGCCCACATCTTGAGAATGAATAAGAAAATGTCTGCTCTCATGTGGTGCCGACAGTGGAGAAGTTGGAAGAGCCCACAGCCCGGGGGAATATCAGGGGGTGTCGAACATCCTGCCGAGAGTGACAGGCCAGGAGATTTGTGTAGCAACAAAGCACCAAGAAGAGCTTCTAAAAACACTATTGGGATTTGGACTTGCCGTACTTACAGGCAGGTACCCCTGATTCCACAGGGTGCTCACCATTCCAGTTACTATCTGGAGAGGCCGGAGGAAAGGGCACAGACAAGGACAGAAACCTAGTGGAGGATGTTCTAAAATTGCGGGCGAACAAACTTACATGAAAAGATCTGAACTGTGGGAAAGACCATGTGACATGCAGGTACACCCACAATGCCAGTCTGTGGGCACATCTACAATTCCAGTCTGTGGGTACATCCGCAGTGCCAGTCTATGGGTGCACCTACAATGCCAATCTGTGGGCACACCCATAATTCCAGTCTGTGGGTACATCCGCAGTGCCAGTCTGTGGGAACACCCACAATTCCAGTCTGTGGGTACATCCGCAGTGCCAGTCTATGGGTGCACCTACAATGCCAGTCTGTGGGCACACCCATAATTCCAGTCTGTGGGTGCACCTACAATGCCAGTCTGTGGGCACACCCACAATTCCAGTCTGTGGGTACATTCACAGTGCCAGTCTATGGGTGCACCTACAATGCCAGTCTGTGGGTACATCCACAGTGCCAGTCTATGGGTGCACATACAATGCCAGTCTGTGGGTACATCCACAGTGCCAGTCTATGGGTGCACATACAATGCCAGTCTGTGGGTACATCCACAGTGCCAGTCTGCATTATTAAGTGGGACAGTGCAGCAAGTTACAGGCTGACTGGGTAGGTCCATGTATGATGGTGGAAAGGAGCCATCAGATTGGTTATATAGTCGCGATGCCCAATTGACCATGAGAGGCCTAGGATTACTTGTTAAAGCCCAACCTCTGCTGTGAGGTAGTGGCCCTGTGAAGAAGAGCAAGGCAAGATGAAAGATTTCGCATCTGAGAGGAAGGCGTGTTCCTTGATACCTGAGAACACTCCATCAGCTCCTTTTACTGAATGACGTATACTGTGCGTTCTGACCACAGTCTCTCTGTGGGGACAGTCAACATGCGACAAAAAGACACGTGTGGTGCGATGAAGCATGGTGCAGCAAGGATAGATGGGCATCCAGCGACATAATGCTCCCAAATGGGAATGCTGCATTCATCTTTACAAACAGCAACACTCACCAGTGTTCACTTCAAAAGGGGAGAGTCATGTGACAGAGTGAGATTTTTTTTCTAGTTCTGTGAGGAATTGTTCCTCGGGCCTCATTACAATAATGGTGGTGAGCAGCGGCCTCCACGCAGCTCGCCAGTCCGACCCAAACCAATTTGGGCTGCTCAGAACGCCAAGCCGGCTCTCAGGTGAGTCTGGGGAATGGAGGCAAATGAGAGAGTATCTGGTGCGGCCTGACAGCAGTCTGCAGTTTTGGTGTGGAGCCAGGAAGAATACTCCTCATCCTCCCGGCTCCATGTCAAGGTAAGTCAATTGTAAAAAAACCTACCCTTTCTTTGGTGGCCTCCAGCGATCCCTTTAAGGAGCGTAGAACTGTAAAAACTAGTTGGAGCTTGTACAGCGTATGCACCACCTAGTTTGACACACATTTTACAGAGGGTCCTGGAATAGGTGCAGGACCCTTCTGTGTATTTAAATTGGGCCGATGCCACATTCATCGGCTGCCAAGGCTACCTATAAACAGCGAGGACCAATATGGCAGGGGCCATGCTGCCAGCTCAGATGGGGCATAAAACCTCACGCCCAGAAATTTGTGCGTTACGCCCATTTTTCCATCGAGAAACAGACACGATCATTTCAATTTCTCCCCCCACCCGTGTATTTAGCCTGGTAGAATATTATTTGTTGTTGGGATGTGGATAATGCTGACAAGCCAGTGTTTAATGCCCATCCCTAGTTTCCCTGAGGGTATTAACAAGCAACCACATGGTGTGGGACTGGATCCAGACCAGGTAAGAACAGCAGGTTCCCTTCCCTGAAGGACATTAGTGAACCAGTTGGGTTTTTACAACAATCCTGCAGCTTCAAGATGAGTTTTCTGGTACCAGCCACAAATCACCAGATTTATTGAATTTCACAGCTTGTCATAGTGGGAATTGAATTCGGGACCTCTGTGTTCCTTGTCCAGGAACATAACCACTAGGCCACTGGACCCACACCAAGACTGAGAGACGTTGAAAAATTTTCGAGTTGTGATCTTTTTGTTATTTTGGCTACTTGAGGAGTTGGATAAAAGACTTTTTAAAAATTCGTTCATGGGATGTGGGCTTTGCTGACAAGGCCAGCATTTATTGGCCATCCCTAATTGCCCTTGAGAAGGTGGTGGTGAGCCGCCTTCTTGAACCGCTGCAGTCCGTGTGTTGACGGTTCTCCCACAGTGCTGTTAGGAAGGGAGTTCCAGGATTTTGACCCAGCAACGATGAAGGAACGGCGATATATTTCCAAGCCAGGATGGGGTGTGACTTGGAGGGGAACATGCAGGTGGTGTTGTTCCCATGTGCTGCTGCCCTTGTCCTTCTAGGTGGTAGAGGTCACGGGTTTGGGAGGTGCTGTCGAAGAAGCCTTGGCGAGTTGCTGCAGTGCATCCTGTGGATGGTACACACTGCAGCCACAGTGCGCCGGTGGTGAAGGGAGTGAATGTTTAGGGTGGTGGATGGGTTGCCAATCAAGCGGGCTGCTTTATCCTGGATGGTGTCGAGCTTCTTGAGTGTTGTTGGAGCTGCACTCATCCAGGCAAGTGGAGAGTATTCCATCACACTCCTGACTTGTACCGTAAATGAAACACAAGGTTATATGGCAGGTACTTGTGTACTTGCTCATCTTTTGTAAGATAAATCCATCCGCTCATTTCCCTCTCCCCTACAGTCCTCTTCCCTCTGCCATCCACTTGCCTGCTCCTCCATTCCCACTACCCTGCACCACTTTTCCCTCTCCCCTCCATTCCTTTCACCACCATTCCTCTCTGCTCTCCACTCCATTTCTCCCCCTCCATTTCCTCCTCCCTTTCTCTTCCATTCTCCTTCCTTCTCCCGTTCATTGCTTCTTCCCTCCATTCCCTCTCCCATCCATTCCCTCTCCCCTCCATTGCCTCTCCCCTCCATTCATCTTCCTTCTCCCCTCAATTCCTCTTCCCTCTCCATTTGATTTTTCTTCCCCTTCCCTCCATTCCCTTTTCCCTTCCATTCCTCTTCCCTCCATTCTTCTTCCCTCTTCCCTCAATTTTCTCTCCCCTCCATCCCTTTGCCTTTTCCCCTTGATTCTCTCCCCCCTCATTTCTCTTCCCTCTTGGATCCATTCCCCCTCCCTCCCCTCCATTCATCTTACTTTCCTCTCCATTCCCCTTCCCTCTCCCCTCCATTCCCTCTACCCTCATCCCTCTCCCCTCCATTCCTCTTCCCCTCCTTTCCTCTCCCCCTTGCCTCCATTCGCCCTCCCTCTCTCCTCCATCCCTTTTCCCTTTCCCCTCCATTCCCCCTTCCCTCTATTCCTCTTCCCTCGCCTCTCCATTCCCTTTTCCCTCCATTCCTCTTCTCTCTCCCCTCCATTTCCCCCTCCCTTTCTCTTCCATTCCCTTTCCCCTCCATTCTCTTTTCCCTCCATTCCCATTCCCTCTTCCCTCTTTTCCTCTCCCCTCCATTCCCTTTCCACCTCCATTCCCTTTCCCCCCACTCCCTCTCCTCTCCATTCCCTCTCCCTTCCATTCCCTTTTCCCTCCATTCCTCTTCTCTCTCCCCTCCATTTCCCCCTCCCTTTCTCTTCTATTCCCTCTCCCCTCCATTCCCATTCCCTCTCCCTTCTTTTCCCCTCCCCTCCATTCCCTTTCCACCTCCATTCCCTCTCCCCTCCATTCCCCTCTCCCTCTCCTCTAAGTGTTGCTCCTTCCCGAGACCTCACAGGTTAGGTTGCGGACACAAAACTCCAAGCTCCACAGAGGAAGGTGCTCTCTAGCTGGGCCTCAGGCCTTTCAATCCAATATCTTTTATCACTAAATATTATAATAATCAGAAGTGACTGTACTAATTCTAGAACTATAAAACCAGATAGCTATGACTTATTTCAGCTTTAAAAAATGTTTCCTTTGGGAGCAGTTGCCTTTATAAAAGCTATTCTTAGACCTTTTAAAATAGCACAAGTTCTGATTCAATGCCAGATGGAGTAGTACAAAAATGGAGGCATTTGAAAATGTCTCTTATCTACGGCACGTACACCAGCTGATTGAGTTTATGGTGTTGGAATAATTCATTCTTTGTTTATAAAGAATGGCAACTTTTAAAAACCATTTGTGCTTTATTGCTTTTGAAAGTAACGCACCGCCTTTAGCTGGATTAAGACAAAGTAGGCCCAGTAAGCTGGTAAAGTGGTGACTGGATGTCGTTTCATCACAAGAAGTGCCCACCCTCTTACCACTGGTGGACCAGAAACAACTGGGGCTCCTGTTTCCTTTGCTGTGTCTCAATGAGCAGCAGGTCAGTGAAGCAGCCCTGACCTCTCTTCCATGATCCTGCCTGATTACAGCCACCTAACTGCCCCAACTGGGATTTCCTTCCCTCACTGGAGTCACCACTGGCCACTCCTTCCCCACACACCACATAGGAACAGGAGAAAGCCATTCAGTCCCTCAAGCCTGTTCCTCCTTTCAATTAGACCAAGGCTGATCTGTTTGGCCACAACTGGAGTATTGTGTTCAATTCTGGGCACCGCACTTTAGGAAGGATGTGAAGGCCTTGGAGAGGGTGCAGAAAAGATTTCCTAGAATGGTTCCAGGGATGAAGGACTTCAGTTACATGGATAGACTGGAGAAGCTGGGGTTGTTCTCCTTAGAGCAGAGAAGGTTAGGAGGAGATTTGATAGAGGTGTTCAAAATCATGCAGGGTCTAGACAGAGTAGATAGAGAGAAACTGTTCCCATTGGCAGAAGGATCAAGAACCAGAGGACATAGATTTAAGATGATTGGCAAAAGAACCAAAGGTGACATGAGGAAAAACTTTTTTACTCAGCGAGTGGTTATGCACTGGAATGCACTGCCCGAGGGGGTGGTGGAGGCAGATTCAATTATGGTTGTCAAAAGGGAATTGGATAAGTACTTGAAGGGAAAAAATTTGCAGGGCTATGGGGAAAGGGTGGGGGAGTGGGACTAGCTGGATTGCTCTTGCAGAGAGCCGGCACGGACTCAATGGGCCGAATGGCTTGCTTCCGTGCTGTAACCATTCTATGATTCTATTTTAACTCCATTTACTTACCTTGGTTCCATTTTCCTTGATCCCCTTACCCAACAAAATTCTATCGATCTCAGTCTTGAAAGTTCCAACTGATCCCCAGCATCCACTGCTTCTTGGGGAGAGAGTTCCTGATTTCCACTACCCTTTGTATGAAAAAGTGGTTCCTGATTTCACTCCTAAACGGCTTAGCTCTAATTTTAAGGTTATGCCCCCTTGTTCTGGACTCCCCCACCAGAGGAAATAGTTTCTCTCTATTTACCCGAGCTACTCCTTTAATCATCTTAAACACCTCAATTAGATCACCCCTTAATCTTTTAAACTCAAGGGAATACAAGCCAAGTTTGTGCGACCTATCCTCATAATTTAACCCTTTTATCCCTGGTATAATTCTGGTGAATCTGTGCTGCACTCCCTTCTAGGCCAATATATCCTTCCTGAGGTTGCAGTGTCCAGAATTGAATGCAGTACTTCAGATGGGGTCTAACCAGAGCCCTGTACAGCTGTAACATAACTTCCACCCGATTGTATGCCAACCCCCTTGAGATAAAGGCCAACATTCCATTAGCCATTTTGATTCCTTTTCATACCTGTGCACTAGCTTTCAGTGATTTGTGCACATGCCTTGAAGCGACAACCTCTCTCTCCAAATCGGCCCATGCGTTATCTGCCGAATGCCTCAGGTACCCACGGTTCCCCATACAGATTTCCACCATGCTCTCTCGGCAGGTGAGGCCACGCCGTGGGAGTGTAAACTGCTGAAATTGAAACACATGTGTGGTACTTCTGCTCCTGCCTGAGGAGCGGTGGCTCTGTAAAATGACAATCTCCTTTACATAATAGGGGATTTTACCTGGAGGCACAGAGCAGGCTTTGGGCACAGAGGCCAATGGGAAACACAGGAGTTTTGTGGCAGGAATGCAAATTGTGAAAATCTCCCCTTGTAGATTTGCAGGCTCAACATCAATTGCAATTCAAAACAGACTTGAGTGCCGGAAAAGTGGATCCTGTCCCATCTGGAGAAAGATTTGATCCTTTATAAGACACCTGAGTTCGACTGACAGCCAGTGAGGACATTTTATTAGTTTTTCTCTCACAACCTGCATTGTTCTAAAGATCAGCAGCAGGGAATTTGATGGGTTTGGAGAAGGGATGAGCAAAGCATGTCTACCAAGCAGAGGTTGAGGGAAGAGGATTCGATGAAGAACATGTGGGGACTGTCTGATCAGTAAAATAATTCTGTAATGTTTAGACCACCAACCGTGCAAGATATGTGCCTGTATACCAAACATCTGGGAGTGCGTATTGCCATTTTCACATTGTTCTATTGCAGTGTTCTGAGTGTTACATTTCAGGGCTGCAACGACAGAGGAGAAAAAGATGGGGGCCGCGGCCAACCAGGCAGCAGAGACATACAGTGCCTCCCAAACACAGTAAACTACCAACAGTAAAGGAAGGGGACACTATCACCACAGAAAGGGACAGGACCAGACACTATCACAACCGGAAGGGACAGGATCAGACACTATCACCACAGGAAGGGCCAGGACCAGACACTATCACCAAAGGGACAGGACCAGACACTATCACCAAAGAAAGGGACAGGACCAGACACTCTCACCACAGGAAGGGACAGGACCAGACACTATAACTAAAGGAAGGAGACAGGGCCAGACACTATCACTAATGGAAGGAGACAGGACCAGACACTATCACCACAGGAAGGGCCAGGACCAGACACTATCACCAAAGAAAGGGACAGGACCAGACACTATCACCACAGGAAGGGGACAGGACCAGACACTAACACTACAGGAAGGAGACAGGGCCAGACACTATCACCACAAGATGGGACATGACCAAACACGATGACTTCATGAAGAGACAGGACCAGATACTATCACTACAGGAAGGAGACAGGACCAGCCACGATCACCACAGGAAGGAAACAGGACCAGACACTATCACCACAGGAAGGGACAGGACCAGACACTATCACCACAGGAAGGGACAGGACCAGACACTCTCATGATGGGAAGGGACAGGACCAGACACTATCACCACAGGAAGGGACAGGACCAGACACTATCACCACAGGAAGGGACAGGACCAGACACTATCACCACAGGAAGGGACAGGACCAGACACTATCACCACAGGAAGGGACAGGACCAGACACTATCACCACAGGAAGGGACAGGACCAGACACTATCACCACAGGAAGGGACAGGACCAGACACTATCACCACAGGAAGGGACAGGACCAGACACTATCACCACAGGAAGGGACAGGACCAGACACTATCACCAAAGAAAGGGACAGGACCAGACACTATCACCACAGGAAGGGACAGGACCAGACACTATCACCACAGGAAGGGACAGGACCAGATACTATCACCACAGGAAGGGACAGGACCAGACACTATCACTACAGGAAGGAGACAGGATCAGACACTATCACCACAGGAAGGGACAGGACCAGACATTATAACTAAAGGAAGGAGACAGGGCCAGACACTATCACTAACGGAAGGAGACAGGACCAGACACTATCACCACAGGAAGGGGACAGGACCAGACACTATCACCACAGGAAGGAGAGAAGACCAGACACTCTCATGATGGGAAGGGACAGGACCAGACACTATCACCACAGGAAGGAGACAGGGCCAGACACTAGCACTGCAGGAAGGAGACAGGACCAGACACTAGCACTACAGGAAGGAGACGGGACGAGACACTAACACTACAGGAAGGGACAGGACCAGACGCTATCACTATCGGAAGGAAACAGGACCAGACACTATCACGACAGGAAGGAGACAGGACTAGACACTGTCACAACAGGAAGGAAACAGGACCAGACACTATCACTGCGGGAAGGAGACAGGACCAGACGCTCTCACTACAGGAAGGAGACAGGACCAGACACTCTCACCACACGAAGAGACAGGACCAGACACTCTAACCACAGGAAGGGATAGGACCAGACACTATCACTACAGGAAGGAGACAGGACCAGACACTATCACCAAAG
This sequence comes from Heptranchias perlo, assembly GCF_035084215.1. Classification (NCBI taxonomy): domain Eukaryota; kingdom Metazoa; phylum Chordata; class Chondrichthyes; order Hexanchiformes; family Hexanchidae; genus Heptranchias; species Heptranchias perlo. The sequence goes on along the minus strand of NC_090345.1, from coordinate 49,520,972 downwards.
AAAGGGACAGGACCAGACACTATCACCACAGGAAGGAGACAGGACCAGACACTATCACCAAAGAAAGGGACAGGACCAGACACTATCACCACAGGAAGGGACAGGACCAGACACTATCACCAAAGAAAGGGACAGGACCAGACACTATCACCACAGGAAGGGACAGGACCAGACACTATCACCAAAGAAAGGGACAGGACCAGACACTATCACCAAAGAAAGGGACAGGACCAGACACTCTCACCACAGGAAGGGACAGGACCAGACACTCTCACCACAGGAAGGGACAGGACCAGACACTCACACTACAGGAAGGGACAGGACCAGACACTATCACTACCGGAAGGAGACAGGACCAGACACTATCACTACCAGAAGGAGACAGGACCAGACACCATCACTAAAGGAAGGGACAAGACCAGATACTATCACCACAGAAAGGGACAGGACCAGACACTCTCACTACCGGATGGAGACAGGACCAGACACTATCACTACCGGAAGGAGACAGGACCAGACACTATAAAAAAAGGAAGGGACAGGACCAGACACTATAACCACAGGAAGGGACAGGACCAGACACTATCACCACAGGAAGGAGACAGGACCAGACACTCGCACTATGGGAAGGGACAGGACCAGACATATCACCACAGGAAGGGGACAGGACCAGACATTATAACGAAAGGAAGGAGACAGGGCCAGACACTATCACTACAAGAAGGAGACAGGGCCATACACTATAACGAACGGAAGGAGACAGGACCAGACACTATCACCACAGGAAGGAGACAGGACCAGACACTATCACCACAGGAAGGAGACAGGACCAGACACTATCACCACAGGAAGGAGACAGGACCAGACACTATCACCACAGGAAGGAGACAGGACCAGACACTATCACCACAGGAAGGAGACAGGACCAGACACTATCACCACAGAAAGGGACAGGACCAGACACTATCATCACAGGAAGGAGACAGGACCAGACACTATCACTATGGGAAGGGACAGGACCAGACACTATCACCACAGAAAGGGACAGGACCAGACACTAGCACTGCAGGAAGGAGACAGGACCAGACACCATCACTACAGGAAGGAGACAGGACCAGACACTCTCACCACAGGAAGGTGACAGGACCAGACACCTTCACTACAGGAAGCAGACAGCACCAGACACTCTAACGCCAGGAAGGAGACAGGACCAGACACTATCACCACAGGAACGGGACAGGGCCAGACACTATCACTACAGTAAGGAGACAGGAGCAGACACTATCACTACAGGAAGAGACAGGACCAGAGACTCTCACCACAGGTAGCGAGATGACCAGACACTATCATTACAGGATGAGACAGGACCAGACACTATCACTACACAAAGAGACAGGACCAGACACTATAACCACAGGAAGAAGACAGGACCAGACACTATCACTACAGGAAGGAGATAGGACCAGACACTATCACCACAGGAAGGAGACAGGACCAGACACTATCACTACAGGAAGGAGATAGGACCAGACACTATAACCACAGGAAGAAGACAGGACCAGACACTATCACTACAGGAAGGAGATAGGACCAGACACTATCACCACAGGAAGGAGACAGGACCAGACACTATCACTACAGGAAGGAGATAGGACCAGACACTATCACTACAGGAAGGAGACAGGACCAGACACTATCACTGTCGGAACGGACATTTCCAGACACTATCACTTTCGGAAGGGAAGTTACCAGACACTATCACCATAGGAAGGGACAGGACTAGACACTATCACCGTGGGAAGGGACAGGACCAGACACTTTCACTACAGGAAGGAGATCGGACGAGACACTATCACAATATGAAGAGACAGGCCCAGACAATCTCACTACAGGAAGGGACAGCACCAGGCACTATCACCAATCGAAGGGACGGGACCAGACACGTTCACTGCATGATGGGGACGGGACCAGACACTCACACCACAGGAAGGGACAGGAACAGACACTCACACCACAGGAAGGGACAGGACCAGACACTATCACTACAGGAAGAAGACAGGACCAGACACTATCACTACAGGAAGGAGACAGAACCAGACACTATCACCACAGGAAGGAGACAGAACCAGACACTATCACCACAAGATGGAGACAGGGTCAGACACTATCACTACAGGAAGGGGACAGGACCAGACATTCTCACCACAGGAAGGGACAGGACCAGACACTCTCACCACAGGAAGGGACAGGACCAGACACTCTCACCACAGGAAGGGACAGGAGCAGACACTATCACCACAGGAAGGAGACAGGACCAGACACTATCATTACAGGACGAGACTGGACCAGACACTATCACCACAGGAAGGAGACGGGACCAGACTCTCTCACCACAGGAAGGAGACAGGACCAGCACTCTCTCTACAGGAAGGTACAGGACCAGACACTCTCACCACAAGAAGGGACAGGACCAGACACTACCACCAAAGGAAGGAAAAGGCCCAGACACTATCACCATGGGAAGCGACAGGACCAGACACTATCACCATGGGAAGGGACAGGACCAGACACTTTCACTACAGGAAGGAGATCGGATGAGACACTATCACTACAGAAAGGAAACAGGACCTGACACTATCACTGTCGGAACGGACAGGACCAGACACTATCACTTCCGGAAGGGAAGGTACCAGACACTATCACCGGAGGAAGGGACAGGACCAGACACTATCACCATAGGAAGGGACAGGACCAGACACTATCACCATGGGAAGGGACAGGACCAGACACTTTCACCATAGGAAGGGACAGGACTAGACACTATCACCATGGGAAGGGACAGGACCAGACACTTTCACCATAGGAAGGGACAGGACTAGACACTATCACCATGGGAAGGGACAGGACCAGACACTTTCACTACAGGAAGGAGATCGGACGAGACACTATCACAATATGAAGAGACAGGCCCAGACAATCTCACTACAGGAAGGGACAGCACCAGGCACTATCACCAATCGAAGGGACGGGACCAGACACGTTCACTGCATGATGGGGACAGGACCAGACACTCACACCACAGGAAGGGGGCAGGTCCAGACACTCACACCACAGGAAGGGACAGGACCAGACACTATCACTACAGGAAGAAGACAGGACCAGGCACTATCACCACAAGAAGGAGACGGGATCAGACATTATCACTATAGGAAGGAGAAAGGACCAGACACTGTCACGACAGGAAGTAGGCAGCATCAGACATTATCACTATAGGAAGGAGAAAGGACCAGACACTGTCACGACAGGAAGGAGACAGGACCAGACACTCTAACGCCAGGAAGGAGACGGGACCAGACACTATCACCACAGGAAGGAGACAGGACCAGATATTATCACTACAGGAAGGAGACAGGAGCAGACACTATCACTACAGTAAGGAGACAGGAGCAGACACTCTCACCACAGGAAGGAGACAGGAGCAGACACTATCACTACAGGAAGAGACAGGACCAGAGACTCTCACCACAGGTAGCGAGATGAACAGACACTATCATTACAGGACGAGACAGGACCAGACACTATCACCACAGGAAGAAGACAGGACCAGACACTTTCACCACAGGAAGGAGACAGGACCAGACATTATCACCACAGGAAGGAGACAGGACCAGACACTATCACTACAGGAAGGAGACAGGACCAGACACTATCACTACAGGAAGGAGACAGGACCAGACACTATCACTACAGGAAGGAGACAGGACCAGACACTATCACCACAGGAAGGAGACAGGACCAGACACTATCACTACAGGAAGGAGACAGGACCAGACACTATCACTACAGGAAGGAGACAGGACCAGACACTATAACCACAGGAAGGAGACAGGACCAGACACTCTGACTACAGGAAGGAGACACGACCAGACACTATCACGACAGGAAGGAGACAGGTCCAGACACTATCACTACAGGAAGGAGACAGGACCAGATACTATCACTACAGGAAGGAGAGAGGACCAGACACTATCGCGACAGAAAGGTACAGGACCATACACTCTCACCACAAGAAGGGAGAGGACCAGACAGTATCACTACAAGAAGGAGATCGGACCAGACACTATCACCAAAGGAAGGGAGATGACCAGACACTCTCACCACAGGAAGGAGACAGGACCAGACACTATCACTACATGAAGAGACAGGACCGGACACTATAATTACACGAAGAGACAGGACCAGACACTATAATTACACGAAGAGACAGGACCCGACAATCTCACCACAGGAATGGAAAGGACAAGACACTCTCACTACAGGAAGGGACAGCACCAGGCACTATCACCACAGGAAGGAGACAGGACCAGACACTATCACCATAGGAAGGAGACAGGCCCAGACACTCTCACTACAGGAAGGAGACAGGACCAGACACTATCACTACGTGAAGAGACAGGCCCAGACAATCTCACTACAGGAAGGGACAGCACCAGGCACTATCACCACAGGAAGGAGACAGGACCAGACACTATCACCATAGGAAGGAGACAGGACCAGACACTATCACCACAGGAAGGAAAAGGCCCAGACAATCTCACCACAGGAAGGGACAGGACCAGACACTATCACTACAGGAAGGAGACAGGACCAGACACTATCACTACAGGAAGGAGACAGGACCAGGCACTATCACCAGAGGAAGGAGACAGGACCAGACACTATCACCACAGGAAGGAAAAGGCCCAGACAATCTCACCACAGGAAGGGACAGGACCAGACACTATCACTACAGGAAGGAGACAGGACCAGACACTATCACTACAGGAAGGAGACAGGACCAGACACTATCACCAGAGGAAGGAGACAGGACCAGACACTATCAGTGTCGGAACGGACGGGACCAGACACTATCACCACAGGAAGGGACAGGACCAGACACTATCACTACAGGAAGGAGATCGGACGAGACACTATCACTACGTGAAGAGACAGGCCCAGACAATCTCACTACAGGAAGGGACAGCACCAGGCACTATCACCACAGGAAGGAGACAGGACCAGACACTATCACCATAGGAAGGAGACAGGACCAGACACTATCACCACAGGAAGGAAAAGGCCCAGACAATCTCACCACAGGAAGGGACAGGACCAGACACTATCACTACAGGAAGGAGACAGGACCAGACACTATCACTACAGGAAGGAGACAGGACCAGGCACTATCACCAGAGGAAGGAGACAGGACCAGACACTATCACCACAGGAAGGAAAAGGCCCAGACAATCTCACCACAGGAAGGGACAGGACCAGACACTATCACTACAGGAAGGAGACAGGACCAGACACTATCACTACAGGAAGGAGACAGGACCAGACACTATCACCAGAGGAAGGAGACAGGACCAGACACTATCAGTGTCGGAACGGACGGGACCAGACACTATCACCACAGGAAGGGACAGGACCAGACACTATCACTACAGGAAGGAGATCGGACGAGACACTATCACTACGTGAAGAGACAGGCCCAGACAATCTCACTACAGGGAGGGACAGCACCAGGCACTATCACCATAGGAAGGGACAGGACCAGACACGCTCACTACATGATGGGGACAGGACCAGACACTCACACCACAGGAAGGGACAGGACCAGACACAATCACTACAAGAAGGGACAGGACCAGACACTATCACTACCAGAAGGAGACAGAACCAGACACTATCACCACAAGAAGGAGACGGGATCAGACACTATCACTACAGGAAGGGGACAGGACCAGACACTCTCACCACTGGAAGGGAAAGGACCAGACGCTATCACCACAGGAAGGGACAGGACCAGACACTATCACCACAGGAAGGAGACAGGGCCAGACGTCCTCACTACAGGAAGGAGACAGCACCAGACACTCTGACAACAGGAAGGAGACAGGACCAGACACTATCACCACAGGAAGTAGAAAGGATCAGACACTGTCACCACAGGAAGGAGACAGGACCAGACACTATCACCACAGGAAGTAGAAAGGATCAGACACTGTCACCACAGGAAGGAGACAGGACCAGACACTTTCACCACAGGAAGGGAGATGACCAGACACTCTCACCACAGGAAGGAGACAGGACCAGACACTATCACCACAGGAAGAGACAGGACCAGAGACTCTCACCACAGGTAGCGAGATGAACAGACACTATCATTACAGGACGAGACAGGACCAGACACTATCACCACAGGAAGAAGACAGGACCAGACACTTTCACCACAGGAAGGAGACAGGACCAGACATTATCACCACAGGAAGGAGACAGGACCAGACACTATCACTACAGGAAGGAGACAGGACCAGACACTATCACTACAGGAAGGAGACAGGACCAGGCACTATCACCAGAGGAAGGAGACAGGACCAGACACTATCACCACAGGAAGGAAAAGGCCCAGACAATCTCACCACAGGAAGGGACAGGACCAGACACTATCACTACAGGAAGGAGACAGGACCAGACACTATCACTACAGGAAGGAGACAGGACCAGACACTATCACCAGAGGAAGGAGACAGGACCAGACACTATCAGTGTCGGAACGGACGGGACCAGACACTATCACCACAGGAAGGGACAGGACCAGACACTATCACTACAGGAAGGAGATCGGACGAGACACTATCACTACGTGAAGAGACAGGCCCAGACAATCTCACTACAGGGAGGGACAGCACCAGGCACTATCACCATAGGAAGGGACAGGACCAGACACGCTCACTACATGATGGGGACAGGACCAGACACTCACACCACAGGAAGGGACAGGACCAGACACAATCACTACAAGAAGGGACAGGACCAGACACTATCACTACCAGAAGGAGACAGAACCAGACACTATCACCACAAGAAGGAGACGGGATCAGACACTATCACTACAGGAAGGGGACAGGACCAGACACTCTCACCACTGGAAGGGAAAGGACCAGACGCTATCACCACAGGAAGGGACAGGACCAGACACTATCACCACAGGAAGGAGACAGGGCCAGACGTCCTCACTACAGGAAGGAGACAGCACCAGACACTCTGACAACAGGAAGGAGACAGGACCAGACACTATCACCACAGGAAGTAGAAAGGATCAGACACTGTCACCACAGGAAGGAGACAGGACCAGACACTATCACCACAGGAAGTAGAAAGGATCAGACACTGTCACCACAGGAAGGAGACAGGACCAGACACTTTCACCACAGGAAGGGAGATGACCAGACACTCTCACCACAGGAAGGAGACAGGACCAGACACTATCACCACAGGAAGAATAAAGGCCCAGACAATCTAAACACAGGAAGGGACAGCACCAGGCACTATCACCATAGGAAGGGGACAGGACCAGACACTCACACCACAGGAAGGGGACAGGACCAGACACTCACACCACAGGAAGGGGACAGGACCAGACACTATCACCATAGGAAGGGGACAGGACCAGACACTATCACTACAGGAAGGAGACCGGACGAGACACTATCACTACGTGAAGAGACAGGCCCAGACAATCTCACTACAGGAAGGGACAGCACCAGGCACTATCACCACAGGAAGGAGACAGGACCAGACACTATCATCATAGGAAGGAGACAGGACCAGACACTATCACCACAGGAAGGAAAAGGCCCAGACAATCTCACCACAGGAAGGGACAGGACCAGACACTATCACTGCAGGAAGGAGACAGGACCAGACACTATCACTACAGGAAGGAGACAGGACCAGGCACTATCACCAGAGGAAGGAGACAGGACCAGACACTATCACCACAGGAAGGAAAAGGCCCAGACAATCTCACCACAGGAAGGGACAGGACCAGACACTATCACTACAGGAAGGAGACAGGACCAGACACTATCACCAGAGGAAGGAGACAGGACCAGACACTATCACCACAGGAAGGAAAAGGCCCAGACAATCTCACCACAGGAAGGGACAGGACCAGACACTATCACTACAGGAAGGAGACAGGACCAGACACTATCACCAGAGGAAGGAGACAGGACCAGACACTATCACCACAGGAAGGAAAAGGCCCAGACAATCTCACCACAGGAAGGGACAGGACCAGACACTATCACTACAGGAAGGAGACAGGACCAGACACTATCACTACAGGAAGGAGACAGGACCAGACACTATCACCAGAGGAAGGAGACAGGACCAGACACTATCAGTGTCGGAACGGACGGGACCAGACACTATCACCACAGGAAGGGACAGGACCAGACACTATCACTACAGGAAGGAGATCGGACGAGACACTATCACTACGTGAAGGGACAGGACCAGACACGCTCACTACATGATGGGGACAGGACCAGACACTATCACTACAGGAAGAAGACAGGAACAGACACTATCACTACAGGAAGGAGACAGGACCAGACAGTATCACTACAGGAAGGAGACAGGACCAGACACTATCACGACAGGAAGTGATAGGACCAGACACTATCATCACAGGAAGAAGACAGGACCAGACACTATAACCACAGGAAGAAGAGAGGACCAGACACTATAACCACAGGAAGAAGAGAGGACCAGACACTATCACTACAGGAAGGAGACAGGGCCAGACACTATCACCACAGGAAGGAGACAGGACCAGACACTATCACTACAGGAAGGAGACAGGACCAGACACAAGCACCACAGGAAGGAGACAGGACCAGACACTATCACTACAGGAAGGAGACAGGACCAGACACAAGCACTACAGGAAGGAGACAGGGCCAGACACTATCACTACAGGAAGGAGACAGGACTAGACACTATCAGCGTGGGAAGGGACAGGACCAGACACTTTCACTACATGATGGGGACAGGACCAGACAATCACACCACAGGAAGGGACAGGACCAGACACAATCACTACAAGAAGGGACAGGACCAGACACTATCACTACCAGAAGGAGACAGAACCAGACACTATCACCACAAGAAGGAGACGGGATCAGACACTATCACTACAGGAAGGGGACAGGACCAGACACTCTCACCACAGGAAGGGACAGGACCAGACAACCTCACTACAGGAAGGAGACACCAGACACTATCACCACAGGAAGGAGACAGGGCCAGACGCCCTCACTACAGGAAGGAGACAGCACCAGACACTCTGACAACAGGAAGGAGACAGGACCAGACACTATCACCACAGGAAGTAGAAAGGATCAGACACTGTCACCACAGGAAGGAGACAGGACCAGACACTATCACCACAGGAAGTAGAAAGGATCAGACACTGTCACCACAGGAAGGAGACAGGACCAGACACTTTCACCACAGGAAGGGAGATGACCAGACACTCTCACCACAGGAAGGAGACAGGACCAGACACTATCACCACAGGAAGAATAAAGGCCCAGACAATCTAAACACAGGAAGGGACAGCACCAGGCACTATCACCATAGGAAGGGGACAGGACCAGACACTCACACCACAGGAAGGGGACAGGACCAGACACTCACACCACAGGAAGGGGACAGGACCAGACACTATCACTACAGGAAGGGACAGGACCAGACACTATCACCACAGGAAGGGACAGGACCAGACACTATCACTACAGGAAGGGACAGGACCAGACACTCACACCACAGGAAGGGGACAGGACCAGACACTCACACCACAGGAAGGGACAGGACCAGACACTATCACTACAGGAAGGGACAGGACCAGACACTATCACTACCAGAAGGAGACAGAACCAGACACTATCACCACAAGAAGAAGACGGGATCAGACACTATCACTACAGGAAGGGGACAGGACCAGACACTCTCACCACAGGAAGGGACAGGACCAGACACCCTCACTGCAGAAGGAGACACCAGACACTATCACCACAGGAAGGAGACAGGACCAGACGCCCTCACTACAGGAAGGAGACAGCACCAGACACTATCACCACAGGAAGTAGAAAGGACCAGACACTGTCACGACAGGAAGGGACAGGACCAGACACTATCACTACAGGAAGAAGACAGGAACAGACACTATCACTACAGGAAGGAGACAGGACCAGACAGTATCACTACAGGAAGGAGACAGGACCAGACACTATCACGACAGGAAGTGATAGGACCAGACACTATCATCACAGGAAGAAGACAGGACCAGACACTATAACCACAGGAAGAAGAGAGGACCAGACACTATAACCACAGGAAGAAGAGAGGACCAGACACTATCACTACAGGAAGGAGACAGGGCCAGACACTATCACCACAGGAAGGAGACAGGACCAGACACTATCACTACAGGAAGGAGACAGGACCAGACACAAGCACCACAGGAAGGAGACAGGACCAGACACTATCACTACAGGAAGGAGACAGGACCAGACACAAGCACTACAGGAAGGAGACAGGGCCAGACACTATCACTACAGGAAGGAGACAGGACTAGACACTATCACCGTGGGAAGGGACAGGACCAGACACTTTCACTACAGGAAGGAGATCGGACGAGACACTATCACAATATGAAGAGACAGGCCCAGACAATCTCACTACAGGAAGGGACAGCACCAGGCACTATCACCAATCGAAGGGACGGGACCAGACACGTTCACTGCATGATGGGGACGGGACCAGACACTCATACCACAGGAAGGGACAGGACCAGACACTATCACTACAGGAAGAAGACAGGACCAGACACTATCACTACAGGAAGGAGACAGAACCAGACACTATCACCACAGGAAGGAGACAGAACCAGACACTATCACCACAAGATGGAGACAGGGTCAGACACTATCACTACAGGAAGGGGACAGGACCAGACATTCTCACCACAGGAAGGGACAGGACCAGACACTCTCACCACAGGAAGGGACAGGAGCAGACACTATCACCACAGGAAGGAGACAGGACCAGACACTATCATTACAGGACGAGACTGGACCAGACACTATCACCACAGGAAGGAGACGGGACCAGACTCTCTCACCACAGGAAGGAGACAGGACCAGCACTCTCTCTACAGGAAGGTACAGGACCAGACACTCTCACCACAAGAAGGGACAGGACCAGACACTACCACCAAAGGAAGGAAAAGGCCCAGACACTATCACCATGGGAAGCGACAGGACCAGACACTATCACCATGGGAAGGGACAGGACCAGACACTTTCACTACAGGAAGGAGATCGGATGAGACACTATCACTACAGAAAGGAAACAGGACCTGACACTATCACTGTCGGAACGGACAGGACCAGACACTATCACTTCCGGAAGGGAAGGTACCAGACACTATCACCGGAGGAAGGGACAGGACCAGACACTATCACTACAGGAAGGAGACAGGACCAGACACTATCACTACAGGAAGGAGACAGGACCAGACACTATCACCACAGGAAGGAGACAGGACCAGACACTATCACTACAGGAAGGAGACAGGACCAGACACTATCACTACAGGAAGGAGACAGGACCAGACACTATAACCACAGGAAGGAGACAGGACCAGACACTCTGACTACAGGAAGGAGACACGACCAGACACTATCACGACAGGAAGGAGACAGGTCCAGACACTATCACTACAGGAAGGAGACAGGACCAGATACTATCACTACAGGAAGGAGAGAGGACCAGACACTATCGCGACAGAAAGGTACAGGACCATACACTCTCACCACAAGAAGGGAGAGGACCAGACAGTATCACTACAAGAAGGAGATCGGACCAGACACTATCACCAAAGGAAGGGAGATGACCAGACACTCTCACCACAGGAAGGAGACAGGACCAGACACTATCACTACATGAAGAGACAGGACCGGACACTATAATTACACGAAGAGACAGGACCAGACACTATAATTACACGAAGAGACAGGACCCGACAATCTCACCACAGGAATGGAAAGGACAAGACACTCTCACTACAGGAAGGGACAGCACCAGGCACTATCACCACAGGAAGGAGACAGGACCAGACACTATCACCATAGGAAGGAGACAGGCCCAGACACTCTCACTACAGGAAGGAGACCGGACGAGACACTATCACTACGTGAAGAGACAGGCCCAGACAATCTCACTACAGGAAGGGACAGCACCAGGCACTATCACCACAGGAAGGAGACAGGACCAGACACTATCACCATAGGAAGGAGACAGGACCAGACACTATCACCACAGGAAGGAAAAGGCCCAGACAATCTCACCACAGGAAGGGACAGGACCAGACACTATCACTACAGGAAGGAGACAGGACCAGACACTATCACTACAGGAAGGAGACAGGACCAGGCACTATCACCAGAGGAAGGAGACAGGACCAGACACTATCACCACAGGAAGGAAAAGGCCCAGACAATCTCACCACAGGAAGGGACAGGACCAGACACTATCACTACAGGAAGGAGACAGGACCAGACACTATCACTACAGGAAGGAGACAGGACCAGACACTATCACCAGAGGAAGGAGACAGGACCAGACACTATCAGTGTCGGAACGGACGGGACCAGACACTATCACCACAGGAAGGGACAGGACCAGACACTATCACTACAGGAAGGAGATCGGACGAGACACTATCACTACGTGAAGAGACAGGCCCAGACAATCTCACTACAGGGAGGGACAGCACCAGGCACTATCACCATAGGAAGGGACAGGACCAGACACGCTCACTACATGATGGGGACAGGACCAGACACTCACACCACAGGAAGGGACAGGACCAGACACAATCACTACAAGAAGGGACAGGACCAGACACTATCACTACCAGAAGGAGACAGAACCAGACACTATCACCACAAGAAGGAGACGGGATCAGACACTATCACTACAGGAAGGGGACAGGACCAGACACTCTCACCACTGGAAGGGAAAGGACCAGACGCTATCACCACAGGAAGGGACAGGACCAGACACTATCACCACAGGAAGGAGACAGGGCCAGACGTCCTCACTACAGGAAGGAGACAGCACCAGACACTCTGACAACAGGAAGGAGACAGGACCAGACACTATCACCACAGGAAGTAGAAAGGATCAGACACTGTCACCACAGGAAGGAGACAGGACCAGACACTATCACCACAGGAAGTAGAAAGGATCAGACACTGTCACCACAGGAAGGAGACAGGACCAGACACTTTCACCACAGGAAGGGAGATGACCAGACACTATCACTACAGGAAGGAGACCGGACGAGACACTATCACTACGTGAAGAGACAGGCCCAGACAATCTCACTACAGGAAGGGACAGCACCAGGCACTATCACCACAGGAAGGAGACAGGACCAGACACTATCACCATAGGAAGGAGACAGGACCAGACACTATCACCACAGGAAGGAAAAGGCCCAGACAATCTCACCACAGGAAGGGACAGGACCAGACACTATCACTACAGGAAGGAGACAGGACCAGACACTATCACTACAGGAAGGAGACAGGACCAGACACTATCACTACAGGAAGGAGACAGGACCAGGCACTATCACCAGAGGAAGGAGACAGGACCAGACACTATCACTACAGGAAGGAGACAGGACCAGGCACTATCACCAGAGGAAGGAGACAGGACCAGACACTATCACCACAGGAAGGAAAAGGCCCAGACAATCTCACCACAGGAAGGGACAGGACCAGACACTATCACTACAGGAAGGAGACAGGACCAGACACTATCACCAGAGGAAGGAGACAGGACCAGACACTATCACCACAGGAAGGAAAAGGCCCAGACAATCTCACCACAGGAAGGGACAGGACCAGACACTATCACTACAGGAAGGAGACAGGACCAGACACTATCACCAGAGGAAGGAGACAGGACCAGACACTATCAGTGTCGGAACGGACGGGACCAGACACTATCACCACAGGAAGGGACAGGACCAGACACTATCACTACAGGAAGGAGATCGGACGAGACACTATCACTACGTGAAGGGACAGGACCAGACACTCACACCACAGGAAGGGACAGGACCAGACACAATCACTACAAGAAGGGACAGGACCAGACACTATCACTACCAGAAGGAGACGGGATCAGACACTATCACTACAGGAAGGGGACAGGACCAGACACTCTCACCACAGGAAGGGACAGGACCAGACAACCTCACTACAGGAAGGAGACACCAGACACTATCACCACAGGAAGGAGACAGGGCCAGACGCCCTCACTACAGGAAGGAGACAGCACCAGACACTCTGACAACAGGAAGGAGACAGGACCAGACACTATCACCACAGGAAGTAGAAAGGATCAGACACTGTCACCACAGGAAGGAGACAGGACCAGACACTTTCACCACAGGAAGGGAGGTGACCAGACACTCTCACCACAGGAAGAATAAAGGCCCAGACAATCTAAACACAGGAAGGGACAGCACCAGACACTATCACCATAGGAAGGGACAGGACCAGACACTCACACCACAGGAAGGGGACAGGACCAGACACTCACACCACAGGAAGGGGACAGGACCAGACACTCACACCACAGGAAGGGGACAGGACCAGACACTATCACTACAGGAAGGGACAGGACCAGACACTATCACCACAGGAAGGGACAGGACCAGACACTATCACTACAGGAAGGGACAGGACCAGACACTCACACCACAGGAAGGGGACAGGACCAGACACTCACACCACAGGAAGGGAGAGGACCAGACAGTATCACTACAGGAAGGGGACAGGACCAGACACTCTCACCACAGGAAGGGACAGGACCAGACACCCTCACTGCAGAAGGAGACACCAGACACTATCACCACAGGAAGGAGACAGGACCAGACGCCCTCACTACAGGAAGGAGACAGCACCAGACACTATCACCACAGGAAGTAGAAAGGACCAGACACTGTCACGACAGGAAGGGACAGGACCAGACACTATCACTACAGGAAGAAGACAGGAACAGACACTATCACTACAGGAAGGAGACAGGACCAGACAGTATCACTACAGGAAGGAGACAGGACCAGACACTATCACGACAGGAAGTGATAGGACCAGACACTATCATCACAGGAAGAAGACAGGACCAGACACTATAACCACAGGAAGAAGAGAGGACCAGACACTATAACCACAGGAAGAAGAGAGGACCAGACACTATCACTACAGGAAGGAGACAGGGCCAGACACTATCACCACAGGAAGGAGACAGGACCAGACACTATCACTACAGGAAGGAGACAGGACCAGACACAAGCACCACAGGAAGGAGACAGGACCAGACACTATCACTACAGGAAGGAGACAGGACCAGACACTATCACCACAGGAAGGAGACAGGGCCAGACACTATCACTACAGGAAGGAGACAGGACCAGACACAAGCACTACAGGAAGGAGACAGGGCCAGACACTATCACTACAGGAAGGAGACAGGACTAGACACTATCACCGTGGGAAGGGACAGGACCAGACACTTTCACTACAGGAAGGAGATCGGACGAGACACTATCACAATATGAAGAGACAGGCCCAGACAATCTCACTACAGGAAGGGACAGCACCAGGCACTATCACCAATCGAAGGGACGGGACCAGACACGTTCACTGCATGATGGGGACGGGACCAGACACTCACACCACAGGAAGGGACAGGACCAGACACTCACACCACAGGAAGGGACAGGACCAGACACTATCACTACAGGAAGAAGACAGGACCAGACACTATCACTACAGGAAGGAGACAGAACCAGACACTATCACCACAGGAAGGAGACAGAACCAGACACTATCACCACAAGATGGAGACAGGGTCAGACACTATCACTACAGGAAGGGGACAGGACCAGACATTCTCACCACAGGAAGGGACAGGACCAGACACTCTCACCACAGGAAGGGACAGGAGCAGACACTATCACCACAGGAAGGAGACAGGACCAGACACTATCATTACAGGACGAGACTGGACCAGACACTATCACCACAGGAAGGAGACGGGACCAGACTCTCTCACCACAGGAAGGAGACAGGACCAGCACTCTCTCTACAGGAAGGTACAGGACCAGACACTCTCACCACAAGAAGGGACAGGACCAGACACTACCACCAAAGGAAGGAAAAGGCCCAGACACTATCACCATGGGAAGCGACAGGACCAGACACTATCACCATGGGAAGGGACAGGACCAGACACTTTCACTACAGGAAGGAGATCGGATGAGACACTATCACTACAGAAAGGAAACAGGACCTGACACTATCACTGTCGGAACGGACAGGACCAGACACTATCACTTCCGGAAGGGAAGGTACCAGACACTATCACCGGAGGAAGGGACAGGACCAGACACTATCACCATAGGAAGGGACAGGACCAGACACTATCACCATGGGAAGGGACAGGACCAGACACTTTCACCATAGGAAGGGACAGGACTAGACACTATCACCATGGGAAGGGACAGGACCAGACACTTTCACCATAGGAAGGGACAGGACTAGACACTATCACCATGGGAAGGGACAGGACCAGACACTTTCACTACAGGAAGGAGATCGGACGAGACACTATCACAATATGAAGAGACAGGCCCAGACAATCTCACTACAGGAAGGGACAGCACCAGGCACTATCACCAATCGAAGGGACGGGACCAGACACGTTCACTGCATGATGGGGACAGGTCCAGACACTCACACCACAGGAAGGGACAGGACCAGACACTATCACTACAGGAAGAAGACAGGACCAGGCACTATCACCACAAGAAGGAGACGGGATCAGACATTATCACTATAGGAAGGAGAAAGGACCAGACACTGTCACGACAGGAAGTAGGCAGCATCAGACATTATCACTATAGGAAGGAGAAAGGACCAGACACTGTCACGACAGGAAGGAGACAGGACCAGACACTCTAACGCCAGGAAGGAGACGGGACCAGACACTATCACCACAGGAAGGAGACAGGACCAGATATTATCACTACAGGAAGGAGACAGGAGCAGACACTATCACTACAGTAAGGAGACAGGAGCAGACACTCTCACCACAGGAAGGAGACAGGAGCAGACACTATCACTACAGGAAGAGACAGGACCAGAGACTCTCACCACAGGTAGCGAGATGAACAGACACTATCATTACAGGACGAGACAGGACCAGACACTATCACCACAGGAAGAAGACAGGACCAGACACTTTCACCACAGGAAGGAGACAGGACCAGACATTATCACCACAGGAAGGAGACAGGACCAGACACTATCACTACAGGAAGGAGACAGGACCAGACACTATCACTACAGGAAGGAGACAGGACCAGACACTATCACTACAGGAAGGAGACAGGACCAGACACTCACACCACAGGAAGGGGACAGGACCAGACACTCACACCACAGGAAGGGGACAGGACCAGACACTCACACCACAGGAAGGGGACAGGACCAGACACTATCACTACAGGAAGGAGACAGGACCAGACACTCACACCACAGGAAGGGACAGGACCAGACACTATCACTACAGGAAGGGACAGGACCAGACACTATCACTACCAGAAGGAGACAGAACCAGACAATCTAAACACAGGAAGGGACAGCACCAGGCACTATCACCATAGGAAGGGGACAGGACCAGACACTCACACCACAGGAAGGGGACAGGACCAGACACTCACACCACAGGAAGGGGACAGGACCAGACACTCACACCACAGGAAGGGGACAGGACCAGACACTCACACCACAGGAAGGGGACAGGACCAGACACTATCACTACAGGAAGGGACAGGACCAGACACTATCACCACAGGAAGGGACAGGACCAGACACTATCACTACAGGAAGGGACAGGACCAGACACTCACACCACAGGAAGGGGACAGGACCAGACACTCACACCACAGGAAGGGACAGGACCAGACACTATCACTACAGGAAGTGACAGGACCAGACACTATCACTACCAGAAGGAGACAGAACCAGACACTATCACCACAAGAAGAAGACGGGATCAGACACTATCACTACAGGAAGGGGACAGGACCAGACACTCTCACCACAGGAAGGGACAGGACCAGACACCCTCACTGCAGAAGGAGACACCAGACACTATCACCACAGGAAGGAGACAGGACCAGACGCCCTCACTACAGGAAGGAGACAGCACCAGACACTATCACCACAGGAAGTAGAAAGGACCAGACACTGTCACGACAGGAAGGGACAGGACCAGACACTATCACTACAGGAAGAAGACAGGAACAGACACTATCACTACAGGAAGGAGACAGGACCAGACAGTATCACTACAGGAAGGAGACAGGACCAGACACTATCACGACAGGAAGTGATAGGACCAGACACTATCATCACAGGAAGAAGACAGGACCAGACACTATAACCACAGGAAGAAGAGAGGACCAGACACTATAACCACAGGAAGAAGAGAGGACCAGACACTATCACTACAGGAAGGAGACAGGGCCAGACACTATCACCACAGGAAGGAGACAGGACCAGACACTATCACTACAGGAAGGAGACAGGACCAGACACAAGCACCACAGGAAGGAGACAGGACCAGACACTATCACTACAGGAAGGAGACAGGACCAGACACTATCACCACAGGAAGGAGACAGGGCCAGACACTATCACTACAGGAAGGAGACAGGACCAGACACAAGCACTACAGGAAGGAGACAGGGCCAGACACTATCACTACAGGAAGGAGACAGGACTAGACACTATCACCGTGGGAAGGGACAGGACCAGACACTTTCACTACAGGAAGGAGATCGGACGAGACACTATCACAATATGAAGAGACAGGCCCAGACAATCTCACTACAGGAAGGGACAGCACCAGGCACTATCACCAATCGAAGGGACGGGACCAGACACGTTCACTGCATGATGGGGACGGGACCAGACACTCACACCACAGGAAGGGACAGGACCAGACACTCACACCACAGGAAGGGACAGGACCAGACACTATCACTACAGGAAGAAGACAGGACCAGGCACTATCACCACAAGAAGGAGACGGGATCAGACATTATCACTATAGGAAGGAGAAAGGACCAGACACTGTCACGACAGGAAGTAGGCAGCATCAGACATTATCACTATAGGAAGGAGAAAGGACCAGACACTGTCACGACAGGAAGGAGACAGGACCAGACACTCTAACGCCAGGAAGGAGACGGGACCAGACACTATCACCACAGGAAGGAGACAGGACCAGATATTATCACTACAGGAAGGAGACAGGAGCAGACACTATCACTACAGTAAGGAGACAGGAGCAGACACTCTCACCACAGGAAGGAGACAGGAGCAGACACTATCACTACAGGAAGAGACAGGACCAGAGACTCTCACCACAGGTAGCGAGATGAACAGACACTATCATTACAGGACGAGACAGGACCAGACACTATCACCACAGGAAGAAGACAGGACCAGACACTTTCACCACAGGAAGGAGACAGGACCAGACATTATCACCACAGGAAGGAGACAGGACCAGACACTATCACTACAGGAAGGAGACAGGACCAGACACTATCACTACAGGAAGGAGACAGGACCAGACACTATCACTACAGGAAGGAGACAGGACCAGACACTATCACTACAGGAAGGAGACAGGACCAGACACTCACACCACAGGAAGGGGACAGGACCAGACACTCACACCACAGGAAGGGGACAGGACCAGACACTCACACCACAGGAAGGGGACAGGACCAGACACTATCACTACAGGAAGGAGACAGGACCAGACACTCACACCACAGGAAGGGACAGGACCAGACCAGACACTATCACTACAGGAAGGGACAGGACCAGACACTCACACCACAGGAAGGGGACAGGACCAGACACTCACACCACAGGAAGGGACAGGACCAGACACTATCACTACAGGAAGGGACAGGACCAGACACTATCACTACCAGAAGGAGACAGAACCAGACACTATCACCACAAGAAGAAGACGGGATCAGACACTATCACTACAGGAAGGGGACAGGACCAGACACTCTCACCACAGGAAGGGACAGGACCAGACACCCTCACTGCAGAAGGAGACACCAGACACTATCACCACAGGAAGGAGACAGGACCAGACGCCCTCACTACAGGAAGGAGACAGCACCAGACACTATCACCACAGGAAGTAGAAAGGACCAGACACTGTCACGACAGGAAGGGACAGGACCAGACACTATCACTACAGGAAGAAGACAGGAACAGACACTATCACTACAGGAAGGAGACAGGACCAGACAGTATCACTACAGGAAGGAGACAGGACCAGACACTATCACGACAGGAAGTGATAGGACCAGACACTATCATCACAGGAAGAAGACAGGACCAGACACTATAACCACAGGAAGAAGAGAGGACCAGACACTATAACCACAGGAAGAAGAGAGGACCAGACACTATCACCACAGGAAGGAGACAGATCCAGACACAAGCACCACAGGAAGGAGACAGGACCAGACACTATCACCACAGGAAGGAGACAGATCCAGACACAAGCACCACAGGAAGGAGACAGGACCAGACACTATCACCACAGGAAGGGACAGGACCAGACACTATCACTACAGGAAGGAGACAGGACCAGACACTATCACCACAGGAAGGAGACAGGACCAGACACTATCACCACAGGAAGGAGACAGGACCAGACACTATCACTACAGGAAGGAGACAGGACCAGACACTATCACCACAGGAAGGAGACAGGGCCAGACACTATCACTACAGGAAGGAGACAGGACCAGACACAAGCACTACAGGAAGGAGACAGGGCCAGACACTATCACTACAGGAAGGAGACAGGACCAGACACTATCACCACAGGAAGGAGACAGGACCAGACACAAGCACCACAGGAAGGAGACAGGACCAGACACTATCACCACAGGAAGGAGACAGGACCAGACACTATCACTACAGGAAGGAGACAGGACCAGACACAAGCACCACAGGAAGGAGACAGGACCAGTCACTATCACTACAGGAAGGAGACAGGACCAGACACAAGCACCACAGGAAGGAGACAGGACCAGACACTATCACCACAGGAAGGAGACAGGGCCAGACACAAGCACCACAGGATGGAGACAGGACCAGACACTATCACTACAGGAAGGAGACAGGACCAGACACTATCACCACAGGAAGGAGACAGGACCAGACACAAGCACCACAGGAAGGAGACAGGACCAGATACTATCACCACAGGAAGGAGACAGGACCAGACACTATCACTACAGGAAGGAGACAGGACCAGACACAAGCACCACAGGAAGGAGACAGGACCAGACACTATCACTACAGGAAGGAGACAGGACCAGACACAAGCACCACAGGAAGGAGACAGGACCAGACACTATCACTACAGGAAGGAGACAGGACCAGACACAAGCACCACAGGAAGGAGACAGGACCAGACACTATCACCACAGGAAGGAGACAGGGCCAGACACTATCACTACAGGAAGGAGACAGGACCAGACACTATCACCACAGGAAGGAGACAGGACCAGACTCAAGCACCACTCAAAGGAGACAGGACCAGGCACTATCACTACAGGAACGGACAGGACCAGACACTATCACCACGGGAAGGAGACAGGACCAGACACTATCACCACGGGAAGGAGACCGGACCCGACACTATCACTGCAGGAACGGAGAGGGCCAGACACCATCACCACAGGAAGGAGACAGGTCCAGACACTATCACTACAGGAAGGAGATAGGACTAAACACTACCACTACCAGATATCACTGAGAGGGTGCCGAACATTTTCCTGGGTGGGGGAGGGGGAACAGCCAGAAGTTGTGGTCCAAGTGGGAACCAATTGTTTCGGAAGGAAAAGGATTGAAGTCCTGCAGTCAGAGTTTCAGTAACTAGGGAAGAAGTTTAAAAGCTGGACCTCAAAGGTAGTAATCTCTGGATTACTCCCAGTGGCACGTGCTGATGACTATAGGAATAGTGGGATAGGACAAGGTTAATGTGTGGCTGGAGAAATGGTGCAGGAGGGAGGACTTCAGATTCCTGGGCATTAGGACCAGTTCTGGGGCAGGAGGGATCTGTTCAAATCGGATGGGTTGTACCTCAACAAAGCTAGGACCAATGTCCTCGCGGAGAGATTAATTTGTGCTGGGAGAGACAAATAGTACTCGAGTAAAGAGTAGTTCAGAAATAGGAGGGATCAGACGGGGCAAATGCGAGGCAATGGTGCAGCAATTAAAATCAGGGATGCGCAAGATGCCAGAATTGGAGGAGCGCAGAGATCTTGGAGGGTTGTAGGGCTGGTGGAGATTACAGAGATAGGGAGGGGTGAGGCCATGGAGGGATTTGAAAACAAGGATGAGAATTTTAAAATTGTGGCATTGCTGGACCGGGAGCCAATGTAGGGCATTGAGCACAGGAGTGATGGGTGAATGGGACTTGGTGCGGGTTAGGCTATGGGCAGCAGAGCTTTGGATGAGCTCAAGTTTACGGAGGGTACAAGGTGGGAGGCCAGCCAGGAGAGCATTGGAATAGACAAGTCTAGAGGTAACAAAGGCATGGATGAGGGTTTCAGCAGCAAATGAGCTGAAGCAGGGGCTGAGACGGACGATGTTATGGAGGTGAGGAAAAGATTTTTCACCCAGAGGGTGGTGGGGGTCTGGAACTCACTGCCTGAAAGGGTGGTAGAGGCAGAAACCCTCAACTCTTTTAAAAAGTACCTGGATGTGCACCTGAAGTGCGTGATCTACAAGGCTACGGACCAAGGGCTGGAAAGTGGGATTAGGCTGGGTGTCTCATTTTCGGCCAGCACGGACAAGATGGGCCAAATGGCCTCCTTCTGTGCTGTAAATTTTCTATGATTCCATGATTCTAGGTGGTCTTGGTGATGGAGCGGATACATGGTCGAAAGGATGGATTTGAGCAAGGCTTTTGACAAGGTCCCACATGGCAGACTAGTCAGAAAAGTAAAAGCCCATGGGATCCAAGGGAGAGTGGCAAGTTGTTCCAAAATTGGCTCAGTGACAGGAAGCAAACGGTAATGGTCAACGGGCGTTTTTGTGACTGGAAGGTTGTTTCCAGTGGGGTTCCGCAGGGCTCAGTACTAGGTCCCTTGCTTTTTCTAGTATATATCAATGATTTGAACTTAAATGGAGGGGGCATGATTAAGAAGTTTGGAGATGATACAAAAATTGGCCGTGTGGTTGATAGTGAGGAGGAAAGCAGACTGCAGGAAGATATCAATGGACTGGTCAGGTGGGCAGAAAAGTGACAAATGGAATTCAACCTGGAGAAGTGTGAGGTAATACATTTCGGGAGGGCAAACAAGGCAAGGGAATGCACAATAAATGGAAGTTTACTGAGAGGTATAGAGGAAGTGAGGGACCTTGGAGTGCATGTCCATGGATCCCTGAAGTTAGCAGGATAGGTAGATAATGTGGTTAAGAAGGCATATGGGATACTTTCCTTTATTAGCTGAGGCATAGGATATAAGATCAGGGAGGTTATGCTAGAACTGTATAAAACACTAGTTAGGCCACATCTAGAGTACTGTGTACAGTTCTGGTCTCCACATTACAGGAAAGATGTAATTGTACTAGTGAGGGTACAGAGGAGATTTATGAGGATTTTGCCAGGAATGGAGAATTTTAGCTATGAGGAAAGATTGGGTAGGCTGTGGTTGTTTTCTTTGGAACAGTGGAGGCTGAAGAGAGATTTAATTGAGGTGTACAAAATTTTGGGGGAACTAGATCGAGTGGAGAGGAAGGACCTATTTCCCCTAGCAGAGAGGTCAATAACCAGGGGGCATAGATTTAAAGTAATTGGTAGAAGGATTAGAGGGGAGTTGAGGAGAATTTTTTTCACCCAGACGGCGGGGGTCTGGAACTCACTGCTTGAAAGGGTGGTAGAGGCAGAAACCCTCATCGCATTTAAAAAGTACCTGGATATGCAGTTGAAGTGACGTAACCATAAGGCTATGAACCAAGACCTGGAAAGTGGGATTAGGCTGGATAACTCTTTTTCGGCCGGCACAGGCACGATTGGCTGAATGACTTCCTTCTGTGCCATAAATTTCAATGATTCTATGGTTCTATAAAAGCTGAGCTTGGGGTCAAATAGGATGCCAAGATTGCGAACAGTCTGGTTTCGCTTCAACACTGACCAGGGAGAGGGATGGAATCGGTGGCGAAAGAATGGAATTTGTGGCGGGGACTGAAGACAATGGCTTCGGTCCTCCCAATTCTTAACTGGAGAAAATTTCTGCCCGTCCAGTACTGGATGTTGGACAAGCAGCGTGACAAATCAGAGGCAATGGAGGGGTTGAGGGAGGTGGTGGTGAGGTAGAGCTGGGTGTCATCAGCGTACACGTGGAATTCCTTGGACTGGAAGAAACTAACTGGGGTAGAGGAACAGATATCTGGGAATACAGATACATAAATCACTAAAAGTAGTAACACATGTGGATAAGGCTGTGAAGAATGCAAACAAAGTTCTGGGGTTCATTTTGAGAGGAATTGAATACAAAAGCAGGGAGGTAATGTTAAGTCTATATGGAAGCTTGGTTAGACTACACTGTGGGCAGTTCTGGCCTCCATATTAGAAAAAGGATATAGAAAGCGCAGAAAAGATTTACAAGGATGTTATCAGAATTGAGAGGATGCAACTATCGGGAAAGATCGAGCAGGATGGGGTGCCATGTCCCAGAGGTTCCAGGATCTCGGGGTGCCATGTCCCAGAAGTTCCAGGATCTCTGGCTACCATGTCCCAGAAGTTCCAGGATCTCTGGGTGCCAAGTCCCGGAGGTTCCAGGATCTCTGGGTACCATGTCCCAGAAGTTCCAGAATCTCGGGGTGCCATGTCCCGGAGGTTCCAGGATCTCTGGGTGCCAAGTCCTGGAGGTTCCAGGATCTCTGGGTGCCAAGTCCCGGAGGTTCCAGGATCTCTGGGTGCCAAGTCCCGGAGGTTCCAGGATCTCTGGGTACCATGTCCCAGAAGTTCCAGAATCTCTGGGTGCCAAGTCCCGGAGGTTCCAGGATCTCTGGGTGCCAAGTCCCGGAGGTTCCAGGATCTCTGGGTGCCAAGTCCCGGAGGTTCCAGGATCTTGGGGTGCGAAGTCCCGGAGGTTCCAGGATCTCTGGCTACCATGTCCCAGAAGTTCCAGGATCTCTGGGTGCCAAGTCCCGGAGGTTCCAGGATCTCTGGGTGCCAAGTCCCGGAGGTTCCAGGATCTCTGGGTGCCAAGTCCCGGAGGTTCCAGGATCTCTGGGTGCCAAGTCCTGGAGGTTCCAGGATCTCAGGGTGCCATCTCTCAGTACTTGCAGGAGCTAATTGGTACAGGTGATATGCAGGACTCCTCCTGCTCTCACTCCTGATGGCAGCACCTGTGAGCTATCCAGTCACCGCCCCCCCTTTAGATGCCTGCTCACATAAGTGGAAGGTAACAGGAGTAGGCTGTCCGTGCACCAGCAGTGGGATGCACCAGCGCCCTCCAGGGACTCAGCAGTCCTAAGACGAGCTGCATTAAGCAGGTAACTGATGCCTTGTTCAAAATATCTGAGCAGTACATAAAACTGCCTGGCCTTGTTTAGTGTCGCCGGGCTCCCCAGAGAGCAGGGGGTAGTGAGTAACACTCCCCACTCTCTGGGGAGCTACCCTTTGATTTGACCCTCAATATGAACTGCATATATTTCTATTCCATTAATGTCCAGCCAGTCCTCGATCACGCATAATGCAAGCCACTGCCAAATCTCCAGGCCGCAATACATAATATGGGGTTAAATAGGATAACCTGTGAAAATGTGTGTGGGGATTGCAGTCCGCGATTAATTCATGCCCAATCATAACGATACAGGCAGCACGTTAAATCCATGCTGACTACTGACTTTAATGATTGCTGCGTGCAGCCAGTGCTACCCGTACTGTTGATTGGCTGCACACATCAGGAGGGGGCCTGATATGGGGAATGGACATGCTACTTAAAGGGGAGGTACATTGTGGCTGCAAGTGGAGTTGAAGGCAGGAATCGTGATTGAAAGTTGTAACTATGACAGAAGGTGGTCGGGAGTGCGACTGAGGCTCTCCAATGTGGGAATGGAGGCATTGGTGCAAGAGATGGAGAGAAGGAGGGACATCCTCTATCTGCAGGGGTGCAGGAAGCCTTCACGCCACACAATGAGGAGGCAGCAGGAGGAGATCGCAGAGGAGGGGAACGCCGGGAGTGTGACTCCACACACCTGGATGCAGTGATGGAAGAGTTCAATGATCAGACAAGAGTTGTCAAGGTAAGATCAACCTTCAAATGACATCTCATAATAGCTGCACCTCTAGGCTCATCAACTACTGAATTCACACCACCCCCATCGCCCACCCACCTACAATCTCTATCAATCACAATTCAACGCTTCAATTTATATGCTTAACCTCACCCTCACACACTCAGAACTACAGAGAAATTAGCAGCCACAACTCGCATCTGTTCTACCATGACAGCCACATCACCCAGACATATTGCAGGACACTCACTGACACACTTCCCTCTTTCTTGCAGGAGAAGGTGGTGCATAACAGGAGGCAGCAGACTGTACCTGGTGCAGGAGCAGTGCATTTCGTATCCTCATTCCTCCATGGAGGAGACAGTGCTGGCCATCATGGGAAGGAGCATCGCTGAGGCCATGGCCACTGGCAGTGCTGGAGGGATCGATGATCAGGATTACTGCATTCCTAATCCTCCTTCTCTCTTGCCACTTCTACCTCACCCCTCATACTCTGAATGAGAAACTGCAGATGGTGTAAGCACACACTTCTTACTCTCTCCTTTTCCCTCACCACAGTCTAACCCTTGTCTCTTTTTCATTTCAGATACCCAAGAACAGAAACTTTACCAGCCAGAGGAGGAAGAAGAAGACAGTGAAGATGAAGAAACACCATAATTCGATCTTACACCTGCAGCCACCAGTTCAAAGACGGACACTGTGTGCACTTTAGAGGATCGGATAGAGGAGGGATCGGCACATGGTGAGACAGGAGTCAGGGTGGGGGGAAGGACACCACAGGTGCCAGCTTGCCGGAGGGTGGAGGAGGCACACTAGTTCTGCTGCAGAGGAGTCAGATGATGACTTCAATGACGATGACATGGTTTTTTGAAAGGGAAATTGTGTTTGACAAATTTATTAGAGTTTTTTGAGAATGTAACTAGCAGGGTAGATAAAGGGGAACCAGTGGATATCGTATATTGCCACATGAAAGGTTGTTACACAAGATAAGGGCTCATGGGGTTGGGGGTGACATATTAGCATGGATAGAGAATTGGTTAACGGACAGAAAACAGAAAGTAGGGATAAAAGGGTCATTCTCAGGTTAGCAGGCTGTAATTAGTGGGGTCCCGCAAGGATCGGTGCTTGGGCCTCAGCTCATTACAATCTATATTAATGACTTAGATGAAGGGATCGAGTGAAATGTATCCAAGTTTGCTGATGATACAAAGCCAGGTGGGAAAGTTAGCTGTGAGGAGGACACAAAGAGTCTGCAAAGGGATATAGGCAGATTAAGTGAGTGGGCAAGAAGGTGGCAGATGGAGTATAATGTGGGGAAATGTGAGGTTATTCACTTTGGTAGGAAGAATAGAAAAACAGAATATTTTTTAAATGGTGAGAAACTATTAAATGTTGGTGTTCAGAGAGACTTGGGTGTCCTCGTACAAGAAACTCAAAAAGTTAGTATGCAGGTACAGCAAGCAATTAGCAAAGCAAATGGCATGTTAGCCTTTATTGCAAGGGGGTTGGAGTACTAGAGTAAGGAGGTCTTGCTACAATTGTACAGGGCTTTGGTGAGATCTCATCTGGAGTACTGCGTACAGTTTTGGTCTCCTTATCTAAGGAAGGATATACTTGCCTCAGAGGCGGTGCAACAAAGGTTCATTAGATTAATTCCTGGGATGAGAGAGTTGCCCTATGAAGAGAGGTTGAGTAGAATGGGCCTATACTCTCTGGAATTTATAAGAATGAGAGGTGATCTCATTGAAAAATATAAGATTCTGAGGGGGCTTGACGGGGTTGATACTGAGAGGCTGTTTTTTTTTATTCGTTTATGGGATGTGGGCATCACTGGCAAGGCCGGCATTTATTGCCTATCCCTAATTGCCCTTGAGAAGGTGGTGGTGAGCCTCCTTCTTGAACTGCTGCAGTCCGTGTGGTGAAGGTTCTCCCACAGTGCTGTTAGGAAGGGAGTTCCAGGATTTTGACCCAGCGACAATGAAGGAACGGCGATATATTTCCAAGTCGGGATGGTGTGTGACTTGGAGGGGAACATGCAGGTGGTGTTGTTCCCATGTACATGCTGCTCTTGTCCTTCTAGGTGGTAGAGGTCGCGGGTTTGGGAGGTGCTGTCGAAGAAGCCTTGGTGAGTTGCTGCAGTGCATCCTGTGGATGGTACACACTGCAGCCACTGTGCGCCGGTGGTGAAGGGAGTGAATGTTTAGGGTGGTGGATGGGGTGCCAATCAAGTGGGCTGCTTTGTCCTGGATGGTGTCAAGCTTCTTGAGTGTTGTTGGAGCTGCACTCATCCAGGCAAGTGGAGAGTATTCCATCACACTCCTGACTTGTGCCTTGTAGATGGTGGAAAGGCTTTGGGGAGTCAGGAGGTGAGTCACTCGCCGCAGAATACCCAGCCTCTGACCTGCTCTTGTAGCCATGGTATTTATATGGTTGGTCCAGTTAAGTTTCTGGTCAATGGTGACCCCCAGGATGTTGATGGTGGGGGATTCGGCGATGGTAATGCCGTTGAATGTCAAGGGGAGGTGGTTAGACTCTCTCTTGTTGGAGATGATCATTGCCTGGCGCTTGTCTGGCGCGAATGTTGCTTGCCACTTATGAGCCCAAGCCTGGATGTTGTCCAGGTCTTGCTGCATGCGGGCTCGGACTGCTTCATTATTTGAGGGGTTACAAATGGAACTGAACACTGTGCAATCATCAGCGAGCATCCCCATTTCTGACTTTATGATGGAGGGAAGGTCATTGATGAAGCAGCTGAAGATGGTTGTGCCTAGGACACTGCCCTGAGGAACTCCTGCAACAATGCCCTGGGGCTGAGATGATTGGCCTCCAACAACCACTACCAACTTCCTTTGTGCTGGATATGACTCCAGCCACTGGAGGCATAGTCACAGGATAAGGGGTCAGCCATTTAAGACTGAGATGAGGAGGAATTTCTTCACTCAAAGGGTTGTGAATCTTTGGAATTCTCTACCCCAGAGGGCTGTGGATGCTGAGTCATTGAATGTATTCAAGGCTGAGATAGATAGATTTTTGGACTCTAGGTGAATCAAGGGATATGGGGATCGGGCCAGAAAGTAGATTTGAGGTTGAAGATCAGCCATGATCTGATTAAATAGCAGAGCAGGCTCGAGGGGCCTTGTGGCCTAGTCCTGCTTCTAATTCTTATGTTCTTATGATGGCCCAGGCTACAGAAGAAGGCTGACAGGCATACACAACCAAATGCTTGGTGCACTGGAAAGCCTACGCACAATGTCAAGGAGCATGAAAGAGTTGATGTCCAATTTGGTGCAGGGCTTTGCGCAGAGCTCGGAGCCCATTCTTTCCATCGTGGAAAGGGTGGTTACCTCCATCAGCACACCTGTGGAATCCACCATGATGCAGCTTCTAATGACTGAGGTCACAGCTTCTGTTGCAGCACAAACAGCTTCCATCAAAGTTCTGACTGCTGCCTTGGAAGCTCAGACTACTGCCATTGTGACTCTGAGTACCACTGTTGAAAGGGGCTTCCAGGGCGTCACAGCAGATCACCAGGATTGCTGAGGCATCGCCCCAGGAGAGTTACAGTGGCTCCATGGAACAGGAACCTGCTGTCCTCTCTCAGGACGACAGCATTGCTGCTCCCACCCCTGCCACTCCACCAGTGCCCATGCTGTTCCCTGTCAGCCAGCTAGCCCAGACGGATACAGCCCATGCCGAGATGGTGCAGTCTGAAGCCAGGCCCTCTTGGCCCAGAGTTGCTCGAGGTCGTCCTCCACCGCCATCTGCAGTCTCCTCAATTGAAGGTCAGCAGCCATCCACCTCCCATGCTGCAGCCACTGGGGAAGAACCTTGTAGGAGCATTAGGAAAGGCAAAGGTATATGAAAGACAGGCACTAAGGGAATGCACAAGGGTGATTAGTTTCATTTTGATAGCATGCTGCAATGATTATGTCGCTAAATTATGATTTGAATGTTTATTTGGTGTTCGTTTTTATGTCTGCAGTCAAGTGAGGGAGATACCACTAAGTGTTGACAGAAAGAGGAAGACATGATCGTTATTGAAATAGGAAAGGTAAAAAGAGCAGCGCTGGTGAATGGGAAAGTGTAGTTAAGGTCAGTGGAAGCACCCCTCAATGGACTGTTCTCGTAGAGGCCTGGCAGAAAGTGGCTGTCGAGGTTGCCATCTCTCTTCCTCCGCCTCTTTCTCTTCCTCATCCTCATCCTCCTCTTCCTGCTCCTCCTCTCTCTTCCGGCAGCTTGTCCTGCTCTGTGATGTCTTCCTTCTTGCCCCCAGTCACTCTCTATTCTGAGAGGTAGGCTACTAGGCCAACCATGTCTGGAGGAAAATAATTTGTGAAGGAGATAACAGCAGCAGGGCTGCAAGAGCAGCCAAGTCTCTCTCTGCAGATGAATTAAACTTCCAACAGGCCCAGAACTCAGCCAAAAATACTTAAAAATTGATCAGCAGCCAAAAGAAATAATCCAGCCACTGATCTGACACTCCTGCATGATGTCTTTAAATAGTGCTAGCGGGGGTCCTTCATGCCGTTTAGCATCATGTTCTCCTGAGCGAGGTAAGGACAGAGTGTTCGGCTGAGTGGGGACTTCCAAAATGGCAGTGTTGTGCACTGAACCACGTTGATATCTCCCGGCTCTGCTTCCTGCCGGCGGTCGGTAGGCATGTGAGCAAACCCCTTCACCAAGATGGCGTGCTGTGCACTTCCCCTCGGAAGTGTACACGCATATCTTGGATGCCATTTTGGGATCTTAGGTGGTCGCGTAGCGCCAGAAAAATGTGTGCTACGCGGCCCAATTTAACCCCCAATGTCTTCACATGAAGACAAGCTACACTTCCAGCAGTGATGAGGTTCCACAGATAGGCAAGGGCTTGCTTCTTGGGGCTCAGGATTACCTACTGATGCTTTGGTCAGTGGCATCCCAGCACCCCAGGGGAATGTGGCTATAATGAGAACCATGCCTCCAACAGGGGAATCCCTGTTACACACAATGGGATCACCTGGACTGTTCAGGGGTGTCCTCAAAAGTTGTTCCTGAAAATCGGTCGTATCATTGTGGTGTATTGCATTCTACGCAATTTGGTGATAGAGAAAGGTACACAAGTGGACGGTCAGTGACAGGCTCCCACAGAGGAGCAGCTGACAGAGGAGGCAGAGGAAGAGCCAAAAGCAGAAGGTTCATCAAAAGCTACTAGTAACATTTGTCTCATTAATTCGAGACACTTTCTCCTGTAACTACTCTCTCCGCACTCCTGGCTGATAGCTGCACCATCGCACCTTCAATACAAACAAAGGGCCAGCATCCCTCACTATCGCCTCCTTCTGTTCCCACAGCACCATTGCTCTGATCCACACATTTACAATCCTCAGCTATTACTGAGACATGGCTGCAGGATGGTCAGGATTGGGAACTAAATATACTGGGTTATAAGGTCTACAGGAGAGACAGGGAGAATGGAAGAGGGGGAGGAGTAGCCTTAGTGATCAGAGATGAAATCACTTCAATGATAAAGGGGCATATAACGAGAGGTAAGCAGCCAACAGAGACCTTATGGGTTGAATTGAGAAATAGGAAAGGATCTAAGACTATAGTGGGAGTTGTGTATAGGACCCCTGGCAGCAGCTCTGAAGTGCTGGATTGTATGAATGCAGAGATTAGACAAGCATGTAACAAAGGCATAGTGGTCTTAATGGGGGACTTTAACCTTCACATAGATTGGGAAAAGCAGACTAGCAACTGTCAGAAAGGTAGCGAATTTCTTGAGTGTGTCCAGGATAGTTTTCCACAGCAGTATGTCCTAGAGGCAACAAGGGGGCAAGCCATACTAGATTTAGTAATGAGTAATGAACCAGATTTAGTTAACGGCTTAACTGTGCGTGAACATCTATCCAATAGCGATCATAACATGATCGAGTTCAATGTAATGTTTGAAAGGGAAAAAAGTGAATCAGCTGCTAAGATTCTAGACTTGGGTAAGGCCGACTTCAATGGGATGAGACAGAGACTGTCCACAGTAAACTGGGCAAATCTGTTAATGGGCAAAACGACTGATGATCAGAGGGAAATGTTTAAAGAAACATTTAACGAGATACAGAACCGGTTTATACCCCTGAGGGGCAAGAACTCTACTCGCCAAAAAAAGCAGCCATGGACAACCAAAGAGGTAAGGGACAGTATAAGACATAAGGAAAGGGCATACAAAAAGGCAAAAAATGGCACAGATCCTGGCGAATGGGAATGATACAAAGATCAACAAAGGGTCACAAAACAGATAGTAAGAGCTACAAAAAGAGAGTATGAAAAGAAACTTGCAAGGGATATCAAAACCAATACGAAGAACTTTTATAGTTATATTAGGAAAAAGAGGGTGGTCAGGAGAAGTGATGGCCCCTTAAAAACTGAAAGTGGGGATATTGGGGAAATGGTGGACATGTTGAACAATTACTTTGCGTCAGTATTTACAGTAGAAAAAGAGGATAGCATGCTGGAAATCCCAAGAAAACTAATATTGAATCGGGGACAGGGACTTGATAAAATTAATATAAGTAAAGCAACAGTAATGAAGAAAATAATAGCACTAAAGAGTGACAAATCCCCAGGACCAGATGGTTTCCATCCCAGGGTTTTAAAGGAAGTAGGTGAGCACATTGCAGATACCCCAACTATAATCTTTCAAAGTTCTCTAGATTCAGGAACTGTCCCTCTAGATTGGAAAATTGCACATGTCACTCCACTTTTTAAGAAAGGAGAGAGAGGGAAACCGGGGAATTATAGACCAGTTAGCCTAACATCTGTTGTGGGGAAATTGCTGGAGTCTATAATTAAGGATAGGGTGACTGAACACCTCGATAATTTTCAGTTAATCAGAGAGAGCCAGCATGGATTTGTGAAAGGTAGGTCGTGCCTGACAAACCTGATTGAATTTTTTGAAGAGGTGACTAAAGTAGTGGACAGGGGAATGTCGATGGGTGTTATTTTTATGGACTTCCAGAAGGCATTTGATAAGGTCCCACATAAGAGACTGTTAGCTAAGATAGAAGCCCATGGAATTGAGGGAAAAGTACGGACTTGGTTAGGAAATTGGCTGAGTGAAAGGCGACAGAGAGTAGGGATAATGGGTAAGTACTCACATTGGCAGGATGTGACTAGTGGAGTCCCGCAGGGATCTGTCTTGGGGCCTCAATTATTCACAATATTTATTAACGATTTAGATGAAGGCATAGAAAGTCTCATATCTAAGTTTGCCGATGACACAAAGATTGGTGGCATTGTAAGCAGTGTAGATGAAAACATAAAATTACAAAGGGATATTGATAGATTAGGTGAATGGGCAAAACTGTGGCAAATGGAATTCAATGTTGACAAATGTGAGGTCATCCACTTTGGATCAAAAAAAGATAGAACAGGGTACTTTCTAAATGGTAAAAAGTTAAAAACAGTGGATGTGCAAAGGGACTTAGGGGTTCAGGTACATAGATCATTGAAGTGTCATGAACAGGTGCAGAAAATAATCAATAAGACTAATGGAATGCTGGCCTTTATATCTAGAGGACGGGAGTACAAGGGGGCAGAAGTTATGCTGCAGCTATACAAAACCCTGGTTAGACCGCACCTGGAGTACTGTGAGCAGTTCTGGGCACCGCACCTTCGGAAGGACATATTGGCCTTGGAGGGAGTGCAGCGTAGGTTTACTAGAATGATACCCAGACTTCAAGGGTTAAGTTACGTGGAGAGATTACACAAATTGGGGTTGTATTCTCGAGAGTTTAGAAGGTTAAGGGGTGATCTGATCGAAGTTTATAAGATATTAAGGGGAACAGATAGTGTGGATAGAGAGAAATTATTTCCGCTGGTTGGGGATTTTAGGAGTAGGGGGCAAAGTCTAAAAATTAGAGCCAGACCTTTCAGGAGTGAGATTAGAAAACATTTCTACACACAAACAGTGGTAGAAGTTTGGAACTCTCTTCCACAAACGGCAATTGATACTAGCTCAATTGCTAAATTTAAATCTGAGATAGATAGCTTTTTGGCAACCAGAGGTATTAAGGGATATGGGCCAAAGGCGGGTATATGGAGCGAGATCACAGATCAGCCGTGATCTTATCAAATGGCGGAGCAGGCACGAGGGGCTGAATGACCTACTCCTGTTCCTATGTTCCTATGTTCTTGTCCAATCAAACTCTTCTGAAAGATGTGAAGGCCTTCGAGAGGGTGCAGAAGAGATTTACTAGAATGATTCCAGGGATGAGGGACTTTAGTTACGTTGATGGACTGGAGAAGCTGGGGTTGTTCTCCTTGGAACAGAGATGGTTGCAAGGAGACTTGTTAGAGGTATTCAAAATCAGTCTCTGTCTCATCCCATTGAAGTCGGCCTTACCCAAGTCTAGAATCTTAGCAGCTGATTCACTTTTTTCCCTTTCAAACATTACATTGAGCTCGATCACGTTATGATAGTAATTAAATCGCTGAAGCCTATCTAAACATTGCACCTAATTTGGACAAGTTTGTCCTTCACTCTTCCCAATGATGTGGTTAGGATTGCAGCCCAAGACTGGAATGGTAGCTTTTCTGGTGAGGGGTTGCGCTGCAGATGGCCCTGGAATTGCCGCTCTTTCCAAGGCTGGCTGCAGACCCTGGATTCTATCCTCAGCACCCACCCATATGTGGGTCATGGACTCCTCCACACTTGCCTCCATTTGTTGGCAGCTTCTGGACAGATTCCCTCAGTGACGCATGAACATATGAAATTGATGGGCAGGAAAGAAAGATCAGCTGGTCCATCAAGCCTGCCCCACACCATGGTGGCTGAAGTATCAGGATTAAACACTTCCTTCCTCCCTCCTTCCCTCCTCCCCCCCACCCCCCACCATCTCCTGGAGAGGCAACAAACCAGAGAAAAAACCCAGAGTCAATAAGGGAAAAAATACTCTGTAAAATTCCTCTCTGACCCCCTCAGGCGATCGAAACCAGTCCAGGAGATCACATGGACCGAGTGCTATCTATAAAGACACTTACCTTCTATATGATGCGATCTCTGCCCCAGTCAGGAACCAGTCCAGCTCCCTTCTGAAGGCAGAGAATTAGTACACACCAAACCAGCTGACAATGTATTCCAGAGGCTCACTACTCTCTGGGAAAAGAGGAACTGCCTAACATACAGTCTATTCCTACTCTTCCATAGTTTAAACTCGTGTCCCCTGGTTCTCCCCAACCTGTTAAACTGGAATAATCTATCAATAAGGATGCTATCCAGCCCTTTAATTATTTTATAGACCTCTATCAGGTCACCTCTAAGTCTACACTGCTCTAAAGTAAATAAACCAAGGTCCTTTAGCCTATCTGAGTAGCTGAGGTTCTTTAAGCAAAGAATCATTCTCATAGCTTGCCCCTGGATCTTTTCCAAGGCCACTATATCACCAATCATGTGGGGGGAACAAAATTGGGCACAGATGTGGTCTGACCAGCGATCTGTATAGTTTCAAAATGGTATCCTTTGCTTTATACTGAATGGTTCTATTAACACATGTCAATACCATGAACCTTTAGTGATCTGTGCACAATAACACCAAGATCTTTTTCTCTCTCAACCTCTTTCAGTATTGTTCCATGCAAATTATATGTATATTCTGTGTTGGCCCTACCAACATGCAATTTATCCAAGTTAAATGCCATTTGCCATTGTGTGGCCCACTTTCCTAGCACATCTAAACCATTTGGATTTTCTACTGTCTTAACCCTTGCACAGATTTTGGAGTCATCTGCAAACTTACTGACCATACTCCCAACACCGCTGTCCAGGTCATTAATAAAGACCGTGAAGAGCAGCGAGCCCAGGACCGTTCCCTGGGGGATATCACTAGTAACATGTCTCCAGGTTGAACCACATCTGCTAACTACAACTTTTTGGCTGTGGGATTGGAGCCAATTCCTAATCCACCGTTTCAAATTCCTACTGATACCACAAGATTCTATCTTGTGAAGTAACCTAGTGTGTGGTACCTTATCAAAGGCTTTCTGAAATGTCTATTGAATTTCCCTCATCCACTACCTTAGTGACGTTCTTAAAAACTCTATCAAATTTGTAAGGCACAATCTATTTTTACGGAAGCCGTGTTGTGTATTTCTAACGGCCCCTCCCCCTTCCCAGTGATCATAAATGGCATCTCTTATAATCCCTTCTAGCATCTTCACAATAATGGATGTCAGGCTGATAGGCTGAATAGTTATAAATAGAACCCATTTGTCCTCAGTACATGATGCCTATCTAGTAAGGTTCCCTGGTCAGCTTTTGCCAGATCTTCAGCCATTTTTGTAAAGTTAGCCCTCTTAAAATCTGGGAACAGCATTAGATTGGCCAATAAGATTAATGATATTATGATCAGGGCTGGCCAGGTGATCCTCCACATGGAGGTTTAAAATACAGCACTAGGGTCACTGCTAAAAAACAGATCTAGAATTTGTTTATCCCTAACAACCTTTAACAACCTCTCGTGCTCAGAAAAGCAGAGCCATGGAGACCTGCTTCCCTGTCCTCATAAGCTGGGGAGGGAAATTCCCTCACCCGCCAGCGAGGGGCTTCCTGCTCCTCCACCTCCACCTCCTTGCTCCTGTCCATCCATGCTCAGTGCCTCATGCTCTATGCTGCATGTCAGCAGACAAGCTACACCCCTCGGGTGAATGGCTGTGCACTGGCGAGGGCATCAGTTAGATGCAGTGTCAGGATTTTTTTTATTCGTTCATGGGATGTGGGCGTCGCTGGCAAGGCCGGCATTTATTGCCCATCCCTAATTGCCCTCGAGAAGGTTGTTTCTCAGCCATCCTTTGGGGGCCAGAGACAGCTCTCTCTAATCTGGCACCCCAGATATTTATGGCAACAGTCTGAGCATCAATGGAAGAAGCAGAGACTGCCCTTGGGGCCTCTATTCTGAGTTGCTGCTAGTGGAAAGCTCTACCTGAGCCATCTGTGCTCTACAGCACACTGTCTCCTCTCCCCGCACTCCCAGCGCCAAGGTCTGGACCACCAGCTCGTGGACCTTAGGCGGGAATTCTTGCCAGTGCCCCACCAGTTATGTGCCTGCACCATCGACTGATTTGAAATTTGGGACTTTTTCGGAGGCCAGCGCTAAAGGCCTAGATTCACGCTAATGAGGGCTTACTGAGCCCTTGAGCCCACAGCTCCTGCCCTCCCCTTGCTGTCCCAGGCATGAAATGCAGCTGTTTTACTGGCTGCTCTAGGCATTCAAATGAGCCTTGGCTATTCAAATCGATTGAACACTCCACCATCCAGCCCCATGTGCGTGTGGAAGTTTGGACAGTGTACACATGCTGCACAAATCACACATATCGGGGGTGAATGGCCATTCGAGTTAGAATTATAGCATCATAGAAATTCACGGCACAGAAGAGGGCCATTCAGCCCATCATCTGTTCTCCAGGTCTCGCAGCCGCTCCAGGTCAAACGATAGGAAGTGAATCAATCTGAAGCTTCGAGGCCTTTGTGAAGTTCCGTGTACAGACTGTCAGAGTTGTTAAGAATGTGATTTGCATTTGTTTAATAGACTCTAAGACGTGTAGTTCATTGCATTTTTTACCCTATTTTAGCTGTTCATTGTTTTTCTTTTCATGGCTGGCCGAAAAAGAGCTATCCAGCCTAATCCCACTTTCCAGCTCTTGGTGCGTAGTCTTGTAGGTTACGGCACTTCAAGTGCACATCCAAGCACCTTTTAAATGCTATGAGGGTTTCTGCTTCTATCACCCTTCCAGGCAGTGAGTTCCAGACCTCCACCACCCTCTGGGTAAAAATAAATTCCCTCCGCTCCCCTCTAACCCTTCTATAAATACTTTAAATCAATGCTCCCTGGCTATTGACCCCATTGCTAAGGGAAATAGGTCCTTCCTATCCACTCTATCTAGGCCCCTCATAATTTTATACACATCAATTAAATCTCCCCTCAACCTCCTCTGTTTCAAAGAAAACAACCCCAGTCTGTCCAATCTGTCATCTTAGCTAAAATTTTCCAGTCCTGGCAACGTCCTCGTAAATCTCCTCTGTACCCTCTCTAGCACAATCACATCTTTCCTGTAATGTGGTGACCAGAACTGTACACAGTACTCAAGCTGTGGCCTAACCAATGTTGTATACAGTTCTATCATAACCTCCCTGCTCTTATATTCTATGCCTTGGCTAATAAAGGAAAGTATTCCATATGCTTTCTTAACCACCTTATTTACCTGTCCTGCTACCTTCAGGGATCTGTGGACATGCATTCCAAGGTCCCTCTGTTCCTCTACACCTCTCAGTATCCTCCCATTTATTGTGCATTCTCTTGCCTTGTTTGCCCTCCCCAAATGCATTACCTCACACTTCTCTGGATTGAATTCCATTTGCCACTTTTCTGCCCACCTGACCAGTCCATTGATATCTTCCTGCAGTCTCCAGCTTTCTTCCTCACTATCAACCACAAGGCCAATTTTTGTATCATCTCCAAACTCCTTAATCATGCCCCCTCCATTTAACTTTAAATCATTGATATATACCACAAAAAGCAAGGGACCGAGTACTGAGCTCTGCGGCATCCCACTGGAAACAGCCTTCCAGTCACAAAAACACCTGACGATCATTACCCTTTGTTTCCTGCTACTGAGCCAATTTAGGATTCAACTTGCCACTTACACTTGGATCCCATGGGTTTTTATTTTTCTGACCAATCTGCCATATGGGACCTTGTCAAAAGCCTTGCTAAAATCCACGTAGACTACATCGAACGTGCTATCCTCATCGACCCTCCTTGTTACCTCCTCGAAAAATTCAACTAAGTTAGTCAGATATGACCTTCCCTTAACAAATTCTTGCTGACTGTCCTTGCCTTTCTAAATGGCGATTAATACTGTCCCTCAGAATTGTTTCCAATAATTTGCCCACAATCGAGGTTAGGCTGACTGGCCTGTAATTACTCGGTCTATCCCTTTCTCCCTTTTTAAACAACTTTACAACGTTTGCAGTCCTCCACTCCTCCAGCAATAACTTCATCCAATATTTCACACTCCTCCTCCTTAACTACAATGTCTGCATCGTTCCTCTCTTTTGTGAAGAACCATACCCACATCTTCTGCCTCTACACACAAGTTACCATAAAACCATAAGAGATAGGAGCAGGAGTAGGCCATTCAGCCCCTTGAGCCTGCTCCGCCATTTAATGAGATCATGGCTGATCTGATTTTTACCTCAACTCCATTTTCTGCCCTTTCCCCATATCCATTGACTCCCTTGCTGATCAAAAATTTGTCTAACTCAGCCTCCACAGCTTTTTGGGGTAAAGAATTCCAAAGATTCAAGACACTCTGGGAGAAGAAATTCCTCCTCATTTCTGTCTTAAACGGGCAATCCTTTATTCTGAGACTATGCCCCCTAGTTTTAGATTCCCCCATGAGGGGTAACATCCTCTCAGCATCCACCCTATCAAGTCCCCTCAGAATCTTGTATGTTTCAATAATATTTCCTCTTATTCTTCTAAACTCCAATAAGTATAGACCCAACCTGTTCAATCTTTCCTCATAAGACAACCCTTCCATACCCGGAATCAACCTAGTGAACCTTCTCTGAACTGCCTCCAATGTAAGTATGTCCTTCCTTAAATAAGGGCACCAGATCTGTACGCAGTACTCCAGGTGCGGTCTCACCAGCACCCTGTACAGTTGCAGCATGACTTCCCTGCTTTTATACTCCATCCCCCTAGAAATAAAGGCCAATATTCCGTTTGCCTTCCTGTATGTTGACTTTTTGTGTTTCATGTACAAGGACACCCAGATCTCTCTGTACCGCAGCATTTTGTAGTATTTCTCCATTCAAATAATATTTTGCTTTTTTATTTTTCCTCCCAAAGTGGATGACTTCACATTTTCCCACATTATATTCCATCTGCCAAATTTTTGCCCATTCTCCAAACCTGTCAATATCCCTTTGCAGACACTTTGGGCTCGATATTAGCAGGGCGGCGGGTTCTCAGCGGGGGGTCGACTGGGCGCGTGGGTAACGCGCCCGGTGAAATCAGTGTGCTCCGCTCGGAATTGCAGGCTAATTGGAGCCACTTACCTTTGCTTCCGGGTTTCCCGCTGGTAAGCTGTGCGGCGGGCGGACTGCGCATGTGCAGTAAGGTCTGTCAGCTGGAGGAGCCCTATTTAAAGGGGCAGTCCACCAATGCTCCTCCTGCTGCAAACAACCAAAGCTGAACCATGGAGCAGGCCAGAGGGAAGGCTGCCCCAAGATTTTCGGACTCCTCACTCCAGCTGCTGCTGGATGGGGTGAGGAGGAGGAGGGAAATCCTTTTCCCGTCAGATGGGAGGAAGTGCCCTCCCTCCACCATGAAGAAGGCCTGGCTGGAGGCGGCCGAGGAGGTCACCAGCAGCGGCAATGTGCCACGAACCTGGGTCCAGTGCAGGAAGAGATTTAGTGACCTAACCAGGTCAGGCAAAGTGAGTATACTTACACATTCTCCCACACTCCGTCTTCCACATCACCTCCACCACCACACAACCCCTTCTGCACTGCCACCACAACGCTCTCGCATCACTCCTCACATCCACTCAACTATCATCCTCACCTTGCCTGCACGTACTTACCGCCCCTGTCCCCATTCGAACACTACCAGGCCTCCTCCCGATATCCCCACCATCACGGAAGCCAGTCTTCGGCCAATTCGATTCACTCCACGTGATATCAAGAAACGGCTGAGTGCACCGGATACAGCAAAGGCTATGGGCCCCGACAACATCCCAGCTGTAGTGCTGAAGACTTGTGCTCCAGAACTAGCTGCGCCTCTAGCCAAGCTGTTCCAGTACAGCTACAACACTGGCATCCACCCGACAATGTGGAAAATTGCCCAGGTATGTCCTGTCCACAAAAAGCAGGACAAATCCAATCCGGCCAATTACCGCCCCATCAGTCTACTCTCAATCATCAGCAAAGTGATGGAAGGTGTCGTCGACAGTGCTATCAAGCGGCACTTACTCACCAATAACCTGCTCACCGATGCTCAGTTTGGGTTCCGCCAGGACCACTCGGCTCCAGACCTCATTACAGCCTTGGTCCAAACATGGACAAAAGAGCTGAATTCCAGAGGTGAGGTGAGAGTGACTGCCCTTGACATCAAGGCAGCATTTGACCGAGTGTGGCACCAAGGAGCCCTAGTAAAATTGAAGTCAATGGGAATCAGGGGGAAAACTCTCCAGTGGCTGGAGTCATACCTAGCACAAAGGAAGATGGTAGTGGTTGTTGGAGGCCAATCATCTCAGCCCCAGGGCATTGCTGCAGGAGTTCCTCAGGGCAGTGTCCTAGGCCCAACCATCTTCAGCTGCTTCATCAATGACCTTCCCTCCATCATAAGGTCAGAAATGGGGATGTTCGCTGATGACTGCAGTGTTCAGTTCCATTCGCAACCCCTCAGATAATGAAGCAGTCCGAGCCTGCATGCAGCAAGACCTGGACAACATCCAGGCTTGGGCTCATAAGTGGCAAGTAACATTCGTGCCAGATAAGTGCCAGGCAATGACCATCTCCAACAAGAGAGAGTCTAACCACCTCCCCTTGACATTCAACGGCATTACCATCGCCGAATCCCCCACCATCAACATCCTGGGGGTCACCATTGACCAGAAACTTAACTGGACCAGCCATATAAATACCGTGGCTACGAGAGCAGGTCAGAGGCTGGGTATTCTGCGGCGAGTGACTCACCTCCTGACTCCCCAAAGCCTTTCCACCATCTACAAGGCACAAGTCAGGAGTGTGATGGAATACTCTCCACTTGCCTGGATGAGTGCAGCTCCAACAACACTCAAGAAGCTCGACACCATCCAAGATAAAGCAGCCCGCTTGATTGGCACCCCATCCACCACCCTAAACATTCACTCCCTTCACCACTGGCGCACTGTGGCTGCAGTGTGCACCATCCACAGGATGCACTGCAGCAACTCGCCAAGGCTTCTTCGACAGCACCTCCCAAACCCGCGACCTCTACCACCTAGAAGGACAAGGGCAGCAGGCGCATGGGAACAACACCACCTGCACGTTCCCCTCCAAGTCACACACCATCCCGACTTGGAAATATATCGCCGTTCCTTCATTGTCGCTGGGTCAAAATCCTGGAACTCCCTTCCTAACAGCACTGTGGGAGAACCGTCACCACGGACTGCAGCGGTTCAAGAAGGCGGCTCACCACCACCTTCTCGAGGGCAATTAGGGATGGGCAATAAATGCCGGCCTTGCCAGCGACGCCCACATCCCGTGAACGAATAAAAAAAAAGGCAACCTCATACAATATCATGGCTATGTTGCA
Organism: Heptranchias perlo; assembly: GCF_035084215.1. Lineage (NCBI taxonomy): Eukaryota > Metazoa > Chordata > Chondrichthyes > Hexanchiformes > Hexanchidae > Heptranchias > Heptranchias perlo. The sequence goes on along the minus strand of NC_090345.1, from coordinate 49,478,299 downwards.
CACGCGCATCTCCCTCATGCTCAACCCCACCCACACCAATGCATGCAGCGGCTCACCATGCAACCATCACTCAATCACGCTTCTGTGTTTTGCCTTGATAGGAGAAGAGATGCCAGAACGCCCGGGAGAGGGCACGGACCGGAGGGGGTCCGCCACACCAGGTGGTCCTAACGGACGTGGAGCAGCAGGCATTGGACATCAGCCGCACGTTGGAGTGCCTGTCCGTGGCGGATGCCGAGGCTGGGATTGCACAAGCGGCCGGTGACAGAAAGCTAACACTCAGCACTCATGATAACGAATGATCTTAGCATCACTTGGCATCTGCAGCACCTCAACATCTGTCCACATGCCTAATATTGCTTTCTGTTCTCTTGCAGGGCCATCTGCGACCGCCGTGACCGTGGAGGGCGATTCCTCAGAGGACCTGCCGGCCTCTGAAGGTCCATCATCACATCTGAGCCATCCATCCACCAGCGCAGATACAAACACCTCGGTGGGTCCCCGTCCTCACTTAGTTGGGCTTGCACATGCTGAGTCACCACGTACATGTGAGCACGAGCAGACCTTGGTGGCAGGGGCAGCCGTGGAGAGTCCGCGTCGGTGGGAGCACTCTTCTCCAGGCTCTGCTCAGCTGAACTCAGGTGCTGAACCCTGGGGGCCAGCCGTGAAAAGGAGAGTCATCGAGGGGCAGCAGTACATTGCTGAGGTACTGGAACAGGTGCCACGCGCACTCTCCACAATCGCGTAGAGGATGGAGGAGTCCAACTCCTGCATGAGGGGAATGGTGGCACAGGTACGGGAGGGTATCTCCGAGACAGTGTCGCAGGGACGTGAAGGCATCTCTGAGATAGTGTCGCGGGTAGGTGCGGGAATGTCTGCGATGGAGGAAAGGCTAGCCTCCCTCGAGCGTCAAGCACGGTTCAACAATGAGCCCATTCAGGCCCTGACAACGGCCGTTCGGATTCAGGGTGAGCAACATTCTGCCGCCTTGAACAGGCTGACAAATACTTTACAGGTGGCCTTCCAAGGCGTCACACAAGTCCTGCAAACTGCCATCCAGCAGGGTGGAAGGAGTGATGTGGGCCTGGGCCACGAGAGGGATGATGATGAAAGGAGACATGGAAGTGGGGATGCCACTCAAAGTGCTCCCACGTTGCCCCCCTCTCAACCACTACCTGCAATGCAGCCCTCTCTCCAGGTGGCCAAGTCTGCCCCTGCACAGGTGCAGGTGGAGCAGTCTTTGGAGGGGCCCTCACGGGCACCCAAACCCAGAGGGCGTCGGCCCAAAGCATCTCATCGGTCAGGGCATGGACAAGAGCAACCTGCCACTACCTCTGCTGATACCACAGGGGTAGCACCACGTAGGGGTTCCCAGAAACGCAAGGCAAAGGTTTTGTGAGCACAAAGGGAATGCACAAGGGTGTCTGACGATTTGTCATGTTTTTCATTTATATTTGTTTTCTTTCACATGCACAATAAATATTATTATTATCACCACTACTGCCACGTCTTGCCCATTCTTGACTGGCTTGTGGAATAGGTCCCTTTCATGGGGTTCACCATGAACAAGCACACTTGATGCCACCCATTGTGTCACTGCAGAGTGGGTGTAGGTGTATTTGAAGGGCTCTTTTGTGCAGACGACTGAGAGATGTCGGCGATGTCCCCGGTGGCACCCTGGAAGGATGCGGAGGAGAAATTGTTGAGGGCAGTGGTGACTTTGACAGCGACAGGTAAGAAGATGGTGCTCAGGCCAGCCGGGAGCAGCTCGGCATGAAGGAGGCTGCAGATGTCCACGACTACATGTTGAGTGACTCTGAGCCTCCATGTGCACTGCTGCTCAGAGAGGTCCAGGAAGCTGAGCCTCAGTCTGTAGACCCTGTGGTGAGGGTAGTGCCTTCTGCGACACATCTCTCTCTGCGGTTGCCCTCCCTCCTGCTGTGCAGGTGGACGTGCCACAGCACTGTGTTGTGGAGCTCCACGTGTCAGAGGTGGACGGCGTGGCCGGCGAGGCTGGTGATGCTGTTTGCCTTCCGAGGAGGTCATGACTGCAGCTACGGCGGCCCCCATCCGGAAGTTTGAGGGGGTCCGCAAGGTAGGTAAACGTGTCTGGACACCGGGGTAAGTGTGCAAGTTTATGCATTTGATTGTCAGGAGGAGGGTGGTGGAGGCCAAACTTTGTCCTAAGTGACAGAGTGGCCTTCTGCAATGAGTAAGGGTCTCCCCCCCCCAACCTGTCAAATGGACCTTTGCAGCTGCCACAGGCTGATGGCTGCAACACGTCCATTTGAACTGGGAGTATTTCCCCCAGTATGGGAAACAGTCTCAGTTCATTTCAAAATCCCACTCCTCTTAAAATATCAGGTCAATCAGGTCTGTAAACAACCTGAAGTATCTGTTTAAGTACTTTAAGTGGCACCCCGCTGGCTTTAATTGCCTGCGGGAGTCCCACATGCGGGGGCTGCGCGCGCATGTGAGCGCGACACTGGGGAATCCGGAAGTGGGTGGGTTGGAGCCGGGCTCCAGACCCGCCCCGGGAGTCCTGGATTTTCGCAGCTCCCCCGCCACGAACGCACCCGATCGCGGGTGCGAAAGTCGAGCCCTTTGTGTCCTCATCGCAACTTGCTTTTCCACCTATTTTTGTATCATCAGCAAATTTGGCCACAAGACACTCTGTTCCTTCATCCAAGTCATTGATATATATTGTAAATAGTTGAGGCCCCAGTACTGAGCCCTGCGGCACCCCTCTAGTTACAGATTGCCATTTTGAAAATGACCCTTTTATCCCGACTCTTTGTTTTCCGTTAGTTAGTCAATCCTCTATCCATGCCAGTATATTACCCCCAACACCACAAGCTCTTATCTCGTGCAGTAATCTTTTATGTGGCACCTTATCGAATGCCTTTTGGAAATCCAAATATACTGCATCCATTGGTTCCCCTTTATCCACCCTGCCCGTTACTTCCTCAAAGAACTCTAATAAATTTGTCAGACATGATTTCCCCTTCATAAAACCATGTTGACTCTCCTTGATTGTATTATGAGTCTCCAAATGTCCTGCTACTACTTCCTTAATAATGGATTCTAGCATTTTCCCAATGACAGATGTTAGGCTAACTGGTCTAGAGTTACCTGCTTTCTCTCTCACTCCCTTCCTGAATAGGGGTGTTATGTTTGCGATTTTCCAATCCGCTGGGACCTTTCCAGAATCTAATGAATTCTGGAAGATTACAACCAATGCATCCACTATCTCTGTAGCCACTTCCTTTAAGACCCTCGGATGCAAGCCGTCAGGTCCAGGGGACTTGTCAGCCTTCAGACCCATTAGTTCACCTCGTACTTTTTCTCTAGTGATAGTGATTGTTTTTAGTTCCTCCCTCCCCTTTGCCCCTTGATTTTCTACTATTATTGGTATGTTATTAGTGTCTTCTACAGTGAAGACAGATACAAAATATCTGTTCAATTCCTCTGCTATTTCCTTGTTTTCCATTATTATTTCCCCAGTCTCATCCTCTAAGGGACCAATGTTTACTTGAGCTACCCTCTTCCTTTTTATATACTTGTAGAAGCTTTTACTGTCAGTTTTTATATTTCTTGCTAGTTTACTCTCATAATTTATTTTCTCCCTCTTTATTATTCTTTTAGTCATCCTTTGCTGATTTTTAAAGTTTTCCCAATCTTTGGGCTTACCAGTAATCTTTGCCATGTTGTATGCTTTTTCTTTTAACCTGATACCATCCTTGACTTCCTTAGTTAGCCATGGTTGGTTCATGGTTGTGGAGTCTTTCCTCCTCACAGGGATATATTTTTGTTGCGAGTCATAAAATATCTTTTTAAATGTTTGCCAATGCTTATCCACCATCATACCATCTAATCTGTTTACCCAGTCCACTTTAGCCAATTCCACCCTCATTCCTTTATAATTGCCCTTATTTAAGTTTTATACAGTAATTTCAGACCCAAGATCCTCGCTCTCAAACTGGATGTGAAATTCTATCATGTTATGATCACTGCTTCCCAAGGGATCCTTTACTTTGAGATCATTAATTAATCCTGTTTCGTTACCCATTACCAGATCCAAAATGGCCTGTTCCCTGGTTGGTTCCCCGACGTATTGGTCTAAGAAACAGTCCCTAATACACTCTATGAACTCCTCCTCAGGGCTATTTTTGCCAATTTGATTTGTCCAATCTATGTGAAAGTTAAAATTGCCCATGTTTATTGCATTACCTTTTTTACAAGCCCCCCTTATTTCCTGATTTATATTTTGCCCTACAGTGTAGCTACTGTTAGAGGGCCTATATACTACTCCCACCAGTGATTTCTTTCCCTTGTTATTTCTTACCTACACCCAAATTGATTTGACATCTTGATCTTCTGAGCCAAATCATTTCTCACTATTATACCAATTTCATCCTTTATTAACAGAGCTACCCCACCACCTTTACCTTTTTTCCTATCCTTCCAAAATGTTAAATAACCCTGAATATTTAGCTCCCAACCTTGGTCACCTTGCAACCACGTCTCTGTAATGGCTACGAGATCATACCCATTTGTTTCTATTTGTGCCGTCAATTCATCTATCTTATTACGAATGCTGCGCGTATTCAGATAAAGAACCTTTAATTTTGTCGTTTTACCATTCTTTCCTACCCCGGCCCCATTTGCTAGTGCACTCTTATGTTTGTACGCTCTGTCCCTTCCTGACACACTCTGTTTATCATTACCCCCATCACTTTCCTGTACTACTTCCTTGTCTTTTCTCTTTATCAATCTAAACTTCGCCCCACCTGAGCCCTCCACCCCTCTATTTAGTTTGAAGCCTTCTTGGTTACCTTTTTGGTCTCTAATAGGCCCTACTCTTTCCTTAGTTATCGTCTTGCTCTTTATGTATCTATAAAATATCTTTGGGTTTTCCTTGATTTTACTTGCCAATATTCTTTCATGCCCTCTCTTTGCTTTCCTAATTTCCTTTTTAATTTCACCCCTGCACTTTCTATACTCCTCTAGGCTTTCTGCAGTATTGAGCACTCGGTATCTGATGTAAGCTTCCCTTTTTTGCCTTATCCTACCCTGTATGCTCCTTGACATCCAGGGGGCTCTAGATTTGGGAGTCCCACCCTTTTTCTTTGTGGGAACATATTTGTTCTGAACCCTCACTATCTCCTCCTTGAATGCCTCCCACTGCTCTAACACTGATTTACTTTCAAGTAGCTGTTTCCAGTCCACTTTTGCTAAATCACTTCTCAGCTTAGTAAAATTGGCCTTTCCCCAGTTGAAAACTTTCACTCTTGTTCTATCTTTGTCTTTTTCCATAACTACTCTAAACCTAACTGAATTATGATCACTACCACCAAAATGCTCTCCCACTGATACTCCTTCCACCTGCCCAGCTTCATTCCCTAAAACTAAGTCCAGAACTGTCCCCTCTCTTGTTGGGCTTGCTACGTACTGGCTAAAAAAGTTCTCCTGAACGTATTTTAAAATTTCTGCACCCACTGTACCTTTTACACTGATTCTATCCCAGTTAATATTAGGTTAGTTGAAATCCCCTACCATTACTGCCCTATTGTTTTTGCATTTCTCAGAAATTTGCCTACATATTTGCTCTTCTATCTCCCTCTGACTGTTTGGGGGTCTATAGTACACTCCCAGCAGTGCGATTGCCCCTTTTTTTGATCTTTAGCTCAACCTATATGGCTTCATTTCATGATCCTTCTAACATATCATCCCCTCCTCATGGCTGTAATTGTTTCTTTAACCAATATTGTCACTCCCCTCCTGAAACAAGCTCATAATGCACCATTAACCACCAGCTTGCACCTGGACAGCGATTTCCAGACTATTGTTTTAACTTGTATTTATAGAGCCAACCGAAAATTAATTCACACAAATTCTACAGTCAATTTTATCAAACAAGGAGATTAAGCAGAAATCTCCTCTACTCTGGTTTTAATTTGCGTTTTTATTTTTGCCATAAATGGTCACCATTCCTTTACTGGGCTGGGGGCCATGAACACGTCAGGATGAGAATGTGACAGGAATTTCGAACAGTAATAATAAACACATGCTGAAGAAAGACGTAACCAGGGCCCATGGCACAAACTTTACATGTAAATCACAATTAACATCACCTAACAGAACCATCGATCTTCATCATACACATATCATGATTGGTGAAAATCCCTAGCATTGCATTTATGGGATAATTTCCCTCCACTGTACACCTGAAGTACCCTCTGCCTGATCTGATCTGACCAGAACCCACCTAAATTTGTGGATTTTGGACCCAAAGCTGCAGACCTGCCCCTTGGAAGGGCTTTGTACTTGGAAACAGGAGTGGAAATCCAACCTCAGCCTGGGGCCTGAGGTCTCCAGCAGCAGGGCCTCCATAAACAGGCATCCAGCTCTGAAGATATTGTTGGGTGCCTACAATGAACAGGTGTATACCTCTTTCCATCTTCTTGCTGCTTGCCCCTTCTCAGATCCCCTGTGTGAGCAGGCCTGCACTCTGGGGCTAAGGTCCAGCTCTCCTTAGTGTATGGAAGGAACAAGCACTCTGGACCCGTTAGGGGGAAATCTCAGGGCAACAAAAAAAGGTAATGTGGAACCCATGACTCTCTGCCCCTTATTCTTATGTTTTGTGTCTGAGAAATATGCATTCTCCAACACAGAGGAGTGGAAAATTGTCTCTTTAATATCAACCTGCTTAAGCAGCTATGACAGTAAATAATAGTTTCACTCTGATGGATATATCAGCCTAGGATGGGATCATGCTGTCTCCTCCGTTCACACATCTGGACTGGGGTAGATTTCTTTATCTTTTATTCTTCCAGAACCTTTAGAGTGCTGTTTTTTTCCTTTGGTTCTTCCTGAAAAAAATGTACTTTCATTTTTTAATTTGTTTTTTTTGTATCAGAGCACGTAGAGAATGTTTATGTTGAATATTGTTTCCAAAAGCTGTCTGTCATTGAAGCATTTCCAAAACTTCAGCAGAAAAAGGAAGAACTTAAAAAAGAGGGGACATGAAAGAAGCTCATAGAACACATAAGAACATAAGAAATAGGAGCAGGAGTAGGCCATCCGGCCCCTCAAGCCTGCTCCACCATTCAACAAGATCATGGCTGATCTTCTACCTCAACACCATTTTCCTGCACTATCCCCATATTTTTTATTTTTTTTTAATTCGTTCACGGGATGTGGGCGTCGCTGGCAAGGCCGGCATTTATTGCCCATCCCTAATTGCCCTCGAGAAGGTGGTGGTGAGCCGCCTTCTTGAACCGCTGCAGTCCGTGTGGTGAAGGTTCTCCCACAGTGCTGTTAGGAAGGGAGTTCCAGGATTTTGACCCAGCGACAATGAAGGAACGGCGATATATTTCCAAGTCGGGATGGTGTGTGACTTGGAGGGGAACGTGCAGGTGGTGTTGTTTCCATGTGCCTGCTGCCCTTGTCCTTCTAGGGGGTAGAGGTCGCGGGTTTTGGAGGTGCTGTCGAAGAAGCCTTGGTGAGTTGCTGCAGTGCATCCTGTGGATGGTACACACTGCAGCCACTGTGCGCCGGTGGTGAAGGGAGTGAATGTTTAGGGTGGTGGATGGGGTGCCAATCAAGTGGGCTGCTTTGTCCTGGATGGTGTCAAGCTTCTTGAGTGTTGTTGGAGCTGCACTCATCCAGGCAAGTGGAGAGTATTCCATAACACTCCTGACTTGTGCCTTGTAGATGGTGGAAAGGCTTTGGGGAGTCAGGAGGTGAGACACTCGCCACAGAATACCCAGCCTCTGACCTGCTCTCGTAGCCACAGTATTTATATGGCTGGTCCAGTTAAGTTTCTGGTCAATGGTGACCCCCGGGATGTTGATGGTGGGGGATTTGGCAATGGTAATGCCGTTGAATGTCAAGGGGGGGGGTGGTTAGACTGTCTCTTGTTGGAGATGGTCATTGCCTGGCAGTTGTCTGGCGCGAATGTTACTTGCCACTTATGAGCCCAAGCCTGGATGTTGTCCAGGTCTTGCTGCATGCAGGCTCGGACTGCTTCATTATTTGAGGGGTTGCGAATGGAACTGAACACTGTGCAATCATCAGCGAACATCCCCATTTCTGACCTTATGATGGAGGGAAGGTCATTGATGAAGCAGCTGAAGATGGTTGGGCCTAGGACACTGCCCTGAGGAATTCCTGCAGCAATGTCCTGGGGCTGAGATGATTGGCCTCCAACAACCACTACCATCTTCCTTTGTGCTAGGTATGACTCCAGCCACTGGAGAGTTTTCCCCCGATTCCCATTGACTTCAATTTTACTAGGGCTCCTTGGTGCCACACTGGGTCAAATGCTGCCTTGATGTCAAGGGCAGTCACTCTCATCTCACCTCTGGAATTCAGCTCTTTTGTCCATGTTTGGACCAAGGCTGTAATGAGGTCTGGAGCTGAGTGATCCTGGTGGAACCCAAACTGAGCATCGGTGAGCAGGTTATTGGTGAGTAAGTGCCGCTTGATAGCACTGTTGACGACACCTTCTATCACTTTGCTGATGATTGAGAGTAGACTGATGGGGTGGTAATTGGCCGGATTGGATTTGTCCTGCTTTTTGTGGACAGGACATACCTGGGCAATTTTCCACATTGTCAGGTAGATGCCATGTTGTAGCTGTACTGGAACAACTTGGTTAGAGGCGCAGCTAGTTCTGGAGCACAAGTCTTCAGCATTACAGCCGGGATGTTTTCGGGGCCCATAGCCTTTGCTGTATTCAGTGCACTCAGCCATTTCTTGATATCACGTGGAGTGAATCGAATTGGCTGAAGACTGGCTTCTGTGATGGTGGGGATATCGGGAGGAGGTCGAGATGGATCATCCACTCGGCACTTCTGGCTGAAGATGGTTGCAAACGCTTCAGCCTTGTCTTTTGCACTCACGTGCTGGACTCCGCCATCATTGAGGATGGGGATGTTCGCAGAGCCTCCTCCTCCCGTTAGTTGTTTAATTGTCCACCACCATTCACGACTGGATGTGGCAGGACTGCAGAGCTTTGATCTGATCCGTTGGTTGTGGAATCACTTAGCTCTGTCTATAGCATGTTGCTTCCGCTGTTTAGCATGCATGTAGTCCTGAGTTGTAGCTTCGCTAGGTTGGCACCTTATTTTTAGGTCCGCCTGGTGCTGCTCCTGGCATGCTCTTCTACACTCCTCATTGAACCAGGGTTGATCCCCTGGCTTGTTGGTAATGGTAGAGTGAGGAATATGCCGGGCCATGAGGTTACAGATTGTGCTGGAATACAATTCTGTTGCTGCTGATGGCCCACAGCACCTCATGGACGCCCAGTTTTGAGCTGCTAGATCTGTTCTGAATCTTTCCCATTAGTCTCACCAAGGCCCTATATAATTGCAGTAAGACATCTTTACTTCTGTACACAAATCCTTTTATAATAAAGGCCAACATACCATTAGCCTTCCTAATTGCTTGCTGCACCTGCATGTTAGCTTTCAGTGACTCATGTACAAGGACACCCAGGTCCCTTTGAACATCAACATTTCCCAATCTCTCACCATTTAAAAAATACTCTGTATTTCTGCTTTTCCTTCCAAAGTGGATAACTTCACATTTTTCCACATTAAATTCCATCTGCCATGTTGTTGCCTACTCACTTAGCCTATCTATATCCCCTTGAAGCCTCTTTGCATCCTTCTCACAACTCACATTCCCACCCAGTTTTGTGTCATCAGCAAACTTAGAAATATTACATTTGGACCCCTCATCCAAATCATTGATATAGATTGTGAATAGCTGGGGCCCAAGCACCGATCCCTGCAGTACCCCACTAGTCACAGTCTGCCATCCCGAAAAAGACCCGTTTATTGCTACTCTCTGTTTTCTGTCTGTTAACCAATTCTCAATCCATGCCAGTATATTGCCCCCAATTCCATGTGCTCTATCTTTGTTCACCAACTTCCTGTGTGGGACCTTATCGAAAGCCTTCTGAAAATCCAAATATACCACATCCACTGGTTCCCGCTTATCTGTTCTACTAGTTACATCCCCAAAGAACTCCAATAGGTTTGTCAAACATGATTTCCCTTTCATAAATCCATATTGACACTGCCAAATTCTAGTATTATTTTCTAAGTGTCCTGTTGTCACATCCTTTATAATAGATTCTAGCATTTTCCCTACTATTGATGTCAGGCTAGCAGGTCTGTAGTTCCCTGTTTTCTCTCTCCCTCCTTTCTTAAATAGTGGGGTTACATTTTCTACCCTCCAATCTGCAGGAACCGTTCCAGAATCCATAGAATTTAAGATGACAACCAATGCATCCTATTTCTATAGCCATCTCTTTCAAAACCCTGGGATGTAGATCATCAGGTCCTTGGGATTTATCGACTTTCAGTCCCATTAATTTCTCTAGTACTATTTTTTTACTAATACTAATTTCTTTCAGTTCCTCATTCTCGCCAGACCCTTGGTTCTCTAATATTTCTTGGAGGTTTTTTGTGTCTTCTTCCGTGAAGACCAGACACAAAGTATTTGTTTAATTTCTCTGCCATTTCCTAAATCTCCATTATAAATTCTCCCGTCTCTGTCTGTAAGGGACCCACATTTGCCTTTGCCAGTCTTTTCCTTTTTACATACCTATAGAAGCTTTCATAGTTCGTTTTTATGTTTCTTGCTAGTTTACTCTCATATTCTATTTTCCCTTTCTTTATCAATTTCTTGGTCCTCCTTTGCTGAATTCTAAAATGCTCCCAATCCTCAGGCTTACTGCTTTTTCTGGCAACTTTATATGTCTCTTCCTTTGATTTAATACTATCTTTAATTTCTCTTGTTAGCCACGGTTGGACCACTTTTCCTGTTGGGTTTTTGTGCCTTAAAGGAATATATGTATGTTGCAAATGATGTATTAATTCTTTAAATGCTAGCCATTGCCTGTCTACCTTTTAATGTAGTTCCCCAATCAACCACAGCCAGCTTGCGCCTCATACCTTTGTAGTTTCCTTTGTTCAGATTTAAGACCCTAGTTTCGGATTGAACTACATCACTTTCAAACTTAATGAAGAATTCTATCATATTATGGTCACTCTTCCCTAAGGGCTCCTTTACAACAAGATTATTAATTAATCCTTTCTCATTGCACAATACTAGAACTAAAATAGCCTGTTCCCTGGTTGGTTCCTCAACATACTGATCTGGAAAACCATCTGATATACATTCCAGGAATTCATCCTCCACAGTATTAGCCCTAATTTGGTTTGCTCAATCTATATGTAGATTAAAGTCCCCCATGATTACTGTATTACAAAGCTTCACAGGAGCTCTGGGACTGGCAAGGCGGCTAGGTGCAAGTTTCGAAGTCCTATGGCGGTTGTTTTGGATGAGTCCATGTTTGAAGTGGTGTAAGATGAAAGAAGGCATACCAGGGAAGGGAGCAGGCATGAGGCCTCATAACCTGCACGCTGGTCAGACCCACCTTGAGAACTGTGTCCAGTTCTGGTCAGACTCACCTTGAGTATTGTCGCCAGTTCGGTTCAGACCCACCTTGAGAACTGTATCCAGTTCTGGTCAGACTCACTTTGAGAACTGTGTCCAGTTCTGGTCAGACTCACTTTGAGTACTGTGTCCAGTTATAGTCAGATCCAGCTTGAATACTATGTCTAATTCTGTTCTGACTGTACCTTGAGTACTGTGCCGAGTTCTGGTCAGACCCACCTTGAGTACTGTGTCCAGTTCTGGTCAAACCCACCTTGAGTACTGTGCCCAGTTCTGGTCAGACCCACCTTGAGTACTGTGTCCAGTTCTGGTCAGACCCACCTTGAACACTATGTCCAGTTCTGGTCAAACCCACCTTGAGTACTGTGCCGAGTTCTGGTCAGGCTCACCTTGATTACTGTGTCCAGTTCTGGACAGATCCACCTTGAGTCCTCTATCTAGTTCTGGATAGACCCACCTCGAGCACTGTGTCTAGTCTGGTAAGACTGCATCTTGAGTACTGTGTCCAATTCTGGTCAGACCCACCTTGAACACTGTGCCCAGATCTGATCAGAACCACCTAGAGTACCAACTACTTCCATCTCCGTAACATCGCCCGTCTCCACCCCTGCCTCAGCTCATCTGCTGCTGAAACCCTCATCCATGCCTTTGTAACCTCTAGTCTGGACTATTCCAATGCTCTCCTGGCTGGCCCCCCATCTTCCACCCCCCATAAACTTGAGTTCATCTAGAACTCTGCTGCCTGTATCCTAACTCGCACCAAGTCCTGTTCACCCATCACCTCTGTGCTCGCTGACCTACATTGGCTCCGGGAACATCTCGATTTTAAAATTCTCATCCCCGTTTTCAAATCCCTCACCCCTCCCTATCTCTGTAACCTCCTCCAGCCCTACAACGCTCCAAGATCTCTGCGCTCCTCCAATTCTTGCCTCATGCACATCCCCAATTTTAATCCCTCCACCATTGGCGGCCGTGCCTTCAGCTGCCTAGGCCCCAAGCTCTGGAATTCCCTCCCTAAACCTCTCCGCCTCTCTCTGTCCTCCTTTAAGATGCTCCTTAAAACCTACCTCTTTGACCAAGCTTTTGTTCACCTGTCCTAATCCTCCTTATGTGGCTCGGTGTCAAATTTTGTTTGATAATCGCTCCTGTGAAGTCCCTTGGGATGTTTTACTACTTTAAAGGCGCTATATAAATGCAAGTTGTTGTTGCTGTAGTTGTAGTTGTTTTGTTCACTAACACTGAGTACTGTGTCTAATTCAGGTCAGACCCACCTTGAGTACTGTCTGCAATTCTGGTCAGACCCAACCTTGATTACTGTGTCTAGTCTGGTCAGACCCATCTTCAGCACTCTGTCCAGTTCTGGTCAGACCCCCGTTGAGTACTGTGTCCAGTTCTAGTTAGACCCACCTTAAGCACTGTGTCCAGTTCTGGTCAGACCCACCTTAAGCACTGTGTCCAGTTCTGGTCAGACCCACCTTGAGCACTATATCCAGTTCTGGTCAGACCCACCTTGAGCACTTTGTCCAGTTCTGGTCACTAAGACACAAGTGGGACATTCGAGCGCTGGAGGAAGGTCAGAGAAGATCCACAAGGCTGATCCCCAGTGTCAGGAGTCTGAGTTATGAGGGAAGATTAGAGAGACGAGCCCCGATTTTAACCTCAGCACCCCCCCACCCCGCTCTAGATGACATCTGTGCGAGCTGGGGATTAAAATCGGAGCAAAGACCTATGCACTGGTTCGTTGCTGCATATTCACCTGCTCCATTTTAACACGCCCGTTTCAGGCAGTGTAAGGCCCTCACCCCAGGCAGGTGTGGACCTCGTTGATATTGAAAAGTTGGTGTCTTGACTGCAAAGTTTTAGACCCTGATGATATTTTAACCTGGAGTGGCGCATTTGGCACCCAATGTCAGCCTCGCCTGGAACACTGGGAGCCAAGGAGCAGCAGGCACAGAACAGGGTTGAAAAGGTTAGTACATTTTCTTTTTATTAGTCTCCTTGTGGGACAGGAGCAGCAAGAGTTCTCCTCCAGGCCCCTCAAGGAATCTTAGGACCACCCCTGCCCCGGATTTCCCTCCCACTCTCCCGTCTGTCATCGCCTACTGCTACCCGCCACCTGAATGTCAGGGACCAATCTCGCAGTCCCTGTTGGCAACCACCTGCTGTGCTCACCCCCCTCATGCCTTACACGCCGAGTTCAGGCTCAGGCTTGAATATATTAATAAGGCCTGGGGGTTAAATGGCCCTGGCCTGACGCTCACTCCACCAGGCCCACACTCAGCGCTCGCCCCCAGTTAAAATCAGCCCTCTGGTCTTCAATCTAAATAAGAGATGTTTGAGAGTAAATCTTTTAGAATTATATAAGATTGCAAATAGTATGGAAAAGGTAAGTCCAGAATATTAATTTAAATTAAATTGTGGGAGTAGGGCAAAGGGCCATAGGTTCAAACTAGTAAATGGCAACTTTAGGACTGATGTCAGGAAGTTCTTCTTCACGCAAAAAGCAATCAACATTTGGAATGGAGCAGGAGAGCCAATAACTTTGGAATCATTTAAGCACTAATTAGATGCTGCAATGGTCTAACCATGGGGAGCTTCTGGTGAAGATGAAATGGCTCTGGGCGGGAATGGAGCGACAGCCGACTTGGTCTAATTTTAACCTCTCCTACACACCATTGTCGTTGGGCGAGGGAGGTTAAAATCGAAGCCCTGGTGTCACAGACCCGGGATGCACAGAGATGGGGCTGGTGGGTCTAAATTGTGAGCAGATGCCAGGATGAGTTCTATGTTTGCTAATGTGGATGGAAAATGTGGAATTCTGTAATTCTACCATCTTTTGGTCACTTGCCAACACTTGGATAGTTCTTTGCAAAGCTGCAAATGGTCCCAGCAGTTCCAGACACTTGGATTCAACCAAAACCTAACTATCAATTGTTCTCAAGAGTTGCACAATACACTGATGGATAATCACCACAAAAATAGTGCAAATGATTTTAATGCTATTTAGATACTGCTAATAAGATATACGCAGAAAAGATATAACACAAAAGAAATACTTGCCAATGTGCATTGAGTTTACAGTAACACAACATCCTTGGGCATTACATTCAGTACCAATATGCATTACCTTATATTGATCAATATTAAATATCATTTATCTGCCCAGAACATCCTGCTTCATAAACATGCCATCTGTAAACTTCACTGTTATAACTTGCTTGATTTATAGATGTTGAGTTCATAGGACTATGATAGGAGGACTATGCTTGTGACATCTCTTAAAGAATGCAGTCACATCAGCTGTCCTCCAGTCCTTTGTATAAGTTTCCAATACCACAACTCCTAATTCTAGTGTCATTAGTTTGAATACTCTTGGGTGCTTTCCATCTGGACTTGCGCTATGAATGATTTTGATAGCTACTGTTGTATTCAATGTCTTTATGTGTGTTTGCTCTGGATTGTTGTAGATTGCATGCCTGCTCCCCCTTGTCAAAGCACAAATCCCCCATTGTTAAAATATCATCTGCTCTAGACACCCAGATACTGCCTGCAGCTTCTCCTCATGAATTCCTGGCAAATGAAGAAGAACTTGCATTTATATAGCGTCTTTCACAACCTCAGGATGTCCCAAAGCGCCTTACAGCCAATGAAGTACTTTTTGAAGTGTAGTCACTGTTGTAATGTAGGGAAAGACGGCAGCCAATTTGCGGACAGCAAGATCCCATAAATAGCAATGTGATAATGACTAGATAATCTGTTTTAGTGATGTTGGTTGAGGAACAAATATTGTCCAGGACACCAGGGAGCACTCGCCCACTCTTCTTCGAAATAGTGCCATAGGATCTTTTATGTCCACCTGAGAGGGCAGACGGGGCCTTGGTTTAATGTCTCATCTGAAAGACAGTGCAGCACTCCCTCAGTACTGTACTGGAGTGTCGGCCTAGATTATATGCTCAAGTCTCTGGAGTGGGGCTCAAATCCTAACTCAGAGGCGAGAGTGTTACTCACTGAGCCACAGCTAACACCACATGAAATGGAGAACAAGGTCATATTGACCTAACCCGCCCGGTGGAAATCTCTCATTTTACAGCCTGCCCAATTTAGCTCTTCTGACATACAAATATACAAAATTCATAGGCAGGAAAAGACCAGCTGGTCCATCAAGCCTGCCTCACACCATGATGGCTGGAGCATCACAGCACCACACCAGCTGGCAATGTATTCCAGAGGCTCACTACTCCATTGAGGTCAACACTTGCACAGGTGTGTAAATCGGGCGGCCGATCTGATCCGATCCTGCCGGACAGGTTAGATTAGAATTACACTTGTTTCTACCTTTCATTGTAAGATACTTCCCAGGATGAGATTTCTGCCTTTCTCTGACTGTGCGCCTGACTTTAGCCTGTGCCAGTGTAGTCTGGCTTCGTATCTCCAGGGCAGTCAAAGAAAATTAATCTAAATAAAGAAATTAAAAATAGGGCCAGAAAGAGTGTTACCTAAATTATAAATTCCCCTCTAAACATCATACTAACACAGGCAAGCACAGCGCCACTAGTGCCTAGTGTTGCTATGATGCACCTGTCAGGAAATATGGCCGCCTGTATTTCTACCCCTGCCCACTTGAGTTACTTTAAACGGGCAGGTGTAGTAATAGAGCTGGCCATATTTAGAATACTATTTATTATCACTTTAAAAAGCTTTCTTACGATGCAAGGAAATTTGTTCTGCCCTCCCCAAAACTACTTATTTCCAGTTATTTATTTTATTACATTATTCCAAATTCCCATTCACAGTATCATAGCAGGTACAGCACAGGAGGAGGCCATTTGGTCCACTGTGTCTGTGCCAGCTCTTTGTAAGAGCTATCCAATTAGTCCCATTCCCCTGCTCTTTCCCCATAGCCCTGTAATTTTTTTTCCCTGCAAGTATTTATTCAATTCCCTTCTGAAAGTTACTATTAAATGCTTCCACCACCCTTTCAGGCAGTGCATTCCAGATCATTACAACTCGCTGCATAAAAAAATGTTTCCTCGTGTTGCCCCTGACTCTTTTGCCGATCACCTTAAATCTGTGTTCTCTGGTTACTGACCCTTCTGCCACTGGAAACAGTTTCTCCTTATTTCCTCTATCAAAACCTTTCATGATTTTGAACACCTCTGTCAAATTTCCCCTTAATCTTCTCTGTTCTAAGTGGAACAACCCCAGCTTCTCCAGTCTCTCCACATAACTGAAGTCCCTCATCCCTGGTACCATTCCAGTAAATCTCTTCTTCACCCTCTCTAAGGCCTTGACATCTTTTCTGAAGTGTGGTGCCCAGAATTGAATACAATACTCCAGCTGAGACCTAAACAGTGTTTTATAACGATTTAGCATAACTTCCTTGCTTTAGTACTCTATGCTTCCTTTGATAAAGCCAAGGATCCCATATGCTTTTTTAATTGCCTTCTCAACTTGTCCTGCCACCTTCAAAGATTTGTGTACACACACCCCAAGGTCTCTCTGTTCCTGGACCCCCTTTAAAATTGTACCATTTAGTTTATATTGCCTCTCCTCATTCTTCCTACCAAAATTTATCACTTCACACTTCTCGGCGTTAAATTTCATCTGCCATGTGTCTGCCCAGTTCACCAGTCTGTCTATGTCTTCCTGTTACTATCCTCCACATTGTTTACTACATTCCCGAGTTTCGTGTCATCTGCAAACTTTGAAATTATGCCCTATATACCTAAATCCAGGTCATTCGTATACATCAAAAAGCCACCTGGGGAACACCACTGCATAATTCCCTCCAGTCTGAAAAACAACTGTTCACCATTACACTAACATTATGGTGTTGCGTTATTTGCTTCAAGTGGAAATAATTTATTTATTTCTTTATTCCCTCCTCCCTTTCCTTTCTCCTTTTTCTCATTCATTTACCTGATTTTAAAGCATGTTTCATTTCTCACCCTCGCTTCCCACAGTGGATCTATAGTTCCTACTGAAGCAGGGACCTTGGAGATTTCTCCAATAACCAGCATCTGAACAGGTTGGGATTTGCCATGGTTCAGACTGGCGACTGGCTGACCGACTCTATCTGCAATGTCAGGAGTTAGCGTCAAAGTACCTCATTAACATTCCCCTTTGCTTTGACTCAAATATCGTTCTCCTCAGTGACAGATTAAACAGTTCATCCCAAGCAACTCACTCAGAATTTTAATTTGATGGCTTAAACTATACAAAGCACTGAAAAAAATGAAAGCTTCTTATTTTTTTAGTTTTTTCCTCCACTTGCACCTGAAACCTGTTATTTGCAAATTTTCTGCCTGGCTGTCATGCTGCATTCTGGGTATTATAGTTGCACAGCAGTAGAGGGAAATTACAACTTCCATGATGCCCCTCCCCCCCACACACAATTGACCAATGGAAATTATAAATCTGCAGCATCTAAGAGCTGGATTGATAGGGGATGTAGTGCATGGAGCAGTGGATGAGGCTAGTGGTGCAGTTGGTAGGAGATGCCACTTGACAGTTGACCTCACGCATCTTGACCACTCATGTCAAAGCATTGAATTTCTTCCCGCACTGCATCCATGTTCATGGTGCTGTGCGCCTTGCATTTGACTTTGTCCCCTACTGCCTCCCACTGCTTCTTGAGCATATGTCTGGAGGTCCTCTTGCCCCCTGTGGATAAGGATGCCCCTCCTTCTGTGCACCTCTTACACCAAAGCCTCTAGTGCATCATCTGAGAACCTTGGTGCATGCTGTCTCGCAGGTCTGGTACAAATTCAGATCGGCAGATTGGTGAGGTCTAGCATGCAGGTTGGAGGATGTGGGATTTAGTAGTGGGCAACATTTATTCAATGCTTTACCATAACTCAACAATTTATAAACCAAGGGACAGGACCTGCATCTGTGTTTTATGTGTGCGATGGCTGATCTCCGTTCAGACTCTGTGCGGAGCCTTATCATATATTTTGAAAATAAGAGGTGCAGTCCACCTTTAAGAGGTGCAGGCTGTTTTTAAGCCACTCCCGATATCAGGGGCCCCCCTGCTGGTGAGAAGCCACTCAACAGCGCAGCTCGTCCTGTTTGCTCGCCACGATCAGGTAAATGACCAGGCTGCATGAATCTCTCATGCTGCTTGCATCTCAACGACAGGTTAATCGCGCACCGCGACCCCCGCGCCCGGCTTCGGGCCTTATCGAATTTAACTCTCTGTTAATTTTGAAGCATAACATATGAGGCTGAATATGAGGCAATCAGCATCAAGCAAGAATGATCCGTAGACGGGGATCTGTTGGTGCTGAAGCAATAGATCCCAGTATCGTTAGGGGAGTGGAGACTGTTGATGGTGCCCATCTCACCCGAGTAGATTCCCTTATTGTGGCTCACACATTTCTTACACAGGTTACCACAACCGGAAGCTTCTGTTATCCCTTTCACTGTACCCCATCCAACTCCCCACCCTTTCAGTGAGCCACTGTACCCCATCAAACTCTCCACCCTTTCACACACTGTACCCCATCCAACTCCCCACCCTTTCACACAGACACTGTACCCCATCAAACTCTCCACCCTTTCACACAGACACTGTACCCCATCCAACTCCCCACCCTTTCACACAGACACTGTACCCCATCCAACTCCCCACCCTTTCACACAGACACTGTACCCCATCAAACTCTCCACCCTTTCACACAGACACTGTACCCCATCCAACTCCCCACCCTTTCACACAGACACTGTACCCCATCAAACTCTCCACCCTTTCACACAGACACTGTACCCCATCCAACTCCCCACCCTTTCACACAGACACTGTACCCCATCAAACTCTCCACCCTTTCACACAGACACTGTACCCCATCCAACTCCCCACCCTTTCACACAGACACTGTACCCCATCAAACTCTCCACCCTTTCACACAGACACTGTACCCCATCCAACTCCCCACCCTTTCACAAAGACACTGTACCCCATCAAACTCTCCACCCTTTCACACAGACACTGTACCCCATCCAACTCCCCACCCTTTCACAGAGACACTGTACCCCATCAAACTCCCCATCCTTTCACACAGACACTGTACCCCATTAAACTCCCCATCCTTTCACACAAATACTGTACCCCATCAAACTCCCTACCCTTTCACACAGACACTGTACCCCATCAAACTCTCCACCCTTTCACACAGACACTGTACCCCATGCAACTCCCCACCCTTTCACACAGACACTGTACCCCATCAAACTCTCCACCCTTTCACACAGACACTGTACCCCATCAAACTCTCCACCCTTTCACACAGACACTGTACCCCATGCAACTCCCCACCCTTTCACACAGACACTGTACCCCATCCAACTCCTAATATCCATCCTATAATGGGCTGCCCAGAACTGCATGCAGTACTGTGTTAGACTAGTATGCACACCTTCCAGGTCACTGGATTTACTGAACTATCCTGTAATATAAATCCACTTAAATTTCAAACAGTATGGCTGGTTTTACAACAGTACTGCCCAATAGAAATTGCTGACTGGCCACAGGTATAGTACAATGACACTGTTTAACCGCATGCACTAATTTTAGTAGAAGGTACCTTAATACACTCACATAATGGTAAATGTACTTCACGTGTATACTTACTTAACAAACATCCACCACTATTCAATAACCAAGGAGGTGACACACTCAGAATAATCGAAAAACATTTACACACTTTGCTTTTTGTCTTATCATTTTACTAAGAAACGTAGAAAAGTTTAATGTACACATTGATACATGGTGCAAGTATGAGTGTTGAGGTCACATGACCATGGACACTGTCTTTTTTACTTACTAATCAGAATTGCAATCAGCCACCCGTGGCTAGTAGCTAACATATTGGACAACTGCTTTACAACATTTATGAAATTTGGTGTGGGGCAAGTCGGTACACCTCTGGACAGACAACACTACAGTACTATGTTTTGGATCAGGCTGGAGCACTGTCAAACCCTCTGGCAGAATGCAATACAATCGTCCATTAGAACCTGAATCCTGCAGTGACGTTCTCGGCACAATATCTAGCCAGGGTAATCAACCATGACTGAAGACACCCTCAGCTGATAGATTGCCCACCCAAATTGAGTGCTAGATCCATTCCAAGGTGATCTAGGACATCTTTGAGATCTGGTGTTACACAAAGGTAAATCTCTTTGCATCATTGTACAATCACTGATTACCCTGCTCTTGAATGGTCGATCAGTTAACTTAGTCAACTAGTTAAGAGGAAATCAGCTAGTAACTATTTGCCTGCAAGAGCACACAAAAGAGAATTAGTAGAGAGTGAATGGTTAGAAACAAGTCATCAAAAACATGAAGATTAATTGCTTTTCATTTGTGCTTGCAAATGATATCATTAATCTGACGGGCATTTATGGGTATTTTAAAAATGTATGTTTAAATTACACAGTATAACCAGCACTCAAAAACACTGAGGTTCATCATTCTCTCAAATGTTCTTCATCCAGTAGTTAAATTATGCAACACAGTTGTCAGCATGAGCTTCCATCCTTCGTCCAGAGAATTGAAGGGATATGGGGATTAAACTAGAATCTAATTTCTGAGTACCAGAGATACTATCACTTCAGTGGCTCAGTAATCAGAAATGTGATAGTATTAACCAATAATCATTAGGTTAATTAGGTTATCCTTCCCTGTCATGATGTAAATCAGTATATAGAATAATGGGGCCAATTCTATTCTATTCTATCCTCTATCTTGATGCAAACCATGTTTTGTGTTGGTTATACACACGCCTTGTTCTTAAAAATACTTTTCAAACAAATATTAATAATGAAACTTTCTTTAAATGGCAAGGGCTCTCTTTAAGCTGAATCAAAATGTTTAACATTTTAAGTCCAGGAGTGAAGGATTAGCCACTTCACTTGCCCAAGTAGACTTTATCCACTTCCTGTATCTTGCAGAATGTGAAATGATGGTGTCAGGGTCTACATAACGTGAAACTTAATGTGAAACAAATGAAGCGGTTTTTGTCTGATTTAGTTTGGTAGTGGTCCCTTTAATTCAGTCACAATATTTAAGGAGTTTAACAACCAGCTGCATTCAAAATATCCCAGCCTAACTCTGTACAATATTTGCCGCTATCTGCCTGAGAAGAGGAGGCAAGCCACATTTAAACAAAAACATACTGGGGTAGATTTTCAACTTGCCACCCAGGTGTAAAACTGGTGTTTCAGATCATCTGTTGATTATAGAAACCGCCTGATTTTCATTTCAATCGAAATTGCTGAAAATCAAAATCAGGTGGTTTCTATAATGGGTGCCCAATTCGCAAAACCAGTTTTACACTTGGGTGACAAATTGAAAATCTACCCCACGGTGTGATTTGCTCAGTTATATATATGTCTGGTAGTTACTTTTGAGTTTAGCTTATAGTTATTCAAATACAAACAGCAATAGCAATGTTTGGGGAGTAGTTAATTAGCCTGGAATGTTTAAATCAGTTGAGTCAGTTTGCAACTTTTGAAGAGATAGGTCAAGCCATTTCATTCCCACAGTTGCTAAGACTTTAAGAAAAGAATAACTCTGTATATAAAGGTAACTATAAAATAATAATTTAGCATAGAGATTGTGAACATTTATAGTTTTGCTTTTGTGAAAAGTTGGTATAGTAAATACACATGTTTTCTATTGCTGTTATATACTCGCTTGCTCATGTATTGTTCAATAACTTCGCTTGATAGTTAAACTCTGAAGTGAGGTCTGATGGTTTTACTTTATTTTGAAGATCTAAGAAAGTGCCTGTGGTGGCACAGGATAGGCCCAGTGGCCAAAGAAAATTTTAAAGGTTTTTTTGTTCATTATCCTGGACACAAAACCAAAACCTGCCTAGGTATCGAGTCCAATATAGATACCTTCAGGCCATAAAAAGCAAAGAACTCGCATGAGATTAATCTAAAATAAAGAAGCTAAAGTATCTCGGATACAAAGAACATAGGAGCAGAAGTAGGCCATATGGCCCCTCGAGCCTGCTCTGCTATTCAATAAGATCATGGCTGATCTTCTACCGTAACTCCACTTTTCCACTCGATCCCCATATCCCTTGATTCCCTTAGAGTCCAAAAATCTATCGGTCTCAGCCTTGAACATACTCAACGACTGAGCATCCACAGCCCTCTGGGGTAGAGAATTCCAAAGATTCACACCCTTCTGAGTGAAGAAATTTCTCCTCGTCTCAGTCCTAAATGGTCGACCCCTTATCATGAGACTGCCCATTGTTCTAGATTTTCCAGCCGGGGAAACAGCTTCTCAGCATCTACCCTGTCAAGCCCTCTCAGAATCTTATAGGTTTCAATGAGATCACCTCTCATTCTTCCAAACTCCATAGAATATAGGCCCATTCTACTCAATCTCTCCTCATAGGACAACCGTCTCATCCCAGGGCAGGAAAGGCCCAAAAACAAACAGCCACATTTGAATATAATTTCCATACAGCAGCCACTTGGGGTAATGTTTAGTGTCTGCTGTCTGGGACACTGAAATAACAAATTCATCATAAGGACAATCTATCTCTGAGCAGTGGTGGTCGCACAGTGTCCATGGCATCACAGAGCTTGTACTGGGTGGAATCTCTGTATTTTTATGTAGGTGATGCAGCATGAATTGGGATACACGTGTAATCTGTTCCTCAATACATTCAGTTCTCTTTTTATTTTGTTTTACAGCAACATTGAAGCCCATACTTCATTCAGTCATCTGAATGTCGTGCATAGAACCTCAGATAAAGAACAGGAAGCCCTCCAATAGAGTTGGCACCTTATGCTGTGTCGAGAACAAGAAGCATATGTTTGTTGTGTAGTGAATTATGAATCATACTGCAGTGAAAATGATTTAGAACAGACCCCTCTGAATATAAAGGAAGCTCTGAAGAGAGTTCTGATAATAAATTATCCTAATGGTCATTAATTTCCAAATTTGGAATAATCCAGTCTGCCTTGTCAAAATGTGTCTAGGAAGGTGATATTTTAAACGTTGGAGCTTCAATAATTAGCTTCCACTGCACCTACTAAACAACAGGCTAAGTTTGAGTTAGGCCTTCTGTCTGAATTCCCAAATGTTTTTGGGGAGCTAATGACCACATGCATGACCATGGGTTTTCTCTCTAAAACCCAGGAGATTATCCATCACACAACACATTACCAGTTGATTAGAGAAGCTTAAGCATCCAGAGGGGAACCTCACTGAAGTATATGAGATATTAAATGACAGTTTGGTAAAATTTACAGCTAAGCCTAATAGGAGCCCAGGTCAGGAAATCAGGCCGGGAAGTCGGCCTACCTGTTTGTAGCCTTAGTGATTTTCTCACCATCAAAATGATGTCAAGTCCACCATCAAGGTCACAATGTCAAGTCCACTATTCCCAGTATGATAGTCTATTCAGCGCTATCCCAGCTGATATATTCAACTACTGCTGGCCACTCTGTGCTTATTTATGGTTTCTGTCATGTGCCTATGAAGAAAGTGGCTGGTTAGTTTTGTTCCCTTTGTGTAGCAGTGCAGTATCAGTAGGTCGAAACTTGTTAATGATGGCTTTTAGTGTCCTTCACTCCCATAGAGCCCCGCCATGCCATTTATAATATTTACACCATGCCAATAATAGAGGTGCC
Source organism: Heptranchias perlo (assembly GCF_035084215.1). NCBI lineage: Eukaryota > Metazoa > Chordata > Chondrichthyes > Hexanchiformes > Hexanchidae > Heptranchias > Heptranchias perlo. Next base: position 49,454,170 of record NC_090345.1, on the reverse strand, counting down.
ATTGAAAGGACGCTTGAACTCTACAAAGGGTGTTTCCAATTTGTAACTACAGCGGGTATCAGTGCTGAGAAGTTGTGCAGTACTTTGCAGACATGCTGGATATTGCTGATAGAGTAGAGTCTGTTGGGGCAACAAACTTCACTGAGATTATACTGGCAGATCCTAACAACAACCAGGCCAAGAACGTCTGGGAACAGTTTATTCAGGATGCTCTGGAGCAATGGCTCAGGAAGTTTTTCAAAGTTGAGTTACATAAGAAATGCTGACACAAAACACGCAGCTGAACAAAGGGAGACCACACACCTTCATCAGAGTCTTTATCTTTCTCTGAAGGCGCAGTCTCCGCACACCACCGGCACCAGGCCACGATCTTGGGTAACGTAATCACATGAGGGACAACCAGCTCTTTAAGCAGTTTTGTGATATCCTGGGATTGTGACATCAGGGCATCTCCCACTTAATCTCTTCCTGATGCAAGCCCTGCCCCTAAGTTTCAGTTGTTATTTTGACAAATAAAGACGGCTTGAGGGGTAAAAAGGGTCGGTAAGGACTTTGGTGAAGGTCAGGAGAGCATGCAGGGTGTGGAAGATGCTGCTTAGAGGAAAGATGAAGATTGTCCCGCAGGTAAGGAATCTCTTTCTCTTCTTTAGTATTCCAATACTTTCCTGGGCGGCCTCCCACCTTGCTCCCTCCATAAACTTGAGCTCACACAAAACTCTGCTGCCCATATCCTAACTCACACCAAGTCCCGTTCACCCATCACCCCTTGTCCTCGCTGATCTACATTGGCTCCAAGTCTGGCAATGCCTTGATTTTAAAGTTCTCACCCTTGTTTTCATGGCCTCGCTCCCCATATCTCTGTAATCTCCTCCAGCCCTACAACCCTCCGAGATCTTTGCGCTCCTCCAATTCTGGCCTCTTGCGCATCCCCGATTTAAATCACTCCACCACAACCTTCTCTGCTCTAAGGTGAACAACCCCAGCTTCTCCAGTCTCTCCACATAACTGAAGTCCCTCATCTCTGGTACCATTCTAGTAAATCTCTTCTGCACCCTCTCTAAGGTCTTCACATCCTTCCTAAGGTGTGGTGCCCGGAATTGGACACAGTACTCCAGCTGGGGCCTAACTAGTGATTTATAAACATTTGGCATAATTTCCTTGCTTTTGTACTCTATGCCTCTATTTATAAAGCCAAGGATCCCATATGCATTTTTAACAGCCGTCTCATCTTTTCCTGCCACCTTCAAAGACTTGCGTACATGCACCCCCAGGTCTCTCTGTTCCTGTACCCCCTTTAAAATTCTACCATTTAGTTTATATTGCTTCTCATTCCCACCAAAATAAATGTGTTCACACTTCTCTGCGTTAAATTTTATCTGCCATGTGTCTGCCCATTTCACCAGTCTGTCCGTCCTCCTGAAGTCTGTTACTATCCACCACATTATTTACTACATTCCCGAGTTTCGTGTCATCTGCAAACTTTGAAACCTGACCCATGGGGAACCCCACTATATACTTTCCTCCAGTCTGAAAAACACCACCACTCTCTGCTTTCTGTCCCTTAGCCAATTTCATATCCACGCTGCCACTCCCCTTTTAATCCCATGGGCTTCAATTTTGCTAACAAGCCTATTATGTGATACTTTATCAGAAGCCTTTTGAAAGTCCATATACACAACATCAACCATACTACCCTCATTAACCCTCTCCGATACTTCATCAAAGAAGTCAATCAAGTTTGCTGGTATTACTGCCACATGCACATATAATGAGCTCAGTTTCAGCCAAAGGACAGCCTTTTCATCCAGGATATTAACATCTATAAAGACACATATACAACCATATACGTGTAGATAAAGGTACATACACATATATCCAACAACAACTTACATTTATGTGCACCCCAATACTTACGGGAAGGTGGGGAGGAAATGGAGGCGACTGTCAGTGGCCGGGAAACCCGGAAAAACGGGAAAGGTGGATTTTTGAATTTTATTGCCCCGTTTCCTGCCCGGCAACCAGCCAGACTGACGGGCGATAAAGCCTATTGGAGAAGGCAGCAGCTGCAGATCAGAGAGGGGGGAGGGAGAGATCGGATCGCCGTGGGGGGCTGGGCGATCGGGGTGGGGGGCTGGCTGATTGCTGGCAGGTTAGATTGGGGGGCTGGGGGTGAAGCACTCCTGCTGCTCCTGGCCCACAAGCAGTGCTGGAAAAGCACTTACCTGCTGGATCCGTTGGTTCTCACCTCCCTTTAGGTGCTGGATTTCCCCCCGGAAACCCGTGCTGGAGGCATTAAATTCAAATGGCTGACAAAATCTGAGGCACGGAGCCTCAATTAAATCTTATAATTACTGACCCGCCTCTCGAAGCCAGGTTACTCGCCCAGCCACCAACCCACCCCGGTTAAACCGGTAGTAGGTGTGTTCGCGTACGGTTGGGGTGGGGTTTCCTATTTTTAAGAATTTAACCCCCTCCCCGCCACTGTCCAGCCCATCCTGAGGGGATTAAAACTCCTCCCATAGTGTCTTTAACATAGAAAAGCATCCAAAACACTTCACAAAGAAGTAAGGAAAAACGCATGCTGAGCCAAAGAAGGAGATATTAGGAAAGGTGACTGAAAGCTTGGTCAAAGAGGTGGGTTTTAAGGAGGGTCTTAAAAGAGGAGAGAGAGGCGGAGATACAGAAGGGTTTAAAGAGGGAATTCCAAAGCATGTCACCCAGATTGAAAGTACGGTCGCTGATGGTGGGATGAAGCTGGGAGCAGAGATACACAAGAGGCCAAAGGCTAAATTCGGGGACCAACATCTTGCGCCCCAAGGATATTGGGTTGGACCATTTTTCAGGTGTCCCTCGCGGCTGCCTAAAACAGGCATTAGAACCCTTTCATATGTAAATGAGCGGCCTGATGCCTGTTTTAGGCCCCCTTTGCTAAAATGGATATCACAGAGCTGAGCAGGAGCCGGGCCTGTTTCCCTCGGGAATCTTAAGCAGTCGCTGCAGCCTAAGCAGCGCCCGTCACTAAAAGGTACATTTTTTAGAACAAAAAATGTTGCTTTGGAGCCAGGAGATGCAGGTGAGCTCCCTCCAAATCCACAGTGCACAATGTTTCTGTATGGGGACCAGTTATTAATGAAGCCCCGTGGGGATCGGTGTGGAGCTGTTCTTTTCATCATCATTATCAATGGTCTGGAGGCAGGTGTTGAGGGAACTGTCTGCAAATTCACGGCTGATACAAAGATATGGTAGATGGATTGCAGTCAGATCAAGATATGATGGGGAAAGGCCCCGTATCTGGCAGATGTCTTTTAATATAGATAAATGTAGTGTTATGCACTTGGTTAGGGACAACGCCAAGCATTTATAAACCATGCAGGGTTGCATGCTGAAGCTTGCTGAATGGTAGAAGAAGCTGGGGGCTATAGTGCATCATTCATTGAAGGTCCATGACCCAGTGTTGCAAGGCTATTGCAAAAGTTATTAAACCTTATTAAAAGTTATTACAAGTTATTATTTGCAATAGTATTGCATAGATTGTTGGGATATAATGCCAGGATGATTAAATACAAAATAAGAAATACCAATGGTTCAGAGGATGGCCACTAGATTGATACCTAGTTTAAAGGCCTTTGGTTGTCACGATAAACATAGAGAGATCATTCTAGAAAACTATAGACTTCAAGGAGATTTGGTTGAGGTCTTTACAATAATGAAATGATTAGATTCAATCCATGTGGATAGACTATTTGAGTTAGATAGGTGAGGGAGGACCAGGGGATATAAGAATAAGTTATAAAAGCATAGATGTTAGGAGGCACTTATTTTTGCAGTCGTTGACCTCTGAAACAAGCTGCCAGTTCACATAGTGAGTGCATATTCACTAGAAGCATTCAGAAGGGAGCTGGTTGGGCAAGGTCCTGAATGTGGCGACATAGCACAGAAACAAGCCTTTCGGTCCAGTTTGTCTATGCCGACGTTTATGCTCCACAAGAGCCTCTGCGCGCCCCTCTTCATCTAACCCTATCAACATACCCTTCTAGTCCTTTCTCCCTCATGTACTTATTTAGCTTCCCATTAAATGCATCTATGCTATTTGCCTCAACTACTCCTTATGGTAACACGTTTCATATTCTTACCACTTTTTGGGTAAAGAAGTTTCTCATGAATTCCCTATTGTATTTATTAGCAACTATTTTATATTTATAACCTCTAGTTTTGGAAACTCCCACAAGTGGAAACGTTTTCTCTATGTCTACCCTGTCAAACTCTTTCATTATCTTAAACACCTCTATCAGGTCACCCCTCAGCCTTCTCATTTCTAGAGAAAAGTGCCCCAGCATGTTCAGCCTTTCCTGATAAGTTTATCCTTTCAGTTCTGGTATCATCCTTGTGAATCTTTTTTGCACTTTCTCCAATGCCTCTATATCTTTTTTATAATATGGAGACCAGAACTGTGCACAGTATCCAAGGTTCTCTACAAGTTTAACATAACTTCTCTCCTTTCTAATTTTATCCCTCTATAAATGAACCCCAGTGCTTCGTTTGCTTTTTTATGGCCTTATTAACCTGCTACTTTTAGTGATTTGTGTATCTGCACCCCTAGATCCCTTTGCTCCTCTACCCCATTTAGATTCTTATTATCCAAGCAATAGGTGGCCTCCTTACTCACACTTATCTATATTGAAATTAATTTGCCAATTACATGTCCATCCTACATGTTTATTAATGTCTTCCTGTATTTTGTTGCATTCTTCCTTTGTATTAACTACATCTCCCAATTTGGTGTCGTCTACAATTTTGAAATTGTACTTCCGATTCCCGAGTCCAAATCATTAATATAAATTGTGAACAGCAGTGGTCCCAGCACCAATCCCTGTGGAACATCACTTCCCACCTTTTGTCAGTCTGAGTAGAAACACTTAACTCCTACTCTCTGTTTTCTGTTTTGTAGCCAGCTTGCTATCCATTCTGATACCTGTTCCTGACTCCTTATGCTCTGACCTTAGTCACAAGTCTACTATGTGGTACCTATCGAAGGCCTTTTGAAAATCCAAATATATTACATCTACTGCATTACCCTTGTCTACTCTTTCTGTTACTTCTTCAAAGAATTCAATAAAGTTGGTCAAGCATGACTTTCCCTTCTGAAATCTGTGCTGACTACTGTCTTATATTTTCGTTTTCTAGATGTTTTTCTATCACATCTTTAAGTAAAGATTCCATTATCTTTCCCACCACCCATTATCTTTCCTACAACATATAGAAGCTAGATGGGGTATTGGGGATGTATCACCCAGTAACCATGATCTCCTGGTTTTATCACCTTTGGGAGTCGGAGAGGAATTTCCTAGAGGTTCTTTTTCAAAATTGGCCGAAGGTTTTTTCTCTTTCTTTGCATCTGCCAGGAGACTATGCAGCTGGTGGGTGGGGAATGCGGATGGGGATGATGCTGTGCAGAACTTACACCATGACAGTATATGACCAGCTTCACCTATCCTTCATTTTTGTATGATTGTACATCAGACTCCTTATTCTCAACTGCATCCTCTGGCTTCTTTCTGCTCTGTGTCTCACCACAAGTCAATTCCTCATAGAGTCATAGAGTCATAGAGTTATACAGCACGGATAGAGGCCCTTCGGCCCATCGTGTCCGCGCCGGCCATCAGCCCTGTCTACTCTAATCCCATATTCCAGCATTTGGTCCGTAGCCTTGTATGCTATGGCATTTCAAGTGCTCATCCAAATGCTTCTTGAATGTTGTGAGGGTTCCTGCCTCCACAACCCTTTCAGGCAGTGAGTTCCAGACTCCAACCACCCTCTGGGTGAAAAAGTTCTTTCTCAAATCCCCTCTAAACCTCCCGCCTTTTACCTTGAATCTATGTCCCCTTGTTATAGAACCCTCAACGAAGGGAAAAAGCTCCTTAGTATCCATCCTATCTGTGCCCCTCATAATTTTGTACACCTCAATCATGTCCCCCCTCAGCCTCCTCTGCTCCAAGGAAAACAAACCCAATCTTCCCAGTCTCTCTTCATAGCTGAAGCGCTCCAGCCCTGGTAACATCCTGGTGAATCTCCTCTGCACCCTCTCCAAAGCGATCACATCCTTCCTGTAGTGTGGCGACCAGAACTGCACACAGTACTCCAGCTGTGGCCTAACCAGTGTTTTATACAGCTCCATCATAACCTCCTTGCTCTTATATTCTATGCCTCGGCTAATAAAGGCAAGTATCCCATATGCCTTCTTTACCACCTTATCTACCTGTTCCGCCGCCTTCAGGGATCTGTGAACTTGCACACCAAGATCCCTCTGACCCTCTGTCTTGCCTAGGGTCCTCCCATTCATTGTGTATTCCCTTGCCTTGTTAGTCCCTCCAAAGTGCATCACCTCGCACTTTTCATCAACACTCACTGTACTTTTGCTGACCGAGGGTATTAAACTTCTTTCGACACTACAAAGGCAATGTGTGGGGTTATGTCGGTCCCATTCACAGCCACCTCCTTCCATATGGCTCGTACTGTTGCATGTGATGTCTTTTTCTCTAATATTTTAACTATTGCATCCTTCCTGTCTCTAATCTGTGCCAGCAGCACTTCCACATCATTGCACCAGGCTTAGTCCCCCGCATGATGATAATCCAAGACTGCGGGCCATGAGGGAGTGTTTGCGCTGTGCGTTGTTTAAACTGCAGGGAGTGTTAGCACTGTGTGTTGTTCGAACTGTGGGGAGTGTTAGCACTGTGTGTTGTCTGAACTGTGGGGAATGTTAGAGCTGTGCGTTGTTAGAACTGCGGGGACTGTTAGTGCTGTGTGTTGTTAGAACTGTGGGGACTGTTAGCACTGTGTGTTGTCTGAACTGTGGGGACTGTTAGTGCTGTGTGTTGTCTGAACTGCGGGGACTGTTAGTGCTGTGTGTTGTCTGAACTGTGGGGACTGTTAGTGCTGTGTGTTGTCTGAACTGTGGGGACTGTTAGTGCTGTGTGTTGTCTGAACTGCGGGGACTGTTAGCACTGTGTGTTGTCTGAACTGTGGGGACTGTTAGTGCTGTGTGTTGTCTGAACTGCGGGGACTGTTAGTGCTGTGTGTTGTCTGAACTGTGGGGACTGTTAGTGCTGTGTGTTGTCTGAACTGCGGGGACTGTTAGTGCTGTGTGTTGTCTGAACTGTGGGGACTGTTAGTGCTGTGTGTTGTCTGAACTGCGGGGACTGTTAGCACTGTGTGTTGTCTGAACTGCGGGGACTGTTAGTGCTGTGTGTTGTCTGAACTGCGGGGACTGTTAGTGCTGTGTGTTGTCTGAGCTATGGGATAGTTAGCACTTTGTATTATCTGAATTGTGGGGAATATTAATGCTGTGCATTATCTGAACTTTGGAGTGTGTTAGCGCTGTGCATTGTTTGAAATGTGTGGAGTTTCAGCGCTGTGTATTGTCTGAACTGTAAAGAATGTTAGCACTGTGCATTGTTTGAGATGTGGGGAATGTCAGCACTGTGCATTATCAGAAATGTTGGGATCATTAGCACTGTGTGCTATCTCAACTGTGGTTAGCATTTTGCGTTGTCTGAACTGTGGGAAGTTTTAGCACTGTGTGTTGTCTGAATTGTGGGGAGTTTTAGCACTGTGTGTTGTCTGAATTGTGGGGAGTTTTAGCACTGTGTGTTGTCTGAATTGTGGGGAGTGTTAGCACTGTGTGTTGTCTGAAACTGAGAATGAGCATAAGATAGTTAATACACTAAATAAATACTTCCTGCAAGTATTCACCAGGGAGGCCCTGCACACAGTGCCCTCCATAATTAGTATTAATCCAAGTTGAATTAACAGCTTCAACATAAATGAGAAGGTCATCCCAGACAGACAAAAAGGGTTCAAAACAAATACATTCTCAGATTTGATTGTGTTTATCCTAAGGCCTTAAGAAAGATAAGGGGTGAGATTTATGATATGTTAACAGTAATTATCAGGAAATTAATGGATGTTGATTGTAAACAGGTGTGGAGCATAAACACCTGCATGGACCAGTTGGGCCGAATGGCCAGTTTCTGTGCTGTAAAATTCTAAGTAATTCTATGTAATGTCCCACTGAAGGCTCAGACTGGGGCCTTCAGCAGGTAAGTGCTGGAGGCCAGGCTGAGGGAGAGGAGTCCATTGCAAGGGCCTGTCCCTTCACGGCCATTACTGCCACTTCCAGTGCCTACTGCCACCTACCCCATGGGGCTGCAGTAAGCGATGTAACACAGGCAGATGGGAGGGAAATCTGCCAGGAATCCAAGCCATGCCCTCCTCAAGTAAGCAGATTTTCCCTGTTACTGTCGCAACAAAGGGTTGCTAGTCCTTCAACAATAACTTCCGCGTGATTTGGGCCCGAGTCGTCATTCAACAAAAAGTTTTAATATTGATTTACAACAGAATTTTACTATAGCTGTCTTCAACATTACATTAAATGACAAGCAATTAATACAACCTGGTTTTCCCCGTGGACTCAAGGTGATCAGACCCCGTAGGCTGCCTCTCGGCTACGGACTTCCGACTGTCCCGAGAGCTCTAACTTTTGGGAGGGAGCATGCCCTATCTTTATACTATTTGGCTGATTTGTTCTGCACGTAAGCATCTCTATCCTTATCGCCTAGTTGTTAATTATCCTGCCAGGCTGATGCAATGTTGGTAACCTATTTAAAATGTACAAATGAACATTGGCCCAGAATTTCCTTATGTCACTCTATGAAATTGTCATTTTAAGGATTGACAATGAGCCTGAGGATGACTGGGAAACATTAAGAATGACTATTGGGGATGACAAACTGTAAATTCAGTAAATGAAGTGTACAGGAGGACAAGGGAGTTGTAATGATAAATAATGAGCAGAGTGCGGAGTGGTGACTGAATGTAGAAATGATGCAAATAAGTTAGAAGGGAAATGGATGACTTAACTGTCCTAAAGATAAAGCACTAGAGAAAAGTAGTCATAGAATCATAGAAAATTTATGGCACAGAAGGAGGCCATTCGTGTCCTCACCGGCTGAGAAACGAGCCACCCAGCCTAATCCCACTTTTCTGCATTTGGTCCTAGCCCTGCAGGTCACAGCTCTTCAGGTGCACATCCAGGTATTTTTTAAATGAGTTGAGGGTTTCTGCCTCTAGCACCCTCTCAGGCAGTGAGTTCCAGACCTCCACCACCCTCTGGGTGAAATTTTTTTCCTCATTTCCACTCTAATCCTTCTACCAATCACTTTAAATCTACGCCCCCTGGTTACTGACCCCTCCACTAAGGGAAATAGGTCCTTCCTATCCACTCTATCGAGGCCCCTCATAATTTTGTACACCTCAATCAAATCACCCCTCAACCTCCTCTGTTCCAAGGAAAACAACCCCAGCGTATCCAATCTGTCATCATAGCTAAAATTCTCCAGCCCTGGCAACATCTCGTAAATCTTCTCTGCACCCTCTCTAGTGCAATTACATCCTTCCTGTAATGTGGTGACCAGAACTGTACACAGTACTCAAGCTGTGGCCTAACTAGTGTTTTATACAGTTTGAGCATAACATCCCTGCTTTTATATTCTATGCCTCAGCTAATAAAGGAAAGCATTCCATATGCCTTCTTAACCACCTTATCTACCTGTTCTGCTACCTTCAGGGGTCTGTGGACATGCACTCCAAGGTCCCTCACTTCCTCTACACCTCTCAGTATCCTCCCATTTATTGTGTATTCCCTTGCCTTGTTTGCTCTCCCCAAATGCATTACCTCACACTTCTCCGGATGAACTCCATTTGCCATTTTTCTGCCCATCTGACCAGTCCATTGATATCTTCCTGCAGGCTACAGCCTTCCTCCTCACTATCAACCACATGGCCTATCTTTGTGTCATCCGCAAATTTCTCAATCATGCCCCCTAGGTTTAAATCCAAGTCATTAATGTATACCACAAAAAGCAAAGTACCAAGCCCTGCGGCACCCCACAGGAAACAGCCTTCCAGTTGCAAAAACACCCGTCGACCATTATCCTTGCTTTCTGCCACTGAGCCAATTTTGGATCCAATTTGCCACATTCCCTTGGATCCCATGGGCCTTTACTTTTTTGACCAATCTACCATGTGGGACCTTGTCAAAAGCCTTGCTAAAATCCATGTAGACTACATCAATTGCGCTACCCTCATCGATCCTCCTTGTTACCTCCTCGAAAAATTCAATCAAGTTAGTCAGACACGACCTCCCCTTAACAAATCTGTGCTGACTGTCCTTGATTAGTCTATGCCTTTCTAAGTGACAGTTTATCTTGTCCCTCAGAATTGATTCCAATAATTTGCCCACCACCGAGGTTATGCTGACTTGCCTGTAATTACTCAGTCTATCCTTCGCTCCCTTTTTAAACAACAATACGTTAGCAGTCCTCCAATCCTCTGGCACTATGCCTGTATCCAGTGAAGTTTGGAAAATGATTGTTAAAGCCTCCGCTATTTCCTCCCTGGCTTCTTTTAACAGCCTGGGATACATTTCATCTGGCCCTGGTGATTTATCCACTTTCAAAGATGCTAATCCCCTTAATACTTCCTCTCTCACTATGTTCATCCCATGCAATATTTCACACTCCTCCTCCAACTTCAATCCCTGCATCATCCCTCTCCTTTGTGAAGACAGATGGAAAGTATTCATTAAGAACCATACTTACATCCTCCATCTCCACACATAGTTTACCTTTTTGGTCTCTAATAGGCCCTATTCTTTCCTTAGTTATCCTCTTGCTCTTAATGTATTTATAAAACATATTTGGGTTTTCTTTGATTTTACCTGCTAATATTTTTTCATGCCCTCTCTTTGCTTTCCCAATTTCCTTTTTAACTTCACCCCTGCTCTTTGTATACTCCTCTAAGCTTTCCGTAGTATTGAGTTCCCAGAGTCTATCATGGGCTTTCTTTTTCTGCCTTATCTTACCCAGAATGCTTCTTGACATCCAGGGGGCTCTAGATTTGGCAGCCCCTCCCTTTTTCTTTGTGGGAACATGTTTACCCTGAATCCCTTGAATCACCCCTTTGAATGTCTCCCACTGCTCTGACACTGATTTACCTTCAAGTAGCTGTTTCCAGTTTACTTCTGCTAAATCACTTCTCAGTTTAGTAAAATTGGCCTTTCCCCAATTGAAAACTTTAACTCCTGCTCTGTCTTTGTCCTTTTCCATAACTATGCTAAAATTAACTGTATTATGATCACTACCACCAAAATGCTCTCCCACTGCAACTTATTCCACCTGCCCCTCTTCATTTCCTAGAACTAAATCCAGAACTGCCCCCCCTCTCATTGGGCTTGCTATATACTGGCTAAAAAAATTCTCCTGTATGCAATTTAAGAATTCTCCGCCCTCTAAATCATTCACACTGTTTGTATCCCAGTTAATATTAGGGTAGTTGAAATCTCCTACTATTACTGCCCTATTGTTTTTGCACTTCTCAGAAATTTTCCGACATATTTGCTCCTCTATCTCCCTCTGACTGTTTGGGGGTCTATTGTACACTCCCAGTAGTGTGACTGCCCCTTTTTTGTTCTTTAGCTCAACCCATAAGGCCTCATTTGAAGCTCCTTCTAAAATATCATCCCTCCTCACAACTGTAATTGTTTCCTTTACCAAAATTGCCACCCCCCCAACCCCCCTCACTAGCGCATGGACAGGGAGTAATCCGGAGATTACTACCTTTGAGGTCCTGCTTTTTAATCTTTTTCCTAACTCCTTAAACTCTGCCTGCAGGACCTCATCCCTCTTTCTACCTATGTCATTGGTCCCGATATGGACCATGACCTGCGGTTGTTCACCCTCCCCCCCCAGAATGTTCTGCAGCTACTCAGCGGCATCCATGACCCTGGCACCAGGGAGGCAACATACCATCCTGGAATCAGGCCCGCGGCCGCAGAAACACCTGTCTGCTCCCCTACCTACGGAATCTCCTACCACTATTACTCTCTCGACCTGTCTCCTCCCCTGTACAGCTCAGCCAACCCTGGTGCTCTGGTCTTGGCTCTGGCTGCACTCCCCAGAGGAACCCTCTCCCCCACCAATATTCAGAACTGATTACTGGTTAGAGAGTGAGATGCCCTCAGGGGACTCCTGAACTACCTGCCTGGTCTTCCTTGTCTGTCTGGCGGTCACCCAGTCCCTCTCTGCCTGCACTCTCTTAAGCTGCGAGGTGACCACCTTCTGAAACGTGCTGTCCACAAAACTCTCAGCCTCGCGGTTGCACTGCAGTGATGCCAGCTGCTGCTATAGTGTGAGATAAAAATCTTAAATAGACAAGAGACAGGGTAAATCTGGAAAAAAGGGTCAATATAATATTGATGACTGGCTAGAAATATAAGATAGTCACCAATAAATCCAATAGGGAATTCAGGAGAAACCTCTTTACCCAGAGAGTGGTTAGAATGTGGAACTTGCTACCTCGAGGAATAGTTGAGGCGACTAACATAGATGCATTTAAGGTGAAGCTAGATAAACACATGAGGGAGAAAGGAATAGAAGGATATGCTGTTGGGTTCGATGAAGTGGGGCGGAGGCTCGTGTGGAGCATAGACATTGCATGGACCAGTTGGGCCAAATGGCCTGTTTCTGTACTGTACATTCTATGTAATTCTATGAGTATGTGAATAAAATGCTGGGGGTTGAAAACTATGCAAAGAAAATTATACAAAGGCAAGGGTAAAACCTGAAAGGAAACATGAGTTTCAGGTACGTTGGATCTGGAATAATCAGCATATATACGAAAGTTCAGGAGTACAGATGAAAAATGGGTAGAATTTCTAGTCGGGAGCATCTGCCAATAACAACAGGGTAGATGTAAACTCAGAGGAGAAGCAATCAGTTGATTTATAAGTGCAGCTGTATGAAACTAAGGAAATATTCAAAAAGCAACAACATTGTATTTACTTAACACGCCTCACATGCAGGAAAAAGTCTCAGAGGGGTTTATGATACAGAGTAAAGTGACACAGTGAAAACCTCCATGAAGATGAATCCCAGAATTCCTAACATCTTGAGATAAGCAAACTTCCAGGATACTCACCTAACCAAACAATCCATTCTGTGTAACTCTGACTAATCATATTCCACAATGATTCAGCTATGGTTCCATCACTGCATGAATCATCATGTTCCAACTAATAGGAAATTACTAGAGACCATGGAAAAGGCGCTGAAATTCTTGCCGGGGTAGGGCCAAAACCTGGAAGATCTCTGGATCAGGGCTGGCAAAATGGGCTGGAATCTGGTTACTCTGGGATCCCACCCTGTTTTTTTTTGGAGCAGTCATTTTCAGATGCAGGGGAGGGCAAGGGCAGGTCTTCTGCCCTTTCCCTCCCTGCACAAGGGGACATGCCTGGGGAGTTCTAGCTAACCTGGCCATTCTGGTTTGAATCCTGCTGAGGCCTTTTGAAAGGCCTCAAACCTTATCTAGAGTAAGGTAACTAACCGAAGCTTTGAACTCTTTTTTCCTTGATCTGGAAGGGCCTCAGGTATTGGAAGAGCATATTGGGGCAGGTGCCACTGAAGCGCCCCTGTAGGCCTGAGGCATCCAATCCGGCAAGCAAATGGGCCCACCCCTGCAATTTGGGATGGGGTTTCCGGCCATCAGTGGAGGTCCCGTGCTGCCACACTTGTGCCATAGGAGCAGGACCGTGGGAATTTCAGAGTGAGATAAAATTACGAACATAAGTGTGCAGGAATGAAAACTTAGCATTTAGCTCTGCCAGTTGTCTCATAGTTTAATAATGGAAGTAATGAGTGAGATATATGTCAAATGATTTAAGGAGAGTGTGGGAGTAATCGGAACTCTTTAAGAAAACAAGGTTTCTAAAAATTACTGAGCATCAAAAAGGAAATAAAAAAGCAATAAATTACAATGTGAAATACTGAGAAACAAATATGCCCTGTTCTGTCTGAGAGAGGGGATAGTGTAGCTGAAGAGAAAGGTCTGAGAAAACAGAAGTTGGGGGGCGTGGGTTACACCTTGCATGTTACAATATATGGCATGGGATCTAATTTGCCTGGAATTTCCACAGGGTCTCAGGCAGGAGATCAGTGGAATGCCCGAGCAGGAGATTGGGAGAACAGTGCTGAAATTCAGGATGAGTCTGGAGCTTGCTCATAACGCAGTTCCATTCTGGCTCCTGAAACCGCACCTCGCAAAATGTGGCATGTAGCAAATTGCTCATGAGTTCAGAGTTGACCCTGCAGTATCAAGCGTGTGGTGGGGATTTCTGTCACATCCCAGCCTTATTTCCCAAAGATTTCCAAAAACCTTCAGTTTCCATTGGTCTTTTCTACGCCCAAGCTTGAAAATGTTGACCAAACCCTCTCCATACTTCCGTGCATATGATTCACCAAGACAGAGGGGAGAGAGGGACAATGGGCTCGATGTTACCAGGGCTGCGGGTTCGCGGCGGGGGGGCTATTGGGCGCGTGGGTAACGCGCCCGGTGATATCAGTCTGCCCCGCGCGCGATAGCAGCCTAATTGGATCCACTAACCTGGTCTTCTGGGTTCCCCACTGCTGATCTGCACGTCAGGCAGACTGCGCATGCGCAGTAAGCTCTGTCAGCTGGAGGAGCTCTATTTAAAGGGGCAGTCCTCCACTGACTGATGCTGCAGGAAATAGCAAAAATTACAGCATGGAGCAGCCCAGGGGGAAGGCTGCTCCCAGTTTAATGATGCCTCATTCCAGGTATCATTAGATGGGGTGAGGAGGAGGGGGAGGACAGAGATCTTCCCCCCGGCGGGCAGGAGGAAGCGGCCTGCCTCTGCCACCAGGAAGGCCTGGCTCGAGGTGGCAGAGGAGGTCACCTGCACCACCAACATATCGCCCACCTGCATACAGTGCAGGAGGCGCTCCAATGACCTCAGTAGGTCAGCCAAAGTGAGTACACTTACTCATTCCCCTACACTCCGTCTGCCACATCACCGCCCCCTCCCCACATCTCCTTCGGCACTGCCAACACTACTCTGTCACATCACCCCTCACACCCACTGAAACCTCATCCTCATCTTACCTGCACTTACTCACCTCGCCAGTACTCATCCCGCCACTACCACTCAACCCAATCCTCATACAATCTCATGGCTCTATCCCATACTCACCCTTTCATGCATCTCTTTCACGGTCAACCTCACTCAACCTGCCACCACCTGCGCTGCAGCCACAGGGCATGCATCACATATGTGCAGTAGGAAGCATAAGGCAAACGTGTCGTGAGCATAAAGGGGATGCACAAGGGTGTTTGAGGGTTTGTCATGGTTTTTACTTATATTTAATTTCTGACCAACTCACATCACATATTATATTGGCACCACAACTGCCACGTCTTTGCGAATCTTGTCTGGCTTGTGCAAATGCCCTTCCCTGAGGATCACAATGAAGACCCACACCTGATGCCACCCATTGTGTCACTGCAAAGTGGGTGTAGGTGTATTTGCAGGGTTCTTTTGTGCAGACGACTGAGAGACGTCGGCGATGTCCCCGGTGGCACCCTGGAAGGATGCGGAGGAGAAGTTGTTGGGGGCAGTGGTGACTTTGACAGCGACAGGTAAGAAGATGGTGCTCGGGCCAGCCGGGAGCAGCTCGGCATCAAGGAGGCTGCAGATGTCCACGACTACATGTCGAGTGACTCTGAGCCTCCGTGTGCACTGCTGCTCAGAGAGGTCCAGGAAGCTGAGCCTCAGTCTGTGGACCCTGGGGCGAGGGTAGTGCCCCCTGGGACGCATCTCTCTCTGCGGTTGCCCTCCCTCCTGCTGTGCAGGTGGATGTGTCACAGCACTGTGTTGTGGAGCTCCACGTGTCAGAGGTGGACGGCTTGGCCGGCGAGGCTGGTGATGCTGTTCGCCCTCCGAGGAGGTCATGACTGCAGCTACGGCGGCCCCCATCCGGAAGATGTACATCTGAGGGGGTCCGCAAGGTAGGTACATGTCTTTGAACCCCGGGGTAAGTGTGCAAGTTGGTGAATTTGATTGTCAGGAGGAGGGTGGTGGAGGCCAAACTTTGTCCCAAGTGGCAGAGTGGCCTCCTGCAATGAGTGAGGGTCTCCCCGCCCCCCCATCTGTCAAATGGACCTTTGCAGCTGCCACAGGCTGATAGCTGCAACACGTCCATTTCAACTGGTTTTCCCCCAGTATGGGAAACAGTCCCAGTTGTTTCTAAAATCCCACCCCTCCTGACATATTCCCTTAATCAGGTCTGTTAATGACCTGAAATACCTAGGTAAATAGTCTCAAGTGGCACCCCGCCAGCTTTAATTGCCTGCGGGAGTCCCACATGCGGGGGCTGCGTGCGCACGTTGGCGCGTCTGTGGGGAACCCGGAAGTGGGCGGGTTGGAGCCGGGCTCCCGACCCGCTCCGGGATTCCCTGATTTTCGGAGCCCCCCCACCAGGAACGCACCCGACAGCGGGTGCTAAAATGGAGGCCAATGTCCCTCACAAAATCAGAAGTGCTTGCAATGTGCAATGCTTCTTTTAGTTAAATTATTTTACCATTTGTTATGTTTTTTTACAATCTGAACACAAATGAGTGAATTGCGACCATCAAAGTCCTTTGGCGGGGAAAGAGCTGTGGTAAATTGTACGAATTGGCAGTCGGAAGCAAAGCTCTGTGTGATAGGAACATAGGAACAGAAGGCCAGTCAGCCCCTCGAGCCTCTTCTGCTATTGAATAAGATCCTGCCTTTGCTCCATATCCCTTGATACCCTTACCTATCAAAAATCGATCGATCTCAATCTTGAAAGCTCCAAATGACCCACAACATCCACAGCCTTTTGGGGAGAGAGTTCTAAATTTCTACTCCCCTTTGTGTGAAATCGTACTTCCTGATTTCACTCCTGAATGGTCTAGCTCTAATTTTAAGATTCTAGCACCTTGTTCTTGACTTCCCCATCAGAGGAAATAGTTTCTCTGTATTTACCCTATCGAATCCTTTTAATGTTTTGAACACCTTGATCAGATCGCCCCTCAATCTTCTATAGTTAAGGGAATATAAGCCAAGTTTAAGCAATGTTCTCATAATTTAACCCTCTAAGCCCCATGATGGGAGTGCACCACGGGAATTTGGCTGCCTTGTGGCAGCCTCTACCTCCTGCAGTATGCTCCAAACGCTTACCTGCTGAAGGCCCCACTTAGCCAAGGCCTTCGGTGGGACTGCAATTCTGATCTTCGAAGCACTTCTGCTCCTTTAAAGCCGCTCTCTGCCTCTGCTGGTCCTGCATTGGTGGCAGCCGTTTGCAGCAGGAATTCTGCTGGGAGCCCTCATTTTATATGGGATGAACTCTGACCCAGGAGAATGGATCAGGTTGGGGCAGATCGGGAGAGGAAGCTGGAAGTCCTACCCCACTGGAATGCTGACCCAGTAATTATGTTAAACTATAGAGTAGAATATATTGATCAGTGCTCTGGACGCAGAGCCCCGTGCGAATGAACGAGATATGTACCGTGGAGGCAAGCCCCTGTCACTAGCTTCACGAATGAGGATTCATGTGCTCGACCCATGAGGCCAATCCCTTACTCTTAATTTCAATCCCTTAATTTTAATGGATGGGAAACTGTTGCTGCGGATCGAGCACACACCTGAATACCGAATTCGAGCACAAAGCTCTGCCCAGGAAGTATTAAAGATAAACATGCCTTCACCCCATGTCTTTTGATTTGTGAATTATTTTGAAAGGTTTTAACGTTGTTGAAATTCAGAGTTCATTTTCATAGAATCATAGAATGGTGCCGGTGCCGGCTCTTTGTAAGAGCAATCCAGTTAGGCCCATTCCTCTGCTCTTCCCCGTAGCCCTGAGTATTTATCTGATTCCTTTTTGAAAGCCACGATTGAATCTGCTTCCACCACCCTTTCAGGCAGCGCATTTCAGAGCATAACTACTTGCTGCGTAAAAATATTTTTCCTCATGTCGCCTTTGGTTCTTTTGCCAATCACTTTAAATTTGTGTCCTCTGGTTCTCGAACCATGTGTCCGCCCATTCCACCAACCTGTCCATGTCCTCTTGAAGACTATTACTATCCTTCTCACTGTTTACTACACTTCCAACTTTTGTGTCGTCTGCAACTTTTGAAATTGTGCCCTGTGCACCCAAGTCCAAGTCATTAATATATAAAATTGCAGACAATAATAACGCTGCAGATAACTGGGACCTCGGTGGCATTGCATGCATGGTGTGAGGGCAATGGAGACAGCCCTTTCGACTGTGTGAAGCCTCACAATTGCCCATAGGTAGCTCCCAACACTGTTGATGGCCCTCTGCACTTGATAATGGGGGAATCAGCGTGTAAGACGGTACATGAGCAGTGGTGTTCATTTAGGGAGTTATTTTACAACTTTCAAAAAATATATATTCCACTGAGGAAAAAAGGGAGTAAAAGAAATGACAGCCATCCGTGGCTAAGTAAAGAAATTAAGGATAGTATCCGACTAAAAACAAGGACATATAAGGTAGCCAAACTTAGTGGGACGATAGAAGATTGGGAAGTCTTCAAAAGACAGCAAAAAGTAACTAAAGGATTGATTAAGAAAGGGAAGATAGATTATGAAAAGAAATTAGCAAAAAATATAAAAACAGATAGCAAGAGTTTCTATAGTTATATAAAAAGAAAAAGGGTGGCTAAGGCAAACATAGGTCCCTTAGAGGATGAGACCGGGAAATTAATGGTGGGAAACATGGAGATGGCAAAAATGCTGAACAAATATTTTGTTTCAGTCTTTACAGTAGAGGACACTAAGAATATCCCAACACTGGACAAACAGGGGACTCTCGGGGGGGAGGAGCTAAATACGATTAAAATCACTCAGGAGATGGTACTCAGTAAAATAATGGGACTCAAGGCGGATAAATCCCCTGGACCTGATGGCTTCCATCCTAGGGTCTTGAGGGAAGTGGCAGTAGGGATTGTGGATGCTTTGGTGATAGTTTTCCAAAATTCCCTGGACTCAGGAGAGGTCCCGGCAGATTGGAAAACTGCTAATGTAACACCGTTATTTAAAAAGGGTAGTAGGCAGAAGGCTGGAAATTATAGGCCAGTTAGCTTAACATCTGTGGTGGGTAAAATTTTGGAGTCTATTATTAAGGAGACAGTAACGGAACATTTAGATAAGCATAATTTAATAGGACAAAGTCAGCATGGCTTTATGAAGGGGAAGTCATGTCTGACAAATTTGCTTGAGTTCTTCGAGGATATAACGTATAGGGTGGATAAAGGGGAACCAGTGGACATAGTGTATTTAGACTTCCAGAAGGCATTCGACAAGGTGCCACATAAAAGATTATTACTTAAGATAAAAAATCACGGGATTGGGGGTAATATTCTGGCATGGGTGGAGGATTGGTTATCGAACAGGAAGCAGAGAGTTGGGATAAATGGTTCATTTTCGGACTGGCAACCAGTATCCAGTGGTGTTCCACAGGGGTCGGTGCTGGGTCCCCAACTCTTTACAATCTATATTAACGATTTGGAGGAGGGGACCGAGTGCAACATATCAAAATTTGCAGATGATACAAAGATGGGAGGGAAAGTAGAGAGTGAGGAGGACATAAAAAACCTGCAAGGGGATATAGACAGGCTGGGTGAGTGGGCGGAGATTTGGCAGATGCAATATAATATTGGAAAATGTGAGGTTATGCACTTTGGCAGGAAAAATCAGAGAGCAAGTTATTTTCTTAATGGCGAGAGACTGGAAAGTACTGCAGTACAAAGGGATCTGGGGGTCCTAGTGCAAGAAAATCAAAAAGTTGGTATGCAGGTGCAGCAGGTGATCAAGAAAGCCAACGGAATGTTGGCTTTTATTGCTAGGGGGATAGAATATAAAAACAAGGAGGTATTGCTGCAGTTATATAAGGTATTGGTGAGACCGCACCTGGAATACTGCATACAGTTTTGGTCTCCATACTTAAGAAAAGACATACTTGCTCTCGAGGCAGTACAAAGAAGGTTCACTCGGTTAATCCCGGGGATGAGGGGGCGGACATATGAGGAGAGGTTGAGTAGATTGGGACTCTACTCATTGGAGTTCAGAAGAATGAGAGGCGATCTTATTGAAACATATAAGATTGTGAAGGGTCTTGATCGGGTGGATGCAGTGAGGATGTTCCCAAAGATGGGTGAAACTAGAACTAGGGGGCATAATCTTAGAATAAGGGGCTGCTCTTTCAAAACTGAGATGAGGAGAAACTTCTTCACTCAGAGGGTGGTAGGTCTGTGGAATTTGCTGCCCCAGGAAGCTGTGGAAGCTACATCATTAGATAAATTTAAAACAGAAATAGACAGTTTCCTAGAAGTAAAGGGAATTAGGGGTTATGGGGAGCGGGCAGGAAATTGGACATGAAGCTGAGTTCGGATCGGTCAATGCCCTGTGGGTGGCGGAGAGGGCCCAGGGGCTATGTGGCCGGGTCCTGCTCCGACTTCTTGTGTTCTTTAGATTTGTGGTTGGGATCAGATCAGCCATGATCTTATTGAATGGCGGAGCAGGCTCGAGGGGCCGATTGGCCTACTCCTGCTCCAATTTCTTATGTTCTTATGTTCTTAAGTCATGTCTGACAAATTTGCTTGAGTTCTTTGAGGACATAACGTACAGGGTGGATAAAGGGGAACCAGTGGACGTAGTGTATTTAGACTTCCAGAAGGCATTCGACAAGATGCCACATAAAAGATTATTGCTCAAGATAAAGAATCACTGGATTGGGGGTAATATTCTGGCATGGGTGGAGGATTGGTTATCGAACAGGAAGCAGAGAGTTGGGATAAATGGTTCATTCTCAGACTGGCAACCAGTAGCCAGTGTGTTCCACAGGGGTCGGTGCTGGGTCCCCAACTCTTTACAATCTATATTAACGATTTGGAGGAGGGGACCGAGTGCAACATATCAAAATTTGCAGATGATACAAAGATGGGAGGGAAAGTAGAGAGTGAGGAGGACATAAAAACCCTACAAGGGGATATAGACAGGCTGGCTGAGTGGGCGGAGATTTGGCAGATGCAATACAATATTGGAAAATGTGAGGTTATGCACTTTGGCAGGAAAAATCAGAGAGCAAGTTATTATCTTAATGGCGAGAAACTGGAAAGTACTGCGGTACAAAAGGGATCTGGGGGTCCTAGTGCAAGAAAATCAAAAAGTTAGTATGCAGGTGCAGCAGGTGATCAAGAAGGCCAACGGAATGTTGGCTTTTATTGCTCGGGGGATAGAATATAAAAACAGGGAGGTATTGCTGCAGTTATATAAGGTATTGGTGAGACCACACCTGGAATGCTGCATACAGTTTTGGTCTCCATACTTAAGAAAATACATACTTGCTCTCGAGCCAGTACAAAGAAGGTTCACTCGGCTAATCCCGGAGATGAGGGGGCGGACATATGAGGAGAGGTTGAGTAGATTGGGACTCTACTCATTGGAGTTCAGAAGAATGAGAGGCGATCTTATTGAAACATATAAGATTGTGAAGGGGCTTGATCGGGTGGATGCGGTAAGGATGTTCCCAAGGATGGGTGAAACTAGAAGTAGGGGTCATAATCTTAGAATAAGGGGCTGCTCTTTCAAAACTGAGATGAGGAGAAACTTCTTCACTCAGAGGGTAGTAGGTCTGTGGAATTTGCTGCCCCAGGAAGCTGTGGAAGCTACATCATTAAATAAATTTAAAACAGAAATAGACAGTTTCCTAGAAGTAAAGGGAATTAGGGGTTACGGGGAGCGGGCAGGAAATTGGACATGAAGCTGAGTTCGGATCGGTCAAGGCCCTGTGGGTGGCGGAGAGGGCCCAGGGGCTGAGTGGCCGGGTCCTGTTCCTACTTCTTGTGTTCTTTAGATTTGAGGTTAGGATCAGATCAGCCATGATCTTATTGAATGGCGGAGCAGGCTCGAGGGGCCGATTGGCCTGCTCCTGCTCCTATTTCTTATGTTCTTATGTTCTTCTGACATCAGTACTCAGGCTTAAAGATTATTGTGAGTCACAGATCAAACGCTGCCAGTGTTGCTGATTAGAATGCAGACAGGGATCCCTGGTTGGAGTTCATAACAGCTAAGGATAAAGTGGAAATCCTTCTCAATCTCACCGCTATAATTTAGGTTTTAACATCATCACTCAGGAAGATTAAACAGCAAAGTGCGAGACCTGCAGCAGAGTTGTAGGATATTATTTTTATGCTTCCTCAGTGTTGGAAGGAAATGAAGCTTTATTTCATACCGCAGCTCATGTATTAAACAAACATCCAGTGCTGAAAACAAAGATAACTAATTGCTTCAATGGCTTGCAAACAGAGTAGGAGATCAATGAATGTTGTTGCAAACTATAAGGTTCCCTGTGTGCAGCACATTGGGAATTCAGGTGCAGAGGTCAGCCAGACCTACAGAACTGGCAAATTTGTAAATCGATCATGTTGTCTATTTGGGCTTTACCTGACTAGGACCGATGGGTCCCACTGGCCATCCCTCTTTATCTGCTGATCCTGGAGGAGAGTAGGCTGGTTCAGAGGAGGCCTGGCTGAGAGCCGACACTTTCTGCCCTTGGTATACTGATTGAGCAGTATAACTGGGGCATATGGGGGTGGGTGATAGGCCTGGGCCCCTTCTGGTGGTCCCCCACCCATTTTTGAAGCTATTTGATTTCCTGCTGCAATTGATGTTGGTGCATGAAGAGCCAACCCACTTACCGGCTTAAATGAAAGCACAATTACGTTGTGAGATCAAGTCGTAGGCCTGGAATTTCCTCGGAGATGCTTCTGTTCTGCTGGTGTTACTTTTCCACGAGTGCAGCGGCAAACCTGTTAAAAAGCAACAAAGGGACACAAAGAGAGGTGCAACAGAGCAATATGCAAAAATCTGCAAGGAATATCAAAGCTAACAATAAACGTTTTTATAAATATATTAAGAGTAAGAGAGTGGTAGGGGGGAGTATGGGCCCATTAAAGACAGATGCAGGTGAGACTATAATGGGCAATAAAGACATGGTAGACTTGTAACATGAATACTTTGTATCCATTTTCACAGTAGAGGAAGAGGACAAAGTATCAGGGTACAAGGGAACCTAAAAATCAGTAAAGGGGAGGATTTAATATAAGTAAAAAATGGAGAAAATAATGAGATTTAAGATAGACAAATCTCCAGGACCAGGGTATTCAAAAGGAAAAGGTAATGGAATTGCAGATGTGTTAGTCATAATTTTCCAAAGCTCGCTAGATTCAGGAGTTGTGCCTTTGGATTGGAAAATTATAAATTTATTTAAGAAGGGAGGGAGAGAGAAACCAGGTAACTACAGACCTGTCAGTTTAACATCAGTTGTGGGGAAACTACTGGAATCTATCATCAGGGACAGAGTGACTGAGCACGTGGACAAGTATGAGCTGATCAGAGTCAGCACGTACATGTGAAGAGTGGCTCATGTCTGACTAATCTAGTTGAGTTTTTTTGAGGAGGTCCCTAACATGGTGGATGAGCGAGTGTCTATGGGAGTTGTCTATATGGACTTCCAGACTGCATTTGATAAGATTCTGCACAAGAGATTATTAGCAAAAATAAAAGCTCACAAAATTGGAGGTACCTAGTGACTTGGGTTGGTAATTGGTTGGGAGGTAGGAGACAGAGAGTAGGAATAAAGGAAATGTACTCTGATTGGTGGGATATGACAAGTGGTGTTCCCCAGGGATCTGTACTGGGGTCTCAGCTTTTCACCATCAATATCCATGATTTGGATGAAGGAACAGAGTTATATATCTAAGCTTGCAAATGACACTAAGTTAGGAGGCACAGTAAATTGCATAGATGGGAGCAGGAAGTTACAAAGGTACATAGATTAAGTGAGTCGGCAAAACTGTAACAGATGGAGTTCAAAGTGAGGAAGTTTGTGGTCCTCTACTTTGGATCCAAGAATGACAAATCGGAATAGTTTCTTAATAGCGAGAGACTAGGAACTGTGGAGGAGCAAAGGGATTTAGATGTCCATGTACACAGGTCACTAAAAGCTAGTGCACAGGTACAAAATGTCATCAAAAAAGCTAATGAAATGTTGGCCTTTACATCAAGGGGCTGGAATATAAAGGGGAGGAAGTCATGCTCCAGTTGTACAGAGCCTTGGTCAGACCCCATTTAGAGTACTGCGTTCAGTTTTGGGCACTGCACCAGGAAGGATACATTGACCTTGGAGAGGGTACAGCACAGATTCACCAGAATGATACCGGGGCTTAGAGGGTTAAATTATGAGGCCAGGTTGTATAAACTTGGGTTCCAAACCCTTGAGTTTAGAAGGTTTAGTGGTGATCTAATCGAGTTGTTTAAAATGATCAAGGGATCTGATAGGGTAGATACAGAGAAATTATTTCCGCTGGTGGGGGAATCTAGAACAAGGCGGCATAATCTTAAAATTAGAGCTGGGCCGTTCAGGAGTGAAATCAGGGAGCTCCTTTTCGCACAAAGGGTAGCGGAAACCTGGAACTCTCTCCTCTCTGGATGCTGGGTCAAATTAAATTTTCAAGACAGAGAGAGATAGATTTTTGTTAGGTAAGGGTATCAAGGGATATAGATCAAAGACAGGTAAATGGAGTTGAGGTGCAGATCAGCCGTGCTCTGATTGAATGATAGAACAAGCTCGAGGAGCTGAATGGCCTACTCTGTTCTTATGGGTTCTCTACTTATTTCCTAGTTTCTTACAGTGGAGCTGGGTTAGGATTCTCAGATTTCATTTGATGAGTTGAACCACGGAAGAGGCACAAAATGAGCATTGCTGCAGGCGAGCGCTGATTGGACAGGTTTCTGCTGGTGAAAACCTGAAGAAACAAACTCACCCAGCACAAAACTGAACAAAATAGCTTTTCTACTGGCCATTGTTAAAATCATTTTAACAGTGGGATTAACAGTGTTCCTAAAGGCGGGAACACTTCCTGCAGTATCCCCGGGCACCTAACATTGCAGTGACCAGTTAAAGGAGGTTGTTTTCTGACCACCCTACAACGGGGACTCTTGTACGTCCGCAGTCAAATTGCAAATTTGGGTGACGGTTGGAAAATCATGTGCATCATATGCCTGAATTTACAGTATGGCTGCTGGTGGGCATGGATCCCTGCTGGGAGCACAAAGTCAGAAGATTACGCCTAAAATATATCTGGCAGCATTGTATGGGGGAGGTTTTCGGTAATCTTTCCTTTGTTGATATCAAGCTTATTTTAAGTAAAATCAGAAAAATGAAGGTCAGCAAATCCCACGTTGATGTCCTTCCTTATGTCACCAGCTGTAAGGAATCTTGTGGAATACGCCTGTCTGGCAGCAATAGTTCCAAACAACATGACTGTTGATCCTAAACTCGTTTATTTTCATTTAGCCGACTGCAGGAAGCTGCCATAAATACCCTTTAGCTGAACAATCTCAGCTAATAATGTTGTGGAGTTAAGGGACTAATTTTACGATTTAGTGCCCCAGCACAAAAGCTTCACGTAATGGAGGGCCTATCGGGTACTTGGGAACAAATCGGGCACACTGACCACCAGGCCCAAATTCCTGATATGCACTCATTGCATGAAGCTCTGCACAAAACTAAACAGTCATTGCTGGCACTTATCAAATCTACATTCAATCAGATAAATCAACATCAGGATATTTAAAATGTACCGATTAATCCAAACTGATAGGGTACTCAATCTCCGACTGTGCCTTGTAGCTTTCATCATTTTTAGCAGCTGGTCTGTTTACCTTCCTTCTTTGTGCCATTCGTACAGCGTACTTTATCTAGCCAGAATCTCTCCCACAGAAACTATTCACAACATAGAACCAGCTCATTGAATGTAGGAGATTGCTGAGAAAATTGCACATCATACGACCGAATATGTGATTGTAAAGAAGTAGTGATAGCTTACTGATGAGAGCTGAGGAACATCTAATGGGTTTAGGCAGTGCTGTTCAAGCTTTAGTCTTCCCAGGCCACTTAGGTGTGTATCATTAAGCCTTGGTGCCAAATATAAATCCTGATTTTCTGGTCCAGCAAAATCGTGGGTGCACATTTCCATTGCAGTGAGGAGAACAGGCAGTGGGGAGGGCAGGCATTGGGGAGGGATGGCAGTGGGGAGGGATGGCATTGGGGAGGGATGGCATTGGGGAGGGATGGCAGTGAGGAGGATGGCAGTGAGGCGGGATGGCAGTGGGGAGGGATGGCAGTGGGGAGGGATGGCAGTGGAGAGGGCAGGTATTGGGGAGGGATGGCAGTGGGGAGGGATGGCAGTGGGGAGGGATGGCAGTGGGGAGGGATGGCATTGGGGAGGGATGGCATTGGGGAGGGATGGCAGTGAGGAGGGATGGCAGTGGGGAGGGATGGCAGTGGGGAGGGCAGGTATTGGGGAGGGATGGCAATGGGGAGGGATGGCAGTGGGGAGGGATGGCAGTGGGGAGGGATGGCATTGGGGAGGGCAGGCAATAGGGAGGGCAGGCAATGGGGAGGGCAGGCAATGGGGAGGGATGGCAATGGGGAGGGATGGCAGTGGGGAGGGATGGCAGTGGGGAGGGATGGCAGTGGGGAGGGCAGGCAATGGGGAGGGCAGGCAATGGGGGAGGGATGGCAATGGGGGAGGGATGGCAGTGAGGAGGGATGGCAGTGAGGAGGGATGGCAGTGAGGAGGGCAGGCAATGGGGAGGGCAGGCAATGGGGAGGGCAGGCAATGGGGAGGGCAGGCAATGGGGAGGGATGGCAATGGGGAGGGATGGCAGTGGGGAGGGATGGCAGTGGGGAGGGATGGCAGTGGGGAGGGCAGGCAATGGGGAGGGCAGGCAATGGAGGAGGGATGGCAATGGGGGAGGGATGGCAATGGGGGAGGGATGGCAGTGAGGAGGGATGGCAGTGAGGAGGGATGGCAGTGGGGAGGGATGGCAGTGAGGAGGGATGGCAGTGAGGAGGGATGGCAGTGGGGAGGGCAGGCAATGGGGAGGGCAGGCAATGGGGAGGGCAGGCAGTGGGGATGTCTGCCATCGACACAACTTCACAAAATTGTGGCTATAATCCCTGTTCCCATTAATTTGTATATTTCTCAATTGTTGATGCTAAAAGATCTGATTCAGGATTTTTCCACCAATGAGTTCACAGCACTAAGAGCTGCCTTAATCAAACCTCCAGCCTCACAAAATTTAAACAGGAGATAAAAATGCAACTAGTAATGAGTTGCTTGGGATTCAGGGGTCAGTTGCCAGGGTTCAGGTGGCACCAAGGCCACAGATGGACACGGGACACAATTGGAAACGGGACACAGTTGGACACTGGGCAGAGTTGGTCACAGGCCACAGATGGACATAACCACAGATGGATGCAGGCCACAGTTGGACACAGGCTACAGATGGACACAGGTTACAGATGGACATAGGACGCAGTTTGACAAATGATGCAGTTGGACACAGGACGCAGTTGGACACAGGACGCAGTTGGACACAGGACGCAGATGGAGACTGGATGAAGTTAGACACTGGACACAGTTGGAATCAGGCTACTATTGGACATTGGATGAAGTTGGACACTGGACACAGATGAACAGTGAAGACTGTTGGAAACTGGACATGGTTGGACACAAGCATTGGTTGGACACAGGCTACAGATGAACACTGGACACAGTTGGACACTGGCCACAGTTGGACACTGGATACAGATGGCCACTTGCACTGGCCACAGATGGACACAGGACACAGATGGACACTGGTGACTGTTGGACACTGGCTACAGATGGAAACTGGATGCAGATGGACACTGGACACAGTTGGACACTGGACATTAGACACAGATGGACACTGGTGACTGTTGGACACTGCACACAGATGGGCACTGGCCACAGATGGACACTGGCCACAGATGGACCCTGGTGACAGATGGACATTGGACACAGGTCACAGTTGGACACTGGACACAGATGTACAAAGGCCACAGTTGGACACTGGACACAGATGGACACGCAGCACAGTTGACACAGGCCACAGTTGGACAGAGGACACAGTTCTACAGAAGGTCACAGTTGAACACTGGCCACAGTCGGACACCGGCCACAGTTGGACAGAGGACACAGTTGGACACTGGCTATGGTTGGACACTGGACACAGTTGGACACTCGACATAGATTGACACTGGCCACATTTGGACACTGGCCACATTTGGACACTGGCCACAGATGGATACTGGCTACAGATGGACACTGGTCGCAGATGGGCATTGGACACATAGGGACACTGGCCACTGGCCACAGTTGGACACAGGGCACAGTTGGACACTGGACACAGATTGGCACAGGCCACAGTTGGACACAGGCCACAGTTGGACACAGAAGGACAATGGACATGGAAAAACACTGGACATGGAAGGACACTGGACACGGATGGACGTTGGACACAGATGGACATTGGACACTGGACACAGATGGACAATAGAAACAAATGGACATAATTGGACACTGGCCACAGATGGACACCAGCCTCAGATGGACACCGGCTACAGATGGACACGGGACACAGTTGGACACTGTACACAGATTGACACAGGCCACAGATTGTCACAGGCCACAGTTGGAGACTGATCACAGTTGAACACTGGACACAGATGAATCAGGCCATTATTGGACACTGGACACATGGATGCTGCATAGCAAGCGGCCGCCACTAAAAAGGTGAGTACATTTTATTTAAAGTTGATGTGGAGCCACAAGGAATAGGAGTGCGCCTCCTGGCTGCACAGCACTCCCGAGGGCTGCTGCCAATCCATGGCCAGCCCCCTTAATGTTGTCATCCCCTCTCCCCCCCCGGGACCTACCCAAATACTGTTGCCGGAGAGGCAAGTGGCCCGAAATTCAGCTTCTTCAAATAGGTGAGCTGCCTCTGGAAGCACGGCAGGCATCGGCAGCTCACATAAATTATTGAAATGAGGCTTGAGGCCCGATTTTAGGCAGGCCTCAGGTCTCTTGGCTGGGGCACAAGCTCCATGAAGCGCAGCGTCAGTTATAGACCTGAAAGCGGGCCAGTAACCAAATTCCATCCCTGGCTGAAGGTATTGATAATCAGAGTGAGTATTGACACCACTGTGTCGGCCAATAAGTTGGAGTCGGGGTGGGACCCACGGCGGGACTTACAACAGTGTTTATTTAAACAGTCTCCCAATAAAAGCAGGGTTATTTCTCCAACAAAATACAGTGAGTGGAGGATAGTTACATAATGCAAATTATGTGCATAAAATCAATGCTAGTCACTTACAGCAGTATGGTTTCCAGGCGTGATTGACGGGGGAATTACCCAATCATCTCCATTCTGGCCAGGACTTGCCGTGTCACTACGTGCAGCCATTAAGAGTTGCACAATAACTGCACAAATTAATGAACTAATAACATATGGTATGACTTACTCAGAAAATCAAATTAATTATCTACGGATTCAGGCCAGTAGAACTCACATTAATGTGATTTATTGCTGTCATACCAAAACATAGAGAGAGGAGAATTTATAACATTATAAGCAACTGTCAACAAGAATTGGATATAAATGCCAAAGTAGATACAAACAATCACACAGAAATGTCCACAGTTTTATCTTAATCATCTTTCGTTCATAATTTTAGCAATAAATCAACATTCACAATCTTCAGATTAGTAACTCATTGTGTTGTTTATTGTGGAAGGGCAAGTCCTAGGCAACAGCAAAACCGTCCACAATTGTACAGGGCTTTGGTGAGACCTCACCTGGAGTACTGTGTACAGTTTTGGTCTCTTTATCTAAGGAAGGATATATTTGCCTTACAGGCGATGCAACGAAGGTTCACTAGATTGATTCCTGGGATGAGAGGGTTGTCCTATGAGGAGAGATTGAGGAGAATGGGCCGATATTCCCTGGAGTTTAGAAGAATTAGAGGTGATCTCATTGAAACATATAAAAGTCGTGGAGGGCTTGACAGGGTAATTGCTGAGAAGCTGTTTCCACTGGCTAGGGGGCATAGTCTCAGGATAAGGGGTTGGCCATTTATGCCTAAGGTAAGAAGGAATTTCTTCACACATTATGAATCTTTGGAATTCTCTACCCCTGGATGATGAGTCGTTGAGTATATTCAAGGCTGAGATAGATAGATTTTTGGACTCTAGGGGAATCAAGGGATATGGGGATAGAGTGGGAAGGTAGAGTTGAGGTAGAAGATCAGCTATAATCTTATTGAATGGCGGAGCAGGCTCGAGGGGCCGTATGGCCTACTCCTGCTCCTATTTCTTATGTTCTATGTTCTTACAATCACCACAGGGGAAACAACCAATCAATCACCATCATCACAGGAGAATCAACCAACCAATCACCAAATGCACACTCCCTCAATCTGCTCTTCCACCCCAATGTCCTCTCTCTCCTCAATCTGCTCTCTCTCCCCGATGTCCTCTCTCCTCAATCTGCTCTCTCTCCCCAATGTCCTCTCCCTCCTCAATCTGCTCTCTCTCCCCGATGTCCTCTCCCTCCTCAATCTGCTCTCTCTCCCCGATGTCCTCTCCCTCCTCAATCTGCTCTCTCTCCCCGATGTCCTCTCCCTCCTCAATCTGCTCTCTCTCCCCGATGTCCTCTCCCTCCTCAATCTGCTCTTCCACCCCAATGTTCTCTTCCTCCTCAATCTGCTCTTCCTCCCCAATGTCCTATTCATCCCTGATCTGCTCTCCTTCTCCGATGGGATTTCCCTCCCCAATTTCCTCTTGCTCTTGTAAATTATTTAATAGTTAATGTAAGCATGGTCAGTGTGGTCTCCTGAACTCGTTTAGATTGCCTGAGGGGGTTGGAGAGGAATTTTACAGGTTTTCTTTTTTTCCTTTTTGGCCCTTGGGTTTCTTTTTCTGTTTTTTTCCCCTCTCCCTGTACATTACATGACTGCTGGAGAGGGGGTGGTGGGGGTGGGGGGTGTTAGGAAGTGTCTAGTCATGATGCTCCAGGTATTGTGAATGTGAGGCAGGCTTGATGGACCAGCTGGTCTTTTCCTGCCCATTATTTTTGTATGTTCGTATATTTGCTCCCCCTCTGTAACTTTACTGTACGTGTAGCTGAAACCCCTTTTAAACAGGGTTTCCGCTGTATTTCTGGTGAAGTTACAGTGCAGAGCGGAGCAGCTTGCAGGAAATCCACGGACTCTTGGCTGTGGATGGACCTCCTCAGTCTGTAGTGGTGTTAAAAATATTAAATTAAGATGAATTTATTGGCAGAAAATACAAAGGAATAGATGAAGGTAAAAATAAAACCAGTACAAAAAGGAGGAAATTATAAAATGTTTACAAAAATGCCAGCAATTCATTAACATTTAAATTTAAAAATGTAAAAATAAAAAGTAAAAAAGAGTACAGCAGGAACACAGTAGATGGAATAGCAGAGAAACTGTTGGAACAGATCAGCAGGTTGCAGAGTACTGAGTGTGACCTGACAGCCAAGTGCAACAGGCAAGTCACAATTTAATATTGAAACTCCTATACCGCACCACCTACTGGCATCAAAGAGAACTGCAACTGTGACCATCTTAACAGAGGAATCCTCCCAGGAAATATTTACAAGGTAGTCTTCAATGGAAGGCATCCTCCATTTGTTACCAATTTTAATATATTACTAGGATAAATCCCATTGCATTGCACATGAGGCTTAAAGACCAGGGGGTGAATTTCCCTGCAGGGTTCTCCTGCTTGACCACTGTAGCTTCGATGAAAGAGCCGTGGAAACCATGGAAAAACTGTGTGAATACCGACCATACCCTTTTCCCCGGATTTCTATGGCTCTTCTGCTGAAGTTACGATGGATGGGTGGGAGAGCACCCTCAAAAATTCACCCTCTAAGTGTGAAAAGGGGTTAGAGGGCAAGGGGATTATTGGAGCAGGGTGTACAGACATAATTTAGTCACTATTTTAAAGACATACATTCTGTCCTTATTTTATACAATTCTTTGATTTTAAATGATAGTTTATAGTTAAATAACAAAACTTAGGGCAATTAGGAAAGCAGAGTATAGAAATTTCTTCGCAATACTGGTTGAGGAGCTGGGAGACCCAAACTGAGGCACTACAGAGCCAGCACTGGCGGGAGGATGTAATTACAATGTCACAAGTTTACATAGGCAGTTTCAATTTTAAAATATAGGAACAGGAATTTATAATAGCAAAAGTTGACACAAAAGTGTGACAACAGGAAGTAAGGTTTCGTAGACGGGAATTGTGCCCAGATGTAAGATTTTAAATATATTATTGATAGTTGTAATCACTATTTAAGGGAACTTCTGCAATCACAAACAATTTCTGAACCTATTATAGGCTTTGATAGTCAAGGCCTTTTTTTTTAGCTCTCTGTTATTTTCTGACGCAGTCTCACTCAATGATGGCACAGATTGGAGAACTGGGCACAGGGGCAACACACCCAAGTTGCAGTACTCCAGATTTTTTGATTATTAAAACAAATCTCTGATTTTTCAATCTGCTGCCCCATTGTGTGAGGCTCTGCACCTGGAGTGCAGCCTTGCTGAATTTACAGTTACAAAAAGGCCACTGAGAGTCACTGAAATGTCTCTGTGTGTGCACTTGCTTGATGCCACAAATTTTCCACAATTTATCTCCAGACCTGTTTGAGCTGTAGAGGATTGCTCAAAAATTTTGTCAACAAGATTCATAAAATTGATATTCAAGAAAGGAGGGAAAGAGAAAACAGAGAACTACAGGCCAGTTAGCCTAACATCAATAATAGGGGAAATGCTAGAATTTATTATTAAGGACTTAGTAACAGGGCACTAAGAAAATCATAATATGATTAGGCAGAGTCAACACAGTTTTATGAAAGGGAAATCATGTTTGCCAAATCGATTAGAGTTTTTTGAGGATTTGGATTTTCAAAAGGCATTCAATAAGGTGCCATAAAAGAGGCTGTTACACAAGATTAGGGCTCATGGAATTGGAAGTAATATATTAGCATGGATAGAGGATTGGTTAACAGACAGAAAGCAGAGAGTAGGAATAAACGGGTCATTTTCAGGTTGGCAGGCTGTAACTAGTGGGGTGCCGCAGGGATCAGTGCTTGGGCCTCAGCTATTTACAATCTATATTAATGACTTAGATGAAGGGGCCAAGTGAAATGTATCCAAGTTTGCTGACGATACAAAGCTAGGTGGGAAAGTAAACTGTGAGGAAGATGCAAAGAGTCTGCAAAGGGATATCAACAAGTTAAGTGAGTGAGCAAGAAGGAGGCAGATGGAATATAATGTGAGGAATTGTGAAGTTATTCACTTTGGTAGGAAGAATAGAAAAACTGAATATTTTTTAAATGGTGAGAAACTATTAAATGTTGATGTTCAGAGGGATTTGGGTGTCCTAGTACACGAAACACAGAAAGTTAACATGCAGCTACAGCAAGCAATTGGAAGATAAATGTTGGCCTTTTTTGCAAGGGGATTGGAGTACAAGAGTAAGGAAGTCTTGCAGCAATTGTACAGGGCTTTGGTGAGACCACACCTGGAGTACAGTGTGCAGTTTTGAGTTCCTTACCTATGGAAAGATATACTTGCCTTAGGAACGGTGCAACAAAGGTTCACTAGATTGATTTCTGGATGAGAGGGTTGTCCTAGGAGGAAAGATAGAGTAGAATAGGCCAATACTACCTGGAGTTTAGAAGAATGAGAGGTGATCTCATTGAAACGTATAAGATTCAAAGAGGGCTTGATAGATGCTGAAAGGATGTTTCCCCTGGCTGGAGAGTCTAGAATGAGGGAACATAGTCTCAGGATAAGGGGTCGGACATTTAGGACTGAGATTGGGAGGAATTTCTTCACTCAGAGGTTTGCGAATATATGGAATTTTCTACCCCAGAGGGCTGTGGATGCTCAGTCGTTGGGTATATTCAAGACTGAGATTGATAGATTTTTGGACTCTAAAGGAATCAATGGATATGGGGATCGGGTGGGAAAGTGGAGTTGAGGTTGAAGATCAGCAATATCTTATTGAATGGTGGAGCAGGCTCAAGGGGCTGTATGTCCTATTCCTGCTCCTATTTCTTGTGTTCTTATGATTACCAGGCAAAGAATGTTTGAACTCTGTAGTAGCTACTCCTCACACAAACTGCTGCTCACCCCTCTGTGACGAGATGCTGAGGGGCAGTTTTTACGAGTTTGCAGTCCAGGAGCATAGCTCTGTGGTTGCGGATCAGAGAGGTCAACAGGTCCTGAGGGAGTCTCTGTCTAGAATTTAAACAAATGGAAAATTCCACAGGGCCTTCTGGTCTGCGAATACAAATTCCAAGGTGCATTCCCAGTGTACACTTAGAGTGAATTTACCCACGTGATGTGCTGCTGCTCATTAAATTTTTGATTACTGTAATTATGTCTGAAAATATTCTTGTAATATGAAGGTTGTGATAGCTACAGTCAGAGCTCAATTAATCATTTCCTGTCCGTTCAAAATTGTGCTGTTAATATTTCCAACAGTGGGGTTGCTCTAACCTTGCTGTACAAGCCCCAAAATCTGTCTCTATAATAATGGGGCACAAATTTACTTGCTATTTTGGGTGAGTATGGGGCTTCAAACGTCTGTACCAGCATTTCTGGTGGTGGAGTCAGAGGTAGGATTGGTTTCTGCCCCTAATGGCAGTGCAGTCTGGGGCCTTTTCAAAGTGCGCGTGCTGATGCTGCTGGAGATCATTAAAATAAATGGTAATAAGGAGGAATGACAATGGAGCGCCATTCTACGGCGAGTGACTCACCTCCTGACTCCCCAAAGCCTTTCCACCATCTACAAGGCACAAGTCAGGAGTGTGATGGAATACTCTCCACTTGCCTGGATGAGTGCAGCTCAAACAACACTCAAGAAGCTCGACACCATCCAGGACAAAGCAGCCCGTTTGATTGGCACCCCATCCACCACCCTAAACATTCACTCCCTTCACCACCGGCGCACTGTGGCTGCAGTGTGTACCATCCACAGGATGCACTGCGGCAACCCGCCAAGGCTTCTTCAACAGCACCTCCCAAACCCGCGACCTCTACCACCTAGAAGGACAAGAGCAGCAGGTACATGGGAACAACACCACCTGCACATTCCCCTCCAAGTCACACACCATCTCGACTTGGAAATATATCGCCGTTCCTTCATCGTCGCTGGGTCAAAATCCTGGAACTCCCTTCCTAACAGCACTGTGGGAGAACCGTCACCACACGGACTGCAGTGGATCAAGAAGGCGGCTCACCACCACCTTCTCGAGGGCAATTAGGGATGGGCAATACATGCTGGCCTCGCCAGTGATGCCCACATCCCATGAACGTCCCCAAAAAAACATGACTCGCGCTCCCATTCCACCAAAGGTAATTAAGAACGAGTTAAAAGAGGCTGTTGCAAGCAGCAGCTGCGACTGGCAGAAGTGCTTTTCTTTGAAGCCGACAATCTGAAGAAACTTTGAGGAGAGATTGCTAGAATTACAGAAGACCTTTTCCTGGATGGAGCTGGCCTTGCCACTGAGCCTAAGATCACCTGGATATTTTTGCCTCCACCCACAGCAACAGGTTCTGAGTACCAGGTATGGGATTTCCAATGGGAATTGCCTTGTTTGCAATTTTAATGGAGGAGGAGGGGCAGGACAAGATCAAAGAAAAGTGAGTGAGGCAGCATTTGAGTATTACAACAACAACAATTTGCATTTATATAGCGCCTATAACAAGGAGCGATTATCAAACAAAATTTGACACGAGCCACATAAAGAGATATTCGGACAGGTGACCAAAAGCTTGGACAAAGAAGTAGGTTTTAAGGAGCGTGTTAAAGGAGGAGAGAGAGGTAGAGAGGTGCAGAGATTTAGGGATGGAATTCCAGAACTTAGGCCCTAGGCAGCTGAAGGCACGGCCGCCAATGGTGGAGCGATTAAAATCGGGGATGCGCAAAAGGCCAGAATTGGAGGAGCACAGAGATCCTGGAGGGCCGTATGGCTGGAGGAAGTTACAGAGATAGCGAGGGACAAATCCATGGAGGGATTTGAAAACAAGGATGAGAATATTAAAATCGAGGTGTTGCTGGACCGGGAGCCAATGTTAGTTAGCGAGCACAGGGGTGATGGATGGATAATACCCCCCAAAGAACTTGCAGGTCATGCAGATCTCAGTAAGATCTCAGTGAGGAGATCTGCGTCAGAAGAGGGCACTTCACCTAATAGGCGATGAGGGTTCTGTGCCAGCTACTGCATAAAGATCTGGGACTAAGATTGTCTGCCCAGACAGCTGTTTACTGTGAAAGTGACAACCACACTCAATTTTTAAGCCATAGAAGATCTGTGTAATATCATCTAGGATACAGTCTGGGCATGCATTTATCAGGTGACTGAAATACGATCTAAAAATGAGTTTTCCCTTCTCTTCTTCAAGGCTCTTTTGCCACTTTAAATTCCAAGCTACCTCGGCGCAATATCGGGCGGCCCCGAGGCTGAACCGGCTGATAGGCAGGTAGGTTCGGGGCGGGGTGGGTGGGGCGGGGGCAGGGGGTGGGACCAGGGTAGCAGCTGCCCACATTATTTTTGTGGGGCCCCCGAGGAGCACTCTTAATGCTAAAGGGATGAAGGGATATGGGGAAAAAGCAGGAACAGGGTACTGAGTTAGACGATCAGCCATGATAATTTTGAATGGCGGAGCAGGCCCAAAGGGC
Organism: Heptranchias perlo; assembly: GCF_035084215.1. Lineage (NCBI taxonomy): Eukaryota > Metazoa > Chordata > Chondrichthyes > Hexanchiformes > Hexanchidae > Heptranchias > Heptranchias perlo. The sequence goes on along the minus strand of NC_090345.1, from coordinate 49,417,558 downwards.
CGAATGGCCTACTCTTGCTCCTATTTTCTATGTTTCAATGTTTCTTGGTCCCACAAAAACAATTCTCTACGTAGGTTTTTGAGGCCTTTTCCTCTTCACTGCCCAGATCAACTGGGCGGAGTGTGCCCAGCTGTGCTTCTAAATTGCATCGGGGTCTTATGGATGTCATAGGACCTCAATTTGCATGTAGTAGTTTTTTTAGAAATAGGAGCAGGAGTAGGCCATACGGCCCCCCGAGCCTTCTCCGCCATTCAATAAGATCATGGCTGATCTTCGACCTCAACTCCACTTTCCTGCCCAATCCCCATATTCGTTGATTCCCTTAGTGTCCAAAAATCTATTAATCTCAGTCTTGAATATGCTCAATGACTGAGCATCCACAGCCCTCTGGGGTAGAGAATTCCAAAGATTCACCACCTCTGAGTGAAGAAATTTTTCCTCATCTCAGTCTTAAATGGCCGACCCCTTATCCTGAGACTATGCTCCCTAGTTCTAGACTCTCCAGTCATGGGAAACTGCCTTTCAGCATCTACCCTGTCAAGCCCTCTGAGAATGTTATACATTTCAGTGAGATTACCTCTCATTCTTCTAAACTCCAGAGAATATAGGCCCGTTCCACTCAATCTCTCCTCAAAGGACAACTCTCTCTTTCCAGCACCACCTTCGTTGCACCACCTTTAAGGCACGTATCTCCTTCCTTAAGTAAGGAGACTAAAACTGTACACAGTACTCCAGGTGTGGTCTCACCAAAGCCCTGTGTAATTGTAGCAAGACTTCCTTACTCTTGTACTCCAACCCCCTTGCAATAAAGGCCAACATACCATTTCCCTTCCTAATTGCTTGCCGTACCTGCATGTTAACTTTCTGTGTTTCGTGTACCAGGACACCCAAATCTCTCTGAATACCAACATTTAATAGTTTCTCACCATTTAAAAAATATTCTGTTTTTCTATTCTTCCTACCAAAGTGAATAACCTCACATTTCCCCACATTATACTCCATCTGCCACCTTCTTGCCTACTCACTTAACCTGTCTATATCCCTTTGCAGACTCTTTGTGTCCTCCTCACAGCTAACTTTCCCATCTAGCTTTGTATCGTCAGCAAAATTGGATACATTACACTCGGTCCCTTCATCTAAGTCATTAATATAGATTGTAAATAGCTGAGGCCCAAACACTGATCCTTGTGACACCCCACTAGTTACAGCCTGCCAACCTGAAAATGACCTGTTTATCCCTACTCTCTGTTTCCTGTCCGTTAACAAATCCTCTATCCTTGCTAATATATTACCTCCAACCCCATGAGCCCTTATCTTGTGTAACAACCTTTTGTGTGGCACCTTTTGAAAATCCAAATATACTACATCTGCTGGTTCCCCTTTATCTACCCCGCTAGTTACAACCTCAAAAAACTCTAATAGATTAGTCAAACACGATTTTCCTTTCATAAAACTATGCTGACTCCCCCTAATCATATTATGATTTTCTAAGTGCCCTGTTACCACTTCCTTAATAATGGATTCCAGCATTTTCCCGACAACTGATGTCAGGCTAACTGGCCAGTAGTTCCTTGTTTTGTCTCTCCCTCCTTTCTTGAATAGCAGGGTCACATTTGCTACCTTTCAATCCACTGGGACCGTTCTAGAATCTAGGGTCCTGGCTGATTCAGACAGGCGCCTGGGCCACCCAGTGGCAGGCCCCAGTAAATATTCTAGTGGAGCAGTAATGGGGTCGTAAGTGGTGAACAGCAATTTAAACTCCGTTACCACCCTATTTCCACTGAGTGGGCTGAGTTAAAATTGGTCCTGCTGTTTGAAAAAAAAGCATGGGGTAGAGTGAGCATAACAGAAACGCACACAAGGAAGTTAGGCCAAGAAGCCAGATGAAAGACAGATAGAAGGGAGACAGAGATAGGGAGAGAGAGAGAAAGAGAGACAAAGAACGACAGTGAGACAGGCTGACAGAGTAAAACCAAGCAAGACAGAGCGAGAGTGACCAAGGGTGAGAGAGGGAGCTTACAGAAATTACGGAGATTTCCAGACTATACAAGCCAGATACAGGCCACCATTAAGTGCATCACTTGAATGCATGAGAAGTTTCCCTGAGAATAAGGCAAGCAAGATTTGAACTAACTCTAGTTTAAATATAGTGACCGACGGGTAAGATGGATCTACTCAGAAGAGACAGACAATCCAAGAGGACACCACATCTATGGTTGAAGGTTCATCGCTCTTATGTCCCAAGAAACCATCATTCCAGAAGAGGGTGAGGGAACCAGCTCCATTACGTTGACTCAGAAGGATGAGGTCATATAAGCTCATGTGATCATTGCTAAACTCTAAGCAGATCAGTAATTAGCCGAACAAATTAGACGTCTAATAGATCTAAATGGCTTGCTATCTAAAGCAATTTACTTGTCAGCTATCAGGAGTCAAATTGTAAACTAATCTCACTGACTTTGTATCAGTCTCGGAAATTGAGCTTTGTATCAACTTCATGACATTTCTCCAGGGTTTCCACTGATCTTCCGCCAAAGTTACGGCAGGAGATTGGGAAATTACTGGTGTTAGTACTTCCCTAGATATAGACTGGAAGGTAAACTCCAGACAGTTCTTTGATGAAGAGTTAAAGTGAAGGCATTAAGGATTCATCTGGTGCCTTTTGATTAATGTAATAGTTTACCAATTCTAGTGTTCTTACATTGCTTGGATGGAAGAAGGATTGCAAGTGGTGTACCCCTTGGATCAGTGCTGGATCCACTTTTGTTCTCAGTAGATATAGAGGATTTGGGCTTTGGTATGGAAAGTTCAATCTCACAATTTGCTGGCGATGCAAAGGTGTGGCACACAGTGAAGACGCGTTAGCAAAATGGGCAGACAGGTGGCAGTTGCAGTTTAATGTGGATAAGTACAGTATGAGGTAATACATTTCGGGAGGAGAAACAAGAAATGGGAGTATACTTTCAATAGAAAGACACTGAAGGGTATGGACAGACAGAGAGACCCAGGAGTTCAAACACAAAATTCCCCAAAAGTGTGAAAGCAGGTAGATAAAGCCATAAAAAGGTCAACACCTTTCTGGGTTTCATAAATGGGAACGCAGAATACCAGAGCAAAAAAGTAATGATAAATTTGTACAGGGCAATTGGTTAGGTCACAGTTAGAGTACTGTGGGCAATTTTGGATGCCCCATTATAGAAAGGACATTAAAGCCATAGTGTCGATTCACCAGGATGATGCCAGGGATAGGGAACTACGGTTGAGATAGAGAGTATTTCCACTGGAGCAGAGAAGGCTAAGAGATTTATTAGATATTTTTTAAATTATGAAGGGTTTTGATAGAAAGGAAGACAGACATGCAGGAGAACTCCCCTGCTCTTCTTTGAAATAGTGCCTTATGACAAACTGAGAGGGCAGTTAGGGCATTGGGTTAACATCTCATCTGAAAGGCAGCACCTACTGACTGTGGAGCACTCCCTCAGTATTGCATTGGAGTGTCAGCCCAGATTTTGTGCTCAAGTCTCTGGAGTGGGACTTAAACCCATAACCTTCATAACTTAGAGGTGAGAGTGCTACCAATGAGCCACAGCTGATACCTGAGTTAAAAGGGAAAGACCATTTCCTCTGATTGGGGAGTCAGTGATGAAAGAGTAATCAATTTAAAATTATCACTGAGGAAGTGAGAAGTGCGGTTAGGAGAAATTTCTTTACAGAAATAGTTGTTGGAATATGGAATCCTTCCCCATATGGAATGGTTGAGGCAAACAACACTGTTCACTTTAGAGGAAAATTGGATAAATATTTGAAGATACAGGGCTATGGGGAGAGAGCAGAGCAGTGGGATTAGTTTTGGATTGCTGTAGCAGATGGGTCAAATGGCTGCTTTCTGTGCTTCTCGGGTTCCATGACAGGTCTATTGTGATACTACCAGTTTTGTGGTAAGAGTTAGTATACTTTTCACATCTTAAAAGATGTTGGTGAATTTCATTTGGATTCAGCAGGTTGGGTTGATAACGCAGTGTAAGTCAATACCATTCCTGTTGATTGATTATTTGATGTATCTCACTTCATTTTAAATTAAAATGTTGTGCTTTCCTGAGGCAATTACTTTCTGACTTAACTTAATCTTAGACCAACAATGGTTATCACATAATTGCTACCTTCTCATTTATCTTTTATCTCTCCACCATCCTCTGCTGTATAGCCTGCTGATTTCAAATCTGGATGCAGTCTTTTGGATGAGATGTTAAACCAATGCCCTGTCTGCCCACCTCAGTTTGACATAACAGATCCCATGGCACTATTCCAAATCTACTCATAGAGGCAGATGAGTAGATTTGGAAGGATGTGAAGACCTAAGAAAGTTGCAGAGGAGATTTACTAGAATGATTCCAGGGATGAGGGAATTAAATTACTTGGATAGACTGGAGAAACTGGGATTGCTCACCTTAAAACAGAGAAGGTTGAGAGGAGATTTGATAGAGGTATTCAAAATCATGAAGGGTCTAGACAGAGTAGAAAGAGAGAAACTGTTCCCATTGGCAGAAGGGTCAAGAATCAGAGGGCATAGATTTAAGGTGAATAGCAAAAGAACCAAAGGTGATACGAGGAAAAACTTTTTTACACAGTGAGTGGTTAGGATCTGGAATGCACTGCCCGAGGGAGTGGTGGAGGCAGATTCAATCATGGTCTTCAAAAGGGAACTGAATAAGTACTTGAAACGAACAAATGCGCAGGGCTACGGGGATAGGGTGGGGCAAGGGGACTAGCTGGATTGCTCATGCATAGAGCCGGCGCAGACTCGATGAGCCGAATGGCCTCCTTCCGTGCTGTAACCTTTTATGATTCTATGATTCTACTCTGGCGGGGTCAGGAGCCTGCTCTGCCACACTTACAATGCTGGAGCAGGCCTGCGGATTTTAGGATCCCTTACTTCGAAGCAAATTTCTTGTCTACAAACTTTACTTTCTGTTGTCACATTTTTTGATCATGCTTTTTTTGTCAGTTTTTCCCATTGTACATTTCAATGTCCAATTTTCCCATTCAACTTTCCTATCTCAACTTTCACTGTCACAATTTGTTGATGAACAAATCAAATCACTCAAACTTTTTTCAAGAAAATTTCATCCACCATTTTTACTCAGTAACTGAAACTTCTAATATCCAAAATAAGTCCAAGCTGTTCCACTACAGCTACAACACTGGCATCTACCCGACAATGTGGAAAATTGCCCAGGTATGTTCTGTCCACAAAAAGCAGGACAAATCCAATCCGGCCAATAACCGCCCCATCAGTCTACTCTCAATCATCAGCAAAGTGATGGAAGGTGTCGTTGATAGTGCTATCAAGTGGCACTTACTCACTAATAACCTGCTCACCTATGCTCAGTTTGGGTTCCGCCAGGACCACTCGGCTCCAGACCTCATTACAGCCTTGGTCCAAACATGGACAAAAGAGCTGAATTCCAGAGGTGAGGTGAGAGTGACTGTCCTTGACATCAAGGCAGCATTTGACCCAGTGTGGCACCAAGGAGCCCCAGTAAAATTGAAGTCAATGGGAATCAAGGGGAAAACTCTCCAGTGGCTGGAGTCATACCTAGCACAAAGGAAGATGGGAGTGGTTGTTGGAGGCCAATCATCTCAGCCCCAGGGCATTGCTGCAGGAGTTCCTCAGGGCAGTGTCCTAGGCCCAATCATCTTCAGCTGCTCCATCAATGACCTTCCCTCCATCATAAGGTCAGAAATGGGGATGTTCGCTGATGATTGCAGAGTGATCAGTTCCATTCGCAACCCCCCAAATAATGAAGCAGTCCAAGCCTGCATGCAGCAAGACCTGGACAACATCCAGGATTGGGCTCATAAGTGGCAAGTAACATTCGCGCCAGACAAGTGCCAGGCAATGACTATCTCCAACAAGAGAGAGTCTAACCACCTCCCCTTGACATTCAACGGCATTACCATCACCGAATCCCCCACCATCAACATCCTGGTGGTCACCATTGACCAGCCATATAAATACTGTGGCTACAAGAGCAGGTCAGAGGCTGGGTATTCTGTGGCGACTGACTCACCTCCTGACTCCCCAAAGCCTTTCCACCATCTACAAGGCATAAGTCAGGAGTGTGATGGAATACTCTCCACTTGCCTGGATGAGTGCAGCTCCAACAACACTCAAGAAGCTCGACACCATCCAGGACAAAGCAGCCCGCTTGATTGGCACCCCATCCACCACCCTAAACATTCACTCCCTTCACCACCGGCGCACTGTGCCTGCAGTGTGTACCATCTATAGGATGCACTGCAGCAACTCACCAAGGCTTCTTCGACAGCACCTCCAAAACCCGCGACCTCTACCACCTAGAAGGACAAGAGCAGCATGTACATGGGAACAACACCACCTGCACGTTCCCCTCCAAGTCACACACCATCTCGACTTGGAAATATATCGCCGTTCCTTCATCGTCAATGGGTCAAAATCCTGGAACTCCCTTCCAAACAGCACTGTGGGAGAACCTTCACCACACAGACTGCAGCGGTTCAAGAAGGCGGCTCACCACCACCTTCTCAAGGGCAATTAGGGATGGGCAATAAATGCCAGCCTTGCCAGTGATGCCCACATCTCATGAACGAATAAAAAAAGTGTTTTAATAAAAAAAATACATATTTCACAATAACATGAAAAAATTATAGTGTTTCTGTGTCTTTTAATATTTTCAGAAAAGATTTTACTTGAAGGCCTCAGTCTCTCCCAAAAGCCAGGAACTGGAGTCGATATTTTTGCCCAGAGTGGTGACTGTTAACTGAAGGCAGATCCTGCAGTCTAAGCATGTGTGTCGAGCACAATTTCACAGGATGCATCAGTAACATTTAGCTATCCAAATGATACAATGCTTCTCTCTCACTTCCCAAAACAGTCTGTTACTTGTTTTTCAAAATTATTTAAAGAAAGGCTGTAGGACAAATTTCCAAAGTTAAATGTATCTTAATTTCATTTTAAAACAGTGAGGGTATGTGTGTGTGGTTCTGTGCGGTTTTGTGTGTGTGTGCGAGCCTGCATGGACACTGCTGTCCATTTGTTTGTGTGAGAGATAGGTGGACAGAGACAGAAATATGACAGATGGTATTAATTACACACCTCTTGCAGCTTTAGTTAATGTTCAAATTATCTATAATATATTAAAATAAGTATATAGGTCACACACACCTTTTTTGGGCATCATCATTCCCGATCATATCTCCAGGTGGTACCTTGATACGTTTTCCCATTATTGAGTGAGCAGCTATTGATTGTCACAGGTCCCAGTCATGCCTGCAGCTTCATTTCTACCACTAGATGGAGCTTTAGAATCGCCAGTTCCCCACAACTAGCCTGCCATTATACAGCTTCATAGCCATCACAGCCACAGGATGCAACTAATCTTAATGCCTCCTTGCCTGCAGAATCCATATAAGTAGGTTTGAATTTTTATTAAGTACTACAATTTTATTTTTAGTTGATATATAATGTGAGAAAATGTTTTCAACATCAAGCCTACCTCCCCCAGCTCTGACTCCTGCCTCAAGCACCTCCTGACTTTGGAGCTCCATGGTGCTACCTACTAATATTTGCCCCTTCTCTAGTCAATAATTCATTTTAACTGACCCTTTTCGCTCTACAATCGATTTTTATTCTCATTTTTCACTTTTTGTTCTTTAATTTTCCCAAGATCCAGCCTCCAAGCCCAACCTTCCTCTCCCCCCAACCCCACTCCCATCTGAAGCACTTTAGACGTCCAATCTAAACTTGTACCCCCAGCCCGTCTCCCTTCTCAGCCAGCTCCCTACATCAAACCTCCAGAACCCTCCCCATTACCTGTTTTCCTCTCACTGATGTGTGATTTTCTCATTTACTTTTTTTTATCCACTTCAAGCAAATTTTCACAATGTTTCCTTCATGTGTCAATAATTCAATTTTCACAGACTGCTCCTCTTCACAATGGGAGTGCTTGTCCCATTGGCGGGAATACCACTCACCAATGTGAATCTGCCGCTAACCCACTGCAATTTCCTCCCTCATTTGCTTTGCAGGGCAGGTTTGGAGTGATAACACCATTCCCGATAGGTTTACTGATGGTCGGAAGAAGGGAAATACAGTTCTGGTGCAGCCTTTCAAAGGCTGTAAAGGAAAGGAAAGAACTTACATTTATATAATGCCTTTCACAACCTCAGGACGTCCCAAAGCACTTTACAGACAATGAAGTATTTTTGAAGTGTAGACACTGTTATAATGTAGGGAAATGCACCAGTCAATTTGCGCACAGCAAGGTCCCACAGGCAGCACTGAGATTCGTGACTCGATTATGTGTTTTAGCCAGTAAAGGGCCAGCATCACTTTCTGAGCAGCAGGAAGAACAGCAGCAATGTCTGAAACAGCAACATTAGCAAGAGCTGTAACCTTGGGGGAAAGGGGGGGTGGTGGTGGTCAGCAGCTGGAAGAGTTCCAGATTCTCAGATGCATTTCTGGAGGTGTTGCTGGCTGAAGTCAGGGTCATTTTATATAAGGGCAGAACTAGGTTGGATGTTAGGCGGTTCTTCTTTTTCCAGAGAATAGTAGACTCATGGAACAGGTTTCAGTCTTGTGCGGTGAACGCTGATTCACTCTATTCCTGCGCGAGAGCTGGACCTGTTTCTGGCTGGGGTGGAGATCATCTTGTACAAGAGGTAGGTATCCTGTATTGTAAATTAGTGTCTACGTGATCTCCTAGACTAGTTTCAAAGGGGTCAGAGAGGATTGTTCCAGATTTTCCCCCTAATCGGCGTGGGTTTTTAACTGTTTTTTGCCTCTCTGAGGAGATTAGATGACACTAGGCATCACAATTATATGGTACAGGCTAGATGGACCAGTGAATCTTTTCCTGTTTGTCATTTTCATATGTTCGTAACTGTTGTGCACAGAGGGCACAAAGCCCCATGAATGGGTGATACATGCCATCTGCAGGGAGGTGGCAGAGGTAGTCCGTGACATCTGCATCACCCCAAGAACTGCCACACAGTGCAGGAAGAAGTTGAGTGGCCTCACAAAGATGGACAAGGTAAGTCAAGCCTCTTGCTTAATACATATCCTCTATTAGACCATTCATGAAGCCTTCACTCTTTCTCAACATCTGGGTGTCAGGGAAGCACACTTCCGCAAAGGGTAACCTCTCCAAACACTCAAGCTCCATCTTAACTAATAGCCACTCACAATGCCTGCAACAAGGGCTTCTGCTAGTCTTCAAGGACATTACATTTAAAGAGACAATACACCTTCTCCTCTCATCATCATCATGACATACATGTGCTCATAAGTGGCAAGTGTCCATGCACTCGCATGTCATTCACATTCTCTTCTCTCCCTCCAAAGGACAAGCTGGCCCATAACATTCGAATGAGAAATGCAACCGGGGGAGGAGCACAATCACACAAACATCTGAGTCTGCAGGAAGAAGAGACCTTCGATATCATAGGCAGCAGAGACTGTGGGGGATGGTGAGGTCGCAACAGAAGGTTGGCAAAAGCTGGGAAATGCTCATCATGGGTATTGTCAGCTTTCTCAAAGTATTGTAATGCCCTTACATGCAGCAACTATTTCTTGAAGGGGAAATGTCATTGTGTACAGTTAAACAAGCTCTTCTGTCTTTCACATGATGGGCAGTCTTGGAGGAATAGGCCAGCTACTTAGATGATCACTTCCAGATGTACAACTGCTGCCACTTTATCAGCAACTCTGTCACAGCATCTCACCTACTCCAGTACCAGCCCCAGAGACCCCTTTCAGGAAGAAGTAGTTGGTGAGTCAGAGGGGTTTCCACTGGGTGAAGTACTGAGCACTCGTGTGAATGAGGAGCTGGGAGTGGGAGAGTGCCATTCCTCCAGGGAAGGTAGAGAAATGACCACCCTCGGCTATTGAGCCTAGGGGCCATGATTTCAAGGGCCCAGACTTCAAAAGAACTGTCATTAGTGATCAGGGATCTCATATGGATGCGGTGGAGATTGTTTCCACACATATGGTTGATATGATGGACAAGTGGGAGGATTCCACTACCTTCATCTGTAATACATTACAGGAAGTTTCTCATGACCTGCAGAACAACCAAGAGACAGTGACAGCCCAGGAGATTTTTGCAGCATTAAGGTGCCAGGAACTGCTTCTAAGGACATTGGTGACTTCTGCAGTGGCAGCTACCATTGCTTCATTAGATACCTTGACATCAGCCTGAATGCCACACTTGCACAGGGCTTCCAGGACCAGGTTGGGACAATTTGGTTTGTAATGACGTGTAACACCCCTAAGCCTGTGTCAGCACGAGTTGGCTGCAGGCACCCATTGCTGTCTCTGTGGACAGTGGCAACAAGGCCCATTCCCTTAAGGCCCCGTCACATGAGAGACTTCAGACATGGGCCCAACAACCCTTGCCACTGCGTGAGAAAGCTGCCAGAAGTTGGTCCTTCTGGGACAGCAGCTTCCCTGAGATGAGAATCACCTAAGACCTCTAAGGCTCTAGGAGAACTATTCCAGCCATCCACAGCTCAACTTCATCTCACTCAAGGAGCACCTGGTAGGAGTAGTAGATTAGAAACTCAAGCAAGTAAGGTAGCTGGCACAAAGTGGGGGCATGGTGTGAAGAAATAGTTGTAAATAGGGTTGTCTCCCTGTAGTCCTAGTCCTCCTGAGGTGATTTATGAGGTGTGTCTCTCTGTTGTCCTAGTCCTCCTTCTGCTCTTGCTCTGCCTCCATTAATAATGAATAGGTAGAATTCTCACTGAGTAACTGATGGTGATGATGCTGTGAGGTATAAGGACATGTGATCGAATTTAGCCCAGACAGTGCACAGAGGCAGGTAGAAGGGCCCCACTCCTCTGGCCCAGACAGTGCACAGAGGCAGGTAGATGGACCCTTCCTTTGGCCCAGACAGTGCACAGAGGCAGGTGGAACAGCCCTACTTCAAACCAAAAACAAATTGAAATTTGCTCTAGAAATATCTGAAAAATCAGGAGCAATTTTGGAAGCCCCCATAAGCCTTGCTTTTACTTATTTCTCAGACGTTTCCAGATTAGCACTCATATCTGCTTTATACAGGTGTGAGTTAAATTCAGGACATTACTGGCAGAAATTATGAGATTTTTGTCAGATAATGTAATCGCGTCATTATCCCATCATTTGCATCCATTCGCCAGTCGGGATAGGCACTTCTTAAAACCGCCCCTTTCAATATATTGTATAGTCTGAAAGAGGCAGGGCTTTGACAGAGCCACGCCCCTCCCTGTTTTCTTCTCCCTAACCAGATTGCATGAGCAACAATTTGCCTTTAACATAGTAAAATGTCCCACGGTGCTTTACAGAGGTGAGAGGAAAATGATGCTAAACCAAAGAAGGTGATATCAGGACAGGTGACCAAAAATTTGGTTAAAGAGTCAGGTTTTTGTGGAGGGACTGATTCCTGCTTACCCTTTATCTCAATTGATGTGGACTCTGTTTCCATCTCTTTGTTAGTTATATCCTTTCTTGCTAATGCTATAATGTTCTTTCCGATTAACACAGCTCCCCCACCTTCCCTCCTCGCTCCTCCGTCCCCTTGTCTACCGCTAAAGTCCTCTCTCATCCTCCCCTTCCCTCTTGCCTCAGGGAAAACAAATCTTGAAGCGTGGGCCTCAGTCAGGCTTTAGGGTCCTCATTTGCATATGCAAAAGGATTAAACACCTGTTTCAGGCGCGAGTAAAGGTCGCCTATTTTTTTCCTTTCCCACTATGGTGGGCGGTGCAATTCTGATCAGAAATGCGCATGTGCTTCCTGCCCACCATACTGGGGCCTTAGTAGGCCAGTTAGCGCACGATAAACGGGAGCCGAGCTGCCGAATTTAGAATGATCAGCCATTCCATCAAACTAAGATGCAGTCACTTGTACAGTTGCAACTTGCTGGCTTCATTGTCATGCTACCATATAAACTGGGACTAATATTTGAATGATTTCCAAACTAAAATTCTGTCTGACCATGTGATCCTGACCGCACCTGATCGCATTTTCTTGTTGGGGGGAGCTCATTGGTTATGCAGGGTGGGATTTCGCTCAGAAGGGGCGGGGGGACAGGAAGAGAGAGAGCCGAGCAGCACTTGAATATTGAATATGGCAGAAGGAGGAGCACCATCTGGTGGGTTTAGTGACTAAAGTCCCAAGATTCTGAGAGGCTGCAGTGGAGACAATGCTAGGAGAGACAAGGGCCACAAGACAAAGGTTCTTAGACGCCCAGGGTGTTATGCCCCAGAAAGAGGGTGTGCAGGCAGTCTGGAGGGACGTGGCACTAGGGGTAAGCAACTACTCTATCTCTCCATGAACAGATGCTCAGTGCCGGAAATATTTTAATGATCTCATTAGGCCAGCCAAGGTAAGTGAAGGCAGGAGTGCCCATGCAGATCCTGAGATACTGTTGGACACATGATTCACCTCTGTTAGGAATAACAAGTAAGGCAAAATATTAGTAGGTTAAAATATTAATAAATAGTAGTGATTATACGATTAACAAGCTGAAATCCAGCCCCGGACAGAGAAGATGTATGACTGAGAACACTGTGGGTAGAAAAGGTATGGGAATGGAATGTTAAGTGATAGCAAGGGGCCAACATGTCTGGAAAAGGTGATAAGAATTCAGGAATAAATGAATGCTTGATTGTGAGAAATGTCTGACCCTCAAGGCCAGTCTGACCATGCAAAATGTCCGAAGAACAATAAACAGATGGAGCCGTAAAGCGCATGCACGAGAGGCGGGGGGTGGGGGGGAGTGGTCTGTGTGACTACAGGCGTGCTTACGTACCAACTCTATGTTAACCGTATGTACTAAAGGTAGAACATACTGGGAAACTGTAGGAACTCCAAATAGTCTTGAAGAGACGACCGTGAACGGTCAGGTGGTTTAGCTCATGAATCTCTTACTTGTGAATATCAAGGTACCAATCTCATAAGTACTGCATAAGTTGGGTTTATATTAATTTGATAAATAAAGATTATTGATCAGATGACTCTCTGTCTCTTGAGTCCATGAACCAGTATTGAAGTAAAAGGATAAGGATTGTCCTAACAACCTACACTCTATCCATGACCATATATGTGTCTAAGATGAAATGAATAAAACTCTTAGTAGGTAGAAGAGACCCCCACCATCCCCCTCATGTGTACACCTTCCCTTCTACCAATCCACTGTCCTGTACCACATTTCCTGCTATATTTGACTGAGCAGGGAAGAGACATGGCCTGCAGCTGATAGCATGTACACAAAAGAATGTCTGCCGACACCTGGGGGAATCAAGTTGTGAATTAGTCTGTACCATATCTAAACCTTTTGTGTCTTTGCAAAGGAGAAACATGCACATAACCAGAGGCAAAGGACTGTCAAGGTTGGAGGAATGACTAACACCATGCCCTTCAGTAACATGAGAAGGAAGCTCTGCAACTTCTGGGAGACACAACAGGTAGCCTGTTGGAGATGAAGAAGCTGGAGGTTGGTAATGAGATGAAGTGCTTACACAAGTGAGTTTTTGCTGTCTGCACATTCTGATGACTTGAAAGACCTCCTGTTGTTGCTCAGTCACAGCTTCTGATTCACAAATCAGAAAGCACCCTTCTAATATGAATATTCTTTGTGTCCCTCACAGGTGAGTCCAGGAGATCATTGCAGTTTTCAAAGGGCACTTGTCACTTCCGAAGTGTTAACAATGACTGCTTCCAAAGATGACCCGAAGAGCAACCTAGCTCAGGGCTTTTAGGATTTAATTGGGACTATTCGACCTGCTCTCACGTACACCACTAGTGGGTTGCAAGGAGTGGCTGCAGACGTTGCTACTTCTCATGGCAGTGACAATGTGCCTGCATCAATGCAGACCTCCCAAAGGCAGGACAGGAGGGAGCTTCTAGTCTGAGTTAGGCAAGTGACATGACACTGGATTCAGAAACTTGATGGGCTCGATTTTAGGAGCGTGTTTCCGGCGGGTTCCCAGCGGGGTGGCCCCGAAAATCCTGATCTCCGGTTACGTGACCGGATCGCGACGAAATCCCGGCCACTTCCGGGTACCGCGCTGACGTGCGGGGCTGCGCGCGCAAGCCCCGCTGGTGGGAATCCCGCAGGCAATTAAAGCCAGCGGGGTTCCACTTGAGAGTACTTACCTTGCTCGTTGTGGTCAGTTAATGAGCTGAAGCAGCTGTCAAAAGAGGAAGTGTGGGATTTTAGGTTCAAGGCAGTGAGTTTCCCACACTGGGGGAAACAGTCTCCCTCCAACCAGGCGTGTTGCAGCCAGCAGCCTGTGGCAGGTGCCAAGGTGCGCTCCACGGGGGAGAGCCCTCACCCACGCAGGAGGCCACCGCGTCACATAGGGCAACCCCTGCCCTTCACCACCCCCCGCCAAGCCAGAGGACAGACCGACACGAAACCGCAGCCCCAGTCCGAGGAACCACACACCTACCCTGCACAACCCCTCAGACCAACACCTGCCAGTTGGGTGGTGTGTGGAGACCCTCGGAGGATGAAGAGCATGACCAGCACCAGCAGCCTCGCAGTCCACGCCGTCTGCCGCAGGGACGTGGATCCCCCCAACACGGTGTTGTTGCACGCCCACCTGCACAGCAGGAGGGAGGGCTACCGCAGAGAGAGACGCGTCGCAGAGGGCACTACCCTCGCCACAGGGTCCACAGACCGAGGCGCAGCTCCCTGGACCTCTCCGAGCAGCAGTGCGCAGGGAGGCGCAGATTCGCTTGACATGTAGTCGTGGAGATCTGCAGCCTCTTTCATGCCGAGCTGCTCCTGGCTGGCCCCAGCACCAACTGCTTACCTGTCGCTGGCAAAGTCACCACTGCCCTCCACACCTTCTCCTCCGCATCCTTCCAGGGTGCAGCCGGCTACACCGCCGATGTCTCTCAGTCGTCTGCGCGGACGAGCCCTGCAAATACACCTGCACCTACTCTGCAGTAACACGATGGGTGGCATCAGTGGTGGGTCCTCATAGTGATACCCAGGAGCGGGCATTATTGGACACAACGGACAGGATTCGCGGAGACATGGCAGTGGTGGTGTCAATATAATGTGTGCTGTTTGTTGCTCTGAAATTCAATATGGGTAACACCCATGACAAACCCTCAGACACCCTTGTGCACCCCCTTCATGCTGACGAGACGTTTGCCTTACGCTGCCTACTGCACATATGTGATGCATGCCCTGTGGCTGCAGCACAGGTGGTGGCAGGTTGAGTGAGGCTGGCCGTGAGGGAGATGCACGAGAGGGTGAGTATGGGATGGAGCAATGAGATTGTATGAGGAGTGGGTTGCGTGTTAGTGGCAGGGTGAGTACTGGCGAGGTGAGTAGGTGGAGGTAAGATGAGGATGGGGTGTGAGTGGGTATGAAGGGTGATGTGACAGAATAGTGTTGGCGGTGCCGAAGGAGATGTGGGGTGGGGGCAGTGTTGTGGCAGACGGAGTGTAGGGGAAAGACTTCGTGTTCTCACTGCGGCAGGTGGGCGATATGTTGGTGGCGCAGGTGACCCCCTCTGCCACCTCGAGCCAGGCCTTCTTGGTGGCAGAGGCAGGCCGCTTCCTCCCGCCCGCCGGGGGGAAGATCTGTGTCCTCCCCCTCCTCCTCACCCCATCTGATGATAGCTGGGGTGAGGCATCATTAAACTGGGAGCAGCCTTCCCCCTGGGCTGCTCCATGCTGCAATTTGTCCCATTGGTTGCAGCATCTGTCAGTGGAGGACTGCCCCTTTAACTAGAGAGCCTCCAGCTGACAGATCGTACTGCGCATGCGCAGCCCGACCGACGCGCAGGCCAGCGCCGTGGACCCCGGAGGAGCAGGTAATTGATTCCTATTAGTGGGTTGCCTGCTACGATCGCGTGGGCAACCCACTAATTTCGCCGAGCGTGTTGACCACGCTCCCGGAGGACCACCCGCTGGGAACCCGCAGGCCTGCTTAATTCGGGCCCGATGACACCAGCTTTAGTGAGATGAGTGTCACCTCAGTCTGCGAGGGCTCCACTGGTACACTGAAGTAGCACAATATATGAATAAGAGGTTAGGATCATGCGTGAAAAGATTTTTAGGCACAAGGGGTAGCCATGGTGATAACAGGTAGCAACAACTGTGCGGCACAATGAAGTGGCAAGATGGTAGTAAACATGTACATTTCTGGCTATTCGATATGATTGTGCATTTTTCCCAGGAAGACTTCCTGTGATCCCTCTTATATGGTGATTAATGTTTGTAACTGTACTCTCCCAGAAAAAATGAGCGGCCTTATAGATTAGCTGAAAGGTTATGAGAGCTATGCAAAGGATCTTGAAGGGGCTTATTGTTTCATGCAGATGGAGGGCAACTTGTTTAATGGAAGAAGTTGGTGATGATCTCCTGCCTGAAGCAGTGCAGTGTCAAGGCCCATCTTCTCTCTCTCCTGAGATTCTTCATTGTGAGCAGGGCATGGCTCTCCAGCACCTTCTCCCTCTTCACCTTCTGTCTTTGGAAGGCCCAATCCCTTTGTAATGGCTAAATTATGCAGAATACAGCAAGCAACACTTTTTCACACAAAGGGTAGTGGAAATCTAGAACTCTCTCCCCTAAAAGGTTATCAATGCTGGGGCAATTGAAATTTTCAAGACTGAGATAGATTTTTGTTAGGTAAGGGTATCAAGGAATATGGAGCAAAGGCAGGTAAATGGAGTTGAGGTACAGATCAGTCATGATCTAATAGAATGTCAGAAATTGCTCGAGGGTCTGAATGGGTTATTCCTGTTTCTATGTGAGCCACAGCATTTCTGGAAACCCTTGCTGGATTATATTGACAAGCACAGGAAACAGGACCATAGAATTTCGATGGTCTATTCCTAAGGTGTCATTGAACAGTTTTCGGCCTCTGTCCTTGGATTCCAAAAAGGTATGATCAGCCAAAGCTGAAGCAGATACTCTTCGTCCCTTATGAGCCACTCTGTCACATTGTTGCGGCTGAACTGTATAGATATTCTGAATTGGCCAAGAATAAACAAACCATGGCTACCCCCTGAGTAGAATGCATTGAAATGCATAATGATATAGCTGGCATTACTCACTAACTGGACATTCAGGGAATTAAATCTCTTCCTGTTCATGAAGTTGACGGGGCTTTCAGACACAAAGCCCCATTAAAGGCACTTGGCACTTGTGGGAATCCAGCTACTCAGAAGAAGTTGATGGCTCTCTCTCTCTCTCTCTAATTTGTTGTCAATGTGGAAATGAATGAACTCAGAGGCTTGTCTGAATAGGGCATCCATGACCAGTTTAATGCAGCAATGAACTGCTGACTGACTGATGTGACCAATGTCACCAATGGCTGCCTGGAAGCACCCACTTTGCAAAGGTACCTTTAAATTCTCACCAAGGTTCACAAAGTACCTTTAAATGCTCAGAAACTGTAGCTTCAAAGTAGTGGAAGTGATTCCCAGAGAAAAACAGCACTGCAGAATCGCACTCCTGTGTGATTGTCCATCTTCCCACTCTCTTCCCGCCTGACCATACATGCTCAGCTCTGCCATCTTTACAGTGGCGGTGATTTTCAGGGGTGCTATGTAGGCCTCATTGCAGGGAAAACAGCAAGCAGCACAAAAGAAATCGCAAATGGGAAACCAATGAAATCACTTAAATATTTTTTGAAAGCCCTTTAGGTCTCTGTTTTTTCAGTAACTGAAGTGTATAATATGGAAACAAGGTACCTAATATCAAATAAAAAATGACCATAACCATATAATGGAACCTTATGGAAAGCGCTGTATTTTGTTTGAAACATCTCTATTATTTTTTCCTATCAGAAGCACGACAGTTATCTTTTTGCCTATGACCTGTACTATGGATCATTTTCAGAATATAAGAAATAGGAGCAGGAGTAGGCCATAGGGCCCCTCGAGCCTACTCCGCCATTTAATAAGATCATGGCTTATCTTCGACCTCAACTCCACTTTCCCGCCCGATCCCCATATCTCTTGATTCCCTTAGAATCCAAAAATCTATTGATCTCAGTCTCTCGACTTGTTGGATTTTCTGGCCATTTTTTTCCTCCATGACAGCATAGCCTACTGCATTTGTAGCCACCCACCCCATGACCCACAGATATGCGATTGTATCCTATGTCTTTTGATGTTTAGATTTTTAAAAAGAATTCAGAGAGGAGATAGCTGAGGCTCTGACAATTTCTTAATCTTCTTTGACTATTCAAATTGTGCTGTTGGGCTGGGAAGTAGCCAATGTAACACCTTTACTCAACAAAGGTGAGAAGAATAAACTTGGTGACTATACACCAGTTAGTCTAATGTCAGGTGTAGTCAGACTCTTCGCATCCATAATTCAAGATAAAATTAGTGTATCAGCATGGATGGAAAGTTGTTTGATGAACAGGAAACAAAGTGTTAGAGTAAATGGGTATTCTTCATGATTTAGACTTGGGCATAGGGAATAAAATCTTGAAATTTGCTGATGATGCTATAATAAGTAGGGGGTTTGGCAAACAGTGAGGAGGATTGTAAAGGAGTTTAGGAAGACACAGATATATTAGTGGAATGAGTAGACATGTGTCAGATGCAATTGAATGTGGATAGGCTTGAGGTAATACATGTTGGCAGGAAAAACACAAAATGGGAGTAAACACTCAATCGAAAGATGCTGAAAGATTGTGGAAGGAGTGTAGACAGATATGGTTGTATAGTGATTATGGTACTAGGCTAGCAACCTAGAGCTTGTGAGTTTAAATATTGGCAAGCTGTAGAATTCAATATAACAAATCTGGTAAAATTACCATCAAACATGACATATTATCACAAAAACTCAACTGCTTCACTAGTGTCCATTAGGGAAGGGGGCCTGTCATTTCTACCCAACAAGTAAATCTTAATACCCTCTGAAGAAGCCTAAAAATCCACCCAGTTGTAAAACAATTGCTACAAAGTTCAATAATAAGAAAGTTAGACGGATTTATCAGCAACAACCAGGCATCATATCAGGACAAGGCTTAGGCAATCTGAGAGCAGTTGACCCTGCAAATTCTTCCTTATTAACACTTGGGACTGGAGCCCAAGTTGGGAGAGCTCTCTCCCAAATAACATCCTGGCATAATTGCACTCACAGAAACATATCTAACACCCAACACTTTAGAATCTTCCATCATTATCTGTGGGCATGTCTTGCTCCACCGACAGGATAGAGGTGGGCACACTGTGGTATACGGTCAAATCAACATTGTCTCTATGTCCCATGAAGTTTCATGACTTCCGGTCAAAGAAGAGCAAAAAAATTCCTGCTGATTGCCACCTACTGTCCTCCCTTCAATGGATGAATCAATGCTTCTTCATGCTGAGCATCACGGAGTGAGCACTGAAGAAAGCAAGGACATAGAATATACTCTGGATAGGGGGACTTCAATTATAGCATCGTTATATAGTCCTTGTGAAGCTGAAGTCTCGTCTCCAGTGAGGACATCCTCCATTGAGTAGCATACCATGCTAAGTGACGCAGACTTAGGACAGATCTAGCAGCCCAAAACTGAGCTTTCATGAGACATTATAGGCCATCAGCCGCAGAATTGTATACTACTACAATTTGCAACCTCAAAGTGATGGGAGAAATCATCAATAGTGTCATCAAACAGCACTTACTCACCAATAACCTGCTCACTGATGCTCAATTCACATTCCATCAGAACCACTAGCTACAGAGCTCACTACAACATTGATCCAAATGTGGACACAAGAGTAAATGCCAGATGAGAAGTGAGAGTAGCTGCCTTCAGCATCAAAGCAGCATTCAACTAAGTAAGGTACTAAGGAGCCCTAGCAAAACGGAGGTTAATGGAGGTCAAAGGAGCTGACTCTCCAGTAGTTGGAGTCATATCTGACACAGAAGTAGGTGGTTGTAGCTGTCAGAGGTCAATCGTTGCAGCCCCAGATCATTGCTGCAGGAGTTCAAAGCGTGTCCTTGGCTCAATCATCTTAGCTGCTTCATGAATGACCTCCCCTCCATCATAGGGTCAGGAGTGGAGCTGATCACTGATTGTTTCAGTGCTCAGCTCCATTCACAATTCCTCCAATAGTGAAGCAGCCCATGTCAGTCTACAGAAGGATTTGGATAACATCCAGGATTGGTCTAATAAGTGGAAAGTAACATTCACGCCACACAAGTGTCAGATAGTGATCATCTCCAACAAGAGAGAGCCCAACTACTTCCCCTGTCTTTTGATGCATTGCCATCACCAAGTTCCTCACCATCTACATCTTGGTGGTCACCCATGACCAGAAGCTTAACTGGCCCAGCCACAAAAACATCATAGTTACAAGAGCAGGGCAGAGGCTGGGCATTCTACCACAAGTGGCTAACGTCCTGACCCCTCAAAGCCTCTCCAGCATCTACAAGGCTTCAGGCAGGAATGTGACACAATACTCACCACTTGCCTGGATGGTTTTGGCCACAAACACACACAGGAAACACAACGCCATCCTAAACAAAACAGTCCACTTGACTGGCGTCCCTGTCCCTGGACTGAATATCCACCCTCTTCACCACCAGCACACTGTGTCAGCAGTATGTACTATTGACAGGATGCATTGCAGAAACTCAATGAGCTTACCTCCAAGTTGTGCAACCTCTTCGATCCAGAGGGACAAGAGCAGTAATTTAATGGGAACACCATTGTCTCCAAATCAACACCATCCTGACGAACATATATCAATGTTTTTTCATTGTCACTGTGTTAAAATCCTTTTCACATCCTTTTTACATTGGATATTCTGGAATTAGTTAATCAATTCTGACTGGTGTGTGAATTTCAGTGCCACTCAATTGACCCCTGTGCCATATTCCTCTCTGTGATTGAATGTCACCAAGGTTTGTAACCTACTACAAGCTCAGAGTCCAATGTTGCATATATACTGGGATAGATACTGTCCCCCTTCCTCTATCAGCTGTGACAATAACAGCCTCGTCCTTGCCTTGTGCAGGTATCTATACCAGAGTCTCAGAAGCCTTTCTTCCATTGTTTAGAGGCCATAGATGTTGTGCAGATAGGTACAGCAGATAAAGTGTGGGAGAGAGTGTGCTGCCTTGATTACTAGGATCTGGATTGTTTGTAGCCTCTATTCTGTGTCTGTCTGTCTCACCAGACTGAGTGGCCATATTCCAGGATTAGACAGCTGCAGGGTTTGCACAGTCTGAGGAAAGCTCTGGCTCTGTGGCTGACTCCATGCTTGTTTCCATAGAGGACACAAAATTGGCCTTGCCTGGCTAATGCTCTGTTAATGATGCCATCGATGTGCCGTATCTAAGCATATTCCTCTGGAAAATTATCTCCAGGAACTTCTGCTATTTACTAGTCTTGATTGTTTTTGACAGCAGCTCAATCTTCACATTCTGTTCTTTGTGCTTATTTTGGAGGTAAGCACGCATTGTGATCCTTATTTGTGTTTCCTTAGACCCGGCAGCATCCAAGTGAATCTGCATCGTATCCCTTCTAAAGCTTCAATATCCTTCATATAGTGTGGAGCCCATTACTGCACATAGTACTTTAGCTGAGGTCTTAAGGTTTTATAGAGGCTCATTGTTATCTCTTGGCTTTTGTATTCTATACCTCGAGATAAACTTGGAATTCCATTGGCACGCAGTTGCTTATATCTGCCTGGCGAGCCTTACAGCACATGGCCCCTTATATCTGTCCTCTCGAGACCTACAGTGCGCGATCCCTTATATCTGTCCTCTCGAGCCATATGGCACGCAGACCCCTTTATCTCCCCCACAAGTCCAACAGCGCACTGTCCCTTATATTTGCCCCCACGAGCCCTACAGCACGCGGTTCATTATATCTGCCCTGTGAGTCCTAGACGGCATGATCCCTTAAAGCTGCGCTCACGAACCCTATAGCGCAGTCCCTTATATCTGACCTCTTGACCCATACAGCACGCAGTCCCTTAAATCTATCTCTGCAAGCGCTACAGCCGCATTCCCTTATATTTGCCCACACGAGCCTTACAGCGAGCAGCCCCTTATATATGCCCCCATGAGCCCTAGAGCACACCGTTCCTTAAATCTGCCCCCATGAGCCCCACAGTGCTAGGCCACTTACATGTGCCCTAAGTCCAACAGGGCACAGCAGCATACATATGCTCCCGTGAGCCCTACAGCGCGTGATCCCTTATAACTGGCGGACAGCTAATGTTATTCCTATATCTAGAAAGGGAGATGGAACAAGTCCAGGGAACTATGGACCAGTTAGCTCAACATTGTGGTAGGAAAGATAATGGAATCTTTACACAAAGATGTAATAGAAAAAAATCTAGAAAACAAAAATATAATAAAGACCTGTCAGCACAGATTTCAGATGGGAAAATCATGCTTGACCAATCTTATTGAATTCTTTGAAGAAGTAACAGAAAGAGTAGACAAGGGTAATGCAGTAGATGTAATATATTTGGATTTTCAAAAGGCCTTCGGTAAAGTACCGTATTATAGACTTATGACTAAAGTTAGAGCATATGGAATCAGGGGACAGGTAACAGAATGGATAGCAAACTGGCCACGAAACAGAAAACAGAGAGTAGGGGTTAAGGATAGCTATTCAGACTGGCAAAAAGTGATCATTGCTGGGACCACTGTTGTTCACAATTAACAATTTGGACTCGGGAATCAGAAGTACAATTTCAAAATTTGCCGATGACACGAAATTGGGGGGTGTAGTTAATACAAAGGAAGAATATGTCAAAATGCAAGAGGACATTAATAAACTTGCAGAATGGGAATGTAATTGGCAAATGAATTTCAATATAGATAAGTGAGGTGGTGCATTTTAGTAGGAAGAATAAGGAGGCCACCTATTGCTTGGATAATAAGTCTAAATGGGGTAGAGGAACAAAGGGATCTCAGGGTACAAATAGACAAATCACTAAAAGTAGCGACATAGGTTAATAAGGCAATAAAAAAGGCAAACCAAGCACTGGGGTTCATTTCTAGAGGGATAGAAGTGAAAAGCAGAGAAGTTATGTTGAACTTGTATAGAACCTTGGTTAGACCACACTTGGATACTGTGCACTGTTCTGGTCTCCATATTAAAAAACGGATATAGAGGCATTGGAAAAAGTGCAAAAAAGATTCACAAGGCTGATACCAGAACTGGGAGCATATATATTCAGGAAAGACTATACAGTCTGGGGCACTTTTCTCTAGAAAAGACAAGGCTGAGAGGTATCCTGAGAGAGGTTTTTAAGATAAAGAAAGGATTTGATAGATGTAGACGTAGAGAAAATGTCTCCACTTGTGGAGGAGTCTAAAATTAGAGGTCATCAATATAAGATAGTCACTAATAAATCCAATAGGGAATTCAAGACAAACTTCTTTACCTAGAAAGTGGTAAGAATGTGGAATGCACTAACACAAGTGTAGTTAATGCAAACAGCACAGATGCTTTTAAGCGAAGCTAGATAAGCACTAGGGAGAAAGGAACAGAAGGATGTGCTGATAGGGTTAGATCAAGTAGAGAGGGAGGAGGCTCCTGTGGAATAAAAGCCTGCACTAGACCTGTTGGGCCGAATGGCCTGTTTCTGTGCTGCAGGCTCCATATAACTTTCCCCGCGAACCATACAGCGCGCCACCCCTTAAATCCAGTCCGCGAGCCTCGTAGCGCGCGACCCCTTAAATCCGCCCCGCGAGCCTCGTAGCGCGCGACTCCTTAAATCCGCCCCGCGAGCCTCGTAGCGCGCGACTCCTTAAATCCGCCCCGCGAGCCTCGTAGCGCGCGACTCCTTAAATCCAGTCCGCGAGCCTCGTAGCGCGCGACTCCTTAAATCCGCCCCGCGAGCCTCGTAGCGCGCGACTCCTTAAATCCGCCTCGCGAGCCCGCAGCCCCTCAATCGCTCCAACTGCCCCCACATTTTAAAAAATGCCGTTATTTGAGGGGAGTCGTTTTGCTGCCGTGGGTCCGCTGGTGTTTCCAGATTGTTGTTTCAGAGGGACGTGAGTAACAGTGCGACCCCACACCCCTTACCTGTAAAGGACTTCAAAAGATTAGTATGTGGCGGCTCCCACTCCTCATTTGGATTAAATTCGGGTTTAAATGTCCCGGAACCCTGGATGTGATGTACTAGCGGAGTATTAGTCCTTCCGGAAAGTTCTAAACGGTAACCTTAAAAGACTTTAAAAAGAACAAAACATTGGAGAGTTGGTAATTGTTTTTATAAAGTGGTAATACTGTAGAGTCAGTTTTGTTTAATACTGGAAAAACTTTAATGGCAGCAACTTTGTTCTGCTTAATCCTTTGCAGCATCCTTTCTTATTGCTGCCAGCACATTGCATAGAATTACAGAGAATGTACAGCACAGAAACAGACTATTTGGCCCAATTGGTTTATGCTGGCCTTTATGCTTCACACTAGCCTCCTCCCTACTTCACCTAACCCAATCAACATATCCTTCTATTTCTTCCTCCCTGATGTGCTTATCTAGCTTCCCCTTAAAAGCATCTATGCTAGTTGCTTCAACTACTCCTTGTGTTAATGAATTCCACATTCTTACCACTCTCTGGGGAAAGAAGTTTCTCCCAAATTCCCTATTGGATTTATTAGAGACTATTTTATATTTATGGACCCTAGTTTTGGATTCCCCTGCAAGTGGAAACATCTATATGTCTACCTATCAAACCCTATCATTATCTTAAAGACCTCTATCAGGTCACCTCAGCCTCCTAAGAGCCTTAGCCTGTTCAGTCTTTCCTGATAGGTATAACCTCCCAGTTCTGATATCATCCTTGTAAATCTTTTTTGCACCTTCTCCAATGCCTTTGTATCTTTTTTGTAATATGGAGACCAGAACCATGCAGAGTACTAAGTGTGGTCTAAGCAAGGTTCTATACAAGTTTAACATAACTTCTCTGCTCTTGCATTCTTTTCCTCTAGAAATGAACCCCAGTGCTTTGTTTGCACTTTTTATGGCTTTGTTAACCAACATTGCTACTTTTAATTATTTGTGAATTGTGAACATTGGTAAGTTCGCTCTTTCTCTTGGCATGGATGTGGGTACCAACCCTCTTTTTGATTAATTTGAGTGCATGCTGGTCTTTAGAGACCTTCAGCAATTCTACTGCACATTTTTCCTACGGAGCAAAACCACAGACCTCACGATCAGATATCTGACAACGGAGTGACTATTGACAACATGGTCGATTGACGCGTCCATCTGACAAACCTGGTGTGCTTGATCAGGTGCCCTCTTGTACGGCATTGCTTCAGTTTGGTCTCATTCTTGGTGATGTTATTTGTAGGTCAACTGCCATAGGATACCTGATTGCCATAGTTCTACAGTATTAGATTTCTAGTTTTGATGGCTTGACCATATTCCAATCATTACAGAAAATGGAAAGTCACTGCCCCAGTTAGGTGTCAGCTGTGGCTCTGCGGTAGCGCTCTCACCTCTGAGTCAGAAGATTATGGGTTCAGAGTCCCACTCCAGAGACTTGAGAACATTTTTTGGGTTGGCACTTTAGTGCAGTACTGAGGGGGTACTGCACTGTTGGAGGAGCTGTCTTTCGGATGAGACGTTAAACCGAGGCCCCCTCTGCGCTCTCAGTGGACATACAAGGTCCCATGACACTATTTCAAAGCAGAGCAGGGGAGTTCTCCCTGGTGTCCTGGCCAATAGTTATCCCTCAACAAATATCACTAAAACACATTATCTGGCCATTATCACATTGCTGATTGGGTGATCTTGCTGAAATTGGCTGCTGTGTTTTCTACATTACAACAGTGACTTCACTTCAAAATTTGGGCTGTAAAGTGCTTTGGGACATCCTGAGGTCGTGAAAGGTGCTATATAAATGTAAGTCTTTCATTCTTCTTTCTAGTCACTGGGGACCATCACCTTCCTCAACAAAGAATATTGGCAGTGACACTATGAATTGCAGTCTCACACACACTGCCATTAATCTACAGTCACACAGTGCCATTAGTACTGTAATATGCAGTGCCATTATTTGTGTAATCTGCATTTACAACCCCTTACATGAAGGAGTCTGGAGTCACACAGCTTCCCATCCTCCACCTTCGATAAACTTCAGCTCATCCAAAACTCTTCCAAACCTAATCAGCACCAAGTCCCACTTGTCCATCAAGACCGTCCTCGCTGATCTACATTGGCTCTCGCTCCCCAATGCCTCAAATTTAAAATTCTCAGCCTTGTGTTTAAATCCCTCCATGGCCTTGCTTCTCCTTATTTATGCAACCCCATCGGAATCTCTGTTCCTCTGACTCTGTCTGGCCTGTTGTTCATCTCTCCTTCCCTTCACCCCACCATTGGCAAGTATATCTTCAAATGTAAAGACTCTTACAACACCAGGTTATAGTCCAACAATTTTATTTGAAAATCACAAGCTTTCGGAGATTATCTCCTTCGTCAGGTGACACACCTGACGAAGGAGATAGTCTCCGAAAGGTGTGTCACCTGACGAAGGAGATAATCTCCGAAAGCTTGTGATTTTCAAATAAAATTGTTGGACTATAACCTGGTGTTGTAAGATTCTTTACATTTGTCAACCCCAGTCCATCACCGGCATCTCCACATCATGGCAATTATATCTTCAGCCACTTAGATCCCACTCTCTGGAATTCCCTTTCTAAACCCTTCCGCCTCACCACCTACCTCTCCAATTTAAGACCCTTCTTAAAATCCACCTCTTTGATTAAGCTTTTGGTCACCCGTCACCCCTTTGGCTTGGTGTCCATTTTCCTTATGCCTCTGTGAAGAGCCTTTTAGACTTTTCTATGTTAAATATGTTATATAAATACAATTTTTTGTTGTTGTTATGATTTTAAAGGGATTTTTATTGACTAACTTGCATCATTTAAATATCTACCATTGTTTCACAAGTGCTGAGATAGAAAACTTGGGAAGTAGGGTTATGCACTTTTAACCAGTCCATAGATTTTTGATGATAATGTAAACAACAGCAATAACAAACCAAACAGCAGTGTAACAAATGAAGAATTCCTGATGTATGTCTCATGAAGTAGGGATGGCGAGATCCTGTAATAAATATGAAATAAGGCATATGTATCTAACAGACATAGTTTTGCAAAAGTAAATCTTTATGTAAATGTTAGTGAAGTGTTTTCTTAGTAAATTTCTTGTTGTTAACATCAACATCTAATGGACTAGTGATATTTCAATGTAATCTTCCTATTCCAGGATGGGGCGTTGTGTTGGTCAGGTGGAAATTCAATGAGCAGCATTGTGTGCAAAATTGATGCAATCACGGTAAAACTTGAGATAATGGAAAAAAACAAAATGAATCGCACAAGTGAATGATGGGAAAGCTGCTCGACAGTGTTCAAGAGGTAAAACTGACGCATCTATTATTTCACTCTCCTGGAAACAAGACTGCAGTCTGGGGTCACTTTAAATTATTGATTTGGCCATAAACTTAAAAACTAGCAGTGCTAAGGAAAAGAGTCACGGTTTGCAAAATGATACAAAGTTAATTGCTGAAATCAACTTTTACTGAACACGTCTAGGTACTGTAATGAAAAGCTAAAAGAGAACCATGAATGAAAGAAGGCTTCCCAGTATTAACTGCTGGTTCTTATTGTCCCCTGCTGCTTAATGTGTATGCATGATAATCATTCAAAGTACTGGAAGGTAAAGTGAGGCTTCATAAAGACTATAATGTGGCATATATACTTTGCACACTTATTTCATCTAACAGTAAATTCAGAGCTCCCGGAAACCAGAGTCACATGAAAAGACTGTGGGTTGAAGAATCAAGTTTACACTGATGTAGCTTTGTTTCATTTCTGCATACCTTTGAGTGTGGATCTCCACTGGATGCATGGGAACGCTGAATTTATCCTACAAGGTACTAGTGAGCAGTCTACCTTGGTTACCTTGGTAAAGTTCTCCTGACCTGGAACCAGCTCCTCTGGGCATTGACATTTCACATCACCTCCTGCCGAGAATTTTGTGGTGCTTTCATGTGAGGTGCCATGGAAGACCAACCCTCTTCCACCTCATTTGCTTACTTCCACAGAAGCATCTGAGAAATTGGAGGCATCTCCCTCCTCTGTGAGCGAAGATATATAAAACTAGTTAACAATTTGTTCCCCCTACAAAATGATCTGCCCTTTAAATATCTGCTAAGGGCCTTTCAATCCAGCAACAGACTCTCAAAGGGCAATGTTCCCCCCAAGTGGGCATTGTTGTATACACCAGAATATTTAAATTAAGCTACCGCTGAAAGTTGTAGAGGGGTTGATGCTTAACCAATGCGGCAAAGTGCATTACGCTCGGCCCACACTTGGACCAGAAAATCAATGTTAGCTTAAGCACCTCAGCCAATCTGATTCTTAAATATTTTGATTGTAGATTTAGTTTTGCCAGTCCAATAGTATTTGTTGCATACTTGTCGTAATACCTGATTCTCCTATGTAAAGCAATCTCTAGTGCACTGTGCTCACAACTCTCACTCATCCCAGCCATCAAAGATGCTGCAGTAGTATGTGCAATTTCAGTATGTGCCTCCAAAACAGATGATTTTAGGCCCCATGCATGAACAGCACAAACAGGGATTGGAAACACTAAAGATCTGCACAAAAAAAGACAATTGACAACTGTGATATATACAGACACTTGGAATTTCCATGGGGTTTCTTCTGATTCCCCACCATAACTATAGCGGAAGATTGGCTGAAACCGTTGGGGAAATTGCGTAAATTACCATTGTGCCAGTTCTCTGGGGTTTCCGCCAAAGTTACAGCAGGAGATTGGAGGAACTCTGTGGAAATTCTAGGCTATAATATGTAGCAAAATTTCATGGGGGAGCAAATCCCAGATCCCTCTAAGAAATAAATTTTGCACCATCTGAGCTCACTTCCCCTCTTCATCAACCTGAACACATTACACACGAGCAAAAAAAAATAGAAGTGTGATTAATTAATTGTTTACGGGGCCAATTTTATAAATGTGCACTATTGGTGAGGAGCCTTGCCCATTGACCATGCATATTGGGAATGAACATTTTCTGTCCATATTTTTCATTTGTACTGTAAAAGAGTGATAGTAGCAGTGTGAAATCTGGTGACATGGTGCTGCCCACAACTGCAAAAAGTAGTCCCATTGCTCTGCCCGATGGCCTCGTGGGTAAATGCTACATCTGATATTGTTTCAAGTCGTGAAGACTTGAAGGTTCCAGGTAGTCCCTCTGGTTAATTCGCTAAATTAGCTAATCTCAACTAGGGACACCAAAACTAAATTTCTAAACTACACTTCAAAAGTAATTTGAAGCACTTTGGGATGTCCTGACGTATGAAAGGCACTACATCAATGCAAGTTTTTTCTTTCAAAATGTCCATTGGAGAAGTCCCACTTCGCCACTGTTATGGTGATGGATGGGATTGTGCATTCTCTGTAATCTTCAATTTTCAGATCCATTACGTCTTGCAGTTTTGAAAAGTAACTTTCTACCACAGCTGCCAAATCCCATTTGTCCTGTGGGCTTGAACCAAAACTGTTCCCCCAACGGGCATGATATAGGCGGTGCTTGCCTAAGGCCAAAGTTGGGAGACCCGAATCATTTTCAGGTTTGGGCCTTATTTAATTTTTATTGGCAAACTGCAACTCGCCGATTTAGTATCACAGAAAATCAGCCAGCATCTGCATGGAGCTGGCCAGTCGATAGGCCCTCTTGGGAGCTGGACTGGTTCCTTGGATGGAGGTGAGAACGGGCCATTGACTTCAATAGAAATTAAAATTGGGAGAGGTGTCTAACAGGTGGCTGATCTGATATCACCTGTTTTACACTGTAGCCAAAAGTTAAAATTATCCCAGTCATGTTTTAGATACCTGGATAGATCTGGGATGTGCTGAGAATTGTTGCTGTGTGCTGCATGCTGCACAAATTTGGCCTCCAAAGAGGCATCAAGTCGAGGCCCCTGATGAGAACTGGATTACTCTGTGGCCATCTTCCATCCTTGTAAGACACTGTTTTATACTTTTTGTAAAAATTAGACACCTGACTCTAAGCTGCCACAGTCATTTTACATCTTGCCACAGCATGGATTTTCCAGCCCCCTCCCAACGGCTGACCTCCTAATCACAGGAATTTTCCATACCCAGAGATTGCCCATACTGAGCTTAGGTTTAACCAAGAAATTTGCATGGGATCAGCACACTGCAATTCGCATGCCACCCAACTTCTAGTTGGGTTTATGTCTATTGGAAAATCTAAGCTAATGTCAGAAATTGAACTGGGAGTGAAACAGTAACCCCGGGATTAATTGCTTCCAGGTCACACCTGCTGTTCATTAGGGAATGAATGTGGTTGCTGTCTCAAAGTCACACCACGGCATCCAGGACCCGACCAGGTTGTGTGTACAAATCACTATTCCTGTCCTATTTGAGTGATAAATGCACACACCTAGTCTATAAGTCATTCTTATTCCCAACTGAATGAGGTTGGAGCTTATATTCACACTGTTTAATGGGTTGGGTAGTGAACTGTGAAGAGGCTTGCGCAAGGCCCACAAGATAATTAAGGATCATCTTAGCTCATTTATCCAGAATGACCCTACAATCCTTCTTTTACAGCATCCAATTGGTTCTTCAATGATTCCAGGATTTTCACCTCCACTAATCTTTCCAGAATCCATTCCATGTGATCACACTTTTGTGTGGGAAAAAAATTTCTTTTCATCAATCCTAAATTTGTCTTTTATTAGTTTGAACCGTTGTCTTACACTCGCAATTGAACTTAAAGTAAATTTCCAGATTTTCCTTTTCCAAACCATTTACAATATTGTAAACAATTTTACAACACCAAGTTATAGTCCAGCAATTTTATTTTAAATTCACAAGCTTTCGGAGGCTTCCTCCTTCGTCAGGTACCTGACGAAGGAGGAAGCCTCCGAAAGCTTGTGAATTTAAAATAAAATTGCTGGACTATAACTTGGTGTTGTAAAATTGTTTACAATTGTCAACCCCAGTCCATCACCGGCATCTCCACATCATTTACAATATTATATACCTCTGTAAAGTGACATCTCAGACACCTTTCAAGACTGATAAGCTTGTGTTTCTCTCGTCTTTCCTCATAACTCAGGCCTCCAAGACTAGGGATCAGCCTTCAACGCTTGAATGTGTCTCTTGTGTCTTTATGACCAGAACTGGACACAGTACTCAAAATGGTATCTGACCAGAGCACTGTACAATTTGATCATGATTTCCTCTGACTTGTATTCTACTATTTTGGCTATGTAGTTCAACATTCTATTGGCTTTGTTGATTACTGCAATGCATCGGTTAGAAATGTTGAGCATTGAGTCTACTAAGATTCCTAGGTCTCTTTAAACTCCATCCTTAGCTATTTCAACCCCATTCATTAAGTACATGAGTTTCCCATTTTCCTTCCTGTATGCATTATTTTATATTTGTTTTTATTAAATTTCATATACGGTTGCTCTACCCATTTATATATTTTGTCTAACTCATTCTGACATTTCTGTGTTGCCTCGTCTGATTCCACTACCCCTCTTAGTTTAATATCATTTGCAAATTTGACC
Organism: Heptranchias perlo; assembly: GCF_035084215.1. Taxonomy (NCBI): domain Eukaryota; kingdom Metazoa; phylum Chordata; class Chondrichthyes; order Hexanchiformes; family Hexanchidae; genus Heptranchias; species Heptranchias perlo. The sequence goes on along the minus strand of NC_090345.1, from coordinate 49,385,969 downwards.
AATTTGCATTGTATTTCTGAGTCCAGGTCATTGATGTAAATTAGAAACAGAAGTGCTCCCAACACCAGTCCCTGGAGCATCTCTTAGTACTTCCCCACCACAATGTAACTCCTTTAAAAAGTACCAATTGTTTTCCACCCTTCAGCCAGTTACTTCTCCATTCCCAAGTTTAACCCTGAATTCCCACATATTTGAGCTTAACTAGTAGCCTGTCATGTGAAACTTTGTCAGAAAGCTTCTGAAAGTTTAGGTATAACACTTCATAGGTCTTACCACAGTACACTTGGGATGTCACTTTCTCAAAAAGGTCAAGGAGGTTGGTCAGCCAGAACATTCCTTTTCTGAATCCATGTTGATAGCTTATTGTTGTTGTTGTTGATAGCTTATTATACCTGATTCTTATGTTTGCCGTCCATTTCAAGCTTGCTTTCATCTTTTATCGCTCTCCCCTATTCCCTGACTGCCTATTTATTGTTGAAGTACTAAAATAACTTCTTACTGTTATATTTTGTATCTCATTTATTTCCACAGGGAGTCCATCTTGATAGCAAGTTTTCCATCCAAACATAAGGATCAAATGGTAGGATGGACAAACAGTTTAAGTTAGCAAACTCAATCACAAAATTCTTCCCACCTCAAGAGGTACTTGGCTATAAGCCCCTATTTCATTAAATCATAGAATTTTACAGCACGGAAGGAGGCCATTTGGCCCATTGCACCTGGCTGGTTCTCTGAAAGAGCTATCTATTGTGCAACAGTAGCAAAATTAAGGCTGCGCTTGCCTAAGTGTGTGGGTGCACCTGTGTTAGCAATAAGGAGAGCTGGCCCTGCTGAATTTTGTGAGTCAAGACTTTTCCTTTAATTTCCCTGCACGTGGAAAATGTGCACAGGAAGTCTAACAATGATAAATTGGTATATAAAAACTGTAATCAATCAGATATTCTAACTGTTTTATACTGCTTTGAAAGCATTTGTTTTCCATAAAAAGAATCAGCACTTACCCTTAAAAGTATTTGATAGATTTGTGCTTTGGGGTTAAAAAGCCATAATGCTTGCCGTTAAAGGGAAGTGGATTGGTTTTACCAATTTACTCAAGAGATTGTCAGGTGGAGAAATGTGAACAGTTTGCCCAGAAAGTGTATGTAGTGAGAGTAGTGGGGATGACTTATTCCATTTCAGACGAATTGTTGGAGATTCTGCTGCAAGAGGTGCAGCAAAGGATGATGGCCTTCTTTGGAGCTGAGGATCCCCTTCATGTTAAATCACACATCAAAGCTGCATTGGTGGGATTTGAAGGGCAAGCTAATGCAGTTGTCAAGACATCAGGAGACGTGCCAAGGTAATTTAACTCATCCAACATATATACATATATATACATACACATACATTTGGTTTGGAACAAATTAAAACGTTGAACTGCTGCACCCTCAGAGCAAAGAGATAACCTTTTGGCCCCTTTTTCAACATCTTCATCTCGCAAAGGCTGGAGGACACAATTCTAGTGGGATCCATAAAAACTTTCCACACAACAGTTCAAAGTTCTGCTCAGATTGAGCCCTGCCAGTAGAAGCAGCATGCGTGCTACTCTATAATGCCCTTACACAAGTATGATGTGGAGATGCTGGTGATGGACTTGGGTGACGAAGGAGAAAGCCTCCGAAAGCTTGTGATTTTCAAATAAAACTGTTGGACTATAACCTGGTGTTGTAAGATTCCTTACAATCTTACACAAGTAGTGAGGTGTTCAGGGCACAGAAATGGTGTTTGAGATGATCAGGCAGCTGTTAGCATCTTCATATATTTTATTTTCAAGAAAGGAGATAGGTCCGACTGCGGAAATTACAGAAGGATTTCCCTACTGTCCACCACGGGAAAGATCATCGCGAGAATCCTCCTCAATCACCTCCTTCCAATGGCCGAAGAGCTCCTCTCTGCGTCTCAATGTGGCTTCTGCCCATCAAGAGGCACAATGGACATGATCTTTAGTGCGCGACAAATCCAGGAAAAGTGCAGGGCATCAACCTCTGTACATGGCCTTTTTCGATCTCACAAAGGCCTTCGACTCTGTCAACCGTGAGGGATTATGGAGTATCCTCTTCAAATTCAGCTACCCGCAGAAATTCGTCATCGTTCTCCGCCTGCTCCACGATGACCTGCAAGCTGTGATCCTCACCAACGGATCCACCACAGACCCAATACGAGTGCAAACTGGGGTCAAGCAAGGCTGTGTCATCACACCAACGCTCTTCTCCATCTTCCTTGCTGCAACACTCCACCCCATCACCATGAAGCTCCCTGCCGGAGTGGAGCTAACCTACAGGACAAGCGGGAAACTGTTCAACCTTCGATGCCTCCAGGCCAGAACAAGACCACCCCAACTTCTGTCATCGAGCTGCAGTACGCAGACGATGCCTGCGTGTGCGCACACTCAGAGGCTAAGCTACAAACCATCGTTGACGCATTCACCGAGGCGTATGAGAGAATGGGCCTCAGGCTAAACATCCGGAAAACAAAGGTCCTCTCCCAGCCCGCTCCTGCCACACAACACTGCCCCCCGACCATCAAGATCCACAGTGAGCCGCTGGACAGCGTGGATCATTTTCCATACCTCGGGAGCCTCCTCTCGGCGTGAGCAGACATCAACAATGAAATTCAACATCGACGTCAGTGTAGCCTTCGGACACCTGAGGAACAGAATGTTCGAACATCGAGACCTCAATTGCAGCACCAAGCTCATGGTCTACAGAGCAGCCGTGGTCCCCGCCCTCCTGTACGCATCAGAAACATGGGCAATGTACAGCAGACACCTCAAATCCCTGGAGAGATATCACCAACGTTGCCTCCGCAAAATCCTGTAAATCCACTGGCAGGATAGGCGTGAGCGTTCTCTCTCAGGCTAACATCCCCAGTATCGAGGCACTGGTCACGCTCAACCAGTTGCGATGGGTGGGCCACATTGTCCACATGCCCGACACAAGATTCCCTAAACAAGTGCTCTACTCCGAGCTCCGCAATGGTAGGCGATCACTAGGAGGGCAGAGGAAACGCTAAAAGGACACTCTCAAAGCCTCCCTAAAAAAATGCAACATCCCCACCGACACGTGGGAATTGCTTGCCCTAGAACGCCCAAACTGGAGAAGAAGCATTCGCGAAGGCGCCAATCACCCCGAGCGTCACGTGTGGAGCATGTGGAGGCCAAGCGTAAGCAGCGGAAAGAGCGCGCAGAATCCAGAGCGTCTCATCTACCCGCCTTATTAAACACTACCTGCCCCACCTGTGGCAGAGTCTGCAGCTCCAGGATTGGACTATTCAGCCACCGCAGAACCCACCCTCCCGGAGTGGAAGCAAGTCATCCTCGACCCTGAGGGACTGCCAACGAAGAAGATATTTTGTTTGCCTCCAAGCCAAGGCAGCAATCAAAGAGGACCAGGACAGGCAGCGGACCAGGTTGAAGCAGCTGTCCCTATTTGAGGAAATGGTCCTGGCTCTTTTTGCACTGAGGATTTTTGATGGTTTAGATGAGATCTCAAGTTTGGAGTAGTAGTCCCACCACTCATCAAGTATCCTCCATTTATTAGTATCCTTCAGCACTAACTAATTTCTCAAACATCACAGCAGGGCACCTTTCAATGGCTTGCGTCAAACATTCAACCTGTCCCAAGCACTAGCACAGATCCTAGCAGCCTGGAGGATATAGATAGTGGGATTGAAAATTCTCAACCTTACACTGCCAGTGTAGGTGTGGTGGTGTGACCTCTGCCCTTAACCCTGCCGGAATATCCAGGATCAGGGTTGGGGGGGGGGGGCCCTTGATTTGAATGTCAGCGGTGGGCACATTAGCCACTGTGCGTACATTTTGGGTGCCCACCAGAGAATGGGGAGGTAAAAGGAGTACTGGCAAGCCACTCATTCCACAGATGGCACCAAAGCCATGATAATTATTAAAAGACTTCCCAATTAGCCGCCTTTTATAAGGTGCTGAAATGAATCAATGTTCCGGCTTTCCTATAGGGATCCAGGCCAAGATCCAAGACTGGACCCCCAGGTGGGCACGCCTGAGCAGAACTGTATTCTAGGTATCCTGGTGTATATCTCACTTGCCATTAGGGAGGGTGGGACAGAGGAAATTCCTGGTGTGGGGATTCTCTACCCTCAGCCCTGCTCTCTCCAACAGAATATTTGGGATGGGTGGAGATTCTGCACCAGTCAGGCCCTGATGAAATAATGTGCCCAGGATAATGAATAAAGCAACCTTTCTGTTGATTACTTACTATTAGCTACTGGAATTATTCTATGCCCCCGTAAAACCCCTCTCCCGTCTTCGATAAGCAATAGAGCGACACAACATCAGACCTTGTTTTAAGCTTAAACTATTAAGCAAATTTATTTTGCAAAACATGATCAAGCAAATAATTAACAGTAATATAATACAGATATATATTTATGGTAGAAGCCCTTCTATTTAGCTCCTTGAAAACAATAAAAGGTCACAATCTAATACTAATGTAAAATAATTTTATATATATATTTATATATGCAGTCTTTTTTTTACTTATACTTCTTACCACTGCAGGAAATGAAACTAGCTAGGATTATTCTCTTGAGAATTGCACACCGACTCATGGATTCAAACTACAGCTCCTTTAAATATTCCTGAAAACAATTACCGGGACTTCCTGGATTTGAATAACCGTCAACCACATTGGAAAATAGCTAGCTGTCATATACAACTAAACAAATTACACAGTCTGTTTGTCTGTTTTTATTCGAAAGTAGCTAGACTCATGCCTCAAGCTTTGCAGATGATGGATGAAACTTGAAATATTGTATCGAATTAAGCTTAGTATAAATTTCGGCTGCAATTGGCTTTTAAACTCCTTAATTTCCTTTCAGATCCACCACTGAATGGTAGTGTGGCACTTCTAACCACTGATTACTTGTGTGTATTGGGTGGGCACCCATTAATGGCACAATTGGGACACCTGGAGGAGGAGGAAACTTGCTGCAGCAACATTACTGCAGCATAAATGGTGCCAGCCTGAAAATTTTCAGGAAAAACATCTGCCCCCTTGTCCCTTTTGTTTCATAAGTCCTTTTTTGTATTGCAATTGCTTCATGTACAGTTTGAAGTGCCTCCAACAACCTAGCTGGGCACCAAGGACACACCAGCATTGCTATGGGCGCAAATTATGTAATTGCTGCATTTGCATATGCCTCGTCATTTGTGGGTGGGCTTCTGAGATGGTCCCAAGTGCCTCCACGTAAGTGTGATGCTCATCCAGCATCTTCTTTAGTCCACAGGTTCTAAAGCCAGGGGCTGACTTCGTGGTGCCTCTGCTTCCCACTATCAGATCCCACTTTCGCCTCTGACTTCTCTGGCACCCTCGTGTCTTCTGTCTCCACTACTGAAAAACTCGGATAGCCTGTTACCTTTTTGTTTTACTCCTCTTCCTCAGTGGCATCTTGCTTTGAGTTATCTAGGGGAAAGGAAAATGAAGAGATATTATAATGTCAGGTGGTTTCTATGACAGTTCCTCTGTAGCTTTTGAAGGTGTCCAATCATGTTTCTTGCTGGTGTATGTGTGCTTCCAGAGTATTATACAGGCAAGCTGCCGATGGTCCAGACAAACCTGCCACTGCGTCTCCTACATCTCCATCCCAAAGTATTTGGTCGCATGGCTTTCCAAGATCTCTTCATAAGGGGTCCAAAATCTAGTGTCGGGGGATTACCACCTATGGCCTGAGATTCTCAGATGTTATGGGCTACCTTCTCCTGTGAGAGAGGAGAGAGGAAGACATGAGTGCTGCAGTTAAGACTGTGCAGTGTCCTTTGTTTCAACAGTTTGACATTTAAAGTTATGAGAAAGGTAGAAAGCAAGAAAGGACAGGTGAAGTGTGTTGTTGCTCATCTATGGCACTATGTGAGGGAAGGTGCATCTGTAGTTAGCAGCTGAAACAGGATGGGAGAAGTGATCAGTGGTTCAGAGTGCAATCAGAGCACAGTGAGGGTAGTAAATGTAGAAGTGGCTCATGTATAAAGATTTTACAGGGAAGAGTCACAGGAAGCACGTATCTTACTCTAGTGAAGTCATTAAGCGTCTTCTTGTACCGCAAAGCAGTCCTGGGAGTCTAGAAGGTGGCAGTCACTGCCACAGTGACCTCCCATTATTACTGGACACTTGGCAGATCTCCTGACTCCAATTTAACACAGCCTGTCTCTCTTCCTGCTTAGCTTCATCACAAGAACATCCAGGTCAGACTCCTTAAAGCTTGTTGCTCTTCTTTTGAATATGGTTGTCACCCTTCTCACTCAAGTTGTCCTCTTCCTCCGGTGCTGCCATTATCTCTATTTAAGCAGCAGCAAATTTTATGTCCTCCTGCTGCATCAGGTCTCCATCTCTTCCACAAATATTTTTTAGCATCCTCTATCTGCGAAACTTTCAGGGTGCATTTGGTGCCCTAACACCTGCCTCTTCATGAGTTTCCCCCCACCTCCTGGCATATTTGAGGTGTTGCAAGCTATATTTGCACAGCATGTATGCTTTTCAATATTTAAGTTATCTGAGCCTGTAATTTATGGTGGGGTTATTGTTGTGAGGTCACAGCAGGCAGGAGTCCTGCCTCGCCTCATTTCCGGCTGTGCAACAGTGCCATCGGAATTGTGGGCCCACAATATATATCAGTAATAGTGAGGAGATTGACATCTTGCCATACCAGTTCCTTGAATGGCTCAGGTTTGTGCATCATAGTCCATGCCAATCTCAAGAACCTTTCCCCATTGATTCTTGAGATTCTGCCAACCATCAGTGGTCTCCTTTAAGGAGGAATGTCCTTAAAAAGATGAATCACAACCAACTGCAATTTGATGGCAAATCAGCATTTTAATGAAATGAAATGGGTGATTGCAGGTAATATTACTGCATTTTGCTGTTAGAAAGATGTGAAGTGGCCTGGGTGAATTTATATTTCTGTACTTGTATAAATATGTTCAGAGACATCTCCACAAATTCATTACATCCAAGTAATGAATCATCTAATATTAAAAAATCAAAGTAGACTAGAAGAAAGGCTTTTTGAAACAAGATGCTGTACAGTCAGTCCGGTAACAAAACACAGGCGACTGCAAGGAGAGGAGGTTCTGCCCTAGGCTGTAGGACAGAATGCAAAGGATACTGGGGGAGAACTTGGACCTCGTACCTGTTTCGGGGATCAACATCCTGCGCCCCTAGGAAGCCTGAAAAACGTTTGATCCAATATTGGATCGGGTCATTTTTCAGCCGTCTAAAACAATGTTTCATATCAAGCTTCATCTCACCAAGCATTTGCTCGGTCTGCCTTAGTAAAGATGGAAGTCACACACACGTGACAGATATGGATGTTCAGTTCCGATCAAAATTCCTACACCCCGGGTCCTGCTATTGTACAGATACATATAAGGCAGTTTGAGTCAACTCCTATAAAAGTAAGACATTCAGGGGGAAAAATTCGATAAGGATCCATTTTGGGCGGTGTAACACCCCGCACCCGACAGACCCTGGGTAGGCAAGACGGATGTTTGGACCCCAGGGAGCACTTACCTGCAATCAGCGTTCCTTTCCAGGCCTTGCATGGGAATCAATGCAATTTGCACTTTCAACCACCAGAGGGAGTTCAATCTCTTAAAGGGAGGATGTTTCTTAGAAATCTCTTAAAGGTAGCTGGTACCTGTTATTTGCTGAAAATAACAGTCTACTGTCTGCATGGAATCTGAACAGAGATCAGACATCGCACATGTAAAACACAGATGTAGATCTTATCCCTATGTTTACACACTGATGAATTATGTTAAAACATTGAATAAAGGTTGCGCACTACTAAATCCCACGTCCTCCAATCTGCACACCAGACCTCACCAATCTGCCGATCGGAGTTGGTATCAGGCCTGCGAGACCGCATGCACGAAGGTTCTCTGCTGATGCACTAGAGACCTTGGATGCAAGAGGTGGACAGAAGGAGGGACATCCTGTATCCGCGGGGGGGGGGGGGGGGGGGGTGCAAGAGGCCCTCCAGACACATACTCAAAAGGCAGTGGGAGGCAGCAGGGGACGGAGTCAATGCCAGGCACACAGCATCATGAACATGGATGCAGTGCAGGGAGAAGTTCAGTGCTTTGACATGAGTGGTCAAGGTGAGTGAGGTCAACTGTCAAGTGGCGTCTCCTACCAACTGCACCACACACTACACCCTCCACCCCCCACATACCAATAAACTCTTTCCATCAGTACTCAATTCTTCCAATCAGGTGCTTCCTCTCACCCTTACACATTACCACCGTTTCAAGCCGCCCACCCACAACTCACAGGCCACACACACTGGCAACTATTCAACCATGATAGGCACATCACCCAGGCACACGTCCCGCTTTCTTGCAGGAGACGGTGGCGCATATCAAGAGGCAGCAAGTGGCCGTGGCATTTAGCCCCTCGAGCCTGTTCCACCATTCATGGTGAACCTGTGACCTAACTCCATATACCCTTCTTATCCCCATATCTCTTAATACCTTTGGTTCACATAAATCTATCAATCTCAGATTTAACATTCACAAGTGAGCTAACATCAACTGCTGTCTGCAGAAGAGCTTTCCAAACATCTCCCACCCTTTGCATGTAGAAGCATTTCCTAACTTCACTTCTGCACATCCTGGCTGTAAATGTTAGGCCATGTCCCAGCGTCCTAGTATTGATGTCAAGGAGACCTCCAAAGATAGTTACAAATGTCTCGGCAGCCAGAAGCAATAATCCAGCCACTAACCTGTAAATCCTGCACGGTCCCTTTAAATAGCGCCAGTGGGGTGTCCTTCAGGCACTCTAAGACACGTTCAAATGGTCGGGGTTAAGACTGTGCGTTGAGTTGACCATTAAGCCCCAAAATGGTGTCTGTCATTTTAAATCAGCGTTGCATACTGATTGAAGCCATTTTCTCCCTACTTTACATGATTCCAGCATCCGTTACCTGCGCCTGTGCAAACTCCTATACCAAGATGGTGTCTGGTGCAAGTCTCGCAGGAAACATGCGTGCACATCCAAGATGCCATCTTGGATGTCGGAGAGGCCGTGTAGTGCCGAAACAACGGGCGCTACACGGCCCAATTTAGCGCCCTCAGACTTCTTAGGGGAGCGCCTGATGCTATTGAATCTGAGAGGGTATCTATGCCAGATCTGAATTCGCATCAGTGCCTATTTTTAGTGCAAATATTATTATTCCCCCTACATTTTCTGTTTTTAATTCAGGTCTCCAGCATTGTAGTTTTTCCTTTTTACATCCTTTTATTTGCTTTTTCAGCATGATTAATAATTTTATAACTCTGTAACTTGCTGTTCTTTTTCTGCCAGCATGAATACCATTTTAAGGAGCTGCTATTTTACACAAATGGAAAATAGAATCAGTGAAAAGACTTTGGCTAGCAACCCAGACCCTAACCAGCTCAAATTATGTCTCCCTGAAACTCAAAGCATTGTTCCTGAGGTGGACTATGAAGGGATTGATACTACATTTCAGTGCTCTGACATGAACAAGGATTCGCTCAGAAGTCCCCGGGGGTCTGTGGTCAGTTTCCATAACATTCAGTACTCAGTCAACATCTCCAGTGGCCTTACATGCATGCAAAAAGTGACCAGAAAACAAATTCTCTACGGTATCAAGTAAGTTCATTGTTGTATATACATCCTGTTCCTCTCTCACTTTTGGTTAATAATTGAAAATAATAATAATGGAAAACATTTATCTTGCATGACCCTCCTGGTTCAGGTATAACCCTGCTTCCCCTATTCATGAGGCTAGTCATGTCAGGGTGAAGCCAGGAGTCACGTACAGATCATGTGGACCATTGCAGAATAGAAACTGAAGATTTCATAGTTACAGGGAAGCAGTGACATGTATCCCTATGTGTCTATTTTCATGCGCATTTTGGCAGTTTCTCTGGATCCGACCCCATCACTTCTATCTCATTTGTTTTTCTCTCTTGGCCCCTCCTGGGTCCTTCTCTCTTCCCTTTCCCATCACCCAGTCATGCGACCTTTAATTTGTCTCCTCTTGGGTACTTTGCCCCCCTCTGCCAATCCCTAACCCAACCCATTACTACTTCCCTGCCTTCCTACACTCCTGCTGTCTTTCCAGGTTTGAATTTGGATAAGCCCACAGCTACTGTCTGCGCCTCTCTTGACATTCTCCAAATGGTCAATCGAAGCACCCGTCACTGTCTCTGTACAAGCAGTAACCCAAACTACTGCATCCTCCTCTCTCGCCAACCTTCCCATCCAGCAAGCTTGGTGCAGACTGACTTTGCCAATCTCCCAATCATCCCGCACACACTACCCGCCACTGCTGCCTTGGACACTGCTAGCGGACCAACAATCATCACCCCTTGCATTTCCCTCCAGAATGTTTGTTCACTCGAGAACAAGGCCCTAGCCATCCACAAACTTATATTGGATGGTTGCATTGACATCCTTGGCTCGTGGGTGACGATATCGTGCCCCTTACTGAAGCCGCCCCACATGGCTAAACTTTGCAAAACCTGCCCTGACCAAAATGCTGCGGTGGCAGTATGGCCCTTATCACCAAATCACATCTTGGCCTCTCTACCCATAAGAACATAAGAAATAGGAGCAGGAGTAGGCCAATCGGCCCTCGAGCCTGCTCCGCCATTCAATAAGATCATGGCTGATCTGATCCCAACCACAAATCTAAAGAACACAAGAAGTAGGAGCAGGACCCGGCCACTCAGCCCCTGGGCCCTCTCCGCCACCCACAGGGCATTGACCGATCCGAACTTGGCTTCATGTCCAATTTCCTGCCCGCTCCCCATAACCCCTAATTCCCTTTACTTCTAGGAAACTGTCTATTTCTGTTTTAAATTTATCTAATGATGTAGCTTCCACAGCTTCCTGGGGCAGCAAATTCCACAGACCTACCACCCTCTGAGTGAAGAAGTTTCTCCTCATCTCAGTTTTGAAAGAGCAGCCCCTTATTCTAAGATTATGCCCCCTCGTTCTAGTTTCACCCATCTTTGGGAACATCCTTACTGCATCCACCCGATCAAGCCCCTTCACAATCTTATATGTTTCAATAAGATCGCCTCTCATTCTTCTGAACTCCAATGAGTAGAGTCCCAATCTACTCAACCTCTCCTCATATGTCCACCCCCTCATCCCCGGGATTAACCGAGTGAACCTTCTTTGTACTGCCTCGAGAGCAAGTATGTCTTTTCTTAAGTGTGGACACCAAAACTGTATGCAGTATTCCAGGTGCGGTCTCATCAATACCTTATATAACTGCAGCAATACCTCCCTGTTTTTATATTCTATCCCCCTAGCAATAAAAGCCAACATTCCGTTGGCTTTCTTGATCACCTGCTGCACCTGCATACCAACTTTTTGATTTTCTTGCACTAGGATCCCCAGATCCCTTTATACTGCAGTACTTTCCAGTCTCTCGCCATTAAGAAAATAACTTGCTCTCTGATTTTTCCTGCCAAAGTGCATAACCTCACATTTTCCTATATTATATTGCATCTGCCAAATCTCCGCCCACTCACCCAGCCTGTCTATATCCCCTTGCAGGTTTTTTATGTCCTCCTCACTCTCTACTTTCCCTCCCATCTTTGTATCATCTGCAAATTTTGATATGTTGCACTCGGTCCCCTCCTCCAAATCGTTAATATAGATTGTAAAGAGTTGGGGACCCAGCACCGACCCCTGTGGAACACCACTGGTTACTGGTTGCCAGTCCGAGAATGAACCATTTATCCCAACTCTTTGCCTCCTGTTCGATAACCAATCCTCCACCCATGCCAGAATATTACCCCCAATCCCGTGATTTTTTATCTTAAGTAATAATCTTTTATGTGGCACTGTGTCGAATGCCTTCTGGAAGTCTAAATACACTACGTCCACTGGTTCCCCTTTATCCACCCTGTACGTTATATCCTCAAAGAACTTAAGCAAATTTGTCAGACATGACTTCCCCTTCATAAAGCCATGCTGACTTTGTCCTATTAAATTATGCTTATCTAAATGTTCCTTTACTGTCTCCTTAATAATAGACTCCAAAATTTTACCCACCACAGATGTTAGGCTAACTGGCCTATAATTTCCAGCCTTCTGCCTACTATCCTTTTTAAATAATGGTGTTACATTAGCAGTTTTCCAATCTGCCGGGACCTCTCCTGAGTCCAGGGAATTTTGGAAAATTATCACCAAAGCATCCACAATCTCTACTGCCACTTCCCTCAAGACCCTAGGATGTAAGCCATCAGGTCCAGGGGATTTATCCGCTTTGAGTCCCATTATTTTACTGAGTACCATCTCCTGAGTGATTTTAATCGTATTTAGCTCCTCCCCCCGTAGAGCCCTCTGTTTGTCCAGTGTTGGGATATTCTTAGTGTCCTCTACCATAAAGACTGAAACAAAATATTTGTTCAGCATTTTTGCCATCTCCATGTTTCCCACCATTAATTTCCCGGTCTCATCCTCTAAGGGAAAGACGTTTGCCTTCGCCACCCTTTTTCTTTTTATATAACTATAGAAACTCTTGCTATCTGTTTTTATATTTTTTGCTAATTTCTTTTCATAATCTAACTTCCCTTTCTTAATCAATCCTTTAGTTACTTTTTGCTGTCTTTTGAAGACTTCCCAATCTTCTATCGTCCCACTAAGTTTGGCTACCTTATATGTCCTTGTTTTTAGTCGGATACTATCCTTGATTTCTTTACTTAGCCACGGATGGCTGTCATTTCTTTTACACCCTTTTTCCCTCAGTGGAATATTTTTTTTTTGAAAGTTGTAAAATAACTCCCTAAATGAACACCACTGCTCATGTACCGTCTTACCCTTTAATCTATTTTCCCAGTCCACTTTAATCAATTCCGCTCTCATACCATCATAGTCTCCTTTATTCAAGCTCAGTACGCTTGTTTGAGAATCAACCTTCTCACCCTCTAATTGGATATGGAATTCAACCATGTTGTGGTCGCTCGTTCCAAGGGGATCCTTAACTCGGACATTATTAATTAATCCTGACTCATTACACAGGACCAGGTCCAAGGTTGCCTGCCCCCTTGTTGGATCAGTTACATACTGCTCAAGAAATCCATCCCTGATGCACTCAATGAACTCTTCCTCAAGGCTGCTCTGCCCAATTTGATTTGTCCAGTTAATATGATAGTTAAAATCCCCCATAATTATAGCTGTTCCCTTATTACATGCCCCGACTATTTCCTGATTAATACTTCTTCCAGCAGAGTTGCAACTATTAGGAGGCCTATATACTACGCCCACTAGTGTTTTTTTCCCCTTATTATTCCTTATCTCTACCCAAACTGTTTCATTATCTTGATGCTTTGTCCCAATATCATTTATCTGTATTACAGTGATTCCTTCCTTTATTAACATAGCCACCCCACCTCCCCTTCCTTCCTGCCTGTCCTTCCTGATTGTTAAATACCCTGGCATATTTAATTCCCAGTCGTTGTCACCCTGCAGCCATGTTTCTGTAATGGCCACAAGATCATACCCATACGTCGTTATTTGTGCCGTTAACTCGTCCATTTTGTTATGAATGCTACGTGCATTCAGATAAAGAACTTTCAAATCTGTTTTGTGACGCTTAGTTCCTGCTTTTTCCTTTTTTAACACTTTACCTATTACTCCATACCTTCTGTCCCTTCCTGTTACGCTTTCCTCTGTCTCCCTGCTCAGGTTCCCAACCCCCTGCCTCTTTAGTTTAAACCCTCCCCAACAGCACTAGCAAACACTCCTCCTAGGACAGCAGTCCCGGCCCTGCCCAGGTGCAGACCGTCCGGTTTGTACTGGTCCCACCTCCCCCAGAACCGTTTCCAGTGTCCCAGGAATTTGAATCCCTCCCCCTTGCACCATTCCTCGAGCCACGTATTCATTTGAAATATCCTCCTATTTCTACTCTGACTAGCACGTGGCACTGGCAGCAATCCTGAGATTACTACCTTTGAGGTCCTATTTTTTAATTTACCTCCTAACTCCCTATATTCTGCTTTTAGGACCTCATCCCCTTTTTTACCTATATCGTTGGTGCCTATGTGCACCACGACAGTTGGCTGTTCGCCCTCCCCCTCCAAAATGTTCTGTAGCCGCTCCGAGACGTGGGTTCAGGACTAGGGCAGGGGTCCTTGATCCTTGCACCAGGGAGGCAACACACCATCCTGGAGTCTCGGTTGCGGCCGCAGAAACGCCTGTCTATTCCCCTTACAATTGAGTCCCCTATTACTATAGCTCTTCCACTCTTTTTCCTCCCAGCCTGTGCAGCAGAGCCACCCGTGGTGCCAGGAAGTTGGCTGCTGCTGCCTTCCCCTGATAAGTCATCCCCCCCAACAGCATCCAAAGTGGCATATCTGTTTGAGAGGGGGATGGCCACAGGGGACCCCTGCACTACCTGCCTGCACCTCTTACTCTTCCTGGTGGTCACCCATTCACTTCCTGCCTGTATACCCTTTACCTGCGGTGTGACCAACTCGCTAAACGTGCTATCCACGAGTTTCTCTGCATCGCGGATACTCCACAGTGAGATACTTTCTCCTCCTTTGAGCACTTCACCTTCTTCCATACCTCTCATCTCTCCTTTAAAATTCTCGTTATCTACCACCCCCTAATCTTACGCTGAGTTTCTCATGATATCCTCCCTTCTTTTCTCCCTCAACCTCAAGACTGAGTGATTATTCATCCTCAATGATTTTAATCTTCATTTCTGCTCCTTTTGCCCTCTCTCTGAATTCATTGACTTCCTCTTCTCCCTAAATCTCTCTCTCCATATAAACTCTTCTCCCCATATTTATGGCCATCCCCTCGACTTTGCCATCTCCCGTGGCCTCGCTACTCCCATGGTCTCTATCACAGACAAGGCCATACCCAACCACTTCCTTGTACCCCTCATTAGCTACTTCCAACCACACTTCTTTCTGTGTCCACCCCTGGAAGAAACTCTTCACCAAGTGACTTACAACTGCATTTTCTAAATCCTTACTGTCTAGTCCTTGGCCCTCCATTTACCATAATATATCTGCAGCTATCGATCTGTGCAATCACTGTTAACCTTTGGTACCCTTATCATCAGCAAAACCTTTGTCCTCTCCCATCCCAGTAGACCATCCTTTAATAATCCCCATCTTCCCTCCCTGAAGTCCAAGGAGTGCAGACTTGAGGGTATCTGGCATACAACTGGTTTAGCCATCCATGACCAGATCTGACTGGACCACATCAAGCGCTATAGGTCCTCACTGCCCTCTCCTAAAACTGCCCACTACTCCAAGATCCTCCTAGAGAGCAAAGATAACCCCTGGTTTCTTTTCTCCACTACCAATCGTCTCCTTGAACCCCTCTCTGCCACCTCCAACAACAAGTTTTGAGGAGTTCATGGACCTCTTTGTCACTAAGATTGAGACTATCCATTCAGCTGCCTCTGCTACTTCACCCCTTCCCCTGGCTCCTTTCTTCCAGTCTCACCCCTGCCCTAGTCCTGAACCCACGTCTTTTTCTAGTCTCTTTTCTACCTCCCACCATGCCCTTTCTGAGTTCATTTGTGCATGAGACCCATCTCCTGCTCCCTTGAGTGCATTTCCAACAAACTGCTGACCACCGAACTTCTCTTCCTGGTCCCCATGCTTCCTGACATTGGAAACATAGTCGCTGCCGCTTATAGCGGGTGTGTTGGTGTCAACATAATTTGCCTGCTGTACGTGGTGGCCAGTGTAACAAATAAATGATGTGTGAAGTAGAGGAGGTAGAAAAGAACTCAGGATAATTCCGGAAGAACTTGCAAAACGTCAAGTTATTTTGTTCAGCCCTGGAACTGTTTACCAGGCGGTCAGACTGTGATGGGGCGGACGGAAAGTTTCTGTAGGAGGGTAGTTAAACAGACACCGAATCTGGAGAAAACGGTAACACTGGTTATGTTCCCAATAACCTCCTTTTACAATTGAAATTGTCTTTCAAGAACTCTTACATGTTGGTCAATAATAGTTTATTGGACTGGGAAACTGCTTCTCAATACACAATTAACGTCACTTGTTTGGATTCATCATAATCGTCATGTTAATTTTAAAATGGAGCCTAAATGTATCTAGCTCAGCAAACCGGCAAGAAGGGCTCGCAGCAGTGGCAGGAGTTCTAGATGCCACGGGGGTTGGGACATCATGGGGTTTAAATTGGTTAACCCCCGAAAACAGGCGCTGGGATTGCAGTGTGTGATTGACCCGTACCCGGTCGTTGAGATGCAGGTAGCACGTAACATTCGTGCTGCCTGGTGTTTTGCTTGATTCTGCATACAGCCAGCACTACCTGCGCTGTTGAGTATCTGCTCACCAGCAAGGGACCCAGATATCACGATTGGCTAGCACCACTTAAAGGCAGCCTGTGCCTCTTAAAGAGGAGGTGCACTGTGGCTGCAGGAAGTGGTGGAAGTCAATGGTGAAGTGAATCTGTGCTGCAATATAGTGAAGCATGGTGATAACGGGAACTCTGGAATTTTTAATGAACTACAACTTGGCTGCTCAAAGTTTGCGAGACTTTTATATTTTCAAAATATAAGATACAGGTCTGAACGGAGATCAGAAATCGCACACATAAAACACAGATGCCGGTCCCATCCTTATGTTTACAAACTGTTGCGTTCTTTCAAAATATTGAATAAAGGTTGCTACATCCCACATCCTCCAATCTGCACACCAGACCCCACCAAACTGCCGATCTGAGTTTGTACCAGGCCTGCGAGAGAGGTTCTCTGATGATGCACTAGAGGCCTTGGTGCAAGAGGTGGATAGAAGGAGGGGCATCCTATATCTGCAGGGGGGCAAGAGGCCCTCCAGACATATGCTGCCGAGGCAGTAGGGAACGAGGTCAATGCCAGGAGCATAGCACCATGAACATGGATGCAGTGCAGGAAGAAGTGCAATGACTTGACACGAGTGGTCAAGGTGAGTGAGTTCAACTGTCTAGTGCCACCTCCTACCTGCTGCACCACTAGCCGCATCCGCTGCTTTACGCACTACACCCCCCATTATCCACCTATCAACAAACTCTTTCTTTCAATTAGTACTCAACTCTTCCAATCAGATGTTTCGTCTCACCCTCACACATTACTACTGTTGCAAGCCGCACACCCACAACTCACAGGTCACACACGCTGGCAGCTATTCAACCATGACAATCACATCACCCAAACATCTTGCAGGATACTCACCGACACACGTTCTGCTTTCTTGCAGGAGAAAGTGACACATAACAGGAGGCAGTAATTGGCAATGGCTCCATGGAATATGAACCTGTTGTCCTCTCAGGATGACAGCACTCCTGTCCTACCCCTGCCACTCCGCCAATGCCCTTGCTATTGCCTGTCAGCTAGCCAACCCACTCCCTGTAGAGTATTGAAACTTGATAATAGGAACAGGAGTAGGCCATTTCACCCCTTAACCCCCATTCACTGAGATCATAGCAAATCTGTGACCTTACCCGCCTTAGTCTCATATCCCTTAATATCTTTGGTTAACAAAAATCTGTCAATCTCAGATTTAAAATTAGCAATTGAGCTAGCATCAACTGCCGTTTGTGGAAGAGAATTCCAAACTTCTACCACCCTTTGCGTGTAGAAGCATTTCCTAACTTCACTCCTGAAAACCCTGGCTCTAATTTTTAGGCTTTGTACCCTCATCCTAGTATTCAAGTATAGGAGACCTCCAAAAACAGATACAGCTGCATCAGTAGCCAAAAGCAATAATCCAGCAAAGAACCTGTAACTCCTGCATGATCCCTTTATATAGTGCTGGTGGGGGGTCTTCCATGCCGTTTAAGACCTGTTCAGCTGTGCGAGGTTGGCTGGTATGTGGAGTTCCAAAATCGCATCTGTCCCTTTAAATTAACATTGCACACTGAAATACCACATAATCTCCTTGCTTTACATGCTGCCAACGTTCATTAAGTGCGTGTCCGCAAATGCCTTTAACAGTTTTGTGTCCTACGCACGTCATGCTGGAAGTGTGTGCGTGCATCTCGGATGCCATTTTTGGTGCTCAGGAGTCCATGTAGCGCCTACATAACAGACGCTATGCAGCCCAATTTAGCCCTGAATGACAGGTAATTGCATTTTAATGAGGTGCAAACAATTGTTTGAACTGCCTGAAGTAGCCGGCACATTTAATATGGCTGAAGCGGCACCTTTGTAATTGACGCCTATGCTAATGGCAAATGGTTAGTGTACCCCTTTCAAAACAACTGTAATCCCTTCTCAAAAATCCCACCTCAACCCCTGTGTCCTTGGAAATGTTTACCCTATCTTCAGCCTCCCATTCCTCTCCAAGGTTCTTGAATGTATTGTTACTTCCCAAATCCATGCCCATCTTTCCCACAACTTCATGTTTGAATCTCTCCAATCTGCCACAGCGTTGAAATAGACCAATGTCACAAATAATATCCTCCTTATTCTCCTCGACCTCTCTGCAGCCTTTGACACAGTTGACTATACCATTCTCCTTCAACGCCCTTCCTCAGTTGTCCAGCTCAGTGGGAGTGCCCACGCTTAGTTCCACTTTCACATTTCTGATTGCAGCCAGAGCCACTCCAGCAATGGCTTCTCTTCCCACCCCTACACGATTACTTCTGAGGTCCTCTAATGATCTATCCTTAGCTCCCTCCTGTAGGGTTTTTGTTTTAACTCTCTTAACTCTTAAGATCAACAAAGGCTTTTCTAAATATTGATTTTATTAACATTAAAATAAAATAGTTTTACAGATAGAGATTCATACAATCTTAGAAGTACAACTCAAAACTCAGCATGGCCAATTCTTCTGCTTCAGGAGATTGAGAGGTTAATAATCCATCGACAACCTGTGTGGTGTTCTTCTGGTCTGCCTCGTCGTCTCTTTTCTCTTTTTCACTTTAGGATGGCTGCTCTTATTCCATTCTTGCTGGCAAAAATAAGCTTTTCAGTAACAACAACTTGCATTTATGTAGCACCTTTAATGTAGTAAAGCATCCCGAGGCGCTTCACAGGAGCACTATCAAACAAAATTTGACACCGAGCCACATAAGGAGATATTAGGTGACCAAAAGCCTGGTCAAAGAGGTAGGTTTTAAGGAGCATTTTAAAGGAGGAGAGAAAGGTAGAGAGCCGGAGAGGTTTAGGGAGGGAATTCCAGAGCCGCCAATGGTGGAGCGATTAAAATCGGGGATACGCAAGAGGCAAGAATTGGAGGAGCGCAGAGATCTTGGAGGGTTGTAGGGCTGGAGGAGGTTACAGAAATAGGGAGGGGCGAGGCCAAGGAGGGATTTGAAAACAAGGATGAGAATTTTAAACATTGCATTCTCTCTCTCCCCTGGTTACACAGACTGATACTACCAAACATCCTGGAATAAGATCTGGAATAAAAAGCTAGTAACAGTAATGGTGACCATGAAACTACTGGATTGTCATAAAAACCCATCTGGTTCACTAATATCCTTTAGGAAAGGAAACCTGCCGTCCTTACCCGGTCTGGCCTATATGTGAATCCAGACCCACAGCAATATAGTTGATTCTTAACTGCCCTCTGAAATGGCCCAGTAAGCCACTCAGTTGTATATCCCACTACAAAAAGTCATAAGAATAAAACTGGACAGACCACCCGGCATCGGACCACTAGGCACCGGACATGACAAAGGCAAACCTGCAAAGTCCTCCTCATTAACATTTGGGGACTTGTGCCAAAATTGGGTGAGCTGTCCCACAGACTAGTCAAGCAACAGCCTGACATAACCATACTCACAGAATCATACCTTTCAGCCAACGTCCCAGACTCCTCCATCACCATCCCTGGGTATGTCCTGTTCCACCGGCAGGACAGACGCACCAGAGGTGGCGGCACGGCAGTATACAGTCAGGAGGGAGTGGCCCTGGTAGTCCTCAACATTGACTCTGGACTCCGTGAAGTCTTATGGCATCAGGTCAAACAGGGGCAAGGAAACCTCCTGCTGATTACCACCTATCACCCTCCCTCAGCTGATGAATCAGTACTTCTCCATGTTGAGCACCATTTGGAGGAAGCATTGAGGGTAGCAAGGGCATAGAATGGA
The DNA here is from genome assembly GCF_035084215.1 of Heptranchias perlo. Lineage (NCBI taxonomy): Eukaryota > Metazoa > Chordata > Chondrichthyes > Hexanchiformes > Hexanchidae > Heptranchias > Heptranchias perlo. Next base: position 49,365,858 of record NC_090345.1, on the reverse strand, counting down.
TGAGGGATTTCAATGTCCATCACCAAGAGTGGCTCGGTAGCACCACTACTGATCGAGCTGGCTGAGTCCTGAAGGACATAGCTGCCAGACTGGGCCTGCAGCAGGTGGTGAGTGAACCAACATGAGGGAAAAACCTACTTGACCTCGTCCTCACCAATCTATCTGTCACAGATGCATCTGTTCATGACAGTATTGGTAGGAGTGATCACCGCACAGTCCTTGTGGAGACAAAGTCCCATCTTCATACTGAGAACACTGTCCATCGTGTTGTGTGGCACTACCACTGAGCTAAATGGGATAGATTCAGAACAGATCTAGCACTCAAAACTGGGCATCCATAAGGCACCATGGGCCATCAGCAGCAGCAGAATTGTGTTCCACCATAATCTGTAACCTCATGGCCCAGCATATCCCTCACTCTACCATTACCAACAAGCCAGGGGATCAACCCTGGTTCAATGAGGAGTGTAGAAGAGCATGCTAGAAGCAGCACCAGGTGTACCTAAAAATGAGGTGCCAACCTAGTGAACCTACAACACAGGACTACTTGCATGCTAAACAGCGGAAGCAGCATGAGCTGCTCGTATGATTCTGTGAGTATGGCTATGTCAGGCTGTTGCTTGACTAGCTGTTTGACCTGATGCATCCCACAACCAAAGGATCAGATCATAGCTCTGCAGTCCTGCCACATCCAGTCCTGAATGGTGGTGGACAATTAAACAACTAACGGGAGGAGGAGGCTCCATGAACATTCCCATCCTCAATGATGGCAGAGCCCAGCACGTGAGTGCAAAATGACAAGGCTGAAGCATTTACAGCCACCTTCAGCCGGAAGTGCCGAGTGGATGATCCATCTCGGCCTCCTCCCGAGTTTCCCACCATCACAGAAGCCAGTCTTCAGCCAATTGGATTCACTCCACGTGATATCAAGAAACGGCTGAGTGCACTGGATGCAGCAAAGTGTATGGGCCCCGACAACATCCCGGCTGTGGTGCTGAAGACTTGTGCTCCAGAACTAGCCGCGCCTCTAGGCTCGAGGGGCCGGATGGTCTACTCCTGCTCCTATTTCTTATGTTCTTCTTATGTCCTTATGTAGCCAAGCTGTTCCAGTACAGCTACAACACTGGCATCTACCCGACAAAGTGGAAAATTGCCCAGGTATGCCCTGTACACAAAAAGCAGGACAAATCCAATCCAGCCAGTTATTGCCCCATCACTCTACTCTCAATCATCAGCAAAGTGATGGAAGGTGTCGTTGACAGTGCTATCAATCGGCACTTACTCACCAATAACCTGCTCACCGGTGCTCAGTTTGGGTTCCATCAATACCATTCGGCTCCAGACCTCATTGCAGCCTTGGTCCAAATATGGACAAAAGAGCTGAATTCCAGAGGTGAGATGAGAGTAATTGCCCTTGTCATCAAGGCAGCATTTGACCATGTGGCATCAAGTAGCCCCAGTAAAATTGAAGTCAATGGGAATCAGGGGGAAAACTCTCCAGTGGCTGAGTCATACCTAGCACAAAGGAAAATGGTAGTGGTTGTTGGAGGCCAATCACCTCAGCCCCAGGACATCGCTGCAGGAGTTCCTCAGGGCAGTGTCCTATCCCCAACCATCTTCAGCTGCTCCGTCAATGATCTTCCCTCCATCATAAGGTCAGAAGTGGGAATGTTCGCTGATGACTGCACAGTGTTCAGTTCCTTTCGCAACCCCTCAGATAATGAAGCAGTCTGTGCCCGCATGCAGCAAAACCTGGACAACATCCAGGCTTGGGCTGATAAGTGGCAAGTAATATACACGCCAGACAAGTTGCCCGGCAATGACCATTTGCAACAAAAGAGAGTCTAACCACCTCCCCTTGACATTTAACGGCATTACCATTGCCGAATTCCCCACCATCAACATTCTGGGGGTCACCATTGACCAGAAACTTAACTGGACCAGCCACATAAATACTGTGGAAACAGGTGCAGGTCAGAGGCTGAGTATTCTGTGGCGAGTGACTCACCTTCTGACTCCCCAAAGCCTTTCCACCATCTACAAGGCACAAGTCAGGAGTGTGATGGAATAATCTCCACTTGCCTGGATGAGTGCAGCACCAACAACATTCAAAAAGCTCGACAACATCCAGGACAAAGCAGCCTGCTTGTTTGGCACCCCATCCAACACCTTAAACATTCATTCCCTCCACCACCGGCGCACCGTGGCTGCAGTGTGTACCATCTACAAGATGCACTGCAGCAACTCGCCATGACTTCTTTGACAGCACTTCCCAAACCCACGACCTCTACCACCTAGAAGGAGAAGGGCAGCATGGGAACACTGCCACCTGCACGTTCCCCTCCAAGTCATACACCATCCTGACTTGGAAATATATCACCGTTGCTTCATCGTTGCTGGGTCAAAATCCTGGAACTCCCTACCTAACAGCGCTGTGGGAGAACCTTCACCACACGGACTGCAGCGGTTCAAGAAGGCAGCTCACCACCACCTTCTCAAGGGCAATTAGTTCTGGGCAATAAATGCTGACCTTGCCAGTGATGCGCACATCCCATGAATGAATAATAAAAAACATCACCTGGTGTTTATGACAGTTTTCCAGTCTCTCAAGGCCTCCTTATCTGTAGCCTTCCAGACTGTCTGCGTAACACTTTTCAAATTTGGACAACCTTCCCAACATGCTTTTTTGAATAATCAGTTTAACAGTTCTTTAACCAAACTCAGCAGGTAATTAATCCAGGGTTCTTGTCAATCCTTTAATTTCCTTAAAACTGGTATTGAAATGTCCAAAAATCCTTCACTCCCGTTACTTATCTACATGTTGCCCCTGGTGACAACATCTGCAGACATGGGGTCAGCTTCCATATTAATTCGTGTCGACACCCATCTATACCTCACCACCATCTTTCTCGACCTCACCACTGTTTCGGTGTTGCCGTATAGCTTTTACGATATGAAGTCGTGGATGAACCGCAATTTCCTCCAGTTAAAAATTGGGAAAACTGAAGCCATCTTTGGTCCCCGCCACAAGGTATGTACCCTTATCATGATTCTATTCCCCTTCCCTGGCCATTACCTCAGGTTGAATCAGACTGTTTGCAGTTTTGGTGTCTTAGTTGACCGTGAGCTGAGCTTCCGTCCCTCTCTCCTCTCCATCACAAAGACTGCTGTTTCTACTTCCATATCATCACCCCTGCCTTACCCCAACTGCTACTAAGACAGTCATCCGTGCTTTTGTCACGTCCAGACTTAACAATTTCAATGCTCTCCTGGCTGGCCTCCCATTCTCCATGCTTTGTAAACTTCAGCTCATCCAAAACTCTGCTGCCTGTATCCTAACCTACACCAGGTCCTGCTCACATATCAATCCTCTCCTCGCTGATCTACATGGCTCCTGGTCCCCCAATGCCTCCAATTTAAAATTCTCATCCTCATGTTTAAATTCTTTCATGGTCTTGCCCCTCTCTTGTTTGTAACCTTCTCCAGCACTACAACCCCCATCTAACTCACCATTCTTCTAACTCCTGCCATTTGTGCCACAGCCCCCCACCTCTCTTTGCCTCACCATTGGCAGCTGTGCCTTCAGCTATCTAGGCCCCATACTCAGGAATTCCCTCTCTAACCCCTCCTCCTCTCCATCTCCATCTCCTCTTACGATTCTTCTTAAAACCCACAGCTTTAGCTAAGCTTTTGGATACTTGTCCTAATATCTCCTTTGGTTCGGCATTAACTTTTGTTTGATTATGTCTCTGTAAAGCATCTTGGGATTTTTTCTACATTAAAGGTGCAATATAAATGCAAATTATTATTGCTGTTGCATAGATTTCTAAAATATGAAGACAGAAACCAGATCTGGTGATGAAATAACTTGTTGAAAAATACCTCCTTTGGTAAAATATTTTCAGAGAAGATTCACCTTGAAATTGCTGTTGATGATATTCTGTGGGTTAGCTATGGGTTACTAAAAGTTTTAAGAGAATTTACTTGTTCTAGTTTACTCAGATTTTACTGTGTTCAGTCTGGGATTAAAATGTAATTATGTCTCCCCACACAGAGGGCCAGCTAATTAAAAGGGAGGAGCCATAACTCTTTTAATCAGCTATAAATCTGCAGTCAGGAGGCATTTGAACAGCTAAACTATAGCTGGAAGGGAAGCACAGATATTTACTGAGCAAAATTGCTGTATAGGAAAACCTCTGCGTAGTGGAATGGCAGGATTTGGCTGTACACTATACGTGCCACCTGACATAACAGCAACTCTTTCCTGCTGCAACTGGTGTTCTCATGCCAAGTCTAGTGCTACTGAAGCACAGTGTTCAAAAACCGAGAATGTGTAAAAAAAAATTTGAAGCAATTCATCTTTAAATGAATATCACATTTTTCTCACTGTAGGCTCTCCAGTAACAACTGTTGAGTTGAGAGAGATGAACACATTGTACCAATAACGGATGTTTCTCTGATGCCTATTCTGCCTACTAATATATGAAATGAGCATGCTGGTGCTCACACTCCAAAGTCTCTGTTTAAAAACTTAGTCAATGTTGGGAAATAAGCCGAGAGTGCTACCTTCCTTCCAACATCGCTGGCAAATATCATAGGATTGCTGCCAATATAAAGCTTTCATAGAATCATAGAAAGTTACGGTACAGAAGGAGGCCATTCGGCCGATTGTGTTTGTGCCAGCTGTAAAAGAGTTTTCCAGCTTAATCCCACTTTCCAGCACTTGGTCCGTAGCCCTGTAAGTTACGGCACTTCAAGTGCACATCCAAGTACTTTTTAAATGAGTTGAGGGTTTCTGCCTCTACCACCCTTTCAGCCAGTGAGTTCTAGACCTCCACCTCTGGGTGAAAACATTTCTCCTCAGCTCCCTTCTAATCCGTCCACCAATTACTTTAAATCTATGCCCCCTGGTCACTGACCCCTCTGCTAAGGGCAATTGGTCCTCCCTATCCACTCTATCTAGGCTCCTCATAATTTTATACACCTCAATTAAATCTCCTCTCAGCTTCCTTTGTTCTAAAGAAAAAAACCCAGCCTATCCAATCTTTCCTCATGGCTAAAATTCTCCAGCCCTTGTAAATCTCCTCCTTTAACCTGCTAGCAATTTCTCGAGTTCTTTGTATAGTTTCTTCAAAGAATTTAAAGTTAACATCCAAATTATCTCACTACAACAAGACATCGTCAAATGATAAACTAAGTGTAAAACATTACACCAGCAGTAATTGAGCGATACTGGCCAGCAGAGTCCTTTGGATCACACGTTTCCCACCCTGATCCGCATAGCCCAACATTCCTGTGAGAGCATTGAGGGTGCCATACGCTATTGCATCTTAGCCATACATTAGGCTTGTTATGCTTGTTGATTTATCAAAATTAACATTTAAGGGGCTAGCTACAAAATTCAAGTCTTTGCACAATGCACATGTGATGCACTCCTACTGTTCGTATGAAACAGGTGTTCCAGCTCAGGCAGTTTCTTGCCTGTTGGAATCCTGAAGGAGACTTTAGTATTACTGAGTTTCTCTTGATAGAAAATTCTCTGTAATGGGGCTTTACTTAAGTACTCCCCTGGCACTTGATTTAGTGGAGGAGTGTGAGTAGGAGCTGAGAAGACTGCCAGAGATGTCACATTACTTGACATGTTGAAACCGGACAAGGTAGCCTCTTATGGGTTGGAGTTCAAGACCTCTATAGCAGCTGCTTGATCATTCATGAGATACTCCCCCTATGCTGAGGACTGGTGCACAGTAGATACCCCTGGAGTTGCCATGTGCTCCATATTAGACTGTAGTGAAAACCTCAGTTCATCTGGGACTGCAAGGATTTGGCTACTGGACTCATCCATACACCTCACCATAATTTGTAGGGTATTTTGCAGTTGTCAGCCTTGGCTCAGTGGTAGTATTTTCACCTCTAAGTCACAAGAATGTGGGTTCAAACCACACTTCAAAGACTTGAGCATATTATTTCGGCTGCCGCTTCAGTGGTGCACTGTTGGAGGTGTCATTTTCAGATGAGTCTGGCTCGGCCAATTGACTGTCAGCTAACTTGGCTGGATGTCTTGTGACTGTTTTTGTTCCACCTTACAAGAATGTCTAACACGGGACAACTAGCAGAGGCAGCCAAAGAAGGAACAAGGGCAGGCATGACACAGGGCCAGAGAAGAAGATGCTACTATTTCACAGAGCTTGACCTAAAAACTCTCGTCAGTGAAATAGAGCAGAGGAGAGACAGATTGTTGGGTGACTGAAAGGAAACCTGCTAAAAAGATTATTTGAGCCACATGGAGGGAGATGGCACGGGTATTGATTGCAAACCTTTTCACCCCCAGACTGCTGAGCAGTGCTGCAAAAAGTTCAATGACCTCATCAGGCAGGCAAGGTAACACACTGGCCACCCATCTTTATCTACCCCAGCACACATTTCATCCTCAAAAAAGTAACAGTTGTGCAACTAACCGTTCATAATGCACTTTTGTTAATGGGGGGACACTAACTCTGGATCTTACAGAACAGCTACTCATCTCCCCTAAAAGCAATTACTTGCATGCACAACCCTAAAAGCCATTCCTCCACTTTAACAGGGTGATACCACCAAATCTCTTACTTCAGCTCTTCCATGCCACTTGGAACATTCACCAATTGTTAGCCTTCGCCTAGTTTACTCATTCTTGTTGCAGGAGAAAATGGCGCACTGTGCCTGCGAGAGGCAGGCAACCGAAGGGGGCATCTCCAATCTGAAACACTTCATACCCTATGAGGAGCAGGCCATGGAGCTCATGGGGAGGGACTCTGCTTTTTCTATGGGAGATGGTGAAATTGGGGGCATATTGTCAGCACCACGTTAGTGACTGAATATCTGCATTATTACCCTGGCATTACTGTGAAGAACCACATAGCTGGCACAAGCCTTTCGCTTAGTGGTAGCATTCCCACCTCTGAGTCAGAAGGTGTAGGGTTCAAATCCCATTCTGGACCTGGTGAGTGAAGACCGGAGCTCTGGCTCTGAATTCTGGGTTGACATCCAGCAGGATACTTGCATCCGGTGGGTTTGCGTGCCACCGCCTCATCGTATGGGTTGTGGGAGCACGTAAAACCCTCCTGTCATATAGGACTAACCACCCTATCGGCTGGTATGAAGATGGTTATGGTCATGGATGGAGCATTCACGTCATGGCCTGTCAGATTGTTAATCAGTCTGTGAATCCTTCCACTTCTTCACGCTATTCTTCAAGGGAAGAGTGTGAAGGTAAGAAAAGAACAAAAGCGACAAACTTCCACCGTTTTCTCTGTCCCCTTAATCACAAAGGGGTAATGTTCATTTATTCTTAGCTCGTACCCTCTTTTCCTGCCGATCCACCATAGCAAAGTGGGGACATGGGAAGAAGATGACGATAATGATGGAGCAGCAGAACATAAATTTCTTCCTTGTTGATTATGATGATGGTGATGAAGAACAGGATGATTAGCACCAAGCCACATCGGAATCCCTGGAGTATGACCCTGCCCTGTGTTCTGTAGGGACAAAAGGCGCAATGTGTTGTTATTCTTTAATTTGAGGAAATGCCTTTTTATCTCAAAGTTCCTCAGCTCCAAACCCCTCAGTGTCATCTGCTACGTAACTTGCTTTCTCACTCCCACGCATCTGTTAAGGTACTTTCATCTGGGGGGGAATTACATAGAATTTGCAGCACAGAAATAGGCCATTCGGCCCAACTGGTCTATGCCGGTTAGTGATAGTGTTAGTGAGGATGTGGTACCAGGTGATTCATAGAGCACGAGGGAGCTGGAGGAGTAGGAAGTGGGTGAGGATGTTCCACTTCGTCAGTGAAGGCTGAGGAGAAGACTGCCCATAGTGATCTGAGACGTGGGACCCAGAGCTCATGGATAATTGTCTGAAAAGAAGAATGTTTGAGGAACATCATATCTATGTACAGGTACCGAGGTCAGTCTCTGAAGATGTGTGGCAACTGACATGAATGACCGTTAAGTCAACAGCTCTCATTTGCAGCAACATCTGGGAAGCCTTTTCTTCATTGCAGACATATATTACAGCGTATGGCAGCTTCATTGAAATCTTCAGCAGACCCCCCTATCTAAGAAGTGGCCAGGGACTAGTCGGTGGCTCCACCTCCACAAAAGCACAGACTACAGCTCTGGCAATAGGGGAGAGAATTGGCAGCTCCCTGCATTCTGGCTTCCATAGCATGGCAGTTGCGATGCATACTGCTGTCTGACAGCTTTAATCATCTGATAGCTATTATTAGATCAGCCATCCCGATGATCAGTGGAGACACAGATCCAGGGCTGAGTGGAATGATGATGGCTGGAGTTGACCTGCCTGATACTGCCTCTAGCTTTCCCTCTCAGAGCATCACCCCAGTGGAACTTAGGAGGCAACACCAGGCTGTCCAGGAACAAGCTCCAGAGATGCAGTCAGCAGCAGCACCATGTGGGGGTAATTTTAACCTAATTCGCTGGTTGAGAAACCCATGGGATTGGGTGGAATGCTGGTTTTACACCCCTCCCAACGTTATATCCAGGGCTGAGTGGAATGATGATGGCTGGAGTTGACCTGCCTGATACTGCCTCTAGCTTTCCCTCTCAGAGCATCACCCCAGTGGAACTTAGGAGGCAACACCAGGCTGTCCAGGAACAAGCTCCAGAGATGCAGTCAGCAGCAGCACCATGTGGGGGTAATTTTAACCTAATTCGCTGGTTGAGAAACCCATGGGATTGGGTGGAATGCTGGTTTTACACCCCTCCCAACGTTACTCCCCATTGAAGAGTAAAATCGGGCAGGTTATAAAACCAGCGTTGTACCCAATCCTGTCAGTTTCCCGACTGGTGGGTTCGGTTAAAATTGCCTCACGATGTCCTTTTTGCAAAGCACGAGCAGCCAATCACTTCTGGTGATATTGGCAGGTGGGAGAAGCACTAGAATAGGTGAAAGAAAGGCATGTGTAGCTACCTAGGGGAAGCACGATTTTAGGAACGAATAGATTGGCTTGTGTTCACTTTGGATTTTGTTGTATTAAAATAGAATGTACGCTTATGTCTTGAGTTGTTATTCATGGGGGCTAGAGTCATACATGAAGCGGTTGCTGACTGATTCAATGAGGTGATAATTACTGGCACAGTCATGTAGATGCAAAGATGGCTGATGTGTTATGTTCTAAGATGGGTACTGGATTGAAGGAATGCTCTTTTATTTGAAGGTGGGGGAGCAGTTAAAGCACTGGTGGCAAAAGCAGTCTATTACAGATAAGAGAAGACTTCAGTGATGAGATGTGCTCTGATGCTGCTTGCAGCAGTCGCTAAAATGTCCTCTAAGTGCAGGTCCATCTGATGTTCTGTTCCACGTAGTTCTGCCTCCCTACCAATGTCCAAGTCCAGACCTTTTTGTAAGGTAAAGTTGTGCAGGGCACAGCAGGCTGTAACCATGCATGACACAGGAGAGGCAGAGCTCCTCCTGACCTGTTTAGGCAGCGTAAATGTCCCTTCTTGTAGCGACATGTGTCTTGCAGCACTCTTCTGTTGCTGTTCGGCCTTAGTGGGTTCATTATTCATGGGAGTAGGGGTTAGGCTTCATCATCCACAAGCTATCTGTTGACAGAATTTTCTTCCCAGAAGAGGTCAGGGAGTGATGAATTTTTTGGGCGTTAAACAACCTACTAACGTGCCAATATGGCAGGCAGGAGGCACGTGCACATTTCCAGCCGTAATTTTGGCATATTGGTAAAGGTGGATTCACTGCTGGCATCCAGAGTATGTAAAGGGAAGAATATTTTATTTAAATATCGGTCACAGCACGTTACTTGCCACACGCTGAACTCGCACAGCAATATGTGGTGCTAACCGGCAGGAAGTACCCCTCACCAGCGATATTTAAAGAGATCATACGGCACTTATAGGTTAGTTGTTGGTTTGTCATTTTAGGCTTCTGGTTAACTTCTTGGCATTTTTTGGTGCATTTTGGTTTACTTTGTGTAAACAGAGCAAGATTTTGCTGGTATTGTACTGTTGTTGGCTGCCTCATAGATAGTTTGGCTGCAGCCATGAGCAGTCTCATAGAGCTGCCTTCAGGGCTGGAGAATGAGGGGGAGTAGCAAGGAAGACACCAGACAGCAGCTGCCAGAAGAGGAAAGAGGAAGAGGGAACTCTGCAGAAGGCCATACCCACAGTGGATATTCAGGGAGCACTTCTCCTACTTCAACTTTACTCAGGAGCAATGTCTCAGGTGCCTAAGCTTCGCCAAGGAGGCTGTCACTGAGCTATGTCACCTTATGCAGCCACAATTAAGGCCTACACTAGGGCATGGACAGCACTGCCTGTGGCTGTCAAGGTCACTGTGGCCCTCAACCTTTATGCCACGGACTCTTTCCAGGTTGCTGCAGATGACATCAGCTACATCTCCCAGCTCGCAGTATACCGCTGTAGCAGGAAAGTCACCGAGGCTGTCTACGTCAGGAAGAACACCTGGCATCTTCCACTATACTGGCAGCATCCTGCGCCAGTCCTCTGTGTCGCCTTTATTCCAACCAGGTCGGAAAGTTATAGGTTGGCTATTGGGCAACAAAGGCTATCCTCGCTGGATGCGGCTCATGACTCCTGTCAGGACCCTGGGAACAACTGCAGAGCAGGCCTACAATGAGAGCCATGCCACCACCAGAAACACAATCAAGCGATCAATTGGCAAACTCAAGCAACGCTTCCGCTGTCTGGACCGTTCCAGAGGAGCTTTGCAGTACACCCCTGAGCGGCTATCCAGATTTACTGTCATCTGCTGCATGCTCCACAACTTCACCACCATAATGGACAAGACTTTACCACGACCTGGGCAGATAAGAGCAGAAGGAGGAGAGGCAGCAACCACCAGTGTCCCTAGCTGCTAGAGCGCTCAGAGACCAAAATCAGCCCTACCATCCCCAATACACCCACAGAATATTTTTTAAAAGGTGAGAGACCAAGAAATGTTGAAAGTCAGAGGGATTTGGGTGACCTTGTACATGAATCACAGAAAATTAACATGCAGGTACAGCTAGCAATTAGGAAGACAAATGGTTAGCCTTTATTACAAAGGGGTTGGAGTATAAGAGTAAGGAGGCCTTGCTGCAATTACATAGGCCTCTGGTGAGATCACACCTGGAGTACTGTGTACAGTTTTGGTCTCCTTACCTAAGGAAGGATATACATGCCTTAGAGGGGGTGCAACGAAGATTCACTAGATTGGTTCCTGGGATGAGAGGACTGTCCTATGAGGAGAGATTGAGAAGAATGGGCCTATATTCTCTGGAGTTTAGAAGAATGAGAGGTGATCTCATTGAAATATATAAAATTCTTAAGAGGGCTTGACAGGGTAGATGCTGAGAGGCTGTTTCCTCTAGCTGGAAAATCTGGAACAAGGAGTCAATAGTCTCAAGTTAAGGGGTGAGCCATTTAGGACTGAGGTGAGGAAAAATGTCTTCAGAGGGTTGTGAATCTTTGGAATTCTCTACCCCAGAGGGGTGTGGATGCTCAGTCATTGTGTATATTCAAGACTGAGATCGATGGATATTTGGACACTAAGGGAATCAAGGGATACGGGGATAGGGTGGGAAAGTGGAGTTGAGGTAGACATCAGCCATGACCTTAATGAATGGCGGAGCAGGCTCAAGGGGCCGTATGGCCTAGTCTTGCTTCTATTTCTCATGTTTCTTATGTCACATAATCTTTACCCACGTCCTTACTACCACTATCTGATTGCCTTCCTTCCGTCCCGACTTGTGGGTCTTGCCCTTACTTCATTACAAAGATAAACACCAACACCAAATCCAGAACAAAAAACAAAGTTATCAATGAACACAATTACATCTCTATCTAATAGTTAAGAGAAATAATTAAGAATCACATTTGTGCCAGCTTTTAGTGCCTGTCTTGTGTGCTCCTTTCTCTATCCAAGTGCTCCTAAGAGGTGTTTCTCTAGTAGCTACAGCTTGGGAGATAGAAGGTTACTGAACTTCTATTGAGGACACTTAAGACGGCTATAATGGGTGACCTCAAGCAACTCTGGGCCTAGAGTGCCTAGCTGCAGACTGCAGCATCTCGGCATGGGTCAGAGCAGTCTGGCTCGGCTGGCTGTAAGGCACTAACAAGAATGGCTGGCGGGGGAGCAGGCATGCTGTCACCCTAAGAGACTGACAGCAGGTGCCTCTTTCATGGAGCCAAGTCCACTCTCCTGGAACGGCATCTCAGCAATCCTGTGACTCTGCCTGAGAACAGGATGCAGGATTGCTGGCCCCCAGAGCCAAGGTGGCAGGCGTCTGAATTTCCATGGCAACAGTGTGAGCTACCATAGTAGTCGTCTAAGTTTCCATAGAAGCAGTGTGTGCTGCCATGGAAGCTGTCAGAGCTGTATGACAGGGGTTGGGGGGGGTGCGTCATTGTGGTGTTAATGGAGCTGACCATTCAGTCCATGTTGGTCAAATGGTCTCTATGTTCTGCGCGAAGTCTTGAGACAAGTTGGAGCTGGACTCCTTCATGCTTTGTGACATTGTGTGCAAACTTATTGGCAGATTGCCCAGTGCACTTAGCATTTTCTGGTACATGCCGATGAACCATCTTCGGTAGCCTGGGCCTTCGAAGTCAGCATCTGAGTCCTCTGCAGCAGAACTAGTACACCTCCTCACCCTCCAGCGAGCCTGCACCTGTGGCATCCTTTCCCCCTGCTCTAACTCCTGTGCACTTGTGCCCGGTGAGTCACCACATGTAGACACCTCCTCTAACCTCGCCTTTAAAGTCTGCTTGGTGCCAATATCTGAGCTGGTGCTTGCAAGGAAGAGATCGAGTGATGGTGCATCTTCAGGATGGCTGGCCTCCTCTTCCTCCACTGGCAGAGGGACGTCCACATTTTCAGCATCTGAAATGAAAGAGAGGGGCAAGGGTTAGCTTGAGGTCTGAAGGGAGATCAGAGAGATTGAAGTAGATGGTGAAAGCATCCGCAGCTTGTCAAGCAGAGTGTATGGGGTGAGATAGAAGTTAGAAGGGAAAAAGAGGATAAGATATGAAGAAACCCTGCATGCGTCTCCTCCAGAGTTGCCAATCACGACGTCCTTGACTCACTCCTGCCCAAGATGGTCAGCACTTTTTCTTCGAGGGGGAAAGGGTGTGCAGGCAGGCTCTTCCTCCTCCGGTGGCGGCCTGCAGGAATGAAGGGACTGTGTGAATGAAAGTCTTGTGAGATATTTAGAGAATGTGTCTGTCATGGTGGAATAGATGCTAGTCAGTGTTTGAGATGTGAATTGTGGGTAAGTGAGGGTTATAATTGTGGTGAGTGTGTGAGTAGCATGAGAAGCAGGTGTAGTTAAGTGTGGTGCAGTGATTGTAAGAAAGTGAAGTGAACCAGGAATGGCCACAATCTTCCAATCCTCCTTAGATATGGGAGCAGTGCCTAAGGACTGGATAATTGCAAATGTTATACCCCTGTTCAAAAAAGGGGAGAGGGATCAACCTGGCAATTATGAGCCAGTCAGTCTAATGCGGGTTAGAGACATTAATCCGGGACAAAATTAATTGGCACTTGGAAAAATATGGGCTAATAAATGAAAGTCAGCACGGATTTGTTGAAGGAAAATCGTGTTTGACTAACTTGACTAAGTTCTTTGATGAAGTAACAGAAAGGGTTGATGAGGGTAGTGCGGTTGATGTTGTGTACATGGACTTTCAAAAGGCATTTGGTAAAGTACCACATAATAGACCTGTTAGCAAAATTAAAGCCCATGGGATTATGGAAACAGTGGCAGAATGGAAACAAAATTGGCTATGGGACAGAAAGCAGAGAATAATGGTGAATGATTGTTTTTCAGACTGGAGGGAAGTATACAGTGGTGTTCCCCAGGGGTCAGTATTAGGACCACAGCTCTTTTTGATATATATTAATGACCTGGACTTGGGTAAAGAGAGCATAATTTCAAAGTTTGCAGATGACATGAAACTCGGAAATTGTAGTAAACAATGTGGAGGATAGCAACAGACTTCAGGAGGATGTAGACAGACTGGTGAAATGGGCAGACACATGGCTGGTGAAATTTAAGGCAGGGAAGTGTGAAGTTATACATTTTGGTAGGAAGAATGACGAGAGGCAATATAAACTAAATGGTACAATTTTAAAGGGAGCGCAGGAACAGCGAGATCTGGGGGTGTATGTACGTAAATCTTTAAAGGTGGCAGGACAAGTTGAGAAGGCTGTTAAAAAAGCTTATGGGATCCTGAACTTTATTATTAGAGGCATAGAGTACAAAAGCAAGGACGTTATGCTGAACCTTTATAAAATACTGCTTAGGCCGCAGCTGGAGTATTGTGTTCAATTCTGAGCACCACACTTAGGAAAGATGCCAAGGGTTTAGAGAGGGTGCAGAAGAGATTTACTAGAATGGTACCAGGGATGAGGGATTTAGTTATGTGGAGAAACTGGATAAGCTGGGGTTGTTCTCCTTAGAACAGGGAAGGTTAAGGGGAGATTTAATTGACGTGTTAAAAATCATGAACGGTTTTGATAGAGTAAAGAAGGAGAATCTGTTTCCAGTGGCAGAGGGGTTGGTAACTAGAGGACACAGATTTAAGGTGATCGGCAAAAGAGCCAGAGGCGACATGAGGAAACATTTATTTATGCAGCGAGTTGTAATGATCTGGAATGCATTGCCTAAAAGGGTAGTGGAAGCAGATTCAATAGTAACGTTCAAAGGGAGTTGGATAAATACTGTAAGGGAAAAAAATTACAGTGCTATGGGGAAAGAGCAGGGGAATGGGACTAATTGGAAAGAGCCAGCACGAGTGCGATAGGCCAAATGGCCTCCTCCTGTGCTGTACCGACTATGATTCTATGATACTATTGTGAGTAGTGAGGCTTTTTTTTATTCATTCATGGGATGTGGGCGTCATTGGAAAAGCCAGCATTTATTACCCATTCCTAATTCCCCTTGAGAAGGTGGTGGTGAGCCTCCTTCTTGAACTGCTGCAATCAGTGTAGTGAAGGTACTCCCACAGTGCTGTTAGGTAGGAAGTTCCAGAATTTTGACCCAGCAATGATGAAGGAACATTGATATATTTCCAAGTCAGGATGGTGTGTGACTTGGAGGGGAACGTGGTGGTATTCCCATGCGCCTACTGTCCTTGTCCTTCTAGGTGGTAGAGGTTGCGGGTTTGGAAGGTGCTGTCAAAGAAGCCATGGTGAGTTGCTGCAGTGCATCTTGTAGATGGTACACACTGCAGCCATGGTACGCCGATGGTGGAGGGAGTGAATATTTAAGGTGGTGGATGGGGTGCCAATCAAGCAGGCTGCTTTGTCCTGGATGGTGTCGAGCTTCTTGAGTGTTGTTGGAGCTGCATTCATCCAGGCAAGTGGACAGTATTCCATCACACGCCAGACTTGTGCCTTGTAAGTGTTGGAAAGATTTTGGGGAGTCAGGAGGTGAGTCACTTGCCGCAGAATACCCAGCCTCTGACCTGCTCTTGTGGCCACAGTAAAGTTTCTGGTCAATGGTGACCCCCAGGATGTTGATGGTGGGGGATTCGGTGATGGTAGTGCTGTTGAATGTCAAGGAGAGGTGGTTAGATTCTCCCTTGTTGGAGATGTTCATTGCCTGGCACTTGTCTGGCACGAATGTTACTTGTCACTTATCAACCCAAGCCTGGATTTTGTCCAGGTCTTGCTGCATGCGGGCACAGACTTCTTGATTATCTGAGGGGTTGAGAATGGAACTGAACACTGTGCAATCATCAGCAAACATCCCCACTTCTGACCTTATGATAGAGGGAAGATCGTTGATGAAGCAACTGAAGATGGTTGGGCCTAGGACACTGCTCTGATGAACTCCTGCAGCGATGTCCCGGGGCTGAGATGATTGGCCTCCAACAACCACTACCATCTTCCTTTGTGCTAGGTATGACACCAGCTACTGAGAGTTTTCCCTCTGATTCCCATTGACTTCAATTTTACTAGGGCCCCTTGATATCAAGGGCAGTCACTCAAGGGCAGCTGGAGTTGGTAGAGGTGTTCGCAGAGAGTAAGAGAGCAGTATTCTTATCTTGAGGTCCGAGAGGTGAGCGCAGTGTAAAAGGAGAGTCCTGAGAGCGGGAGGAAAGTTCGAAAGTGAGAGTAGAGTCCGAGAGGTGAGCGCAGTGTAAAAAGAGAGTCCCGAGAGCGGGAGGAGAGTCCGAGAGAGAGAGGAGAGTTCGAGAGATGAGCGCAGTGCAAAAAGAGAATCTGAGAGCGGGAGGAGAGTCTGAGAGGTGAGCGCGGTGTAAAAAGAGAGTCCGAGAGTGGGAGGAGAGTCTGAGAGGTGAGTGCGGTGTAAAAGGAGAGTCCGAGAGCGGGAGGGGAGTCCGAGAGGTGAACGCAGTGTAAAAGGAGAGTCCGAGAGGTGAGTGCACTGTAAAAGAAGAGTCCAGAGAGCAGGAAGAGAGTCCGAGAGGTGAACCAGTGTAAATCTAAGGCAAATCATGGCAGCAGAGCTCGCACCCGTGATTTGCTCCTCCTGCACTATGTGGGAAGTCATGGACACTACAGGTGTCCCTGGTGACCATGCGTGCAGGAAGTGTTTTCAGCTGCAGCTATGGCTAACCGCATTTCGGAGCTGGAGCTGCGGGTGGATTTACTGTGGAGCATCCGCGATGATGAGATTATCGTGGATAGCATGTTCAGTGACGTGGTCACACCGCAGGTAAAGATTACGCAGGCAGAAAGGAAATGGGTGACCGCCAGGCAGAGTAAAAGGACAAGGCAGCTAGAGCAGGAGTCCCCTGGGGTCATCTCCCTCTCAAACAGATATACCGCTTTGGATACTGTTGGGGGAGATGGCTTATCAGGGGAAAGCAGCAAGAGCCAAGTTTGTAGCACCACGGGTGGCTCAGCTGCACAGGAGGGGAGGAATAAGAGCGGCAGGGCTATATTGATAGGGGATTCAATTGTAAGGGGAACAGATAGGTGTTTCTGCCGCCGTAAACATGACTCCAGGATGATATGTTGCCTCCCTGGTGCTAGGGTCAAGGATGTCACGGAGCGGCTGCAGGGCATTCTGGAGGGGGAGGATGAACAGCCAGTAGTCGTGGTCCATATCGGTACCAACGATATAGGTTAAAAAAAAGGGATGAAGTCCTGCAAGGTGAATTTAAGGAGTTGGGAGATAAATTAAAAAGCAGGACCTCAAAGGAAGTGATCTCAGGATTACTACCAGTGCCATGTGCTAGTGAGTATAGGAACAGGAGAATAGACCAGATGAATGCGTGGCTGCAGGGATGGTTTAGGAGGCAGGGATTTAGATTCCTGAGACATTGGGACCGGTTCTGGGGTAGGTGGGACCTGTACAAGCGGGATGGGTTACACCCGAGTAGGACCGGGACCGATGTCCCCGCGGGGGTGTTTGCTAGTGCTGTTGGGGAAGGTTTAAACTAGAATGGCAGGGGGATGGGAACCTGAGCAGGGAGACAGAGGAAGGGGAAACAAGGATAGAAAGAAAAGACAGAAAGGGAAGAAGCAATAGTGGAAGGCAGAGAAAACAAGGGCGAAAAACAAATCGGGCCATAGTGCAAAATAAAACTTAGACGACTAGCAATCTTAAAAAGACAAGTCTAAAGGCATTGTGTCTAAATGCGCGGAGCATTCGCAATAAGGTAGATGAATTAACAGCGCAGATAGATATTAACGGTTATGATATAGTTGCGATAATGGAGACATGGCTGCAGGGTGACCAAGGATGGGAACTGAACATCCAGGGGTTTTCAATATTTAGGAAGGACAGGCAAAAAGGGAAAGGAGGTGGGGTAGCGTTGTTAGTAAAAGAGGAAATCAATGCAATAGTGAGGAAGGATATTGGCTTGGAAAATCACGATGTGGAATCTGTATGAGTGGAACTAAGAAACACCAAGGGGCAGAAAACGTTGGTGGGGGTTGTCTATAGGCCCCCAAACAGTGGTGGAGATGTAGGGGTGGGCATTAAACAGGAAATTAGAGACGCATGCAAGAAGGGTACAACTATAATTTTGGGTGACTTTAGTCTACATATAGATTGGTCAAACCAAATTAGTAATAATACTGTGGGGGCGGAATTCCTGGAGTGTGTACGTGATGATTTTCTAGACCAATACGTTGAGGAACCAACTGGAGAACAGGCGATCCTAGACTGGGTATTGTGCAATGAGAAAGGATTAATTAACAATTTTGTTGTGCGGGGTCTCTTAGGGAAGAGCGACCATAACATGATAGAATTCCTCATTAAGATGGAGAGTGAAGTAGTTGAATTCGAAACTAGGGTCCTGAATCTAAATAAAGGAAATTACAAAAGTATGAGGTGCGAGTTGGCTATGATAGATTGGGGAACTTTACTAAAAGGGATGACGGTGGATAGGCAATGGCTAATATTTAAAGAACGTGTGCAGGAATTACAACAATTATTCATTCCTGTCTGGCGCAAAAATAAAACAGGAAAGGTGGCTCAACCGTGGCTTACAAAAGAAATTAGAGATAGTATTAGATCCAAAGTGGAGACATATAAAATTGCCAGAAAAAGCGGCAAGCCTGAGGATTGGGAGCAGTTCAGAATTCAGCAAAGGAAGTCAAAGAGATTGATTAAGGGGGGAAAAATATAGAGTATGAGAGTAAACTAGCAGGGAACATAAAAACTGACTATAAAAGCTTCTATAAATATGTCAAGAGAAAAAGATTAGTGAAGACAAATGTAAGTCCCTTACAGTCAGAAATGGGGGAAATTATAATGGGGAACAAAGAAATGGCAGAACAATTAAACACATACTTTGTTTCTGTCTTCACAAAGGGGGACACAAATAACCTCCCAGAAATGTTAGGGAACCAAGGGTCAAGTAAGAGGGAGGAACTGAAGGAAACCAGTATTAGTAAAAAAAAATAGTGCTAGGGAAATTAATGGGGCTAAGGGCTGACAAATTCCCAGGGCCTGATAATTTACATCCCAGAGTACTAAAGAAAGTGGCTCTGGAAATAGTGGTTGCATTGGTGATCATCTTCCAAAATTCTGTGGAGTCTGGAACAGTTCCTACAGATTGGAGGGTGGCAAATGTAACCCCACGATTTAAAAAAGGAGGGAGAGAAAAAACAGGGAATTACAGACCTGTTAGCCTAACATCAGTAATGGGGAAAATGCGAGAGTCTATTATAAAAGATGTGATAACAGAACACTTGGAGGGCATTAACAGAATTGGACAAAGTCAGCATGGGTTTATGAAAGGGAAATCATGCTTAACAAATCTACTGGAGTTTTTTGAGGATGCAATTACTAGAATAGATAGGGGAGAACCAGTGGATGTGGTGTATTTGAATTTTCAGAAGGTTTTTGATAAGGTCCTACACAAGAGGTTAGTGTGCAAAATTAAGGCACATGGAATTGGGGGGAATATACTGGCATGGATTGAGAATTGGTTGACAGACAGGAAACAGAGAGTAGGAATAAACGGGTCTTTTTCCGGGTGGCAGGCAGTGACTAGTGGGGTACCGCAGGGATCAGCGCTTGTGCCCCAGCTATTCACAATATATATCAATGATTTGGATGAGGGAACTAGATGTAACGTTTCCAAGTTTGCAGACGACACAAAGCTGGGGTGGAATGTGAGCTGTGAGGAGGATGCAAAGAGGCTCCAATGTGATTTAGACAAGTTGGGTGAGTGGGCAAGAACATGGCAGATGCAGTATAACGTGGATAAATGTGAGGTTATCCACTTTGGTTGTAAAAACAGAAAGGCAGATTATTATCTGAATGGTGATAGATTGTGAAAAGGGGAGGTGCAACGAGACCTGGGTGTCCTTGTACACCAGTCGCTGAAAGCGAGCATTCAGGTGCAGCAAGCAGTTAGGAAGGGGAATGGTATGTTGACCTTCATTGCAAGAGGATTTGAGTACAGGAGCAGGGTTGTCTCACTGCAGTTATACAGGGCTTTGGTGAGACCACATCTGGAGTATTGTGTGCAGTTTTGTTCTCCTTATCTGAGGAAGGATGTCCATGCCATGGAGGGAGTGCAACGAAGGTTTACCAGACTGATTCCTGGGATGGCAGGACTGACATATGAGGAGAGATTGGGTTGACTAGGCCTATATTCACTGGAGTTCAGAAGAATGAGAGGTGATCTCATCGAAACATATAAAATTCTAACAGGACTAGATGCAGGGAGGATGTTCCCGATGGCTGGGGAGTCCAGAACCAGGGGTCACAGTCTCAGGATACGGGGTATGCCATTTAGAACCGAGATGAGGAGAAATTTCTTCACTCAGAGGGTGGTGAACCTGTGGAATTCTCTACCACAGAATGCAGTGGTGACCAAGTCATTAGATGTATTCAAGAAGGAGATAGATATATTTCTTAATGCTAAAGGGGTCAAGAGATATGGGGAAAAAGCGGGAACAGTGTACTGAGTTAGACGATCAGCCATGATCATTTTGAATGGCGGAGCAGGCCCAAAGGGCCGAATGACCTACTCTTGCTCTTATTTTCTATGTTTCTATATTGACAGTTCTAGTGAGGTCGTTGAACTTCTTCTGGCATTTTAGCTATGTCCTGGGTGCAAAACTCCTGGCATGACATGCTCTGTGACCTCCTCCTACTGTCGAAGTTGATCCCTGGAGGGCTTCCTGCGGCCTTGGGGAAGAGGATGTCCCTCCTCCTGTCCACTGGCTGCACCAGGGCCTTCAAGGCAGCATCAGAGAACCTCAGAGCTCTCTCAGCAGTTGTTTCAGCCATTTCTCTTCTTGCAAGTCTTTCCCTGGTGTCTGTCGCCGGAATACACCTCTCCTTTAAGAGGTGCTGGCTGCCTTTAAGTGCTGTCAAAGATGCTCGATATCCACCTCCTCCCCCCACCGACAGGCATGCAACCAATGAGTAGCGCTGGTAATGATGGCTGCATACCTGACTCATTAAAATGATCAAGCAGCATAAATATTGCAGGCTGCCTGAGTGAATGCTAACAGGAATGTGCAGTGCGCGCCCCACCCACTGTGCACCTGATTCCGGGCGCAATCGGAATTCAAGGCCATTATTCCTGTGTGTAGGGGGTGGTGGTGTGTGTCAGCTTCACCTCTGACTACTGAGCGGTTCGAATCGCTCCCACTCCCTGGGTTCTAGACCTTGGACTTATTTGGGGGTTGTGACAAAGTGCAGCAGACAACTGGTTTTGGTGCAAGAAACTTTGACCTTTATTCAAGAGAGGAAATACAACACAACAATCTTAACACTCTAATAAAATGGGGAACACTACAGTACACGCGAGGGAAATTACAGTAGAAAGATACCTCACCCCTCCCAAATCCCACTGTACTAGTTAGGTTGGACTCTAAAGGACCAGGGATAATGCTCACCAAACGAAACCTTGACAGTAATTCACCCAGAGGTAGGTCAGAAATAGATTGTAGAGTGGAAACTTTGCGGATCTTCGGTTTTCTCCTGAGTTGGTTTTCTTTGGTCGCGGTGGCTCAATATTACCCGGTTGGTTGGTGGTAATATTCGGTTGGTTGTTTCGTAAGGCCCTTGTTGCCGCGAGGTGTCTGATGGTCACTGGGACTGTTGCTCTGGTTTCTTCTTGTGTGTCAGCCTGCTTCTAGAGCTGCTGTCCTTCCCTGTCGAACTGCTTTCCTTGTTGTCTGCTGGAAACTGCTCTTCTTTCCAGACACAGGCAGAACCAAGACAGTTTCTTCTTGTGTGTCGGCCTGCTTCTTGAGCTGCTGATCTTCCTTGTCAAACTGCCTTCCCCTCGCCTTGTTGTTTGCTGGAAACTACAAACTGCTCTTCTTTCCAGACACAGGCAGAACCAACACAAGCAGCCCACCAGAGCCAGCAAGCCAGAGAGAGAGAGAGAGAGAGAGCTTTCGCCTTGTGGCTGTCTCTTCTACAATGGTCTGTTTAAACAGTTCTTACAAAGTTCTTTGATGGCCTTTTGATGGTCCCAATCATATTGCAAATTGCTTCTCCCAATGTGTCATTGTTTTTAATTCTGATTTAGAGCTTGTCACATAAGGCTTCCTTTTGTATCCAATGTCCTAGGTGTTGATAGGTTTTGCATTAAAACAAAAGCATGGCCCCACCAGTCTGGAAACAGTTATCTCTTTCAATGGAAGTGCTTATCAACCCCCTGCTGTCCGTTTTGCATTAAAACAGAGACATGTCTGAAGCAGTAATTCTCCCACCTTCCACGTGTGGGTTGTAGATTTCGTCTGGTGACCTCTCAACTATCCTTCCATTTTAGGATTATAGTCAATGGCCAAAGTTTTCCCATACTCAGGGTAAAGGTGAATTTCTTTAGGGTTTTTCTCTGAGTTTTTGGGGGATCTGTGAATTTTGAGAATCTTACATGTGTTCTACTTTTCCACAGACATTATTCTTGTGTGTACTATTCATACACAGGCGTCATTCTGTTTGTGCTATTGTTGGACTCTAGCTTAGAAATTCCTTTGTTCCTGATGCAGTGGCGGAGCGTGAAGTCAGAGGAAGCTGACTCTATCAGAAATCTCTGGGTCAGCTAATTTAAATAATGTTGATGGGAAATGACAAGAATCCTGCTAGCAAGGACCCAGACATAGTGGGGGAGATCATAAAATTTGGGAAGGAGTCGGAGGTAGAGCACATCTTCTGTATTTATGAGGCTGTATGCAATTTAGGGGCTGAACAGACTTGTGGAAGAAGGACTGAAATGCTTTTGTGTTCATGTGGAAGTGTTGCTGATCCAAATTAGAGAAAGAATGGAAGCAATAGTTGTACTAAGGAGGAGACCATCACATGCAGCAACATGGAAGGAAGTGGCTATAGCAGTGAATGCAACCTCCATAAACCCACACACCCTCTTGCAGTGTCAAAAGAAGTTTAATGCCCTCACTAGGTCAACAAAGGTAAGAATGTTTTCAGATGAATAACAGGGCAGGTAAGTGAATCACGGAGAAGCATATGGGTATTCCCTAAAACAATAGTCAAGCATTGCCCTTTGTGAAAACACATCGCATCATTATCTTTGTCACAGAAGTAAAGTCATTTTGGCAGAACTCATTTCAAGTGTCTCACATCTTGTAATGCGTGCCAAAACATTGAAGTCTCACATTCTAGGTCCTAGCTCCACTCCACCTACCATTACTACCATCCCTTCCACAAATCCTGACTAATTGTGACTGTAATCGGCACTATGCATTCCTCCTGCTGGAGAAGACTGCAGGAAATGTCAGGCCACTGGAGGAGGACTTCGCAACATCTGGCATTTACCGGCACACGAAGAGGAAGTAATGGCAATAATTGTCTTCATCTCTAGCTTGGTAATTGGGGATGGAGATGTGGGAGTTTCTGTGCCTTGAGTAGTTATCCTGAGAATGTATACCTTTTCTCATGTAATGTTTCTATTTTTTTTCAATGTCTTCACCAACTATCACTTTCCTCATAAGATAGCCACAAAGTAGCTGATGAAGATAGAATGCTGCTGAAGTTCTCCAGAGTTAACAATACTGTTTTTTCCTCCACTACAGTTGCAGGAAAAAGATTTCTGGAGACCAAGGCCTTGCAGTCCCCTCCACCTCTGTCAGCAGTAGCTAGTACTCACCCACCCTGTCATTAACCTTCTCCCTTACACGCACTAGCCCAAATACCCACTCAAGGGGTACAGATAGTGTAGGTGAGGAATTGACATATGGTGAGACACAGAGCACAAGGAAGTAAGAGGATGCATCTGTGTAAATGGAGCATGATGTAGTTGAGCAGAGGGGCTTGATCGGGTGGATGCGGTAAGGATGTTCCCAAGGATGGGTGAAACTAGAACTAGGGGGCATAATCTTAGAATAAGGGGCTGGTCTTTCAAAACTGAGATGAGGAGAAACTTCTTCACTCAGAAGGTTGTAGGTCTGTGGAATTTGCTGCCCCAGGAAGCTGTGGAAGCTACATCATTAAATGAATTTAAAACAGAAATAGACAGTTTCCTAGAAGTAAAGGGAATTAGGGGTTATGGGGAGCGGGCAGGAAATTGGACATGAAGCTGAGTTTGGATTGGTCAAGGCCCTGTGGGTGGCGGAGCGGGCCCAGGGGCTGAGTGGCCGGGTCCTGCTCCTACTTCTTGTGTTCTTTAGATTTGAGGTTAGGATCAGATCAGCCATGATCTTATTGAATGGCGGAGCAGGCTCAAGGGGTTAGGGTTAGGGTTAACCCTAACCCTAACCCCTGCTCCTATTTCTTATGTTCTTATGTTCTTAGATGGCAGACATTCCAGCCCTCGGGTGCAAAGCAAACGGATGATGATCTCAGGGGTCCTGCTATGAAGAAAAGGATGCTGGCAGAGCATTAGACACATATGGAGAGTCTGCATGGCCTCGCCTAAGATGTGCAGCAAATGGTTGGGTAGTAGTAGAGTCCACTAACTTGCTGTGCACCAACATCCGAGAGGGGCACAACTCATTGCAAGGCAGTCCGGAGAAAGTGACAGCTGTAGGAACATCCGCAAACGTTTCAGGAGCGATCCAGGTAATTCAGTCAACTCAATATGGAGGCACTAAATGAAGGAGTGCAGATCTTGGCAAAACATCTCCTGCTGGACATATCCTGCTGGACATGTGTTGCCAGGATCATCTGACTTTCCTCTGGTGCTGGCTTTCCTTACAGCCTCTTGCTGCTCCTTCTTCATCAGGAAGCCCATTGTGAGCCCTCAGATTCTAGCTCAGTAATTTTCTTGAAATAGAGCGCCTTTCAAGGGTAATGCAGAATGTAGAGGAAGTCTTTCTGAGCATGAGTAATAAACTTTTTGTAATACCTGCAGTGAGTCCCAAGCTATGGCCAAAAGTCTCCATAAGCAATCTCATTGAGCATTGTTACTTTAAGCACATACTTCCGCCTTGTTAAACGGTTCCTAACAAACTGTATCTTTAAAATAGTGGCGCACATTCTCAAGGGCGGATGGGAAAATGGAAGTCATCGAATGGATGACAGGTGACGTCATCCTGTCTTAACTCTGAATTTTTCATGTGGCTACCTCTAGACGGCAAATCCTAAATGAATTTATGCCGGGGCGCTTCTCTAGTGGAGCTCTAGCATACATTGCTTCTATCAGAATTCCTGGCCCTGCAAAGGCGTAATTCCAAACTTATGCCCTCTCCTAAACCAGGAATTTGGTGGCCACTATTTTTATACAGGCATTGTGTGCGCTATTGTTGCACAGGTGATAGCCCAAACAGTATACTAGGCCATTAAGTACTCATATGTGAAGCCGATCAGAATTTTATCCTATACAATGAAATGGCTTTGAACTGCATCCCAGTACTTGATTGGACTTAATAATGAGTGGATACTTTCGGTGAATGGTCAATAATCACTTCTAAATCCAATTCCACTTTAGTATTAGACACACTTTCATTGTGTGCACATGGATCATATTTCTCATTTTAATTTACATTTATACATCTCTCATTTCTTAGCTCATTTGGTTCAATATGTTTGCAATTTTATGTGGTAACCCCACACCCACCATGGTTCACACTATTACAGTCAGCAAAAAGAACAAACTCGGGGTAAATTTTGTGAGGTGTGGCTTCTCGCTAAATGGGAGCAAGAGTCGCAGATGTAGCCCTCTGGTCCTATCTGAGCCCATATTTCTGGCTCATAGGAACATAGCAATTACTAGATGAATCATGATCAAGGTCTATCTAGTTTGCCTCCTATCAATCTGGTAGTTGCATGATGCAACTATAATGAAGTTGTTGACTAATCATAGCAATCAATCTTTATCGATTAGTCTACAACAGACCCAGACGTAGAATCACAGAATGGTTACGGCACTGAAGGAGGCCATTCTGCCCACCGAGCCTGCGCTGGCTCTCTACAAGAGCAATCCAGCTAGTCCCACTCCCCCGCTTTTTCCCCGTAGCCCTGCAAATTTTTCTTCTTCAGGTATCTATCTAATTCCTTTTTGAAAGCCACAATTGACCCTGCTTCCACCACCCTTTCAGGCAGTCCATTCCAGATCCTAAGCACTTGCTGCATAAAAAAGTTTTCCCTCATGTCACCTTTGGTTCTTTTACCAATCACCTTAACCCTGTGTTCTCTGGTTCCCGACCCTTCCACCAGTGGGAACAGTTTTCGTTATTTACTTGGTCTAGACCCTTCATGATTTTGAACACTTCTATCAGATCTCCTCTCAACCTTCTCTGTTCTAAGGAGAACAATCCCAGCTTTTCCAGTCTATCCACATGGAACGAGGAAAACCCCAGTGATGGAGAGCTTTGGGAACCAGAGGTCCAAAGTCACCTGTTCCTCCCAAGCATGCTACACTTACCACATGTCATGTCTCAAATTACTAATATACTGTATTCCAAAATGTTGTTTTCTGAAGGAAATCTATTTAGGAAGGAGCTGAACCACTGGGACGGGCTCCACCTGAACTAGAATGTGACCAGAGACCTAGCGGAAATGATAAATAGGGTGGTGCATAAGGCTTTAAACTAGCAAGCTGGGGGGAGGGATCTGGTAGCAATAACAAAAGCCTAAAGCTAAAAGAAACAGAAGGTGAGTGTAAAGGTCAGACCAGGGTAAGGAATAAAGATAACATAAACAGTCAAGGAACAAATACAGTTATAAAACAGAAGTATAAAGGGACTGTTAAAAATAAAAGGAACAATGAAGTAAACTGCTTGTACAGCAATGTACACAATATCCAAAATAAAACAGGGAAATTGGAGGCAATAATCCGTAGTGAGGAACCAAGTGTAGTAGGAATAACTGAAATGTGGCTACAGAAAGAACAGGACTGGCAACTAAATATTGCAGGTCATAACATAATCAGAAAAGATAGAGAAGGAAGGCGGGGGATGGAATAGCTGTACTAATTAGAGATAACATCATGGCAGTAGAAAAAAGGGACATAACTAACAGAAGGATAGAAATAAAATCCATATGGATTGAAATAAAAGACAAGAAGGGAGCGATCATGCTAATAGGGGTATCCTACAGACCACCTAATAGTAGAAAAGAGGTGGAGGAAGAAATATATAAGCAAATATGCAAAAAGAGTAAAGGACATAGAATAATAATCATGGGAGATATCAACTACCCCCAAATAAACTGGCAAGAAGAGGTAGGTAAAAGGATACAGGGAATGGAGTTTTTACAATGAGTGCAGGACTCCTTTCATACCCAGTATGTAAAAAGCCCAACAAGAGAGGAAGCACTGCTGGATCCAATAATAGGAAATGAACCCAAGCAGATAAGAGAAGTAAATTTGGAGGAACATCTAGGCAAGAGCGATCAAAACATAATAAGGTTTAAGATAAAGATTGAAAAGGACATAAGTAAGACAAAGACCAAAGTAATAAATTGGAACAAAGCTGAGAATGGAATTAGGGAAAAATAAACTGGAAAAATTTACTGACAAACAAAGAAATAGAACAGCAGTAGGAAACATTTAAAATGGTGATCAATAGAGTCCAGGAGAAATATATCTCACTAAAAAGCAAGAACAAACTAGCCAGTAATGACACACCATGGATGAATAAAGAAATAAGGGTGTAAGAGTATGTTTTAAAACAAGAATATCAGCTCGCATAGTGCCAAGCATTTAGCAAGAGGGCGAATGTTATAAGGGGGCAAAGTTCAGCATCTCTATGAGATGGATAACTTACAGAAACCCAAAAGGTCACTAAAAGAATACTGAGGCATTAGAATGTTGAAAACAACCAAAGTCAGGAGACAGTCCATACTAGATAGTTGCTAAGAGACCACATACCCTAAGACCTGATAACAGTGAAAGGCTACGTAAACAGTAGACATGGTGGAAGCCGTGCAATGTCGAATAGGGGGGCTGTACTCGATAAGAGGGTTCTGCATATTGCTACTCATAATCCAATCCCTCAATCATTATGGTTGCTCTCTTCTGTATCCCTTCAATAGCTGCAATATCCTTTTTGTACTGTGACGACCAGAACTGTATACAGTATTCTAAGTGCGGTCACACCAAAAACTCATAAAGTGGCAAAATTTCCTCACTATTTCAGCTCAATATTGATCTTTTAATACATCCCAGCATTTGATTTGCTTTACTCAGCGCCACCGAGCATTGTTGCTATAGCTTTGATTTATTGTCAATCAGGATCCTCAGATCTCTTCCATTTTCCATGCGCATTATTTTCTTTCCATTTAAGTAATAGTCCCTTCCTGGATTTTTTGTCCCCATGTGAAGCTTTTTGCATTTCTCTACATTGAATTTCACCTGCCACCTGTCTGTCCAATTCCCAAGTATATTCAAATTCTCCTGTAGCTTATCCTGTTCAGCTTTGGAGTCTACCACCTTCATTAGCTTTGTATCATCTGCAAATTTAGCCAATATGCTTGTGACTCCTAGCTCCAGATCATTTATAAAGATATTAAACCAAAGAGGTTCCAAAACAGACCCGGTGGGACTCCACTGGTAACATTCTCCCAGGTTGATGATGATCCCTGTACCACTACCCTCTGGGTTCTATGGGTCAACCAATAACATATTCATTGTAAAATATTTCCACTGATTCCCCCTTTCTTTATTTTCAGTTCCAGCCTTGCCAGAGGAACTTATCAAAAGCCTTACTGAAATCCATAGATCTCCTCTTCATGAACCCATATTGGCTATCTTTTATGATTTTATTTCTATCCAGATGCTCCATGATCTTATTTTTGATAAATGTTTCCATAACTTTACCCACAATGGATGTCAAACTCACTGGTCTGTAGTTTCTTGGGTCACTTTTGCTACCTTTTTTAAAAATAGAAGTAAAATCTGCCTTTCTCCAGGCACCTCTCCAGTATTCAGTGATGTCTGGAAGATTTGTGCCAGAATTCCTGTATTTTCTCTCTTATTTCCTTAAGGCTCCTCGGCTATATCTTATCCGGCCCCTGAGATTTATCCACCTTAAGTATGCACAGCGATTTAGCGATCATGCTGGTAGTAATGTGAATAGTGTCACATCTTACCTCTGCAATTCTTTCTAGTCCTCTTTCCAGATCAAATAACTTACATGTCTCCTCCTTGGTAAAACCTGAGGCAAAAAACTTATTTAGTACTTTTGCAGCCTGTGTAGCATCAGTTTTCATGCCCTCACCCTATTCCATTTTCAGAAGCCCCATTCCATCCCTCCTTTTTCTTTTCCTTTTAATATAACCAAAAAACTTTTTATTATTTTATAGAATCATAGAAAATTTACAGCACAGAAGGAGGCCATTCGGCCCATCATGTCTGTTCAGGCTGAGAAACGAGCCATCCAGCCTAATCCCACTTTCCTGCATTTGGTCTGTAGCCCTGCAGATTACGGCTCTTCATGTGCACATCCAGAAATGTTTTTAATGAGTTGAGGGTTTCTGCCTCTACCACCCTCTCAGGCAGTGAGTTCCAGACCCCCACTGCCCTCTGGGTGAATTTTTTTTTCCTCATTTCCACTCTAATCCTTCTACCAATCACTTTAAATCTATGTCCCCTGGTTATTGACCCCTCCGCTAAGGGAAATAGGTCCTTCCTATCCACTCTATCTAGGCACCTCATAATTTTGTACACCTCAATTAAATCACCCCTCAGCCTCCTCTGTTCCAAGGAAAACAACCCCAACCTATCCAATCTGCCATCATAGCTAAAATTCTCCAGTTCTGGCAACATCCTCGTAAATCTCCTCTGCATCCTCTCCAGTGCAATTACATCCTTCCTGTAATGTGGTGACCAGAAATGTGCACAGTACTCAAGCTGTGACCTAACCAGTGTTTTATACAGTTCCTGCATAACATCCCTGTTTTTATATTCTATGCCTCAGCTAATAAAGGAAAGCAATTCATATGCCTTCTTAACCACCTTAGCTACCTGTCCTGCTACCTCTCCAAATGCATTACCTCACACTTCTCCGGATTGAACTCCATTTGCTTCTTTTCTGCCTATCTGACCAGTCCAATGATTTCTTCCTGCAGTCTACAGCTTTCCTCCTCACTATCAATCATACGGCCTATCTTTGTGTCATCCGCAAATTTCTTAATCATGCCCCCTAAGTTTAACTCCAAGTCATTAATGTATACCACAAAAAGCAAAGGACCTTGCTTTTTGTGGTATACATTTTTGTGGTCCTTCCCTTCTCTTGCCATATTCAATTCAAAATATTTCTTTGCAATTTTGATGCCCATTTTACATTCCGGAATCTGCCTTAATTCTACTTCCTTGCGTTAAATGCTTTTATCCCCTTCTATTTTATGAGTTGCTCACCTCTCAAAATTATCTCTTACATCCTATCAGAGTCAACCCAGATCTGAGAGGTGAAAGGACAGTATACCAACCCACTCTCCAATCAATCTGCTAGCTTTTGTGTTTATTGCTTCCTTTCCCTTTCTCTCTTTGAGGTGAGCATTTTACAGTTGTCAGTGAATTTAAAGCAGATTCATGCTTGTGGCTGCAGGAAACTAGCCCATTAATAAGTTCTGCAGCTGCTCGAGAGACTGGCTGACCTATGCAGAATCATTTCTCTTTGTATTACGTTGCATGTTGTATCTAATCTAGGTGTGACTGTTAGGAAATAATACACTGAGAAAGGCATATTCAACAATACTTTTATTGATACTAGTTTTTGTCTCTTCTAGTGGGGTTTTAAAGCCAGGATTGAATGCTATCCTTGGACCAACAGGCAGTGGAAAATCTTCGTAAGTTAACGTTGAATTTATTGTCAAACTAAGATTTGTATTAATATTATTGAATCATAGAAGTATAAAGGATCAACAAGGATCAACAAGGTCATCTATGTGCGGAACCACAAGAGATGGGTGAGATCCTGAATGAATATTTCACATCGGTATTTACGGTTGAGAAAGGTATGGATGTTAGGGAACTCGGGGAAATAAATAGTGATGTCTTGAGGAGTGTACATATTACAGAGAGGGAGGTGCTGGAAGTCTTAACGCGCATCAAGGTAGATAAATCTCCGGGACCTGATGAAATTTATCCTAGGACGTTATGGGAGGTTAGGGAGGAAATTGCGGGTCCCCTAGCAGAGATATTTGAATCATTGACAGCCACAGGTGAGGTGCCTGAAGATTGGAGGGTAGCAAATGTTGTGCCTTTGTTTAAGAAGGGAGGCAGGGAAAAGCCTGGGAACTACAGACCGGTGAGCCTGACATCTGTAGTGGGTAAGTTGTTAGAGGGTATTCTGAGGGACAGGATCTACAGGCATTTGGAGAGGCAGGGACTGATTAGGAACAGTCAGCATGGTTTTGTGAGTGGAAAATCATGTCTCACGAATTTGATTGAGTTTTTTGAAGGGGTAACCAAGAAGATAGATGAGGGCTGTGCAGTAGACGTGGTCTACATGGACTTTAGCAAAGCCTTTGACAAGGTACCGCATGGTAGGTTGTTACATAAGGTTATATCTCATGGGATCCAAGGTGAGGTAGCCAATTGGATACAAAATTGGATTGACAACAGAAGACAGAGGGTGGTTGTAGAGGGTTGTTTTTCAAACTGGAGGCCTGTGACCAGCGGTGTGCCTCAGGGATCGGTGCTGGGTCCGCTGTTATTTGTTCTTTATATTAATGATTTGGATGAGAATTTAGGAGGCATGGTTAGTAAGTTTGCAGATGACACCAAGATTGGTGGCATTGTGGACAGTGAAGAAGGTTATCTAGGATTGCAACGGGATCTTGATAAATTGGGCCAGTGGGCCGATGAATGGCAGATGGAGTTTAATTTAGATAAATGTGAGGTGATGCATTTTGGTAGATCAAATCGGGCCAGGACCTACTCCGTTAATGGTAGGGCTTTGGGGAGAGTTATAGAACAAAGAGATCTAGGAGTACAGGTTCATAGCTCCTTGAAAGTGGAGTCACAGGTGGATAGGGTGGTGAAGAAGGCATTCGGCATGCTTGGTTTCATTGGTCAGAACATTGAATACAGGAGTTGGGATGTCTTGTTGAAGTTGTACAAGACATTAGTAAGGCCACACTTGGAATACTGTGTACAGTTCTGGTCACCCTACTATAGAAAGGATATTATTAAACTAGAAAGAGTGCAGAAAAGATTTATTAGGATGCTACCGGGACTTGATGGTTTGACTTATAGGGAGAGGTTGGATAGACTGAGACTTTTTTCCCTGGAGAGTAGGAAGTTTAGGGGTGATCTTATAGAAGTCTATAAAATAATGAGAGGCATAGATAAGGTAGATAGTCAAAATCTTTTCCCAAAGGGAGGGGAGTCTACAACGAGGGGGCATAGATTTAAGGTGAGAGGGGAGAGATACAAAAGGGTCCAGAGGGGCAATTTTTTCACTCAAAGGGTGGTGAGTGTCTGGAACAAGCTGCCAGAGGCAGTAGTAGAGGCGGGTACAATTTTGTCTTTTAAAAAGCATTTGGACAGTTACATGGGTAAGATGGGTATAGAGGGATATGGGCCAAGTGCAGGCAATTGGGACTAGCTTAGTGGTATAAACTGGGCGACATGGACATGTTGGGCCGAAGGGCCTGTTTCCATGTTGTAAACTTCTATGATTCTAAATGGTTACAGCACAGAAGGAGGCCATTTGGCCCATCGAGCCTGTGCCAGCTCTTTGTAAGAGCAATCCAGTTGGTCCCATTCCCCCACTCTTTCCCCGTAGCCTCGCAAATTTTTTCCCTTTAAGGATTGATCCAATTCCTTTTTGAATGCCACGATTGACTCTGCTTCCACCATTGTTCTAGGCAGCGCTTTCCAGATCATAATTACTCGCTGCATAAAAAAAGTTTTTCCTCATGCCGTCTTTGATTCTTTTGCCAATCACCTTAAATCTGTGTCCTCTGGTCCTCGACCCTACCACCAATGGGAACAGTTTCTCTTTATTTACTTTCTCTAAACCCTACATGATTTTGAACACGTCTATCAAATCTCCTCTTAACCTTCTCTGCTCTAAGGAGAACAACCCCAGCTTCTCCAGTCTATCCACATCACTGAAGTCCCTCATCCTTTCTAAGGCCTTTATATCCTTCCTAAAGTGCAGTGCCCAGAATTGGATACAATGGCCACAATTTTAACTTTGAGTTCCGGGTGCGTTGCGGGAAGGGGGGGGCAAACAAAATCGGGGATTTTTGGAGGGTGAAGGAATCTCGGCTCCAACCCGCCAAAAAACGAGCACGGCCCAGACTCAACTGGGAGCATGCACGCTTCAGGAAGCCGGAAGTCCCGCAGGCAATTAAAGCCGACGGGATGATATTTAAACCCACAATTCACGTAGTTAAACTTGTTGCAATTGTAATGAATCTTGTTATTGATGCCGGGAAATGATTTCAACACTGCCTCAACGTGTTTCCCATGCTGTGTGAAGCACACCATAGGAAACTAGGTGGGTTGCAGCCGGCAACCATTTAAATCCACGTTTGACAGATGGGGATAAAAGGTGAGTAATTGCAGCAGAGCACTCAGTTCCCTTAAACAAACTTTTGGCTGGGAGTTCTTTGTGTTTATACTGAAAATTCATGGTTCACTCTCAGAATTGTTCTGTTTACACATATTTACCTACTTTTTGGACCTCCTCAAACTGACAACATCAGGATGGGGGGGAGCAATGGCTGCGTTCACCAGTACATCCGAGGAGGAGGAACATCGCCATCCGCAGCAGGTACAGCGTGCAGATCCGCCACTTGCAGCTCCACAACACAGAGGTGCGCCACAGGGATCTGCAGAAGAGCAGAGAGGGGAACAACAGAGGGACTAACGTCGCAGGAAGCACTACCCTCGTGAGAGCGTCTACAGACCGAGGCTGACCTTCCTGGACCTTTCTGAGGAGCAGTGCCTACGAAGGCTTGAG
This sequence comes from Heptranchias perlo, assembly GCF_035084215.1. Classification (NCBI taxonomy): domain Eukaryota; kingdom Metazoa; phylum Chordata; class Chondrichthyes; order Hexanchiformes; family Hexanchidae; genus Heptranchias; species Heptranchias perlo. The sequence continues at coordinate 49,332,078 of NC_090345.1, read as the reverse complement.
AGTGAGTCGCCAGGTGGTTGCCGACATCTGCGCGCTCCTTCACGTAGAGCTGTTCCCGGCTGGGCCTGGTGGCATCGCATTGCCCGTGGCAGTTAAACTGCCCTCAACTTCCTCGCCTCCCGATCCTTCCAGCGCGCATTCGGTGACATCGCCGGGGTCTCTCAGTTGTCTGCCTACAAGTGCATAAGACAGGTCACTGATGGTTTATTTTGCGGGGCGTCCCACTACATGAACATCCCCATGGACGACCTCAGCCAGACGGAGAGGGCAGTGGGCTTCCATTCTCTGGCTGGCTTTCCACGGGTACAGGTGCAATTGATTGCACACATATAGCAATCCGAGCACCTCCTCACGAGCCAGGACTGTTCATCAACATGCAGCTCGTTTGCGACTACCGGAAAAGATTTCTTCACGTGTGCACCAGATTCCCTGGCAGCTGCCATAATTCATTCATTCTGCGACCCTATGCCTTCATCCAGCATCCACAACTGCCATCAACATTGAGGAGGAGGAGAAGGAGGATGAGGGGTACGAGGATGAGGAGGAGGAGGAGGATGGGCAACCCATCGGCAGAGCAGCAGCTCACCTGGCTGCTCACGAGGCCAGGGAATCACTAATATTTGACTGATTCTCATAAGGACATCTGCAAAGTGAGGATAGTCCAGTCTTCAGACCACCTGGAACGAGCACCGCCAACACCAGCCCCCCTCCTCGCACAAAACAGTCCTACAACTACACATACACCCACTGTAAACGCACCCACTGGGAGCAAGTCTCGCCATTCATGAAGAAGCACATGAAAGGGTGCTATCACAAAAGGCGCTCAGGAATGGGCAAGACGTGGCAGTAGTGGTGAGAATGCTAATATTTAATGTGATTTTAACATAAACCAAATATAAATGAAAAACATGACAGTTTGTCAGACGTCCTTGTGCATACCCTTTGTGATCACAAAATCTTAGCCTTTCTCTTTTTACTACTTCTATGTGGTGCATCCCCTGTGGCTGTAGCAGAGGTTGCAGCAGATTACATAAGAACATAAGAAATAGGAACAGGAGTAGGCCAATCGGCCCCTCGAGCCTGCTCCGCCATTCAATAAGATCATGGCTGATCTGATCCTAACCTCAAATTTAAATTCATGTCCAATTTCCTGCCCGCTCCCCGTAACCCCTAATTCCCTTTACTTCTAGGAAATTGTCTATTTCTGTTTTAAATAGATTACTCATGTTCATGCTTTGACTGTTGAGATGCTTTGGGCTATGTCCACTGGGTTTTGGAGCCCGTGAGGGCCCCGCCAAAGGTGTAGAGGAAGTCTGGGACCTTGGAGTGCATGTCCACAGATGCCTGAAAGGTAGCAGGACAGGTAGATAAGGTGGTTAAGAAGGCATATGGAATACTTTCCGGCTAATAAAGGAAAGTATTCCATATGCCTTCTTAACTACCTTATCTACCTGTCCTGCTACCTTTCAGGGATCTGTGGACATGCACTCCAAGGTCCCAGACTTCCTCTACATCTTTCAGTATCCTCCTATTTATTGTGTACTCCCTTGCCTTGTTTGCCTTCCCCAAATACATTACCTCACACTTCTCCAGATTGAATTCACGCACACTATCCACAATAGCGGAGAGAATGGAGGAGTCCTCCTCCTGAATTAGTGGACTGGTGGCACAGGTAAATGTGGGAATGTCCGTGACTGAGAGAAGGCTAGCCTTCTATGTGATATATATTAATGATTTGAACTTAAATGTGGGGGGCATGATTAAGAAGTTTGCAGATGATACAAAAATTGGCTGTGTGGTTGATACTTTTCTGCCCACTTGACAAGTCCATTGATATCTTCCTGCAGTCGACAGCTTTCCTCCTCACTATCAGTGAGCATTGGTACCAGGAGAGGTATGTGAGTGGTTAGGAATTGGGTGGGGAAGGGACTCAGGGGGCAAGAGGTGAGTCTCATGGAAGAGGTGAGCTTGAAGATGATTGGTGGGAAATAGAAGATGAACTGCAGAGCAGTGGGGAAGGGAGTCAGAGCTAGGGTGAATATGGGCTGGAGGATGAGTTAAGGAAGGGAGAAATGTCAGCTCAGTTAATTGTGTGGATCATCTCAGTCTTTGAGACAATGAGTTATGAGCTCCCTGCATGGTGTTAGAAGTGAGTGTGGAGAGGGCAGTGCAAAGGGGTTTGAGGAAGTGGTTCTTCACAGAGAAAAGAAGGCATAGATGGTCCTGAGTTGTAGGAAGATTTGGCCATGGAGAGGAAGGCACAATAATGCTTGACATGGTCCATCCAGATTTAATGGAACACAACAACACATAAGAATTAAGAGCAGGAGTAGGCCATTCGGCCCCTCGAGCCTGCTCTGCCATTTGATAAGATCATGGCTGATCTGATTGCGACCTCAACCCTACTTTCCTGTCCACCTACTATAACCTTTGACTCCTTTGTTAATCAGTAATCTATCTAACTCAGCCTTAAAAATATTCAGTGACCCTGTTTCCACCGCTGTCTAGGGAAGGGAGTTCCACAGACTCCCGGCCCTCTGAGAAAAAAAATTTCCCCTCATCTCTGTCTTAAATGGGAGACCCCTTATTTTTAAACTGTGGCCCCTAGTTCTAGTCTTTCCCACAAGGGGAAACATCCTCTCAGCATCCACCTCTTCTAGTCCCCTCAGGATCTTATGTGTTTCGATAAGATCACCTCTCATTCTTCTAAACTCCAGTGTATACAGGCCCAACTTGTCCAACCTTTCCTCATAAGATAACCCCCTCATCCCAGGAATCAGTCAAGTGAACCTTCTCTGAACCGCCTCCAAAGCAGTTATGTCCTTTCTTAAATAAAGAGACCAAAACTGCACACAGTATTCTAGATGTGGTTTCACCAATGCCCTGTACAACTGTAGCAAAATATCTCCACTTTTATATTTCATTCCCCTTGCAATAAATGACAACATTCCATTTGCCTTCCTAATCACTTGCTGTACCTGCATACGAACTTTTTGTGATTCATGTACTAGGACACCCAAATCCCTCTGTACCTCAGAGTTCTGCAATCTCTCTCCATTTAAATAATATACTGCTTTTTTATTCCTCCTGCCAAAGTGGACAAGTTCACATTTTCCCACATTATACTCCATCTGCCAAATTTTTGCCCACTCACTTAATCTATCTATATCCCTTTGCAGACTCCTTATATCCTCTTCACAACTTACTTTCCTACCTACCTTTGTGTCATCAGTAAATTTGGCAAGCATTCATTCGGTCCCTTCATCCAAGTCATTGATATAGATTGTAAATAGTTGAGGCCCCAGCACTGATCCCTGTGGCACTCCACTCATTACATCTTGCCAACCTGAAAATGACCCATTTATGCCTACTCTCTGTTTCCTGTTAGCTAACCAATCCTTTATCCATGCTATTATGTTATCCCGTACACATGAGCTTATATTTTGTGTCGTAACCTTTGATGTGGCACCTTGTCAAAAGCCTTCTGGAAATCCAAGTACACCACATCCACAGGATCTCCTTTATCCACGTTGTTTCTTACTTCCTCAAAGAACTCTAATAAATTAGTCAAACACAACTTCCCTTACACAAAGCCGTGTTGATGCTGCCTGATTGCATTGAGATTTTCTAAGTGCCCTGCTATAACCTCCTTAATAATAGATTCTAGCATTTTCCCTATGACAGATGATAAGCTAACTGGTCTGTAGTTTCCTGCTTTCTGTCTCCCTCCTTTCTTGAATAGAGGAGTTACATTCGCTATTTTCCAAACTGATGGGACCTTCCAGAATCTAGGGAATTTTGGAAAATTAATACCAATGCATCTACTATCTCTGCAGCCACTTCTTTTAAGGCCCTAGGATGAAGTCCATCAGGACCTGGGGACTTGTCAGCTTTTAGTTCTAATATGTTTTTCAGAACCCTTTCCCTGGTGATTGTAAATGTTTTAAGTTCCTCCCTCCCTTTCACCTCTTGACTCACAATTATTTCTGGCATGTTATTTGTATCCTCTAGAGCGAAGACGGATGCAAAATATCTGTTCAATTCATCCGCCATTTCCTTATTCTCCATTATTAATTCCCCAGACTGACTCTCTAGAGGACCAATGCTCACTTTACTTACTCTTTTTCTTTTTAAATACCTGTAGAAATTCTTACTATTTATTTTTATATTTCTAGCTAGCTTTCTCTCATACTCTAATTTCTCCCTCCTTATTATTCTTTTAGTCATTCTTTGCTGTTTTTTTATATTCTGTCCAATCTTCTGACCTGCCACTAATCTTCGCAGAATTGTACGCTTTTTCTTTCAATTTGATACTGTCGTTAACTTCTTTAGTTAGCCGCGGATGGTACGTCCTTCCCCTAGAGTCTTTCTTTCTCATTGGAATGTATCTTTGCTGAATGTTATGAAATATCTCATTAAATATCTGACACTGCATCTCTCCTGACATATCCCTTAACCTAAGTTCCCAGTTCACTTTAGCCAGCTCTGTCTTCATGCCCTCATAATTGCCCTTATTTAAGTTTAAAACACTAGTCTTAGACTTACTCTTCTTTCTCTCAAATTGAATGTGAAATTCAATCATATTATGATCGCTGCTACCTAGAGGCTCCTTTACAATGTGGTCATTAAATAACCCTGTCTCATTTCACATTACCAGATCTAGACTAGCCTGCTCTCCGGTTGGCTCTAGAATGTGCTGCTCTAAGAAACTGTGCCGAAAGCACTCTATGAACTCATCTTCCAGGCTACCTTTGCCAATCAGATTCTTCCAATCTATATGTAGATTAAAATCACTCATGATTATCGCTGTTCCTTTCTCACAAGCCCCCATTATTTCTTCCTGTATGCCCTGTTCTACAGTGTGGTTACTGTTAGGGGGCCTATAAGTTACTCCCATATGTGACTTCTTGCCATTGCTATTTCATATCTCTATCCAAACTGATTCTACATCTTGGTCTTTAGAACTAAGGTCATTTCTCTCTATTATACTCATGTCATCCTTAATTAACAGAGCTACTCCTCCACCTTTTCCTAGCTTCCTGTCCTTCCGAAATGTCAAGTACCCTTGAATATTCAGGTTCCAGCCTTTGTCATCTTGCAGCCATGTCTCTGTTGCTATCAGGTCGTACATATTTATTTCTATTTGAGCTGTCAATTCATCCATTTTATTACAAATGCTACGCGCATTCAGATACAAAGCCTTTAGTGCTGTCTTTTTACTATTTTTGCAACCTCTAGCCTTATCTGCTGGCACACTCTTAAGTTTGCATGCTCAGTCCCTTCCTGCCACTCTCTGATTATCATTTCCCTTATTGCTATCTTGCTCTCTTGCCTTGTCTTCTTTCTTTAATTTATCACATCTTCCCTTACTTGATCCCTCGCCCCCACTATTTAGTTTAAAGCCTTCTCTACCGCCCTAGTTATACGATTTGCCAGAACACTGGACCCAGCACAGTTCAGATAAAGGCCGTCCCAATGGTACAGCTCCCACTTTCCCCAGTACTAGTGCCAGTGCCGCATGAATCGAAACCCATTTCTCCCACACCAATCTTTGAGCCACGAATTTAACTCTCTAATCTTATTTACCCTATGCCAATTTGCTTGTTGCTCAGGTAATAATTCAGATATTATTACCTTTCAAGTTCTGCTTTTTAATTTAGCCCTTAGCTGCTCATACTCCCTAAGCAGAACCTCTTCCCTCGTCCTACCTATGTCGTTGGTACCTACGTGGACCATGACAACTGGATCCTCCCCCTCCCACTGCAAGTTCCTCTCCAGCCCAGAGCAGATGTCCCGAACCCTGGCACCAAGCAGGCAACACAGCCTTCTGGACTCTCGTTCTCGGCTGCAGAGAAGTGTGTCTATCCACCTGCCTATACTGCCCCCTACTACCACTACATTCCTACTAACTCCCCCTGCTTGAATGGCTTCCTGTACCATGGTGCCGCGGTCAGTTTGCTCATCCACCCTGCAGCCCCCGCTTTTGTCCATACAGGCTGCAAGCACCTCAAACCTGTTGGACAATTGCAAAGGCTGAGGCTCCTCCACTTCTACCTTCTCGATCAGACTTGAGTACACCAAGTGTACTCAAGTCTGTGGCCCTCAAATTCCATGGAGCAAAGGTGGGAACAGGATGAATGATGATGCTGAGAGATAATGAATGACTTGATATGGATTAGGGCATTGAAGACAGAAGGGAAGGATGCAGTTTGGTAAGTCAACAGCATAAGCAATGTCTGGAGGGGTGAAGTGCTCGAGAAAGAGGGATTTGGGAGTTACAGATCGTATTGGTGAGGTGGCTGGATGGGGAATTTTGTCCAGGGTAGAGGGTGAGATCAGTAGAGTTGGAGGTAGGCAGGAAGCTGTGAATAGTAAGGGAGATGAGGCAGTAGTCTGAGGTAGCTATATCAATGAGTGTAACCTCAGAAAATTACAGAAAATTACACAGAATCAACAACACAGAAACTGGCCATTCGGCCCAACTGCTCTATGCTGGTATTTATATTCCACACAAGCTTCTTCCCACTTTACTTACCTCCACCCATCCTGCCTCTGTGTCCCTCTATTCCCTTCGCCTTCATGTATGCAACAAGCCTCCCCTTAAATGCATCAATGTTGTCTGCTTCAACCACTCCATGTGGCAGTGAGTTCCACATTCTCACCACTCTGTAAAGAAATTGCTCCTATTTTTTTTTTATTTGGTGGCTATCTTATATTTATGCCCCCTTGCTCTGGATTCACCCACAAGTGAAAACAGTTTCTCTACTTCCACCTTATTGAACCCCTTCGTAATTTTATAAACATCTATCAGGTGTCCTTTTAGTCTTCTCTTTTCCCGAGAAAAGAGCCCAGCCAGACCTGCACAATCTTTCCTGATAGTTGCATCCTCTCTCTTCTGGTAACATCCTTGTAAATCTTTTCTGCACTTGCCCAGTGCTTCAATATAATTTTTGTAGTATGGAGACCAGAGCTGCACACATTACTCCAAGTGTGGTCTAACCGTGGTTCTATATAAATTTAACATTACCTCCCTGCTTTTGTATTCTATTCCTTAAGAAATGAGCCCCAATACAATTCAAAATCATGAGGGGTCTAGACAGAGAAGATAGAGAGAAACCCATTGGCGGAAGGGTCGAGAACTAGAGGACACAGATTTAAGGTGATTAGCAAAAGAACCAAAGGTGACATGAGGATAAACTTTTTCATGCAGCGAGTGGTTATGATCTGGAATGCACTGCCTGAAAGGGTGGTGGAGGCAGATTCAATCACGGCTTTCAAAAGGGAATTGGATAAGTACTTGAAGGGAAAAGGTTTGCAGGACTACGGGGAAGGGGTGGGGGGGGAGTGGAACTAGCTGGTATGCTCTTGCAGAGAGCTGGCATGGGCTCGACAGGCCGAGAGGCCTCCTTCCCTGCTGTAACCATTCTATGATTCTATAATACTTTGTTTGTTCTCTTTAATGCCTTATCAGTTTGCATTGCTACCTTTAGCAATTTATGTATCTGTATTTCCAGATCTATTTGCTTCTCTACTCCATTTAGTTTCTTAGCTTCTAAGGAATAAATGGCCTCCTTATTCCTCCTACCAAAATGAAACAGCTCACACTTTGCTAGATTGATTTTCATTTGTCATTTATCCACCCAATCTGCAAGTCTGTTTATGTTTTTGGTGCAGTCCTCCTCATTATTAGCTATACTCCTTATTATGAGCTATATATCTCTTCATTATTAGCTGTACTCCACCTCATTATTAGCTATACAGTAGTAGTGAGGCCTTTTGAAGTGACAAGGTACAAGGACCAACAGTGGGTGTGGGTGGAGGAGCTAAAATTAGGTGAAAACAAGGGGCAGGTTAGTCAGAGAATCATCATTCTTGTGATGCAGTCTGTGCAGTGAAGGTGTTATTCTTTATAGCGGTTTTGATACATCTGAGTGGCTTGCTAGGTTGCTTCAGAGGGCTGTTGAGAGTCACCGATATTGGTGTGGGACAAGAGTCACATATAGGTCGGACCAGGTAAGGACAGCAAGTATCCTTCCCTAAAGGGCATTAATGGACCAATTGCACTCCAACAGCTTCATGGTCATTTTTTACTGATACCAGTGCTTTATTTCCAGAGTTTTATACTGAATTCAAATTCTTAAACTGCCACAGTGGGATTTAAACTCATGTTTTCTGGATTACGAGTTCAGTAACATAACCACTCCACTACCATACGTTGTTATATGAAGGTTGAAATAATCAGGATGTATTGATGCTAAGTGCAAACAGTGAGAAAGGAGAGAAAAGAGGAGATCACAGCTAAGAAGTTGCAATGAAACTTGGGAGGGTGGTAGATAAGACTTTAAATAAAAAATGGGAGGGCTTGAAGAGTTTGAGGTGCTCAAAAGACGAATAGGTGCCAAAGGAACAGGGAGAGAGCCCAAGATGGCAGTGGAAAATAACTATACCACCAGCTCCCATGCACAAGGCACATTGTGGAACAAAATGCTATATGGGGAGACTTTGGTGAGTGGGAAAGAATCATCATCTGTAAGCCAGATTTCTGTCAACGCTGGGATATCAATAGATTCATCCACAATGAGATTGTGAAACATTTGGAAGCGAACATATGGAAAGTGATTTGGAGCAGCCTGATGGTTAGTGATCCTTCAATGGGGCTGGGGATGCTTGCAGTGGATGGTGAAAGGGGTATGGGGAGGAAGTTAGTTAGATGAACTCCCAAGGATGGTCATTGGAAGTTGGGGATGAAGCAGTTGCGGTTGCTACTCTGGGAGAGTCAGTGATGAGTGCCACAATAGAAACATTGCAGGATATCAAGCATGGAGCAGCGGAAGTCTGTGTTTATTCAAAAGAGAGTCAAGCCTCGGGTGGTATCAGGGGCAGAGATTGGCCAGGGAGTAGAATCAAGTGGGGTTATGCTTGAGAAATGGGGAGGTATAGGAGATAATCAGTAACAGATGCAAAACAAAGGGGGACAGAAAGCAAGAATGCAATGGAATGCAGAGATGGCCGGAAGTGGGGAGGAGGGGCGGTTGACATTTGGTGGGAATCAATATGCACAAGGGTAGACATAGACCAACCTTAATTACATGGACAAGTGCATGCACTGGTCGGCCACCCGATAGTTAAAATCTATTCCAGGAAGTCTTTAGAGTAGAGGCTGATGATCATGGGAAATCAATCCAATGGTCAATCCAAGTTCAGAGAGGTCTGGTGCTGACTGTAGAATGGTGGTGGAGCCCTTAGTGACAGAGATCATCCACACAGTGGGAATATCTCTCATGAATACTTACACTGCTGTTATGGAGGCTTTGGGCTCAAATATGCAGCAGACGCCTTTGTCCAACTTTAACATGCGGGTGGATCGGATGCAGGTAGTCATTACATAGTACTCCACTCACTGATTCCTGCTCAGAGGTCTGTTCCCACACAAATCACTGGAAATGCTGAGGAAGTGCCGAGCAACAGGAGAACGGCTGGAGTAACCTGGGGAAAGGGCGGGAAAGTGGAGTTGAGGTAAAAATCAGATCAGCCATGATCTCATTAAATGGAGGAACAGGCTCAAGGGGCCGAATGGCCTACTCCTGCTCCTATCACTTATGGTATTATAGCATGGATGCAGATGCTTACATAGAAATATAGAAAATAGGAGCAAGAGTATGCCATTCGGCCCTTTGGGCCTGCTCCGCCATTCAAAATGATCATGGCTGATAATCTAACTCAGTACCCTGTTCCCGCTTTTTCCCCATATCCCTTGATCCCTTTAGCATTAAGAAATATATCTATCTCCTTCTTGAATACATCTAATGACTTGGCCTCCATTGCCTTCTGTGGTAGAGAATTCCACAGGTTCACCACCCTCTGAGTGAAGAAATTTCTCCTCATCTCGGTTCTAAATGGCATACCCCGTATCCTGAGACTGTGACCCCTGGTTCTGGACTCCCCAGCCATCGGGAACATCCTCCCTGCATCTAGTCTGTCTAGTCCTGTTAGAATTTTATATGTTTTGATGAGATCACCTCTCATTCTTCTGAACCCTAGTGAATATAGGCCTAGTCAACCCAATCTCTCCTCATACGTCAGTCCTGCCATCCCAGGAATCAATCTGGTAAACCTTTGTTGCACTCTCTCCATGGCAAGGACATCCTTCCTCAGATAAGGAGAACAAAACTGCACACAATACTCCAGAGGTGGTCTCACCAAGGACCTGTATAACTGTAGTAAGACATCCCTGCTCCTGTACTCAAATCCTCTTGCAATGAAGGCCAACATACCATTCCCCTTCCTAACTGCTTGCTGCACCTGAATGCTCGCTTTCAGCAACTGGTGTACAAGGACACCCAGGTCTCGTTGCACCTCCCCTTTTCCCAATCTATCACCATTCAGATAATAATCTGCCTTTCTGTTTTTACAACCAAAGTGGATAACCTCACATTTATCCACGTTATACTGCATCTGCCATGTTCTTGCCCACTCACCCAACTTGTCTAAATCACATTGGAGCCCCTTTGCATCCTCCTCACAGCTCACATTCCACCCCAGCTTTGTGTCGTCTGCAAACTTGGAAATGTTACATCTAGTTCCCTCATCCAAATCATTCATATATATTGTGAATAGCTGGGGCACAAGCGCTGATCCCTGCGGTACCCCACTAGTCACTGCCTGCCACCCGGAAAAAGACCCGTTTATTCCTACACTCTGTTTCCTGTCTGTCAACCAATTCTCAATCCATGCCAGTATATTCCCCCCAATCCCATGTGCTTTAATTTTGCACACTAACCTCTTGTGTGGGACCTTTTCAAAAGCCTTCTGAAAATCCAAATACACCACATCCACTGGTTCTCCCCTATCCATTCTAGTAGTTACATCCTCAAAAAACTCTAGTAGATTTGTTAAGCATGATTTCCCTTTCATAAACCCATGCTGACTTTGTCCAATCCCGTTAATGTCCTCCAAGTGTTCTGTTATTACATCTTTTATAATAGACTCTAGCATTTTCCCCACTACTGATGTTAGGCTAACTGGTCTGTAAGTCCCTGTTTTTTCTCTCCCTCCTTTTTTAAATAGTGGGGTTACATTTGCCACCTTCCAATCTGTAGGAACTGTTCCAGAGTCTATAGAATTTTGGAAGATGATCATCAATGCATCCACTATTTCCAGGGCCACTTCCTTTAGTACGCTGGGATGTAGATTATCAGACCCTGGGGATTTGTCAGCCTTTAGCCCCATTAATTTCCCTAGCACTATTTTCTTACTAATACTGGTTTCCTTCAGTTCCTCCCTCTCACTAGACCCTTGGTTCCCTAATATTTCTGGGAGGTTATTTGTGTCCTCCTTTGTGAAGACAGAACCAAAGTATGTGTTTAATTTTTCTGCCATTTCTTTGTTCCCCATTATAATTTCCCCCATTTCTGACTGTAAGGGACTTACATTTGTCTTCACTAATCTTTTTCTCTTGACATTTTTATAGAAGCTTTTACAATCAGTTTTTATGTTCCCTGCTAGTTTACTCTCATACTCCATTTATCCCCTCTTAATCAATCTCTTTGTCCTCCTTTGCTGAATTCTGAACTGCTCCGAATCCTCAGGCTTGCCGCTTTTTCTGGCAAATTTATATGTCTCCTTTTTGGATCTAATACTATCCCTAATTTCTTTTGTAAGCCACGGTTGAGCCACCTTTCCTGTTTTATTTTTGCGCCAGACAGGAATGAATAATTGTTGTGATTCCTGCACACGTTCTTTAAATATTAACCATTGCCTATCTACCGTCATCCCTTTTAGTAAAGTTCCCCAATCTATCATAGCCAACTCGCACCTCATACTTTTGTAATTTCCTTTATTTAGATTCAGGACCCTAGTTTCGGATTCAACTACTTCACTCTCCATCTTAATGAGGAATTCTATCATGCTATCTCTTAGGGTGGTGCTACATCCAGTCTATCTAACCCCATCTCAAATGACAGAAATACATAGAAATAGATAGAGGTTACAACAGGCCAGGGGTGGTATCATGGAAACAGGCCATTCGGCCCAACCAACCCGTGTCACCATTTACCCCCCCATGCAAGCAAATTGTTCCAATCACATTTACCCACCCTGTTCCTATATCTCTGCAACTCTCTTTTGTTCATCCACCTATACAATCTAATCCTGAATGTTGATATAGTTTCTGCCTCAACCACTAACCCTGGAAGTGAATTCCACAGCCTTACAACTCTCTTTGTGCAGAAGTTTCTCCTTCCTTCAGTTCCACATCTCTTACATTTAATTTTGTATCTATAGCCCCTCGATCTTAACCCCCTCAAATACTGAAAACAGTCTGTATCTATCTACTTTGTTCCATCCTTTCATAATTTTGAACACTTCTATTACATGCATTGTTCTAACAAAAAGACACACAATTTTTCAAGTCTTTCTTCGTATTGGTATTTCCTCTTACCAGGTAGCATCCTAGCAACTCAATATCCCTCCTTATACTATGGAGCCCAATACTGCATACAGTACTCTAACTGGGGTCTTATAAGGTTTTATATATGCTCATCATTACCTCTTGGCTTTTGTATTCTATACCTTTTGAGATAAATCCTAGAATTCTATTAGGTTTTTTTACCATCTTAGCAACCTGAGGCCCTGCTTTTAATGTTCTGTGAACCTGTACTCCAAAGTCCCTCTGCTTTTTCACAGCACCGAGCCTACTTCCATTCAGAGTATAATGACTGCTGTTATTTTTTTTACCAAAGTGCATCACCTCATAATTACTGACATTGAATTCCATCTGCCACTTTTTAGCCCATTCTTCCATCTTATCAATATCCCTTTGCAGCTTCCTTTGCTTTTCTGAAAAATTAAGTAAACCTCCTATTCTGGTATCATCTGAAAATTTCAACACCAGTCATCCCCCTAGACCTATATCCAGATCATTGAACACAAGTGACCCCAGAATTGAACCCTGAGGGATACCACTATTTCAACCACTCTGAAAAACTGCCCTTAACTCCTACTCTCTGTTTTCTCCCTTCTAACCAATTTTAATCCAGTTTGTTATCCTTCTCTGAATTCCATGGGGGTTAAATTGGTTAACCCCCAAAAACGGGCGCTGGGATTGTGGCGCATGATTAACCCACGCTCGGTTGTTGCAATGCAGGCAGCACGTAACATTGGTGCTGCCTGGTGATTTCTATGATTGCTGCGTGCAGCCAGCACTACCTGCGCTTTTGAGTGGCTGCACGCACCAGCTGGGTGCCACAATATCGGGAGTGGCTAGCACCACTTAAAGGCAGCTGTCATCTCTTAAAGGGGAGGTGCACTGTGGCCTCAGGAAGTGGTGGAAGTCAACTGTGAAGTGAATCTGTGTTGCAATATAGTGGAGCATGGTGATAATGGGAACTCTGGAATTTTTAATGAGCAACAACTTGGCTGCTCAAAGTTTGCGGGACTCTTACATTTTCAAAATATAAGATACGGTTCTGAACAGAGTCTGAACGGAAATCAGAAATTGCACACGTAAAACGCAGATGCAGGACTCGTCCTTATGTTTAAAAACTGTTGTTTTATTTTAAAATATTGAATAAAGGTTGCTCAAAACTACATCCCACATCCTCCAATGTGCATGCCAGATCCCACCAATCTGCTGATCTGAGTTTATACTGGGCCTGCGAGAGAGCGTGCACCAAGGTTCCCTGATGATGCACTAGAGGCCTTGGTGCAAGAGGTGGACAGAAGGAGGGGCATCCTTTATTTGCAGGGGGGCAAGAGGCCCTCCAGACATATGCTGCCAATGCAGTAGGGGACGGGGTCAATGCCAGGAGCATAGCACCATGAACATGGATGCAGTGCAGGAAGAAGTGCAATGATTTGACACGAGTGGTCAAGGTGCGTGACTTCAACTGTCAAGTGGCACCTCCTACCAACTGCACCACTAGCCGCGTCCACTGCTCTATGCTCTACACCCCCCCATCACCCACCTACCAACAAACTCTTTCTATCAGTATTCAACTCTTCCAATCAGATGCTTCGTCTCACCTACAACTCACAGACACACACGCTGGCAGCTATACAACTATGACAGCCATATCACCCAAACATCTTGCAGGACACTCACTGACACACTTCCCGCTTTCTTGCAGGAGAAGGTGGAGCATAACAGAAGGCAGCAAGTGGCAGTGGCTCCAAGGAACATGAACCTGCTGTCCTCTCTCAGGATGACTGCATTCCTGTCCCACCTCTGCCACTCCACCAATCTCTTTGCTGTTGCCTGTCAGCTAGCCAGCTCACTGTTTGTAGAGTATTGAAACTTTATTATAGGAACACAGAAACAGGAGTAGGCCATTTAGCCCCTTGAGCCTGTTCCGCCATTCAATGAGATCATGGCTGATCTGTGACCGAACTCCATATATCTGCCTTAGCCTCATATCTCTTAATAACTTTGGTTAACAACAATCTATCAATTCTAGATTTAAAATTAACAATTGAGCTAGCATCAACTGCTGTTTGCAGAAGAGAGTTCCAAACTTCTACCACCCTTTGCGTGTAGAAGTGTTTCCTAATTTCACTCCTGGAAGTCCTGGCTCTAATTTTTAGGCTATGTCTCCTAGTCCTAGTATTCAAGTACAGGAGACTTCCAAAAACAGGTACAAATGCATCAGCAGCCAGAAGCAATAATCCAACAACTAACCTGTAATTCCTGCATGATCTCTTTAAATTGCGTTGGTGGGGGGATCTTCCATGCTGTTTAAGACCTGTTTAACTGTGTGAGGTTAAGACTGTGCGTTGGCTGGAGCGTGGAGTTCCAAAATAACAGCAGTCCCTTTAAATCAGTGTTGCACACTGATTTAAGTCATAATCTCCCTGCTCTACATGCTGCCGACGTTCATTAGGTGCGCACCCACCTTTACCAAGATGGCGTCCTGCGCACATCACGCCGGTAGTGCGCGCATCTCAGAAGCCATTTTCAGGGCTTAGGTGTCTGCGTAGCACCTAAAGAACGGGCACTACGGGGCCCAATTTAGCCCCTGATGCCTTTTAATCTTCTCTCATAATCTTCCATGTGGTACCTTGTGAAAGGTTTACCCTAAGTCCATGTACACTATATCCACTACATTTCCCCTATCTACCATGTCTGTTACCTCCTCAAAGGATTCTGTGAAGTATGTCAAGCACGATCGTCCCTTTTGAAATCTGTGCTGGCTACTTCTATTTTCTCCTTATCTAAATATGTAGTAGTAATTTCATCCTTAATTAAAGACTCTAAAATTTTCCCTACCACCGATGTTAAGCCAACTGGCTAGTAATTACCCAGCTTAGTTCTGTCTCCTTTATAAAAATGGGTATTACATTAGCAACTCTCCAGTCCTCCTTCACATTGAATAGAGCCCTGCAATATAATTGCGAGGCAACTTTGTCCCTTAGCTCCTTCAGAATCCTAGGATGTATCCCATTGGGCCCTTGACGCTTTGCCTTCCCTTAGCTAAAATTTTCCTTTTAACCATCACAATATTGCTCATCCCACTCTCAACCACTTCAGGATTCACCTCCTCTCCGATATCCTCTTTATAAAGACCAAAGCAAAATACTTATTAAATCATGATCTACAAATTTACAATCCTCCCCTCTCAGGGATACCACCTCACTTTTAACAATTCTCTTTTTACGGATATATTTGTAAAATACCTTTTGATGTTTTTTGAAATTTTTCCTCCTACTCCCTCTTAGCTTTCCTTATCCCACACTTAGGGGTAAATTTTAACTTTCAAGAATGGGTGGGTTAGGGGCGGGCAGGGAGTAAAAATTCTCTGTTTTCAGAGCGGGACCGCATCCCGGCTGCAACATTCCTGCTTCTGGATTTAACCCTTGCAGGTTTGTCTGCCTGTGGAGAGCAGACACCAGGAAGTCCCACCCTCACTTAAAGCTGACAGGCTGACACTTAAAAGGGCAATGCATCTCATTGTGATACTTGAGGTATGTATTGCACAATTAAAACAAATTTATCCTTAGCTGTTCAGGTTTCCCATCTAATTCCGGTAAAAGCAGGTGGAATCCACGAGGTGAGTGCCTTTATTGCACTCCTTGTGGGCCTGGAGGAGCAGGAGTAATTCATCCAGGCCCAACAAGCTCACTTGGCCGTACAGGAACCCCGCGATTGGCTGACCACCCCCCACCCCCCCGATGGTGGACCCCACTCCATGGTGGACCCCCTCCCCGCAATGAGGGACCATCCCCCTATGGTGGATCCCCCCCACCCCAGCTCCCCCGATCTCTTTCTCAGCCCTCCCTGATCTCTTCTTCAACTCCTCCGATCTTCTCTCCGCCCCCCCATCTTCTCTCCGCCCCCGCCCCCCCCCCCCAGTCATCTACCCCTTGACATCAAGGCAGCATTTGTCCGAGTGTGGCACCAAGGAGCCCTAGTAAAATTGAAGTCAATGGGAATAAGTTGGAAAACTTTCCAATGGCTGGAGTCGTACCTAGCACAAAGGAAGATGGTAGTGGTTGTTGGAGGCCAATCATCTCAGCCCCAGGACATCGCTGCAGGAGTTCCTCAGGGTAGTGACCTAAGCCCAACCATCTTCAGCTGCTTCTTCAGTGATGTTCCTTCCATCATAAGGTCAGAAATGGGGATGTTTGCTGATGATTGCACTGTGTTCAGTTCCATTCGCAACCCCTCAGATAACGAAGCAGTCTGTGCCCACATGTAGCAAGACCTGGACAACATCCAGGCTTGGGCTGATAACTGGCAAGTAACATTCGCACCAGACAAGTGCCAGGCAATGACCATCTCCAACAAGAGAGAGTCTAACTACCTCCCCTTGACATTCAACGGCATTACCATTGCCGAATCTCCCACCATCAACATCCTGGCGGTCACCATTGACCAGAAACTTAGCTGGATCAGCCACATAAATACTGTGGCTACAAGAGCAGGTCAGAGGCTGGTATTCTGCGGCGAATGGCTCACCTCCTGGCTCCCAAAAGCCTTTCCACCATCTACAAGGCACAAGTCAGGAGTGTGATGGAATACTCTCCACTTGCCTGGATGAATGCAGCTCCAACAACACTCAAGAAGCCCGACACTATCCAGGACAAAGCAGCCCCCTTGATTGGCACTCCATCCATCACCCTAAACATTCACTCCCTTCACCACCAGTGCACCATGGCTGCAGTGTGTACCATCCACAGGATGCAATGCAGTAACTCGGCAAGGCTTCTTCGACAGCACCTCCCAAACCCGCGACCTCAACCACCTAGAAAAACAAGGGCTGCAGGCACATGGGAACAACACCACCTGCACGTTCCCCTCCAAGTCACACACCATCCCGACTTGGAAATATATCGCCGTTCCTTCATCGTCGCTGGGCCAAAATCCTGGAACTCTCTACCTAATAGCACTGTGGGAGAACCTTCACCACATGGACTGCAGCGGGTCGAGAAGGCGGCTCACCACCACCTTCTCAAGGGTAATTAGGTATAGGCAATAAATGCTGACCTTGCCAATGACAACCAGATCCCATGAACGAATAAAAAAAAAGCCCCCCAATCTTCTCCCCAGCAACCCCCCCCATCTTCTCCTCGCCCCCGATCTTTGACCTGGCCCCTCCCTCGATCTTCCCGCCTCCCCCTCCCCGATCATCTCCCCCCACCCCCTCCCATGTCTTCTCCCTGGCCCCCTCCTCGATCTTCTCCCCATCCCCTCACCTGATCCTCTTCCTGCCACCCCCCCATCTTCTCCCCACCTATAACCCTTCCCTCCCTCCGATCCCTGGCTGTGGCCTGCTGCAACAGGCCTTCCTGCCTGACAGCCAGCTAGCCTGTCAATCATAGGAACATAGGAACACAGGAACAGGAGTAGGCCATTCAGCCCCTCGTGCATGCTCCGCCATTTGATAAGATCATGGCTGATCTGTGATCTAACTCCATATACCCGCCTTTGGCCCATATCCCTTAATACCTTTGATTGCCAAAAAAGCTTTTTATCTCAGATTTAAATTTAGCAATTGAGCTAGTATCAATTGTCGTTTGCAGAAGAGAGTTCCAAACTTCTACCACCCTTTGTGTGCAGAAATATTTTCTAATCTCGCTCCTGAAAGGTCTGGCTCTAACTTTTAGAATGTGCCCCCTACTCCTAGAATCCCCAACCAGCGGAAATAGTTTCTCTCTATCCACTCTATCCGTTCCCCTTAATATATTATAAACTTCGATCAGATCACCCCTTAACCTTCGAAACTCCAGAGAATACAACCCCAATTTGTGTAATCTCTCCTCGTAACTTAACCTTTGATGTCCGGGTAACATTCTAGTAAACCTACGCTACACTCCCTCCAAAGCCAGTATGTCTTTCCGATGGTGCGGTGCCCAGAACTGCTCACAGTACTCCAGATGCGGTCTAACCAGGGTTTTGTATAGCTGCAGCATAACTTCTGCCCCCTTGTACTCTAGTCCTCTTGATATAAAGGCCAGCATTCCATTAGCCTTATTGATTATTTTCTGCACCTGTTCATGACACTTCAATGATCTATGCACTTGAACCCCAAGGTCCCTTTGGACATCCACTGTTTTTAACTTTTTACCATTTAGAAAGTATCCTGTTCCATCCTTTTTTGATCCAAAGTGGATGACCTCACATTTGTCTACATTGAATTCCATTTGCCACAGTTTTGCCCATTCACCTAATCTATCAATATCGCTTTGTAATTTGATGTTTTCATCTACACTGCTTACAATGCCACCAATCTTTGTGTCTTCGCCAAACTTAGATATGAGACTTTCTATGCCTTCATCTAAGTCGTTAACAAATATTGTGAATAATTGAGGCTCCAAGACAGATCCCTGCGGGACTCCACTAGTCACATCCTGCCAATGTGAGTACCTACCCATTATCCCTACTCTCTGTCGCCTTGCGCTCAGCCAACTTCCTAACCAAGTCCGTACTTTTCCCTTGATTCCATGGGCTTCTATCTTAGCTAACAGTCTCTTATTTGGGAACTTATCAAATGCCTTCTGGAAGTGCATATAAATAACATCTATTGACATTCCCCTGTTCACTACTTTAGTCACCTCTTCAAAAAATTCAATCAGGCTTGTCAGGCACGACCTACCTTTCACAAATCCATGCTGGCTCTCTCTGATTAACTGAAAATTCTCGAGGTGTTCAGTCATCCTATCCTTAATTATAGACTCCAGCATTTTCCCCACAACAGATGTTAGGCTAACTGGTCTATAATTCCCCGGTTTCCCTCTCTCTCCTTTCTTAAAAAGCAGAGTGACATGTGCAATTTTCCAATCCAGAGGGACAGTTCCTGAATCTTGAGAACTTTGAAAGATTATAGTTAGGACATCTGCAATGTGCTCACCTATTTCCTTTAAAACCCTGGGATGGAAACCATCTGGTCCTGGGGATTTGTCACTCTTTAGTGCTATTATTTTCTTCATTACTGTTGCTTTACTTATGTTAATTTTATCGAGTCCCTGTCCCCGATTCAATATTAGTTTTCTTGGAATTTCCGGCATGCTATCCTCTTTTTCTACTGTAAATACTGACGCAAAGTAATCGTTCAACATGTTCGCTATTTCCCCATTGTCAATGACAATATCCCCACTTTCAGTTTTTAAGGGGCCAATACTGCTCCTGACCACCCTCTTTTTCCTAATATAACTATAAAAGTTCTTCGTATTGGTTTTGATATCCCTTGCAAGTTACTTTTCATACTCTCTTTTTGTAGCTCTTACTATCTGTTTTGTGACCCTTTGTTGATCTTTGTATCTTTCCCATTCGCCAGGATCTGTGCCATTTTTTGCCTTTTTGTATGCCCTTTCCTTATGGCTTATACTGTCCCTTACCTCTTTAGTTGTCCATGACTGTTTTTTTTGGCAAGTAGAGTTCTTGCCCCTCAGGGGTATAAACCGGTTCTGTATCACGTTAAATGTTTCTTTAAACATTTCCCACTGATCATCAGTCATTTTACCCATTAACAGATTTGCCCAGTTTACTGTGGACAGTCTGTGTCTCATCCCATTGAAGTCGGCCTTACCCAAGTCTAGAATCTTAGCAGCTGACTCACTTTTTTCCCTTTCAAACACTACATTGAATTCGATCATGTTATGATCGCTATTGGATAGATGTTCGCGTACAGTTAAGCCGTTAACTAAATCTGGTTCATTACTCATTACGAAATCTGGTATGGCTTGCCCCCTTGTTGCCTCTAGGACTTACTGCTGTAGAAAACTATTCCGAACACACTCAAGAAATTCACTACCTTACTGACAGTTGCTCGTCTGCTTTTCCCAATCTATGTCAAGGTTAAAGTCCCCCCATTAAGACCACTATGCCTTTGTTACACGCTTGTCTAATCTCTGCATTTATACAATCTAGCACTTCAGAGCTGCTGCCAGGGGTCCTATACACAATTCCCACTATAGTCTTAGATCCTTTCCTATTTCTCAATTCAACCCATAAGGTCTCTGTTGGCTGCTTACCTCTCGTTATATACTCCTTTATCATTGAAGTGATTTCATCTCTAACCATTAAGGCTACTCCTCCCCCTCTTCCATTTTCCCTGTCTCTCCTGTAGACCTTATAACCCAGTATATTTAGTTTCCAATCCTGACCATCCTGCAGCCATGTCTCAGTGATAGCTATCATGTCATACCCTCCAATTTGAATTTGAACCTGTAGTTCATTTAATTTATTCCTTATACTCCATGCATTTGTATATAGAACTCTTAGTTGGGCCACACACCCTAGCCTGACCTTCAGCTTTGATGCTGGGTCAATCGCTGTACACCTTCTAGTTTTCACTTCATCTGTAGTGTCTAAAGTACACTTTCTTTCTGCTGCTCTACGCTTTTCCCTTTCACTTGTTCTTGAACAACTGTTGGTACTATTTGTATTGTAAATTTCCCCTGGGTCTTCCCCTCTCTTGCTGCTCTCAACTTTACTCCTTTCTGACTCCCCTCTCAGGTTCCCATCCCCCTGCTACTCTAGTTTAAACCTTCCCCAACAGCACTCGCAAACACCCCCGTGAGGACATTCGTCCCGCTCCTGCTCGGATGTAACCCGTCCCGCTTGTACAGGTCCCATCTTCCCCAGAACCGGTCCCAATGTCACAGGAATCTGAATCCCTCCCTCCTACACCATCCCTGCAGCCACGCATTCATCCGGTCTATTTTCCTGTTCCTATACTCACTAGCACGTGGCACTGGTAGTATTCCTGAGATCACTACCTTCGAAGTCCTGCTTTTTAATTTATCTCCTAACTCCTTAAATTCACCTTGCAGGACCTCATCTCTTTTTTTACCTATGTCGTTGGTACCGATATGGACCACGACTACTGGCTGTTCATCCTCCCCCTCCAGAATGTCCTGCAGCCGCTCCGCAACATCCTTGACCCTAGCACCAGGGAGGCAACATACCATTCTGGAGTCACGTTTGCAGCCACAGAAGCACCTATCTGTTCCCCTTACAATTGAATCCCCTATCACTATAGCCCTGCCACTCTTCTTCCTCCCCTCCTGTGCAGCTGAGCCACCCGTGGTGCCACAAACTTGGCTCTTGCTGCTTTCCCCTGATAAGCCATCTCCCCCAACAGTATCCAAAGCGGTATATCTGTTTGAGAGGGAGATGGCCCCAGGGGTCTCCTGCTCTACCTGCCTAGTCCTTTTACTGTGCCTGGCGGTCACCCATTTCTTTTCTGCCTGCGTAATCTTCACCTGCGGTGTGACCACCTCACTGAACGTGCTATGCACAATAGTTTCAGCATCACAGATGCTCCACAGCGAATCCACCCGCAGCTCCAGCTCCGAAATGCGGTTAGCCAGTAGCTGCAGCTGGACACACTTCCTGCACACATGGTCGCCAGGGACACTGGTAGTGTCCATGACTTCCCACATAGTGCAGGAGGAGCATATCATGGGTGCGAGCTGTGCTGCCATGGCTTGCCTTAGATTTACCCTGCGTTCACCTCTCAGACTCTCCTCCCGCTCTCAGTCTCTCCTTTTATACTGTGCTCACCTCTCGGACTCTCCTGCCTCACCTGTGACGTCGCACAGTAGTTTTCTCTTGTTGCAGGTCTGCTGCTGCTTTTATTCCCCACTCTCAGTCTTCTGCCGTTCAGGTCCGCTGCCCCTCTGCGGAAAAAGTTAGGAAAAGCAAGGCAAAGCAGCACCTCCTTCCCCCACTTCATCGAACTCCCATACTCACCAAACTCGCAGCTGATCTCTCTGTGCTCCGTTGCACTCCGTGCTGTTGCACTAACAGGCCCCTGTATTTCTACAGTTTGTGACTCAGATAAGTCAGGTCCTGCTCCACCTTCAGGAACCAGTTTAATCAGGCTGGCTGCTGGTTGCGACACCAGGAAGTGCAATTGATTGGCAGCACTAAGGTCACGACAGTCCACTTACCTTCCAGGTTTCGCACCCGGAAATCTTCCGCCCCGCTCCCTTCCCGGCTGGAAGTTAAAATTTTCCCCTTAATCTCTCTTCCTATTTTCTCATGTTCTCTTAGTTTTTTCATTTTTATTTCTTACAGTCCTCATCTGCCCTCTTCAATTTTAATTGGTTTCTAACCTCTTTATTTATCCATGGCATCACGGATAACTACTAGTAGAATTTTGTTAATTGGTCCCATGCCGTATTTCACGTTCTTGCTGCAGGGTGCATAGTCAATGCTTCACCCTGCCCATATAAAATCTGTATGTGGCTAATCCATGGGCTTGGCCTGCCTGAAGTTGGATTCTTAAAGTTAGTTTGGTGTTGGATAAGTTGATACTACACTTTTGTTTGTTTCTGGAAAAGAATTGATGTTTAGTTGCATTTTGCATTAGTTTCTGTTGCTGTGAAATATATCAATTTTACGTCTTAATTTTTTTTTACAAGCCTTTCCTCCAGTACTGTTGTCCTTGCTGCACTTGAAGTTGTCAATTCCTTTGAGGGTTTTCACAGCAGTCCATGATTTAGATGATGAGAATGAGTTCATAAAGGCTACCAAATGCAGGTGTTATACTTGTACCCATTACCACCCTACGACCCACATTTATAGACCCCAATGCTTCTACCTGAGCATGTCAGAGGAAGTCTGCCTTCTCTGCCTCTGCTTCACTAGAGAACCAGTCACTGAACTACATCATTTACTCCAGTCTGACCTGCAGACAACAACTACCACAGGGACAGCTCTTTCTATAGCTGTGAAGGATACCAGAACATTCAGCTTTTATGCTATTGGATTCTTCCAAGCCACTACAGAGGACATCTGTCAGGTTAGTTGTGATGGGGCCATGATAAAGGAGCTTGAGCAACCTCCTGCTAAAGGTTGAACAGGGCCAGAGTTTCCAGCAGCGTGAGGCAGGTGGGTACCAGAAATGTGCCTGAAGTGATATGTGCACCGACCTGCCCTATGCTAATAAGAAACCATCCCACTAACCCCACAAATTCTGGTAATGCAAAGTTAGAGGGTTGTAAGGGGAAGATTGAGGGTTGGCCACCCTACTGCTGAGCTCAGCAACTGTAACTTGAGGTTACCAGCGGCCTATGCATGAACGCATGTGTTGGCTATGACTATCATTTCCTCCAATAAATCTATAAATGAAAGCCTCTGCTTCTAGAACTCTCATTCCTGACACAGAGACATCCCTCTAAGCTTGTCTCTCTAGCATATCTAACAAGGCCTATTGTCTTTAGATTTTTCAATTGTAACGGTTGGCAATAGAATCAGACAATCTACCCAATTGTGTCTACAGAGTATACAGGACTGATTTTCCTTTGCTTTGCACCCAAAGAATCCTCATTTCCTGGGCTTCCTGGGTTTCCCTCGAGGTGAGGGAGGCAGAGTGTTTGCTCCAAGAGTAGGGAACAAGCATTCAAATTAGGTGTGAGTGATGTAACAGCACCTCCCACTTCATTTTCCTCTCCCAGTGTCTTTTAGGTGCCCATTTGAAGATCTGAGAGGGGCCTAGGTGCCACTTTTTATAAGGTAAATACCTTCAGTTGTAGGTGTAGAAAGAAGAACAGCCAGAAGACCCAAAGCCAGCATCCAATTCTGCTTCTGCTAACCTTCCAGGCTGGATTTCTACCCTCACTCCACTGCTCCTAGGTGCAAGGCCCTACCAAGGAGGAGACCTGCGCCTGGGAAATCTTGAGCTGCGTTATATGATCTGAACTCACAAACTCAGGTCAGATCAGGTGGAGCACACTTTGGGTGCATTTCACCTAACTAGTGCCCAGAGGAGAGATACTGGGGCCTACTTCTGATGGTGCAGAATAAGGTAGAAGCATATCAAAGGAAGAGCATGCATCATAGTTGAAGTATTACAGAGGACAAAGTTGGTGAAGGTGTTTTGATTGTACACATGACCATTAGTTACACCGGAGGCTCAGGCATCTAGGTGAACATCTCCTCTATGATAGCTTGGTATAAAGCTCTTGCAGAATGCAAAGACATTTCAGTGATGACATCCTCTGGGTCACTATAGATAGACATCCTCCTGCATCGCTTCTATGGTTAGGCCTATTTGGATGGCAAAGTTATGCAGCTGACAACAGTTGTAGGTCCCTTGTGGGTCTGAAGTGGGAAAGATCAGTGGCAATCGATCCCAGAAGAGCACAGACCAAACTGTGCTGCAGAAAGATATTTTAAAAATCATGGCCCGTTTACTACGGCCCGATCCAGGCATCGTGCTCCCCCTGTCAGAGTGGCAGGGTGCGTGGCGCCTAGTTTTGCTGTTTCCTCTGCTGCAACGTTTCAAGCACAAATGCTCACCTACATTATTTAAGTGATTCTGTCCCCAGAATTTGGAACAGAGTCAGGGCGAGGTGAAAGTATCAGCTGGAAGTTTTATCTTTCTGTGTGAGAACGGTTTTCAATTGTTTTGCACCAACCAGAATCTCTAGCCCCAGGTTTCAGCATGCATTTCAGTTATTTTTCTGTGTAGAACACACAGAAACTTGTTCCTAAACCAAAGCCTAAACTTCTTAAAATTTGGAATAGTCTGTCCCAGGAACATTGACAAAGCTTCAGGGATTAAAAAGATGACCTGATTGAACTGGGAGATGGGAGATTTGATAAACTTCATACTAAAGAATAGGAATCTAACTGCAAAATGTGATTGTATAAAAGTTTTCAAATAGAAATGCAATTAGTGTTAATATTACAGATTTTTAAAAACATTTATATCAGATTGTTGGACGTTCTGGCTGCAAGAAAGGACCGTAAAGGGCTGTCTGGGGAAGTCCTGATAGATGGAATTCTGCAACCTCCAAATTTCAAATGCATCTCGGGTTATGTTGTCCAGGTAAGTGCTTTAGTTTTTCTTTAATATTAGTACGGGGTAATTTTTGAGGCTCTGTACCTAGCATGGGGTGTGATTGGCACAATTAGCCCTGTAATGTTAGAGTTCAGTTTCCAACTCAAGCTCCAGTGAGGCTGCAAGCTGGGGAAGGAGCCTTACAAAATTCCCCCTTATATGTCATACCATCAGAGAAGTAATGACCGAGCTGTGCCATTTCCCACAGAAAAATCTCTAGACAGCATTTGTAATTCAGATTGCACCACGAATGGCTTTTAAAGTCACCGTGAGAATCAATTTCTATGTTTTCAGCTCCTTCCAAGCTAGTGCTGGGAACATCTGCAGTGTTAGCCAGTTCCATATGTACAGCTCCCCAGAGTTTCCAGGATCACTTTTGTGTGAAGCATGCTCAAAAGTTTTGCTCTGCAAAGAGGCCTAATCATGGAAGAACATCAGATCCAGAAGGTGCACAGGAATGAAGCACTGACAATGAGGGAGCATGGGTTAATAAATAACATCCAAAACGGATTTTTTAAAGGCAAATCATGTTTGACAAACTTGATTGAGTTCTTTGATTAAATAATGGAGAGGGTTGGTGAAGGTAGTGCAGTTGATGTCGTGTATATGGACTTTGAAAAGGTGTTTGATAAAGTGCTACATAATAGACAAGTTAGCAAAATTGAAGCCATGGGATTAAAGGGGCAGTGGCAGCATGGATACAAAATTAGCTAAGAGACAAAGTAGAGAGTAGTGGTGAACTATTATTTTTGAGACTGGAGGGAGGTATACAGTGGTGTCCCCCAACAATTGGTATTAGGACCACTGCTCTTTTTGATATAGATTAATGACCTGGACTTGGGTATAGGGAGCATAATTACAAAGTTTGCAGATGACACAAAACTTGGCAATATAGTAAACAGCTAGGAGGATAGTAGCAGCCTTCAGGAGGACATAAACAGACTGGTAAAATGGGCAGACACATGGCAGATGAAATTTGATGCATAAAAGTGAGGAGAGGCATTATAAACTAAATTATAGAATTTTAAAGGGGGTGCAGGAACAGAGAGACCTGGGGGTGAATGTACACAAATCTTTGAAGGTGGCAGGACAAGTTGATAAGGCTGTTAAAAAAACATACAAGATCCATGGCTTTATAAATAGAGGCATAGGGCCCGATGTTAGCAGGGCTGCGGGTTCTCGGCGGGGGGGGGCTATCGGGCGCGTGGGTAACGCGCCCGGCAAAATCAGTCAGCTCCCCGCGCGATCGTAGCATAATTGGATCCACTTACCTGGTCTTCCGGGTTCCCCGCTGCTGATCTGCGTGTCGGGTGGGCTGCGCATGCGCAGTAAACTCTGTCAGTTGGAGGAGCTCTATTTAAAGGGGCAGTCCTCCACTGACAGATGCTGCAACAAACAGAAAAAATTACAGCATGGAGCAGCCCAGGGGGAAGGCTGCTCCCAGTCTAATGATGCCTCACTCCAGGTATCAATACATGGGGTGAGGAGGAGGGGGAGGACAGAGATCTTCCCCCCGGTGGGCGGGAGGAAGCGGCCTGCCTCTGCCACCAGGAAGGCCTGGCTCGAGGTGGCAGAAAAGGTCACCAGCACCACCAACATATCGCCCACCTGCATACAGTGCAGGAGGCGCTCCAATGACCCCTACACTCCGTCTGCCACATCACCGCCCCCACACCACATCTCCTTCTGTATTGCCAACACTACTCTGTCACATCACCCCTCACACCCACTCAAACCTCATCCTCATCTTACCTGCACCTACTCACCTCGCCAGTACTCATCCCACCACTACCACTCAACCCAATCCTCATACAATCTCATGGCTCTATCTCATACTCACCCTCTCGTGCATCTCTTGCACGGCCAGCCTCACTCAACCTGCCACTACCTGTGCTGCAGCCACAGGGCATGCATCACATATGTGCAGTAGGCAGCGTAAGGCAAACGTGTCGTGAGCATGAAGGGGATGCACAAGGGTGTTTGAGGGTTTGTCATGGGTGTTACTTATATTTAATTTCTGACCAACTCACATTGCATATTATATTGGCACCACTACTGCCATGTCTTTGCGAATCTTGTCTGGTTTGTGCAATAATGCCCTTTCCTGAGGATCACTATGACGACCCACAACTGATGCCACCCATTGTCACTGCAGTGTATTTGCAGGGCTCTTTTGTGCAGACGGCTGAGAGACGTCGGCGATGTCCCCGGTTGCACCCTGGAAGGATGCGGAGGAGAAGTTGTTGAGGGCAGTGATGACTTTGACAGCGACAGGTAAGAAGATGGTGCTTGGGCCAGCCAGGAGCAGCTTGGCATGAAGGAGGCTGCAGATGTCCACGACGACATGTCGAGTGACTCTGAGCCTCCGTGTGCACTGCTGCTCAGAGAGGTCCAGGAAGCTGAGCCTCGGTCTGTGGACCCTGTGGCGAGGGTAGTGCCCTCTGCGATGCATCTCTCTCTGCGGTAGCCCTCCCTCCTGCTGTACAGGTGGATGTGTCACAGCACTCTGTTGTGGAGCTCCACGTGTCAGAGGTGGACGGCGTGGATGGCGAGGCTGGTGCGGCTGGTGATGCTGTTCGCCCTCCGAGGAGGTCATGACTGCAGCTACGGCTGCCCCCATCCGGAAGATGTACATCTGAGGGGGTCCGCAAGGTAGGTACATGTCTCTGGACCCCGGGGTAAGTGTGCAAGTTGGTGACTTTGATTGTCAGGAGGAGGGTGGTGGAGGCCAAACTTTGTCCCAAGTGACAGAGTGGCCTCCTGCAATGAGTGAGGGTCTCCGCCCCCCCCACCCCCGACCTGTCAAATGGACCTTTGCAGCTGCCACAGGCTGACAGCTGCAACACGTCCATTTGAACTGGGAGTGTTTCCCCCAGTGTGGGAAACAGTCCCAGTTTGCTCTAAAATCCCACCCCTCCGCACATAATCCCTTAATCAGGTCAGTTAATGACCTGAAATAGCAAAATAAATACCTTCAATTGGCATCCCGCTGGCTTTAATTGCCTGCGGGATTCCCACCAGCGGGGGCTGCGCGCGCACGCCGGCACGTCAGTGGGGAACCTGGAAGTGCGCGGGTTCGAGGCGGGCTCCGGTCCCGCTCCGGGATTTCCCGATTTTTGGGGCCCCCCTGCCAGGAACGCACCCGCTGGCGGGTGCTAAAATGCTGCCCATAGAGTACAAAAGCAAGGAAGTTATGCTAAACCTTTATAAATCATTAGTTAGATCTCGGTTGGAGTATTGTGTCCAATTCTGGGAACCACACTTTTGGAAGGATAACATGGCCTTAAAGAGGGTGCAGAGGAGATTTACTAGAATGATATCAGGGATGTGGGACTTCTGTTATGTGGAGCGAATAGAGAAGCTGATTTGTTGTCCTTGGAGCAGAGAAGGTTCAGGGGAAATTTAATAGATGTATTCAAAATTATGAAGGGTTTAGGAGAAACTGTTTTCACTGGCAGTAGGGTTGGTAACCAGTGGACACAGACTTAAGATAATTGGCAAAAGAACCAGAGGGGAGATTAGGAGAAATTTTTTTACGCAGCGAGTTGTTATGATCTGGAATGCACTGCCTGAAAGGGTGGTGGAAGCATATTCAATAATATCTTTCAAAAGGGAATGGGATATATACTTGAAAAGGAAAAATTTGCAGGGTTTTGGAGGAAGAGCAGGGGAGTGGGACTAATTGATAGCTCTTTCAAAGAGTTGGTACTGGCCGAATGGCCTCTTTCTGTGCTGTAGGATTCTTAGAATCGTAGAAAGTTACGGCACAGAAGGAGGCCATTCAGCCCATCGTGTCTGTGCTGGCCGAAAAAGAACTATCCAGTTTAATCCCACTTTCCAGCACTTGGTCCATAGCCCTGTAGGTTACGGCACTTCAGGTGCGTACCCAAGTACTTTTTAAATGAGTTGAGGGTTTCTGCCTCTACTAACCTTTCAGGCAATAAGTTCCTGACCCCCAGCACCCTTTGGTTGAAAAAAATCCTCCTCAGCTCCCCTCTAATCCTTCTACCAATTACTTTAAATCTATGCCCCCTGGTCACTGACATCTCTGTTAAGGGAAATAGGTCCTCCCTATCCACTCTATCTAGTCCTGTCATAATTTTATATACCTCAATTAAATTTCCCCTCAGCCTCCTTTGTTCCAAAGAAAACAACCCCAGCCTGTCTAAACTTTTCTCATAGCTAAAATTCTCCAGCCCTGGCAACATCCCTGTAAATCTCCTCTGTACCTCTCTAGTGCAATCACATCTTTCTTGTAATGTGGTGACCAGAACTGTATGCAGTACTCAAACTGTGGCCAAACCAATCTTTTATACAGTTCTAGCATAACCTCCCTGCTCTTATATTCTATGCCTCAGCTAAAAAAGGAAAGTATCCTGTATGCCTTTTTAACCACCTTATCTACCTATCCTGCTATCTTCAGGGATCTGTGGACATGCACTCCAAGGTCCCTTTGTTCCTCTACACCTTTCGGTATCCTCCCATTTATTGTGTACTCCCTTGCCTTGTTTGCCCTCCCCAAATGTATTACCTCACACTTCTCCGGATTGAACTCCATTTGCTTCTTTTCTGCCTATCTGACCAGTCCATTGATATCTTCCTGCAGTCTACAGCTTTCCTCCTCACTATCAACCAAACGACCAATTTTTGTATCATCTGCAAACTTCTTGATCAAGCCCCCACATTCAAATCGAAATCATTAATATATACCACAAAAAGCAAGGGACCTGAGCCTTGCGGAACTCCACTGGAAACAGCCTTCCAGTTGCAAAAACACCCGTCAACCATTACCCTTTGCTTCCTGCCACTGAGCCAATTTTGGATCCAATTAGCCACTTTCCCTTGGATCCCATGGGCTTTTACTTTTTTGACCAGTCTGCCCTGTGGGACCTTGTCAAAAGCCTTGCTAAAATGCAAGTAAACTACATCTTGTGCCTAGAAATTTGGGCGTGCGGGGGAGTGCACAGAACAACCCCTGTACCTGAATGTTGAGTCAGAGGCTTCATTGTAATGGGGCCAGCATGACGGAACAGCCCGCTGGCAAAGAATAGAGAAGAGCAGAGAAAAATTGGGCCACCGTTAGAGTGGCAGCGACCCTCAGGGTCGGGTTGGGGATTGGAGGGCTGGACAACGAGAGGTTGGGGCCGGGGTCGGGGTAAGATCGGGGGAGGGCCGGGGGAGAGAGATCGGAGGGCTGAGGATTGTGGGGCTGTCATATGGAAAGGTCCTAACGCCTGCTGCAGGCGTGGATAAAGGACACCTCTTGTTTGTCCTTATCCAATATGACTGGTGGCGCTCTTCCGACCCACCATTTTGAGGCCTTAGGTATCCACGCAGTGCCCGCAATGCAATTTCTAGGGCTTGGATTCTATGATTCTAAGCAGCATCTGAATAACTAATGCAGCCTGGAAGATTGATGCACCAGGCACGAATAAAAGATACATTTCACTGATGCCTGAGCTGCTCCTATTAGGAACTATCAGGAGTTAAATTGGATAACCCCTGAAACTGGGCGTGAGAGTCAGGATGCACAATTATTAATTCCTGCCTGGCGCAAAAATAAAACAGGAAAGGTGGCTCAACCGTGGCTTACAAAAGAAATTAAGGATAGTATTAGATCCAAAGAGGAGACATATAAAATTGCCAGAAAAAGCGGCAAGCCTGAGGATTCGGAGCAGTTCAGAATTCAGCAAAGGAGGACAAAGAGATTGATTAAGGGGGGAAAAATAGAGTATGAGAGTAAACTAGCAGGGAACATAAAAACTGACTGTAAAAGCTTCTATAAATATGTCAAGAGAAAAAGATTAGTGAAGACAAATGTAAGTCCCTTACAGTCAGAAATGGGGGAAATTATAATGGGGAACAAAGAAATGGCAGAAAAATTAAACACATACTTTGGTTCTGTCTTCACAAAGGAGGACACAAATAACCTCCCAGAAATATTAGGGAACCAAGGGTCTAGTGAGAGGGAGGAACTGAAGAAAACCAGTATTAGTAAGAAAATAGTGCTAGGGAAATTAATGGGGCTAAAGGCTGACAAATCCCCAGGGCCTGATAATCTACATCCCAGAGTACTAAAGGAAATGGCCCTGGAAATAGTGGATGCATTGGTGATCATCTTCCAAAATTCTATAGACTCTGGAACAGTTCCAACAGATTGGAAGGTGGCAAATGTAACCCCGCTATTTAAAAAAGGAGGGAGAGAAAAAACAGGGACTTACAGGCCAGTTAGCCTAACATCAGTAGTGGGGAAAATGCTAGAGTCTATTATAAAAGATGTGACAACAGAACACTTGGAGGGCATTAATGGGATCGGACAAAGTCAGCATGGGTTTATGAAAGGGAAATCATGCTCATCAAATCTACTGGAGTTTTTTGAGGATGTAACTAGTAGAATAGATAGGGGAGAACCAATGGATGTGGTGTATTTGGATTTTCAGAAGGCTTTTGAAAAGGTCCCACACAAGAGGTTAGTTTGCAAAATTAAAGCGCATGGGATTGGGGGGAATATACTGGCATGGATTGAGAATTGGTTGACAGACAGGGAACAGAGAGTAGGAATAAACGGGTCTTTTTCCGGGTGGCAGGCAGTGACTAGTGGGGTACCGCAGGGATCAGCGCTTGTGCCCCAGCTATTCACAATATATATCAATGATTTGGATGAGGGAACTAGATGTAACATTTCCAAGTTTGCAGACGACACAAAGCTGGGGTGGAATGTGAGCTGTGAGGAGGATGCAAAGGGGCTCCAATGTGATTTAGACAAGTTGGGTGAGTGGGCAAGAACATGGCAGATGCAGTATAATGTGGATAAATGTGAGGTTATCCACTTTGGTTGTAAAAACAGAAAGGCAGATTATTATCTGAATGGTGATAGACTGGGAAAAGGGGAGGTGCAACGAGACCTGGATGTCCCTGTACACCAGTCGCTGAAAGTGAGCATTCAGGTGCAGCAAGCAGTTAGGAAGGGGAATGGTATGTTGGCCTTCATTGCAAGAAGATTTGAGTACAGGAGCAGGGATGTCTCACTGCAGTTATACAGGGCTTTGGTGAGACCACATCTGGAGTATTGTGTGCAGTTTTGGTCTCCTTATCTGAGGAAGGATGTTCTTGCCATGGAGGGAGTGCAACAAAGGTTTACCAAGACTGGTTCCTGGGATGGCAGGACTGACGTATGAGGAGAAATTGGATTGACTAGGCCTCTATTCACTAGAGTTTAGAAGAATGAGAGGTGATCTCATCGAAACATATAAAATTCTAACAGGACTAGTCAGACTTGATGCAGGGAGGATGTTCCCGATGGCTAGGGAATCCAGAACCAGGGGGGTCACAGTCTCAGGATACGGGGTATGCCACTTAGAACCGAGATGAGGAGAAATTTCTTCACTCAGAGGGTGGTGAACCTATGGAATTCTCTACCACAGAAGGCAGTGGAGGCCAAGTCATTAGATGTATTCAAGAAGGAGATAGATATATTTCTTAATGCTAAAGGGATCAAGGGATATGTGGAAAAAGCAGGAACAGGGTACTGAGTTAGACGATCAGCCATGATCATTTTGAATGGCGGAGCAGGCCCGAAGGGCTGACTGGCCTACTCTTGTTCCTATTTCATATGTTTCTAAGTGGCACATCCTACTGCTCCATGCACGACACCCTCCCTCACCCACCCACCAACAAACGCTGCCCATCTGTACGCAACGCTGCACTTCGGATGCTGCATCTCACCCTCACATAGTATCACACTTGCAAGCCACCCACCTACAACTCACAGTTCACACACACTGGCATTCAACCATGACAGCCATATCACCCAAACACCTTTCTGGACACTCACTGACACACTTTCCTCTGTCTTGCAGGAGAAGGTGGTGCATAACAGCCCGCAGCAAAGACCTGGCGGAGGACAGGCATGCCTACATGTCCTCATCCCCATGGAGGAGACAGAGCTGGCAATCATTGGGCGAGCCGTCGCTGCTGCCGTGGCCACTGGCGGTGCTGGAGGTATTGACGATGAGGGCCTCTGTATACCTAATCGTCCTTCTCATTTCCCACATCTCCCTCATCCCACAATCTTTTCTTACTCACGTGCTGCAGATGGTGTGATCATGAACATCGTACTTTCTCCTCTCCCTGCTGCACAACTCAACCTGTCTCCTTTTGTCATTGCAGATACCCAAGAACTGGAGCCGGCACCGAGGTGGAGGAGGAGGAAGACAGTGATAACAAAGCCACACCATCGCTTGATCTGACACTCGCTTCCACCAGCTCAGAGACATTTAGAGGCTAGGTTAGAGGAGGGATCTACACGTGGTGAGACACCGGCCACAAGTGCACAGGAGTCGGGGTGGGGGGAATGGATTCCACAGGTGCCAGCTCAGCGGAGGATGAGGTTGCACACTAGTTCTGCTGCAGGGGAGTCAGATAATGACTTCTATGGGCCAAGCTACAGAAAAAAGCTGGTGGGTGTACACAGCCAAATGCTTGGTGCACTGGAAAGCTTGCCAGAAAGCCTGCACGCAATGTCACGAGGCATAGAGGAGTCCACCTCGCACTTGGCACAGGGCTTTGTGCAGAGCTTGGAACCCATCCTTTCCCACATGGAATGGGTGGTCACCTCCATCAGCACACCTGTGGAACCCACCATGATGCAGTGCCTGATGACCAATGTCACAGCTTCCATTGCAGCTCAGACATTTGCCATCCAAGGTCTGACTGGTGCATTTGGAGCTCAGACTGCTGCCTTGGAAGCTTAGACTGCTGCGTTACGGGCTCAGACTGCTGCTATCATGGCTCTGGGTTCCACTGTGGAACAGGGTTTCAGGGCGTTCACAGCACTTCGGGGATCTGTTGTTCAATGGATCACCAGGATCACTGAGGTGCCGCCCCTGGAGAGTGGTAGTGGCGCCATGGACGATGAACCTGCTGTACTCTCAGGATGACAGCATTCCTGCTCCCACCCCTGCTACTCCGCCAGTGCCCTTCCTGTTGCCCATCAGCCAGCCAGGCCAGATTGCTGCAGCCCATGCCGAGATGGTGCAGTCTGAAGTCGGGCCCTCCCGGCCCAGAGCTGCTTGAGGTCGTCCTCCACCGCCATCTGCACGCTCCTCAATTGAAGGTCAGCAGCCTTCTGCCTCCCATGCTCCAGCCACTGGAGATGCACCTCGTAGGAGCACTAGGAAAGAAAAAGGCTCACGAATGACAGGCACTAAGGGAATGCACAAGGGTGAATAGTGTAATGTTGTATACATGATTTAATGTCTTAATGTGGAGGATAGTAACAGACTTCAGGAGGACAGACTGGTAAAATGCAGAGAAGTGTGAAGTCATACATTTTGGTAGGAAGAATGAGGAGAGGCAATATAAACTAAATGGTACAATTTTAAAGGAACTGTAGGAACAGAAAGACCTGGGGTGTATGTACACAAATCTTTGAAGGTGGCAGGACAAGTTGAGAAGGCTGTTAAAAAAGGGATCCTGGACTTTATTAATAGAGGCATAAAGTACAAAAACAAGGAAGTTTTGCTAAACCTTTATAAAACACTGGTTTGGCTGCAGCTGGAGTATTGTGTTCAATTCTGGGCACCATGCTTTAGGAAAGATGTCAAGGCCTTAGATAGGGTGTAGAACATTCACTAGAATGGTACCAAGGATGAGGGACTTCAGTTATGTGGAGAGACTGGAGAAGTTGGGGTTGTTCTCCTTAGAGCAGAGAAGGTTAGGAGGAGATTAGATAGAGGTGTACAAAATCATGAACAGTTTTGATAGAGCAAATAAGGAGAAACTGTTTCCAGTGGCAGAGGAGTCGGTAACCAGAGGACACAGATTTAAGGTGATCGGCAAAAGAGCCAAAGGCGACATGAGGAAACATTTTTTTATGCAGTGAGTTGTAATGATCTGGAAAACACTGCCTGATAAGGTTGGTGGAAGCAGATTCATTGGAGCTTTCAAAAGGGAATTGGATAAATACTTGAAGGGAAAAAACTTACAGGGCTATGGGGAAAGAGCAGGGGAATGGGACTAATTGGATAGTTCTTTTGAAGAGCTGGCACGGGCATGATGGGCTGAATGGTCTCCTCCTGTGCTGTACCTACTATGATACTATGATAAGCTTTTCACTTTGAAATCCATCTATGATATTCATTATTTTTTTTGTTGGAAACAAAGTTTCACTGGAATGGAAAAAGATGAACTTTCTGCTTTTAATAATGAATGGAATGTTCAGAAGTGTTGTATGTTTAAAATATGTGGAGCGTACTGGTTATTACAGATGTTGTTTAGCTATAATATGATCAGACATTACTGAAAGTCTCATGAGTTTGTCCCGCAATTCTCTCCCAGCAGTTGTCTTGACCCTGTCGTGTCCTCCTTATGTACAAGTTTCTCTGTCTCAGGGGTTCAACTTCTGACTCATTCTACTCATCAGAAATCTCAATTTCCTGGCCTTTGTGAAGAGGGAAATTGTGGATGGCACAGCAAGCCACGACAATTCACAAGACAACACTGGGAGCATACTTGAGGGAGTGCCTGGACCTATCTAGGCACCTAAATCTTCCTTTCAGCATACCAAAGGCCTGTTCAATTTTAATTTGAGTGTAGATGTGGGCTCATTATAGTATTCCTCTGATTCATTTGTGGTCCTTCTCAATGAAACAGTGAAATTCAACATAATCCAACAGCCTTTTACAGCTGCTGCTCTAACTCAACCCATTTCATATTGGCATATCTTACATGGATGGAAACTTACAAGTTTCTGTAACTTTCGGTTGATGAAGGGGTTATCTGTTCCTCTTGGATTCTCTGCTTTGGGCTAAATCCACCATACGCGCTAGTATCTGAACTAGCTGTCTTAAATCTTGCCTTCCTTGATCTCAGGAAAACCTGTACATTTAAGTGACACACTTGTCTCTATCTGTAATTAGCTAGTATAGTTGTACAATCTGACTTCTATAACCTCTTCCCATTTATCCTGGATACATTGTGGCCCTTGTAAAGGCAACCTTCTACATACGCTAGGTAAAGACTACTACAGAAGAAGAAAGGAGAGGCTGGAAGAGAAGAAAAAGAATTTGTCAAGAGATGTGCCAAACACCCTCTTATATTCCTTAATTTCAAAGAAAACCCCCTGTCCATTCAATTGACCAACCTAAGTGACACATATGTCAGAAGTGTTCACTTCTTTTGGTGTCAATTATTTCAAATAGCCATGTAAGTGCCCTTAAAGACCTCCAAGTTAATGAGGCATGGGTACTTAGAATCATAGAAAGTTATGGCACAGAAGGAGGTCATTCAGCCCATCATGTCCGTGCCAGCCAAAAAAGAGCTACCCAGCTTAATCCCACTTTCCAGCACTTGGTCCGTAGCCCTGTAGGTTATGGCACTTCAAGTGCACATCGAAGTAGTTTTTAAATGATTTGAGGGTTTCTGCCTAGGCATACCAGATTGTACTTTTACTTCCTACTCCTTAATCTTTCTCTAACAAAGGGTTTTACACAGGTCTAGATAAGGCATGACATTTATATCCCACGAAGGAGCTATCTCCGGGCATGTGTCCTCAAAGTGGGCCTTCCATCACTAGTACAGAATGTTTTACTTATATGTACAAGCGATCATGGTTTTAATTACTTCTAGTCTCTGTGGCTTTCCCAGCATTCAGTTAAAATACTGACACTATTTTGTGGACACCTTTAAGCTGAAACTCCATTTTGAGGACACATTTCAGGCAATCACAGGGTATTTCCCCTACACTAAGCAGAAACTGCAAGAAGCTAAAGAAAAATATGCCATCAGCTGAGCTGACTGAAAGGTACTGATGCATCCTGAGACATTAGGTACATTCCACATGATCAGACTGCAAAATCTACATTAACAGAACCACGGTTCTGAGCAAAAATATCAGGGTAGATTTTCCTGACCATTGTCCCTTAGGAATGCCCATTTCCTCAGATGCAACATCAGGAAAAAGATGTCTGCATGTCTTTTATGCTGCTCAAGGATTTCCCCAACTTCCCCGAGAGGCAGAATATGGAGCTGGTCTTAAACCTGCAATAAGTGCAGATCCATTGTAATGCGGTGAATTGGGGCATTCTTTCTGCCTGCTTCACTTTCCACAGAAATACTTGCAGAGGTGTCCAGTGAAACATGGCGCTATAGCCTACACCCAGATGCAGTGGGGATCCTGATGGCAGGCCAAAAAAATGAAGGCAAGGCAACAGGAATTCTTCCCCCAGATGTTTTCATATAATCAGAGCCTTCTAGGGGCAGCTAGAATGCCTGATCTGGGTGACCCATAACACGGTCGCAGAGACTTACAGCTATGATTAAATTTATTGCCACATCTGCCAGTGTTTGGCTCTACCAATGAGGTGGGCCTGCACTCGATGTACCTCTAAGCTTTTTAATGACCCAGGAAACAAAATACCAGCACCCCTGGCCTGGGCAGGGGCAGTGCACAGTGGGTGCTCCTGTCTAGCACCAGGACAGAGGAGAACCAGGAAAATAAGCCCTATCGAGTTGAAGCCCAGAATTTCATGAGAGATTGAGGCCTTCAAGTAAAAACTGTAATAAATGCATTAAAAGATACAAAAGATAATTTAAAGGATAAATTTCATTTTGTTATTGTGAACTATATAATTTTTTTTATTTAAAAAATTTGCTTTAAACCTTATTTTAGACATTAGAAATTTTAATTACTGAGAGGAAATAACCAGTGGAGTTTTTTTCCAAAGTAATTTATCTGATTTGTGGGGAAAGCTAGTTATGATTATGAATTTAGAGGGCGTCCTCAATCTCCCACCATAGCTTTGGCAGAAACTCTGGAGAAACAGCATTCACGCCAGTTCTCCAGGGTTTCTGCCGAAGTTA
Source organism: Heptranchias perlo (assembly GCF_035084215.1). Classification (NCBI taxonomy): domain Eukaryota; kingdom Metazoa; phylum Chordata; class Chondrichthyes; order Hexanchiformes; family Hexanchidae; genus Heptranchias; species Heptranchias perlo. The sequence continues at coordinate 49,293,931 of NC_090345.1, read as the reverse complement.
TGTTGGGAGATTAGATGAACCCCAAAAATTGCAGGCATAGCAGTTACAGGGAAGGTGTGACACCTCTAACATTGTGCAACCACAGCACCACCAACCAGTATAAAGAGGAGGACACTTTTATAATAAGATTTCCTATGAGAGCTATTTCACATAGGAGTTTTCAATGGGACATACGCTCTTTGTACTGAATGTAATATCTGTTAAAGATTGTGTAATGCGTGAAGGATGTCAATGTATTCTGCCATGGTGCTTCTCCTTTGTGCTGTTGGATTGTGTGTGATGCCTAACTTCTAAGTTATTTCATAGTGTATGGAGTGAATATGCTGGCTGGCTGCAGGATTTCATTGACAGCATGTTGGCATTCTAGTGGCCTTAAATTTCCTTGAGATGTGCAGTATGTCAGTCACCACGTCGAGTACTATAGTGGCTGGCTAATGCTACGTGCTTTCTGCCACCTCCTCCTATGCCTTTGGCACTAGGTGATTCTGCACAGGGGATGGTGACCATCTGCCCCATAAAGTGTGCACCTTCTCTCCTTGGTTTCTTGCAGTAGGGCTTGCAGTGACTGGTCAATAACTGTTCCTTCTTTCCCTTGCTCTGAAATGCCCAATGCTACAGTAATTTCACTTAGTAAACATCTATGCTTATCTACCCGCTGCTAGACCAGCTGTTCAAATGCTTCCTAATGCAGTTCACAGCTGATTAAGATTAATACTACTTCCTTTTCATTGACTGGCTTGCTGTGTGGTAAATATAGCCCTCATTTTAACCCAGACAGTAAAATCAGAGAAAATCAGCACAAGTAAATTCTCCCAAAGACTTTTAGTAGCCCACAGTTAACCCCTGAGTGGCACCAACAGCATATTCTAGACATAAGAATTATTGCTTCAGTTGGATTTTAAACTGTTTCTCCTCACAGGACGATATTATCATGGGATCATTGACTGTTAGAGAGAATTTGCTGTTCTCCGCAGCATTGAGATTGCCTGGTTCAATCAGGTTCAAGGAGAAAGAAGACAGGGTGGACCAAATCATCTCTCAGCTAGGACTAAACAAAGTTTCTGACAGCAAGGTATGGCTGAGAACAGCTGGATAAATGACCAAGTGTAAGAAATGTTGGGAAATCACTGAGAAATTTACTGTGAGAACAAATTATTCCAGTTGTGTAAAACATTTAGATTTCACTCATCCACATTTTACTGTCTTAAATTTTGTAAAACTTTTAATCAAATTATGTGTAGCATTATTTATGTTTTCATTAACAATGGCTCCAATTTGTGTCTTTCTAATATTTTATTAACTGAGGGATAAATCATTTATTAACTCTAACCAGTATTCAGTGAGGGAGGGGTTCATCTGGGGAGTGCAGCCAGAGCCAAGTCCACGGCACGATGGGTGGCTCAGCTGTACGGGGGGTGGGAGGAGGAGAAAGGTCAGGGGAGCAATAGTGATAGGGGATTCAATAGTTAGGGGAACAGACAGGCGTTTCTGTGGCTGCAGACGTGAGTCCAGGATGGTATGATGCCTTCCTGGTGCTAGGGTCAAGAATGTCACTGAGTGGCTGCAAAACATTCTGAAGGGGGAGGGTGAACATCCAGAGGTCGTGGTCCATATCAGTACCAACAACATAGGCAGAAAGAGGGATGAAGTCCTGCAGGCAGATTTTAGGGAGCTAGGAAAGAGATTAATAAAGCAGGACCTCAAAGGTAGTAATCTCCGGATTACTCCCAGTGCCACGCGCTAGTGAGTATAGAAATAGAAGGATAGAGCAGATGAATGCATGGCTGGAGAGATGGTGCTGGAGGGAGGGCTTTAGATTCCTGGGGCCTTGGGACCAGTTCTGAGGGAAGTGGGACCTGTACAGGCCGGACGGGTTGCACCTCAACAGAGCTGGGATCAAAGTCTTCGCGGGGAGGTTCACAAGTGCTATGGGAAAGGGTTTAAACTAATTTGGCAGGGGGATGGGCACCAGGATGTAGCATTGAAAAGGAGAAACAAAGTGCACAAAGGATTAGGAGAGCCAGATAGCACTAGAGTAAGAAATAGTACAGTATTAGGTGGGATCAGACTAAGAGAGAATACAAGGTCTAAGATAGGTTCATAGTGCATGTGTGTAAACTCATGAAGTGTAGTAAATAAGGTTGGTGAGCTGCAGGCCCAAATAGCCACATGGGAATATGATGTCATGGCGTTAATGGAGACCTGGCTCAAGAAAGGGCAGGATTGGGTACTAAATATCCCTGGATACAAGGTGTTCAGGAAAGATAGGGAAGGGAAGAAAGTGGGGCGGAGGGGGTGGCAGTATTGATAAAGGAGAATATTGCAGTGCTGGAGAGACAGGATGTCCTGGAGGGGTCAGGGCAGAATCTATTTGGTTAGAGTTAAGAAACAGTAGATATGCCATTACACTACTGGGTGTATTCTGTGGGCCACCAACTAGTGGGAAGGATATAGAGGAGCAACTTTGCAGGGAAATTACAGAGAGGTGCAAGTGCCATAGGGGGAAAAAAAAATTCAACAGGGTCCATTTTCGGGCACAGGTAGCGTAATCCACAATTACTCTGATGGCTCCTAGACAGGCAGCACGTGAATTTCGAGTTGCCTGCTACTTACCATGATATCTCCGTGCAGCCAGCACTAACTGCGCTGCTGAGAGGCTGCATGAAGAATGAGGGAGTCGGAAATGGGGCGTGCTCAGTGCACGTCATCGGCAGCTTGCACCTCTTAAAGGTGCAGGTACACATTTTAAATGGGACATGCACAGTCCACTAGGAGGAGGGAAAGATGGCCACAAGGATGACAGGATTGGCGCAAGAGAGGGCCCCACGCTTCTCGAATGATGTACTGGAGGCCCTGGTGGAAGGGGTGGACGAAAGGAGGGCCAGCCTGTATCGGCAGGGTGGCAGGAGTCCCTCCAGACTGCAGCTCCGCAGGCATTGACAGGCTGTAGCGCAGTAAGTGAACACCAGGAGCATGGCACCACGCAGGTGGGTGCAGTGCCGAAAGAAGTTCAATGATTTGACACGAGTAGTCAAGGTGAGTGAATGCAATTGTCAAGTGGCACACCCTACCAACTGCACCACTGCTCCACACACGACACCTCGTCACCCCACCAACAAACACTGCCCATCGATACGCAATGCTGCACTTGGCATGCTGCATCTCACCCTCACACAGTACCACACTTGCAGGCCACACAACCACCACTCACAGTTCACAAACACTGGCAGCTATTCGACCATGACAGGCACATCACCCACACACCTTGCAGGATACTCACCGACACACTGTCCTCTGTCTTGCAGGAGAAGGTGGCGCACAACAGCTGGCAGCAGGAGAGAACTGAGGGTGGACGGGGACGCATACACGTCATCACCCCCTTAGAGGAGACAGTGCTTCAGATCATTGCACAGGCCATCACTGCAGCCAACACAACGTGCCGCGCTGGAGGTCCCAATGAAGGGGGTTTCTTAATATCTAATGTTCCTTCTCCTGTCCCACATTTCCCTGCTCCCATAATCTTTTCTGACTCACTTGCTGCAGATGCTGTTGGCATGCACGTCTTACTTGCTCCTCTCCCTGCTCCACGACTCAATCTGTTTCCCTTTGTCATTGCAGATACCCAAAAACATGTGGCAACACCGTCCGAGGAAGAGGAGGAGAAGGAGGAGGACACTGAAGCCACACCATCACTCGATCTGACACTCGCTTCCACCAGCTCAGAGACGTTTAGAGGAAGGATCTGCATGTGGTGAGACACAGGAACAAATGCTCAGGAGCCGGGGTGGGGGGGGTGAATGGATACTGCAGGTGCCGGCTCACTGGAGGGCGCGGTCGCTTACTAGTTCTGCTGCAGAGGTATCAGATGAGGACTTTATGGGCCAGGCTACAGAAGACGGCTGATGGGCGTACACCACCAAATGCTTGGGGCACTAGAAAGCCTGCGCATAATGAGAAAGGGCATGGAGGAGTCCAGCTCCAACTTGGCACAGGGCTTTGCGCAGAGCTTGGAGCCCATCCTTTTCCTCATGGAACGGGTGGTCACCTCCATCAGCACACCTGTAGAACCTACCATGATGCAGTGTCTGATGGCTGATGTTGCTGCGTCCATTGCAACACAAACCGACATCATCAAAGGTCTGCAAGCTACGGTTGCTGCTCAGACTGCTTCAGTGCAAGCTCAGACTGCTGCTATCATGGCTCTGGGGACCACTGTAGAACAGGACTTCTAGGGTGTCACAGCAATCCGTTGTCCAGCTGATCACCAGGATTGCTGAGGCGCTACCCCGGGAGAGTGGCAGTGGCGCCGTGGTAGTGGGACCTGCTGTCCTTTCTCAGACTGACAGCATTTCTGCTGCCACCCCTGCCATTCTGCCAGTGCCCTTGTTGTTGCCTCTCGGCTAGCCAGGCCAGATTGCTGCAGCTCGTACTGAGATGGTGCAGTCTGTAGCCGGGCCCTCCCGGCCCAGAGCTGCTCGAGGTTGTCCTCTAAGGCCATCTGCATGTTCCTCCATTGAAGGCCAGCAGCCTCCCACCACCCATGTTCCAGCCACTGAGGAAGCACCTCGTAGGAGCACTAAGATAGGTAAAGGCACATGAACAACAGGCACTAAGGGAATGCACAAGGGTGAATAGTTCTGTTTCTGTTTCCATAATTTCATTTATTCATTGATAAATGTGACTTTGAATTTACATTTGGTGGCGGTTTTTAATTGTGCAATGAGCTGAGGGGGAAACCAATGTGCAATCAGATGGAGGGCGATTTGATTGTTTTGTGGGAGCGGAAAGATGGGGAGTGTAGGACTGTTGGTGAGTTGGGGGATGTAGTTGATATTATTGATAGCAGGCGCGGATCAGGCGAGCATGCAGAGCCCTTACAGACAAGGCGTGTGGTCCTTGTTGCACCCTTGTGTCTTCCTCCATTTCCTCGTTCGGCTCCTCACCCTCCTCCTCCTCCTCAGCTTCTTCCTCCACCTCCTCCTCAGCCTCTTCCTCCTCCACCACCTCTTGCTCAGGGTTTTCTTCAATCATTGGTGGCAAAGGCTGGTCCCTCATGATGACGAGGTTGTGCAGCATGCAGCATACCACCAAGAATCTGCCCACCGGCTCAGCGGAGTACTGCAGGGCTCCTTCAGACCGGTCGAGACAGTGGAAGTGTTGTTTGAGGGGGACTATGGTGTGCTCCACGACATTGCATGTGGCAGCATGGCGCTCATTTTAGGCCTGCTGTGCACATGTGCATGGGTTCCTGACCAGAGTCATGAGCCATGGCGTGAGGGGATAGCCCTTGTCGCCCAGTAGCCAGACTTTGACTTGCAAGGCGGGTGAAAGATAGCTGGCACGTTGGACTGCCACATGATGAAGGTATCGTGACTGCTCCCAGAGTAGCAAGTATTGATCTCCATGAGTCGATGTGTGTGGTCTCTCACCAGCTGCACGGTGAGGGAGTGGAAGCCCTTTCAGTTGACGAAGATGGCTGAGTTGATATGCGGGGCTCGCAGGGCAATGTGCATGCAGTCAATGACACCCTGCACCATGGGGAAGCCAGCAATGCGAGTGAACCCCCGAACTCGCTCATTCTGCTTGTCTGTCAAGAGGGAAGGTGATGAACCTGATCCTCATCTGGTACAGTGCGTCTGCGACCTCCCTTATACAGCAGTGTACTGCATACTGCGAGATGTTGCATATGTTGCCAGCAGAGGCCTGAAATGAAACTGAGCCATAGAAACTCAGTGTCACAGTGACCTTCACAGCCACAGGCATTGCTGTCCTTGCCCTGATCTGAGGCTGCAGTTGTAGTTGCACCAGTTGACAGATCTGGGTCGCGGCTTCCTTGGTGAACCTCAGGCGTCGGATGCAATCCTCCTCGGTCATGTTGAAGTAAGAGAGTTGGTCCTGGAAGGCCCTAATTGGATAGGGCTTCCTGCTCAGTGCCTTGCGCCTCCTTGTCCTCCCTCTTCTTGCAACTTGACCTGCTGCACGTGGCCTCTCTGCATGCTCCCAGTTGTGCTCAATGCCCAGCAGCAGCCCTAGGAAACCGCCTATGGTTGTCAGGAATGTTGTTCAACCATGGTTGTAACTTTCTGAACCGTAAGGCAGTACCTACCAAAACACTCTCAAATGTACTCTAGGAACTCTCAGTAAGAATAGGGAGCTTCAAAAAACACTTCCTATTCCACCAGCAGCTAGAAGCAATAATCCAGCAACTAACCTGCATGGTCCCTTTAAATAATGCTGGTGGGGATTCCTCCAGGCACTCTAAGACACGTTCAGGTGGTCCGGGTTAAGACTGTGCGTTGAGTTGAGCGTTAAGTATCAAAATGGTGTCTATCACTTTAAGTCAGCGTTGCACACTGATTGCACGCATTTTCTCCCTACTTTACATGCTTCCAGCGTTCGGTATTTGCGCATGCGCTAACTCCTATACAAAGATGGCGTTCGACTCATATCACGCTGCAAACGTGCGTGCGCAGCTAAGACGTCATCTTGGATGTTGGACAGGCCATGTAGCGCCGAAACAACCGGCGCTACACAGCCCAATTTAGCGCCACACACACACACCCCAAAGCATTCCCATCCAAGCTACTCTCTGATTCAGAATGCCTCCTCCCCAAAAACTGTATAGAAGCTGATGCATTTCTGTTCCACACTAGACTAAATGGCAACTGACAAACCCTTACAGCGGATGTAGGTGAAGATGTTAGCATGCCCCACACCAAAGAGAACTGAAGTAGCCCCTCTCTCACACACATCTACATTTCATGGAAAATAAGATCTAGCCCTGCCTTGTTAAACAGGCAAGAAGTGTGGACTCATATCAGTTTTTTTAAAGTGTCACCTAGGAGGAAAGTTAAGTCCCTGATGCAGTGGAGCTTTTCTGATTATCATTGATCAACAGCTGGCTATTACTGAGAAAAATACTAATCCAGCAACTTCTGGCAATGTCATTGTCAAAGCATTTTACTAAGAAAAACAAGGCAGTCTCAATAATCCAACAAATCCCTAATGCTGATGGCATACATCTTACAAATTAGTATTTGCAGTGCAGAGCTTCACACGATCGGAGCACATATTGGGAATTTGGTGTGGAGGTCACTACATGCTGCACAAATGCTAACTCGTCAGATTCACAAAGCTCAAAAAACAAAACCAGTTTAAATTGTGATTTCTGCTGGAACTACTTATTTTGATAAACATGATCAGTTGTCAGGGAAAATGAATAAAAGTTTAAGAAGATGACATTTGTAAAATGGAGGTACGTTTAAGCATGCCTTATGTTTTCAGATCGGTACAGAATTGATTAGAGGTGTGTCTGGTGGGGAAAGGAAAAGAACACACATTGGCATGGAGCTCATCACAGATCCTCCTGTCCTGTTTCTGGATGAGCCCACAACAGGCCTGGATTCTAACACTGCAAAATCTGTTCTGACACTATTGAAAAGGTATGAGTTTTATTATCAGGACACTATAGTACGCTCATTCCACCAATGAATGAAAGGCTTTTAAAGCACACAGAAATGATTGTCCTAAAATTGCAAGGCTCTGCTTCTGATACAGAGTTTAACTTGACAGGATTACAAATTGGAGGATTCAGAGTACTGGCCGCAAGTTGGGAGCGCTGCAAACTGAGCATGCTAACACCTGCTCCAATTATCTGACCAGCGTTCCTGTCAATTGAGACTCCACCCTGGGCTTAACACAATTTACTGGAGCTGATAATGTGATCTTTGCTGTGGAGTGGTGAAACTGCTACCCTCCAGGCACCAGCTACATCGGCAAATGACTGAGCTTACCTCGCCCTATGGTCTCCACCAATATCTACAAGTTCTACCATCATGGCGAAAAACTGCAAGCCCTGTGTCAAGGTCCCATGCAGACCATCCCACAATAATTTACATTTATAAAATGCTTTTAATGTAATGAACGTCCCAAGGCACTTCACAAGTAGGCGTAAGGAAAATGGACAACAAGCCAGGAAGGGAGAGGGTAGGAGAGGTGACCAAAGATTCAGAGATGGGTTTTGAGGAAGTTTTTAAAGGAGTAAATGGAGGTGGAGAGACAAGCCATTTAGGGATGGAATTATAGAGTGTGGGACTCAGGCAGCTAAATGCTCTGCCGTGAAGGATGGGGGGAATGCACAAAAGACCAAAGGATTGGACTGTTCAGGGGAGACACAGGGCTGGAGGAGATTGCAGAGATAGGGTGGAGTGAGGCCACAGAAGGATTTAATGATGAGGTCAAGATTTTGAATTTAAAATATTGAGGGACAAGGAGCCTATGTAGGTCAGTGAAGGCAAAGGTGATGGACAAGCAGGACTTAGCGTGGCACAGGATACATGCGGCAGAGTTTTGGAAAATTTGGTGATAATGGAGGGTGGAGGAATGGAGGCCACATGGAGAGCATTGGAGTAATCAAACCTACAGCAAGTGTGAATGTTTCAGTGGCAGAGGAGAATTTACAGCATGGTGAATGGGCCCTCTGCCTCTGAGAGCTGATGCTTCTCATGAAACCCTATGCAAACACAGCAGGAAAAGTATCACGGGAACCTGCAAGACACTTCTTAGCAAAAATTTCAGTAAAAAGAACTTGCAGTTACCTTTCGCAACTTTAGGATGTCCCAAAGCATTTGGGTGGGGTGTAGTGTCTTTGTGAACTTGGTCTGGAGGGGTTAGAGTGCCTTTGTGAATTGGAGCAGTGGGGAGATTGGATGTGAGGGAGGGACTGTTCAGGTAAATTTTGGTAAATGATGCTCTGTTTAGTCTGTTGACAATCTAAATGTCACTTTTCTTTTCCTATTTTTAATTAAAAATTCATTAACTGTTAAGTAAAAAGTGCTTAAAATTAACCAGAATGCATAATTTTTAATGCAGATATTCATATTTTTTCCAGTGAAGCATTCCCCTGGACTCTTAAAAATGTACTACCAATTTTGTGCCATCAACATTTCACGCTCAGTCTGCACCAGAAGTGTGCTGCATGCCATATAGGTTGGCGCCCTGTAGTCGTCCAGGGTGTCTGCATGAAACTGGTGTTAGGCTCATTGTGCATGCTGCTGTCAGTTTTCTCAAGTGCACAACAGCCAAAGCAGCTGTTGTTAAAGGGACCACTGGAGGCTGCCACCCAAAAGTTAAGTTTACAGTTTTTTACTTACCTGATTGTGGAGCCAGGAGAAGCAGGAGTGCTCCTCCTGGCTGCACATTAAAACCGCAGGCCGCTGCCGACCACCGCTTTCCACCATCCCGATTGCAGCACCCCCCCCCCCACCGCCTTATCCGGCATCTTAGCTGGCTGAATTCACTTCCCCCACCCATCTGTGCGAACTGCCTCTGGGGCTGCAACTGGTGCCCGCAACTCGCCGGTACTGTCCTAATGAAGCCAGCGGACCAATTTGCTGTGGTCCTGCCGCCGACCTTGTTAGGCACCCCAATTCGGGTGTGTTCCAATTTCTAGGCAGTTATTTATACTGATAGTTTATGGCAAAAGCCCGTGTACCTATTGGTTTTCACGTGTCAGGGCCATTCTTGAGTTGTCAGATTTTTTGGGTTGTGTCAGCTTTTTTGAAGCCGTTGGTCAGCTTTTATTAGTTTTCTATGTTGCCCTGTATGCATTATAGTCAATGCTTTCGGATCATCCACTCAGTTGTAATGGACCCAAGCCTCCAGAAAGCAAAGAGTAAAGTTACAGGAGCCAATTTTCCTCTGCTGTACTCCCAAAGAATCCTTATTCCCCAGATACAAACAGAAGAAAAAGGGTCAGAGATTGATGATGACAGACCTCCATCTCTGTAGCACTGCTTGAGGATTTCTTGGAATCCCCCGAATCAGTGAAGAGCGCTGCCACCTACAGCAGATGCATGTATGCATATGTGGTGGGCGGAACACAGTGATGCCTCTCAGTTCATTTTCCTGTCTCACTGCTAGGTGGGCAGCCATTAGGAAGGATGACCAGAAGAACTTTGCCTTACGCCTTGCACCCAGCCCCATTCAGATTGGAGGATCTGAGAGGAGCAGGCAGCGAGGCCTTGAAGGCTGAAACAGGTAAGTGCCACCACTTTTCCATGGCCACAGGAAGCTTGTAAGGGATGTCTTTGGACAGCAGCCAGAAGGCACCATGGCTAGCAGCCATTAGTGCTGCTGCAGGGCTCTCAGTCAGTTACCACCTCCATTTCAAAAGAAGGGCCTAGGGTAATGATCTGAACCCACAAAAACAGGCAAGTTCAGGTCACTTCAGCTGCACTCTGCCTGATGTGCACCCAGGTGGGGGAAAGGAAGAAAAATCAGTTCCGTGCATTCCTCACCATTTGAAGAAAAGAATGGGCAAAAAACTAACTTCCATTTAATGCCGTGTCTATTGTTTTCCCTGGTTATTCTAATGTTGATTCAGAGGACTAAATTTTCCCAGTACATGCTGGTGGTGAGGTACCTTGCCCACCAGCAGCACATATGCCTGCTATTTTCCAATATGTGCTGGTGGCAGGTGAAGTTTCTTGTCACTGGCAAGTATTCAGAAAGTTTAGGCCAGAAAGCCATTGCTTTACCTGTAAATGGATTCTGTAATTAAAATTTGCCCCGTGCTCTGCCAGGAATTTCCTGTGGGGCTCTCTTGCTTGGTTGCCTTAACTTTGGTAGAAGATTGGCGAAGACCCCGGATAGATGTGTAAATGGGTTTCTGCTAATCTTCCTCTGAAGTTACAGCTGTCGTTCAGAAAACCTCGTGGAAATCCCCAGCGAGGATCTGAAACATATTCTCAATACATTTTATGAATTCTTATATTTGTCATCCTAGACTTTCAAGATGCGGTAGAACGATTATATTCTCTATCCACCAGCCTCGATACTTTATATTTAAGCTTTTTGACAGCCTGACACTCCTGGCGAATGGAAGAATGTTGTATCATGGCCCAGCTAAAACTGCATTACAATACTTTTCATCTATTGGTAAGAAACAATGTAGTAGAGGCTGAAATTCCACTTCTGAGTGCTGGCAGCACAGGCACGTCAGGTGCAGAAAATTGGGGGCAGTGTCCTTGTACCTTCTTTGTGCTAACTGTGGGCTTTCCATGAGGGCAGAAGAAGCTTGTATTTGAAAGATTTGCATTTATATAGAATTTCACTGTTGTTTTTGCAGCAGCCAATAGTACACAGTAGGGTCCCACTAACGGTGATGAGATGAACGACTAGGTAATCTGTTTTTGCAGTATTGGGTAAGGGATAAATGTTGACCACATGGGACCATGATATAGTCCTGATAACAGAGACCCGACTCAAAGAAGGGGAGGATTGGGTACTTAATATTCCTGGCTACAAGGTATTCAGAAAAGGTAGGGAAGGAAAGAAAGGAGGGGGGTGGCGGTATTGATCAAAGAAACTATTATAGCACTGGAAAGGGATGATGCAGTTGAGGGATCAAAGACAGAATCTATTTGGTTAGAATTAAGGAACAATAGAGAAGCTATTGTGCTACTGGGTGTATACTACAGGCCACCAAATAGTGAACATAGGAACATAGGAAGGAGATAAAGGATAATATTAGGGTTATGGGAAAGAGAGGAGCAAATTTGCAGGCAAATTGCAGAAAGATGCAAGAGCTATAGAGTAATGATAACGGGGGACTTCAATTATCCCAATATAAACTGGGATAGTAACAGTGTAAAGGGCAAAGAGGGGGAGGATTCCTGAAGTGTGTACAAGAGAACTTTCTTGATTAGTGTGTTTCAAACCCAATGAGGAAGGAAGCAGTGCTGGATCTGGTTCTGGGGAAAGTAGTGGGGCAAGCGGAGCATGTTTCAGTGAGGGAGCAGTTGGGGAACAGTGGCCATAATAGCGATAGGTTTAGAATAATTATGGAAAAAGACAAGGAACAATCAAACATAAAAATACTTAACTGGAGGAGGGCTAATTTCATTGAGTTAAAAAGGGATCTTGCCCTGATGAATTGGAATCAAAATTGGTGGGCAAAACAGCAATTGAACAATGGAAGGCCTTCAAGGAGGAGTTGGTTCGGGTACAGAGTAGACACATTCCTACGAGGGGGAAAGGACGAGCATCCAAAGCTAGAGCTCCCTGGGTGACTAAAGATATAGGGCGCTAAATTGGGCCGTGTAGCACCCGTTGTTTCGGCGCTTCACGGCCCCTCCAACATCCAAGATGGCGTCTTGGATGCGCACGCACGTTTCGTGCGTGACGTGCACCAGACGCCATCTTGGTATAGGAGTTAGCGCATGCGCTAATCCCGAACGCTGGAAGCATGTAGAGTAGGGAGAAAATGGCTTCAATCAGTTTAAAGTGATACACACAATTTTGGACCTTAACGCTCAACTCAACGCACAATCTAAACCGACCATCTAAACGTTTCTTACAGTGCCTGAAGGACCCCCCACCAGCTCTATTTAAAGGGCCATGCAGGTGTTGCAAGTTAGTTGCTGGATTATTGCTTCTGGCTGCTGGAGGAGTAGCAAGTGTTTTTTAAAGCTCCCTATTCTTATTGAGAGTTCCTACACTACTTTTGAGAGTGCTTTCGCAGGTATTGCCTTATGGGTCGGAAAGTTACAACCATGGTGGAACAACATTCCTGCCAACCATGGGCGGTCTGCTAGGGCTCCCGTTGGGCATTGAGCATGACTGGGAGCATGCAGAGAGGCCGCGCCCAGCAGGTCAAGCTGCGAGGAGACGGAGGACGAGAGGGGCAAGGCACTGAGCAGGAGACCCTACCCAATGAGGGCCTTCAGGGATCAATTCTCTTACCTCAACATGACCGAGGGGAATTGCATCCAACGCCTGAGGTTCACCAAGGAAGCCGTCACTGAGATCTGTCAACTGGTGCAGCCATAACTGCAGCCTTAGAGCAGGGCGAGGACAGCATTGCCTGTAGCTGTGAAGGTCACCATGGCACTGAATTTCTATGGCTCAGGAGCATTTGCTGGCAACGTGCAACATCTCGCAGTATGCAGTGCACTGCTGCATAAGGGAGGTCACAGACACACTGTACCACATGAGGAACAGGTTCATCACCTTCCCTCTCGACAGAGACAATCAGAACAAGCGAGCATGGGGGTTCGCACGCATTGCTGGCTTCCCCATGGTGCAGGGTGCCATAGACTGCACACATATTGCCCTTTGTGCCCCGCACATCAACTCGGCTTTCTTCATCAACGTGCAGCTGGTGTGCGACCAAACGCATTGCATCTTGGAGGTCGATGCCCCCTACCCTGGGAGCAGTCACAACGCCTTTGTCATGCAGCAGTCCAACATGACAGCTATCTTTCATCTGACTTGGCAAGTCAAAGGCTGGCTTCTGGGCGACAAGGGCTTTCCCCTCACGACGTGGCTCATGACACCGGTAAGGAATCCATGCACATGTGCACAGCAGGCCTATAATGAGAGCCATGCTGCCACACGCAACATCGTGGAGCACACCATAGGCCTCCTCAAACAATGCTTCCGCCTAGACCAGTCTGGACGAGCCTTGCAGTATTACCCTGAGCGGGTGGGCAGATTTGTGGTTGTCTGCTGCATGCTGCACAACCTCGCCATCATGAGGGACCAGCCTTTGCCACCAATGACTGCAGAAGATCCTGAGCCAGAGCCAGAGGTGGAGGAGGAGGCTGAGGAGGAAGAGGTGGAAGAGCAGGAGGAGGAAGAGGCTGAGGTGGAGCCGGAAGAGGAGGTGGAAGAAGACGCAAGGTTGCAGCAGGAACCACACGCCTTATCTGCAAGGGCTGTGCGTGCTCGCCTGATCCATGCCCACTATCAATAATTGGAACTACCTCCCCCAACTCACCAACAGTCCTACATTCCCCACCTTTCCCCTCCCACAAGACAATCAAATCGCCCTCCATCAGATTACACATTGGTGTCCCTCTCAGCTCATTGCATGAATAAAAACCACCACCAAATGCCAAATCAAACTCTCATTTATGGATTAGTAAATGAAAATATGCAAACATAACAGAACTATTCACCCTTGAGCATTCCCTTAGTGTCTGTTGTCCGTGTGCCTTTACCGATCCTAGTGCTCCTACGAGGTGCTTCCCCAGTGACTGGAGCATGACTGGTGGAAGGCTGCTGGCTTTCAATGGAGGAATGTCCAGATGGCCTTGGAAGACGACCTCGAGCAGCTCTGGGCCTGGAGGGCTCGGCTTCAGACTGCACCATCTCAGCATGGGCTGCAGCAGTCTGGCCTGGCTGGCCGACAGGCAACAACAGGGGTACTGGTGGAGTGGCTGGGGTGGGAGCAGGAATGCTGTCGTCCTGAGAGAGGTCAGCAGGTCCGACTGCCAGGTCGCCACTGCCACTCTCCCGGGGCGGCGCCTCAGCACAACTGGTGATCGGCTGGAGAACGGATTGCTGGAGTGCTGTGATGCCGTGGAAGCCCAGTTCCACAGTGATCCCCAGACCCAGATAGCAGCAGTCTGAGCTTCCAATGCAGCAGTCTGAGCTGCAAATGCAGCAGAAAGACCTTGGATGGCAGATGTTTGTGCTGCAATGGTGCCGTGACATCAGTCATCAGACGCTGCATCATGGTGGGTTCCACAGGTGCGCTGATGGAGGTGACCACCCGTTCCATGTTGGAAAGGATGGGCTCCAAGCTCTGCGCAAAGTCCTGCGCCAAGTTGGAGCTGGACTCTTCCATGCCCCTTCTCATTGTGTGCAGGCTTTCTGGCAGGCTTTCCAGTGCCCCAAGCATTTGTTGGTGTATGCCCATCAGCCTTCTTCTGTAGCCTGGCCCATCAAAGTTCTCATCTGACTCCGCTGCAGCAGAACTAGTGAGCGACCTCGCCCTCCGGCGAGTTGGCTCCTGTGGTATCCGTTCCTCTGCCCCGGCTCCTGCGCACTTGTGCTCGGTGTCTCACCATGTGCAGATCCCTCCTGTAACCTAACCTCTAAAGGACGCGCAGTGTCAGTCTCTGAGCTGGTGGAAGCAAGTGTCAGATTGAGTGATGGTGTGGCTTCAGTGTCCTTTTCCTCCTCCTCCTCCTCCTCCTCCTCCTCCTCGGGTGCCGCCAAGTGTTCTTGGGTATCTGCAATGACAAAAGGAAACAGGTTGAGTTGTGGAGTGGGGAGAGGAGCAAGTAAGAGGTGCGTGCAGGCAGCGTGTGCAGCACGTGAGTCAGAAAAGATTATGGGAGGAGGGAGATGTGGAAAAGGGGAAGGATCATTAGATATGCAGAGACCCCCCTTGACCGGGATCTCCAGCGTGGCATGTTGTAACGGCTGCAGCGACGGCCCATCCAATAATCCGCAGCACCGTCTCCTCTAGGGGGGTGAGGACGTGTAGACGTGCCCGTCCAGCCTCAGGTCCCTCCTGATGGCAGATGTTATACGCCACCTTCTCCTGCAAGACAGAGGACAGTGTGTCAGTGAGTGTCTTGCAAGGTGTGTGGGTGATGTGCCTGTCATGGTTGAATAGCTGCCAGTTTGTGTGACTTGAGTGGTGGTTATGTGGCCTGCAAGTGTGGTATTATGTGCGGGTGAGATGCAGTATTGTGTATGGATGGCAGTGTTTGTTGGTGGGTGGGTGGGTGACGGGAAGTGTTGTGCATGGACTATTGGGGCAGTTGGTAGGATGTGCCCACTTGACACTTGCATTCACTCACCTTGACCACTCGTGTCAAATCATTAAATTTCTTGTGGCACTGCATCCACGTGTGTGGTGCAATGCTCCTCGCTATGGCCTGCCAATGCCTACGCAGCTGTAGTCTAGACGGTCTCTGGCCACCCTGCGGGTACATGGCTGCCCTCCTCTGGTCCATACCTTCCACCAGGGCCTCCAGAGCATCGTCGGTGAATCTTGGTGCCCGCTCTCTTGCTGGTGCAGCTACTCGTGATGCCATCCTCCCTTCTCCTCCTTGACTATGTATCTGCCATTGGAAATGTGCCTGCACCTTTAAATAGTGCAGGCAGCTGATGATGTGCGCTGTCCACGCCCCATTTCCAACTTCCTCATTCTCCGTGCAGCCTCTCAGCAGCGAGGGCTGCGCTTGCTGCACGGAGATTTCAGGCTAAGTAGCAGGTAGCATGAAGTTCACATGCTGCCTGCGTAAGTTCCGTTGGGCACGGGGTGGTAGCGCATACCGTCACCCAGAATGGACCCTTATTCAATTTTTCCCCATAGAGATTAAAATGAAACAGAAAAAGGAGACTTATGACTAATGTAAGGTTCATAATACAGTAGAGAACCAGGCTGAATACAGAAAGTACAGAGGAGATCTAAAAAAGAAAATAAGAGGGGCAAATAATTAGTATGAGAATAGATTAGCGACTAACATAAAAGGGAATCTAAAAGTTTTTTATAAACATATAAGCAGTAAAAGGGTAGTCAAAGGAAGGGTGGGACCGATTAGGAACAAAAAAGGAGATCTTCTTGCGGAGTCAGAGGATATGGCTGAGGTACTAAATGAATACTTCGCATTGGTCTTCACTAGAGAAGATGATGCTGCCAATATAACAGTAAAGGAGGAGGTAGATATTGGACAGAATAAAAATAGATGAAGAGGTACTTAAAAAGTTGGCAGTACTCAAAGTAGAAAAGTCACCCGGTCCAGGTTTGATGCATTCTAGATTACTGAGGGAAGTAAGGGTAGAAATTGCGGAGGCTCTGGCCACAATCTTCCAATCCTCCTTAGAAATGGGTGCGACATCAGAGACTGGATGATTGCAAATGTTACACCCCTGATCAAAAAAGGGGAGAGGGATAAACCCAGCAATTACAGGCCAGTCAGTCTAACATTGGTGATGGGGAAACTTTTAGAGACAATAATCTGGGTCAAAATTAATTGGCACTTGGAAAAGTATGGGCTATTAAATGAAAGTCAGTACAGATTTGTTAAAGGAAAATCATGTTTGACGAACTTGATTGAGTTCTTTGAGGAGCAAATATGTAAGGAGATTACAGACAGCTGCAAGAAAAATAGGGTGGTAATAGTAGGGGACTTTAACTTTCCCAACATTGACTGGGACAGCCATAGCATTAGGGGCTTGGATGGAGAGAAATTTGTTGAGTGTATTCAGGAGGAATTTCTCATTCAGTATGTGGATGGCCCGACTAGAGAGGGGGCAAAACTTGACCTCCTCTTGGGAAATAAGGAAGGGCAGGTGACAGAAGTGTTAGTGAGGGATCACTTTGGGACCAGTGATCATAATTCCATTAGTTTTAAGATAGCTATGGAGAAGGATAGGTCTGGCCCAAAAGTTAAAATTCTAAATTGGGGAAAGGCCAATTTTGATGGTATTAGACAGGAACTTTCAGAAGTTGATTGGGAGAGTCTGTTGGCAGGCAAAGGGACGTCTGGTAAGTGGGAGGCTTTCAAAAGTGTGTTAACCAGGGTTCAGGGTAAGCACATTCCTTATAAAGTGAAGGGCAAGGCTGGTAGAAGTAGGGAACCTTGGATGACTCGGGAGATTGAGGCACTAGTCAAAAATAAGAAGGAGGCATATGACATGCATAGGCAGCTGGGATCAAGTGGATCCCTTGAAGAGTATAGAGATTGCCGGAGTAGAGTTAAGAGAGAAATCAGGAGGGCAAAAAGGGGATATGAGATTGCTTTGGCAGATCAGGCAAAGGTGAATCCAAAGAGCTTCTACAAATACATAAAGGGCAAAAGGGTAACTAGGGAGAGAGTAGGGCCTCTTAAGGATCAACAAGGTCATCTATGTGCGGAACCACAAGAGATGGGTGAGATCCTGAATGAATATTTCACATCGGTATTTACGGTTGAGAAAGGCATGGATGTTAGGGAACTTGGGGAAATAAATAGTGATGTCTTGAGGAGTGTACATATTACAGAGAGGGAGGTGCTGGAAGTCTTAACGCGCATCAAGGTAGATAAATCTCCGGGACCTGATGAAATGTATCCCAGGACGTTATGGGAGGTTAGGGAGGAAATTGCGGGTCCCCTAGCAGAGATATTTGAATCATCCACCGCTACAGGTGAGGTGCCTGAAGATTGGAGGGTAGCAAATGTTGTGCCTTTGTTTAAGAAGGGCGGCAGGGAAAAGCCTGGGAACTACAGACCAGTGAGCCTGACATCTGTAGTGGGTAAGTTGTTAGAGGGTATTCTGAGGGACAGGATCTACAGGCATTTGGAGAGGCAGGGACTAATTAGGAACAGTCAGCATGGTTTTGTGAGAGGAAAATCATGTCTCACGAATTTGATTGAGTTTTTTGAAGGGGTAACCAAGAAGATAGATGAGGGCTGTGCAGTAGACGTGGTCTACATGGACTTCAGCAAAGCATTTGACAAGGTACCGCATGGTAGGTTGTTACATAAGGTTAA
The DNA here is from genome assembly GCF_035084215.1 of Heptranchias perlo. Classification (NCBI taxonomy): domain Eukaryota; kingdom Metazoa; phylum Chordata; class Chondrichthyes; order Hexanchiformes; family Hexanchidae; genus Heptranchias; species Heptranchias perlo. The sequence goes on along the minus strand of NC_090345.1, from coordinate 49,275,656 downwards.
ATCTCATGGGATCCAAGGTGAGGTAGCCAATTGGATACAAAATTGGCTTGACGACAGAAGACAGAGGGTGGTTGTCGAGGGTTGTTTTTCAAACTGGATGCCTGTGTCCAGCGGTGTGCCTCAGGGATCGGTGCTGGGTCCGCTGTTATTTGTTATTTATATTAATGATTTGGATGAGAATTTAGGAGGCATGGTTAGTAAGTTTGCAGATGACACCAAGATTGGTAGCATTGTGGACAGTGAAGAAGGTTATCTAGGATTGCAACGGGATCTTGATAAATTGGGCCAGTGGGCCGATGAATGGCAGATGGAGTTTAATTTAGATAAATGTGAGGTGATGCATTTTGGTAGATCGAATCGGGCCAGGACCTACTCCGTTAATGGTAGGGCGTTGGGGAGAGTTATCGAACAAAGAGATCTAGGAGTACAGATTCATAGCTCCTTGAAAGTGGAGTCACAGGTGGATAGGGTGGTGAAGAAGGCATTCAGCATGCTTGGTTTCATTGGTCAGAACATTGAATGCAGGAGTTGGGATGTCTTGTTGAAGTTGTACAGGGCATTGGTGAGGCCACACTTGGAGTACTGTGTACAGTTCTGGTCACCCTATTATAGAAAGGATATTATTAAACTAGAAAGAGTGCAGAAAAGATTTACTAGGATGCTACCGGGACTTGATGGTTTGACTTACAGGGAGAGGTTAGACAGACTGGGACTTTATTCCCTGGAGAGTAGGAGGTTAAGGGGTGATCTTATAGAAGTCTATAAAATAATGAGGGGCATAGATAAGGTCGATAGTCAAAATCTTTTCCCAAAGGTAGGGGAGTCTATAACGAGGGGGCACAGATTTAAGGTGAGAGGGGAGAGATACAAAAGGATCCAGAGGGGCAATTTTTTCACTCAAAGGGTGGTGAGTGTCTGGAACGAGCTGCCAGAGGCAGTAGTAGAGGCGGGTACAATTTTGTCTTTTAAAAAGCATTTGGACAGTTACATGGGAAGATGGGTATCGAGGGATATGGGCCAAGTGCAGGCAATTGGGACTAGCTTAGTGGTATAAACTGGGCGACATGGACATGTTGGGCCGAAGGGCCTGTTTCCATGTTGTAACTTCTATGATTCTATGATTCTAAGTAACGGAGAGGGTTGATGAGGTTAGTGCGGTTGATGTTGTGTATATGGAGTTTCAAAAGGCATGTGATAAAGTACCACATAATAGACTTGTATGCAAAATTAAAGCCCATGGGATTAAAGGGATAGTGTAGCATGCATACAAAATTGGCTAAGGTACAAAAAGCAGAGAGTAGTGATGAACGATTGTTTTTCAGACTGGAGGGAAGTATACAGTGGGGTTCTGCACGGGTCAGGATTAGGCCCGCTGCTCTTTTTGATATATATTAATGACCTGGATTTGGGTATACAGAGTATAATTTTAAAGATTGCAGATGACATGAAACTCAGGAATGTAGTAAACAATGTGAAGGATAGTAACGGACTTCGGGAGGACGCAGACAGACTGGTGAAATGGGCAGACACATGGCAGATGAAATTTAATGCAGAGAAGTGTGAAGTGATACATTTTGGTAGGAAGAATGAAGAGAAGCAATATAAACTAAATAGTACAATTTTAAAGTGTGTACAGGAACAGAGAGACCTGGGAGTGTAGGTACACAAATCTTTGAAGGTGGCAGGACAAGTTGAGAAGGCTGTTAAAAAAGCTTATGGGATCCTGGGCTTTATTAATAGAGGCATAGAGTACAAAAGCAAGGAAGTTATGCTAAACCTTTATCAAACAGTTGTTAGGTCCCAGCTGGAGTATATGTTCAATTCTGGGCAACACACTTTAGGAAGGATTTCAAGGCCTTAGAGGGTGCAGAAGAGATTTACTAGAATGGTCCCAGGGATTAGGGACTTCAGTTATGTGGAGAAACTGGAGTTATTCTCCTTAAAACAGAGAAGGTTAAGAGGCAATTTGATCGAAGTGTTCAAAATCATGAAGGGTTTTTATAGAGTAAATAAGGAGAAACTGTTGCTTGTGGCAGAGGGGTCGGTAATCAGAGGACACAGATTTAAGGTGATTGGCAAAAGAGCCAGAGGTGACATGAGGAAACATAACATTTTTTTTTACACAGAGAGTTGTTATGATCTAGAATGCATTGCCTGAAAGAGTGGTGGAAACAGATTCAATAGTAACTTGAAGGGATAAATGTTACAGGGCTACGGGGAAAGAGCAGGGGAGTGGGACTAATTGGATAGCTCTTTCAAAGAGCCAGCAGAGGCACTATGGGCAGAATGGCCTCCGTCTGTGCTATAACATACTATGATACTATGACTTGATTATGGAGGTAGATGCCAGGTATCCTGGCAGCATTCATGAGTCCTGAATGCTCCGCCAGTCAACAATACTACCCTTGTTTCAGGAAGGGACAGCCCTCAATGGATGAAGACCAGACATACCCATTGAAGCCATAGCTACCAAACCTGCCCGTGACCTGAGAACAGCAGCAGAAAGTGCAATGAGACCCATTCTGCTACTAGAACCCATACAGAGCACAACAGGGCTGCTTAAACAAAGGAACATGCTATAGACAGAGCTAAGCGATTCCACAACCAACGGATCAGATCAAAGCTCTGCAGTCCTGCCACATCCAGTCGTGAATGGTGGTGGACAGTTAAACAACTAACGGGAGGAGGAGGCTCTGTAAACATCCCCATCCTCAATGATGGCGGAGTCCAGCACGTGAATGCAAAAGACAAGGCTGAAGCGTTTGCAAACATCTTCAGCCAGAAGTGCCGAGTAGATGATTCATCTCGGCCTCCTCCTGATATCTCCACCATCACAGAAGCCAGTCTTCAGTCAATTCGATTCACTCCATGTGATATCAAGAAACGGCTGAGTGCACTGGATACAGCAAAGGCTATGGGCCCCGACAACATCCCGGCTGTAGTGCTGAAGACTTGTGTTCCAGAACTAGCCACGCCTCTAGCCAAACTGTTCCAGTACAGCTACAACACTGGCATCTACCGACAATGTGGAAAATTGCCCAGGTATGTCCTGTCCACAAAAAGCAGGACAAATCCAATCCGGCCAATTACCGCCCCATCAGTCTACTCTCAATCATCAACAAAGTGATGGAAGGTGTCGTCGACAGTGCTATCAAGCGGCACTTACTCACCAATAACCTGCTCACCGATGCTCAGTTTGGGTTCCGCCAGGACCACTCGGCTCCAGACCTCATAACAGCCTTGGTCCAAACATGGACAAAAGAGCTGAATTCCAGAGGTGAGGTGAGAGTGACTGCCCTTGACATCAAGGCAACATTTGACCGAGTATGGCACCAAGGAGCCCTAGTAAAATTGAAGTCAATGGGAATCAGGGGAAAGCTCTCCAGTGGCTGGAGTCATACGTAGCACAAAGGAAGATGGTAGTGGTTGTTGGAGGCCAATCATCTCAGCCCCAGGACATTGCTGCAGGAGTTCCTCAGGGCAGTGTCCTAGGCCCAACCATCTTCAGCTGCTTCATCAATGACCTTCCCTCCATCATAAGGTCAGAAATGGGGATGTTCGCTGATGATTGCACAGTGTTCAGTTCCATTCACAACCCCTCAGATAATGAAGCAGTCTGAGCCCGCTTGCAGCAAGACCTGGACAACATCCAGGCTTGGGCTGATAAGTGGCAAGTAACATTCGCGCCAGACAAGTGCCGGGCAATGACTATCTCCAACAAGAGAGAATCTAACCACCTCCCCTTGACATTCAACGGCATTATCATCGCCAAATCCCCCACCATCAACATCCTGGGGGTCACCATTGACCAAAAACTTAACTGGACCAGCCACATAAATACTGTGGCTACAAGAGCAGGTCAGAGGCTGGGTATTCTGCTGCGAGTGACTTACCTCCTGACTCCCCAAAGCCTTTCCAACGTCTACAAGGCACAAGTCAGGAGCTGCACTCTCCTCTTGCCTGGATGAGTGCAGCTCCAACAACACTCAAGAAGCTTGACACCATCCAGGACAAAACAGCCTGCTTGATTTGCACCCCATCCACCACACTAAACATTCACTCCCTCCACCACCGGCGCACAGTGGCTGCATTGTGTACCATCAACTCACCAAGGCTTCTTCGACAGCACCTCCCAAACCCGTGACCTCTACCACCTAGAAGGACAAGGGCAGCAAGCACATGGGAACAACACCTCCTGCACGTTCTCCTCCAAGTCACACACCATCCCGACTTGGAAATATATCACCGTACCTTCATCGTCGCTGGGTCAAAATCCTGGAACTCCCTACCTCATAGCACTGTGGGAGAACCTTCACCACATGGACTGCAGCGGTTCAAAGAGGCGGCTCACCACCACCTTCTCAAGGGCAATTAGGGATGGGCAATAAATGCTGGCGTTGCCAGCGATGCTCACTTCCCATGAACGCATAAAAAAAACCCAAAGGTTTCATTGCCTGGATCGGTTCGGGGCAATGCTGCCAAAGAGCCCTGCAACGGTATCCAAAATTATCATGATCTGCTGCATGCTTTATACATTTGCAGTTCAGAGTGGCGTCACCGTGCAGCAGGTATCTGGAGGAAGGGGCCACAAGCATGCCAGGCCAAGAAACACAAGTTGAAAATTTGCCTCCATCCCATCAGCAGCAACATGCTTGTGAAATTGAACAAAAATTTATCATAAACCTCTTTATTTAAAAGGTCAAAACCCCAGGGGGATCAAGTTCCTCCTGGACTGATACACCCACCCCATATATGATAGATCCACACTATCCCTTGCCCACCGTGAACATATCCAGGCATATACTCCAGCATAAAAGGCAGAGGCCATGTAAGAAAACACCAACATCAATGTCCCTTGCAATTATGTCCAATTCAACGTACTTCTTGTCTGATCTACTTTTTCTTTCTCTGTCTTTTCCCCTTGGGGAACTTTGAACTTAATCTGCTGCTCCTTCTAAGTGCTACTCTAGTGAGGGAAATAAGTGAGGTGGTAGTCTGTTGCCTTTCACTGAGGGATTCCTGGAAGGGAGTTGCTCATTACCTAGTTTCACAGCGTCAGGTTCCCTGAAAATGCAGGCACAACTTGTGCTGCTGTGGTGCCTGCCTGGGTTTGCTCGCCTTCTGGTTCAGAATGAATCCTTTGAGCGGGATGCTTGGGGGCAGGGGCAGGACTGATTGGTCATTGAGGATGACATGTCCTTCATCTCTGCCTCCTACCATACCTCTGCAACTGAGCCCAGGATCTCCATACGACTCTTAAGAGCAGACCTCTGGGAAGGAGGCCTTCTCTGCAGATGCCCCTGGGGGTGGCATGTGCTCCAGAGGGGACTGCAGATCTGTCAAAAATTACTTTGCAGATGCAGATAATGGACTTTTCCATACTGCCATTACACTATGCAGTATCATTTGCAAAAAATATATGGATGCTGAGCCAAAGAAGGAAATATTATCAGGGGTGACCAAAATCTTGATCAAAGAGGTGGGTTATAAGGATAGCTTTAATGGAGGAGAGGGAGGTGGAAATGTGGAGGGGTTTAGCCAAGGAATTGGTGAGCATGGGGCGAAGGGAGGGGGGGATGCTCAAATGGCCAGAGTCAGAGAATAATGAGTTTGGGGGGGGGTGGGTTGTCGGGCTGGGGAAGGTTAAGAGAGGAGGAAGGGTGAGACCATGAAAGGATTTAAACATGATGATAAGAATTTTAAATTGGAAGCATTGGGGTACCAGGAGCCATTGTAGATCAAAAAGGACAGGGGTGATAGTTGAGCAGGACCAAATGCAGGATAGGATATGGGCAGCACAGATTTAGATGAGTTGAAGTTTGTGGAGGATGGGAGGTCAGCCAGGAAAGTATTGGAATTGTCAAGTCTGGAGGTGACAAAGGCATTGATGAGGCATTCAGCAGCAGATGGACTGAGGCACTGGTGGAAGCAGATGATGTCATGATGATGGAAGTAGGCAGTATTTGAGATGGAGAGGATAGAGAGCCGGAAGCTTAGCTTGGGGTCGAATGGATGCCAAGATTGTGAACAGTCTGATTCAGCCTGAGTCAATGGCTAGGGAAGGTTTTGAGGTATGGCTGGATAACCGGAGATGCGGTCTGAAATCCCATGGAGCTGGACAATGGAGGAGAGGCGTTGGAGGAGGATGATGTACTGGACCATGTGAATGGTTTCAGACAGGTCAAGAAGGACAAGGAGGGATAAATCACCATAGTCACAGTCACAGAGGATTAAATTTGTGACTGATAAGTGCTGTTTCGGTGCAGTGGCAGGGATGGAAACCTGATTGGAAAGATTCAAACGTGGAGATATGGGAAAAATGGGCAGAGATTTGGAAGGTGACAACATATTCAAGGACTTTGGATAGGAAAAGAAAATTTCAGATGGGATGGTAGTGTGCAAAGAGGAGTCAAGAATGTTTTTTTTCGAGGAGGGGGTGATGACGTCGGTTTTGAAAGGGAGGGGGACAGTAGCTGAAGACTGGGAACAATTTACAATGAAGGCATGAAGGGAGATAGGAACATAGATAAACTAGAGAAAGATGTGGTTTCAGGGCTACGGCCGGGGGAATCCACGGGGCAGGCTTGGCTTGGTGGGCAAGGGGAAGAGGCAATTGAATGGATGGTCTCAGTCTTAACGACAAAGAAGTCCATGAGCTACTCCCGGCACAGGCTCGATAGGCCGAATGGCCTCCTTCTGTGCTCTATGATTCTATGATACTCGCACTTGTTGTTGGAGGTAAGGGTGGAGGGGAAAGGGGAGAGGGGTTTAAAGAGACAGTTGGTAATGCAGAAAAGAAGCTGAAAGTTATCATTGTTCTCCAAGATGATCCTGGAGTAGTGGGCAGTTTTGGCAGATGACAGTGAAGTCCGATTGTGCTTGGTCTGGTGAGGGATGGCTAAACACATTGTACACCAGAAATGCGCAAGTCTTGGACTTTAAAGTGCAAAGATGGGGGCCATACTAGACATACTTGCTCTCGAGGCAGTACAAAGAAGGTTCACTCGGTTAATCCCGGGGATGAGGGGGCGGACATATGAGGAGAGGTTGAGTAGATTGGGACTCTACTCATTGGAGTTCAGAAGAATGAGAGGCGATCTTATTGAAACATATAAGATTGTGAAGGGTCTTGATCGGGTGGATGCAGTAAGGATGTTCCCAAAGATGGGTGAAACTAGAACTAGGGGGCATAATCTTAGAATAAGGGGCTGCTCTTTCAAAACTGAGATGAGGAGAAACTTCTTCACTCAGAGGGTGGTCGGTCTGTGGAATTTGCTGCCCCAGGAAGCTGTGGAAGCTACATCATTAGATAAATTTAAAACAGAAATAGACAGTTTCCTAGAAGTAAAGGGAATTAGGGGTTATGGGGAGCGGGCAGGAAATTGGACATGAAGCTGAGTTCGGATCGGTCAATGCCCTGTGGGTGGCGGAGAGGGCCCAGGGGCTATGTGGCCGGGTCCTGCTCCGACTTCTTGTGTTCTTTAGATTTGTGGTTGGGATCAGATCAGCCATGATCTTATTGAATGGCGGAGCAGGCTCGAGGGGCCGATTGGCCTACTCCTGCTCCAATTTCTTATGTTCTTATGTAATCAACTGAATGGGAGAGAATAAAGGCTTTACCGGGTACACAGCATCAAAGGTAGATGTGAGGGAGTGGTTGAACAGATTGAATGGCTGCAGAAGTATCGTGGTGAATGGAGGGCGAGGCAGTTGGGATTTAGAAAGTGCAGTTGTAAGTGACTTGGGGGAGTGTTTTTTTCCAGGGATGGATGCAGAAGGAAGTGTGGTTATGCACTTTGGCAGGAAAAATCAGAGAGCAAGTTATTTTCTTAATGGCGAGAGACTGGAAAGTACTGCAGTACAAAGGGATCTGGGGGTCCTAGTGCAAGAAAATCAAAAAGTTGGTATGCAGGTGCAGCAGGTGATCAAGAAAGCCAACGGAATGTTGGCTTTTATTGCTCGGGGGATAGAATATAAAAACAAGGAGGTATTGCTGCAGTTATATAAGGTATTGGTGAGACCGCACCTGGAATACTGCATACAGTTTTGGTCTCCATACTTAAGAAAAGACATACTTGCTCTCGAGGCAGTACAAAGAAGGTTCACTCGGTTAATCCCGGGGATGAGGGGGCGGACATATGAGGAGAGGTTGAGTAGATTGGGACTCTACTCATTGGAGTTCAGAAGAATGAGAGGCGATCTTATTGAAACATATAAGATTGTGAAGGGTCTTGATCGGGTGGATGCAGTAAGGATGTTCCCAAAGATGGGTGAAACTAGAACTAGGGGGCATAATCTTAGAATAAGGGGCTGCTCTTTCAAAACTGAGATGAGGAGAAACTTCTTCACTCAGAGGGTGGTAGGTCTGTGGAATTTGCTGCCCCAGGAAGCTGTGGAAGCTACATCATTAGATAAATTTAAAACAGAAATAGACAGTTTCCTAGAAGTAAAGGGAATTAGGGGTTATGGGGAGCGGGCAGGAAATTGGACATGAAGCTGAGTTCGGATCGGTCAATGCCCTGTGGGTGGCGGAGAGGGCCCAGGGGCTATGTGGCCGGGTCCTGCTCCGACTTCTTGTGTTCTTTAGATTTGTGGTTGGGATCAGATCAGCCATGATCTTATTGAATGGCGGAGCAGGCTCGAGGGGCCGATTGGCCTACTCCTGCTCCAATTTCTTATGTTCTTATGTAATCAACTGAATGGGAGAGAATAAAGGCTTTACCGGGTACACAGCATCAAAGGTAGATGTGAGGGAGTGGTTGAACAGATTGAATGGCTGCAGAAGTATCGTGGTGAATGGAGGGCTAGGCAGTTGGGATTTAGAAAGTGCAGTTGTAAGTGACTTGGGGGAGTGTTTTTTTCCAGGGATGGATGCAGAAGGAAGTGTGGTTGGAAAAAGGTAGGGGGATGCGAGTAGTGAAGATCCAAGGAAGTGGTCGGAGATGTCCTTATCTGTGATCGAGACAATATGAGTAGAGAGGCCAAGGGAGATGGCAAGGTCAAGGGGGTGTCCATGAATATGAATACATGGGAATGTTTATAAAGAGGGAGAAGTTTAGGGAGGACAAGAGGTCAGTGAATTCAGAGAGGAGATGGCAAAGGGAGCTGAGATGAATATTGAAATCACCAAGAATGAAGACTCACTTAGTGCAGAGGTGAGGCAGGAAAGCAGGGAGAATATCTCAGTGAGAAACTTGGAGTGGAGCTTGGGGAACGGTAGTCAACGATGATTTTACAGGAGAGGTGAGGGGGGTAGAACAAGTTACGGTTCTCAAAGGAGGAGAAGGTACCAGAAGAGTAGGGGGAGTGACGAAGGTGTGATTTGGTATTGATTGTCACACTGACACTGCGACAGTTTGGGTGGGGCATGTGGTAACAAGCAAGATGCGGAAGCTTCAATAAGGGGCAAGGTAACTTCAGTGGAAAGGAAAATCAGGCGGGGTGACTGATCTGTTTTACACCCCCACCAAACTTGAAAGTTCCACTTTCCACTGAAAGGCCTGAGAGGGGTGAAGAGGGAAAAAAGAAATCTGATTCAATTCCAGAGATACTTGATACTGTAATGAGAATCTAGAATATAAATATTTGTGCTGTATTTCTTATTTCAGGCTATCAGTGCGAGACCTTCAACAACCCAGCTGATTTCTTTTTAGATGTCATTAATGGAGACTCCACTGCAGTTATCATTAATAATAAAGGAAACCAACAGCTTGCAATGAGTTCTAACCATGAAAGCCCAGGTATATATGGTGATATTTCAGACAAATAAATGAATTGTTCCTCGTAAAACTAAACATAGGAACATAAAAACATAAGAAATAGGAGCAGGAGTAGGCCATATGCCCTTTAAGCCTGTTCTGCCATTCAATCTTTATGGTTGAGGCTATCTTTGACCTCAACTCCACTTTCCTGCCCGATCCCCATATCCTTTGATTTCCCCTAGAGTTCAAAAATCTATCCATCTCAGCCTTGAATATATTCAATGACTCAGCATCCACAACCCTCTGGGGTAGAGAAGTCCAAAGATTCACAAACCTCTGCGTGAAGAAATTCCTCCTCATCTCAGTCTTGAATGACCGACCCCATATCCTGCGATTATGCTCATTAGTTCTGGACTCTCTAGCCAAGGGAAACAATCTCTCAGCAGTTAAGCCCTCTCATAATCTTATATGTTTCAATGAGATCAGCTCTCATTCTTCTAAACTCCAGAGAGTATAGGCCCATTCTGCTCAACCTGTCTTCATAGGACAATCCTCTCATCCTAGGAATTAATCTAGTGAACCTTTGTTGCACCGCCTCTGAGGCAAGTATATCCTTCCTTAGATAAGGAGACCAAAACTGTACGCAGTACTCCAGATGAGGTCTCACCAATGCCCTGTACAACTGTAAGTGATTGGCTGGTGACTGGCAAGTAGTTTTTCTTTCCTTTTTTTTTCTTGACATTGTAGTTGTTGTTAAGCTAATTTAAGGGTTAAGTCATGGCAGGAGATCCCAGACCCGTGTCATGTTCCTCTTGTGGGATGTGGGAATTCAGGGATCCTTCCTGTGTCCCTGGTTCCTTCACCTGCGGGAAGTGTGTCCAGCTGCAGCTACTGTTTGACCGCTTGACGGCTCTGGAGCTGCGGATGGACAAACTTTGGGGCATCCGCGATGCTGAGGAAGTCGTGGATAGCACGTTCAGTGAGTTGGTCACACCACAGATAAAAATTACTGAGGGAGATAGTGAATGGGTGACCAACAGACAGAGGAAGAGTAGGAAGGCAGTGCAGGGGTCCCCTGCGGTCATCTCCCTCCAAAACAGGTATACCGTTTTGGATACTGTTGGGGGAGATGGCTCACCAGGGGAAGGTGACAGCGGCCAGGTTCATGGCACCGTGGCTGGCTCTGCTGCACAGAAGGGCAAGAAAAAGAGTGGCAGAGCTATAGTGATAGGGGACTCGATTGTAAGGGAAATAGACAGGCGTTTCTGCGGACGCAACCGAGACTCCAGGATGGTATGTTGCCTCCCTGGTGCAAGGGTCAGGGATGTCTCGGAGCGGCTGCAGGACATTCTGGAGGGGGAGGGTGAACAGCCAGTTGTCGTGGTGCATATAGGTACCAACGATATAGGTAAAAAACGGGATGAGGTCCTACAAGCTGAATTTAGGGAGTTAGGAGTTAAACTAAAAAGTAGGACCTCAAAGGTAGTAATCTCAGGATTGCTACCAGTGCCATGGGCTAGTCAGAGTAGGAATGACAGGATAGCTAGGATGAATACGTGGCTTGAGAGATGGTGCAAGAGGGAGGGATTCAAATTCCTGGGCCATTGGAACCGGTTCTGGGGGAGGTGGGACCAGTACAAATTGGACGGTCTGCATCTGGGCAGGACTGGAACCAATGTCCGAGGGGGAGTGTTTGCTAGTGCTGTTGGGGAGGGTTTAAACTAATGTGGCAGGGGGATGGGAACCGATGCAGGAAGTCAGTGGGAAGTAAAGTGGTGACAGAAACAAAAGGCAGTAAGGGAGAGTGTACAAAACATGACCAGACAGATGGTCTGAGAAAGCAGGGCAAAGACCAAGGGAAGTCTAGATTAAACTGCATTTATTTCAATGCAAGAAGTCTGATGGGCAAGGCAGATGAACTCAGGGCATGGATGGGTACATGGGACTGGGATGTTATAGCTATTACTGAAACATGGATAAGGGAGGGGCAGGACTGGCAGCTCAATGTTCCAGGGTACAGATGCTATAGGAAAGATAGAGCAGGAGGTAAGAGAGGAGGGGGAGTTGCATTCTTGATTAGGGAGAACATCACGGCAGTAGTGAGAGGGGATATATCCGAGGGTTCGCCCACTGAGTCCATATGGGTACAACTGAAAAATAAGAAGGGAGAGATCACTTTGATAGGATTGTACTACAGACCCCCAAATAGTCAACGGGAAATTGAGAGGCAAATATGTAAGGAGATTACAGACAGCTGCAAGAAAAATAGGGTGGTAATAGTAGGGGACTTTAACTTTCCCAACATTGACTGGGACAGCCATAGCATTAGGGGCTTGGATGGAGAGAAATTTGTTGAGTGTATTCAGGAGGAATTTCTCATTCAGTATGTGGATGGCCCGACTAGAGAGGGGGCAAAACTTGATCTCCTCTTGGGAAATAAGGAAGGGCAGGTGACAGAAGTGTTAGTGAGGGATCACTTTGGGACCAGTGATCATAATTCCATTAGTTTTAAGATAGCTATGGAGAATGATAGGTCTGGCCCAAAAGTTAAAATTCTAAATTGGGGAAAGGCCAATTTTGATGGTATTAGACAGGAACTTTCAGAAGTTGATTGGGAGAGTCTGTTGGCAGGCAAAGGGACGTCTGGTAAGTGGGAGGCTTTCAAAAGTGTGTTAACCAGGGTTCAGGGTAAGCACATTCCTTATAAAGTGAAGGGCAAGGCTGGTAGAAGTAGGGAACCTTGGATGACTCGGGAGATTGAGGCCCTAGTCAAAAAGAAGAAGGAGGCATATGACATGCATAGGCAGCTGGGATCAAGTGGATCCCTTGAAGAGTATCGAGATTGCCGGAGTAGAGTTAAGAGAGAAATCAGGAGGGCAAAAAGGGAACATGAGATTGCTTTGGCAGATAAGGCAAAGGAGAATCCAAAGAGCTTCTACAAGTACATAAAGGGCAAAAGAGTAACTAGGGAGAGAGTAGGGCCTCTTAAGGATCAACAAGGTCATCTATGTGCGGAACCACAAGAGATGGGTGAGATCCTGAATGAATATTTCACATCGGTATTTACGGTTGAGAAAGGCATGGATGTTAGGGAACTTGGGGAAATAAATAGTGATGTCTTGAGGAGTGTACATATTACAGAGAGGGAGGTGCTGGAAGTCTTAACGCGCATCAAGGTAGATAAATCTCCGGGACCTGATGAAATGTATCCCAGGACGTTATGGGAGGTCAGGGAGGAAATTGCGGGTCCCCGAGCAGAGATATTTGAATCATCGACAGCTGCAGGTGAGGTGCCTGAAGATTGGAGGGTAGCAAATGTTGTGCCTTTGTTTAAGAAGGGCGGCAGGGAAAAGCCTGGGAACTACAGATCGGTGAGCCTGACATCTGTAGTGGGTAAGTTGTTAGAGGGTATTCTGAGAGACAGGATCTACAGGCATTTGGAGAGGCAGGGACTGATTAGGAACAGTCAGCATGGTTTTGTGAGAGGAAAATCATGTCTCACGAATTTGATTGAGTTTTTTGAAGGGGTAACCAAGAAGATAGATGAGGGCTGTGCAGTAGACGTGGTCTGCATGGACTTCAGCAAAGCCTTTGACAAGGTACCGCATGGTAGGTTGTTACATAAGGTTAAATCTCATGGGATCCAAGGTGAGGTAGCCAATTGATACAAAATTGGCTTGACGACAGAAGACAGAGGGTGGTTGTAGAGGGTTGTTTTTCAGACTGGAGGCCTGTGACCAGCGGTGTGCCTCAGGGATCGGTGCTGGGTCCGCTGTTATTTGTTATTTATATTAATGATTTGGATGAGAATTTAGGAGGCATGGTTAGTAAGTTTGCAGATGACACCAAGATTGGTGGCATTGTGGACAGTGAAGAAGGTTATCTAGGATTGCAACGGGATCTTGATAAATTGGGCCAGTGGGCCGATGAATGGCAGATGGAGTTTAATTTAGATAAATGTGAGGTGATGCATTTTGGTAGATCGAATCAGACCAGGACCTACTCCGTTAATGGTAGGGCGTTGGGGAGAGTTATAGAACAAAGAGATCTAGGAGTACAGGTTCATAGCTCCTTGAAAGTGGAGTCACAGGTGGATAGGGTGGTGAAGAAGGCATTCGGCATGCTTGGTTTCATTGGTCAGAACATTGAATACAGGAGTTGGGATGTCTTGTTGAAGTTGTACAAGACATTAGTAAGGCCACACTTGGAATACTGTGTACAGTTCTGGTCACCCTACTATAGAAAGGATATTATTAAACTAGAAAGAGTGCAGAAAAGATTTATTAGGATGCTACCGGGACTTGATGGTTTGACTTATAGGGAGAGGTTAGATAGACTGGGACTTTTTTCCCTGGAGAGTAGGAGGTTAAGGGGTGATCTTATAGAAGTCTATAAAATAATGAGGGGAATAGATAAGGTAGATAGTCAAAATCTTTTCCCAAAGGTAGGGGAGTCTATAACGAGGGGACATAGATTTAAGGTGAGAGGGGAGAGATACAAAAGGGTCCAGAGGGGCAATTTTTTCACTCAAAGGGTGGTGAGTGTCTGGAACGAGCTGCCAGAGGCAGGAGTAGAGGCGGGTACAATTTTGTCTTTTAAAAAGCATTTGGACAGTTACATGGGTAAGATGGGTATGGAGGGGTATGGGCCAAGTGCAGGCAATTGGGACTAGCTTAGTGGTATAAACTGGGCGACATGGACATGTTGGGCCGAAGGGCCTGTTTCCATGTTGTAAACTTCTATTATTCTATGATTCTAACTGTGGTAAGACTTCCTTACTCTTGTACTCCAACCCTCTTGCAATAAGGGCCAATATGCCATTTGCCTTCATGATTGCTTGCTGTACCTGCGTACTAACTTTTTGTGTTTCTTGTACGAGGACACCCAAGTCTCTCTGAACACCAACATTTAGTAGTTTCTCACCATTTAAAAAATATTCTGTTTTTCTATTCTTTCTACCAAAGTGAATAACCTCACATTTCCCCACATTATACTCCATCTGCCACTTTCTTGAGCACTCTCTTAACCTGTCTGTATCCCTTTGCAGACTCTTTGTGTCCTTCTCACAGCTTACTTTCCCACCTAGCTTTGTATCGTCAGCAAACTTTTATACACTACATTCAGTCCCTTCATCTTAACTCATTAATATAGATTGTAAATAGCTGAGGCCCAAGCACCAATCTTTGCGGCACTCCACTAGTTACAGCCTGCCAACCTGAGAATGACCCGTTTATCCGTACTCTCTGTTTTCTGTCCTTTAACCAATCCTCTGTCAATGCTAATATGTTACCCCCAACCCCATGATCCCTTATCATGTGTAACAACCTTTTATGTGGCACCTTATCGAATGCCTTTTGAAAATCCAAATATATTACATCCACTGGTTCTCCTTTATCTATCCTGTTAGTTACATCCTCAAAAAATTCTTAATAAATTTGTCAAACACGATTTCCCTTTCATAAAACCATGTTGACTCTGCCTAATCATATTATGATTTTCTAAGTGCCCTGTTACCACTTCCTTAATAATGGATTCCAGCTTTTTCCCGACGACCGATGTCAGGCTAACTGGCTTGTAGTTCCCTGTTTTCTCTCTCTCCCTTCTTGACTAGTGGGGTGACATTTGCTACCTTCCAATCCACTGCGACCTTTCCAGAATCTAGAGAATTTTGGAAGGTTTTAGATGCATTTTTCATTTACAGAACAAATACAAAACGTTATGGTTAACTTTTTGAGCATGTAACTAAGGGAAAATTTATGAATAGTTACTTTGCCTCTGTATTGAATAGTTACTTTGCCTCAGAATTTGCCAGCGAGACTAACAAGCTAGATATGACATTGGAAGAAGAGATCGAAAAAGGTATAAAGACATTTAAGATAGAAAGGGGGAGATAATTGATAAACTAATCAAACTTAAAGAGGATGAAACCCCTGGTCCAGATGGATTGCATCCGTGCATATTAGAAGAAGTTAGGGAAGAAATAGCAGAGGCACTAATACAGATATATAAAAATTCATTAGAAAAGGGAATAGCGCCAGAGGACCGGTGGACAGTTAATGTTGTTCCTACATTTAAAAGGGGAAATAGAAAAAGTCCAGGGACCTATAGACCAGTTAGCTTGTTGTCGGTGGTAGGAAAGATAATGGAATCTTTACTCAAAACATCTAAAAAACGAAAATATAATAAAGAGTAGTCAGCACGGATTTCAAAAGGAAGGTAATGCTTGACCAACCTTATTGAATTCTTTGAAGAAACATCTGTAAACAACGGTAATGCAGTGGATGTAATATTTTTGGATTTTTAAAAGGCCTTCGACAGGGTACCGCATGGTAGACTCATGACTAAAGTCAGAGCATGTGGAGTTGGGACAAGTAGCAGAATGGATAGCAAGTTAGCTGCAGAACAGAAAACAGCGAATATGAGTTCAGGATAGCTGCTCGGACTGGCAAAAAGTGCGAAGTGGTGTTCCACAAGGATCGGTGCTGGGACCACTGTTGTTTACAATTTACATGAACAACGTACAATTTCAAAATTTGCAGATGGCACCAAATTGGGGGATAGAGTAAATACTGAGGAAGACTGCAACAAAATACAAGAAAACATTAATAAACTTGCAGAATGGGTGTGTAATTGGCAAATGAATTTCAATATAGATAAGCGTGAGTTATTACATTTTGGTAGGATGAATAAGGAAATGACATACTGCTTGGATAATAAGAGTCTAAATTGGGTAGAGGAGCAAAGGGATCTAGGGATTCAGACACACAAATCACTAAAAGTAGTGACGCAGGTTAATAAGGCTATAATAAAGGCAAATCAAGCACTGGAGTTCATTTCTAGAGGGATAGAATTGAAAAGCAGAGATGTTTTGTTAAACTTGTATCGAATCTTGGTTGGGCCACACTTGGAGTTATGTGCACAGTTCTGGTCTCCATATTATAGAAGGGATACAGAGGCAGTGGAGAGGGTGCAAAAAAGATTCACAAGGATGATACCAAACTGAGAGGATATACTTATCAGGAAAGGCTGAACAGGCTGAGGCTCTTTTCTCCAGAAATGAGAAGGTTGAGGGGTGACCCGATAGAGGTCTTTAAGATTATGAAAGGGATTGGTCGGGTAGACGTGGAGAAGATAGGGTAGAGTTTCTGCTTTGGGCACAATCGGCAAATTGGACGCAAATTGTGATTGAAATTGTACTGGTTCAGTTACAGTTCAAGTTTCTGCTAAAATGTATTTGCATAATCACAAATATATTTGCATAATCACAAACGTAAAATCTTCCATGAACCAGTGCGATTTGGCAGTGAAATAGAACGTAATTGTTTCATTTTTTTTTGCATTAAAATATATTCATTGATGTTAAGAGTAGTAACCTGGTACAGTTTTAATAATACAGCTGAAAATGGGTTTATCACAAAAAATAAGCATTTTTAATAAGTGTCCAGTCCTCCACCTGTGAGTAACCTGATTTTAAATGACTGAAAATGACTTAAAAAATAATACTGAACCATTTACTAATTTCACTGGTGTACACTTGTCGGTTTCTTAGTAAATTAAGTATTTTTTAACATGTAAAAACATTTAAAATGTGCCTACTAGTGCCTGTGTACCTAAGAAAACAAGCTTAATTTAAAGATCCTCCTCGAACGGGTGCAATCGGAGGAACTCGCCATCCTCGTTACTTTGATCTGGGGGCATGGCCAGCTTTGTGGGCGGGGGCCAGCTTTGAGCACAATGATTTTTGAAACTGTGTTAAAGATCGCAGAAACTCAATTTATGCTTGATGTAACCTACGCTTGATTTTCGGCAATTTCCCACGATCTTTTGCTTTGGTTCGGGTGGATAGCGCACATAAAACCTGTGCAATCTAGCAGAAGCTCTACCCCAATGTTTCCACTTGTGGGGGAGACCAAAACTAGGGGCCATAAATATAAGATAGCCACCAATAAATCTAATAGGAAATTCAGGAGAAATTTCTTTACCCAAAGAGTGGTAAGAATGTGGAACTCGCTACCACAAGGAATAGTTGAGGCGAATAGCATAGATACGTTTAAGGGGAAGCTGGAATAACACATGAGGGAGAAAGGAATAAAAAGATATGCTGATAGGGTTAGATGAAGAGTGGTGGGAGGAGGCTCGAGTAGAGCATAAATGCCGGCACAGACCAGTTGAGCCGAGTGGCCTGTTTCTGTGCTGTAGACTCTATCTATGTAATTCTATGTATGAGTGAGCTCATTAGTTTCAATGGGTGGAAAATTGTGCAGACACACTGATCTCTGTGCACAAATTCCCAATGTACACTGTCACTGCACAAAACTGGCAGGAGCGCAAACTTGTAAAATTTACCCTTATGATCTCAGTTGAATAAATTGAATCCCAGAAATTTGCTCTCAGCATTATTTTATGCAGTCATGGCTATATGGGTGGTAGGGAAGAAAGATTCAGAGGCACATGGAGCAGGAACCAGATGGGAAAGAAATGATTGTTTGCTGGACAAGTTCCTCAAGCACTCAAGATGTCCATTGCAAGACAAGGGAGCACCTACTATAGTCAAGCACTAGGTATTAGACTAATATTTTCCTTACTATTAAGGGAAGGAATTTCCTCTGCCCACTTGGAAAGATTGAAGTTGATGGAAAGGAAAATCGAGCAGGGTGTAGAAAGGGCAGCCGATCCGATATTGCCCACTTTACACCATTGCTAAAAGTTTAAATAACACCCAGTCTCACAGGTCTCTTAAATCTATAGTTTCCCATCCTTGGTATAATTCTGGTGAATCTATGCTGCACAGTTTCTATGGCTTTTTATCCATACTTTTTTATTCGTTCATGGGATGTGGGCGTCGCTGGCGAGGCCAGCATTTATTGCCCACACCTAATTGCCCTTGAGAAGGTGGTGGTGAGCCGCCTTCTTGAACCGCTGCAGTCCATGTGGTGAAGGTTCTTCCACAGTGCTGTTAGGAAGGGAGTTCCAGGATTTTGACCCAGCGACGATGAAGGAACGGCGATATATTTCCAAGTCGGCTTAGTGTGTGAATTGGAGGGGAATGTGCAGGTGGTGTTGTTCCCATGTGCCTGCTGCCCTTGTCCTTCTAGGTAATAGAGGTCGCGGGTTTGGGAGATGCCGTCGAAGAAGCCTTGGCGACTTGCTGTAGTGCATCCTGTGGATGGTACACACTAGCCACAGTGCGCCGGTGGTGAAGGGAGTGAATGTTTAGGGTGGTGGATGGGGTACCAATCAAGCGGGCTGCTTTGTCCTGGATGGTGTCGAGCTTCTTGAGTGTTGTTGGAGCTGCACTCATCCAGGCAAGTGGAGAGTATTCCATCACACTCCTGACTTGTGCCTTGTAGTTGGTGGAAAGGCTTTGGGGAGTCAGGAGGTGAGTCACTCGCCGCAGAATACCCAGCCTCTGACCTGCTCTTGTAGCCACAGTGTTTATATGACTGGTTCAGTTAAGTTTCAGGTCAATGGTGACCCCCACGATGTTGGGGGATTTGGCGATGGTAATGCTGTTGAATGTCAAGAGGAGGTGGTTAGACTTTCTCTTGTTAGAGATGGTTATTGCCTGGCACTTGTCTGGCGCGAATGTTACTTGCCACTTATGAGCTCAAGCCTGGATGTTGTCCAGGTCTTGCTGCATGCGGGCTCGGACTGCTTCATTATCTGAGCGGTTGCGAATGAAACTGAACACTGTGCAATCATCAGCGAACATCCCCATTTCTGACCTTATGATGGAGGGAAGGTCATTGATGAAGCAGCTGAAGATGGTTGGGCCGAGGACACTGCCCTGAGGAACTCCTGCAGCAATGTCCTGGGGCTGAGATGATTGGCCTCCAACAACCACTAACATCTTCCTTTGTGCTACGTATGACTCCAGCCACTGGAGAGTTTTCCCCCTGATTCCCATTGACTTCAATTTTACTAGGGCTCCTTGGTGCCACACTTGGTCAAATGCTGCCTTGATGTCAAGGGCAGTCACTCTCACCTCACCTCTGGAATTCAGCTCTTTTGTCCATGTTTGGACCAAGGCTGTAATGAGTTCTGGAGCCGAGCGGTCCTGGCGGAACCCAAACTGAGCATGGGTGAGCAGGTTATTGGTGAGTAAGTGCCGCTTGATAGCACTGTCGACAACACCTTCCATCATTTTGCTGATGATTGAGATTAGATTGATGGGGCGGTAATTGGCCGGATTGGATTTGTCCTGCTTTTTGTGGACAGGACATACCTGGGCAATTTTCCACATTGTCGGTAGATGCCAGTGTTGTAGCTGTATTGGAACAGTTTGGCTAGAGGTGTGGCTAGTTCTGGAGCACAAGTCTTCAGCACTACAGCCGGGATGTTGTCGGGGCCCATAGCCTTTGCTATATCCAGTGCACTCAACTGTTTCTTGATATCACGTGGAGTGAATCGGATTGGCTGAAGACTGGCTTCAGTGATGGTGGGGCTATCGAGAGCAGGCTGAGATGGATCATCCACTCGGCCCTTCTGGCTGAAGATGTTTGCAAACGCTTCAGCCTTGTCTTTTGCATTCACGTGCTGGACTCTGCCATCATTGAGAATAGGGATGTTTACCGAGCCTCCTCCTCCCATTAGTTGTTTAATTGTCCACCAGCATTCATGACTGGATGTGGCAGGACTGCAGAGCTTTGATCTGATCCGTTGGTTGTGGAATCGATTAGCTCTGTCTATAGTATCTTGCTTCCGCTGTTTAGCATGCTTGTAGTCCTGAGTTGTAGCTTCTCCAGGTTGGCACCTCATTTTTAGGTACGCCTGGTGCTGCTCCTGGCATGCTCTTCTGCACTCCTCATTGAACCAGGGTTGATCCCCTGGCTTGTTGGTAATGGTAGAGTGAGGAATATGCCGGGCCATGAGGTTACAGATTGTGCTGGAATACAATTCTGGTGCTGCTGATGGCCCACAGTGCCTCATGGATGCCCAGTTTTGATCTGCTAGATCAGTTCTGACTCTATCCCATTTCGCACGTTGGTAGTGCCACACAACATGTTGGATGGTGTCCTCAGTGCGAAGACGGGACTTCGTCTCCACGAGGACTGTGCGGTGGTCACTCCTACCAATATTGTCATGGACAGATGCATCTGCGACAGGTAGATTGGTGAGGACAAGTTCAAGTAGGTTTTTCCCTCGTGTTGGTTTGCTCACCACTGCCGCAGGCCCAGTCTGGCAACTGTGTCCTTCAGGACTCGTCCAGCTCGGTCAGTAGTGTTGCTACCGAGCCACTCTTGGTGATGAACATTGAAGCCCCCCACCCAGAGTATATTCTGTGACCTTGCTACCCTCAGTGCTTCCTCCAAGTGGTGCTCAACATGGAGGAGGACTGATTGATCAGCTGAGGGAGGGTGGTTGGTGGTAATCTTCAGGAGGTTTCCTTGTCCATGTTTGACCTGATGCCATGAGATTTGATGGGGTGCGGAGTCAATGTTGAGGACTCCCAGGGCCACTCCCTCCTGACTGTATATCACTGTACCGCCACCTCTGGTGGGTCTGTCCTGCCGGTGGGACAGGACATACCCAGGGATGGTGATGGAAGAGTCTGGGACGTTGGGTGAAAGGTATGATTCTGTGAGTATGGCTATGTCAGGCTGTTGCTTGACTAGTCTGTGGGACAGCTCTCCCAATTTTGACACAAGTCCCCAGATGTTAGTGAGAAGGACTTTGCAGGGTCGACTGGGCTTGATTTGCCTTTGTCGTGTCCGGTGCCTAGTGGTCCGATGCCGGGTGGTCCGTCCGGTTTTATTTTTATTATGACTTTTTTTAGCGAGCTTATACAACTGAGTGGCTTGCTAGGCCATTTCAGAGGGCGATTAAGAATCAATCACATTGCTGTGGATCTGCAGTCACATATAGGCCAAACTGAGTAAGGACGGCAGGTATCCTTCCCTAAAGGACATTACTGAACCACTGCTAAATTTCCTCTTATACTATATGCCTAAATTTTTGTAATAAGTCTCCTGTGAGACTATATACACTACAGACTGAATTCTCCTCTCATTGGTGGGTAAGCGATGGAAGGTGAATACTGCACACCAACATGAATCTGCTGCTAACCCTCTACAATTTCATTCCAGTGCCTTCATTTGCTATGCAGGTTTACCACCATTGGAAGGAAGGGATATACAGTTCTGGCAGCAAGCTTTAAAAAGCTGCAGCCAAATAAAGGCCAACACCCTGTTCTGCACTAAGTCACATTTATTCCCTATTCCTCAGTGGATTAAAGTTAAAATCCACATCCCTCCTACAAATCCCTCTTGAGCCCACCCTATATTTGAAATTTTATCCAGCCTTAAATCCCCTCTTGCATTTTCTGGTCTTCTGATTTGCTGTGCATTTTCTTGCATTTGGTGGCAGACCCTTCAACTGTACAGATCTTATTCTTTGGAACACCTTCCGCAATCCCTACCATCTTTCTACCTCTTTCCAGTTTTAAAAACATCCCCAAAACACAGTCACCTCTCCTAATCATGTCACAAAGGATCGATGCCTGCTTTTCTTTGTGAAGCCACCTGGGAATGCTCTTTTATGTTCGAAGCACTATATATCCTACAGTACAGTACGGCACAGGAGGAGGCCATTCGGCCCATCATGCCTGTGTTGGCTCTTTGAAAGAGCTGTCTAATTAGTCCCATTCCCCTGCTCTTTCCCCATAGCCTTGTAAATTTTTTCCCTTCAAGTATTTATCTCATTCCCTTTTGAAAGTTACTATTGAATCTGCTTCCACCACCCTTCCAGGCAGTGCATTCCAGATCAATGCAACTTGCTGCAAAAAAAAGTTTCCTCATGTCACCTCTGGCTCTTTTGCCGATCACCTTAAGCCTGTGTCCTCTAGTTAATGACCCTTCTGCCACTGGAAACAGTTTCTCCTTCTTTACTCAATCAAATCCATTCATGATTTTGAATTCCTCTATCAAATCTCACCTTAACCTTCTATGTTCTAAGGAGAACAACCCCCACTTCTTCAGTCTCTCCACATAACTGAAGTCCCTCATCCCTGGGACCATTCTAGTAAATTCCTTCTGCACCCTTTCTAAGGCCTTGACATCCTAAAGTGTGGTGCCCAGAATTGAACACAATACTCCAGCTGTGGCCTAACCAGTGTTTTATAAAGGTTTAGCTTAACATCCTTGCTTTTGTACTTAATGCCTCTTTAATAAAGCCCAGGATCCCATATGCCTTTTCAACTTGTCCTGCCACCTTCAAAGATTTGTGTACCTACACTCCCAGGACTCTCTGTTCCTGCACTCCCTTTAATATTGTACCATTTAGTTTATATTGCCTCTTCTCATTCTTCCTACCAAAATGTATCACTTCACACTTCTCTGTGTTAAATTTCATCTGCCATGTGTCTGCCCATTTCACCAGTCTGTCTATGTCCTCCTGAAGTCTGTTACTATCCTCCATATTGTTTACTACATTTGGAGTTTCGTGTCATCTGCCAACTTTGAAATTAGTACCTCTATACTCAAGTCTAGGTCATTAATATATATCAAAAAGAGCAGTGGGCCTAATACTGACCCGTGGGGAACGCCACTGTATACTTCCCTCCAGTCTGAAAAGCAATCATTCATCGCTACTCTCTGCTTTCTGTCCTTTAGCCAATTTTGTATTTCCGCTGCCTTTGTCCCTTTAATCCCACGGGCTTTAATTTTGCTAACAAGTCTATTATGTGGTACTTTATCAAATGCCTTTTGAAAGTCCATATACACAACATCAATTGCTTTATCCTCATCAAACCTCTCTGTTACTTCACCAAAGAACTCAATAAAGTTAGTCATACAGAATTTTCCTTTAACAAATCACTGCTGTCTTTCATTTATAAGCCCATACTTTTCCAAGTGCCAATTAATTTTGTCCCGGATTATTATCTCTAAAAGTTTCTTCACCACCGACATTAGGCTGACTGGCCTGTAATTGCTGGGTTTATCACTCTCCCCTTTTTTGAACAGGTGGTGTACCATTTTCAATCCTCTAGCACCGTACCCATATCCAAGGAGGATTAGAAGATTGTGGCCAGAGCCTCTGCAATTTCTACCCTTATTTCCCTCAGTAATCGAGGATGCATCCCATCTAGATCATGTGACTTTTCTACTTTGAGTATTGCCAATCTTTTAAGTACCTACTCTTTATCTATTTTTATTCTATCCAATACCGTTACTACCTCCGCCTTTACTGCTACAATGGCAGCATCCTCTCCTCTCGTGAAAATGAATGCAAAGTATTCATTTAGTGCCTCAGCCATGCCCTCTGCCTACACAAGATGATCTTTTTTGTCACTAATTGGTTCCATCCTTCCTTTAACTACCCTTTTACTATTTATACGTTTATAAAAGACTTTTGGGTTCCCTTTTATGTTAGCCGCTAATCTATTCACATTCTCTTCCTTTGCCCCTCTGATTTCCTTTTTTAGATCTCATCCGTACTTTCTGTATACAGCTTGGTTCTCTACTAAATTATGAACCTAACATTCTTCATAAACCTCCTATTTCTGTTTCATATTAATCTCTATATCTTTAGTCATCTAGCTTTGGATTCCCTTCCTTTTCCCCTTGTGGGACTGTGTCTACTTTTTACCTGAACCATCTCCTCCATTGTTCAATTACTATTTTGCCTACCAATTTTTGATTCTAAATCACCAAGGCAAGATCCCTTTTTAACTCACTAAAATTAGCCCTCCTCCAGTTAAGTATTACATTTGATCGTTCCTTGACCTTTTCCCTAACTATTCTAAACCTAATGATATTATGATCACTGTTTCCTAAATGCCCCCCCACTGAAACTTGCTCCACTTGCCCCACTTCATTCCCCAGGACTAGATCCAGCACTGCTTCCTTCCTCATTGGGCTGGAAACACGTTGTTCAAGAAAGTTCTGTTGTACACATTTCAGAAATTCCTCCCCCTCTTTGCCCTTTACACTTGTTGCTGTCCCAGTATGTATTGCGATAATTGAAGTCCCCTATTATCACTACTCTGTAGTTCTTGAACCTTTCTGTAATTTGCCTGCAGATTTGCTCCTCTATCTCCCATTATTTGGTGGGCTATAGTATACACCCAATAGCGTAATAGCTTCTCTATTGTTCCTTAATTCTAACCAAATAGATTCTGTCTTTGACCCCTCAACTACATCATCCCTTTCCAGTACTATAGTAGTTTTTTTGATTAATACTGCCACTCCCCCTTTCTTTCCTTCCCTATCTTTCCTGAATACCTTGTAGCCAGGAATATTAAGTACCCAATCCTTCATTTCTTTGATCCAAGTCTCTGTTATTGCCACATTAACATAGTACCATGTGGCGACTTGAGCCTGCAGCTCACCAACCTTATTTATCACGCCACGTGCATTTACGCATATGCACTCCAAACTCATGTTAGACTGCCTTGAATTCGTCCCCTGTCTGACTCCTCCTATTTCTGATCTATTCTTTACTCTATTTCCATTTGTCCCTCCCAGTCCTCTCTGCACCTCGTTTCTCCTTTCTAATATTTCATCCTGGTGCCCATCCCCCTGCCAAATTAGTTTAAACCCTCCCTCACAGAACTAGTTAATTGCATGTTGTCATTAAATAATGCTCACTAATACCAATCCACACTAGGCTTGTACCAGTAGAAATACGGTACTGGAGTGTGTTGATAAGTTTATGGAGATGCTAAGTTTATGGAGATGCTCATTCTTTCAGTTGCAGAAAACTCAACCTCAGATTACAATGATGTGGAAAAGGAAAAAGCTATTGCAGAGAAGCTGGCTGAAGCCTATATGAAATCAAGGCAATATCAAGACACAGTGGAGATGCTTAAGAAGATAGAAGGAAACAGAGATGATAGGGAAATTAAAGAACTACAAATGCTATCGGTTACTTATACAACAACTTTCTTTCATCAACTTTTCTGGATTAGTAACCGGATATTTAAGAATCTTATCCGAAACCCACACGCATCTATTGCTGAGGTGAGAGGAATTGCACACTAACTGACATGAACACCAATTAAATATATATGTGAATTTTGTACAGATCTCTGCTGAAATGGTTTTACATTACGTCTGTAATCTCATTGCAGGTATTTATAAATAGTCTCCTGGGATTGTTTCTTGGTGCAGTCTATTTTGGAGTAAAACTTGATTCAAGTGGAATTCAAAACAGGTACAAACTATAAATTCAACATTGTGAAAAGGAAATAGTTAACTTTTTGCAGTTCATTATTTTGCTTTTCTTTTGTGAATGATCAAGGTCCCAAAGATCCAAGGGCTATGATCCCAAAGTTTGCGGGGTCAGTGGGAGTGCACCTAATTTGCTTAAGGCCAGCAGATGCCCATGCCAAATGGAAGCATCTCTGGTGTCCGCCTGCCCTATGCAGCTGAAAAATCTGGTGCCTGCCCACCATTTGTATCGAGGGTGCACAGGCCATATTGTGTGGCCGCTTGGATCCAGATTTTTAAAAAAAATTGTCAGTCTTTAGGGGCCTAGGCCGCTTCACTTACCTAGATCACACCAATGGGGTGCACATGCATCCATCTGGAGTTTGGTGCAGCTCATCTCTCTCAACATATCAGTCTTCTGTCATATTCCTGGTGATGACTGAGTGAGGAAGCAGGAGCTCCTGGCATAGCGAATCCCTATTACTGGGACTTGACGTCATTGGCTTTGTAAGGAGCAGGCCCTTGCAAGGCTGATGGAAAATCCAGAAAATGGAGGGGACCCAGTGCAACCTGCTCCCTGCTGTTTTCTAATGGATTCAGCCAGACTCCTGCTGGAATTATGGCAAGAGTCTAGCAGAACCCCTGAGGAAGCTTGAGCCCTATCTATCTATGTATCTATCTATCTATAATATATTAAAAATCTTAAATCTGCATGCGTTTCCTGTCAACTTCGTCCATTATAAATTCCTTTTTCCATATTTATAATGGAAACTGCATCTGTAAACATTTCACACCCTTCTGCTAATGTGGGCTTTGCAACACCACTACTGACAGGAGAGTGTAATTACAGCATGACATGTTTTATTTGGCAGTTTCTATTATAAAGGAATTTATAATGGAAATATAAAAATAAGGACATAATTTATAATTTCTAACCCCACTTCACCTGAAGACTACACAGTCATAGCTCCCCAAATGCAACGCACATCAAATTGACTCGCATCTTATTAAAAATCTTACGCCTGCAGGTGCTGCTTGTCTGCAGATCTTACTTCCTGTTGTCATGATTTGTCACTATTTTTGTGCCAACTTTTCCCATTGTAAATTTCTTTGTCCACATTTAAATCAGGTTTACCTATGTAAACTCATCACTCTGATTGCACCAGGTTCACACAAATCACTTAAAATGCTTTCTGAAATTTATTTTCATCCACCATTTTTTACCAGTAACTGGAATTTCTAACATCTAAAATGGGGCTTAAACAAAACAAAAAAATCTTTAAAAATGCTTTTTTAAAAAAAATACAATAACATGATTAAATGTACCTAATGAATTCCCTTTTGTGTATTTTAATACTGTCATTAAAGCTTTTACTTGAGGGCTTCAGCCTTTCCTAAATGCCTGGGCTTAAAAGTGATATTTTTGCTCAGAGGGGTGACTCTCTGAGCTGAATTTGGATTGTGTAGTCTGAGCATGTCCAGTCTGCCTAATTTCCAAAGATGCATCAGTACTGTTTAGTCAACTGTACTGATGGAATATTTTTCTTTCATTCTGCCACTTTCTTCATCAGTAGCTTGTCTTCAAATAATTTTGAAGTGTCCTAATTACATAGCTGCTGTAGCTTTTGTTTGATATTCTATAAATATCAAAAAGTGCATTAAGCTGACAGAGAACAGAGACAGTGGTCAGATATCGAGGGGATGAACTTAGCGGTAGCGCAAAATGGGCCATAATGAATTGGCAGCCCATTTTTCAATGGAAACGAAAATTGGGCGGGGTGTAAAAATCGCCCGTTTTGCATTACCACCAAAGAGCAATTTCACCCCCTGAGAGTTGTTGAGCATGCGAGAGATGGGGATCAGAGAGAGAAGTGGGTGGGAAGCACGGGGAGAGAGGGTCTTCATTTACAGTTGGTTCAATTTTTTAAAAAATTGAATTTTAAAGCCAACTAATTATCTCACCAGTGTTTGGTTGACAGTAAGAAAAGGTCATTGCTAATAATTTACACCTATGAAACAGATTCTAATTTCTAACACCTGTGAAATAGAGACAGATAAAGAAAGAGAGAGGGGTTGAAAGACGAGGAATTGAGAGGGAGGTTTAGGGATGGGGAGTTCAAAGGGAAGTTGGGGAGAACGGTGGTTAAGAGAGAGTTGATTGGGAAAGGAGGTTTCAAAGTGATAAATAGCAGAGGGTTCGAGAGAGAGAGGGTGTCTGAAAGAGAGAGGGGGGGGTGATTTTAACCCCCATGAACGGGTGGGTTGAGGGCAGGTAGGAGGTGAAAATAGTTTTTATTTGGGTCGCAATCTCAACATTTTCAGACTTTACATTTCCAGTGGGAAGCCCATGTTTTACCCGCTCACGTTAAATCCGGAAGTGAAGCCGGGTTGCGGTCGCAACCCAAAAAACAACTATTTTTAACTCCCACCTGCCCCCAACCCACCCGTTCTTGAGGGTTAAAGTTACCTCCATGAGATTTGAAAGAGAGGCAGGTGAGAGGGGGCATTGAGAGAAAGAGAGACAGGAGATTGAGATAAAGAGGGAGATTGAGAGAGAGGGCTTGAGAGAGAGATTTAAGGTTGAGAGAAAGGGGACTGAGAGAGAAGGGGCATTGAGAGAAAGAACGACACAGTGCGAAAGGTAGACAGATAGTTTCTTTGAATTTTGAAAGCAAACAAAGCATCTTTGAACAAAACCAATTACGAGGGAGGCTGAGGGGGAGGAGAGGAAGGAAATAAGGTAGCCTCTAACCTCTCACTACCTGCGCTTTAGAAGAGAAAGCGGGATGGGAGGGGGTGGGTGAAGAGTTAAATGTGAGATAAATGACAGTGGACCAAGGGAGAGGGCAGGATTAAGGGATTGAATGGGTACTTCAAAGGGAAGAGGTAGTGATTGAATGGGTATTAAGGAGGATCTTAAAGTAAGAGAGGCAGGTTTAGAGGCAGAGGAGTTTAGGGAAGGAATTCTAGAGAATGAGACGGAAGGCACAGCTGCCAATAATGGGGAGAAAAGAGGTGGAGATTCACAAAAGGCCAGAGTCAGAGGAACAGAAATTTGGGGGGAGAGGTGTAGGACAGGAGGAGGTTACAAGATAGGGAGGCCATGAAGGGATTTAAACACGAGGATGGGAATTTTAAATTTGCGATGTTGAGGGACCAAGTACCAATGTAGGTCAGCAAGGACGGGAGTGATGGGTGAGCAAAACTTGGTGCAGGAAAGGATACACACACAAAGTTTTAGATGAACTGAAGTCTAAGGAGGGTGGAAGGCAGAGGCAGGGATGTTACAGAAGTAGATGGTCTCTGGATGGAGAGGATAGGGATTTGGAAGCTCAGCTGAGTCGAATAGGACGCCGAGGTTGCAAACAGTCTGGTTCAACCTGAGACAATGGCTGGGAAGAGGGATAGAATCAGCGGCAATGGTATGCAGTTTGTGGCAGAGACAAAAATGATGGCTTCGGTCTTCCTAGTGTTTAGCTGGAGGAAATTGTGGCTCATTTAAGACTGGATGTTGAATATGCAGTCTGACCATAGAGGCAATGGAGGGGTTGAGTGAAGCAGTGGAGAGGTAGAACTGGGTGTTCTCATGTGGAAACTGACATCTTGTCTGTGGAGGGGCAGCATATTGATGAAGAGGAGGAGGGGGTAGTGAGAGGTAGGGGCAGGAAGAGAAGCCATTGCAGGAAATGCTCTGGTTATGTTTGGATAGATAAGAGTGGAACCAAGTGAGGGCAGTTCCACCGAGCTGGACAATGGAAGAGAGGTGTTGGAGAAGGATGGTGTGGTTGACCATGTCAAAGGCTGCAGAGAAGTTAAGGCAGATGAGGAGGGATAATGCACCATTGGCACAGTCACAGAGGATGTCACTGGTGACTTTGGTTCGGGCCATTTTGGTGGCTATGGGAGGTGCATAAACCTGATTGGAAAGATTCAAATAGGGAGTTGCAATAAAGATGGGCACAGATTTGGGAGGCTCAAGGACTTTGGAGACGAAAGGGAGGTTGGAGATGGGGTGGTAATTTCTAAAGACAGAGGGTTTGAAGTTAAGTTTTTAAGGAGGGGTTGATGATGTCAGTTTTGAAAGGAAGGGGGCAGTACCTGAAGAGTGGGAACCAATTATAATGTCAGCTAGCATGTGGGCCAGGAAGAGAATAGGGTGGTCAGTAATTTATAGCGAATGGAGTCAAGGGAGTAGGAAAACGTCTCATGGACAAGATGAGATCAGAGAGGGCATGGGGGAAATGGGAGAGAAGCTAAAGAGGTTCAAGGCTAGGGCAGAGGACTGGGGGGAAGTTTGGCTTGGTGGGCAAGGGAAGAGGGATGACAGCATATGCAGTTGAATGAATGGTATCAATCTTGGTGACAAATAATTCCATAAGCTCATTGAACATGTTGTCGGAGGTGAGGGTGGAGGGGGCAGGCAAGAGAGGTTTAAAGGGACATTTCGTAGTGGAGAAAAGAAGCTGGAGATTATCTTTATGCTCTTCAGAATGATTCTGGAGTAGTGCGTGGTTTTGGCAGAGCAGAATGAGGCCAGTTGTGTGCCAGATACCCTCAAGTCTGCATTACTTGAATTTGCGGGAATGAAATTGGAGGCCATACCAAAGGGACAGACAGTAAAGGTTTTGCTTGGGAACAAGGGCATCAATGGTAGAAATGAAGGAATGGCTGAGCAATTTGACAGCTGCAAAATTATCTTGGTGAATGGATGGTTAAAGGTTTGGCAGTTGTAAGTGACTTGGGGGAGAGATTTTTTCCAGGGTTGGATGTAGAAGAAAGTGGGGTTGGAAGAGGGATGTGAGTGGTGCGGGATATAAGGAAATGGTCAGAGATGGCCTTGTTAGTGATTGAGACGATGGAAGAGAGGTCATGGGAGATGGCATAGTTGAAGGGGTGGCTGTGAATATGGGCAGGAGAAATTATATGGAAGGAGAGGTTTAGGCAGAACAGGAGGATGGTGAATTCAGAGGAGAGAGGGTAAGGGAAGCTGAGATGAATATTGAAATAACATTTTGGAATAGAGCATATGAGCAATTTGAAACATGAAATGTGGTAAGTGTAGTACGCTTCGGAGGAACAGGTGTCTTTTGGACCTATGGGGGTGAAATTCAACTTGGGCAGGGATGCAAAATGGGCAGTATCGCATCTGCCGCCCGTTATACATCCAGTCCAAGATTCACTTCCATTGACTTCAGTGGAACTAAATATTGGGCAGTGCGTATAACTGGCAGCAGATGCAATATTGTCTGTGTTGCATCCCTGCCCAAGTTGAATTTCACCCCCATGGTTCTCAAAACTCTCCACCACTTGGGTTTTCCTCACATCATGTCTGGGTCTATTGTGGACTAATTGATAGAGATTGATTGCAATGATTCATCAACAACTCCATTATCATTGTATCATGCGATTACCAGGATGGTAGAAGGCAGATGGTAGATGGATCTTGGTCTTTTTTCGTCTAGCAATTCCTATGTTATCACTGAGGATGAAGAGTCGCTCAGTGCAGAGATGGAGGGAGGGAGGATATCTCAGGGAGAAACTTGGGTTGAGGCTTGGATGAGCGGCGACAGGCAATGAGAATTTAAATGAGAGGCAGGAGAGGTGGAACAAAGGCGAAGGAGGTACCAGAGGAGTAGGGGGAAATACCAAGATGTGACTTGGTGTTAAGGTCCACCAGTCACCATGGTGATTTGTTGGCAGATAATGGAAGGTATAGCTAGGCGGATAGGCTTCAGTAAGGGACAAGATGTCACCACCCATGAGCCAAGTTTCAGTCAACCCAGGATGTTAATATAATCATCAGCAATAAGGTCATGGATGGCAAGGGCCTTGTATGTAAGTGAGCAGAAAAGCTGGTGGGAAATGCAGAGGGGGCAGTGGTTGTTGATCCATTGGCAGAGTC
This sequence comes from Heptranchias perlo, assembly GCF_035084215.1. Taxonomy (NCBI): domain Eukaryota; kingdom Metazoa; phylum Chordata; class Chondrichthyes; order Hexanchiformes; family Hexanchidae; genus Heptranchias; species Heptranchias perlo. Next base: position 49,243,905 of record NC_090345.1, on the reverse strand, counting down.
CAAAGGGTTAGTGGTGAGTGGGGTAGTAAAGGATGATGAGTTAAGCTCCAAGCAGGTTTGCTAGTTGGGAAGGTCAGCAACAGTCGTGAATGGAGCAATTGCGGTTGCTGCTGGTGAGTATACAGCAACAGGTGTCTCGTTGGCTCTTTAGAAAGTGCCAAGGGAGGCACAGAGGGCAACTGTAGGCTAATTGAAGGCGGAATTCAAGTCTGGGACGGCAGCAGTAGAGTAGTATTGCAGAGGAAGAGTACAGGTTGGGGTAGAAATTGACAGCACAAAGTATCTGAGCGGGAGAAATGAAAAATACTGCTAGATACCAGTAGTCTCCAATGTTCTAAAACTCCCCTCCTTAGTTTTGGTGCACCTCAGGATCCCTCTCCTTTTCTGCACTCCAAAAACTTACAACCCTCTTAGTACTCAGAAACCTTTAGACCACATTCCCAATGCTCCATGATCACATAACCATGCCCAATGTTCTGAGGCCTTGGGAACTCCCTGCCTAATGCCCATAGATCCTAAGATCTCTCTCTTTGTGATCCCAGATCCTAAGACCTCTGGAACCTCAATTTCCAATGCTCTCAAAACCCTCAACCCCATCCCTGGGGCTTCCAGAGTCTGGAAGCCCATCTCAAAATATTGCTAGACTCTGAGGACCAATCCCAGTACCGCCATATCCCAGCATCATCTCCAGTGCTGATAAGTCAGTATCCCTGGTAATCCGACTGCATACCATCCCTTTTCGTACATATCCTCCAGCTGACTGAGGAATACCATGGGGTATTTGCTAGGATAAAAGTAAATGTTGCAAATATCATGAAATGGGAGCAGAGAGGATTTCCCAATTTGTACTCCCAGCAGGCAAGGCTTTGCACCAGTAACACACATTTGTAATGTTTATTGCATATTCTAGATGACATTGGCTGATTGTTGTATTTCTTATAGGGTAGGTTCTTTCCATTTCCTTGCTTCCTACCAGTGCTTTAGCAGTGTGTCTGCCATTGCATTGTTCATCCAAGACAAGAAAATCTTCATGTAAGTGTGCAGCTGTTGCTTATCAACCACAAATGATTATTGTTACAGATCTTTTAGATGGTCTGATAACTGATGTTGCACAATGGGGCTACAGAATAATTGATCCCTTCATGTTGCATCAGCTATTGTATTCACCTACATTGGACAAGATACTGAACTCTGCTCAATTACTGTTTCAATCAGAATTAAACATTCTAGTACAGCGATTCTAAAACCTTTTCAGGCTGGGTCTCATCATCTCAAATGCTTTCGGGCTGGGCCTCACCTTTTAAAACTTTTGTGGCTGGGCCCCCCCATCTCAGACCTTTCTGGATGCTGGTACAGATAAGTCTGAAAAAAAAAGGTAATCAAAACGTATATTGTTATCATTCTCTCTCCTGCATCTTTTGGATGAAATGTTAATCCGAGGCCTCCTCCGCCTTTTCAGGTGGACATAAAAGATCCCTTGGCACTATTTGAAGAAGAGAAGGGAATTCTCCCAGTGTCCTGGCCAACATTGCTCCCTCAACCAACACCACCAAAAAAAAGAATAACGAGTAATTCTTGCTGTTTGTGGGATCTTATTCTGTGCAAATCGGTTGCACATTTGCCTACATAACAATAGTGACTGCATTTCAAAGAATTTCACTGATTGTGAAGCACTTTGGGAATTCTGAGGATGTGATAAGACGCCATAGAAAAATAAGTTGTATTCTTCTTTTCTCATTTCTTTCCTTATTATCTCCCTCTCCTCCTCTTTAGTGGCATTTTATATTTTTCTCTCTTTCTTAGTTTATCTTTGTCAGTATTTGTTTTCCTCTTGGTATTTATCTCTATTGTTGCTGCAGTTTCTGAGGAAATGTTTCTGAGAGCTAATTCCAAACTCCTCTGAAGGCTGCCACTTTCCCCATCAATGTCAGCATAGACACACTGACTGAGATGGTTTGAAAGAGTTTCAGTGAAAGCCTGAAGCACTGAGCTGACATTGATCAACTATGAATTAAGGCATTTAGGCTGCTCACAACTCCGTAGCCTAGATTTTCTAATCGGGCATATACCCAATCAATAGTTGAGCAGTGCCCAAACCGCAGCCTTGTGACCTGTAGTGCACTGACCCTGGTTGAATTATATGACAGGTAAGCTTCAGGCATGGGAAATGCCTCTGATTGGAGACTTGTCCATCAGGTGGGGGGGGAGGGAATCACGTGATGTAAAGGGGCAAGCACAAAGTATCAGCTGGAGAAACAAGCAAGCTTTTGTGTCAAAAATGGCTGGAAGGAGTCAAGTAGGCTGCACAGGGGCCTGCATCATGGATGGGGCAGTAGATATTCTTCTCGAAGAAATGTGACAGAAGGGATTGGGGTTCCCTCATTGACCGAACAATGTGGGCTCCCAAGAGCAGCAGCCCAGGGTGAATGGGAAAGGTTGCCTCCAGCATGAATACTCATTCACAACACCATGTACTTGCTCAGGAAAAATCTCACGGTCTTTACCAGGACAGCCCACCATTACCTTCCATTAATATAGTATAAGGTACACTGTGCACCCCCAGCCTTCACCTACAAATGTTCCTCTATTCACATCCTTTCATGTATTCAGCCTAAAAGAATTCTCCTTTCTAATGCAACTGAACATTGCACGTAAAAGTTATCATACACACCATGGGCTGCAGTTGGGTATGTTAACATTTGTTACTTTTCACTTCTTGTACTCTTCTCCCGTGTTTCCAAACAGTCAAGACAACTTACTAAGGCAGGTTGGCCTGGATTATTCTCTGCAATCCCGCCCAAAATTGGTTGGGATCATGGTGGTGAATGACCTAAAATTCAGGCGATGAGCCCGACTGCTGCCTCACCACCTGTGGGATATCCCTCCCTTGGGACTATCACTGGTCTCTTCTTCCCCATGCCACATGCAAATGGCGGTGGATGGACGGGGCCCAGTTGATTTGCCTTCCGTCCATTCAATAACCGTTGCTTCCCAGGGGTCACCTTGGGGAAGCTGGCCTGGGAAGCAGCAGCATTGATCTTGACTTACCCCAATTGAGCGAGAGAGCCTTGTAACGGCCCCATCTTCCCCTATTCCAGCCCCTATTTACATTGCATATGCCACGATCTCTGTCATAGCCTACTTGGCAGCTGATCTTTCCATTTTCAGGGTGCTTCTAACCTTTAATTGTCTGGTTCTCTTCTGGAGCTGTACCGGGAATTCATAGCCGGGAAAAAACGGAATCACTCTTGGTGGTGGGAATCGTGGATGATGAAAGTTCCACTCCTCTGGAACACTGCCATTGGAAAGGTAATCCTAGCCATTGATGTCACAGAGTGAAATGTTTATTTCTTACCTCGATACCAACTCCCACTTACTTCATCATCATATTTCTTCTCCCCCATTAACCCAGACTCTATTGTAATAGAGTGCACTTGAAATGCACACCACTGGGACACAACTGAACTTGTCTGTATTTCCAAGTTCAGGTGCTTTGCCTTTTGGAGCATTCTGCCAGTGGGCAATGTGGCCCTCTTTGGGGTGCACATCTATTATGTGGTGAAAATGTGAGTAATGCTGCAGCCTTAAAGGCCTGTAGCAGCTTAAAGGCGCTTATCTGAATTCTCTTCCCTTTTGGTGGGTTAGCAGTGGAACATAAATACTGCCTGTCCAAGCGATTCTGCCACTAACCTGCTGCAAATTCCTCTCCAGGCCCTCATTTGCTCTGCAGGGCAGCTTTAGAGTTGTAATAACATGTAAGATCTGGATCGATTTACCGCCGCTGGGATGGAAGAAAGTTAATTTCTGGTGCAGCGTTTAAAAGTTTGCAGCTAGTTAAAGGGGACTTTCACTTTTCTGCAAGAAAGTCTGAAGCAGCATCACCTTGGGGGTGTCAGCAGCAGGGAAGGCTCCCAGATACTCGGACGCATCAGTGGAGATTTTTTTGGCAGAAGTGAGGATGAGAAGAGCAGGACTTTTGGGCATTGAAGGCAGGAAGCCCCATTCGAGGGCAGTTCAGGCTGTGTGGAGAGGTGGCAGAGGCAGTCAATGTGACCTCTACCACTACAACTGCCACACAGTGCTGGAAGAGGTTAAAGGACCTCACAAGAGTAACAAAGGTAAGTAAGTCTAGGCTCTGCTGCAATTACATGTCTACCACTCATACTACCTTAACTCACCTTACCTATCATTCTTTTTCTCTTTCAGCACCTGGGTGTCAGGGACACTCATTAATTCAAATGAAAACCTCTCAAAACACTTGACCATCATCTTAACTAACAACTCCGTCAATTCACATAGCCTGCCTCATGGGCTTCAGCTAGTCTCCAAGGTCACTTCATTTAAACAGACCTTCACCTCTCTCCATTGTAGCATGCATGCTTCATATGGTTCAACATCAGCTGCTCATTGTACACTCCACCCCATATTGCTTTCCATTGACGTCAGTGGTCAGGAAATTCCTCGGACCTGCTCCTGCTCCACTGGCGTTGCTTCGCTGGATGTGCACGGATTCCCCATTTACGTGTGTAAACAGGTTTTTGCTGCACTTCCGGCAAAATGATGCCAGTGGAGCAGGACCAGCTCTGAGCAAATTCCCGCTCGTTGACAGGCGAAGTGGTGACCAATTTGACAGGGCAGAGGTCCTTGTCCGATCTACACGGGCATTCGGGCCACTGCTAAATTGGTCAGGGCCTTTCAATATTGAAATGAGGCTCGTGTGTTCATTTCCTACCCAGATTGGTAAATTTGTTTACACTGATATTTCCAGGTCTTGAGCAGCCTAACCAGCAGTCCTTAAAGGGACCACTGGAGATCAATCAAAAAGTCCCAAAAACTTCGAAAATGTTCATAATTGTGAAGTCCAAAGGAACAGGAGTTCTCCTGGCTCCACAAAACAACTGCTGGCCGCTGCCCGCCCACCTTCGCCTCTCCTCCAGATCGCCTCCCCCACTCCCGGACTTATCCGTGGGTCTCGGTGTGGGCCAAAATTGGTAAAGCCCTAACAGGTGAGCTGCATTGAGGTGCTTAATTGGCGTTCGCAGCTCACCTGATTTATTCTGCTGAGGTCCGAGGACGAATTTAGTTCGGTTTTCGCGTCTCTCCATTCCTGTTACTGCCTGCCACTAGAATTGCACCTGGTTTGGGGCACTAAGAAATATAGGCCTCACTGTCTCTTTAAATGAAGTGTCTTTGAAAACCATCTTTCATTGGCTTACCACCTCTGGGATGGAGATAACTAACAGTCCTGGTGCAGCTGTTAAAAGGCTGGATCCAGTTAAATGGAGATTTTTGAATTTAAGCTCCAGACACTACAAGATGGCTGAGGGCGCAGCAGTTTCATGTGTGGCAACAACAACAAGAACACCAATATTCTCAGATGTATCTATAGAGGTGCTTTAGGCAGGGCAAGGTGGGGCTGTCTCTGGGCACAGAGGGAAGGAAGCACCACAAGAGGGTGGCACAGGCTGTCTGGAGGGAGGTGGCAGAGTCAGTCAGTACATCCTGCAATACCCCAAGAAAATCCATACAATGCTGAATAAGGTTCAGTGACCTCATGAGGGTGGCCAAGGTAAGTCAAGGCATTTGTACCAGCCTGCATCCTAATAGAGCCTTCACTTATCACCTGACTTCTCATACTCTCCCTGGGTGTCAGAGGAAATCACTAATGCAAAGGGCAACCTCTCCAAACTTTTACATTCACCAGCCACTCTCTCGACTAACTTTGCTTGCCACAAGGGTTACTGCTAGTCTTCAAGGGCACTTCATTTAAAGGGACAATGTACCTTCAGTTCTGATCATCATGGATGCATTTGCTTATACAGGGTAAAGTGTCCAAGCCTGTAACTTCTCTTCTTCTGTCTTCTCTTCCTCCAAAGAAAAAGTTGGCCTACAGCCAGATAAATACTATTGGGGGAGGACCACCTCGATGGAAGACCCTGAGTCTGCAGGAAAAGGAAACTCTCTAGGCGCACAGGAGAGCCTGCAGCAGAGGGCAAGGTTAGAGACAAGTTGGCAGCAGAAGGTTGGTAAAGGCAGGGAAAAGCTCTCCGAACTCCTGAGCTTTCTCAAATTATTGCAATATCCTTACACTCAGCAACCAGTTCTCCAAAGGGCAATGTCACTGTCTGCACAACTGAATAAGCCTCTCTGACTTTCCCTTCATAGGGGTTGCTTTGCAGGAAAAGGCTAGCCACTCTGTTGACCACCCAGGCATTTCCCAAGAAACAGCTGTTGCTATTCATGGATATGCCATTCCTGTCACTTTCTCACCAACTCCGTCATGGCATCTTACCCGCACAAGCACTAGCGCAGAGACACCCACTCATGAGGAATTAACAAGCGAGTCAGAACGATTGTCATTGGGGGAAGCAGTAAGCACTAGTGATAATGACTACGTGGGAGTCAAAGAAAGGGAGAAGGCTGAAATAAAAACAAAAAGTGCTGGAAACACTCAGCAGGTCAGGCAGCATCTGTGGAGAGAGAAACAGAGTTAATGTTTCAGGTTGATGACCTTGCAACAGAACTGGAAGAAGTTAGAGATTTAAGAGCTTCTAAGCAAGTACAGAGCCAGGGAAAAAGTGGGGGTGGAGGTGGGGGGGGGGAGGAGTGGGGAGAACAAAGGGTAAGGTGTATGATAGGGTGGAAGGCAGGAGTGATTAAATGACAAAAGGGATGATGGTGCAAGGCAAAAGGGGGTGGTAATGGGACAAAAAAGAAACAAAAGATGGATCCAGAAGAAGTGTAAGTGGTTACAGCAGAACCAACACCAGCACTTGCTGTCCAAGAAAATCCAAGTGGTGGTTTTTATCTGAAGTTGTTGAACTCGATGTTGAGGCCAGATGGCTGTAAATCGAAAGATGAGGTGCTGTTTCTCAAGCTTGCATTGAGCTTCATTGGAACAGTGTAGGAGGCCGAGGACAGAGGTCAGAGTGGGTGTGGGATGGAGAATTAAAGTGGCAAGCGATTGGAAGCTCAGGTCACGCCTGCAGTGGCCTCCCCAATGTAGCGGATATCGCATCATGAGCAGCGAGTACAGTATGTTACGTTGGAAGAAGTACAAGTAAATCGCTGTTTCATCTTGAAGGAGTGTTTGGGGCCCTGGATAGTGGGAAGGGAAGAGGTGAAAGGGCAGGTGTTACATCTCCTGCGCTTGCATGGGAAGGTGCTGAGGGAAGGGGAACGGTGTTGGGGGTGATGGAAGAGTGGGCCAGGGTATTGCGGAGGGAACGCTCCATTCAGAATGCTGAGAGAGGAGGGGAGGGGATGATGTGTTTGGTGGTGGCATTGTGCTGGAGGTAATGGAAATGGAAGAGGATGATCCGTTGAATGTGGAGGCTGGTGGGGTGGAAGGTGAGGCCAAGGGGTCTCTATCGTGGTTCTGGGAGGGAGGGAAAGGGATGAGGGCAGAAGTGCAGGAAATGGGATGGACACGGTCAACCCTGTCAATCACAATGGAGGGGAATCGTCAGTTTAGGAAAAAGGAAGACATATCGGAAGCACTGGTGTGGAAAGTGACATTGTCAGAACAGATGTGACAGAGATGGAGAAACTGGCAACATGGAATAGAGTCTTTACAGGAAGTGGGAGGAAGTGTAATCAAGGTAGCTGTGAGAGTCAGTGGGCTTATAGTAGATATTTGGTGGACAACCTATCCCCAAAAATGGAAATAGAGAAGTTGAGGAAGGGAAGTGAAGAGCCGGAGATGGACCATGAATGCGAGGGAGGTGTGGAAATTGGAAGCAAAGTTGATGAGAGAGACAAAGACAATGTCCTTGGCCGAGAGAGCCAAGGGAGTTAGATCTCATGGTCCAGCTTTCAAAAAGTAATGGCTAGGAGCATAGATTTCTTGTGGAGACATGAAGTTGAGATAAGTGGAAGGAGTCCACTACCTGCATCTGCAACACATTGCAGGAAGTCTCTCACAACCTGCAGAATACCCTGGAGAGCCTGGGAAATTGCTGCAGTGTCAGGCTACCAGGAAGAGCTTCTAAGAACATTGGTGGCTTCCGGAGTGGCAGCTAACAATATTACAATAAATGCTTTCAGCAAGGCAATTTCACAGGGTTTCAAAGAGGTGATTGGGACTTTTCAGCCTGTGATGACGCTGACTAATAGCACCTCTGAGCCTGTGCCATGCACTAATGGGCTGCGAGGAGTGGGCACTGATGCTGCTGTCTCCCTGGAAAGTGGCAGCAATGCTGCTGCCTTAAGGCTCCCTGCAATGCCTTCACATGAGGGAACTCCAGACTTGGGCCCAGCACCCCTGTATTATTACAAGGGAAAGGGTACAATAGCATAATGGTTATGTTGCTGAACTAGTAATCCAAAGGCCCAGACTAATAATCCAGAACATGTGAGTTCAAATCCAACCTTTGAGAATTTGAGTTCAGTTAAAGAAAAATCTGAAAATGTAAAGCTTGTACCAGTAAAAGTGATCATGAAGTTGTAAAAACCCAACTAATTCACTAATGTCCTTTAGGGAAGGAAACCCACACCAACATGGTTAACTCAACTACCCTATGAAGTGGCTTTAGTGATATGCAATAAATACCAGCCTTGCCAGTGACACCCACATCACAGGAATGAATTTTTTAAAAAGGGCTGCTGGAAAATGATCCCTCTGAGACAGCAACTACCCTGAGATGAGAGTCACCTCAGACATCTAAAGTTCCATGGGAACCATCCCAGCCATCCACAGTCAATCTCATCTCATTCAGGGAACACTTTGTAGCAGTCGTAGATTAGGAGCTAAAACAAATATGTTAACTGGACCAAAGTAGAGTCACAAAGGGTGTTAAGAAGTAGTTGTAGATGGGGAGAATGGAGTTTTGTGGTAAATGGTGTTGTTTAAAGTAAACACGGCGTGATCACAGAGTTGTGAGTTCATATTCTGTATTTGCTTTCAACTTTTGGGAGTTGGAAGATGATGTTATTTTGGTGAGTTGACCGTTATTTTTTGAAAGCATTGGGCTCTCAGTTGTGATTACCTTGCTCTGGCAGTTGGCTGTTGGCTATACTGTTCTACTTCGTCTTCTTCCTGTGCATCCATGTTGTGGGGAAAGAGGTTCTTCCAAACCCTCTTCATCATCATCATCATCATCTTCTGGCAGCAGCAAAACTTCCTTCATGGCAATGTTATGAAGAATGCAACATGCTACAATGATCCTGGAGACTCTGGCTGGGCTGCACTGCAGTGCTCCACTCTAGTTATGCAGGTATCTTAAACAAGACTTCAGAATGCTCGATGACACTTCTTGTGGCCGCATGGGCCTTATTATATCTGTTCTCCCATCTGTATGCGGGAGCCTCATTAGAGTCATCAGCTGTGAGTGGAGAAGATAAGTCTGGATACCAATTAAGCACCCTAATATACTGTCTTAAGTCTTGATGGCTGGAATAGTGGATTGTTGCATGATGAAAGAGTCATGACGGCTCCATCAGTATCTGGTATCGACATGCATAATCAGGTGATTAGCATCATACATCAGCTGGACATTGATAGAATAGAAGCCCTTTCTGTTCATAAAATAGAGTTTTTTATGGACCTTTCAGTGACACCAGTTCCATCAATTGCTCCCTGTACCAGCCAGCCTATAGAACTGGGTAGTTCTCTCTTTTTGCTTCATTGCTTCCACTGGGAAGGAAATGAATTGTGCAACCATCCTGACGAGAGCATCAATAACATTGATGAAGCGGTAAGCTGCTGACTGGTTAATGTTGCACAAGTCACCTGATTTTGTCTAGAAGGATCCAGTTGCAAAGAAGTTTAAGGTGGTCACATAAACTGATACAAACAGTGCTGTCCATCTGGTTTTCAGCCAGCAGTTGACATATTTCCTCAATTGCTTTAGGAGAAAGCATTGACATCTGAGGCACAAATGTTCAAATAATGGTCCGATGACGTAGTTTGGACCCCAGTGTAAATTTAACTGGGCGGGTCAGAAGTCCTGCTCTGCAGCAAACCCGCTGAGTAAAACTTAACGGTATTGGCTTCACAAACTGACTGACATGACTGGAAGCTGAGTTTAAAGGGGCACTCACCTACAGGCACTTAGGTCATTAGGATCTGTACCATTGTGAGTAGTGCATCTGCAAGCCAGTTCTGAGCTTCTAGTTTGCTTCTTTCTCATTTTTTCCCTCATTAGACACTTGATGCTTAGCATGGGTGCTATTTTTGATTCACTCCTTTTGGATGGATGTACAGTTGGAGGAAGAGGAGGGGCAGCAGTGGCAGCCCCCTGAAAAACCAGGACATGCAGAAGCTGCGCCTGTTAGAAGACCAGAGGTGAGGGGGGCTGCTTGCAGAAGGCATTACCTAACCCATAGGGTCTATTGGCCAAGACTTACTTTCTTAGATATTTCTGTGGAGCATTGCAGGAGGAGGTTGCACTTCACCAGTAAGGAGGTTGCTGACCTATGGAGCCTCTTGCAGCAGGACCTACTGTCTGTTGGACTAGGGGGCTATGCATTGCCAGTGGATGTCAAAGTCATCACCGTCCTTAACTTTTTCACCACAGGATTCTTCCAGGTTGTTACAGAGGACATCACCTGCATCTTCCAGTCTTCAGTGCAGAGCTGCATCAAGCAGGTCACCAACGCCCTCTTTGTCAGAGCAAGCCAGTACATTACCTTCCCAATGGACACCAACTGCCAAAATAAGAGCTTTCTGGGTGATTTGCTCCATTGGCTGGCTTCCCTTGTGTCCAGGGCATAATAAGCTGCATTCATGTAGCTATCAGGGCACCAGAAGATATGCCAAAAGCTTGTGTGAACAGAACATAGAAGTCTAAGTAAGACCTTCCTGGTTTGTAGTCCTTGGTGACTACATGTCCACGTGTCAGCAAGAGACAACTTCTATGATGCCTGACTCTAAGAGTCACCACTCTGGCCTCTTGCATATCCTCATTCTTCTCTGCATAACATAAAAATAATGGTGTTCTGATAGGGAAATCCATGCCTAGAGTCCTAAGCAGTAGTTTGAGCAGAGCAAATTAGCAACAAAGGTCCTGACTTATATCTCAAAATACTTTAAAGAATGCGATGCATGCAATGAAACACCAACTTTCAGTATGAGCACACAAATGCCTCCTTCCACCTAAGGGATATCTGCTGCAGCCTCTACTGCCACATTCATAATGGTGTTAATTGTTTGGGTGAAAATGGTAGGGATAGGGTACACTGGCCATGACCCCTTGAACCCAATTAAATTGAGCAGTTAGCTCTTCTGGCAGGTCTTAAAGGGGACGCAAATTTCTGAGAGGAGAATGCAGGTGCAGTTTTTTTGGGACGGGTTTGAGGCAGTACGCTTAAAGAACTTATTCTGCTTTTTTTACCATTTCAAAGTGAGCAGGAACTTAGAGGTGAATTTGTCCCACACAGTCAGACGGACAGGCGAGGCTGTGGGAGATGGCGTGAATTTTCTCAAAATATTCCTATGATTTTATACGCAGCAATAATTTCTTCAAAGTGAAATGTCACATTATAAAGGTGCCTTGGACGAAGAGGCTATCTATACGGATGGCCACTGAGGTACTTTGAAGGCACCTAATTTTACTTCCGGGTTTCGCATCTCCAAACTCCACAGGGGGCCTACTGTGCACCCGAATGACACGATTTAAAGCGCATTATTTAAAGGGCTAGTCCAAGAATGGATTTTGAAGGAGAAAGGAGAAATGGTGTCCAGGAGAGCAAAGGCAGCACCAAGCTTTACTGATGCCTCCCTAGATGTACTACTGGCTGTAGTGTGAAGCAGGAGGGAGGTAATTTACCCAAGCAATGGGAGGAAGAAGCCCGGTTCTCTCACCATGAAGGCGTGGCTGGAGGTGGCACTAGAGGTGAGCAGCAAGAGCTTGGTGCCCAGGTCTTGGCTGCAGTGTAGGAAGCGCTTTAATGACCTAATCAGGACAGGAAAAGTGAGTACATTAGCTGATTCACCCACATCCTGTTAAATGCAACACCCACCCCCCTCACTCTGTCTTGGCAAGCCTACTCCATCACATCATTCCTTACACCCACATCAACCATCCTTCACTTTCTGTGCACTTCATCACCTCCCAATCTGTGTACCCACCACTGCCACTCACCCCAATCCTGATGCAATGTGTGCATTTTTCTGATAGTCATCCTCTGATGCATCTGTTTCATTGTCAGCCTCACCCAAATTAATGTATCCATCGGTTGAATACGTCACATTCAGTCACTCACAGGTCTGTGTAGGGGGTGGTGGTATGTGTCTGCTTCACCTCTGACTTCTGAGCGGTTCGAATCGTTCCTACTCCCTGGGTTCTAGACCTTGGACATATTTGGGGGTTGTGACAAAGTGCAGCAGACAACTGGTTTTGGTGCAAGAAACTTTGATCTTTATTCAAGAGAGAAAATACAACACAACAATCTTAACACTCTAATAAAATGGGGAACACTTAAGTACACATGAGGGAAATTACAGTAGAAAGATACCTCACCCCTCCCAATCCCACTATACTAACTAAGTTGGACTCTAAAGGACCAGAGATAGTGCTCACCAAACGAATCCTTGACAGTAATTCACCCAGAGCTAAGTCAGAAATAGATTGTAGAGTGGAAACTTTGCGGATCTTCGGTTTTCTCCTGAGTTGGTTTTCTTTGGTCGCGGTGGCCCAATATTACCCGGTTGATTGGTGGCAATATTTGGTTGGTTGTTTCGTAAGGCCCTTGTTGCCGCGAGGTGTCTGATGGTCACTGGGGCTGTTGCTCTGGTTTCTTCTTGTGTGTCGGACTGCTTCTAGAGCTGCTGACCTTCTCTCTGTTGCCCCCTCGCCTTGTTGAACTGTCGCCTCCCGAGCTGTTGAACAATCCTTTGCCCTTGCAGGTCTGGCTGACCGGTTCTCTCACGTAGGGTTTGTTGGTTTCGCCGGAAGCTGCTTTCCTTCCAGAGACAGGCAGAACAAGACAAGCAGCACACAAGCGCCAGCAAGAACCAGAGAGAGAGAGAGAGAGCGAGAGAGGTTTCGAGTTTCCACTTCTATATCCCTCTCTTACAATGGTCTTCGTCACTTTAAAAAAAACACTTCGGGCTCGATGTTAGCAGGGCTGCGGGTTCGCGGCGGGGGGGCTATTGGGCGCATGGGTAACGCGCCCGCTGAAATTAGTCTGCCCCCCGTGCGATCGCAGCCTAATTGGATCCACTTACCTGGCCTTCCGGGTTCCCCACTGCTGATCTACGCGTCGGGCGGGCTGCGCATGCGCAGTAAGCTCTGTCAGCTGGAGGAGCTCTATTTAAAGGGACAGTCCTCCACTGACAGATGCTGCAACAAATAGGAAAAATTACAGCATGGAGCAGCCCAGGGGGAAGGCTGCTCCCAGTTTAATGATGCCTCACTCCAGGTATCAATACATGGGGTGAGGAGGAGGGGGAGGACAGAGATCTTCCCCCCGGCGGGCGGGAGGAAGCGGCCTGCCTCTGCCACCAGGAAGGCCTGGCTCGAGGTGGCAGAGGAGGTCACCAGCACCACCAACATATCGCCCACCTGCATACAGTGCAGGAGGCGCTCCAATGACCTCAGTAGGTCAGCCAAAGTGAGTACACTAACTCATACCCCTACACTCCATCTGCCACATCACCGCCCCCACCCCACATCTCCTTCTGCACTGCCAACACTACTCTGTCACATCACCCCTCATACCCACTCAAACCTCATCCTCATCTTACCTGCACTTACTCACCTCGCCAGTACTCATCCCGCCACTACCACTCAACCCAATCCTCATACAATCTCATGGCTCTATCTCATACTCACCCTCTCGTGCATCTCTTTCACAGTCAGCCTCACTCAACCTGCCACTATCTGTGCTGCAGCCACAGGGCATGCATCACATATGTGCAGTAGGCAGCGTAAGGCAAACGTGTCGTGAGCATGAAGGGGATGCACAAGGGTGTTGGAGGGTTTGTCATGGGTGTTACTTATATTTAATTTCTGACCAACTCACATTACATATTATATTGGCACCACTACTGCCACGTCTTTGCGAATCTTGTCTGATTTGTGCAATAATGCCCTTTCCTGAGGATCACTATGAAGACCCACAACTGATGCCACCCATTGTGTCACTGTAGAGTGGGTGTAGGTGTATTTGCAGGGCTCTTTTGTGCAGACGACTGAGAGATGTCGGCGATATCCCCGGTGGCACCCTGGAAGGATGCGGAGGAGAAGTTGTTGAGGGCAGTGGTGACTTTGACAGCGACAGGTAAGAAGATGGTGCTCGGGCCAGCCAGGAGCAGCTCGGCATCAAGGAGGCTGCAGGTGTCCACGACTACATGTCGAGTGACTCTGAGCCTCCGTGTGCACTGCTGCTCAGAGAGGTCCAGGAAGCTGAGCCTCGGTCTGTGGACCCTGTGGCGAGGGTAATGCCCTCTGCGACGCATCTCTCTCTCCGGTTACCCTCCCTCCTGCTGTACAGGTGGATGTGTCACAGCACTCTGTTGTGGAGCTCCACGTGTCAGAGGTGGACTGCGTGGACGGCGAGGCTGGTGAGGCTGGTGATGCTGTTCGCCCTCCGAGGAGGTCATGACTGCAGCTACGGCGGCCCCCATCCGGAAGATGTACATCTGAGGGGGTCTGCAAGGTCGGTACATGTCTCTGGACCCTGGGGTAAGTGTGCAAGTTGGTGAATTTTCTTGTCAGGAGGAGGGTGGTGGAGGCCAAACTTTGTCCCAAGTGACAGAGTGGCCTCCTGCAATGAGTGAGGGTCTCCCCCACCACCTGTCAAATGGACCTTTGCAGCTGCCTCAGGCTGACAGCTGCAACAGGTCCATTTCAACTGGGAGTGTTTCCCACAGTATGGGAAACAGTCCCAGTTGTCAATAAAATCCCACCCCTCCTCACATATTCACTTAATCAGGTCTGTTAATGACCTGCAATACCAAGGTAAATACTGTTAAGTGGAACCCCGCTGGCTTTAATTGCCTGCTGGATTCCCACATGTGGGGGCTGCGCGCGCACACCGGCGCGTCAGTGGGGAACCCGGAAGTGGGTGGGTTGGAGCCGGGCTCCGGACCCGCTCCGGGATTCCCCAATTTTCGGAGACCCCCGCCAGGAACGCACCTGATAGCGGGTGCTAAAATGAAGCCCTTCATGTCTGTTTAAACAGTTCTTACAAAGCCCTTAAGAATCTTTGATGGCTTTTTGATGGTCCCTCATCATGTTGCAATTGCTTCTCCGGATGGGTCATTGTTAATTCCGATTTTTAGAGCTTGTCACGCAAGGCTTCCTTTTGTATCCAAAGTCCTAGGTGTTGATCGGTTTTGCTTTAAAACAAAGACATGGCCCCACCAAGTCTGGAGCAGTTGCCTCTTTCAATGGCAGTGACTGTTGACCACCTGCTGTAGGTTTTGCATTAAAATAGAGACATGTCTGAAGCAGTAATTCTCCCACATTCCACTGTGTGTGTTGTGGATTCGTCTGGTGATCTCTCACCTATCCTTCTATCTTAGGATTTTAGTCAATGGCCAAAGTTTTCCATACTCAGGGAAAAGGTGAATTTCTTTAGGGCTTTTCTCTGTGTTTTTGGGGGATCTGTGAATTTTGAGAATCTTACATCTGTTCTTTCTCCCCTTGTAGGAAGAGAAAACAAAATGCAAGGGAGAGGAGCAGAACTAGAGGTGGACCACCATAAATAGTCCAGCTGACAGATGCAGAGGAGGAGGCCATGGAGATCATTCATTGCACGCCTATCCGTCAGAGATGGAGAGATTGGGAACCAGCATATGCCTGGTGACAGAACTTTAACATCTTTCACACACATGATGAATTTATTTCATCAATCAAATGGAGAGATGTGGGTACGGTTCTAAATGAATACTTTGTGTCGGTCTTTACAAAAGAGGGGGATAATGCAGACATTGTAGTTAAAGAGGAGGGGTGTTTAATATTGGATGGGATAAACATAGTGAGAGAGGAAGTATTAAAGGGTTTAGCATCTTTGAAAGTAGATAAATCGCCAGGCCTGGAGGAAGTATATCCCAAGCTGTTAAGAGACGCAAGGGAGGAAATAACGGAGGCTCTGACCATCATTTTCCAATCCTCCCTGGCTAAAGGCGTGGTGCCAGAGGATTGGAGGACTGCTAACGTTGTACCATTGTTTAAAAGGGGAGAAAGAGATAGACCGAGTAATTATAGGCCAGTCAGTCTAACTTTGGTGGTGGGCGAATTATTGGAATCAATTCTGAGGGACAACATAAATCGTCATTTAGAAAGGCACAGGTTAATCAAAGACAGTCAGCATGGATTTGTTAAGGAAAAGTCGTGTCTGACTAACTTGATTGAATTTTTTGAGGAGGTAACAAAGAGGGTTGATGAGGGTAAGCATTTGATGTAGTGTACATGGATTTTAGCAAGGCTTTTGACAAGGACCCACATGGCAGACTGGTCAAAAAAGTAAAAGCCCATGGGAACTAAGTGAAAGTGGCTAGTTGGATCCAAGATTGGCTCAGTGGCAGGAAGCAAATGGTTGACGGGTGTTTTTGTGACTGGAAGGCTGTTTCCAGTGGGGTTCTGCAAGGCTCAGTACTAGGTCCCTTGCTTTTTGTGGTACATATTAATGATTTGGACTTGAATGTGGGGGGGGGGGCTTGATCAAGAAGTTTGCAGATGATACAAAAATTGGCTGTGTGGTTGATAGTGAGGAGGAAAGCTGTAGACCGCAGGAAGATGTGATTGCACTCGAGAGGGTACAGAGGAGATTTACGAGGATATTGCCAGGGCTGGAGAATTTTAGCTATGAGAAAAGATTGGATAGGCTGAGACAAAGGAGGCTGAGGGGAGATTTAATTGAGGTATATAAAATTATGACTGGACTAGATAGAGTGGCTAGGGAGGACCTATTTCCCTTTGCAGAGGTGTCAGTGACCAGAGGACATAGATTTAAAGTAATTGGTAGAAGGATTAGAGGGGAGCTGAGGAGAAATCTTTTTACCCAGAGGGTGGTGGGGGTCTGGAACTCACTGCCTGAAAGGGTGGTAGAGGCAGAAACTTTCCACTCATTTAAAAAGCACTTGGATGTGCACTTGAAATGCCGTTACCTACAGGCTATGGACCAAGTGCTGAAAAGTGGGATTAAGCTGGATAGCTCTTTTTCAGCCAGCACAGACACGATAGGCCGAATCTGTGCTGTAACTTTCTATGATTTTATGATTCCAATCACTGAACTCTGACAAACCTTAGTATGATGATTTGAAAGATTGTCACTTTGCCGATGAATAATTAATATTGCTTACTTTTGTCTTCCAGGGCCTTCAAACGCTCAAGAAGAATATGGTGAGATGGAAGACATTGATTCCTCAGAGGACCTCATTCCTTCCGAGAGTGCACCGTCACAGGTCATACTGTCATGCACCAGCGCAGATACTGGCACTTCGGTGGGTCATGTTAGACAGTTAGTTGGGTTGTCGCCTGGTGATTCACCACTCACAAGTGAGAACAGACAGATACTAGGGCAGGGGCAGCTGTGGAGAGTCCGTGTCGTGGGGCGCACTCCTCTCCAAGCTCTGCTCAGCTGGATACAGATGCTGAACCCATGGGCCATCATTGAGAATGAGAATGATTGAGGTACAGCTGCACCTTTGCGAGGTACACACACTCTCCACAATAGCGGAGAGGACGGATGGAGTCCAATTCCAACATTAATGGATTGTTGTTGCAGGTAAGTGCGAGAATGTCAGCAATGGAGAGAGTAGCCACCTCATTGTGAGCATGGCTCTCAAATGAGTCTATGGAGGCCATGGCCACGGCCATGCAGACTTTGGATGCCAACATGTCTGCAGCCTTAAACAGGATGACAGATACCTTATCCCATGGCCTTACAAGGCATCACAGTTCTGCACCAAGGTGCTCTCCAGCAGAGTGGTGGGAGTGATGTAGCACTGGCCTGGGAGAGGGATGATGGCGAGAAGGGACATGGAAGTGGGAACTCCACTCAAAGCACTCCCACGTCTCACCCATTCCCCCACCTCAATGCTGCCTCCTGTCCCGATGGACGAGTCACAGTTGTAGGTGGATCAATCTTTGGCAGGGCCCTCACGGGCTCCAAAACCCAGAGGTCGTAGGCCAAAATCATCTCAGCAGTCAGGGCAGGGATCTGAAGCTACGGGGGATGCACCATGTAGAAGTGGTAGAAAACGTATGTTAAAGCAATTGTAGTTCACCAAGGTTTTGCACAAGAGTGTTTGAAGAAATATTATGTTTTTCATTCTCCTTTTTTTTGTATTGCCACGTTACATGTATTGATTATCACCGCTATCACGTCTTGCCCATTATTGTGTCCCGAGTGTCACGCTGCCCTTTTGTTTGCTTCATCATGAATGCCAATACATGATGTTACACATTGGGCGAATGTGCAATGGGTGTATGTGCGGTTGAAGGACTGATCTGTGCAAAGGGAGGTGGGGTGAGGTTGGTAGTGGTTGTGGTGGTCGTGACAGGTGGCTTGGGTATCTCAAATTCTTTATTTTGCAACTCTCATTATGAGAACCTGTGAGATATGAGAGCATCCCTGGCATCACGGGCAGCAATATGCATGGATGGTCTGGTGATGAATGCCCCATCTTCATTTTCCTCCTCCTCATCCTTTACCTCATCTTTGTCCTCCTCACCCTCTTCTTCAATGTTGCCGCCAGATGAGGATGCTTCATGAGCGCCTTCATTCTCCTCCACCTGTAACCCTCTCTGCTGCGCTATGTTGTGCAGGACACAGCACACCACGATTATTCTGGACACCCTTGCTGGTGAATACCAAAGGGCTCTTGAAACCTATCCAGGCACCTGAAGCGCTTCTTCACTTTGCCTAGGGCTCTATGACACACCTGGTGGCCATGTGGCTCTGGTCGTATCGCTGTTGCGCCTTGTTGGCGGGGTTCCTCACAGGTGTCGTGAGTCATGTTTGCAGGGGGTATCCCTTGTCATCAACAAGCCAGCCATTAAGTCTGTCTCCTGTCTGGAAAAGGTATGGAATGTTGGACTCGTGCAAAATGAAGGAATCATGACAGGTGCCAGGGAATCTGGTGCACACCTGCAGAAGTCTCTTCTGGTGGTCGCACATCAACTGTGCATTGATGGAGTGATGGCCCTTTTGGTTTATGAAGACTCCTGGCTCAGGTGGTGGGGCTTCGGATTGCCGCGTGTGTGCAGTCAATTGCTCCCTGCACCTGTGGGAAGCCAGCCAAAGAGGCGAAACCGACTGCCTGCTCATTCTGGCTGATGACATCGTGGGGGAAGTTAATGTAATTGGACGTCCTGGCAAACAACCCATCTGTCACCTGTTTTATACACTTATGTGCAGACGATTGAGACACCCTGGAGATGTCACCGGTGGCACCCTGAAAGGACTCAAGAGGCGAAGAAATTGAGGGCAGTCGTTACTTTTACTGCGACGGGCAATGCGTGGCCACCAGGTCCAGTGGGGAGCTGCTATTCCTCAAGGAGGTTGCAGATGTCTGCAACTACCTGCTGACTCAATATGAGCCTGCGTAGGCACTGCTCTTCGGAGAGGCGCACCTCTGTCTTGTGTACCTGCAGATCCCAACTCAGCACGACGTGGCTGATGTGGATGTTCATTTTCCTCCTCCTCAGATGTCCTCTCGAATACATCCATTGCACCCCCCATCCTGATCTTGTCAGTTTGAGAGGCTCCAAAGCTGTCACAAAGCTGTCTCAACAAAGAACTCTCAGTCTCAACAAAGAACTCTCAGTCTCAACACTAGTTGAACTCTCAGCCAAAGATTTGCCTGAGACAACTGAGAGACCAGCTGCAGCTTGAGCTTTTATTGCGATGTGTCACTCACAGGTTTAAAGGCCAAATTAACTTCTGCATGAATCTTGCCTCCGTTTCACTGGCAAGATTGAGAAGCTATGGGTAACCTGTGCAGGTGAGGTTAAATTCATTTCAGACTTAGAAGCCAGAAAAAATTAAGTACCTCCACTATTTCAATGAGGTAAATTGCCCCTTTGACAAACCGCTCGCTGGCATTAAGTGGGAATGGGACTTCCAGGGTTTGGATGTGTTGCACATCCAAATGCCCCTGGGTTAAACCCGGAAGTGGGCGCGTTGGAGCCAGGTTGTGCTCGCGCTTCAAAATGCTGCTACTTTAACCTCCCATCTGCCTCCGACCCACCCATTCTTTGGGGTTAAAATTACCCTCCTACTGTGGGAAATCCCACCCCTCTTCCCCACTTCCTCTGACTTCATGACCTTTGTTTGGGGCAGATGGATGTTCTGGCCACCCAGACCCCTTCAGAGATTGGCTGCTGCTAGGATTCTAGGTGGAGTCCTGGGGAGTAATTTTAACCCCCAAGAACTGATGGATTGGGGGCAGGTGGGCAGCAAAAATAGTTAATTTTTGGAGCGGGAGCATATTCGGACTCCAACATGCCCACTGCCAGGTTTAACTCAGGCGCGTTCGGATGCGTGCACACAACAGACTTCCAGAAGTCCTGTCACCGCTTAAAGCCGGCAGGCCGATATTTAAAGGGCCAATTCAGGTAGTTGAAACACTTTAGATAATTTATTTCTTGTGGATTCTACAACAGAAACGTATTTAACTAGTTCTGAGCATGTCTCCCGTGGCTCCTGAAACATGCCATTGAAATGGAGGCGAGCTGAAGTGAAGCTCGTTTGGCCCTTTAAACCAGTGATTGACACATCTCAATAAATGGTGAGGTATTGCAGTTGGACACTCAGTTCTCTCAGACAAACTTTTGGCTGGGAGTTCTTTGTGTTTAGACTGAGAATTCTTGTGATCAGACAAATTTACCTGCATTTTGGAGCCCCTCAAACTGACAAGATTTTTCCCTTCGTTGAGGGTTCTATAACAAGGGGACATAGATTCAAGGTAAAAGGCGGGAGGTTTAGAGGGGATTTGAGAAAGAACTTTTTCACCCAGAGGGTGGTTGGAGTCTGGAACTCACTGCCTGAAAGGGTTGTGGAGGCAGGAACCCTCACAACATTCAAGAAGCATTTGGATGAGCACTTGAAATGCCATAGCATACAAGGCTACGGACCAAATGCTGGAATATGGGATTAGAGTAGACAGGGCTGATGGCCGGCGCGGACACGATGGGTCGAAGGGCCTCTCTCCGTGCTGTATAACTCTATGACTCTATGACTCTAAGATCTGGATGGGGGATGTAATGGATGTATTCCACAGTACATCTGAGGAGAAGGCACATCATCATCCTGGAGGTAGTAATGTCGTACAGTCCTGGGATCTGCAGGTGCACAAGACAGAGGTGTGCAACAAGGACCTGGAGAAGAGCAGAGAGGGGACCAACGGAGGGGCCGAGATCGCAGGAGCACTACCCATGTGAGTGGGTGTACAGGCAGAATCTGAGCTTCCCGGACCTCTCTGAGGAGCAGTGTCTATGCAAGCTGAGATAGAGTTGGCAGGCATCTGCAGGCTCCTTTATGAAGAGCCGCTCTCGGCTGGACCTGGTGGCCACGCATTGCTCGTCGCAGTTAAAGTCACCACTGCTCTCAATTTCTTCGCCTGCAGATCCTTCCAGAGCCCCACTGGTGATATCTCCATGGTGTCTCAGTCGTCTGCACATAAGTGTATATGATAGGACACAGGTGGCCGGTTTGCCAGGGCATCCGACTACGTCATCTTCCCCTGCGATGACATCAGCCAGACCAAGAGGGCAGTGGGTTCCAACTTTCTGGTTGGGTTCCCACGAGTGCAGGGCGCAATTAAGTGCACACACATAGCAATCCGAGGATCTCAACATGAGCCAGGACTGTTCATAAACTGAAAGGGATATCATTCCATCAATGCACAGATGGTGTGCAACCACCAGAAGAGATTTCTGTAGGTGTGTGCCAGATTCCCTGGAAGCTGTCATGATTCATTCATTTTGCGCGAGTTCGACGTCCCAGACCTCTTCCACACACAAGACAGACTTAAAGACTGGCTCCTTGGAGACAAGGGATACCTCCTGCAAACGTGGCTCATGACACCTGTGAGAAACTCCATCAACGAGGCACAGTAACGGTACAACCAGAGCCACATGACCTCCAGGTGTCTTTGAGCAAGCCATAGGAATGTTGAAGATGTGTTTCAGTTGCCCAGATAGATGTGGGGGAACCCTTCAGTACTCGCCAGCGAGGGTGCGCAGAATAATCGTGGTGTGCTACGTCCTGCACAACATAGCACAGCAGAGAGGGTTACAGGTCGAGGAGGTCAAATGCGCTCATGAAGCATCCTCATCTGGTGGCAACATTGAAGAAGAGGATGAGGAGGAGGAAAATGAAGATGGGGAACCCATCGCCAGAGCAGTGCCGCATATTGCTGCCCGTGATGCCAGGGATTCCCTCAGCTCGTCAAACACCCTTGTGCATACTCTTGATGAATTACAATTGCTTAGCCTTTCTCTTTCTACCGCTTCTACATGGTGCATCCCCTGTGGCTTCAGCAGAGGTAGGGGCAGGCTGTTCAGATCCCTGCACTGACTGCAGAGATGCACTCAGCCTACGACCTCTGGGTTTTGGAGCCTGTGAGGGCCCCAGCAAAGACTGCCCCACCTACACCTATGCAGACTTGGCCTTCAAGAGAGGAGGCAGCGTTGCGGGTACTGTTTGAGGAGGGGGCAATGGGTGAGACGTGGAAGCGCTTTGAGTGGGGTCCCCACTTCCATGTCCCCTTTTGCCATCATCTCTATCCCAGGCCAGCGCAACATCACTCCCACCACACTGCTGACCAGCAGCTTAGTGAGCAAATGTGCTGTGTTCTAAAGCCACGGCTAAAGTATCTGTCTGCCTGTTTAATGTGGCAGACATGTTGGCATCCAGAGTCTGCACGGCCGTTGTCATACCTGAATGGACTGATTTGAGAGCCATTCCTGAAGTTCGATGGAGGCTATCATTCTCTCCATTGCAGACTTGCCTGTGCCACCAATCCCCTAGTGATGGAGTTGGTCTTCTCCATCCTTTCTACTAGTGTGGAGAGTGTATGTGGCACGTTTCCAGTACCTCGCAAAGGTGCAGCTGTACCTCTATCATTCTCATTCTCAATGATGGCCCATGGGTTCGGCATCTGTGTCCAGCTGAGCAGAGCTTGGAGAGGAATGCGCTCCCCGACATGGACTCTCCAAAACTGCCCCTGCCATCAGTTTCTGCTCGAGCACACTTGTGAGTGGTGAATCACTAGGTGACAACCCAACTGTCTAACATGACCCACCGAAGTACCAGTATCTGCGCTGGTGCATGGCTGCATATCATGTGACGGTGCACCCTCAGAAGGAATGAGATCCCCTGTGGAATTGATTTCTTTCTAATCAGATCAGCCATGATCTTATCAAATGGCAGAGCAGGCTCGAGGGGCCGAATGGCCTACTCCTGCTCTTAATTCGTACGTTCGTATGTTTCATTGCGGCTCCTTCCTATTGAAGGCGTGAAGGCCCTGGAAGACAACAAAAGCTGATATTAATTATTCACCAGGATATTAACAATCTTTCCACTGACCATACTGAGGTCTGCAACAGTTCAATCATTGATAAAACCAATTCATCACGTGTGTGAAAGATGTTAAAAAGTTCTGTCACCAGCCATCTGTGGGTTCCCAGTCTCTCCATCTCTGACGGATAGGCATGCAATGGCGCGACTGATCTCCATGGTCTCCTCTTCTGCATCTGTCAGCTGGACTATTTGTGGTGGTCCACCTCCAGTTCTGCTCCTCTCCCTTACATTCTGTGTTCTCGTCCTACAAGGGGAGAAAAAACAGCCCTGTGAGTGACTGAAGGTGACCTATTCACCCGATGAATGCATTGCTTTGGGTGAAGCTGACAATGAAACAGATGCATCAGAGGATGGCTATCAGACAGATGCATCACATTGCATCAGGATTGAGGTGAGTGGCAGTGGTAGGTGCACAAATGGGGAGGTGAGGAAGTGCACTGAAAGTGAAGGTTAGTTGATGCTGAAACTTAAGTGGGTGCTTTAAAACGCGTCATTCGGGTCGCAACTTGGAGACGCGAAACCCGGAAGCAAAGGTAATTAACTGAAATCGAGATACGATCGCAGATTTAAAAGTTCTCACTTTGCTTCCGGGTTCCCCACACGCAAATCCACCCACTCATTGACTTCCCACCGCCGTGCTAAAATCATGGCCCTGATGTTTCTGGGTCCCTCCGGGATTCCTGTCCCTGCCGGGCATGTTGCACCAACTTGCAAGCTGTATGAACTGTTGAGTCCAAGGTTATTCAGGTCCATTATTTTGATGGATGATCTTCAAGATTTTGAAAATCGCTTTCTATGAAAAAGAAGAAAATATAGCACATAGATTGGGATTAACCCTGTTATCTTGGCTAATATTTTCTGAGGAAAACCCTGCCAATATCCTGCTCCCCTTGCTCTCTGTATAAATGGGATGGACAGTTCTTTGTCCAGCAGCAAGACCCAAATCATAAAAATGTTTTCTTCCTGTCCCTGAGTTTGGCTCCTTCTATTCATGGGCGATTTATACAGTAAATCTTGAAACTGGTAGTGATAGTGGGAATAACGTGTTGCTTTGATTGTTTAATTTGCATAAAGACTCTTGTGTGTTACTGTAAACCAGAAGAAGGGTAATGAAAGCACCAATTTGGAAAAAAAAAGTGTAATCGCTAAAAGTTGTGCAAAGCCAACTTTAAATAGTGGCCTAAATATGTGGTGTTAACTATGTGCAGCTTTAATAATGATAAAAGAAACAACTACAGCAAATCTTTATAATCTCAGTAAATAACTGCTTGTTATTTTACTAATAGAATTCTTTCCTTTCCTAGTCATGAATACATCAGTGGATATTACAGGATTTCAGCATACTTCTTAGCAACAATAGTAGGGGATTTATTGCCCATACGAAGTCTGTCTGCCATTATATTTTCATGCATAACCTATTGGATGGTTGGTAAATATAAAACATACAAACATCTTTTAGCTTGTGTGTAAAATTATCATTCATTTTAACAACTGCGAGTAGTATCTGTATCCGATTCTCCAGTCCATGCATCAAGTGTGGCCTCGTTGAATTTATGAAACACATTTAGCTATGCACATAGATGGCAAGGTTGAAAATAAGGTGGCAGCTGAAGGTTGGTAAAAGCCCATCATATATAGGGCCCGATATTTACGGGGAGGTGGGGAGGAAGCTTGGGGGAAGGGGTGGCTTGATGTGGGGGGGCTCATAGCAGCCGGGAAACCCAGAAATGTGGATAACCCAGATGTCCTGCCCATTTAATTTTTTTATTCTCCATTTCCCAGCCAGCAGCGAGCCAGATTGAGAGGCTGGCTGGCTGCTGTGCCAGAAGACCTGCGCTGGCAGGCCGCAGCCAGGGGGCAGAGCGGAGAGGAGGGAGGGAGAGATTGTGGAGGTCGGGGGGAGAAATTTGAAAGGCCAGGGTGGGGGAGTGCGGGGAGATCGGAGGCATTGGGGAGATCAGAGGTCGGGGGGAGATCAGAGGTTGGGGGGAGATTGGAAAAGCCAGGGGTGGGGGGGCGGAGAATGGAGGCTGGGGAGTGAGATTGGAAAGGCTGTGGGGATGGGAGGGAGATCATTGGTTGGGGGTGGGGGAAGATCGGATCGTGAGGGGGGAGGGAGGGGGGATCGGCTGACTTCGGGGAGGGAAGCAGGTTTGCTTGGTGGGCCGGGGGAAGCACTCCTGCTCCTCCTGGCCCACATGCATTGCTGGAAAGGCACTTACCCGCTGGATGCGGCCATTCTCACCTCCTTCCAGCTGCCGGGTTTGCTGATTCCTGGGAAACCCGGTCGACAGTTGTTAAAACTAAAACTCTGCTATAAATAGAGACATAAAGTACAAAAGTATGGAAGTCATGATGAACCTTTATAAAACACAGGTTTGGCCAAAACTGGAGTATTGTGTCCAGTTCTGGGCACCGCACTTTAGGTAAGATGTGAAGGCCTTAGAGCGGGTGCAGAAGAGATTTACTAGAATGATTCCAGGGATGAGGGGCTTTAGTTACGTGAATAGACTGGAAAAGCTGGGGTTGTTCTCCCTGGAACAGAGACGGTTGTGAGGAGATTTGATAGAGGATTTCAAAATCATGAAGGGTCTAGACAGAGTAGATAGAGAGAATCTGTTCCCATTGGCAGAAGTGTCAAGAACCAGAGTACATAGATTTAAGGTGATTGGCAAAAGAAGCAAAGGTGACATGAGGAAAATCTTTTTTACACCATGAGTGGTTAGGATTTGGAATTCACTGCCCGAGGGGGTGATGGAGGCAGATTCAATCATGGCCTTCAAAAGGGAACTGGATAAGTACTTGAAAGGAAAAAATTTGTAGGGCGACGGGGATAGGGAAGGGGAGTGGGACTAGCTGGATTGCTCTTGCATAGAGCCGGCGTGGACTCGATGGGCCAAATGGCCTCCTTCCGTGCTGTAACCTTTCTATGATTCTATGATTCTAAAATTTGAGGCACGCAGCCTCATTAAAATATTTAAATGAAGGACCCGCCTCTGGAGAGCAGGTTAGTCACTCGTCTTCCAACCCGCCTCCATTAAAACTGGAAGCGGGCATGTTAGGGTCGGGTTTCCAATTTTTGAAATTTTAACTTCCCCCACCTCCCCCGCCCCTCTCCCGCCAGTCCTGGGGGATTAAAATTCCTCCCATAGTCTCAGCTTCATGTGCTTTCTCAAAGTATAGCAATGCCCATACACTCAGCAACAATTCCTTAAAGAGGAAAGCATGATCACAACATGATGATGAGAGGAGCAGGTGCATTGTCCCTTTAAATTAAGTGTCCTTGAAGATCAGCAGTAGTTCCTTGTACCCTACATGAAAGACTTACATTTAATATAAGGCCTTTCACAACCTCAGGACATCCCAAAGTGCTTTACAGACAATTAAATACTTTTGAAATGTAGTTACTGTTGTAATGTAGGAAACGCAGAAGTCAATTTGCATAGTAAGGCCCCACAAACAGCAATGTGATAATGACTAGATAATCTGATTTTAGTGATGTTGGTTGAGGGATAAATATTATCCTGGATACCGGGGAAAACTCCCCTACTAATCTTCGAATAATGCCATGGGATCTTCTACGTCCAGCTGTGAGGGCAGACGGGGCCTTGGGTTAACGTCTCATCTGAAAGACTCCACCTCTGACAGAACAGCACTCCCTCAGTACTGCACTGGAGTGTCGGCCATGTGGGTTGACAGATTTGTTGTTGTTAGTGCTTGAGCACTTTCCTTTGGCATTAATGAGTTTCCCTGATGCCTAGGTGCTGAGAGAGCAAGAGTATAACAGTTAAGGAGGTGAGTGAAGGCAGTTATGAATGGTAGAGAATGTGTATTGACACTGGTGCCTAGACTTACTTTGCTACCTTTGTGAGGTTACTGAATTTCTTCCTGCACTGTTTTGCAGTTCTTGGGGTGGTGCAAGTATTATTAACTGCCTCTGTCACCTCCCTCTATACATCCTGTACCACTCGCTTATGGGGCTTCCTGCTCTCAGTGTTCAGCAGACTTGCTCTTGTGGCCTCTACTTCAGCCAGCAACACCTGCACAGATGCATAAGAAAACCTGGAAACCAATGCTCCTGCTGCCCCCCTGAGGCAGCTACTGCTTGAGACATCTGGCAATGTCAGTTGCTGGAAAACGGATATGCCCCTTTAACAAGAACTGAATTTCCCTGCCTCCCAGCAGCAATAACCCCAACAGGAGCAGAATTACTATTCCATACCTGCTCTGCATGCTTAATCAAGGCCCCTGGAGAAAACTGCAGCAGGATAACAGCTTATTCACATGGGCGGGCGGTATTCCCACTCTGCCACTAAACCACCGACAGGATGAGAATCTAGCTCCTTGTTTCTTTTAGTTTCTTCATGCCTCTCACAAGTCTAGCTAGCAGTTCCCACCTCTTATCTTTGATGGCTGCAACCTTAGTCCTCCTTCATCTATTGACATTTTTGGCCTCACTATCTCCTCTGACCTCAAACAGAACTCTCACATCTCCTCCCAGCGAAAGCTGTTTTCAAGAACATAGGAACATGAGTAGGCCATTCAGCCCCTCGAGCCTGCTCCGCCATTTGATAAGATCATGGCTGATCTGTGATCTAACTCCACATACCTGCTTTTGGCCCATATCCCTTAATACCTTTGGTTGCCAAAAAGCTATTTATCTCAGATTTAAAATTAGCAATTGAGCTAGCATCAATTGTCGTTTGCGGAAGAGAGTTCCAAACTTCTACCACCCTTTGTGTGTAGAAGCGTTTTCTAATCTCACTCCTGAAAGGTCTGACTCTAATTTTTAGACTGTGGCCCCTACTCCTAGAATCCCCAACCAGCGGAAATAGTTTCTCTCTATCCACCCTATCAGTTTCCCTTAATATCTTATAAACTTCAATCAGATCACCCCTTAACCTTCAAAACTCTAAAGAATACAACCTCAATTTGTGTAATCTCTCCTCGTAACTTAACCCTTGAAGTCCGGGAATCATTCTAGTAAACCTACACTGCACTCCCTCCAAGGCCAATATGTCCTTCCGAAGGTGCGGTGCCCAGAACTGCTCACAGTACTCCAGGTGCGGTCTAACCAGGGTTTTGTATAGCTGCAGCATAACTTCTGCCCCCTTGTACTCTAGTCCTCGAGATATAAAGGCCAGCATTCCATTAGCCTTATTGATTATTTTCTGCACCTGTTCATGACACTGGGCTTGATGGCCGGCGCGGACACGATGGGCCGAAGGACCTCTATCCGTGCTGTATAACTCTATGACTCTATGACTTCAATGATCTATGTACCTGAACCCCTAAGTCCCTTTGGACATCCACTGTTTGTAACTTTTTACCATTTAGAAAGTATCCTGTTCTATCCTTTTTTGGTCCTAAGTGGATGACCTCACATTTGCCTACATTGAATTCCATTTGCCACAGTTTTGCCCATTCACCTAATCTATCAATATCTCTTTGTAATTTTATATTTTCATCTACACTGCTTACAATGCCACCAATCTTTGTGTCATCGGCAAACTCAGATATGAGACTTTCTATGCCTTCATCTAAGTTGTTAATAAATACTGTGAATAATTGAGGCCCCAAGACAGATCCCTGCGGTACTCCACAAGTCACATCCTGCCAATGTGAGTACCTACCCATTATCCCTACTCTGTCGCCATTCGCTCAGCCAACTTCCTAACCAAGTCCGTACTTTTCCCTCGATTCCACGGATTTCTATCTTAGCTAACAGTCTCTTATGTGGGACTTTATCAAATGCCTTCTGGAAGTCCATATAAATAACATCCATTGACATTCCCCTGACAACTACTTTAGTCACCTCTTCAAAAAATTCAATCAGGTTTGTCAGGCACGACCTACCTTTCACAAATCCATGCTGGCTCTCTCTGATTAACTAAAAATTTTTGAGGTGTTCAGTCACCTTGGCTTCCTTGTTTCTTCCAAATATTTTTCTGCTCTACAACTCTCAACTTTCTATAAAGCCCAAGAGTTGAACCCTGCTCCAATATCTGGAGAGGCTTATCCAACGTGTCTTTCACAACTGGACAGCATTTAGAAGAAAGCTTGTCATGTGATTCGGCAATTCCTCTTACATCTTTAGCCTGCAATCTCATTCTCTCCATCACAATTTTTCTTGTCTTTCCATTTTTCATCAATACCACTATGTTCCTTAGCTTTATTCTCATTCCTTGTAAGCTCCAATGTACTCCATCCAAAAAAATCTCACTTCCCTCAACATTACATGTGTTAAATCAAGACTAATTGCACTGTCCCCTATTTTAAATTATTCTTTCTCTGAATTTCAAAACTGTGAAATTTCTTACTTTACCAGTGTTTTCTTCCTCCTAAAATTTTCAGCATGAACATATGCACAGATGAATAAGACTATTTGACACATCCAACTCATCCTTCCATGAAAACTTATGATCCCCTTAATACAGTATCTTGAATGTTACCAGATTTTTCGTTTCCACTCCCTTACCCAAAGACCATTCCAGGTAGTAATCACTCTTTGTGTGAAGAAGTGCTTCCTGACATTCGTCCTGAAGTTGCCTTTTACAACTTTATACCTATGTCCCTTTATCCTGTAGTCATGTTTAATATGAAATAATGCTTAGGATTAATCTTCTCCATCCCTCTCATTCACCTGCTTTCAAGGCTAAAGAGTCCAATGGATCAATTTTAACTTGCATCCATGATGCCTGGCGTTAATAGGCCAGTAATGGCCTCAAAATGGGGTAGGTAGCCTTTCTGAACCATTAACCCTGACATTGTGGACAGTGCCATTTTTAAAGGGACCTCTGGGCACCCGAAGTGCCTGGCTGTTTCACGTGGTAGGCCCAATTAAATATGCAAATCGGGCTTCTAGGACCCTGATTGCAATTTTGGGTTTGAAATGGTTGAAGCATGCACGGTGTACGCTCTGATCATTTCCACGGTCATTGGGCCCCTTCCCCGGGATCGCCGGCTAACCTCCGATCAACCTACCTTACTGCTGGGGACTGTTCCTGCACTGAGTTAAAATGTAAAAAGGAGTGGCAGTAGATTTTGATCATGCTCAGCCATTGCAGGCTAGGAATCAAATAAGCAAATAGAATGCTGACCTATATTGCCAAATCAGTAATGTGTAAGTCTGAGCCAATAAACTGAAGCCGAGTAGTGCTCTGGTAATGCTGCAACTTGAATATCGTATTCAGTTCCCATTACCAAAGCACAAGGAAAGCATCCTTGCCCTGGAAGTAGAGCAGAAAAGTACAGCAAGACTGATCCCCAGTGTCAGAGGATTGAATTCTGAAGAAAGGCTAGTAAAAATTGCAATGCTCCTCCGAGCTCTACGTAAATAATCTGGGCCAGTGCTGCTCTGTAACCCCCTCCTCAATTGTGACCCCCTAAAAACCACCTTTCTGCCGGTCTGGGCACTGATATTGATAGGTCTCAATTTGGCAAACTGCGGGGTTTAGTATCCCGCAGCTTACTGACCTGATGTTAATAAGGCCCAAAATCGCTGGCATTCTTAGATTTTAGTGTGGGCGACCGGCCAGCATGCTATGCCAATCGGTCACCCAAAACTCAAAATCAACATAATTTTTTCTAGCCTTTCTTCATAATTCAATACTATCACTCACAGATCCTTTTTACATTTTAACTCAGTGCAGGAACAGACCCCAGCACTAAGCTTGGTTGATCCCTGGTGCCAGGGTCATGGATGTCATCGAGCGGCTGCAGGACATTCTGAAGGGGGAGGGTGAACAGCCAGAGGTCGTGGTCCATATCGGTACCAACGACATAGGTAAAAAGAGAGATGAGGTCCTGCAAGCAGAATATAAGGAGTTAGGAAATAAATTAAAAAGCAGGACCTCAAGGGTAGTAATCTCAGGATTACTCCCAGTGCCACGTGCTAGTGAGTATAGGAATAGGAGAATAGATCAGATGAATGCGTGGCTGGAGGGTTGGCGCTGGAGGGAGGGATTTAGATTCCTGAGGAATTGGGACCGATTCTGGGGAAGGTGGGACCTGTACAAGCTGGACTGGTTGCACCTCAACAGATCCGGGACTAATATCCTGCAGGGGGGTTTGCTACTGCTGTTGGGGAGGGTTTAAACTAGAGTGGCAGGGGAATGGGAACCTGAGCGGGGAGTCAGAAGAGAATAAAATTGAGAGAAGCAAGAGAGGGGAGAACCCTGGGGAAATTTACAATACAAATAGTACAAACAGTTGTTCATGAACAAGTGAAAGGGAAAAGCGTAGAGCAGCAGAAAGAAAGTGTACTTTAGGCACTACAGATAAAGTGAAAACTAGAAAGTGTAAAGCGATTAACCCAGCATCAAAGTTGAAGGTCAGACTAAGAGTTCTATATACAAATGCATGGAGTATAAGGAATAAATTAAATGAACTACAGGCACAAATTCAAATTGGAGGGTGTGACATGATAGCTATTACTGAGACATGGCTGCAGGATGGTCAGGATTGGGAACTAAATATACCAGGTTATAAGGTCTACAGGAGAGATAGGGAAAATGGAAGAGGGGGAGGAGTAGCCTTAGTGATTAGAGATTAAATCACTTCAATGATAAAGGAGGATATAATGAGGGTTAAGCAGCCAACAGAGACCTTATGGGTTGAATTGAGAAATAGGAAAGGATATAAGACTATTGTGGGAGTTGTGTATAGGACCCCTGGCAGCAGCTCTGAAGTGCTAGATTGTATAAATGCAGAGATTAGACAATCGTATAACAAAGGCATAGTGGTCTTAATGGGGGACTTTAACCTTCACATAGATTGGGGAAAGCAGACTAGCAACTGTCAGAAAGGTAGTGAATTTCTTGAGTGTGTCCAGGATAGTTTTCTACAGCAGTATGTCCTAGGGGGCAAGCCATACTAGATTTAGTAATGAGTAATGAACCAGATTTAGTTAACAGCTTGACTGTATGTGAACATCTATCCAATAGCGATCATTAACATGATCGAGTTCAAGGTAGTGTTTGAAAGGGAAAATAGTGAATAAGCTGCTAAGATTCTAGACTTGGGTAAGGCCAACTTCAATGGGATGAGACAGAGGCTGTCCACAGTAAACTGGGCAAATTTGTTAATGGGTAAAACGACTGATTATCAGTGGCAAATGTTTAAAGAAACATTTAACGTGATACAGAATCGATTTATACCCCTGAGGGGCAAGAACTCTGCTTGCCAAAAAAAACAGCCATGGACAACTAAAGAGGTAAGGGACAGTATAAGACATAAGGAAAGGGCATACAAAAAGGCAAAAAATGGCACAGATCCTATGGAATGGGAAAGATACAAAAATCAACAAAGGGTCACAAAACAGATAGTAAGAGCTACAAAAAGAGAGTATGAAAAGTAACTTGCAAGGGATATCAAAACCAATACGAAGAACTTTTATAGTTATATTAGGAAAAAGAGGGTGGTCAGGAGCAGTGTTGGCCCCTTAAAAACTGAAAGTGGGGATATTGTTATTGACAATGGGGAAATGGTGAACATGTTGAACGATTACTTTGCGTCAGTTTTTACAGTAGAAAAAGAGGATAGCATGCCGGAAATCCCAAGAAAACTAATATTGAATCGTGGACAGGGACTCAATAAAATTACCATAAGTAAAACAACAGTAATGAAGAAAATAATAGCACTAAAGAGTGACAAATCCCCAGGACCAGATGGTTTCCATCCCAGGGTTTTAAAGGAAGTAGGTGAGCACATTGTAGATGCCCTAACTATAATCTTTCAAAGTTCTCAAGATTCAGGAACTGTCCCTCTGGATTGGAAAATTGCACATGTCACTCTGCTTTTTAAGAAAGGAGAGAGAGGGAAACCGGGGAATTATAGACTAGTTAGCCTAACATGTGCTGTGGGGAAAATGCTGGAGTCTATTATTAAGGATAGGGTGACTGAAAACCTCGAGAATTTTCAGTTAATCAGAGAGAGCCAGCATGGATTTGTGAAAGGTAGGTCGTGCCTGACAAACCTGATTGAATTTTTTGAAGAGGTGACTAAACTAGTGGACAGGGGAATGTCAATGGGTGTTATTTATATGGACTCCCAGAAGGCATTTGATAAAGCCCCACATAAGAGACTGTTAGCTAAGATAGAAGCCCATGGAATCGAGGGAAAAGTACAGACTTGGTTAGGATGTTGGCTGAGCGAATGGCGACAGAGAGTCAGGATAATGGGTAGGTATTGCCAGGATGTGACTAGTGGAGTCCCGCAGGGATCTGTCTTGCGGCCTCAATTATTCACAATATTTATTAACGACTTAGATGAAGGCATAGAAAGTCTCATATCTAAGTTTGCCGATGACACAAAGATTGGTGGCATTGTGCAGATGAAAACATAAAATTACAAAGGGATATTGATAGATTAGGTGAATGGCCAAAACTGTGGCAAATGGATTCCAGTGTAGGCAAATGTGAGGTCATCCACTTTGGATCAAAAAAGGATAGAACAGGGTACTTTCTAAATGGTAAAAAGTTAAAAACAGTGGATGTCCAAAGGGACTTAGGGGTTCAAGTACATAGATCATTGAAGTGTCATGAACAGATGCAGAAAATAATCAATAAGGCTAATGGAATGCTGGCCTTTATATCTCGAGGACTAGAGTACAAGGGGGCAGAAGTTATGCTGCAGCTATACAAAACCCTGGTTAGACCGCACCTGGAGTACTGTGAGCAGTTCTGGGTGCCGCACCTTCGGAAGGACATATTGGCCTTGGAGGGAGTGCAGTGTAGGTTTACTAAAATGATTCCCGGACTTCAAGTTAAGTTACGAGGAGAGATTACACAAATTGGGGTTGTATTCTCTAGAGTTTCGAAGGTTAAGGGGTGATCTGATCGAAGTTTATAAGATATTAAGGGAAACTGATAGGGTGGATAGAGAGAAACTATTTCCGCTGGTTGGGGATTCTAGGACTAGGGGCCACAGTCTAAAAATTAGAGTCAGACCTTTCAGGAGTGAGATTTCGAAAACGCTTCTACACACAAAGGGTGGTAGAAGTTTGGAACTCTCTTCCGCAAACGGCAATTGACGCTAGCTCAATTGCTAAATTTAAATCTGAGATAGATAGCTTTTTGGCAACCAATGGTATTAAGGGATATGAGCCAAAGGCAGGTATATGGAGTTAGATCACTGATCAGCCATGATCTTATCAAATGGCAGAGCATGCTCGAGGGGCTGAATGGCCTACTCCTGTTCCTATATTCCTATGTTCCTATGATCGGGGATCGGCCAGTGATCTCAGAGGGAAGCCCGGGGAAGGGGCCCAAGGTTTCCTTGTGGAGCCTGGAGGAGCACTCCAGTTCCACACTCCTGCTCCTCCTGGCCCCACAAGGAAACCTAAACAGATTTAAATCAACTTATCTCGCCGGGCCTCTTCTGATGTTTGATGCAGCTCCCAGCAGGTGTGACCTGTCAGGAAAGGCACCACTGCTCGCCTGCTCAGGATCAATCCAAAATTGCAGTTGGGCCCCGATTACATCATCAGGGTCTGATCTGCATATTTAAAGCAGGACCCTGCTGCCTTCTGGCGGGTAACCCCATGCCTGCGAAAACAGCAAGTTAAAATCCAATCCTGCGGCAAGTGAAATAGGGTCCCGGGGGGTATGTTGCTGCCCTCATTTGGGCTGGGGTGGGGGGGGTGGTTAAAATTCCCCCCTAGGTTTCTGAATCCAGGCATTTAGGTAGATCAGAAACAGGAGTCCCAACACTACTTCCCTTTTTTAGCATTTTCCTTATCCATCTCCCAGTTTAACCTAGGATAAGCTTTTGTGGCAGCTTTTCATCTTCAACTTTATCCAAACGTTTCTGGAACCCTAGGTATACTAAATGGTAGCCTGCTCCAATGTTAATTCCACAAAAATAAGGTCATTGGTGATGCAGAATATGCCCCTTCTGAAACCATGTTGGGTGCCAATTACTAGATTATATTAATTTTGGTAACTTTGTTTCCAGTGATCATGATGATTATTTTGCTAATTTTTTTTTCAAAAAATATACTTTATTCATAAAATTTGCAGCAGTTCATACAATACAGTTGTCATATTACATTCCAAACATACACAATATCGATTATGCAATTTGCAAGTTACATCAAGTACAGTTCAATGAAACACATTGGACATCATTACAGTTCATGACACTCTAGGGTACCTCATTGCATCACAATCAATACAGGTGATTCATTACAGATTCATTGCAGATTTATTGCAGGTACATTACATCAATTTTGAATTTTACATTCTGCCAGAGGGGGTTTTTCCCTGATTGCAGCCCCTCGGTATACAATGGCGGGAAGGCTCTAAACGGTTGCCTTTCTCCATAGAGCCTTTGCGGCGGCTGCACCCATCCTCAGTGCGTCCCTCAGCACGTAGTCCTGGACTTTGGAATGTGCCAGTCTGCAACACTCGGTCGAGGACAGCTCCTTGTACTGGAAGACCAGCAAGTTTCGGGCAGACCAAAGGGCGTCTTTCACCAAGTTGATGGTCTTCCAGCAGCAGCTGATGTCCGTCTCAGTGTGCGTCCCCGGGAGCAGCCCATAGAGCACAGAATCCTGTGTTATGGAACTGCTCGGGACGAACTTGGACAGATACCATTGCATCGCTCTCCAGACCTTCTTTGCAAAGGCACATTCCAGAAGGAGATGGGTGACGGTCTCGTCTCCACCGCAGCCTCCTCTGGGACAGCGCGCGGTGGCGCTGAGAGTCCGGGAGTACATGAAGGATCTGACGGGAAGGGCCCTTCTCACCACCAGCCAAGCTAGGTCTTGGTGCTTGTTTGAAAGCTCTGGCGATGAGGCGTTCTGCCAAATGACATTGACAGTCTGCTCGGGGAACCAACCGACAGGATCCACCATCTCCTTGTCCCGCAGGATCTTGAGGACGTTACGTGCGGACCACTTGCTGATCGCCTTGTGGTCAAAGGTGTTTTTCTGCACAAACTTTTCGACGAAGGACAGGTGGGGCGGAACGGTCCAACTGGACGGAGCGTTCCGTGGCAGCGTGGCCAGGCCCATCCTTCTCAACACCGGGGACAGGTAGAACCTCAGCACGTAGTGACACTTTGTGTTTGCGTACCAAGGGTCTATGCACAGCTTGATGCAGCCGCACACAAAGGTGGCCATCAGGATGAGGGCCGCGTTGGGCACGCCTTTCCCCCCTTTCTCTGGAGATTTGTACATCGTGACCCTGCGGACACGGTCCATTTTTGATCTCCAGACAAAGCGGAAGATGGCTCGGGTGACTGTCGCGGCGCAGGAGCGAGGTATGGGCCAGACCTGCGCCACGTACAGCAACGCCGAGAGCACCTCGCACCTGATGACCAGGTTCTTGCCCACGATCGAGAGGGATCGTCGATCCCACAGTCCCAGTTTCTGCTTAACCTTGGAAATACGCTCCTCCCAGTTTTTGGTGCACGCCCCGGCCCCCCCGAACCAGATTCCCAGCACCTTCAGGTAATCCGACCTGACGGTGAAGGGGACAAAGGATCGGTCGGTCCAGTTCCCAAAGAACATGGCCTCGCTCTTGCTACGATTTACCCTGGCCCCCGAGGCCAGTTTGAACTGGTTGCAGATGCTCATCAATCTGCGGACCGACAGCTGATCCGAGCAAAAGACGGCGACGTCGTCCATGTACATGGAGGCCTTGCTAGTTGCTTATGCTTCTCTATTTACTCGGGTTTGTTTTATTTCCTACTTGTTTCCAGTCCAGTAGGGCCTCCCCTGTATTCACTGACACACTCATGGTGACTATCAACAGTTTGTAGATTTTGTTCCAGGTTTCACTTTCAGGTATATAGGCCTTGATTTTTACAGGGGGGTGGGGGGGTGCGCGCGAGCCCGGCCGTGGGCATGCACCCGGACAGGTCGGGGACGTGGATCGACAGGGCCTCATTTAAATAAAACTTCCCTGACTCCCGTCCGACACCTGGCCAGATTCACCACCTGACCAGCGGGCTAGAGCGGGAACTTGGCCGCAGAAGGCTGCAGCTAGGGACTCGTGGAACGGTCCTCAGCAGTCAGTGGGCTGGGGATTCCCTCAACAATCGCGTTAAGAATCGGGGAGGGCTGGGGATTCCGTATGAGCGATCAGAGATCGGGGAAGGCTGGGGGGTTAAAATCAAGGGCATAATTTATGTCCCTGTGGATTTATTGCTTTTGAGCCCTTTAAGCCTGCCTCAGTGATAACAAGTGATAACAAAATCATTATGTTTAGTTTTAGAATCTCCTGTAATAAGCGTCATGCTATTAGTGTCTCCCGTAGTGAATAATTCCAGGGAGTAACTAGTTAATATGTAACTATTAAGGTCCCCTATTCACTAATTTCAGATTTACCTCCTTCATTTTTTTCCCTTTTACAGCTTGATGATGTCCTGCTTTGGTTTCTCAAAGAGTGAAATTTATAATGTTGAATATACAAAACAAAACCAAGTAAAATGAGAAAGACATGCAAGCTTAATTGTGTACCCAACTAAAGAATAATATAGAAACATTTTTCTTTCTATAGGTTATCAGAGGATTCCTGCCAATTTCTTCTTCTTCATGCTTACTCTGCTACTGACATCATTTGCAGCTACATCCCTGGCCATGGCGGTTGGTGCTGGATTGGATACAATGACTACTGCAAGCGTGATAATTAACTTCGCTTTTGTTTTTACAACTGTAAGTACCAATTAACAAAGTTGTAGAATGGAATGCTTTGAGATCCAAAGGCAATTCTCATTGGAAGGGAATTTTCTCAACGTGTTGTCCCTCTCACTGTTGTGGTTAACATTCTATCAGCAGTCCATCTCACTACTGCAGCTAAGTCACTATCTGCTCTCCATCTCACTACTGTGGATAACCCTCGACCTGCTATCCTTATTACTGTGGGTACTTCCTACTTGTTCGAATTCACACTGACCTTTAGGTGAATGGGGAAGCCCATAAGCCTGCGCTACACCGTCATCAACCACTCTAGCTGACGATGCTGGATTAATGATACCCATACTCCCATGTTATGTCATGGATGCCTCTTGGCTCAGCAGCCTAACCATAACTCCTTCAGAAACTACATTATTCCCGATTCAGCGTGTGCTGAAACCCCAACTTCTTTCTCTCTTCCTCATTGTACCAAAGACTCTCCATACAACCACCAGTTGTTGGCTTTGTGATGTACTTTTACATTTAAAATATCTAGGCCTGGATTTCCCACTGGGACAGGTGTGCTGCTGCAAGAGGGTCAGACTGAGACTTCTACCCATGTGCTGAGCGTGCCATGACCCCAACACATTTACATAGGAACATAGGAACAGGAGTAGGCCATTCAGCCCCTCGAGCCCACTCCGCCATTTGATAAGATCATGGCTGATCTGTGATCTAATTCCATATACCTGCCTTTGGGCTATATACCTTAATACCTTTGGTTGCCAAAAAGCTATCTATCTCAGATTTAAAATTAGCAATTGAGCTAGCATCAATTGCCGTTTGCGGAAGAGAGTTCCAAACTTCTACCACTCTTTATGTGTAGAAGTGTTTTCTAATCTCACTCCTGAAAGGTCTGGCTCTAATTTTTAGACTTTGCCCCCTAGTCCTAGAATCCCCAACCAGCGGAAATAGTTTCTCTCTATCCATCCTATCTGTTCCCCTTAATATCTTATAAACTTCGATCAGATCACCCCTTAACCTTCGAAACTCTAGAGAATACAACCCCAATTTGTGTAATCTCTCCTCGTAACTTAACCCTTGAAGTCCAGGTATCATTCTAGTAAACCTACGCTGTACTCCCTCCAAGGCCAGTATGTCCTTCCGAAGGTGCGGTGCCCAGAACTGCTCACAGTACTCCAGGTGCGGTCTAACCAGGGTTTTGTATAGCTGCAGCATAACTTCTGCCCCCTTGTACTCTAGTCCTCTTGATATAAAGGCCAGCATTCCATTAGTCTTATTGATTATTTTCTGCACCTGTTTATGGCACTTCAATGATCTATGTAGCTGAACCCCTAAGTCCCTTTGGACATCCACTGTTTTTAACTTTTTACCATTTAGAAAGTACTCTGTTCTATCCTTTTTTGGTCCAAAGTGGATGACCTCACATTTGTCTACATTGAATTCCATTTGCCACAGTTTTGGCCATTCACCTAATCTATCAATATCCCTTTGTAATTTTATGTTTTCATGATGGGCCGAAGGGCCTCTATCCGTGCTGTATAACTCTATCTACACTGCTTACAATGCCACCAATCTTTGTGTTATCGGCAAACTTATATATGAGACTTTCTATGCCTTCATCTAAATCGTTAATAAATATTGTGAATAATTGAGGCCGCAAGACAGATCCCTGCGGGACTCCACTAGTCACATCCTGCCAATGTGAGTACCTACCCATCATCCCTACTCTCTGTGGCCTTTCGCTCAGCCAAGTTCCTAACCAAGTCCGTACTTTTCCCTCGATTCCATGGGCTTCTATCTTAGCTAACAGTCTCTTATGTGGGGCTTTATCAAATGCCTTCTGGGAGTCCATATAAATAACACCCATTGACATTCCCCTGTCCACTAGTTTAGTCACCTCTTCAAAAAATTCAATCAGGTTTGTCAGGCACGATCTACCTTTCACAAATCCATGCTGGCTCTCTCTGATTAACTGAAAATTTTCGAGGTGTTCAGTCACCCTATCCTTAATTAATAGACTCCAGCATTTTCCCCACAACAGATGTTAGGCTAACTGGTCTATAATTCCCTGGTTTCCCTCTCTCTCCTTTCTTAAAAAGCGGAGTAACATGTACAATATTCCAATAGAGGGACGGTTCCTGAATCTAGAGAACTTTGAAAGATTATAGTTAGGGCATCTGCAATGTGCTCACCTACTTCCTTTAAAACCCTGGGATGGAAACCATCTGGTCCTGGGGATTTGTCACTCTTTAGTGCTATTATTTTCTTCATTACTGTTGTTTTACTTATGGTAATTTTATTGAGTCCCTGTCCACGATTCAATATTAGTTTTCTTGGGATTTCCGGCATGCTATCCTCTTTTTCTACTGTAAAAACTGACGCAAAGTAATTATCCAACATGTTCACCATTTCCCCATTGTCAATGCCAATATCCCCACTTTCAGTTTTTAAGGGGCCAACACTGGTCCTGACCATCCTCTTTTTCCTAATATAACTATAAAAGTTCTTCGTATTGGTTTTGATATCCCTTGCAAGTTTCTTTTCATACTCTCTTTTTGTAGCTCTTACTATCTGTTTTGTGACCCTATCTTGATCTTTGTCTCTTTCCCATTTGCCAGGATCTGTGTTATTTTTTGCCTTTTTGTATGCCCTTTCCTTATGTCTTACACTGTCCCTTACCTCTTGTCCATGGCTGTTTTTTTTGGCTGTTTTTTCTGAGTCAGGACTGTTTATCTATACATGGCAGACTCCTAGTGGGATCCCCATCAGTAAGAGGGAGCCTGCTACAGCCAGGAAGATGCAGCAGGACACTAGATAAAGGGGTAGAAGTGCCCTGAAAAAGTGAGGAAGAATTTTAGTTTCAGTCTCAGATTGAACCAAGACCTAAACAAGGTATCTTTTTGAGGCTAGAGGAGAGGGAGGGGTGCCCACTATTTGGCCCTCTTACTCCAAAAGGGGCTTTAGCAAGCCTTCTGTTACTACCCCAGGGATACAGCCACCAGTCCACAGTGGTCCCTGGGGTCAATGTAGCAGTGGTGGGCAGGAGGGAGATTGTGCAGGGTCCAGGATTCTCCCTCACTGCTGTCATTTGTAGTCTGGGGTTAGATGGCCTATTTCTCTGCAGCAGAAAGGGAAGGAAGTCGAGATTGGCAGCAATAACACACGGCAACAGAGAGGGAGGTGCTGGAAGTCTTAACGCGCATCAAGGTAGATAAATCTCCGGGACCTGATGAAATGTATCCCAGGACGTTATGGGAGGTTAGGGAGGAAATTGCGGGTCCCCTAGCAGAGATATTTGAATCATCCACCGCTACAGGTGAGGTGCCTGAAGATTGGAGGGTAGCAAATGTTGTGCCTTTGTTTAAGAAGGGCGGCAGGGAAAAGCCTGGGAACTACAGACCAGTGAGCCTGACATCTGTAGTGGGTAAGTTGTTAGAGGGTATTCTGAGGGATAGGATCTACAGGCATTTGGAGAGGCAGGGACTAATTAGGAACAGTCAGCATGGTTTTGTGAGAGGAAAATCATGTCTCACGAATTTGATTGAGTTTTTTGAAGGGGTAACCAAGAAGATAGATGAGGGCTGTGCAGTAGACGTGGTCTACATGGACTTCAGCAAAGCATTTGACAAGGTACCGCATGGTAGGTTGTTACATAAGGTTAAATCTCATGGGATCCAAGGTGAGGTAGCCAATTGGATACAAAATTGGATTGACGACAGAAGACAGAGGGTGGTTGTAGAGGGTTGTTTTTCAAACTGGATGCCTGTATCCAGCGGTGTGCCTCAGGGATCGGTGCTGGGTCCGCTGTTATTTGTTATTTATATTAATGATTTGGATGAGAATTTAGGAGGCATGGTTAGTA
The DNA here is from genome assembly GCF_035084215.1 of Heptranchias perlo. NCBI lineage: Eukaryota > Metazoa > Chordata > Chondrichthyes > Hexanchiformes > Hexanchidae > Heptranchias > Heptranchias perlo. The sequence continues at coordinate 49,201,921 of NC_090345.1, read as the reverse complement.
AGTTTGCAGATGACACCAAGATTGGTGGCATTGTGGACAGTGAAGAAGGTTATCTAGGATTGCAACGGGATCTTGATCAATTGGGCCAGTGGGCCGATGAATGGCAGATGGAGTTTAATTTAGATAAATGTGAGGTGATGCATTTTGGTAGATCGAATCGGGCCAGGGCCTACTCCGTTAATGGTAGGGCGTTGGGGAGAGTTATAGAACAAAGAGATCTAGGAGTACAGGTTCATAGCTCCTTGAAAGTGGAGTCACAGGTGGATAGGGTGGTGAAGAAGGCATTCGGCATGCTTGGTTTCATTGGTCAGAACATTGAATGCAGGAGTTGGGATGTCTTGTTGAAGTTGTACAGGGCATTGGTGAGGCCACACTTGGAGTACTGTGTACAGTTCTGGTCACCCTATTATAGAAAGGATATTATTAAACTAGAAAGAGTGCAGAAAAGATTTACGAGGATGCTACCGGGACTTGATGGTTTGACTTACAGGGAGAGGTTAGACAGACTGGGACTTTTTTCCCTGGAGAGTAGGAGGTTAAGGGGTGATCTTATAGAAGTCTATAAAATAATGAGGGGAATAGATAAGGTAGATAGTCAAAATCTTTTCCCAAAGGGAGGGGAGTCTATAACGAGGGGGCATAGATTTAAGGTGAGAGGGGAGAGATACAAAAGGGTCCAGAGGGGCAATTTTTTCACTCAAAGGGTGGTGAGTGTCTGGAACGAGCTGCCAGAGGCAGTAGTAGAGGCGGGTACAATTTTGTCTTTTAAAAAGCATTTGGACAGTTACATGGGTAAGATGGGTATAGAGGGATATGGGCCAAGTGCAGGCAATTGGGACTAGCTTAGTGGTATAAACTGGGCGACATGGACATGTTGGGCCGAAGGGCCTGTTTCCATGTTGTAACTTCTATGAGTCTATGATTCTATAATAGGGCTCTAGCCGAAATTTCTTGGGTTTTTTTACTGCTATACTGCTGGGTGGTGGTGTAGAGAAAAATCCAGCTCCTAACCTCTTTGACCTCACTCTTCTGTGTTCTGCCTAGCAGTACCAACAGACTCATAGGGGCTCAGAACGGTGGGCTGGGGTGGGTGGGTAGTAAAAATAGTTGAATTCTTCAGCGGAACCACATACCAACTCCAACGCACCCACTTCTGAGTTTAACTCAGGCGCGTTTGGATGCGCGCGCGCAACAGAAACCCAGAAGTCCCGTCCCCACTTAAAGCCAGCAGGCCAATATTAAAGGTGCAATGTACCTCATTGCGATAGTTGAGGCACTTCATTTTTTGTGTAGTGGAAATGTAAAACGAATTGAACCTTACCTGTTCGGGTTTCCCGTCCCTTCTGATTCCCGTCACGTGAAAGCAGGCGGGAAAGGCCGGATCCATGAGGTAAGTGCATTAACGCATTGGGCTTGGAGGAGCAGGAGTGCTTCATCCAGGCCCAACAAGTTCGCCATCAGACCCCCGTGATCAGCCGACCCCTCTCCCCCTGATGGTGAAACCACCCCGATCTTCTCCAAGGCCCACCCAATGTCATCCATGACCCCCCACCCTTCTTCCCTTCACCCAATTTCTTCCACTGCCCACGATCTCTCTCCCCCTCTCTCCCTCCTCTCTGATTCGCGGCTCCTTTCCCTCCCGACAGGCAGCCAACCTGTCAATCTGGCTGCCTGGCGCATAAGAAACCAGGAAGCACAAATACCTACCTTCAATTGAGTTGTGATTGCAGAATGCGACGCACTCACTTGACTTCCGGGTTCCCCATGCGAATATCTACGCACGCGCTGGGTTCCCAGCTCTGAGCTAAAATCATGCCCACAGTGCATGGGCTGAACAGCTGGTTCAGCAAATAGTTGGATGGCATGGGGCATCCAATTTCTCACCAGCCAGGTGTATTGGTCAATACTAGTGTGCGATGCTTTACTGGTATTGACCAATGCACCTGGCTGGTGAGAAATCCACCTAACTCCTGAAGTGGGTTGTACTCCTGATCAAGCATCACGCAAGATGTGTTGGGAGTAGTAAATCCACTCCTAATAGGGTTACAGATGCTGGTAGGAAGGAAATTCTTTGCTGGTGCAGTCTTTAAAAAGTTGCAGGCTGGTAAGAGGGGGCATCACTGTTTGAGCAGCAAGGAGTGCAAGATATCTGAAGGGGCAGCAGCCTCGAGCAATCGACATAGGAAGTGATCCTCGATTCTCCAATACACCCATGGTGGTGTTGTTGGATGAAATCAAGGCAATAAGGGATTCATTGTTGGGCACTGAGAGCAGGAATCCCCATAAGAGGGTAATCACTCAAAACACTTAAGCACCACCTTTACTAACAACCACTGTCAATTCATATTACCTGCCAAAAGGGCTTCTGCTAGTCTTCATGGAACCTTCATTTAAAGGGATAATGCACAAGTACCTCTCATCATGTAATTATTGAGTCAGAAGGGTTTTTATCGGGTGATGGTACTGAGCACTAATGAGAATGAGGACCTGAGAATACAAGAGAGGGAGCATGCCATTCTCTATGGAGGGGACATTAATGACGACCCTCGACTAAGTAGTCTAGCGACCCAGATTTTAGGGGCACAGTCTTCAAAACAGCTATGATTAAAGAGCATGAATCTGAGATGCAGGCAGTGGAGATGGCTTCTATGCATTTGGTTGAGATGATAGAGAAGTGTGACACATCGCAGGACGTTTCCCATGATATGCTAAACACCATAGTGAGAGTGACAGTCTGAGAGATTTCTGCAGCATCAAGATGCTAGGAAGAGATATTAGGGACAGTGATGCTTCCAGAGTGGCAGCTACCACTGTTTTAATAGATGCTTTAACCAGGACACTTCCACAGGCCTTTCAAGACCTGATTGGGACCTGTGGTGACATCGACCAGTAGCACATGGGCTGCAAGGAGTGATCACTTATGTCGCTGTCCCTATGGAGAGTGTCACTGAGCCTGCATCCTTAAGGCCTCCTCCAGTGCCTATACATAATACAGTAAGGGCAAATTGGTTGCAAATGGGAAATATCCTTATTAAAGTGCATTGTTAGGTATGAGTGTCTTTTGTTATCTTAACTGCCCAGGACATGCTAATTTACTTCTTTTGGCATTGAGTAGCAGTGCAAAGGTTGCCTTAGGTGGCACTCACTGCAAGGCTACCTTCTGTGGGTTTGGATCACGCCATTTGTGGACCTCCTTTCTTAGGGCCAAGAAGCTGGGTCCGCCTGTACCAGATTGCAAACAATGACACCTCAACTGTAGAGTTTAAATTTGTGGGCTCAGTGCCTTGAAGAAGCACTAGCCTAAGACATTTCAGTGAGCCACAGTGTAACTGTCACTAAATGGTTACCATGGCCTTTTCGGCTGGTACAGCAACACTGAATTCCCCTCTCCCCGCCCCCCCTCCAAGTTCGCAGGGTGGTATCCCTACAAAGGGTGCTAATGGTACAGGGGTCTGCCGTGAAATTTAATGACCATTCACCAAGGAAAATTGGACTGGCCCTCAGCAATAAAACTCCGGTGAGTGGAAGTGTCGTTTTGGTGCTGTTTCAATGGTAAGTTCACCACTGAGAAAATTCTGGCGCAATGTTTTTTGTTAGTAAATAGAAAATTTGAAAGAATTAGCCCAAAATTCTGCATGCTCAATTTGTCCTTATGGAGACTGCATGCCAGACACAAAACTTTTCTATAGATACTATTGCTTAAATATCACTAAAGTAACATTTGGTACTTCACATTTCTGATTATGTAAATATGTTTTATTGACAGACCTTTTCTGGCCTTCTTGTGAACTTGCCAAGTATTGCAGACTGGCTGAACTGGCTCAAGTACTTCAGTATCCCCAGATACTGCTTTGCAGTAAGTTATTACTTATATTCATGTTGTTACGTTAACAAGACCAGACAGTTTGGAGTTTTGTTTTGACAATATCAGCTAAAACTCCAAACTCCACAGGTCTGCATCTTTGAATTCAGATTGTGGTAGTGAGAAAACAATTCAGGGGGGGAAAGTGGAGGGGGGGTTAGAAGTATGTGGGCGGCATTTGTACTTGTGTTGGACCTACAGTTGCGAATCACAGCTGAACATGTAGGGACAATTTAGTGTTGAGCTTCACTAGAGAGGTGCTTGGGATGGAGGTATTTATGAAGTGGAAATGAAATCTTTTTTTAGCGGGATGAGATGCATGACAAATTTGTAAACATGTTGTTTCAGGGAAGTGGTTCCTAACTGCAGTATTACAGCCAAATCTCTGTCTTACACTCCTGTCTAACAAGGCTCCACACTGGGAGTGCAGCCTCACAAAATGACTCATTACAAATACTACTTTTTACCAAAGGTTATTTTTTATTTCACTGCAATACTTTCATTTTACCTATAAAAATTATTTAGAATGTATCCTGCATGTTTTAATAAGGAGCAAATTAAGTAACAAAAGCAACAATATGCATTTATATAGCATCATTAATGTAGTAATATGTCCCAAGGCACTTCACAGGAACGTAACCAGACAAAAGTTGACATTGAGCGTAAAGAGACACTAAGACAGGTGACCAAAAGCTTGGTCAAAGAGGTAGGTTTTAAGGAGTGTCTTAAAGGAGCGTAGAAAAATGGAGGTGTGGAGAGGTTTAGTGAGGGAATTCCAGAGCTTAGAACCTAGACGGATAAAGGCACAGTCGCCAATGGTGAGTGAAGGAAGTGGGGGATGCACAAGAGGCCAGAGTTGGAGGAACGCAGAATTCTCGGAGGGTTGTAGGGCTGAAGGAGGTTACAGAGATAGGGAGAGGCAAGGTCATGGAGGGATTTGAACACAAGGATGAGAAATTTAAAATTGAGGCATTGGTGGACTGGGAGCCATTGTAGGTCAGCAAGCACAGGGGTGATGGGTGCACGGGACTTGTTGTGAGTTAGGATATAGGCAGCAGACTTTTGGATGAGCTCAAGTTCATGGATGGTGGAAGATGGGAGGCTGGGCAGGAGAGCATTGGAATTAGGTGGTCTTGGGGATGGAGAGGATCTGTTGGAAGCTCAGCTCAAGGTCAAATAGGACGGCAAGGTTGTGATCAGTCTGGTTCAGCCTGAGACAGTGGCCAGGGTGGGGTTTGTATCGGTGGAACAGAGTTTGTGGATGAGACTGAAAACAATGGCTTCGGTCTTCCCAGTGTTTAATTGGAGAAAATTGCGGTTCATCCAGGACTGGATGTAGTCTGACATCACATGGGCAGTGGTGGGGTCAGTGGTGGTCAGGTAGAGCTGGGTGTTGTCAACCTGATGTGTTTTTGGATGATGTCATCAGATGCAGCATGTAGATGGAATTAAGTAACTCTTAAATATGTTTTTTTAAGGCACTGCAGGTGAATGAATTCAGAAATCTGTATTTCTGTAATGACCAACAAAGGAACGACACAACATTATCACAGGCATTAGCCAATTGCTCAGGAAGCATATCACCAAGTAGAGGAATGTAAGTTTCAATTGGTCATGTGTCTCAAAGAGAAAGTTTAAAATTGTTGTCATCAGAATATTTTGCATCTGTCTTTACCAAGGAAGAAGATGCTGTCAAAGTCACAGTAAAAGAGAAGGTTGTTAAGTTACTGGATGGGCAAAAATTGATAGAGGAAGCACTAGAAAGGCTGGCTGTACTTAAAGTAGATGGTCCAGATGGGATGTATCCTAGGTTGCTGAAGGAAGTAAGTGTGGAAATTGGAGAGGTGCTGGCCATAATCTTCCAATCCTCCTTAGATATGGGGTTGGTGCCAGAGGACTGGAGAATTACAAATGTTACACCCTTGTTCAAAAAGGGGTGTCAGGATAAACCCAGCAACTACATGCCAGTCAGTTTAGCTTCGGTGGTGGAGAAACTTTTAGAAACGATAATCCGAGACAAAATTAATAATCACTTGGCAAGTGTGGATTAATAAAGGAAAGCCAGCACGGATTTGTTAAAGGCAAATCGTGTTTAACTAACCTGATTGAGTTTTTTGTTGAGGTAACAGAGAGGGTTGATGAGGGCAATTTGGTTGATGTTGTGTATAAAAGGCATTTGATAAAGTGCCACAAAATAGGCTTGTCAGCAAAATTGAAGCCCATGGAATAAAAGGGGCAGTGGTAACATGGATATGAAATTGGCTAAGTAACAGGAAACAGAGACTCGTGGTGAACGGTTGTTTTTCAGACTGGAGGAAGGTATACAGAGGTGTTCCCCTAGGACCACTGCTTTTCTTGATATATATTAACGACTTAGACTTGGGTGTACAGGGCACAATTTCAAAATTTGCAGGTGACACAAAACTTGGAAGTGTAGTTAACAGTGAGGAGGATAGTGATAGACTTCAAGAGGACATAGACAAGCTGGTGGAATGGGTGGATTCATGGCAGATGAAATTTAACACAGAGAAGTGTGAAGTGATACATTTTGGTAGGAAGAATGAGGAGAGGCAATATAAACTAAAGGGTACAATTCTAAAGGAGTCCAGGAACAAAGAGACCTGGGGTATATTTGCACAAATCTTTGAAGGTGGCAGGGCAGGTTGAGAAAGCAGTTAAAAATCATACAGGATCCTGGGCTTTATAAATAGAGGCATAGAGTACAAAAGCAAGGAAGTTATGTTGAACTTTTATAAAACACTGGTTTGGCCACAACCAGAGTTTTGTGTCCAATTCTGGGCACTGCACTTTATGAAGAATGTGAAGACCTTAGAGAGGGTGCAGAAAAGATTTACTAGAATGGTTCCAGAGATGAGGGACTTCAGTTACGTGGCTAGACTGGAGAAGCTGGGGTTGTTCTTAGAGCAGAGAAGGTTGAGAGGAGATTTGAAAGAAGTGTTCAAAATCATGAAGGGTTTAGATAAAGTAAATAAAAAGAAACCGTTCCCATTGGCGGAAGGGTCAAGAACCAGAGGACACAGATTTAAGGTGATTGGCAAAAGAACCAAAGGTGACATATGGAAAAACTTTTTTACGCAGTGAGTAGTTATGATCTGGAATGTGCTGCCTGAAAGGGTGGTGGAAGCAGATTCAATCATGGCTTTCAAAAAGGAATTGGATAAATACTTGAAGAGAAAAAATTTGCAGGACTCCGGGGAATGGGTCTAACTGGATTGCTCTTACAAAGAGCTGGCACACTCTCGATGGGCCAAATGGCCTCCTTCTGTGCTGTAACCATTCTATGATTCTATCTCTGCTACAGACAAAATAGTTACAGGTGTTACTTGAATTGTCTTTGAGCTTTTGGTATTCACATCCTTGGATTATTGTGAACTCAAGAAGCTTCATATAAATGGACATTGCCAGGGCAGTTAGAAAAACATATGTAGCTTTCCCTAGCCTTCCCCAATCAACGCCATATGGTACCTCTTCAGAAACTGTCCAATCCAAACCTTTTAAAAGATAAATCTATTACATCTATAAAACTGTATATTAAAAATTTCCTGTGCACACTTCCTGTCAACTTTTTCTGTTATAAATATTTATTATGGAGACTGTCGATGTAAGTTTGTCACACTGTAATTACTCCCTCCTGGCAGTGGTGAAGCTGCTGCACCACCACAAGTGGGAGGCTTATAATGTGACAAATTTACATAGGCAATTTCCATTGACATAGGAATTCCATGTTGACATAGGAATTTATAATGGAAATATAAAAATCAGGACAGAATGTATGATTTTAAAATGGGGACTAAATTACATTTGTGTGTCCTGGATAAAAAAAAATTTTTATTATTCGTTCACGGGATGTGGGCGTCGCTGGCGAGGCCAGCATTTATTGCCCATCCCTAATTGCCCTCGAGAAGGTGGTGGTGAGCCGCCTTCTTGAACCGCTGCAGTCCGTGTGGTGACGGTTCTCCTACAGTGCTGTTAGGAAGGGAGTTCCAGGATTTTGACCCAGCGACAATGAAGGAACGGCGATATATTTCCAAGTCGGGATGGTGTGTGACTTAGAGGGGAACGTGCAGGTGGTGTTGTTCCCATGCGCCTGCTGCTCTTGTCCTTCTAAACAATTTTACAACACCAAGTTATAGTCCAACAATTTTATTTTTAATCCCACAAGCTTTCGGAGGCTTCCCCCTTCCTCAGGTGGTCCTCAGGAGGAAGTTGGACGATAACTTGGTGTTGTAAAATTGTTTACAATTGTCAACCCCAGTCCATCACCGGCATCTCCACATCTTGTCCTTCTAGGTGGTAAAGGTCGCGGGTTTGGGAGGTGCTGTCGAAGAAGCCTTGGCGAGTTGCTGCAGTGCATCCTATGGATGGTGCACACTGCAGCCACAGTGCGCCGGTGGTGAAGGGAGTGAATGTTTAGGGTGGTGGATGGGGTGCCAATCAAGTAGGCTGCTTTATCTTGGATGGTGTCGAGCTTCTTGAGTATTGTTGGAGCTGCACTCATCCAGGCAAGTGGAGAGTATTCCATCACACTCCTGACTTGTGCCTTGTAGATGGTGGAAAGGCTTTGGGGAGTCAGGAGGTGAGTCACTCGCCGCAGAATACCCAGCCTCTGACCTGCTCTCGTAGCCACAGTATTTATATGGCTGGTCCAGTTAAGTTTCTGGTCAATGGTGACCCCCAGGATGTTGATGGTGGGGGATTCGGCGATGGTAATGCCGTTGAATGTCATGGGGAGGTGGTTAGACTCTCTCTTGTTGGAGATGGTCATTGCCTGGCACTTATCTGGCACGAATGTTACTTGCCACTTATGAGCCCAAGCCTGGATGTTGTCCAGGTCTTGCTGCATGCAGGCTCGGATTGCTTCATTATCTGAGGGGTTGCGAATGGAACTGAACACTGTGCAGTCATCAGCGAACATCCCCATTTCTGACCTTATGATGGAGGGAAGGTCATTGATGAAGCAGTTGAAGATGGTTGGGCCTAGGACACTGCCCTGAGGAACTCCTGCAGCAATGCCCTGGGGCTGAGATGATTGGCCTCCAACAACCACTACCATCTTCCTTTGTGCTAGGTATGACTCCAGCCACTGGAGAGTTTTCCCCCTGATTCCCATTGACTTCAATTTTACTAGGGCTCCTTGGTGCCACACTCGGTCAAATGCTGCCTTGATGTCAAGGGCAGTCACTCTCACCTCACCTCTGGAATTCAGCTCTTTTGTCCATGTTTGGACCAAGGCTGTAATGAGGTCTGGAGCTGAGTGGTCCTGGCGGAACCCAAACTGAGCATCGGTGAGCAGGTTATTGGTGAGTAAGTGCCGCTTGAAATCACTGTCGACGACACCTTCCATCACTTTGCTGATGATTGAGAGTGGACTGATGGGGCGGTAATTGGCCAGATTGGATTTGTCCTGCTTTTTGTGGACAGGACATACCTGGGCAATTTTCCACATTGTCGGGTAGATGCCAGTGTTGTAGCTGTACTGGAACAGCTTGGCTAGAGGCGCAGCTAGTTCTGGAGCACAAGTCTTCAGCACTACAGCTGGGATGTTGTCGGGGCCCATAGCCTTTGCTGTATCCAGTGCACTCAGCCGTTTCTTGATATCACGTGGAGTGAATCGAATTGGCCGAAGACTGGCTTCTGTGATGGTGGGGATATCGGGAGGAGGCTGAGATGGATCATCCACTCGGCACTTCTGGCTGAAGATGGTTGCAAACGCTTCAGCCTTGTCTTTTGCACTCACGTGCTGGACTCCGCCATCATTGAGAATGGGGATGTTTGCAGAGCCTCCTCCTCCCGTTAGTTGTTTAATTGTCCACCACCATTCACGACTGGATGTGGCAGGACTGCAGAGCTTTGATCTGATTCGTTGGTTGTGGAATCGCTTAGCTCTGTCTATAGCATGTTGCTTCCGCTGTTTAGCATGCATGTAGTCCTGAGTTGTAGCTTCACCAGGTTGGCACCTCATTTTTAGGTACGCCTGGTGCTGCTCCTGGCATGCTCTTCTACACTCCTCATTGAACCAGGGTTGATCCCCTGGCTTGTTGGTAATGGTAGAGTGAGGAATATGCCGGGCCATGAGGTTACAGATTGTGCTGGAATACAATTCTGCTGCTGCTGATGGCCCACAGCGCCTCATGGATGCCCAGTTTTGAGCTGCTAGATCCATTCTGAATCTATCCCATTTAGCATGGTGGTCGTGCCACACAACACGTTGGATGGTGTCCTCAGTGCGAAGACGGGACTTCATCTCCATGAGGACTGTGCGGTGGTCACTCCTACCAATACTGTCATGGACAGATGCATTTGCGACAGGTAGATTGGTGAGGACGAGGTCAAGTAAGTTTTTCCCTCGTGTTGGTTCGCTCACCACCTGCCGCAGGCCCAGTCTAGCAGCTATGTCCTTCAGGACTCGGCCAGCTCGCTCAGTAATGGTGCTACCGAGCCACTCTTGGTGATGGACATTGAAGTCCCCCACCCAGAGTACATTTTGTGCCCTTGCTACCCTCAGTGCTTCCTCCAAGTAGTGCTCAACATGGTGGAGGACTGATTCATCAGCTGAGGGAGGACGGTAGGTGGTAATCAGCAGGAGGTTTCCTTGCCCATGTTTGACCTGATGCCATGAGATCTCATGGGGTCCAGAGTCAATGTTGAGGACTCCCAGGGCCACTCCCTCCTGACTGTATATCACTGTACCGCCACCTCTGGTGGGTCTGTCCTGCCGGTGGGACAGGACATACCCAGGGATGGTGATGGAAGAGTCTGGGACGTTGGCTGAAAGATATGATTCTGTAAGTATGGCTATGTCAGGCTGTTGCTTGACTAGTCTGTGGGACAGCTCTCCCAATTTTGGCACAAGTCCCCTGATGTTAGTAAGGAGGACCTTGCAGGGTCGACTGGGCTTGGTGTTTTGCCGTTGTCGTGTCCGGTGCCTAGTGGTCCGATGCCAAGTGGTCCGTCCGGTTTTATTCTTATTATGACTTTTCGTAGCGAGATTTTACAACTGAGTGGCTTGCTCGGCCATTTCAGAGGGCAATTAAGAATCAACCACATTGCTGTGGGTCTGGAGTCACATATATCGCCGTTCCTTCATTGTCGCTGGGTCAAAATCCTGGAACTCCCTTCCTAACAGCACTGTGGGAGAACCGTCACAACACGGACTGCAGCGGTTCAAGAAGGCGGCTCACCACCACCTTCTCGAGGGCAATTAGGGATGGGCAATAAATGCTGGCCTCGCCAGCGACGCCCACATCCCGTGAACGAATTTAAAAAAAAATATAGGCCAGACCGCGTAAGGATGGCAGGTTTCCTTCCCTAAAGGACATTAGTGAACCAGATGGGTTTTTATGACAATCTGGTAGTTTCATGGCCAACATTACTGATACTTGTATTTTAATTCCAGATTTTTATTTAATTAATTGAATTTTAATTAATTAATTGAATTATAAATTTGCTAGCTGCTGTGGTGGGATTTGAATTTATGACTCTGGATTTTAGTCCAGGCCTCTGGATTACTAGCCCAGTAACATAACCACTATGCTACCGTACCCCCACTGACACTTGAAAACTACACTTAAAGGCTGATTTTAATCTGCGTGCCCAACTGCTTCTTTCTGGTATTTTGTGCTTTACTTACCCTCAGTAAGTTCTATCTGTTTATCATGGGTGCTATTAATGCCTGTTTCATTTGGATTGGAGAATAGCAACCAGCACCAGCAGCAGCAGGGCCTATCAGAAGACACCAAGGGGTGATTTTATGAGGCAATTACGGGTGCGTTGGGGGCGGAGGGGGCTCCGAAAATCGTGGAAATCCCGATCGGGTTCGGAAGCCGACTCCAACCTGCCGATTGCCGAGTTTCCCAGGGATCCACCTGTGTGCGTGCGGGTGACCCGAAAACGGAAGTCCTGCTGGCAATTAAAGCCGGCGGGTTGACAGTTAAAGAGCCAAATGTACCTCATTGAGGTACTTAAGGTACTTTACCTGGGACTGTTTAAGTACTTAGAAAGATTTTTAACTTACCTGGGCGGCTTGCCCACCACTGGATCAGCTAAGTAAATTAAATAAAAAACCATGGAAGGAAGTGAAAACACTAAGTGAACCTATCAGAAGCACCCTGCTTCGATGTCCGATGTCTCCTGCTCCAATGTCCCCCTCTTCACCCCCCCCCCGATCTCCCCCCGATGTCCCCGTTTTCACCCCCGATGTCCCCCTCTTCACCCCCCCGATATCCCCCCAATGTTCCCCCCTCCCCCCCAATCTTCCCCTCTCCCCCCCTCTCCGATCTTCCCCCTCCCTCCCGATCTTCCTCTCTCCACTCCGATCTTCCCCTTTCCCCTGCATCCCCCCCCCCCCGCCCCCCGGTCTTCCATTCCAGCGCCGGATGACGTCTTGCTCTCTCTCTTTCTCGCATCCCCACTCGCGATGCAGCTCCTGACCGCAGCCAGCCTGTCAATCCGGCTAGCTGCCGGGCGTGAAACCTGGAGAGGACATTGATTATCAGTCAACATGCAATTGTGTTGGAAATGGTAAGTTTTGTTCATGCGGGTTTGCCACGCGCACCTCCTCCCCCCCACCCCGCAGTCAACCTACCACCATTGTAAAATCGAGCCCCAGGTGTGGTGGGGGGGCTGCTTGTAGGATGCTATACTCAGCACATAGTTTGAGTAACTTTCTTGGATCTATCCAAAGAGCAGTGCATCAGGAAACTATGGTTCTGATATTTATGGGGAGGGAGAGAGGGTGCAGGGTAGTGCGGTAGCGGGGGGGAGAACCCAGAAAGCCCGGGGACGTGGAGGTCCTGCTGACATTAACAGCAGGACCTCATTATCATTTTCTCATTCCGTTTTCCGCCTGGCAGCCGGCCAGATTGACAGGCTGCCCGGTTGCCGTGCGGGAAAACCAGCAGCAGGAGGCCGCAGCCGGGGACTGTTGGGGATGGTCCCCGGCAATTGGGAGAGGTTGAAGCTTGGTGGGGGGGCTGGTGGGAGTCAGAGCCCGGAAATCGGGAGGGAGAGATCGAGGCTCAGGACCGGAGCTTGGTGGGTGGGGTGGGTCAGAGTCCGGCAGCGATGAGAGGGCGCGATTGGCAAAAGGGAGGCCGAAGGTTTGCTGGAGGGCCAGGGGGAGCACTCCCACTCTTCCTGGCCCACAAGGAGTGCTCTAAAAAGCACTTATATTGTGGAGCAGGCTGCGCCCGTCTCCATTTCGCTGCCAGGTTTATCAAGCCCTCATGACATCCCTCTGCAACCCCACCATGCCAAGCAACACAAGTATAATCAAAGCCATGGAACAGCCGGGCTGCAGAAGCAGAGGTTCAGCCATCTTGACAGGCCTGGGGGCTCCCTACAATATGCCAAACAATGGGTCTTCCTGCATTGAATTGTCTTTTGTTTTCTAATGCCATCATTAAAGTTTTTATTTGAAGCCACAGCCTCTCCCATAAGCCTGGACTTGGACTTGATTTTCTTTCCCCAGAACTGTGACTCAGTGAGCTGAATTTGGATTGTGCATTCTGACATATGCATTTGTCTAATTACCATTCAAGCAACTATGCTTATGGGATATTTTTCTTCAGCTATTGAGAGCATTTCTACTCAATAGCTTTTCTACAAGAGGACAAATTTCAAAAATGTTACTTAAGTAAAATTTAAATTATTTAAAAAAATAGAGAGGCTATCTGAGTCTGTGTGTGTACTTGTGGGTAAGAAAGAGTGAGAAAAATGACAGTGTTCTGATTACACATCTGTTGTTACTTTTGTTTTGTGTTCTACAAACTTCAGAAAGTATATTAGGTTGAGGGGAAGGGAGAATGAAACTGGGATCAGAGAGATTAGGTGTGAGATAGGAGAAAGACGGAATGGTAGGGGTAGAGATAGAGAGAAACCATGGCACTTTGAGCTGCATTCTTCCATTGGCTGGTTAACAACAAAGCAGGACTACCACTCACCTGCATGAATCTAATGCTAACCCATTGAAGTTTCCTCATTTGCTATATAGAGCTGGTTTGGAGCATTAATATTGTTCCTTATTAGGATACCGCTGTTGGGAGGGAGGGAAATTCAATGCTAGTTCAGCCTGTAAAAAGTTCCAGACAGTTAAAGCGGGATATCCATTTTCCTGCAGCAGAGTGCCAGGTGTCTGAAGAAGCAGCAGCCTCAGGCAGGGGATCAGCAGCAGGAAGTTCTACCAGATTTTTAGATGCATCTGTGAAGGTGTTGCTCTCTAAAGTCACCCCTTGACACTGCAAGAGAAAGGCTGCTGGAAGCTGGACCTTCTGGGCTGCTGTTTGCCTGAGACAAGTCATCTCAGGCCTCTATGGCTCCAGGGTCATGATCCCAGCCACCCACCACTGGTTTGTCATTTGAGACTGCTGGTTAAATTCTGGGCATTTTTTGGCTTGTCATCGGACTCTGGAAACTGAAAAGATTTTGCTGGTGTTGCACTGTTTGTGGCTGCCTTCTAAACAGTATGACTGCAGTCATGGGTGGTCTTGGGGGCTGCCTTTGGGGCTGGAGGAAGAGGGGGAGCAGCAAGGAATACAGGAGAGAACAGGAGCATCTGCGACAAAAGGGAGGAGGAGGGCACTGCGCAGGAGGCCATACCCACAGCGGGTATTTAGGGAACACTTCTCCTAAGTGAACTTTTCGGAGGGGAAATGTATGAGGCGCCTTCGCTTCACAAAGTAGGCTGTCACCAAGCTATGTCACTTGCTGCAGCCACAACTTGAGCCTTGCACCAGGGCATGGACAGCACTGTCTGTGGCTGTCAAGGTCACCATGCCCTTAACTTTTATGCCACAGGCTCCTTTCAGGCTGCAGCAGGTGATATGAACAATATCTCCCAGTTTTCAGTTCACCACTGTATAAGGGAGGTCCCAAAACTCTCTACACCAAAAGGAACACCTACTTTACTTTCCCCATGTACAAAGCGGAGTAGGATGAGAGAGCACTTTGCTTCACCCGCATTGCAGGCTGCCCCAGGGTGCAACATGCCATAGACTGAACCCACATTGCTGTACGTGCTCCCCATAATCAGCCTGGCATCTTCATCAATTAAAAAGAATTCCACTCCCTCAACGTCCAGCTGATTTGTGACGACAGACAGCGCATCATGCAGGTCTGTGCCCAGTTGCCTGGTAGTAGTCATGATTCATTCATAATGCGCCAGTCCTCTGTACTGCCCTTATTCCAGCCAGGTTGTCAGGTTACAGGCTGGCTATTGGGCGACAAGGGATATCCCTTCCAGACATGTGTCATAACTCCTATCAGGAACCTGGGTACAGACGCAGAGCTGGCCTACAACGAAAGACCTGCCACCACCAGAAACGCGATCGAGCAAACAATTGGCATGCTCAAGCAACGCCTATGCTGCCTGGACCATTCGGTAGGAGCTTTGTAGTACACCCGTGAGTGGGTATCCAGATTTGTGGTCATCTGCTGCATGCCCCATAACATTGCCATCATGAGGAACTAGCACTTACCATCACTTGGGCAGCAACAAGTGCAGGAGGAGGAGGAAGAGCAGGAGAGGCATTGACCACCAGTTCCCCTAGCTTCCAGAGCACTCAGAGAGTAGGTCATCGAAGAGTGCTTCACCTAAACCATCCCGCCCAACCCCAATACATCAACATCCCGCCATCCTTACCACGACCGTCTGATCGCCTTCCTCCAGTCCAGACGTAAAGTGCCTGCACTTTACTACAAATATAAACACCAACACTAAATCCAGAACAAAAAACAAATTTATCAAACAACTCAATTCTATCTGTACCTAACAGTTAAAAGAAACCTATCTGTGTGCTCATTTACCAATCCAAGTGTTCCTACGAAGTGTTTTCCCAGTTGATACAACTTGGGAGATGGAAAGTTGGTGAGGTTCCATTGAGGACACTTCAGATGGCAGTGCGGTGTGTGGTGATCTCACACTTCCCCATGTTGAACTCCATCTGCCACAGTTTTTCCCACTCACTTAATCTATGTCCCTTTGAAACTTATTGCTCTTATCTAAACAACTTACTGTGCCTGATGACTTAATGTCATCTTACTTGGATATACAACTCTCTATTCCTTCATTCAAGTAATTGATAAATGATAGGTAATATTCAGACCACATAAATGCCTGGCCCAATCACCTTCACCTGACCTCAATAGCACCACCATGACCAAGCTCCCCGCTATTAACACCCTGGAAATCACCACTGACCAGAAGCTTAATTGGACAAGCCATATCAACACCGTGGCTACAAGAGCAGGGCAAACTCTAGGTATTTTCCTGACCCTTCAGTGCCTCTCCACCACCTACAAGGCTCCAGTCAGTAGTGTGATGGAATATTTTCCACTCGCATGGCTGGGTGCAAGCCGCAACAACACTCAAGAAGCTCAACACCAAGCAGGACAAAATAGTCCACTTGATTGGTTCCACCTGCTACTAAACTCAATGGGGGAGAAATTCAACATCATGGCACCTGACTTTTAGGTAAAAAAAATCAACGTTATGGTGAACAATTTCGGCTCGTGATCTCCCGGGCCCAATCTCTCCCGGAAGTGCGGCAACTGCCAAATTGGAAGTTGGTGACTTCTAGGTATGCAGGGCGCCCACCTGGAATAGGCACTGTATATGCAGATCGGGTTGCTAACATCGTTTGTAGAGCCACGCATGCTCCTCCCAGTTGTTCCAGGTCTTGAGTGGCCTAGCATAAAGGGACTACTGGAGGCTGCTCAACAAAAGGTAAGAAAACTTTTTAACAGTTTAATTTCTGTGGAGCCAGATTGAGCATGTTGCTTCTCCAGGGCCCACAAAAATAAAAAATTGAAAATTCTTGGGCTGTTTTTTGTGTGGCCACGAGCGGTTCCTTTAAGGACTGTTAGTTAGGCCACTCAACACCTCGTACAACTGCATGCCTGAATTTTGCAATTGGGGTTCAACAACCAGCATAGGACCCCCAGTTTGCATATTTAAGCCGCCTTACGCCTGTTTCAGGCAGGTGGCTGCTCGTTCATTTACAGGTGCACTTGAATATTGTATCAAAGGGGTGGCTCAGCTGCCCCTACCCTCCGATTTTCAACGACTGATCATCTGTTTCTCAGGTACAAAACAGGCAACCATCAGTTGAATTTCGCCCCAAATGGCACTTTTCTATCTCTGAAATGGAACGTCCTGCTATGGTAAGGTACTCTGTCTAATGGGCCAGCTAGATCATTTTTCCCCTTGAAGTACAAATAAGTAGAAGTGACAGGTAAGCGTGGTACTTGAATCTGTGAGTATCTGGTTGAGAGGCAGCTGCTCTGTTGTGTGTGGGCTTCAAGCTCTGAACTAAATCATATTGTACTAGTTTGCTTTAGAAGGTCAATTTTGCAAGGCTATGTTCCCAGTGGATGGGAGGAGCCCTCACTCGATGGGATCATGGATTGGAGAATCACGCATGGAGGCAGGGGCACATTATTCGTGATTGCTCCCGATTTTCCAGTAATTATATTTAAAGCCATACAAAATTTACCCTTACATGTGTTTACTGTTTCAGAGATGGTGTGCTTTTAGAATGCATCTGAAAAGGGATTTTTTTTCTTTTATTTTTAGATGTTACGGTGAAGTGTACTTGTGTGGGCAAGGAAGCAGATTTGATTTCTGGGCTCTATGGGAGAACATTGTTGTACTTGCCTGCATGACAGTAACCTTTCTGATCATAGCATATGCTAAACTTAGGTTTATGAGGAAATTCACATGATGATTCCAAAATTGAGACTGACTATATGTTATATTCAAGATCAGGCATCTACAAGAACAAGTTCCTTCACTGTTACAATGGATAATTATACAATGGGGCAAGGTGTCAGGCTTGGCTCACTGGTAGCACTCTCACCTGTGAGTCAGACGGTTGTGCGTTAAAGCCCTACTCCAGAAACTTCGGCACATAATCTAGACTGACAGTTCAGTGCAGTACTGAGGGGGTGCTTCACTGTCAGAGATGCTGCCTTTTGAATGAAGTGCCCAACTAATGCTCTATCTTTCCTCTCAAGTGGATGTGAACGATCCCATGGCACTAGTTGAAGAAGAGCAGGAGAGTTGTCCCAGCCAGCATTTAGCTCTCAACCAACATAACTGAAAGAGATTATCTAATCATTTATCTCATTGCTGTTTGTGGGACCTTGCTGTGTGCTAGTTGGCTGCTATGTTTCCCTATATTACAACAACGACTAAACTTCAAAACTACTTCATTAGCTGTAAAGCGCTTTGGGACGCCATGACAGGCGCTATGCAAATGCAAGTTATTTCTTATTTATCTTTCTCAAAGTGAAGAAAATATATAAAAGATTCTGGTGTGTTTTGTCTATTGAATTTTTATATCAGTGATGGAAGGTTGTATTAGAAATATTTTAAAAATTGAAAGAGTATTCTGTAACTATATACCTGTAAGAATTAATGTTGTACTTTGGCATGAGCACTTAATTGGATATCTTTGTTCATTGATTAAAACTGGTGAAGTTGAACAGTTTTAAGGATGTTTTAGTACTTACTGGGTATAATTAATGAGTTACACTCCCAGGGGTAGCCTTGCTCATTTGGAGCACATATTGGAAATTCATGTGTGCCATCCATACTTTCCCCAACAATGCTCTCCGCTAGGACGCATGCTCTTAAAATTGGTTTAATTATCTTGTGATAGCATGCCATCCCTGGCACATGCACAAGTGAGGACGATAGAGGGATAAATCTTACACTTCAGCACTCCTGGGGCAGAGCATAGCACAACAAGAGCATGTAACAGGAATCTGGGCACAGGGGTCAATTTGCCTGATTTATGGAAAATTGTGTGGACCGCAACTCAGCCATGCTGACTACCCCTCTCAAGTTACAATATGTGTTCCTGCAGTGTGAAGCTCTGTGATGGGAGCTCAGAATTTTGTAAATTATTCTTCTGTAGATTTTTTTTAACTTGATAAAGCTGGGTGGGAAAAGAAATGTTGCAAAGTTTATAGGTTTAGTACATTCTGTAAATTTATCAACAAGTCTTTAAAAGTGTTTGTTGTTCAAAATTTTTACACAAGTATATTTAAAGATTGAACCTTTTTGGATGGTAGAACAGTAGACAGGAACAGGAAATGGGGTGGTGAGTTGTTCTGTTGGTTCCCGCTGCCCACCACCACATCAGGGATTTTCAAATGGAAATGATGACAGATGTTGAATATGTCCTGGCAATATGTTCTAATGTCACATTTCCTGTCATAACACCTTAGCAATGCTGGGCACAAAGTTCGTCCTGCCACCGATCCAGTAGGATTCCTGCCGGATCAAAAGATCTTGATGCAAAACTCAGGAACTGTGGTACCATGCAACTTTAGAGGTTAAATTTTCTACTGCTATACGCTCCGCACGGAATTGTGCCTGCCAAGAGTGTATATTAGGAAATCATACATGAGCAGCGTATGTTTTATTATCCATTAAAATGAACCTACAAGCTGCACATGCACAATTTTCCGATTTGTATTCTCGTTGGATGCAGTTCCACACCAGGAGTGCAGAAGTGGAAAATTAACCTTAGATCTTGAGCTTGCGCTGTGTCTGGTTGGAAAGCACACTTGTGAGCCAGATGAGTTCAAATGTCATAATCTCCTGAGGAAACATAATGGCGGAAAAGCACACTGGAACTGAAAGGAATATGCTTACCAATCACCATTTTCATTTACAGAATATGGAGCAGCCAATCTCCTAATGTACCAATTACAGGCAATACTACAGAAGAAAATTCAGCATATGGGTCTACTAAGTGTATCATTCTCTGTAACAATGTTCTGAATATGGACTGTCCTGATGCAGTGGACAGAGATTTTTCTTTTGGTCAGCTAGATGTTTCACACAAATGGAACCTATCACCATGCTTAACGTGGAATGCACGGCCTGAAAGGGTGGTGGAAGCAGATTCAATAATAACTTTCAAAAAGAAATTGGATAAATACTTGAAGGGAAAAAATTTACAGTCATATGGGGAAAGAGCAGGGGAAGGGGACGAATTGGATAGCTCTTTTAAAGAGCTAGCACGTCGTTATTAATGTGCAAATCGGCCAGCAACTTGTGGTGAGGAAGAGATACCATGTGAATTGTGAATCGCCACAAGATGCTGGACGATTTGCACCACTCCACCATTAGCTTCGTGAAAACGGCATCTCACCCTTAACCTCCCCATGGGTTTCATGAAGTTGTTCCATTTACACATTAATTGCCCATTAAATTCGCCACGGTAAGTTAAGTCTAGTAATTAATAGCTTAAGTACCCTTTTAACGACATAATCATTGTTAATGACTGCCAGTCAACCTCTATGGTCCAGAAAGTGAACAATTAAAAGTGTGGCGTCTCATTCCTTCATGTAGTGAATTGTTGTTGAAGATTTTAAAAATATCAATTTAAAAATTTTTTTCTGATTTTTCCTTTCTCTTTTTCTCTCTCTTAATCTAATCTTTCTTTCCCTCGCTTTATTTCTCTTTCTATATTTGATTTGACATTGAATTTACCCACTCTAATGCACCCTCCTTCTCAGTCCAGCCTCTGTTTATCTCTCAATCCTTAAACCTCATCGGTTAAGGAGATAGATTGTTGGTCCCATCGTACACCAACGTCCCAGATGCCCTGTTATCAGCTTGCACTTCCAACAACTTTGTGGGGAAAAAAATTTAAAACCTAAACATGCACGAACAAGTCTAACTAATGGGGCACTCCCATCTGCAGTACTGCATTCAGTTCTGGGCAGCGCACCACAGGAAGGATATATTGGCCTTGGAGAGGGTGCAGCACAGATTCACCAGAATGATCCTGGGGCTAAAAGGGTTAAATTATGAGGACAGGTTGCACAGACTAGGCTTATATTCCCTCGAGTATAGAACATTATGGGGTGATCTAATTGAGGTGTTTAAGATCAAAGGAGTTGATAGGGTAGATAGAGAGAAACTATTTCCTCTGGTGGAGGAGTTCAGAACAAGAGGGCATGACCTTAAAATTAGAGCTAGCCTGTTCAGGGGTGATGTCAGGAAGCACTTCTTCACACAAAGGGCAGTGGAAATCTGGAGCTCTCTCCCCCCAAAAGTTGTTGAGGCTAGGGGTCAATTGGAAATTTCAAAACTGAGATTGATAAGATTTATGTTAGACAAGGGTATTAAAGGTTATAGAACCAAGGTAGGTAGATAGAGTTAAAATACAGATCAGCTATGATCTAATTGAATGGTAGAACGTGCTCGAAAGTCTGAATGGTCTACTCCTGTTCTTATTTCTTCCTTCCTTTCTAGATGCATCACTCCATGAAAGCATTGGTAGGAGTGACTACCGCACAGTCCTTATGGAGACCAAGTCCCGTCTTCACACTGAGGACACCCTCATTTATGTCATGTGGCACTACCACCGTGTTAAGTGGGATGGATTAAGAACAGATGTAGCAGCTCAAAATTGCACACTGATGAGGCACTGTTGTCCATCAGCAACAGCAGAATTGTATTCCGCCACAATCTGTAACCTTATGGCCTGGCATATCCCTCACTCCTCCATCACCATCAAGCCAGATGACCAACCCTGATTCAATGAGGAGTGTAGAAGAGCATGCCAGAAGCAGCATCAGGTGTACCTGAAAATGAGGTGCCAATCTAATGAAGCTACAACACAGAACTGCTGTTTCAGTGCAGCTACAACACTGGCATCTACCTATCAATGTGGAAAATTGCCCTGGTATGTCCTATATACAAAAAACAGGACAAATCCAACCTGGCCAATTACCGGCCCATCAGCAAAATGATGGAAGGAGTCATCAACAGTGCAATCAAGTGGCACTTAATCACCAATAACCTGCTCACTGATGCTCAGTTTGGGTACAGCCTTGGTCCAAACACGGACAAAAGAGCTGAGTTCCAGAGGTGAGATGAGAGTGACTGCCGATGACATTAAGGCTGCGTTTGACCAAATGTAGTACCAAGGAGTCCTAGTAAAACTGAAGTCAAGGAGGATCAGGGGGAAAACTCTCCAGTGGCTGGAGTCATATCTGACACAAAAGAAGATGGTTGTGGTTATTGGAGGCCAATCATCTCAGCCTCAAGTCATCACTGCAGGAGTTTCTCAGGGCAGTGTCCTAGCCCCAACCATCTTCAGTTGTTTCATAAATGACCTTCCCTCCATCATAAGGTCAGAAGAAGGTCTGTTCGCTGATGATTGCACAGTGTTCAGTTCCATTCGCAATTCCTCAGATAATGAAACAGTCCATGCCTGCATTTAGCAAGACCTGGACAACATCCAGGCTTGGGCTGATAAGTAGCAAGTAACATTCGTGCCATACAAGTGCCAGGCAATGACCATCTCCAACAAGAGAGAATCTAACCACCTTCCATTGACATTCAATGGTATTACCATCATCGAGTCCCTCACCATCAATATCCTGGGAGTCATCATTGACCAGAAGCTGAACAGAACCAACCACCTCAATGCTGTGGCTATTAGAGCAAGTCAGAGGCTGGGTATTCTGTGGTGAGTGGCCCTCCTCCTGACTTCCCAAAGCCTCTCCAACACCTATAAGGCACGTCAAGAGTGTGATAGAGCCACAACACTCAGGAAGCTCGACATTATCCAGGACAAAGCAGTCCGCTTGATCAGCACCTCATCCACTGGCTTAAACATCCACTCCCTCCACCACTAGCACACTGCGACTGCAGTGTGTACCATGTACAGGTTGTACTACAGCACTTCCCAAACCCGCAACCTCCACCACTTAGAAGGACAAGGGCAGCAGGTACATGAGAACATCGTCAGCTCCAAGTTCCCCTCCAAGCCACACACCATCCTGACTGGAACATATATCGCTGTTCCTTCATTGTTGCTGGGTCTAAATCTTGGAACTCCCTACCTAAGAACATAAGGACATAAGAAATAGGAGCAGGAGTAGACCATACGGCCACTCGAGCTTGCTCCGCCATTAAGATCATGGCTGATCTTCAACCTCAACTCCACTTTCTCACCCGATCCCCATTGCCCGTGATTCCCCTATCTAACAACATTGAGGAAGCACCTTCACCACGCAGAATGCAATAGTTCAAGAAGATGGCTCACCATCAATTTCTGAAGGGCAACTATGGATGGACAATAAATGCTGGCCTTGCAAGCGACACGCATGTCCCAAGAATTAATTAATAAATAAATAATTGTAGGCCAAAGCCTGGATGTATCAGTGTCTGGTTTCAGATCCAACCTCTAGATAGCAACTGTCATCCCATTCAATTGGCTAAACGATGGACATTTACATTCAGCATAGTGGAACATACTTAAGGAAGCTTACAATCTGCCAGCCACCCTGTTGTCCTACATGTCTAAATCCAATGCCATATACCCAGATCACTCATCTGCATGACCAACACTTTCGCTCCTTTCCCATTGAATATCAACAGCAACATGACACAGCTACCCAATATCACTGTGCTGCTTCATTTCTCAAAGTAAGGTGGCCAATTTACGTGGGGCAATCCTGAGCAGCAAGGTCCTGCACCTTATCTGCCACCACCTCACCTATGCACTGTAACTCACCTGATGCTACCTAAAGTCGCTAACTGTATCCTCTGGGATATGTGTAGCTGTGCTTCCAATATTGGTGAGTAGGGCACAGATTGCTGTAAGGTGCTAACTAGTCTTGGGCCACTGGTAGCGCTAACAGGCTCCTGTTTCAGGCCTACAATGCCAGAAAATCTTAGAATTGTGCCTGGGTACATGAGCATGGTGGTTATAAGAACATAAGAAATAGGAGCAGGAGAAGGCCAATCGGCCCCTCGAGCCTGCTCCG
Organism: Heptranchias perlo; assembly: GCF_035084215.1. NCBI lineage: Eukaryota > Metazoa > Chordata > Chondrichthyes > Hexanchiformes > Hexanchidae > Heptranchias > Heptranchias perlo. The sequence goes on along the minus strand of NC_090345.1, from coordinate 49,178,244 downwards.
CCATTCAATAAGATCATGGCTGATCTGATCCCAACCACAAATCTAAAGAACATAAGAAGTAGGAGCAGGACCCGGCCACTCAGCCCCTGGGCCCTCTCCGCCACCCAAAGGGCCTTGACCGATCCGAGCTCAGCTTCATGTCCAATTTCCTGCCCGCTCCCCATAACCCCTAATTCCCTTTACTTCTAGGAAACTGTCTATTTCTGTTTTAAATTTATCTAATGATGTAGCTTCCACAGCTTCCTGGGGCAGCAAATTCCACAGACCTACCACCCTCTGAGTGAAGAAGTTTCTCCTCATCTCAGTTTTGAAAGAGCAGCCCCTTATTCTAAGATTATGCCCCCTAGTTCTAGTTTCACCCATCTTTGGGAACATCCTTACTGCATCCACCCGATCAAGCCCCTTCACAATCTTATATGTTTCAATAAGATCGCCTCTCATTCTTCTGAACTCCAATGAGTAGAGTCCCAATCTACTCAACCTCTCCTCATATGTCCACCACCTCACCCCCGGGATTAACCGAGTGAACCTTCTTTGTACTGCCTCGAGAGCAAGTATGTCTTTTCTTAAGTGTGGACACCAAAACTGTATGCAGTATTCCAGGTGCGGTCTCACCAATACCTTATATAACTGCAGCAATACCTTCCTGTTTTTATATTCTATCCCCCTAGCAATAAAAGCCAACATTCCGTTATGTTACTGTAATGGTAATCCAGAGGCCTCAACTAATAATGTAGAGAATGTGCGTTCAAATCCCACCATGATAGTTTGAAAATTTCAATTCAATTTAAAAAAAATCTGGAAATAAAAAAGAGCCAGTAAAAGTGACCATGAAGCTGTTGGATTGTCGTAAAAACCCAACTGGTTCACTAATGTCCTTTAGGGAAGGAAACCTGCCATCCTCACTTGGTCAGGCCTATGTATGATTCCAGTCCCACACTGTAGTGAACTCTTAACTGCCCCCTGAAGTGGTCTAACAAGCTACTCGGTTGTATTAAACCATTACAATGCAGTGATTCAAGAAGAAGGCCCAGCACCACCTTCTCAAGGGCAACTAGGGATGGGCAATAAATGCCAGCCTTGTCATTGATTCCCAGATCCTGAGAATGAATAACAAAAGTCGTGGGGGTAATTTTGACTTTGGGTGATCAGGTAAAACGGGCAATATCGATTCAGCCACCCATTATATATCTCTCGATTTTAATTTCTATTGTGGAAAATCGGGAGCGATGTATGCAACTGGTGGCTGAATCGGTACTGCCTGTTTTACACTACCACCTAAAGTCAGAATTATCCCATGTGCGATGTTTGTGTGGTTCTGTGTATGCCTGTGTGGGAGAGTGAGAAGAATAAGAGTCACAAGAGCTGGATGGTACTTGTCCTGAGTCTGGCAGAGGTTTATAGTTTTATCTTACAATAGCCCCTCACTGCCTGAATGTCCTGGGTGGCCTCCTCCAAGGTAAGGTAAATCTTGTAATTCTGTGCTTTCCTCCATTTCGGGTCTGTTCCTCTGTATTCTGTGCAAGCGTAGAAGTATTCTTAAGATGTTGCAAATTGAAGGAGTACATGCACTGTGACATGTGCCCAACCTGCAGCACCTTCTGGGTGTCAGTAGGTAACCATATTTATTGCAGGTAGGTTGCATTACAGTGATTTTATGTGTGAAGCCCTTTGAACCTGTGCCAAGTTAAAATTGTAGTTTAAATGAGTGCATGCTGGAATATGGGTATGCATGGTCAGCAATGAAAGAGCAGCATGGTGCAGCTTGTCTGCAATCAGCAGCACACATGGATGCTCACTTGTTTCAATAAAGCTCTATCATTGTTCTTTTGTGAATTTTGAATATAGATGAACTGAGGAAACAAGTATGCGTATGTAGAATGATGGAGTGGGATTTAGTGCTGGTTTGACTGAGGTTTGTCTTTTTATTCAAGGTGGGATGACTAGGGGAAGGAAGGATTCTTGTCCTGAGGTAGGTAATAGTTATTAGTGGTTCAGGAGAGGGCTAGGCCAATTTTGTCACCAGCAGTTGAGGTGGCTTTTGGTTGTTGCTCCTTATCTGCCTCCAAATAAGCTATTTTGCAAAAAGAGAGGCTTGCATAGTAACTGTAAAAAAAATAACAGCCTTCTACAGCAAGTACTGAAGCTGCAACAACACTACTGAATGCCATAAGTCAAAGATAAACACTTTTTTTGACAATACCAGATAGCATCTAAATGGCAGCACTGTAAATAGTAGAGCCAGTCTCCCCCCATCTGCACTCAGCACTATTACAGGAAATCTGTGTAACACATTCATTTACAGGTAATTTATTTTGCTGCTCCCTCTTCTGGTACAGCCAGATGCAGCCACCAGAAAAGCCATAGAGGAAAGTCAGATGTAGTGCTATTTTTACACGGAACAAGATTAGCGCCCAATTTTCCTGTACATTGCACCCATTTTTCAGGTGCTATAAGCAGAACAATCTACCATCATGATCTAGAAATTCAATCGAGCTTGGTGGAGGGGGAGGGGGTGCAGCCCACTTGGGCCAGTTGGGACTCGTGCAGGCAACACGTAAAATCCATGCTGCCCCCTTATTATAATGATTCGTGCGTGCAGCCAATGCTACTCGCGCTGTTAATTGGCTGCGCTCCTCTCGAGGAGCCCATACCGGGAGCCCAGGAAGCTACTTGAAGGCAGCAGCACCTCTTAAAGGGGAGGTGCATTCCGACTGCAAACCTGTTCTGCAAGTACTTGTTAAGGAAACAACTGAAGAAGGGAGAGAGCGGGCACCAAGTTTTTCTGATGCTGCACTGGAGGCCTTGGTGCAGGCAGTGGACAAGATGAGGGACATCCTTTTCCCCCAGGGGGCAGAAAGCCCTCCAGGCAACCGATGAGGAGGCCGTGGGAGGAGATTGCTGAGGACGTCAATGCCAGGAGCATTGCTCTAAGAACATGGATACAATGCAGGAAAATGTTCAATGATTTGACTGAAGTGTTAAGGCAAGAACACTGTTGAAATACTTTTTCATCACAGCTACACCACTCACAGCCTCATTAGTTGCAATATTCACAGTACTTACAACACTCCCCTCCCCCAACACCCTGCACTGTGCTGCTATCAGTGCACTAAACTTCACTAAACATACAGACTAGATGGGTATGGTAGTGTAGTGGTTATGTTACTTCAATAATAATGCAGAGAATGTGAGTTCAAATCCTACAATTGGTAGTTTGAGAATTTCAATTCAGTTTAAAAAGAAATCTGGAAATAAAAGAACTAGTATTAGTAAAAGTGACCATGAAACTGTCGGATTGTCGTAAAAACTCAACTGGTTCACTAGTATCCTTTAGGGAAAGAAACCTGCCGTCCTTATCCGGTCTGATCTATGTGACTCCAGTCGCACATCAATTTGGTTGATTTTTAACTGCCCTCTGAAGTGGTCTAACAAGCCACTCAGTTATGTCAGACTGTTACATGCAACGGTTCAAGAAGGCGGCCCAGCATTAATTTCTCAGGGAAACAAGGGAGGGACAATAAATGCCGACCTTGCCAATGACGCCCACATCCCAAGAATTTTTTTTCAATTGTCAGTTACTCCATTATGAGAGCCACATTCTACATAATGTGGGGACTCTCGGGGGGGAGGAGCTAAATACGATTAAAATCACTCAAGAGATGGTACTCAGTAAAATAATGGGACTCAAGGCGGATAAATCCCCTGGACCTGATGGCTTCCATCCTAGGGTCTTGAGGGAAGTGGCAGTAGGGATTGTGGATGCTTTGGTGATAGTTTTCCAAAATTCCCTGGACTCAGGAGAGGTCCCGGCAGATTGGAAAACTGCTAATGTAACACCGTTATTTAAAAAGGGTAGTAGGCAGAAGGCTGGAAATTATAGGCCAGTTAGCTTAACATCTGTGGTGGGTAAAATTTTGGAGTCTATTATTAAGGAGACAGTAACGGAACATTTAGATAAGCATAATTTAATAGGACAAAGTCAGCATGGCTTTATGAAGGGGAAGTCATGTCTGACAAATTTGCTTGAGTTCTTCGAGGATATAACGTATAGGGTGGATAAAGGGGAACCAGTGGACGTAGTGTATTTAGACTTCCAGAAGGCATTCGACAAGGTGCCACATAAAAGATTATTACTTAAGATAAAAAATCACGGGATTGGGGGTAATATTCTGGCATGGGTGGAGGATTGGTTATCGAACAGGAAGCAGAGAGTTGGGATAAATGGTTCATTTTCGGACTGGCAACCAGTAACCAGTGGTGTTCCACAGGGGTCGGTGCTGGGTCCCCAACTCTTTACAATCTATATTAACGATTTGGAGGAGGGGACCGAGTGCAACATATCAAAATTTGCAGATGATACAAAGATGGGAGGGAAAGTAGAGAGTGAGGAGGACATAAAAAACCTGCAAGGGGATATAGACAGGCTGGGTGAGTGGGCGGAGATTTGGCAGATGCAATATAATATTGGAAAATGTGAGGTTATGCACTTTGGCAGGAAAAATCAGAGAGCGAGTTATTTTCTTAATGGCGAGAGACTGGAAAGTACTGCAGTACAAAGGGATCTGGGGGTCCTAGTGCAAGAAAATCAAAAAGTTGGTATGCAGGTGCAGCAGGTGATCAAGAAAGCCAACGGAATGTTGGCTTTTATTGCTAGGGGGATAGAATATAAAAACAAGGAGGTATTGCTGCAGTTATATAAGGTATTGGTGAGACCGCACCTGGAATACTGCATACAGTTTTGGTCTCCATACTTAAGAAAAGACATACTTGCTCTCGAGGCAGTACAAAGAAGGTTCACTCGGTTAATCCCGGGGATGAGGGGGCGGACATATGAGGAGAGGTTGAGTAGATTGGGACTCTACTCATTGGAGTTCAGAAGAATGAGAGGCGATCTTATTGAAACATATAAGATTGTGAAGGGTCTTGATCGGGTGGATGCGGTAAGGATGTTCCCAAAGATGGGTGAAACTAGAACTAGGGGGCATAATCTTAGAATAAGGGGCTGCTCTTTCAAAACTGAGATGAGGAGAAACTTCTTCACTCAGAGGGTGGTAGGTCTGTGGAATTTGCTGCCCCAGGAAGCTGTGGAAGCTACATCATTAGATAAATTTAAAACAGAAATAGACAGTTTCCTAGAAGTAAAGGGAATTAGGGGTTATGGGGAGCGGGCAGGAAATTGGACATGAAGCTGAGTTCGGATCGGTCAATGCCCTGTGGGTGGCGGAGAGGGCCCAGGGGCTGTGTGGCCGGGTCCTACTCCGACTTCTTGTGTTCTTTAGATTTGTGGTTGGGATCAGATCAGCCATGATCTTATTGAATGGCGGAGCAGGCTCGAGGGGCCGATTGGCCTACTCCTGCTCCAATTTCTTATGTTCTTATGTTCTTATGTAAACACCTCACATAACTCTCACTAACACATTACCCTCTTTCCCTCTGGTGTTGTGTGAGAAGGTGGCACACAACACCTGCCAACAGGCTGCCAATGGAGGAGGAGAGCACGTCTTCACACCTTTTCCTCCCTTGAAAGAGGGTCCTGGCAATAATGTGAAGGGGCAGAGTGGAAGTCGTGGTCACTGGCAATGCTAGAGGAGACGCCAAGCAGGGTTTCTTTATACCAAATTCTCTTTGTCTCTTCTGACTTCTCCCTCACCCCACACGCTGCGTGACAAGCTGCAGATGCTTTCAACACCCACTTTCTCTCAGCTCTCCCTCACATCACAAGCTAACCGTTGTCCCTTTCTTTCATTTCAGCTCCTGAGAATGTCGACACCCTCAGCCAGTGGAGGAAGAGGAGTGCTATGTTCCTGAAGGTGCACTGTCACTTGATCTGGCACTCTCAACCACCAGCTCAGATACTGACACCACGCAGAACCTAGAGATGAGGTTAGAGGAGGTGACTCACCAGGCACAAGTGCTCAGGTGCAAGGGCAGGGGGATAGAACACCACAGGTGCCAGCTCGCCAGAGGTTGAGGTCGCATATTAGTTCTGCTGCAGAGGACTCAGATGCAAATTTCGATGGGCCACTGATGGGCCAGACCACCGAAGGTGGCTAATGGACATACACCAGGAAATGCTTGGTACTGGGCAGTCTGCCAGAGAGCTTGCGCACAATGTCGCATAGCACAGAGGAGTCAAGCTCCAATTTGTCTCAAGGCTGTGGCGCAGAGTATGGAGACCATTCTGTAAAACATGGACCGAGTGGTCAGCTCCATCAGCAATGCAGTGAAACCCATCATGATGGAGCATTTCATGACAAATCTGACAGCTTCCATGTCAGCAAAAACTGCTGCCATGGAAACTCAGATGGCTGCCATCTTGAATTTGGAGGCCACTACTGAAAGGGGCTTCGAGGGCACCACATCACTCCAGCACTCTGTTGTCCAGCAGAGCTCTAGGAGTGCTGAGGCGCCGCCCCAGAAGAGTGGCCATGCGTCCATGGGAGAGGCACTTGCTGTCTTCTCTCAGAGGACAATATGCCTGCTCCCCTCGTCCTTGCTGGTGCCGCTCAGCCAGGCAGCCCAGACTGCTGCAGCCCATGCCGAGATGCTGCAGTCTGCAGCTGGGCCCTTTAGGCTTAAACTGACCCCGATCTGAGCTTCTGACCCGATATCCTCTTCATCACCAAAACACTTCCTGCTCCCTAATATTGCCTGACTCTGCCCCTGCCTCAGCCCATCTGCTGCTGAAACCCTCATCCATGCGCCAGACTCGACTATTCCAATGTTGTCCTGGCTGGCCTCCCATCTTCCACCCTTCGTAAACTTGAGCTCATCCAAAACTCTGCTGCCCGTATCCTAACTCGCACCAAGTCCCATTCACCCATCACCTCTGTGCTCGCTGACCTACATTCCCATCCTTTTGTTCAATCCCTCCATGGCTTCGCCTCTCCCTATCTCTGTAACCTCCTCCATCCCTACAACCCTTCGAGATCTTTGCATTCCACCAATTCAAGGCTCTTGTGCATCTCCAATTTCCTTCGCCCCACTATTGGCGACTGTGCCTTCAGCTGTCTATGCTCCAAGCTCTGGAATTCCCTCCCTAAACCTCTCTGCCTCTCTCTCCTCCTTTAAGACGCTCCTTAAAACATACCTCTTACCTGTCCTAATATCTTCTTATGTGGCTTAGTGTCGAATTTTATCTGATAACGGTCCTGTGAAGCGCCTTGAGATGTTTTACTATGTTAAAGGCGCTATATAAATACAAGTTGTTGTTGTTGCTTGAGGTCGTCCGCCAAGGCCATCTGAAGTGTCCTCAATGGAAGCTCAGCAGCCTTCCATCTCTCTAGCTATAGCCATTGGGGAAACACCTCGTAGGAGCACTAGGGTAGGAAAAGGAGCACACAAGGGTGAATAGTCATTTTTTTTTGTAAATGCTAACGTGATTTGTTTGATAAATTTGGTTTTACATCTAGATTTGGTGTTGGTATTTGTCTTTGTAGTGAAGTGAGAGCAAGACCAGTAAGTCTGGAGTGAAGGAAGGCAATCTGATGGTGGTTGTAAGAAGAGGGGTGACGATTGTGTGACTTGGTGAATGGGAAATGGAAGGGCTGACTTACTTGAAGTGCTCCTCAATGAGCTTGTCTTTGAGTGCTCAAACAGATAGGGTCTCTGGTGGTTGCTGCCTCTCTTCCTCCTCCTCGTCCTGCTCCTCTTTTTGTGCTTACTGCTTTCCCAGGTGGTGGTAAAGGCTGGTCCCTCATGATGGCAAAGTTGTGGTGCATGCAGCAGACAACCACATTTCTGGATACCGCTTAGGGGTGTACTGCAAAGCTCCTCCGGAACGGTCAGGCAGTGGAGGCGTTGCTTGAGCATGCCGATTGTTTGCATTATGATGTTGCAGGGCTCTCATTGTAGGCGTGCTCTGTAGCTATGCGCAGGTACCTAACTGGAGTCATGAGCCATGTCCAGAGGGGATAAACCCTGTCGCCCAATAGCCAGCCTGTAACTTGGTGGCCTGGTTGGAATAAAGGTGGCACAGAGGACTGGCGCAGAATGAAAAGAGTCATGAATGTTGCCGGGATATGATGCGCTGTCTGTGGTCGTGAACCAGTTGTACGTTGAGGGAGTGGAATCCCTTTCGATTCATAAATATTCCAGGCTGGTTATAGGGGGCAAGCAAGGCAATGCCCATACAGTCAGTGGCATCATGCATCTTGGGGAAGCTTGCCATGTGGCCGAAACCTCGTGCCGTCTCGACCTGCTTCACTTTGTCAATAGAGAAGGACATGTATGTAGGGGGTGGTGGTGTGTGTCAGCTTCACCTCTGACTACTGAGCGGTCCAAATCGCTCCCACTCCCTGGGTTCTAGACCTTGGACTTATTTGGGGGTTGTGACAAAAAATGCAGCAGACAACTGGTTTTGGTACAAGAAAAGAAACTGGGTTTATTGAAGTCACAAATGAACTTATAACATTAGGATAATACTGAGATACAAAGTACACTTAGTTAAGAATGGGGAACACACAGCATAACGAGGGAAAATCACCCTACTAATCCCCTTACCCTTGTCCCACCCCAAAACCTAACTAAATTGAACTAGGAGAGGTCAGGGATCATGCTCACCAAAACCAGGGTTCCTTGACAGTTCGAAATCCAGCCAGGTAAGCCGGTTGCAGTTTTGGGGTACGCTCTTTGTGTCCTCTGGGCCCTGCCGTCCCCACGTGGTCCTGGTCTGTGGAATCTGCAAAGGTTCTTCTGTTGGATAGAGTCTGTTGGTACGGTAAGGCGCAGTTGTGGGTGGACGATCTTCGTGTAGGGCTGCGGTTGCCTTCTTGCTGCTTCAAAACTGCTGTTTAAAACTCAACTCCTTAGAACCTGCTCCAAAACCAATCTTCCTGCTTCATAACTGGTCCCCAGTTATACTGATTTTCGAATTTCTTATCTGATTCCCAAAACAAGGTTAGTTCTTTGTCTGATTATGGTGGTCTTCTTCCGGTGATTGTTGGTTTCCTGTCCCCATAACTAGGCTTGAACTGAAAACCATTGTATTGATGGGTTTGCATAATTGCATTGATTGATTTATGCAAGGTTTTGATGGGCTTTAGTTTCGTGTAAGCTGAAGTCTTTCTCTGGGTTGATTGTTTTAAAGGGAAGAATGCGTATTCTGTCTACTCTCATTGTCTGGTTTTCAGGAACAATCCACTCTGTCCCATCAAGCCCGGGCATATCTTGCAGGGATCCAGGTTTAAACCTAGCAGTTGGTTCGTCTTCAAATAAAATTCCAAAAGTCATATCCTCGTTGATGATATGAAAAATGTGGGAATTTTGAGAACCCTTCATGGAGTATCGTGGTATGGAGAGTCTCGGTGATCAGATACACTGCAAACTGTGCGATGTTGCTAATGTCACCTGTTGCAACTGAAAGGAGCCCGTGGCATAAAGGTTGAGGGTGCTGGTGACCTTGACAGCCACTGGCAGTGCAGTCCATGCCCTGGTTTGAGCCTTGAGTTGTGGCTGCAGCAGGTGACATAGCTCAGACTCCTTGGTAAAGCAAAAGCGCCTCATACATTGCTCCTCAGTCAAGTTGCGGTAGGAATCGTGCTCCCCGAAGACCATCTCTGAATATGGCCTCATGTTGAGTGACCTCCTTGACCTCCTCCCTCTACTGGCAGTTTCTCCTGCTCTGTGGTGTCTTCCATGCTGCTCCCAATTATCCTCTATTTCCAGAGGCAGCCCTACTAGACCACCCAAGTTTGGAACCAGACAATTTGTGAGGTAAAGAGCAACAGTGCAAAACCAGCAAAATCTCTCTCTATGTAGACAAAGTGAACTTTCAAGAGTGTTAGAACTCAGCAAAAAACAGCAATAAGTCAAACAGTGGCCAGAAATAAACCAGCAAGAAACCTGTAAGTACTATTCAAGAAGGGAGTGAGACAGAAAGCAAGTAACTATAGACCGGTTAGCCTAACATCTGTCATTGGGAAAATGCTCGAATCCATTATTAAGGAAGTAGTAGCAGGACATTCGGAAACTCATAATACAATCAAGGAGAGTCAACATAGTTTTATGAAAGGGAAATTGTATCTGACAAATTTATTAGAGTTCTTTGAGGAAGTAACGGGCAGGGTGGATAAAGGGGAACCAATGGATGCAGTATATTTGGATTTCCAAAAGGCATTCGATAAGGTGCCACATAAAAGATTACTGCACAAGATAAGAGCTCGTGGTGTTGGGGGTAATATACTGGCATGGATAGAGGATTGGCTAACTAACAGAAAACAAAGAGTCGGGATAAAAGGGTTATTTTCAAAATGGCAATCTGTAACTAGTGGGGTGCTGCAGGACTCAGTGCTGGGGCCTCAACTATTTACAATATATATCAATGACTTGGATGAAGGAACAGAGTGTCTTGTGGCCAAATTTGCTGATACAAAGATAGGTGGAAAAGCAAGTTGCGATGAAGACACAAAGTGTCTGCAAAGGGATATTGACAGGTTAAGTGAATGGGCAAAAATTTGGCAGATGGAATATAATGTGGGAAAATGTGAAGTCATCCACTTTGGGAGGAAAAATAAAGAAGCAAAATATTATTTGAATGGAGAAATACTACAAAATGATGCGGTACAGATTGATCTGGGTGTCCTCGTACATGAAGCACAAAAAGTCAACATACAGCTACAGCAGGTAATCCGGAAGGCAAACGGAATATTGGCCTTTATTTCTAGGGGGATGGAGTATAAAAGCAGGGAAGTCATGCTGCAACTGTACAGGGTGCTGGTGAGACCACACCTGGAATACTGCATACAGTTCTGGTGCCCTTATTTAAGGAAGGACATACTTGCATTGGAGGCAGTTCAGAGAAGGTTCACTAGGTTGATTCCAGGTATGGAAGGGTTGTCTTATGAGGAAAGATTGAACAGTTTGGGTCTATACTCATTTGAGTTTAGAAGAATGAGAGGAGACCTTATTGAAACATACAAGATTCTGAGGGAACTCGATAGGGTAGATGCTGAGAGGATGTTACCCCTCATGGGGGAATCTAAAACTAGGGGGCATAGTCTCAGAATAAGGGGTCGCCCATTTAAGACAGAAATGAGGAGGAATTTCTTCTCCCAGAGGGTCGTGATTCTTTGGAATTCTTTACCCCAAAAAGCTGCGGAGGCTGAGTCATTGAATACATTCAAGTCTGAGTTAGACAAATTTTTGATCAGCAAGGGAGTCAAAGGATATGGGGAAAAGGCGGGAAAGTGGAGTTGAGGTAAAAATCAGATCAGCCATGATCTCATTGAATGGCGGAGCAGGCTCGAGGGGCCTACTCCTGCTCCTATCTCTTATGGTCTTACTACATGATCCCTTTAAATAAAGCTGGCGAGGGGGCCTTCATGCTGGTTAGTGTCCTGTTGTGCTGAGCGAGGTCAGGCACTGGAGCGGCCCAAACTGGAAGCACAGGGCCCTAATTTACATACATTAGTTTTTAACTTTGAATGCTGCCGGTGTATGCTCCTGACGCAAGCGCTACCTCCTTATCCAATATAGCGGGCAGCATATTTCCGATCGGAAGTGTGTGCGTATTTCTTGCCCGCCATTTTGGGGACTTAGTATGCCACGTAGCACCTGAAAAATGGGTGCAATGCAGCCCAATTTCTAGGCCCATAACTCTTAAATCCTAGAGCTATCCTTACTACTGTCCTGAACTTTTGCAATGCAACAATGTTCTTTTGAAGGCAGGAGGTCTAAAATGTAATGAAGTAGGGTAAACTTTTACGAGTCAGCACTGCCAATATGGAGGGCAGCTTGAACAAGCGAGCATGGAGGTCAGCTGCTTTAGCAGCAGATGGGCTGAGGCAGCGGTGGAGGCAGGCAATGTTAGAGATGGATTTAAATGTTTTTTTGATGGAGAAGATACATCCCCATAAAAAAAGCCCATAATAAATCAGGTTATTATACTGATGTGTATGAGGAAGGTCAAGGTAATGTAAGGGCAGTATCTGAGGAAAACGACAAGTCCCTTATGGGAACTGATCAAAAAAAAATGAGAAAATGTGGTTTAATAAAAATCAAAATTGGAATAGTGCTATTCAAGAATGATAGTGCTGAAAAACTGCAGCAGGTCCATTATACATCTGACACATCTTTGATTCCATTAAGCTGCCCAATATCTGCATAATAATAATTCTGCCAATGAGAGAGCCTGTGGCACTGAAAGTAACCATGGCCCTGAACTTTTATGCTTTGGGTCATTCCCAATGGTGATGTTAGCAATATTAGTCAATCAGCTGTGCATGTCTGCACCAAGCAGGTGACGGATACGTTCTTTGCCAACCCCAACTACTTCATCTCCTTCCCCATAGAATCTACAAAGCAGGAAGTCAGGGCTCTGGGCTTTGCCAGGATTGCAGGCTTCCTCCAGGTGCAGGGCATCATCGACTGCATACACAGAGCCTTGCATGCTCCAACACAAGACTCTGGAGTATGTATGAACAGGAAGGGCTTCCATTCACTGAATGTGCTGTTGCTGTGTGTGATGATATGCAGCGCATCATGCAGGTCTGTGCTAGGTATCCTGGCAGCTGTTGTGATGCCTTCATCCTGCACCAGTCCTCAATTCACACTCTCTTTCATCCAGACCATCGGGTCAGAGGCTAGCTAATTGGGGACAAGGGCTACAACCTGCAGACATGGGTCATGATATCTGTCAGGAACTCCAGTACAGGTACCGAGATGGGATACAAACAAAGCCGTGCCTCCACCAACAACAACCACCTACATTTATATAGCGTATTGAACGTAGTAAAACGTCCCAAGGCGCTTCACAGGATCATAATCAGACAAAAATTAACACTGAGCCAAAGAAGGAAACATTAGGAAAGGTGACCAAAAGCTTGGTCAAAGAGGTAGATTTTGAGGAAGGTCTTAAATTACATAGAATTTACAGCACAGAAACAGGCCATTCAGCTCAACTGGTCTATGCCGGCTTTTATGCTCCACAGGAGCCTCCTCCCTCTCTACTTCATCTAACCCTATCTGCATATCCTTCTATTCCTTTCTCCCTCATGTACTTATTGAGCTTCCCTTTAACGGGATCTATGCTATTTGCCTCAACTACTCCATGTGGTAGCAAGTTGCACATTCTAAGCACTCTTTGGGTAAAGAAGTTTCTCCTGAATTCTTTATTGGATTCATTAGTGACTATCTTATATTTATGGCACCTAGTTTTGGACTCACCACAAGGGAAAACATAATCTCTACACCTATCCTATCAAACCCCTTCAGAATCTTAAAGACCTCCAATAGGTCACCCCTGAGCCTTCTCTTTTCTATAGAAAAAAGCCCCAGTCTGTTCAGTCCTTCCTGATAGTTATACTCTCTCAGTTTTGGTATCATCCTTGTAAATCTAAAAGAGGAGAGAGAGAGGTAGAGACAGAGAGGTTTAGGGAGGAAATTCCAGAGCTTAGGGCCTAGACAGCTGAAGGCACGGCCACCAATAGTGGGATGAACGAAGTGGGGGATGGACAAGAGGCCAGAGTTGGAGGAACGCAGAGTTCCTTGTAGGGCTGGAAGAGATTACAAAGATAGGGATGAGGCCATGGAGGGATTTGAACACGAGAATCAGAATTTTAAAATGGAGGCGTTCGGGGACTGGCACCAGCGCCCTGCTACAGCAATGCTTCCACTGCTTGGATGGGTCTGGAGGTGTCCTTCAATATAGCCGACAGAGAGTCTCCACGATTGGCACAATTTTGCCATGCAAAAGGCCACCCATCAAGAAACCTGCGGGGGAACATGTAGAGACAGCAGAGCATGAAGAACAGGAAGAAACAACGACAACTTGCATTTATATAGCGCCTTTAATGTAATAAAATGTCCCAAGGTACTTCACAGGAGCGATTATCAAACAAAATTTGTCACCAAGCCATATAAGGAGATATTAGGACAGGTGACCAAAAGCTTGGTCAAAAGGATAGGTTTTAAGATGCGTGTTAAAGGAGGAGAGAGAGGAGGAGAGGTTTAGGGAGGGAATTCCTGATCTTAGGGCCTCGGCAGCTGAAGGCACGGCCACCAATGGTGGAGCGATTAAAATCAGGAATGCACAAGAGGCGAGAATGGGAGGAGCACAGAGATCTCAGAGGGCTGTAGGGCTGGAGGAGGTTACAGAAATAGGGAGGGGCAAGGCCATTGAGGGATTTGAAAATAAGGATGAGAATTTTAAGATCGAGGCGTTGCTGGACTGGGAGCCAATATAGGTCAGCGAGCACAGGGGTGATGGGAGAACGGAACTTGGTGCGAGTTAGGATATGGGCAGCAGACTTTTGGATGAGCTCCACAGGTGACCAAAAGCTTGGTCAAAAAGAAAGGTTTTAAGATGCGTGTTAAAGGAGGAGAGAGATGTAGAGAGGAGGAGAGGTTTAGGGATGGAATTCCTGAGCTTAGGGCCAGAGAGTGCAAGATGGGAGGCCGGCCTGGACAGCATTGAATGGTTGAGTGTAGAGGTAACAAAGGCATGGATGAGGGTTTCAGCAGATGAACTGAGGCAGGGGAAGGGACAGGCGATGTTATGGAGGTGGAAGTGGGCGGTCTTGGTGTTGGAGTGGATATGTGGTTGGAAGCTCATCTCAGGGTCAAATAGGATGCCAGGGTTGTGAACCATCTGGTTCAGGCTCAGACAGTAGCCAGGGAGAGGGATGGAGTCGGTAGCTAGGGAACGGAATTTGTGGCGGGGACCGAAGACAATGGCTTCGGTCTTCCCAATATTTAGTTGGAAGAAATTTGTGCTCATCCAGTACTGGATGTCGGACAAGCAGCGTGACAAATCAGAGGCTGCAGAGCGGTCGAGAAATAGAGGATGGCGAGAAAGAGCAAGGTTCACCTATCCTGCCAGCTGCAAGAGCTCTTTTGCAGCAGGTCATTGAGGAGTGCTTTGGCTAAATCATTCTGTAGGATTATTACTATTAATTTTGTTCATCCCTATGTTTAGGAGAATAGCCCTATTACTAGTTCTAGCCTGGAGCAGAGACAACAACCACAGGAACTAATACTAAGATTACTAAGTAGTTTATTCAATTGCCGAACAACAATAAGCAACAACTCTAAGCAGTACTTACAGCTGTGGAAAACGGTTCAAGGCGGGGGATTGACAGACCGTTGTCCTGGGAACAAAGCCAGAGTATCTACTGAGGTGATTCTTCCTCGTCTTGATCTTCTGCTTCTCCTTCATGTTGACGCTCCTTGACGATCGCCTCTGCTGACAATAGGATAGTTCGTTCTGCTTTTATACAGTTTTGAGGTAACCTTGATCCATATCTTTTTAGTCTTATCTCTTTTGACACCATAAAAGGGGGTTTTCTTTGTCTGATCACAGTGCAGTGTTCAGAGTCGTGCTATTTCTGTTTCCTGGGTTTCTTATCAGCAGGCAAAGGTCCATGGTATGTGGTTATCTGAACAAAAGTGTCCATTCAACAGCTTACAAGGTGGGTTTTTTCCATTTAGCCAACAAGTCCAAAGAGTTATTATTCTCACCAATTGGCCATGCTGACGTTTACCAAAAATCCTGTATCCTACATTTCCTATTCCCGTGCACCAACTGTCTTTTCAACATCAGTTCCAGTCCTTCCACCATCCTAATGAGTGCACTCAACCCAAACACCGGTACGGGTCTTTCAGCCAAATCACATTGGTCAATGGATACTCACCAAACAAATGCTGCACACCAAGTTTTCTATAAAAGACTGGAATTGACAATGAGCATTAACACGTCTAGAAACTAATGATCACCCTGGTGCAAGCCTCTAGTGCCTGACTTTAGTGATCACCTACCTACCTACAAGGTGCACCCCCATCGCTTCAGCATGGGAAATGGAAGGCTGCAGAGACTCCGATGAGGGCATTTGAGAAGGCCCAACTGTAGACTGCAGCATCTTGGCTATTGCTAGGACAGTCTGGCCCAGCTGGCTTTCTGGCACCAGGACGGTCATTGGTTGAGAGAGAGAAGACAGCAAGAGCCTCTTCTATGACTTCACTGCCACTTGCATGGGGTTGTGCCTCAGCACACACAATGATCTGTGAGAGAGCAGACTGCAGGAGAGCTGTGACGGCATTGACGCTCTTATTCATGCTTTCACACAAATTGTGGAAGATTGTGGAGATGGTGACGCCGAGAGCTTGAATTATTGCAGTCTGAGTTTCTATCAAAGGTGTCACCACAAGCTCCATTACTGAGCCCCCCACTGCAGCATTCATAAAGTTGACCACAGTCTCCCTGGTTGGCTGCATTGTTTCGATGTCATGTGCAATGGCCCCGCACAAGTTGGAAGTGAACTCCTCCACAGTGTGGAGGCTCCAATGCATCAAACCATTGCTGGTATCAGTCTTCATTTAAAGGCTAGGCCTTGAAGTTCTCATTCGTGTCCTCTATAGCGGAGCTCGGATGTGTGTCCTGTGCCATCCTTTTCCCCTGCACTCGCTCCTGTTCACCTGTATGCAATGAATCACCCATTGAAAACCCCTGAAACTCACTCACGTGGAGTGCCGATTTCTGAGCTGGTGCTTGCAAGGCCCATCTCTTTGTCTGCTGCAGATGGTCCCGGTACTTGCAAAGGATCTGGGAAGAAGGGAGATAGAGGAGAGTTAGCAATTAGTGGCAATGGAAAGCAGCAACAGATGAGTGGCAACTCTATGAGCCAGCAGATTGTTAGTCTGCCTGTGAGGGAGAGTTCAGTTTCAAGATAAAAACAGAGAAAGATGACCAAGCACTCTGCGGGGACATTTCCTACAACCTTGCCATCTGCCACACTTTGTGCCTTCCTTCAGCCCTTAGTATCAATTGCTGCCTCCTCCGTTGGCATGAGCTCCTGGATATATGGTGCCTTCCTCTGAATCTGGAGAGCTCTCTCCAGCTTGTCCTGCAAGAGTGGGAGCATGTTAGTGTGTGGCCTGTTGAACGGATGTGAAGGTGTCTATGGCAGCTTAGCATAGTTGCATGGTGAGAGAAATAAGTAGCAGGTTTGAGGAAGAGAGCACAGTAATTGTGTCAGAGGAGCTGGTACAGTGTATTCAAGTGGAAGCGAAGGAGGTACATTGATGTGTCTTGGAGGAAAGAGATGGAAAGCGGGGGTGGCAAGGCTTGATATTGCTGGAGGTACTATAATGGAGTGTTGCAGGGCTGTGCAGATTGTAAATAAATTGTGAACCTTAGAAGCTCTGCTAGATCTGTAGTATTAGAGTTCTAACATTCAAGTGTTCTGCTGCCTGTCCACTGTTGCCGGGCTATCTGTTGGGGCACTCTAGCAGCAATCATTTTGCTCTGCCATTCACCAAAGGCACCTCCCCAATAAGAGGTGCAGGCTGCCTTTAAATTGCAGGAGCCCCACCTGATTCCACCTCCCCTCCCGCCCCCCCACCTCCAGTGGGTGAGCTGCTAATTACAAGCACGAGTAGAACTGACAGTTCACCCTTACTGGGATATTGAGACATGCATTTCAAAACGACATGTGCCTCATGTCATGAGGTTTCAGCAGGTGTAGCAGACACCGTGCCCACTTCACACCCATTTTGGGCACTACTTGAAAATCCCTTCCCCCGTATCCTCTGCTCCCTCAATCACGCTCCCTTCTACAATTCCTCTCTCTCCTCTGACCGGGATAGAGAAATCTCTCCTTGTCATGCAATCACTTCACGTCTCCCCAGTCTCTAAGCTAAATCTCTCCTCCAATTTATTTTTGTCTCTCCTTTCAATTTCTCCTCCCCTCGCCAATCTCTTCTGTCCTTCTCTTCCCTCTTCCTCTCTCCCTCCCTCCCTTTTCCTCAATCATTTCCTCTTCGCAATGTCTTTCCTTTATCTTGTTCCCCAATATCTCGACCATCTCTATCCCCCAATCTTTCACATGTCCCAAACTCACTCCCGAACCGACATTCTCTCTCCAATCTCTTGCCATCTCACTTTCTTCAAATCTCTTGCTCTCAATCTTTCCCTCCTTGATTTGCCTCTTTTGCAATCCCTCTCCCCAATTTCTATCTGTTCTTCAATTTCCCACTATGCCTAACCTACCTCTCAAGTTGTCTCTCTTTCCATGTCTGTCTCCAATCTCACAATCTTTCACCCCAATCTTTCTCATGTTCTTTTAATCTCGCATCCTATGTGTTCCAGTTTCCCTCAGTCCTAATTTCTGTCTCCAATCTCCCTCTCACATCCAATCTCTCTCTCTGCCATAATCTCTCTCCATCCCCATTCTCTTTCTCCCATTCTCTCTCCATCTCCATTTTACCAGTTTCTCTCCCCCAACCTTCCTCTTCTCCTATTCGTTTTCCCTCCAATCTCTTCCCCTCTCTATCCCGGCCACTTCCCACTTCTGTCTCTCCCTTCTACCCCTGACAAGATTATTGACATATCAGCTGCAATCCTATCTACCTGGATTTTGATCACAGGAGTAGCATTTAAAATAGCCTTTCAAAGATAGCCTTTAATTTGACTAATTTTCAATCGAAAAGTTCTGGGACCCCAGTACGCACAAACCTTCTCTGAGATGCCATCATAGTTTTTCGGTGAAGTGCTTGGATTTTATGTTAGGGTGATCACCTCTTTAAAATGATTCATATACAAGATATAGGCATCACGGGATGAAAATTCTATTTTCAAGCGACCCTTTGTCAGAACTGGGATTAGGCTCTATACCAAAAGATTATCCTCTTGTCTTTTAAATGCAGACAGGCCTTGTGCTCTGGCATTTTCTGTTATTTTCTGTTTGAACATTTTTGGTGCTTCAACCTGCCTAGAGATATTCACTGTTGTGTAAATGCCTGTGCCAATTTAGTACCCATATGAATTAACGTGTATTTTTTTCTTCCCTTTCTCATAGGCAAATGCTGGGCATGGGTCCTTCAGTGCTAGTAGCCCTCCAGTACTTGTGAAGAAAGTCACAATAAGAATAAAACCAGATGGACCACCCAGCAACAGACCACTAGGCACCAGACACGACAAAGGCAAACCAAGCCCAGTCGACCCTGCAAAGTCCTCCTCACTAACATCTGGGAACTTGTGCCAAAATTGGGAGAGCTGTCCCACAGACTAGTCAAGCAACAGCCTGACATAGCCATACTCACAGAATCATACCTTTCAGCCAACGTCCCAGACTCTTCTATCATCATCCCTGAGTATGTCCTGTCCCACCGGCAGGACAGACCCACTAGAGGTGGCGGTACAGTGGTATACAGTCAGGAGGGAATGGCCCTGGGAGTCCTCAACATTGACTCTGGACCCCATGAAATCACTGGCATCATGGGCAAGGAAACCTATTGCCCTCCCTCAGCAGATGAATCAGTCCAAGTACATGTTGAGCACCACTTGGAGGAAGCACTGATGGTAGCAAGGGCACAAAATGTACTCTGGGTGGGAGACTTCAATGTCCATCACCAAGAATGGCTTGGTAGCACCATTACTGACTGAGCTGGCCGAGTCCTGAAGGACATAGCTGCCAGACTGGGTCTGCGGCAGGTGCTGATCGAATCAATAGGAGGGAAAAACCTACTTGACCTCATCCTCACTAATCTACCTGTCGCAGATGCATCTGTCCACGACAGTATTGGTTGGAGTGATCACCGCACAGTCCTTGTGGAGATGAAGTCCCGTCTTCACAATGAGGACACCATCCATTGTGTTGTGTAGCACTACCACTGTGCTAAATGGGATAAACTCAGAACAGATCTAGCAGCTCAAAACTGGGCATACATGAGGCGCTGTGGGCCAACAGGAGCAGCAGAATTGTATTCCAGCACAATCTGTAACATCATGGCCTGGCATATTCCTTACTCTACCATTACCAACAAGCCAGGGGATCAACCCTGGTTCAATGGGGAGTGTAGAAGAGCATACCAGGAGCAACACCAGGTGCACCTAAAAATGAGGTGCCAACCTGGTGAAGCTACAACACAGGACTACATGCATGCTATTCAGTGGAAGCAAGATGCTATAGACAGAGCTAAGCGATTCCACAACCAACGGATCAGATCAAAGCCCTGCAGTTCTGCCACATCCAGTCGTGAATGGTGGTGGACAATTAAACAACTAACAGGAGGAGGAGCTCCGTGAACATCCCCATCCTCAATGATGGCAGAGCCCAGCACGTGAGTGCAAAAGACAAGGCTGAAGCATTTGCAACCATCTTCAGCCAGAAGTGCCGAGTGGGTGATCCATCTCCAGCCAGAAGTGCTGAGTGGATGATCCATCTCGGCCTCCTCCCGATATCCCCACCATCACAGAAGCCAGTCTTCAGTCAATTCAATTCACTCCACGTGATATCAAGAAATGGCTGAGTGCACTGGATACAACAAAGGCTATGGGCCCCGAAAACATCCCGGCTGCAGTGCTGAAGACTTGTGCTCCAGAACTAGCTGTGCCTCTAGCCAAGCTCTTTCCAGAACAGCTATAGCACTGGCATCTACCCGATAATGTGGAAAATTGTCCAGATATGTCCTATTCACAAAAAGCAGGACAAATCCAATCCGGCCAATTACCACCCCATGAGTCTACTCTCAATCATCAGCAAAGTGATGGAAGGTGTTGTTGACAGTGCAGTCAAACGGCACTTACTCACCAATAACTTGCTCATTGATGCTCAGTTTGGGTTCCGTCAGGACCACTCGGCTCCAGAACTCATTACAGCCTTGGTCCAAACATGGACAGAAGAGCTGAATTCCAGAGGTGAGGTGAGAGTGACTGCCCTTGTTATCAAGGCAGCATTTGACCGAGTGTGGCACCTAGTAAAATTGAAGTCAATGGGAATCAGGGGGAAAACTCTCCTGTGGCGGAGTCATACCTAGCACAAAGGAAGATGGTAGTGGTTGTTGGTGACCAATCATCTCAGATCCAGGACATCGCTGCAGGAGTTCCTCAGGGCAGTGTCCTAGGCTGAACCATCATCAGCTGCTTCATCAATGACCTTCCCTCCATCATAAGGTCAGAAGTGGGGATGTTTGCTGACGATTGCAGAGTGTTCAGTTCCATTTGCCACCCCTCAGATAATGAAGCAGTCCATTGCTGCATGCAGCAAGACCTGGACAACATCCAGGCTTGGGCTGATAAGTGGCAAGTAACATTCATGCCACAATAGTGCCAGGCAATGACCATCTCCAACAAGAGAGAGTCTAACCACCTCCCCTGACATTCAACACCATTACCATTGCTGAATCCCCCATTATCAATATCTTGGGGGTTACCATTGACCAGAAACTAAACTGGACCAGCCACATGAATACTGTGGCTACTAGAGCAGGTCAGAGGCTGGGTATTCTGCAGTGACTCATCTCCTGTCTCCCCAAAGCCTTTCCACCATCTACAAGGCACAAGTCAGGAGTGTGATGGAATACTCTCCACTTGCCTGGATGAGCACAGCTCCAACAACACTCAAGAAGCTTGACACCATCCAGGACAAAGCAGCCTGCTTGATTGGCACCCCATCCACCACCATAAACATTCACTCCCTTCACCAACGGCGCCCCATTGCTGCAGTGTGTACCATTTATAGGGTGCACTGCAGCAACTCGCTAAGGCTTCTTCGACAGCACCTCCCAAACCCACGACCTCTTCCACATAGAAGGACAAGGGCAACAGGCACATGGGAACACCACCACCTGCACGTTCTCCTCCAAGTCACACACCATCCCGACTTGGAAATATATTGCCGTTCCTTCATTGTCGCTGGGTCAAAATCCTGGAACTCTCTACCTAACAGCACTGTGGGCGAACCATTACCACACGGACTGCAACGGTTCAAGAAGGCGGCTCACCACCACCTTCTCAAGGGCAATTAGGGATGGGCAATAAATGCTGGCCTTGCCAGCGACGCCCACGTCCCATGAACGAAATAAAAAATGCTATTTTTCATACTATATCCTTGACAGTGTTACCAGGCTATTCCAAGACTGATGCTGACTCCATCCAATGTCTGCATATGTACAATTTCCAGCAGAGGGACAAGAACCCTGGCTGATTATCAAATCGCATTCTCTATTCACCTTTTTACTTGTTAAGTGACTGTAAACTTTAAATAATTCCCCCTTTCCTTGAAAAATCCTATTTTTATTAACAGCTTGATATAATTTCAGTTACAATAATATTGTAAATAGAGGCCACAAACTTCTTCACATTTTAAACATATTTGGGGTGCAATGGCAGTGGGGGCTCAGTACTGGAGTACAAATTGGAATGGAACCCATTTTTCTGGGTTTCCACCTCTTTATATGAAGGCAATCATCTGAAGGATATTTCCCAGGTGAAAGCAGACAGTTGATGTAACAGGGAGGATGAGTGCTAGAAGGATCCTGTGGCGGGAGAGGTTAGAGTTGTAAGGAGTCATATGCAAGAAAGACTTGTGAGGGGAGTTCAAGAGAGTCCAGGTGGAAAAGGTAAAGAGAGGCATAGAACCATGGTGTATTGCATATGATGTCTTGTCATTCTATTTTAGAAGTGAGTGTGAGCAGTGGAGGGGGTCCAATGGTGCCAAAGTGAAAAGGTGAAGGTTGCAGTTCTGTTAGCTTGCCTACCCTCATCAGCATATTGAACTTTTTGTGGCACTGACCTGCAATCCTGGGGGTGAAAGACGTGGCACTGCCACCTCCCTCCATACGGCACGAAACAACACTGCCCCCTCCCTCGACATGGCACTCAATAACACTGCCCCCTCCCTCCACATGGCACTCAACAACACTGCCACCATCTTCCACATGGCACTCAATGACACTGCCTGCTCCCTCCATATGGCATTCAGTGATATTGCCCCCTCCTTCCACATGGCAGTGGCACTGCCACCTCCCACCACATGGCACTCAGTGCTACTGCCGTTTCCCTCCACATGCCACTCAGTGCTACTGCCACCTCCCTTCACAAGCCACTCAGTGCTACTGCCATCTCCCTCCACATGGCATTCAGCGACACTACCCCCACCGTCCACATGGCACTCTGAGCTACTGCCACCTCCCACCACATGGCACTCAGTGCCACTGCTACCATCCACACATGGCTTTTTGTGACACTGCCCCTTCCTCCACATGGCACTCTGACACTGCTCCCACCCTCTACATGGCAGTGACACTGTCACCTCACACCACATGGCACTCAGTAACACTGCTAGCAACCACTACATGCCACTCGGTGACACTGCCCCCACCCTCAACGTGGCAGTGACACTGCCACCTCTGACTACATGGCATGCAGTGCTACTGCCACTTCCCTCCACATGCCACTCAGTGCTACAGCTACCTCCCTCCACTTGACTCTGGCAACTCCCTTCCTTGGCTTCCTCCCACGCAGACCCAGCAGTAGTTCCAAGTGCATTGTCATTTTCTCAATAAGGACCTCGAGGTCTGCATCTGAAAAATTGTTTGCTGTAAACTTATGCCTTTTCGGTGCCAGAGAATGGGCTAAGGCTGTTGCACATAAACAAATATTAACTGCCATGTGGCAGGTGGGGGCATTGTCACAGTGACATGTGGAGGAATCATAGAATCATAGAAAATTTACGGCACAGAAGGAGGCCATTCGGCCCATCATGTCTGCGCCGGCTGAGAAACGAGCCACCCAGCCTAATCCCACTTTCCCGCATTTGCTCCGTAGCCCTGCAAGTCACAGCTCTTCAGGTGCACATCCAGGTATTTTTTAAATGAGTTGAGGGTTTCTGCTTCTACCACCCTCTCAGGCAGTGAGTTCTAGACCCCCATCACCCTTTGGGTGAAAACATGTTTCCTCAGCTCCACTCTAATCCTTCTACCAATCACTTTAAATCTATATCACCCTGGTTATTGACCCCTCATAATTTTGTACACCTCAATCAAATCACGCCTCAGCCTCCTCTGTTCCAAGGAAAACAATCCCAGCCTATCCAATCTGTCATCATATCTAAAATTCTCCAGTCCTGGCAACATCCTAGTAAATCTCCTCTGCACCCTCTCTAGTTCAATTACATCCTTCCTGTAATGTGGTGACCAGAACTGTGCGCAGTACTCAAGCTGTGGCCTGACTCGTGTTTTATACAGTTTTAGCATAACATCCCTGCTTTTATATTCTATGCCTCGGCTAATCATAGAATCATAGAATCATAGAAGTTACAACATGGAAACAGGCCCTTCGGCCCAACATGTCCATGTCGCCCAGTTTATACCACTAAGCTAGTCCCAATTGCCTGCACTTGGCCCATATCCCTCGATACCCATCTTACCCATGTAACTGTCCAAATGCTTTTTAAAAGACAAAATTGTACCCGCCTCTACTACTGCCTCTGGCAGCTCGTTCCAGACACTCACCACCCTTTGAGTGAAAAAATTGCCCCTCTGGACCCTTTTGTATCTCTCCCCTCTCACCTTAAATCTGTGCCCCCTCGTTATAGACTCCCCTACCTTTGGGAAAAGATTTTGACTATCGACCTTATCTATGCCCCTCATTATTTTATAGACTTCTATAAGATCTCCCCTTAACCTCCTACTCTCCAGGGAAAAAAGTCCCAGTCTGTCTAACCTCTCCCTGTAAGTCAAACCATCAAGTCCCGGTAGCATCCTCGTAAATCTTTTCTGCACTCTTTCTAGTTTAATAATATCCTTTCTATAATAGGGTGACCAGAACTGTACACAGTACTCCAAGTGTGGCCTCACCAATGCCCTGTACAACTTCAACAAGACATCCCAACTCCTGCATTCAATGTTCTGACCAATGAAACCAAGCATGCTGAATGCCTTCTTCACCACCCTATCCACCTGTGACTCCACTTTCAAGGAGCTATGAATCTGTACTCCCAGATCTCTTTGTTCTATAACTCTCCCCAACGCCCTACCATTAACGGAGTAGGTCCTGGCCCGATTCGATCTACCAAAATGCATCACCTCACATTTATCTAAATTAAACTCCATCTGCCATTCATCGGCCCACTGGCCCAATTTATCAAGATCCCGTTGCAATCCTAGATAACCTTCTTCACTGTCCACAATGCCACCAATCTTGGTGTCATCTGCAAACTTACTAACCATGCCTCCTAAATTCTCATCCAAATCATTAATATAAATAACAAATAACAGCGGACCCAGCACCGATCCCTGAGGCACACCGCTGGACACAGGCATCCAGTTTGAAAAACAACCCTCTACAACCACCCTCTGTCTTCTGTCGTCAAGCCAATTTTGTATCCAATTGGCTACCTCACCTTGGATCCCATGAGATTTAACCTTATGTAACAACCTACCATGCGGTACCTTGTCAAATGCTTTGCTGAAGTCCATGTAGACCACGTCTACTGCACAGCCCTCATCTATCTTCTTGGTTACCCCTTCAAAAAACTCAATCAAATTCGTGAGACATGATTTTCCTCTCACAAAACCATGCTGACTGTTCCTAATTAGTCCCTGCCTCTCCAAATGCCTGTAGATCCTGTCCCTCAGAATACCCTCTAACAACTTACCCACTACAGATGTCAGGCTCACTGGTCTGTAGTTCCCAGGCTTTTCCCTGCCGCCCTTCTTAAACAAAGGCACAACATTTGCTACCCTCCAATCTTCAGGCACCTCACCTGTAGCGGTGGATGATTCAAATATCTCTGCTAGGGGACCCGCAATTTCCTCCCTAACCTCCCATAACGTCCTGGGATACATTTCATCAGGTCCCGGAGATTTATCTACCTTGATGCGCGTTAAGACTTCCAGCACCTCCCTCTCTGTAATATGTACACTCCTCAAGACATCACTATTTATTTCCCCAAGTTCCCTAACATCCATGCCTTTCTCAACCGTAAATACTGATGTGAAATATTCATTCAGGATCTCACCCATCTCTTGTGGTTCCGCACATAGATGACCTTGTTGATCCTTAAGAGGCCCTACTCTCTCCCTAGTTACCCTTTTGCCCTTTATGTATTTGTAGAAGCTCTTTGGATTCACCTTTGCCTGATCTGCCAAAGCAATCTCATATCCCCTTTTTGCCCTCCTGATTTCTCTCTTAACTCTACTCCGGCAATCTCTATACTCTTCAAGGGATCCACTTGATCCCAGCTGCCTATGCATGTCATATGCCTCCTTCTTCTTTTTGACTAGTGCCTCAATCTCCCGAGTCATCCAAGGTTCCCTACTTCTACCAGCCTTGCCCTTCACTTTATAAGGAATGTGCTTACCCTGAACCCTGGTTAACACACTTTTGAAAGCCTCCCACTTACCAGACGTCCCTTTGCCTGCCAACAGACTCTCCCAATCAACTTCTGAAAGTTCCTGTCTAATACCATCAAAATTGGCCTTTCCCCAATTTAGAATTTTAACTTTTGGGCCAGACCTATCCTTCTCCATAGCTATCTTGAAACTAATGGAATTATGATCACTGGTCCCAAAGTGATCCCTCACTAACACTTCTGTCACCTGCCCTTCCTTATTTCCCAAGAGGAGGTCAAGTTTTGCCCCCTCTCTAGTCGGGCCATCCACATACTGAATGAGAAATTCCTCCTGAATACACTCAACAAATTTCTCTCCATCCAAGCCCCTAATGCTATGGCTGTCCCAGTCAATGTTGGGAAAGTTAAAGTCCCCTACTATTACCACCCTATTTTTCTTGCAGCTGTCTGTAATCTCCTTACATATTTGCTCCTCAATTTCCCGTTGACTATTTGGGGGTCTGTAGTACAATCCTATCAAAGTGATCTCTCCCTTCTTATTTTTCAGTTCTACCCATATAGACTCAGTGGGCGAACCCTCGGATATATCCCCTCTCACTACTGCCGTGATGTTCTCCCTAATCAAGAACGCAACTCCCCCTCCTCTCTTACCTCCTGCTCTACCTTTCCTATAGCATCTGTACCCTGGAACATTGAGCTGCCAGTCCTGCCCCTCCCTTATCCATGTTTCAGTAATAGCTATAACATCCCAGTCCCATGTACCCATCCATGCCCTGAGTTCATCTGCCTTGCCCATCAGACTTCTTGCATTGAAATAAATGCAGTTTAATCTAGACTTCCCTTGGTCTTTGCCCTGCTTTCTCAGACCATCTGTCCGGTCATGTTCTGTGCACTCTCCCTTACTGCCTTTTGTTTCTGTCACCACTTTATTTCCCACTGACTTCCTGCATCGGTTCCCATTCCATATGCCTTCTTAACCACCTTATCTACCTGACCTGCTACCTTCAGGGATCTGTGGACATGCACTCACTTCCTCTACACCTCTCAGTATCCTCCCATTTATTGTGTATTCCCTTACCTTGTTTGTTCTCCCCAAATTCATTACCTCACACTTCTCCGGATTGAACTCCATTTGCCACTTTTCTGCTTATCTGACCAGTCCATTGATATCTTCCAGCAGTCTACAGCTTTCCTCCTCACTATCAACCACACGGCCTATCTTTGTGTCATTCACAAATTTCTTAATCATGCCCCCTACGTTTAAGTCCAAATCGTTAATGTATTCCACAAAAAGCAAAGGACCGAGTGTTGAGCCTGCGGCAGCCCACTGGAATCAGCCTTCCAGTCACAAAAACACCCGTCGACCATTACTCTTTGCTTCCTGCTACTGAGCCAATTTTGGATCCAATTTGCCAGATTCCCTTGGATCCCATGGGCTTTTACTTTTTTGACCAATATGCCATGTGGGACCTTGTCAAAAGCCTTGCCAAAATCCATGTAGACTACATCAATTACACTACCCTCATCAATCCTCCTTGTCACCTCCTTGAAAAATTCTATCAAGTTAGTCAGACACGACCTCCCCTTAAAAAATCCGAGCTGACTGTCCTCGATCAGTCCGTGCCTTTCTAAGAGACAGTTTATCCTGTCCCTCAGAATTGAATGAAGGGTCAGTGTCACAAAAAGCCATGTGTGGATGGTAGCAGTGGCACTGAGTGCCATGTGCAGGGAGGAGGTAGTGTCACTGAATGCCATGTAGAGGAAAGTGACAGTGTCACTGAGAACCATGTGATGGGAGCTGGCAGTAGCAATGTGGTTGATTCTTAACTGCCCTCTGAAATGGCCTAGCAAGCCACTCAGTTGTATAATCCCGCTACAAAAAGTCATGATAAGAATAAAACCCAACGGACCAACTGGCATCGCACAACTAGGCACTGGACACGACAAAGGCAAACCAAGTCCAGTTGACCCTGCAAAGTCCTCCTCACTAACATCTGGGGACTCGTGCCTAAATTGTGAGAGCTGTCCTACAGATGAGTCAAGCAATAGCTTGACAGCCATACTCACAGAATCATACCTTTCAGCCAACGTCCTAGACTCCTCAATCACCATCCCTGGGTATGTCCTGTCCCACCGGCAGGACAGACCCACCAGAGGTGGCGGCACAGTGATATACAATCAGGAGGAAGTGGCCCTGGGAGTCCTCAACATTGACTCCAGACCCCATGATGTCTTATGGCATCAGGTCAAACATGGGCAAGGAAACTTCCTGCTGATTACCACCTACCGCCCTCCCTCAGCTGATGAATTAGTACTCCTCCATGTTGAGCACCACTTGGAGGAAGCACTGAGGGTAGCAAGGGCACAGAATGTACTCTGGGTGGGGTACTTCAATGTCCATCACCAAGAGTGGATAGGTGGTATCACTAATGACCGAGATGGCCGAGTCCTGAAGGACATAGCTGCCAGACTGGGCCTGCGGCAGGTGATGAGAGAACCAACACGAGGGAAAAACTTACTTGACCTTATCTCACCAATCTACCTGTCGCAGATGCAACTGTCCATGACAATATTGGAAGGAGTGACCACCGCACAGTCCTTGTGGAGACGAAGTCTCGTCTTCACACTGAGGACACCATCCAACGTGTTGTGTGGCACAACCACTGTGCTAAATGGGATAGATTCAGACCAGATCTAGCAGCTCAAAACTGGGCTTGGTGAGGCGCTGTGGGCCATCAGCAGCAGCAGAATTGTATTCCAGCACAATCTGTAACCTCATAGCCCGGCATATCCCTCACTCTACCATTACCAACAAGCCAGGGGATCAACCCTGGGTCAATGAGCAGTGTAGAAGAGCATGTGAGGAGCAGCACTAGGCGTACCTAAAAATGAGGTGTCAACCTGGTGAAGCTACAACACAGGACTACATGCATGCTAAACAGCGGAAGCAGCATGTTAAAGGCAAAGCTAAGCGATTCCACAACCAATGGATCAGATCAAAGCTCTGCAGTCCTACCACATCCAGTCGTGAATGGTGGTGGACAATTAAACAACTAACGGGAGGAGGAGGCTCCTTGAACATCCCCATCCTCAATGATGGCAGAGCCCAGCATGTGAATGCAAAAGACAAGGCTGAAGTGTTTGCAACCAACTTCAGCCAGAAGTGCCGAGTGGGTGATCCATCTTGGCCTCCTCCCGAGATCACCACCATCACAGAAGCCAGTCTTCAGTCAATTCGATTCACTCCACATGTTTTCAAGAAATGGCCGAGTGCACTGGATACAGCAAAGGCTATGGGCCCCGACAACATCCCGGATGTAGTGCTGAAGACTTGTGCTTCAGAACCAGCCGCAGCCTCTAGCCAAGTTGTTCCAATACATCAACAACACTGGCATCTACCCAACAAAGTGGAAAATCGCCCAGGTATGTCCCGCCCACAAAAATTAGGACAAATCTAATCTGGCCAATTGCCGCCCCATCAGTCCACTGTCAATCATTAGCAAAGTGATGGAAGGTGTCGTCAACAGTGCTGTCCAGCAGCACTTACTCACCACTAACTTGCTCACCGATGCTCAGTTGGGGTTCCGCCAAGACCACTCGGCTCCAGACCTCATTACAGCCTTGGTCCAAACATGGACAAAAGAGCTGAATTCCAGAGGTGAGGTGATAGTGACTGCCTTTGACATGAAGGCAACATTTGACCGAGCGTGGCATCAAGGAGCCCTAGTAAAATTGAAGTCAATGGGACTCAGGAGGAAAACTCTCCTGTGGCTGGAGTCATACCTAGCATAAAGAAAGATGGTATGGTTGTTGGAGGCCAATCATTTCAGCCCCAGGACATTGCTGCAGGAGTTCCTCAGGGCAGTGTCCTTGGCCCAACCATCTTCAGCTGTTTCATCAATGACCTTCCCTCCATCATAAGGTAAGAAGTGGGGATGTTTGCTGATGATTGCAGAGTGTACAGTTCCATTCACAACCCCTCAGATAATGAAGCAGTCCATGTCCGCATGCAGCAAGACCTGGACAACATCCAGGCTTGGGCTGATAAGTGGCAAGTAACATTCATGCCACAAAAGTGCCAGGCAATGACCATCTCCAACAAGAGAGAGTCTAACCACCTCCCCATGACATTCAACGGCATTACCATCACTGAATCCCCCATTATCAACATCCTGGGGGTCACCATTGACCAGAAACTAAACTGGACCAGCCACATAAATATTGTGGCTACAAGAGCAGGTCAGAGGCTGGGTATTCTGTGGCGAGTGACTCACCTCCTGACTCCCCAAAGCCTTTCCACCATCTACAAGGCACAAGTCAGTACTCTGATGGAATATTCTCCACTTGCCTTTTCGAGTGCACCTCCAACAACACTCAATAAGCTCGACGTGATCCAAGACAAAGCAGCCCGCTTTATTTGCACCCCTTCCACCACCTTAAACATTCACTTCCTCCACCACCGGCACACTGTGGCTGCAGTGTGTACTATCTACAAGATGCACTGGAGCAACTCGCCAAGGCTTCTTCGACAGCACCTCTCAAATCCGCGACCTCTACCACTTAGAAGGACAAGAACAGCAGGTGCATGGGAACTCGACCACCTGTATGTTCCCCTCCAAGTCACACCCCATCCTGACTTGGAAATATATCGCCGTTCCTTCATCGTCGCTGGGTCAAAATCCTGGAGCTCCCCACCTAACAGCACTGTGAGAGGACCTTCACCACACAGACTGCAGCTGGAAAGGAAGGCGGCTCACCACCACCTTCTGAAGGGAAATTAGGGATGGGTGATAATTGCTGGCCTTGCCAGCGACACCCACATCCCATGAATGAATAAATAGAAAGGAGGCTGCTGTGAAATGTCTGAGCACCTGGAAACTCTGCTACCTGTTCTAAAAGGAGTCTTGAAGCACAAAAATATTTTGGTAAGAATTGACTGCAAAAGCTGGAGGAGAATACATTTACCTACTGGCCCTTCAGGAATCCGCTGCCACCTTAAGTTGCTGCAGACTTTCAACCAGAAGAATTGTAGAACTTCTGTCAAAATTTGCCTTCCAAGTTCTCTATGTCTCAATAGGGCAATTATTGAACCACTAATGATTCCAACCATCTGAGGTTGAGAGACTACCTGTGGGGGAAAAGCATCCAAAGTGCTGCCTGACTGTGGTTCACTAACAGGCGACAGTACAGCTGGAGGTTTAAGATGCAATATCAGTCGCTGCTTCTTTCCCTCCCTAAGCTCAGCCTTTTAATTCTATCTCTTGCAGATCTAATATTCTGGTCTGGGTTTTTCTCTTCTCATTGGAGGAGGATAGGCAGGACTTCCAACCACCGCTCTGACCCCACCTGGGATAAGGCTGATTAGTCATGGGCTCCTAGTGCCAGCAAGACAGAGATCACCACTATCTTCAAGGAACGGAGATGCAGTGGAATAGAAGAGTGCCGAAGATCAAGAAGGGATCAGCAGTTGGCTGAGTTGTAAAAGGTGCCCACAATGGGGTCTTCTCTCTCCAAAAGGTACATCGACACCTTCTACCACTGCCCCAGGGATTACTGCCACCCCTCTCCTGGTGGTACCTTGAGGTAGTAGAATCAGCGGCTTCCCCACTACAATTTATATGTGGATAGGATGAAACGAAAAGGGAAAGCCAGCAACACTATGGATAGTGGGAGGAAAATCAAGATTAGGACAGAAAGGCATTGGTACTTACTATTTCCACCGTTGCCATCACTATCCCAGTCGATTTGAGACAGGGTAATGGAGGAAAATCCAGGTCTCCATCTCAAACCTGTATGAGAAATTGGAAAACAAAGCCAGCAATTAGCATTGCAGCAACACCGGTCATTAATATTACAAAAAATAAAAGCATTTTCAAGATCTGTTCCTGTACAATTCTACTGATTGTAAATGCTCTCTTACAACTATTAGAATTGATACAACTGAACCATTTCATTTCATTCTCCTTTGTCATGTCCAGGTACATGTGGAGGGGTCTGCAAATGCAGGTCCTGGAGTTGTGCCATGAGCAAATAGAATATCTCAAATTTTACAACAATTGTATTGCCACCTCAAGAATTCGTCTTCCTCAATTGAAGCATCCAGCATATTCAGAACCAGGCAAGGAATGCCCAAATCACCACTTTGTATGGTACCTTTTAAATGCCTACAGTAACCAAGAATGGTGCAACATTGCCTCTGCAGTCTCCCAGGGATGTATCCTTGGCCCCCTCCTCTACCTCATTTATATGCTGCCCCTTAGCAACATCATCTGAAGGCAAGGGTCAGCTTCCACGTGTATGCTGCTGACACCTAGCTCTACCTCTTCATCTCCTGTCTCAATCCCTCCACTGTCTCTATGTTGTTAGACCACTCGTCAGGCATCCAGACTTGGATAAGCCAAAATTTCCTCCAGCTAAACGTAGCCTTCGGCCTTCGACACAAACTCTGTGCCCTCGCCATCGATTCCATTCCCCTCCCTGACTACTGTTTCAGGTGTAATCAGATTGTTTGCAACCTTGGTGTCCTATTTGACCCCAAGCTAAGCTTTCAACTCCATATCCTCTCCATCACAAAGACCACTTACTTCCAGCTTTGTAACAATGTTCACCTCTGCCCCTGCTGCAGCCCATCTGCTGCTGACACTCTCAATTCCAGGCTCAACTAGTCCAAAGCTCTTCTGGCCAGCCTCCCATCGCCCATCCTCCATAAATTTGAGCACATCCAAAACTATGCTGTGCATATCCTATCCCACACTAAGTCCAGTCACCCATTACCTCTGTCCTTGCAGACCTACATTGACTCCCAGACCCCCAAAACGTCCAATTTAAAATTCTCATCCTTGTGTTTAAATCCCTTCATGGCCTTGCCCCTCCATATCTCTGCAACCTCTGCAAACTCTACAACTCCCCCATCAGTTTACTCCCAATCATCAGCAAAGTGATAGAGGGTGTCGTCGACAGTGCTATCATGCGGCACTTACTCACCAATAACCTGCTCATCGATTCTCAGTTTGGGTTCCGCCAGGACCACTCGGCTCCAGACCTCATTACAGCCTTGGTCCAAACATGGACAAAAGAGCTGAATTCCAGAGGTGAGGTGAGAGTGACTGCCCTTGACATCAAGGCAGCATTTGACCAAGTGTGGCATCAAGGAGCCCTAGTAAAATTGAAGTCAATGGGAATCAGGGGGAAAACTCTCCAGTGGCTGGAGTTATACCTAGCACAAAGGAAGATGGTAGTGGCTGTTGGAGGCCAATCATCTCAGCCCCAGGACATTGCTGTAGGAGTTCCTCAGGGCAGTGTCCTAGGCCCAACCATCTTCAGCTGCTTCATCAATGACCTTCCCTCCATCATAAGATCAGAAGTGGGGATGTTCGCTGATGATTGGGGAGTCAGGAGGTGAGTCACTCACCGTAGAATACCCAACCTCTGACCTGCTCTTGTAGCCACAGTATTTATATGGCTGGTCCAGTTAAGTTTCTGGTCAATGGTGACCCCCAGGATGTTCTTGGTGGGGTATTCAGCAATGGTAATGCCATTGAATGTCAAGAGGAGGTGGTTAGACTCTCTCTTGTTGGAGATGGTCATTGCCTGGCACTTGTCTGGCGCAAATGTTACTTGCCACTTATCAGACCAAGCCTGGATGTTGTCCAGGTCTTGCTGCATAGGGCACGGACTGCTTCATTATCTGAGGGGTTGTGAATGGAACTGAACACTGTGTAATCATCAGCAAACATCCCCATTTCTGACCTTATGATGGAGGGAAGGTCATTGATGAAGCAGCTGAAGATGGTTGGGCCGAGGACACTGCCCTGAGGATCTCCTGCAGCAATATCCTGGGGCTGAGATGATTGGCCTCCAACAACCACTACCATCTTCCTTTGTGCTAGGTATGACTCTAGACACTGGAGAGTTTTCCCCCTGATTCCCATTGACTTCAATTTTTCTAGGGTTCCTTGGTGCCACACTGGGTCAAATGCTGCCTTGATGTCAAGGGCAGTCACTCTCACCTCACCTCTGGAACTCAGCTCTTTTGTCCATGTTTGGACCAAGGCTGTAATGATGTCTGGAGCCAAATGGTCCTGGCCAAACCCAAACTGAGCATTGGTGAGCAGGTTATTGGTGAGTAAGTGTTGCTTGATGGCACTGTCGACGACACCTTCCATCACTTTGCTGAGGATTGAGAGTAGACTGATGGGGCGGTAATTGGCCTGATTGGATTTGTCCTGCTTTTTGTGGACAGGACAAATCTGGGCAATTTTCCACATTGTCGGGTGGATGCCAGTGTTGTAGCTGTACTGGAACAGTTTGGCTAGAGCTGCGGTTAGTTCTGGAGCGCAAGTCTTCAGCACTACAGCCGGGATGTTGATGGGGCCCATAGCCTTTGCTGTATCCAGTGCACTCAGCCGTTTCTTGATATCACATGGAGTGAATTGAAATGTTTGAAGACTGGCTTCTGTAATGGCGGAGCTATCGGGAGGGGGCCGAGATAGATCATCCACTCGGCACTTCTGGCTGAAGATGGTTGCAAACGCTGATTCCTGTGGATATCATTCACTCCCTTCAACACCGGCGCACTATGGCTGCAGTGTGTACCATCCACGGGATGCAATGCAGCAACTCGCCAAGGCTTCTTCGACAGCACCTCCCAAACCCGCGACCTCTACCATCTAGAAGGACAAGGGCAGCAGGCACATGGGAACAACACCACCTGCACGTTCCTCTCCAAGTTACACACCATCCTGACTTGTAAATATATTGCCGTTCCTTCATCGTCGCTGGGTCAAAATCCTGGAACTCCCTACCTAACAGCACTGTGGGAGAACCTTCACCACATGAACTGCAGCGGTTCAAGAAGGTGGCTCACCACCACCTTCTCAAGGGCAATTAGGGATGGGCAATAAATGCAGGCCTCGCCAGCGACGCTCACATCCCATGAACAAATAAAAAAAACTCATCCGACCCTGGCCACTTGAGCATCGTCCCTCACTTTGCCCCCATCATTGGTGGCCATGCCTTCTGCTGTCTAGGCCCTATGCTCTAGAATTCCCTCCCTAAACCTCTATGTCCCTCCCCTTAAAACCCACCTCTTTGACAAAGCTTTTGGTCACTCTTCCTAATATCTGCTTCTTTGTCTCAGCATCCATTTTGTTTGATTGCATCTCTGCAAAGTTTTTTGAGGTATTAAAGGTGCACTATAAATGCAAGTTGCTCTTGTTTTTTCTCTGTGGAGATCACAAGACAATATCATAGTATCTTAGGTATGGCACAGGAGGAGGCCATTCAGGCCATCGTGCCTGTGCCGGCTCTTTGAAAGAGCTATCCATTTAGTCCCATTCCCCGGCTCTTTCCCCATAGCCCTGTAAATTTTTTCCCCTCAAGTATTTATCCAATTCTCTTTTGAAAGTTACTATTGGATCTGCTTCCACCACCCCTTTCAGGCAGTGCATTCCAGATCACTACATCTCGCTGCGTAAAAAACTTTTCTTCATGTCGCCTCTGGCTCTTTTGCCAATCACCTTAAATCTGTATCCTCTGGTTACCAACCCTTTTTAAAAATTCATTCATGGGATGTGGGCGTCGCTGGTGAGGCCGGCATTTATTGCCCATCCCTAATTGCCCTTGAGAAGGTGGTGGTGAGCCGCCTTCTTGAACCGCTGCAGTCCGTGTGGTGAAGGTTCTCCCACAGTGCTGTTAGGAAGGGAGTTCCAGGATTTTGACCCAGCGACGATGAAGGAACGGTGATATATTTCCAAGTCGGGATGGTGTGTGACTTGGAGGGGAACGTGCAGGTGGTGTTGTTTCCATGTACCTGCTGCTCTTGTCCTTTTAGGTGGTAGAGGTCGCAGGTCTGCCACTGGAAACAGTTTCTTCTTATTTACTCTGTCACAACCATTCATGATTCTGAACACCTCTTTCAAATCTCCCCTTAACTTTCTCTGTTCTAAGTAGAACAACCCCAACTTCTCCAGTCTCTCCACCTAACTGAAGTCCCTGCTTTTATACTCTATGCCTCTATTAATAATGCCCAGGATCCCATATGCTTTTTTAACAGCCTTCTCAAATTGTCCTGCCACCTTCAAAGATTTGTGTATGCGCACCCCCAGGTCTCTCTGTTCCTGCACCCCTTTTAAAATTGTACCATTTAGTTTATATTGCCTCTCCTCATTAATATACCCAAATCACTTCATACTTCTCTGCGTTAAATTTTATCTACCATATGTTGTCCATTTCACCAGTCTGTCTATATCCTCCTGAAGTATGTTACTATCCTTCACATTGTTTACTACATTTCCGAGTTTCATGTCATCTGCAAACTTTGAAATTATATCCTCTATACCCAAGTCCAAGTCATTAATATATATCAAAAAAGCAGTGGGCCTAATACTGACCTCTGGGAAACACCGCTGTATACTTCTCTCCAGTCTGAAAAACAACCGTTCACCACTACTCTCTGCTTTCTGTACCTTAGCCAATTTTGTATCCATGCAGCTACTGTCCCTTTAATCCCATGCGCTTTAATTTTGCTAACAAGCCTATTATGTGGTACTTTATCAAATGCCTTTTGAAAGTACATATACACATCAACCGCACTATCCTCATCAACCATCTCCGTTACTTCATCAAAGAACTCAATCAAGTTAGTCAAACACAATTTTCCATTAACAAATCCATGCTGACTTTCATTTATTAGCCCACACTTTTCTAAGTGCCAATTTATTTTCTCCCAGATTATTGTCTCTAAAAGTTTTCCCACCACCGATGTTAGGCTGACTGGCCTGTAATTTCCGGGTTTATCCCTCTCCCCTTTTTTGAACAGTGGTGTAACATTTGCAATCCTCCAGTCCTGCAGCATCACCCTGTATCAAAGGAGGATTGGAAGATCGTGGCCAGAGCCTCTGCAATTTCCATCCTCACTTCCGTCAGTAACCTAGGATGTATCCCTTCTGATCCAGGTGACTTTTCTGCTTTGAGTACTGCCAATCTCTTAAGTACCTCCTCTTTATCTATTTTTATCCTATCCAATATCACTACTACCTCCTCCTTTACTGCTACAATGGCAGCATCCTCGTCTCTAGTGAAAATGAATGCGAAGTATTTATTCAGTGCCTCAGCCATGCCCTCTGCCTCCACAAGAAGATCTTTTTTGTCACTAATCGGTCCCACCCTTCCTTTTACTCTTTATATGTTTGTAAAAGACTTTTGGATTCCCTTTTATGTTAGCCGCTAATCTATTCCCATACTCTCTCTTTGTCCCATTTATTCCCATTTTTAGATCTCCTCTGTACTTTCTGTATTTAGCCTGGTTCTCTACTGTATTATGAACTGTACATTCGTCATAAGCCTCCTTTTTCTGTTTCATTTTAATCTCTATATTTTTAGCCATCCAGGGAGCCCTAGCTTTGGGTGCCCTTCCTTTCCCCCTTTTAGGGATGTGTCTACTCTATGCTCGAACCAACTCCTCCTTGAAGGCCTACCATTGTTCAATCACTGTTTTGCCTACCAATCTTTGTTCCAAGCCACCTGGGCAAGATCCCTTTTTAA
Source organism: Heptranchias perlo (assembly GCF_035084215.1). Taxonomy (NCBI): domain Eukaryota; kingdom Metazoa; phylum Chordata; class Chondrichthyes; order Hexanchiformes; family Hexanchidae; genus Heptranchias; species Heptranchias perlo. The sequence goes on along the minus strand of NC_090345.1, from coordinate 49,140,628 downwards.
CTCACTGAAATATGTCCTCCTCCAGTTAAGCATTTTCACATTTGATTGTTCCTTGTCCTTTTCCATAACTATTATAAACCTAATGATGATATGATCACTGTGTCTCAAATTCTCCCGACTGAAACATGCTCCACTTGCCCCACTTCATTCCCCAGAACTAGACCCAGCACTGCTTCCTTCCTCATTGGGCTGGAAACACACTTTTCCAGAAAGTTCTTTTGTATACATTTCAGGAATTCCTCTCCCTCTTTGCCCTTTACACTGTTACTATCCCAGTCTACATTGGGATAATTGAAGTCCCCCATTATCACTACTGTATAGTTCTCGCATTTTTCTGTAATTTGCCTGCAAATGTTATCCTCTATCCCCTTCCCACTATTTGGTGGCATATGTTAAACACCCAGTAGCGTAATAGCTCCTCTATTGTTCCTTACTTCTAACCAAATAGATTCTGTCTTTGACCCCTCAACTACATCATCCCTTTCTAATGCTATAATAGTTTCTTTGATCAATACTGCCGCCCACCCCTCCCTCCTTTCTTTCCTTCACTATCTTTCCTGAATACCTTGTGGTCAGGAATATTAAGTACCTAATCCTCCTCTTCTTTGAGCCAGGTCTCTGTTATTGCCACTATATCATAGTCCCATGTGACGACTTGAGCCTGCAGCTCACCACCTTTATTTACCACTCTATGTGTATTTACACACATGCATTCCAATCTCATCTTGGACTGCCTCACATTTGCCCCTGTCTGATCCCTCCTATTTCTGAACTATTCCTTACTCTAGTGCATCTTGTCCCTCCCAGTCCTCTATGCATCTTGTTTCTCCTCTCTAATGTTTTCTCCTGGTGCCCACCGCCGCCCCCCCCCGCTCCCCCCCACCAAAAGCAATGAAAAAAAATACCTAAAGTGACGTCAGTACATGGGACGGAACTGATTGGTGAGTAGCTGGTGAGTTTTTTTAAACCCTTTAGTTTATTTCTGTTAAGTTGAGTTAGTAGTCTAATAATTAGAGGCATGGCAGGACACCTCAGTCTCATCGAATGCACAGCCTGTGCCATGTGGGAAGGCCAGGGCGTTTCCCGTGTCCTGGATGGCCACAGGTGCAGGAAGTGTCATCAGCTGGAGGAGCTCGAGCTCCAGGGGCAGCATTTTAGCACCCGCCAGCGGGTGCGTTCCTGGCGGGGGGGGGGGGGGGCCCGAAAATTGGGAAATCCTGGAGCCCGCCTCGAACCCGCACACTTCCGGGTTCCCCACTGACGCGCCGGCGTGCGCGCGCAGCCCCCGCTGGTGGGAATCCCGCAGGCAATTAAAGCCAGCGGGGTTCCACTTGACAGTATTTATTTTGCTTGAGATAGAGAGGGGGATAAAAAAGGAGGGGGTGGCAATATTGATTAAAGAAACAATTACAGCACAGAGGAAGGATGATATGTTAGAAGGATCATCAAATGAGGCCAAATGGTTTGAGCTAAAGAACAAAATCACACTGCTAGGAGTGTCCTATAGATCCCCAAGCAGTCAGAGGGAGATAGAGGAACACATATGTAGGCAAATTTCTGATTTCTGAAGTGCAATAACAATAGGGCAGTAAAAGTAGGGGATTTCAACTACCCTAATATTAACTGGGATAGAATCAGTGTAAAAGGAACAGCGTGTGCAGAATTCTTAAATTGCATTCAGGAGAACTTTTTTAGCCAGTACATAGCAAGCCCAATAAGAGGGGGGGCAGCTCTGGACTTAGTTTTAGGGAATGAAGCTGGGCAGGTGGAAGGACCATCAGTGGGAATGCATTTTGCTGGTAGTGATCATAATTCAGCCACATTTAACATAGTTATGGAAAAGGACATAGATAGAACAGGAGTAAAAGTTCTCAATTGGGGAAAGGCCAATTTTGCAAAGCTGAGAGGTGATTTAGCAAAAGTGGGCTGGAAACAGCTACTTGTAGGTAAATTAGTGTCAGAGCAGTGGGAGGCATTCAAGGGAGAGATAGTGAGGGTTCAGAACAAACATATTCCCACAAAGAAAAAGGGTGGGACTGCCAAATCAAGAGCGCCCTGGATGACAAGGAGCATACAGGGTAAGATACGGTAAAAAGGGATGCAGATGTGAAATACCGAGAGTTCAATACTGCAGAAAGCATAGAGGAGTATAGAAAGTGCAGGGGTGAAATTAAAAAGGAAATTAGGAAAGCAAAGAGAGGGCATGAAAAAATACAGGCAAATATAATCATGGAAAACCCAAAGATGTTTTATAATACATAAAAAGGAAGAGAATAAATAAGGAAAGCGAAGGGCCTATTAGAAACCAAAGAAGTAACCTATGTATGGAGGCGGAAGAGGTGGGACAGTTCTTAATGAATACTTTGCGTCTGTCTTCATAAAAGAGGGGGCTGATGCAGAGATTATAGTTGAGGAGGACTGTGAAATAATGGCGGCTTAAACATAGTGAGAGAGGAAGTATTAAAGTGTTTAGCACCTTTGAAAGTAGATAAATCACCAGGCCCGGATGAAATGTATCCCAGGCTGTTAAGAGAAGCAAGAGAGCAAATAGCAGAGGCTCTGACCATCATTTTCCAATCCTCCCTGGCTACAGGCGTGGTGCCGGAGGATTGAAGGACTGCTAATGTTGTACCGTTGTTTAAAATGGGAGAAAAGGATAGACTGAGTAATTATAGGTCAGTTGGTCTAATCTTGGTGGTGGGCAAATTATTGGAATCAACTCTGAGGGACAGCATAAATCATCATTTAGAAAGGCACGGGTTAATCAAGGACAGTCAGCATGGATTTGGTAAGGGACGGTCGTGTCCGACTAACTTGAATGTATTTTTTGAGGAGATAACAAGGAGGGTAGATGCGGATAACCCGTTTGATGTAGTCTACATGGATTTTAGCAAGGCTTTTTGACAAGGTCCCTCATGGAAGACTGGTCAAAAAAGAAAATGTCCATGGGATGCAAGGGAAAGTGGCAAGTTGGATCCAAAATTGACTCAATGGCAGGAAGCAAATGGTTGATGGGTGTTTTTGTGACTGGAAGGCTGTTTCCAGTGGGGTTCCGCAAGGCTCAGTACTAGGTCCCTTGCTTTTTGTGGTTTATATTAATGATTTGGATTTGAATGTCGGGGGCATGATCCTAAAAACACATAGTGAGGAGGAAAGCAGACTGCAGGAAGATATCAATGGACTGGTCAGGTGGGCAGAAAAGTGGCAAATGGAATTCAATCCAGAGCTGAGAAGAATTTTTTTCACCCAGAGGGTGGTGGGGGTCTGGAACTCACTGCCTGATATGGTGATAGAGGCAGAAACCCTCAACTCATTTAAAAAGTACATGGATGTGCATTTGAAGTGCCATAACCTACAGGGCTACGGACCAAGTGCTGGAAAGTGGAATTAAGCTGCATAGCTCTTTTCGACTGGCACAAACACGATGGGCCGAATGGCCTCCTTCTGTGCCGTAACTTTCTATGATTCTATGAAATTAGTTTAAACCCTCCCCCACAGCACTAGTTAACCTCCAAGCGAGGACACTGGGCCCTGTTCTGATGAGGTATAACTCGTCCATCTGGAACAGATCCCTCCTTCCCCAGAACTGGTCCCAAGCCCCAGGAATCTGAAGTCCTCCCTCCTGCCCCACTGCTGTCATGATAACCTGTCTTATCCTACTATTCCTATACTCACTAGCTTGTGGCACTGGGAATAATCCAGAGAGTACTAACTTTCAGGTCCTGCTTTTTAATTTACTGTCTGTCTCCTAAAACCCTGACTGCAGAACCCTGACCCTTTTCCTTCCTATGTCATTGGTTCCCACATGGACCGCGACTTCTGGCTGTTCTCCTTCCCCCCTCAAAATGTTCTGCACCCTGAGTGTTGTCCTTTACCCTGGCACCAGGGAGGCAACACACCATGCCAACTCACGTTGATAGTTGCAGGAACACCTGTCTATCCCCCTGACTATTGAATTCCCTATAACAACTGCATTTATTTCTCCCCCCTGTACAGCGGTTGGTGGGACTTCCTGCACATGTGGTTTTCCAGGACACACAAAGTGACGGGCCCCAGCTGTCCTGCCGTGTTAGCTAACAGTTATTTAAGCTGTTTGTTTAGCTTTAAGGCATTTTGCTGTTTATCTGATACTAAAACACAAACCACTAAACACAATATCCTAAAAACACATACCAATTAACTAAATACTTACACTGACTTACCCTCGGCGCTCTTAATACTTAAGATAAATTATAAATTAAACAATTAGCTCTAATTCCTCGGCTCTGCCACTCCTCACTCTGTTCTCACTGTGACGTCACTTTTTGAGTTTTCCCCTCTGTTTGTTTCCCCTCCGGGTTCGGGTCTGAGTCTCCCGATAGGCTCTGCTGCTGCTCTCGGGCGCTGTTTAAATCTGCCGTTCTGGATTTCTCAATAGGCTCTGCTGCTGCTCTCGGGCGCTGTTTAAATCTGCCGTTCTGGATTTCTCAATAGGCTCTGCTGCTGCTCTCGGGCGCTGTTTAAATCTGCCGTTCTGGATTTCTCAATAGGCTCTGCTGCTGCTCTCGGGCTCTGTTTAAATCTGCTGCTCTGGGTCTCCCTATTGGCTCTGCTGCTGCTCTCGCATGGGTGCCATAGATTGCACCCTGGTCCTTAGGAAAGCCAGCAACTCCATAAAACTAGATGCCTTATCTCACTGCTGCCTTGCTGTGATGCCAAAGGTGATGCATTCTCCAGCTCTCTTGTAAAGTGTGTCAGTCACCTGGAAAATGCATGCCTTTATGGCACCCTGGCTGATATTAGAGATCCCCCATGGTTGTCTGAAATGGGCGTGTGCCAGAAGTGTACTCATCACTTTCATAGCCATAGAGAGAGCAGTGCGGGCAGATGACGATAGCTGCAGGTCCTCATGCAGCAGGTAGCAGTGCTGTTCTATTGTCTCTTTGGTGAAGTACACTCTTCTTATACTTACCTTTTCACAAAGATCAGCATAGGACCTGTGCTACCTGGATATCCATGGAGGAAATAACATCTAGTGGAGTCTATCCTCATTAAATGCTACCTGTCTCTCCTTTGCTCCACCCTGTGCTTCTTCTCCTCCTCCATGATAATGGCATACAAGAGAATGCACATAGGGAGTGCCATACCTGCTCCTGAGAAGCCCTCACTGCGGATAGGGGGGGTGAAAATCTCTCAACTATCATACACCGTCATAAATGTGACCAGCTGCAGAAATCGCTAATGAAATTCTCCACACTCTTCAGGCTGATCCTTAGGGTTCCCAAACCTCCCGGAATGACCGGGAGTTTTCCGGATTCGGGGGATCCCCCTCCGAGCGCTGCCTCCAGCAGCCCGGGAGATCAGCAATTTAAACTTCCTGCCGCAGTGTGCCACCCCACCCACTCCATGACATCATTGTCACCTGACCACCATGTGGATCGCAGTCGGGAGGGCTCGAGAATTGCGGGTGTCGGCATTCAGGAGGACTCTGAAATTGGGGGGCCCTGAATTGGCGGAGCTCCTGAAATGGGGGAGAGCCCCTAAAATGGGGGAGGCTCCAAAATGGGGGAGGGGACTTCTGAAATCGGGGGGAGGGGGGCCTTCTGAAACCTGGGGGAGGTCTCTGAATGGGGGGTCTTAAATGGGCAGTCCCTGAAATCAAGGGGGCTCAAGAGTGGGGGAGAAGAGCTGGAGATTGGGGAATGGGGGCTCGGGTGGAGAAGCAGTCTGGGGGATTGGGGGAGATTGGCGAGCAGGGGGCTCGGGGACTGATGGAGACTTGGGAATGGGGGGGAGGGGAAGATATGGAGATTGGGGAATGAGGGCTTGGGAGCGAGGGAGACTGGGATGGGAGATTTGGGGATAGGAGGTCGGGAGAGAGAGGAGGACTAGAAGTCGGGGGATTGGGGCTCAAGCAGGGAGGAAATGGTTTGGGGATGGGCATGGGGACCAGCATTTCCCGCAGAGCCTGGAGCAGCAGCAGCAACGTGGTGAGTGGGAGCACTGAGAGAGGAGCAACTAGTAAAGGGGTAAGTTAAATCTGGGGACTTTACTGTGGGTAAATAGTGAAAGATTATTTCCACTGGTGGGCGAATGGGATCTAGGAAATGGAAACCAAGGATTCTCACTGGAAGAAAAAGGAGAGAATGGAGGAGGAAAGTTCTTGAACTGAGGGCTATTAGACCATGGGATACGTCACCACGTGTGGCTATTGAGGTAGAGACTAAAACTTCATTTCAAAGACAATGAGATAAATATTTGAAAAGGAGGAATATAAAAAGATCTTAGGGGGGCGGAATGGGGTTACAGGAGAGAGTGCCAGTACCGGGGGCCGAATGGCCTCCTCCTTTGCTGTAATTTCTATAATTCTATGAAAACTTTCCTTTATCTAGTCCGAGCTCAGGGAGTGGTTTAAAAATGTTGGTACTGCAGAAGTGTGTGAGAAGTGTAACATACACTGAGCCCACTGCCCCATGTGCGATCTCTTAGTTTGGTTCAGATGCTGCCTAGTTTTGACATGTGAAGTCCAAGTACAGATCAACTCTTATGGAGTTGTCTCCTTCACACAGAACTGGAGTCCAAGGAGATAGGGAGACAGATGGGGCCTATTAAAAGTGGCATTGACTGGGGAACCTGATCGTACCTTGGTGCAGTGCAGGGGGATTCTGGCTATGATTTTAGGGTGAATATCAGCGGGTTATAGGATTACTACTGGTTACAGGTAGGATATCGGGGCATTACACCTATTACTACTAGTTACATATAGACTATCAGTGAATTATTGTATTTCTGTTGGTTATGAGAGGAATCTGAGTGTTACCACTTTACTATTAGTTATCAGTGCAATTTCAGTGAATTACTATTAGTTACTGGTGGAATCAAAGTTCCTCCTACCTCTGGTTTCCCCTCTGAGAATCACTCCCCCACCTTCGGATTCCCCTCTTCCCCCGCCCTCGGTTTCCCCTCTTCACCTGCTCACGGGTAGCCTCCTTGTTCTTGGAACTTGCCATACAACAGCTGCTGGCGCAAAACCACGAGCAAAAATTCTCAACAATAGAAGACCCAACCTTTGTAAGGTAAATGCAATAACATTTGTAGAAGTCAAGTGATCAAACCTCCAGGAATGCTTGAACCAGAGTTGGCAACCCTACTGATCCCAGTAACAGCTGTGCTTTATAATTTTCATTCTGACTTACCCTGAAATGCAAGACAACTTAGAGGGGATCAATTCAAGGGCAGAAAACTGGTATAAACAGCTTCTGCCCATTTTGCTGCCAAAAAAAGTTACTTGTCCTAATTAAACACTGAAATTACCTTGAAAAAAACTATGGAAATTCTAGATCACCTTCTTTAACATTTGCACAGTATAATCTAAAGGCAGAAGATATGGTTGGGGGTGGGGAATCAAAACTATGGTCAGTGAGCAACATTCACCCCTCCCCACAACACTACTAGCAATCTGGCACTTCAGGCCCAGAGTTATTTTATTTGCTGTTTCTTTCTGTTTCACTTTTGTAGATCTGGAGGTTTGGAAAGGAGTTACTGCCGCATTTATGGATAAACCCTAATTCAGCAAGACCTGTTGGCAGCAGCATACTGGGAGACAGCCAGGTAAGAAAATAACACTGTTTGGCTCTCTCACTTCAATTTCACATAATTTTACTACATGTCTGATCAAAATTTTTATATACTTTTTAAAAAGTATAACATCATCAGCATCAGCACCAAGAAAGTAGCAGGGCTTGGCACCAAGCCAGAGAAGAAAAATGCAGAACTTCCTGGCAATCTGAAGGAAAGGAAATTAGGAAAGCAAAGAGAAGACATCAAAAAATTGGCAAGTAAAATCAAGGAAAACCCAAAGATATTTTATAAATACATTAAGAGCAAGAGGATAACTAAGGATAGAGTAGGGCCTATTACAGACCAAAAAGGTAACCTATGTGTGGAGGCGGAAGATGTTGGTATGGTTCTTAATGAATACTTTGCATCCATCTTCACAAAAGAGAGGGATGACGCAGACATTGTAGTTAAGGAGGAGGAGTGTGAAATATTGGATGCGATAAACAAAGTGAGAGAGGAAGCATTAAGGGGATTAGCATCTTTGAAAGTAGATAAATCACCAGGGCCGGTTGAAATGTAACCCAGACTGTTGAAAGAAGCAAGGGGGGAAGTAGCGGAGGCTCTGACCATCGTTTCCAATCCTCATTGGATACAGGCATGGTGCCGGAGGATTGGAGGACTGCTAACATTGTACCATTGTTTGAAAAGGGAGCGAGGGATAGACCGAGTAATTACAGACCAGTCAGTCTAACCTCGGTGGTGGGCAAATTATTGGAATTAATTCTGAGGGACAGGATAAACCGTCACTTAGAAAGGCATGAATTTGTTAAGGGAAGGTCTTGTCTGACTAACTTGATTGAGTTTTTTGAGGAGGTAACAAGTAGGGTCAATGAGGGTAGTGCATTTGATGTAGTCTACATGGATTTTAGCAAGGCTTTTTACAAGGTTCCACATGGCAGACTGGTCAAAAAGGTACAAGCCCATGGGATCCAACGGAGAGTGGCAAATTGGATCCAAAATTGGCTCAGTGGCAAGAAGCAAAGGGTAATGGTTGACGGGTGTTTTTGTGACTGGAAGGCTGTTTCCAGTGGGGTTCCGCAGGGCTCAGTACTAGGTCCCTTGCTTTTTGTGATATATATTAATGATTTGGACTTAAATGTAGGGGGCATGATTAAAAAGTTTGCAGGTGATACAAAAATTGGCCACGTGGTTGATAGCTTAGGAGGAAAGCTGTAGACTGCAGGAAGCTGTCAATGGACTGGTCAGGTGGGCAGAAAAGTGGCAAATGAAATTCAATCCAGAGAAGTGTGAGGTAATGCATTTGGGGAGGGCAAACAAGGTAAGGGAGTACACAATAAATGGAAGGATACTGAAAGGTGTGGAGGAAGTGAGGGACCTTGGAGTGCATGTCCACAGATCCCTGAAGGTAGCACGACAGGTAGATAATGTGGTTAAGAAGGCATATGGAATACTTTCCATTATTAGCCGAGGCATAGAATATAAGACCAGGGAGGTTATGCTGGAATAGTATAATACACTGGTCAGGTCACAGCTTGAGTACTGTGTACAGTTCTGATCACCACATTACAGGAAGGATGTAATTGCACTAGAGAGGGTATAGAGGAGATTTATGAGGATGTTGCCAGGATGGGAGAATTTTAGCTATGAGGGAAGATTGGATAGGCTGGGGTTGTTCTCTTTGGAACAGAGGAGGCTGAGGGGTGATTTAGTTGAGGTGTACAAAATTATGAGGGGCCTAGATAGAGTGGATAGGAAGCACCTATTTCCCTTAGCAGAGAGATCAATAACAGGGGGGCATAGATTTAAAGTGATTGGTAGAAGGATTAGAGGGAGCTGAGGAAGAATTTTTTCAGCCAGAGGTTGGTAGGTGTCTGGAACTCACTGCCTGAAAGGATGGTAGAGGCAGAAACCCTCAACTCATTCAAAAAGTACCTGGATGTACACCTGAAGTGCCAAGACCTACAAAACTACAGACCAAGTGCTGGAAAGTGTGATTAGGCTGGATGGCTCATTTTTGACCCACAAGGAAACGATGGGCCGAATTGCCTCCTTCTGTGCCATAAATTTTCTATTATTCTAACTTCACTGATTCAGATCTCCAAGCCCTCCTGGAGGAGATTGAAGGCAGGAGGAACAGACCCCTGGGTGTGGGTGCCACCAAGGCACCTAAAAATATCACTTGTGGCACCTAGATGGAGGTGGCACTGGCACTATTGCCAACTCCTTTACCCCCAGGACTGTGGAACAATGCCGCAGCAAGGCAGGCAAGCCAGCACACTGTACACCTCTGCCTTTTCTTCCTTTCCCACCCTGGGCACCAGTACACCCATCACCCTTTTAAAGCAACACTTGCACAACTTTTCACTACAACACTCTCTGGTTAAGGGGCTTGTAAATTGGCATCTTGCACTACGGCTACCTAGCTCCCTTCACAACAGTTACTTACATGCACAATCCTAAATCCCCTTCCTCCACTTCAACAGTCTCATACTTCAGCTCTCTCATGCCACTTGGCACACACTCAACTGCTAGTTTTAGTCGTATTAACTCTATCTTCTTTCAGGGCAAATTGGTGCACAATACCTACCACTGAAGAGGGCCTCCCCAGCCTTAAATACCTCATCCCCTTCATGGGGAAGCATTCAGCTCTTGCCGTGGGAAATGGTGAAGTTGGTCGCATCTTGCTGGCGCCAGGTTAGTGACTGAGCACCTGCACTGCGATGCTGGCATCCCTATGAAGTACTATACAGCCACAACCTTCCATGCCTTTCCCTGACTCCTTAATCTGAATGGGGTGATGCACCCATTCTTAGTTTCTACCATCCTTTCCTGCAGATCCACCACAGCAGCTGGCAGCACAGGAGGAGGAAGATGATGATGGTGACGATGATAAGGACTGAGTTACACAGAAGAGAAGACTTTAGAGATGATCTGTGTTCTGATGTCCCTTACAGAGGTCACCGAGGACTCCTCTGAGTGCTGGTCATGGTTTGCCCCATGTAGTTCTGGATCCACTGGAGCAAAGGCCTTGTCAAAGTGCACCCTTTCCTGAAGTGCAAATTGTGAATGACACAGCAGGCTATATCTTGACACCTGATCTGGAGCGCACTGCGTATCCCTCCTGACTTCTCCAGACAATGAAAGCACCCTGATTGTTCTCTGTTACCAGCCTGGTAGAGGAATGTGCCTCATGGCATTCCTCTGCTGCTGTTCTTATTGGGACCATGAGCCATTGGAGCAGTGGGTAAAATTTGTAACCCAAAAGCCATCTATTGATTTGATTCTCTTCCATAGGAACAGGAGTAGACCATTCAGCTCCTCGAGCCTGTTCCACCATTCAATTAAATCATGGCTGATCTATATTGCAACTTCATTTCCCTTAATACCCTTACATAACAAAAATCTATCAATCTCAATCTTGAAAGTTTTAATTGGCCAAGCATCCACAGCCTTTTGGGGAGAGAGTTCTACATTTCCACTACCCTTTGTATGAAGAAGTGCTTCCTGATTTCACTCCTAACTGGCCTAGCTCTAATTTTAAGATTATGTCCCCTTGTTCTGGATTCCCCCACCCAAGAAAATTGTTTCTCTGTATCTACTCTATCGAATCCTTTATCATTTTAAACATCTCGATTAGATCTCCCCTCAATCTTCTAAACTCAAGGGAATACAAGCCAAGTTTATGCAACCAGCCCTCATAATTTAAACCTTTTAGTCCCGATATCATAGAATCAGAGAATGGTTACATGGTTACAGCACAGAAGGAGGCCATTCTGCAAAAGCTTATTGTGTGGCACTTTATCAAACACCTTTTGGAAGTCCATATACACCACATCAACCGCATTACCCTCTTCAATTCTCTCTGTTATCTCATCAAAAAACTCAATCAAGTCAGTTAAACATGATTTCCCTTTAAGAAATCCGTGCTGGCTTTCCTCAATTAATCCACACTTGTCCAAGTGACTGTTAATTTTGTCCCGGATTATCATTTCTAAAAGCTTCCCCACCACTAAGGTTAAACTGTCTAGCCTGTAGTTGCTGGGTTTATTCTTACACCCTTTTTTGAACAAGGGTATCACATTTGCAAATCTCCAGTCCTTTGGCATCACCCCCGTATCTAAGAATGATTGCAAGATTATGGCCAGGACTTCCGTGATTTTCACCCTTACTTCCCTCAGCAACTTTGGATGCATCCCATCCGGACTGGGTGACTTATCTACTTTAAGTACAGCCAGCCTTTCTAGTACCACCTCTATCAATTTTTAGGCCATCCAGTATCTCAACTACCTCCTCTTTTACTGTGACTTTGGCAGCATCTTCTTCCTTGGTAAAGACAGATGCAAAGTACTTATTTAGTACCTCGGCCATGCCCTCTGCCTTCATGAGTAGGTCTCCTTTTTGGTCCATAATCAGCCCCACCCCTCCTCTTACTACCCATTTACTATTTATGTGCCTATAGAAGACCATTGGATTCCCTTTTATGTTAGTTGCCAATCTATTCTCATACTCTCTCTTTGCCCCTCTTATTTCCTTTTTCACTTCCGCTCTGAACTTTCTATATTCAGCCTGCTACTCACTTGTATTATCAATCTGACATCTGCCATACGCGCCCTTTTTCTGCTTCATCTTACTCTCTATGTCTTTCGTCATCCAGGGAGCTCTGGCTTTGGTTGCCCTACCTTTCCCCCTCATGTGAATGTACCTATCCTGTACCTGAACCATCTCTTCTTTAAAGGCCACCCATTGTTCGATTACAGTTTTACCTGCCAATCTATGATTCCAATTTACCCGGGCCAGATCCGTTCTCAACCCACTGAAATTGGCCCTCCTCCAGTTAAGTATTTTTACTCTAGATTGCTCCTTGTCCTCTTCCATAGCCAATCTAAACCTTATGATACTATGATCACTGTTCCCCTACTGACACTTGGTCCACTTGACCTACCTCATTCCCCAGAACCAGATCCAGCAATGAATCCTTCCTCATTGGGCCGGAAACGAACTGATCAAGGAAGTTCTCCTGAACACACTTCAGAAATTCTTCCCCCTCTCTGCCCTTTACACTATTACTATCCCAGTCTATATTGGGATAATTGAAGTCCGCTGTTATCACTACTTTATGGCTCTTGCACCTCTCTGTAATTTCCCTGTAAATTTGTTCCTCTATATCCTTCCCACTAGTTGGTGGCCTATAGAATACACCCAGTAGTGTAACGGCACCTTTACTGTTTCTTAACTCTAACCAAATAGATTCTGCCCTTGACCCCTCCAGGACGTCCTCTCCTGAGGTGCGGTGCATAATGATTTACAGGAAAGATATTCAATTTGCGCCCAAAATGGGCACAAAGTAGGCAGGGCGTCTGCGGCATTCACCTGATGGCGTAGGCGAGAGGCACGAACCATTTTCAGGTTTGTGCCTCATTTCCATATGATGGGCCAGCTGTCAGCGCTAGTCACACTGGTTATTGGCAGCTTGCCCATGGCGGGGGGTGGGGGGGATTTCAAGCAGGAGCAATGCCATTTAAAGGCATTTCTTAAAGAGCAACTGCACTTTGCCTGACCTGCATGTTTGAGACTTCAAACTTGGAACATATGAGTCAATATGAGTTTTGTAAGGGCTCTTCAATTTTCAGACAACGCCACGGAAGACCTTGTAGAGGAGGCCAACAGAAGGAAAGAAGTTCTGTTTCCAGCTGACAGAAGATGGCTGAGCAGGCGAATGCGTGTAGCATTGTGCCGTGGATCAAACAAGAATCATAGAATCATACAGCACAGAAGGAGGCCATTCAGCCCGTTGTGCCTGTGCTGGCTCTATGAAAGAGCTATACAATTAGTCCCACTGCCCTGCTCTTTTCCCGTAGCCCTGCAAATTTTTCCTTTTTAAGTATAAACACTTCCCTTTTGAAAGTTACTATTGAATCGCTTCCACCACCCACTTCAGGCAATGCATTCCAAATCATACCAACTCTTTGGCAAAGACCGCATCCGTGACCTGCTTGATGCAGGAATGCACCGCAAATTGACTAATATTGCTAATGTCACCTGCTGCAGCCTGGAATTGCCCTGAGGCATAGAAATTCAGGGTCACAGTAACCTTCAAAGTTATAGGCAACTAAGTGCGTCACCTGGTGTTGCGCTGCAGTTTGTGCTGCAACAGGTGACGTAACTCACAGCGAAACGGAGCTGTTGGCCACACTACTTTTCACTTAACTGGAAGTACAATGCTCTTGTCCTGTAAACTTGTGTGGGATAAGGCCTCTTGAGCTCTCTCTCCCCTCCTTCGCCCTCCCTGCAGCTGCAGGTCTCTCTACTCCTGTTTGCTGCTCTTCTTTGCCTGGTCCTTCACACTGAGCAGCACACTCATGTTGCGAAAGGAAATATTTGCAGAATCTCCTGGACAAATTGTCCCCCAGGTTCAAAAAATAGCTTGTCACAATTTTTGAAGTTCGGTACAGCAGCCACCACAGCCAGAAATAGACACAAAAGCTCACTAAGCAGTCTAAAATGACTAGCCAGGTAGTTATGTAACTGCAGCTGAGGATCCCTTTAAATAACGCTGGTACAGTTGCCCTCCCAACTGTTCTTACCCATGATTTGTGGCCGTGTGTGGGGATGGGTGAATCCAGCAATCAGGAAATTGTAAATAGCAGTAGTGTCCTGAAACAGATGCAGAACCCTCATTTACATATAAAATTATTAGGTGCCCGCCGGTTTCAGGCAGATCAATGCAAAATGGCATCAAGCGCAATTCCGGCGACATCGGGTGTAATGGATCCCTAGCACCCACTTTACTAGTGCTAAACAAGCAGCTGACAGTTAAAAATCCATCTCTCACAACTCCAGGTGCAATCTCTGCTGGGTCTAGAGATGTCATCACTGGTAGGAAACAAAAACTGCTTGTAAATCAAATTTAAAGGAGAGTGTCATAAGGAGGGGGACAAAAATATGGAAAGCTTCTGAGGAGCATTAAAAGGCATCTCAACCGATCAGCAACCTTTGATAAGGCTGAAGGGATAGGTTATTAACAAATAGCAGGCCTCGATGAAGGGAAAGGGACCCATAATCATAGGCATAAGTCTGCAGGCAAGTGATGGTACACCCCAGCACTTGGTCTCCTCTTTGATAGTAGCTGAAGTCGAGACGGTGCTGCATAAGACGCTTGCGAGGAGAGTTTTCCTCTGTGCCTCTCCACAGCATCATCCCATAGGTCAGCATTGCAGCATGCCTGCAAGAAGGGGCAGCCAGGTTTCAAACTACAGATGACCATTACTGTCCCTACACATGTGCAAGCTCCATACTGCATGGTAACAGCTAGTGTCCATGAGCAGATGGACGATCTGGGCATCTTCCCCTCTGCTGATCCAAATCCTGAGAAGCCAGGTAACCACAGTCATCCCCAGGTAGGTTTGCCAGGTCCTAGAGAAATGGTTGGTGGCATCTTGGTGAGTGCGGCCAAACAGGCAACATCAGCTCCTGATCACCCTGGTATGCCTTCTTTCATGCACTACCATGTAAAGCATGACATGTTGTGATTGGCAGACATCTTAAGAACCATCCATCATAAGGGTTAGATAGGCATTCACATCTCATTGTGATACCACTAGGAGTTCTGCTGGTACAGTCACCATTGGGACGAGGAGCCCCCACCAACAACATCTGCCATAGTGAGGTTTACTACGTCTCTCTGCAGATACTATGGTGCGAGCAGGTGAGCACAAATCACCTCTCAGGCAGCCTGATCTGCCTGGTCTCCTTTTCCTCCAAACACCTTAGCTTGAAGGAGTCCTAATGCCAAACCCTCTGGTGCCAGTAAAGAGATCTCAGAGTAAATTAAATAAATAACTGTACGTATGACCCTACAAATGTTTACAGACAGATAGATGGGGAGCTTATGAGGAAATACTTCAAAACTTGGAGGCAGAAAAGAATTTCCACAAATTGAATAAAAAAATATTCCTGCAGTTTTAAGTTACTTATTGAGCTCATATTTCTCATAACCTCCTGACTAGCTGTCTGTAAACATTTGTAGGGTCTCATATGTGCTGTACTGCAGTGGGCTATTATTAGATGCAGCAACTGATGGAAATTTACTAGTCATCTTTTCATATCTAAAACAGTAGTGGTGTACTTCTCCAAAAATCTTAGAAGACATGAACTGGGTTTATAAATGTGCACAACAAAATAAAATACACCCTCAAACAGCTCAGTATCATGTATTCTTTAAAGCTACCTCTTGAATTTGTATCATTAATGCTCTAGAAGGATTTCTCTAAGAGTACAAGGATGCATGATTTAGAAATAAGGCAAATTAATGCTGCGACTGACACAAGAATAGCCACATTATCGTATTACCCTAGCAATTTCAAACTGATGTGCTTATAACCAGTTGGTCAAGTCCCTGACAGTGGAAAATTACTAATGCATATCTTAGTTAAAAACAGAAAATGCTGGAAATACTCAGCAAGTCAGGCAACATCTGTAGAGAATGAAACAGAGTTAACATTTCAGGTCGATGACCTTTCATCGTCATCGCAAGTTCATCGACCTGAAATGTTAACTCTGTTTCTTTCTTCACAGATGCTGCTTGACTTGCTGAGAATTTCCAGAATTTTCTATTTTTATTTCAGATTTCCAGCATCCACAGTATTTTGCTTTTGATTTAATGCTTATCTTAGACTTGACTCCCCGTTAAGATTGTGGAAATTCACATCCTGGACCCAGGCACCCATTAAGGTAGGGATGATTAGCTAGAAAAAAACCTTACAACACCCACAATTAATGTAGGAAATGTATATATCGGAATTTCCCATAAAATACAAAGCAACACTATAACCCCGATTATGCGTTCTGCTCTTGGGGTAGAATTTCGTCTGAGCCCATGTTTGGGCCAAGAGGCCGAGGATCGTCAGGAATTGGTCCTCCGGTCTCATCTACATATTCGGGACGAGCTGCCAGCACCGGTCGCCCCTCCATAGGCAGCTTGCCCGACAAGAAAAATCAATTTGGGGACTCGCCTCTGGTCACAGTGGCCCTCAGGTAAATTTCGGAAGAGAGGTTGGAACAGGAATGGGGTACGATCACAAGGACTGTGAATCAGGGAAGCTGAAGAAAGCTGAACGGGGCAGGTCCAACGCTCGGGTCATCGGTAACCAATTTTGTAGAGCGATCCTTCAACAAGCATTACACCCCTGATGAAGATATGCAAGGGGCCTAACGTCTGTTTTAGACAGCTGCACATCACACATAAAAAATGGGCTTGACGAATTTAGCAGTGGGCCCAACACCTGTGCAGGCTATCCCACTGCTAAATTGGTATGCTTTGTGCTCATTTTACCCCCAAAAATTGGCGCGACGCGTGTTTTGCGGGGCTCCATGCTGGCAGAGGAACATTGGCTCCGATATTTAATTGGAGCTGGGAAGAGAGTGGGGGACAGGATTTTTGGACGGGAAACCCAGAAGTAAGGGTTTCTCGCACATTCTGCCGATTTTGACAGTGGGACATCTTCTACCTTTTATCAACAGATTGACAGTCTGGTTGCCTGTCGGGGTGGTGGGGAGGGAGGGAGGAAGCAGTCGGGGAGCGATCGGGGTCTTCAGGGTTTAGATCATGGGAGTCAGGGAGTGATCGATATCTTTGGGATTTGGATGGGGGGTGGGGGGGTCGGGGAGAGATCGGAGGTTTCGAGGTTTGGATTGGAGGGGTCATCGCGGGGGTGGGGGGGTCAGGTCGGACATCGTGGGGTGGCCGATCACGGGGGTCTGACCGATCACGGGGGTCTGATCACGTGGAAGTAAGCTTGGTGGGCCACGGGGAAGCACTCTTGATGCTCCAGGCACACAAGCAATGCAATAAAGGCACTTACCTCATGGATCCAGCCCTTCTCACCTCCTTTTACCTGCCTCCACGTGTTAAAAATAAAAACCGAGTTACAATGGAGGTATGCAGCCTCCTGAAAAGATTTTAGTGATCGACCCGCCTCCTGAGAGTGGATTAATCATCCGCCACCTGACCCACCTCCATTAAAACCAGAAGTGGGCAGGTTGGAGGCGAACTATGATCGGGTTTGGGAATTTTAAGATTTTAACTCTCCCACCGACCCCCAATCACCCAAAATTCACCCCATCGTAACTTCTGCCCTATGTCGTTGCATCTAAATTACTTCAACTTGCTCTACACTAAAACAACAACTTGCATTTACATAGCACCTTTAACGTAGTAAAATGTCCCAAGGCGCTTCACGTGAGCGTTATCAAACAAAATTTCACACCGAGCCACATAAGGAAGTATTTACAGGGAGAGGTTAGACAGACTGGGACTTTATTCCCTGGAGAGTAGGAGGTTAAGGGGTGATCTTATAGAAGTCTATAAAATAATGAGGGGCATAGATAAGGTCGATAGTCAAAATCTTTTCCCAAAGGTAGGGGAGTCTATAACGAGGGGGCACAGATTTAAGGTGAGAGGGGAGAGATACAAAAGGATCCAGAGGGGCAATTTTTTCACTCAAAGGGTGGTGAGTGTCTGGAACGAGCTGCCAGAGGCAGTAGTAGAGGCAGGTACAATTTTGTCTTTTAAAAAGCATTTGGACAGTTACATGGGGAAGATGGGTATCGAGGGATATGGGCCAAGTGCAGGCAATTGGGACTAGCTTAGTGGTATAAACTGGGCGACATGGACATGTTGGGCCGAAGGGCCTGTTTCCATGTTGTAACTTCTATGATTCTATGATTCTATGATTAGTACAGAAGACCAAAAGCTTGGTCAAAGAAGTAGGTTTTAAGGAACGTCTTAAAGGAGGAGAGAGAGGTAGAGAGGCGGAGAGGTTTAGGGAGGGAATTACAGAGCTCAGGGCCTAGGCAGCTGAAGGCATGGCTGCCAATTGTGGAGTGATTAAAATCGGGGATGCACAAGAGGCAAGAATTGAAGGAGCGCAGAGATCTCAGAGCATTGTATGGCTGGAGGAGGTTACAGAGTTAGGGACGGGTGAGGCCATGGAGGGATTTGAAAACAAGGATGAGAATTTTAAAATCGAGGCGTTCCCGGACCGGGAGCCAATGAAGGTCAGCGAGCACAGGGGTGATGGGAGAACGGGACTTGGTGCGAGTTAGGATAAGGGCAGCAGAGTTTTGGATGAGCTCAAGTTTATGGAGTGTGGAAGATGGGAGGCCAGCCAGGAGACCATTGGAACAGTGCAATCTGGAGGTAACAAAGGCAAGTTATCAATGGACTGGTCATATAGGCAGAAAAGTGGCAAATGGAGTTCAATCCAGAGAAGTGTGAGGTAATGAATTTGGGGAGAGCAAACAAGGCAAGGGAATGCACAATAAATGGGAGGATACTGAGAGGTGTAGAGGAAGTGAGGGACCTTGGAGTGCATGTCCACAGATCCCTGAAGGTAGCAGGACAGGTAGATAAGGTGGTTAAGAAGGCATATGGAATGCTTTCCTTTATTAGCCGAGGCATAGAATATAAAAGCAGGGATGTTATGCTGGAACTGTATAAAACACTAGTTAGGCCACAGCTTGAGTACTGCGCACAGTTCTGGTCGCCACATTACAGGAAGGATGTAATTGCACTAGAGAGGGTGCAGAGGAGATTTACGAGGATGTTGCCAGGACTGGAGAATTTTAGCTATGATGACAGATTGGATAGGCTGGGGTTGTTTTCCTTGGAACAGAGGAGGCTGAGGGGTGATTTGATTGAGGTGTACAAAATTATGAGGGGCCTAGATAGAGTGGATAGGAAGGACCTTTTTCCTTTAGTGGAGGGGTCAATAACCAGGGGGCATAGATTTAAGGTGATTGGTAGAAGGATTAGAGTGGAAATGAGGAATTTTTTTTCACCCAGAGGGTGGTGGGGGTCTGGAACTCACTGCCTGAGAGGCTGGTAGAAGCAGAAACCCTCAACTCATTTAAAAAATACCTGGATGTGTGCCTAAAGAGCCATGACCTGCAGGGCTACAGACCAAATGCGGGAAAGTGGGATTAGGCTGGGTGGCTCGTTTCTCAGCCGGCGCGGACACGATGGGCTGAATAGCCTCCTTCTGTGCCGTAAATTTTCTATGATTCTACGATTCCTATGAAGGCATGGATGAGGGTTTCAGCAGCAGATGAGCTGAAGCAGGGGCGGAGACAGGCGATGTTACGGAGGTGGAAGTAGATGGTTTTGGTGATGGAGAGGATATGTGGTCAGAAGCTCATCTCAGGGTCATAGGACGCCAAAGTTACGAATGGTCCCATTCAGCCTCAGACAGTGGCCAGGGAGAGGGATTGAGTCAGTGGCTAGGGAACGGAGATTGCAGCGGGGATCAAAGACAATGGCTTTGGTATTCCCAGTATTTAGTTAGAGCACATTTTTGCTCATCCAGTGGAATATATTTCAAAATAAATATATTCCACTGAGGAAAAAAGGGTGTAAAAGAAATGACAGCCATCCGTGGCTAAGTAAAGAAATCAAGGATAGTATCCGACTAAAAACAAGGACATATAAGGTAGCCAAACTTAGTGGGAGGATAGAAGATTGGGAATTCTTCAAAAGACAGCAAAAAGTAACGAAAGGATTGATTAAGAAAGGGAAGTTAGATTATGAAAAGAAATTAGCAAAAAATATAAAAACAGATAGCAAGAGTTTCTATAGTTATATAAAAAGAAAAAGGGTGGCTAAGGCAAACATAGGTCCCTTAGAGGATGAGACCGGGAAATTAATGGTGGGAAACATGGAGATGGCAAAAATGCTGAACAAATATTTTGTTTCAGTCTTTACAGTAGAGGACACTAAGAATATCCCAACACTGGACAAACAGGGGACTCTCGGGGGGGGAGGAGCAAAATACGATTAAAATCTCTCAGGAGATGGTACTCAGTAAAATAATGGGACTCAAGGCGGATAAATCCCCTGGACCTGATGGCTTCCATCCTAGGGTCTTGAGGGAAGTGGCAGTAGGGATTGTGGATGCTTTGGTGATAGTTTTCCAAAATTCCCTGGACTCAGGAGAGGTCCCGGCAGATTGGAAAACTGCTAATGTAACACCGTTATTTAAAAAGGGTAGTAGGCAGAAGGCTGGAAATTATAGGCCAGTTAGCTTAACATCTGTGGTGGGTAAAATTTTGGAGTCTATTATTAAGGAGATAGTAACGGAACATTTAGATAAGCATAATTTAATAGGACAAAGTCAGCATGGCTTTATGAAGGGGAAGTCATGTCTGACAAATTTGCTTGAGTTCTTCGAGGATATAACGTATAGGGTGGATAAAGGGGAACCAGTGGACATAGTGTATTTAGACTTCCAGAAGGCATTCGACAAGGTGCCACATAAAAGATTATTACTTAAGATAAAAAATCACGGGATTGGGGGTAATATTCTGGCATGGGTGGAGGATTGGTTATCGAACAGGAAGCAGAGAGTTGGGATAAATGGTTCATTTTCGGACTGGCAACCAGTAACCAGTGGTGTTCCACAGGGGTCGGTGCTGGGTCCCCAACTCTTTACAATCTATATTAACGATTTGGAGGAGGGGACCGAGTGCAACATATCAAAATTTGCAGATGATACAAAGATGGGAGGGAAAGTAGAGAGTGAGGAGGACATAAAAAACCTGCAAGGGGATATAGACAGGCTGGGTGAGTGGGCGGAGATTTGGCAGATGCAATATAATATTGGAAAATGTGAGGTTATGCACTTTGGCAGGAAAAATCAGAGAGCAAGTTATTTTCTTAATGGCGAGAGACTGGAAAGTACTGCAGTACAAAGGGATCTGGGGGTCCTAGTGCAAGAAAATCAAAAAGTTGGTATGCAGGTGCAGCAGGTGATCAAGAAAGCCAACGGAATGTTGGCTTTTATTGCTAGGGGGATAGAATATAAAAACAAGGAGGTATTGCTGCAGTTATATAAGGTATTGGTGAGACCGCACCTGGAATACTGCATACAGTTTTGGTCTCCATACTTAAGAAAAGACATACGTGCTCTCGAGGCAGTACAAAGGTGGTTCACTCGGTTAATCCCGGGGATGAGGGGGCGGACATATGAGGAGAGGTTGAGTAGATTGGGACTCTACTCATTGGAGTTCAGAAGAATGAGAGGCGATCTTATTGAAACATATAAGATTGTGAAGGGTCTTGATCGGGTGGATGCAGTAAGGAAGTTCCCAAAGATGGGTGAAACTAGAACTAGGGGGCATAATCTTAGAATAAGGGGCTGCTCTTTCAAAACTGAGATGAGGAGAAACTTCTTCACTCAGAGGGTGGTAGGTCTGTGGAATTTGCTGCCCCAGGAAGCTGTGGAAGCTACATCATTAGATAAATTTAAAACAGAAATAGACAGTTTCCTAGAAGTAAAGGGAATTAGGGGTTATGGGGAGCGGGCAGGAAATTGGACATGAAGCTGAGTTCGGATCGGTCAATGCCCTGTGGGTGGCGGAGAGGGCCCAGGGGCTGTGTGGCCGGGTCCTGCTCCGACTTCTTGTGTTCTTTAGATTTGTGGTTGGGATCAGATCAGCCATGATCTTATTGAATGGCGGAGCAGGCTCGAGGGGCCGATTGGCCTACTCCTGCTCCAATTTCTTATGTTCTTATGTTCTTATGGATGTCGGACAGGCAATGTGACAAATGAAAGACAGTGGAGGCGTCGAGAGAGGTGGCGGTGAGGTGGACTGGGAGTTCCTCAGGGCAGTGTCCTAGGCCCAACCATCTTCAGCTGCTTCATCAATGACCTTCCCTCCATCATAAGGTCAGAAATGGGGATGTTCGCTATGACTGCACAGTGTTCAGTTCCATTCGCAACCCCTCAGATAATGAAGCAGTCCGAGCCCGCATGCAGCAAGACCTGGACAACATCCAGGCTTGGGCTCACAAGTGGCAAGTAACATTCGCGCCAGATAAGTGCCAGGCAATGACCATCTCCAACAAGAGAGAGTCTAACCACCTCCCCTTGACATTCAACGGCATTACCATCGCCGAATCCCCCACCATCAACATCCTGGGGGTCACCATTGACCAGAAACTTAACTGGACCAGCCATATAAATACTGTGGCTACTAGAGCAGGTCAGAGGCTGGGTATTCTGCGGCGAGTGACTCACCTCCTGACTCCCCAAAGCCTTTCCACCATCTACAAGGCACAAGTCAGGAGTGTGATGGAATACTCCCCACTTGCCTGGATGAGTGCAGCTCCAACAACACTCAAGAAGCTCGACACCATCCAAGATAAAGCAGCCTGCTTGATTGGCACCCCATCCACCACCCTGAACATTCACTCCCTTCACCACCGGCGCACCGTGGCTGCAGTGTGCACTATCCACAGGATGCACTGCAGCAACTCGCCAAGGCTTCTCCGACAGCACCTCCCAAACCCGCGACCTCTACCACCTAGAAGGACAAGAGCAGCAGGCACATGGGAACAACACCACCTGCACGTTCCCCTCCAAGTCACACACCATCCCGACTTGGAAATATATCGCCGTTCCTTCATTGTCGCTGGGTCAAAATCCTGGAACTCCCTTCCTAACAGCACTGTGGGAGAACCGTCACCACACGGACTGCAGCGGTTCAAGAAGGCGGCTCACCACCACCTTCTCAAGGGCAATTAGGGATAGGCAATAAATGCTGGCCTCGCCAGCGACGCCCACATCCCGTGAACGAATAAAAAAAAAAGCATACATGTGGAATCTGAAGTTGTGTTTTCGGATGGTCGATGCAGGACAGCATGTAGATAGGAAATAGGAGGGGCCAAGGATAGATCCTTGGGGGGACTCCAGAGGTAACAGTGCAGGAGCACTGAGTAACATTAATTGAGAAGATACATCTGTCAGCAGCTTGAGTAAAGTGCAGCAGTACATGAAAGACATTTAGCTCTTAGCTTACCAGAGATTTAAAATGATTGGCAACATGGAATTGTAGGTCTAAAAATACTTTTGCCTAGGTTTAAACTCATGCAGGTGGGGGCTGAAGCGAGCAGCAAACTGTCCCACACCCTGATGAGGCCCAGGAGATTTTAACTCATGGGCCTCATCTGCATGCTGGCTATCAGTCTGCCACCCAAACCCGGCGGAAACATTAGCTGGCCAGCGGGCAGGAACGGGTTTTCAGGTGGCAAGAAACCGTTGCTAGGGACCCAAAAGAATAGTCCACAGCACTCCGATAACTGCATAGGAGGGGAGTCGGGAATGCATTGCGGTCGATGGGAGGGAGGGAAGCCCTGGGCAGGGGAGACGCAAGGTTTTCTTGTGGGGCCCTGAGGAGCTCTCCTGCTCCCCATGGCCCACAAGGAATCCAGAAAGAAAAATTTATTAACTAACTGTGCCTCTTTGGATCCGCTTGCCACCAGGTTGGTCTGGCAAGAAAGCCACGACGGCGTCCCTGCACAGGCCTCAGGTAAAAATTGCAGTCGGGTCTGAAGATGTCATCGGAGCCCGATCTGCATATTTAAAGTGGGTATCCTGATAAACTGCTAAACTGCTAAAAGCAGGTTAAAATTACATCCTGCAGTGGGATCAGAGGGGGTATGTTGCTGCCCTTAATTTATCTGCCTGTTCGTCCAGTTTCCGTTGAGCAGGCAGGGTTAAAATCGAATCTTTTGTATTCCTTTTTTTTAAATTGCAGAACTAATCTGGTTAAGAGTAATCCTCATGATTGGCCCATTTAATTGGCTTCCGAATCACAATCACACAGCGGTAGTTGGCTTCAATTTAAGGTGATGTAACTCAATTTAATGTTACAACTTTAGCTAGGTTCAATTGCCTTAATCAGCCCAAAAATCTGCAGAACTTTTGGCATACTCCTGCCCAAAGTTGGGCAGACGTTCATTGGAGAACTTGCAGATTAGACCAGAATTGCTGCCACTTTCCATCGGCTCTTTCGGTAAAACTTCCATCTGCCTCAAACATTATTAGAGGGGGCATGGTTGGAGGGAGGGAGCTCTCAGGCCATAACCTTAATCAGCCCCAGGTGTACCAGCCTCCCATCCATCAGATGTGATGCCTGCCTGGGTCTAGTCCTAAGTCTTGGCCTGGACCGCCAAAGAAATCAATAATCTTGAGGTAGAAGATAGGCTCCTTTGCAAATGGCTCTTCAGGGCACTTAGAACCTTCTCCCAGTACCAGGTGCCAAGCTTGTCGCTAGCAGCTAGCCTCCATTGTTTCTCCCAAGCTATGGCTCCTGCCCGAGATGCACCTATAGTGGCATGGGTGCCCACCAGGAATATCTAAAATAGGGAGCCTCCTGCTGACCCTGAATACTCCAGCAGAGTCAGATGTGGAGTTCCAGGTGGGCAATTACATCTAGATCAAAGGCCTGTGGATTTTTGGGTCCAACATCTCAAATCAGCATTTGGTTTTAAGGATTAAAAATAAGAAACAAAGAAAGAACTTGAGAATTTGCATTTATATAGCACCTTTCACATCTTTGGCATATCCCAAAGCACTTCACAGTCAAAGAATTATTTTTGAAGTGTAATTACTCTTATTGCGTAGGCAATCGTGACTGCCAGTTTGTGCACAGCAAGATCCCTCAAACAGCAAATGAGATAAACAACAAGACCACAGCATAGGTAAGCAGAGGCTGGGGCAGCTGTCCTAACCTAAGAATTTTCAGCCAGCGGGAGTTCTGAGTCAGATCAGTGATAGCAAAAGCCCAGCAACCCAGAGTCAGGAAATGGTAACAGTAGAAACAGTAGAAATAGAGCCAGTGTCTGCAGGTGGTGGCCAGAGATTGCTGGTAGCAAAGGTAGTGCAAAGAAAGTGCAACAATTGTTGAAATGCAAGAAAAGCTAAATTGAGAGCAGACCTGTTGGTGGGGAGCCCAAACTGCAGATGCAGGTGAGAGATGGGCAATCAGATTGGCAGTGCCGTAGCAATAACCTTGAAAATAAACCTAGGAAAACTTTAAAATTTCACCAGGAAATGCTTGAAAGAAGAAAGAATCTGGGAATGGAGAATAGGGAGGAAGAGGAACTCAACAGAGTGCTGCCTTCATATGTACCATCTTCATCTAAGATGAAGAAAAGTATGAAAATATATTAAAGGGGGGGTACAAGAATATATTCTTGGTGAAATGTGTGCAATGAGAGATACGTTTGAGACTCCCTTATTTATAGGAAGTGCCGCCAACTGCTCGATCTCGAGCTCAGAGTTTCTGAACTTGACGGGCGGCTGGCATCACCACGATGCATACGGGAAGCTGAGAGTTTCATGGATAGCACCTTTCAGGAGGTGGTCACCTGCAGCTACAGAAAGTTCAGGAGGAGAGGGCGTGGGTGACCACCAGGCAGACTAGGAGGAACAGGCAGGCAGTGCAGGAATCCCTGGGAGTGTGGCACTCACAAACTGATATCCAGTGTTGATTACCAGTGAGGGCGTTGACACCTCAGGTAAGTGCAGTCAAGAGCAAATTCAGGGCACAGTGGGAGACTCAGCTGCACAAGGGTTCAAGAAAATGTAGCAATGCAGTTGTTCTCGGGGATTCAATAGTCAGGGGGATAGACAGGCGTTTCTGCAACATCCGACCTGAGTCCCGCATGGTATGTTGCCCCTCCCTGGTGCCAGGGTAAAGGATACACTGAGAGGGTGCAGAACATTTTAACGGGGGGGGGGGGGGGAAGGGGAACAGCCAGAAGTCGTGGTCTGTGTGGGAATCAATGACATTGAGGTCCTGCAGTCAGTGTTTCAGGAGCTAGGGAGGAAGTTAAAAAGCAGGACCTCAAAGGTAGTAATCTCTGGATTACTCCCAGTGTCACGTGCTTCTGAGTATAAGAATAGTGGGATAAGTCAGGTTAATGCATGGCTGGAGAAATGATGCAGGAGGGCTTCAGATTCCTGGGGCATTGCGACGAGTTCTGGGGCAGGAGGGACCTGTACAAGCCGGATGGATTGTACCTCAACAGAGCTGGGACCAATGTCCTCGTGGGGAGGTTAACTAATGCTGTGGAGGAGGGTTTAATCTAATTTGGCTGGGGTATGGGCACCCAAATGAAACATTAGAAAGGAGAAACAAGGTACACAGTGGAAGAGACAAATAGCACTAGAGTAAAAAATAGTTCAGAAATAGGAGGAATCAGACAGGGGCAAATGTGAGGCAGTCTAAGATGAGTTTGGACTGCACGTAGTGTGGTAAATAATGTTGGTGAACTGAAGGCACTGGTCGCCACATGGGACGATAATATAGTGACAATAGTGCCAAGGGTACAGTAGCATAGTGGTTATGATACTGGACGAGTAATCCTGGAACATGAGTGTGAATCCTACCACGGCAGCTGGGGAATTTAAATTCAGTTAATTAAATAAAATCTGGAATAATTTTTTTTTTATTCGTTCATGGGATGTGGGCGTCGCTGGCGAGGCCAGCATTTATTGCCCATCCCTAATTGCCCTCGAGAAGGTGGTGGTGAGCCGCCTTCTTGAACCGCTGCAGTCCGTGTGGTGACGGTTCTCCCACAGTGCTGTTAGGAAGGGAGTTCCAGGATTTTGACCCAGCGACAATGAAGGAACGGCGATATATTTCCAAGTCGGGATGGTGTGTGACTTGGAGGGGAACGTGCAGGTGGTGTTGTTCCCATGTGCCTGCTGCTCTTGTCCTTCTAGATGGTAGAGGTCGCGGGTTTGGGAGGTGTTGTCGAAGAAGCCTTGGCGAGTTGCTGCAGTGCATCCTGTGGATGGTACACACTGCAGCCACGGTGCGCCGGTGGTGAAGGGAGTGAATGTTTAGGGTGGTGGATGGGGTGCCAATCAAGTGGGATGCTTTATCTTGGATGGTGTTGAGCTTCTTGAGTGTTGTTGGAGCTGCACTCATCCAAGCAAGTGGAGAGTATTCCATCACACTCCTGACTTGTGCCTTGTAGATGGTGGAAAGGCTTTGGGGAGTCAGGAGGTGAGTCACTCGCCGCAGAATACCCAGCCTCTGACCTGCTCTCGTAGCCACAGTATTTATATGGCTGGTCCAGTTAAGTTTCTGGTCAATGGTGACCCCCAGGATGTTGATGGTGGGGGATTCAGCGATGGTAATGCCGTTGAATGTCAAGGGGAGGTGGTTAGACTTTTTCTTGTTGGAGATGGTCATTGCCTGGCACTTATCTGGCGCGAATGTTACTTGCCACTTATGAGCCCAAGCCTGGATGTTGTCCAGGTCTTGCTGCATGCGGGCTCGGACTGCTTCATTATTTGAGGGGTTGCGAATGGAACTGAACACTGTGCAGTCATCAGCGAACATCCCCATTTCTGACCTTATGATGGA
The DNA here is from genome assembly GCF_035084215.1 of Heptranchias perlo. Taxonomy (NCBI): domain Eukaryota; kingdom Metazoa; phylum Chordata; class Chondrichthyes; order Hexanchiformes; family Hexanchidae; genus Heptranchias; species Heptranchias perlo. Next base: position 49,112,854 of record NC_090345.1, on the reverse strand, counting down.
GGGAAGGTCATTGATGAAGCAGCTGAAGATGGTTGGGCCTAGGACACTGCCCTGAGGAACTCCTGCAGCAATGTCCTGGGGCTGAGATGATTGGCCTCCAACAACCACTACCATCTTCCTTTGTGCTAGGTATGACTCCAGCCACTGGAGAGTTTTCCCCCTGATTCCCATTGACTTCAATTTTACTAGGGCTCCTTGGTGCCACACTCGGTCAAATGCTGCCTTGATGTCAAGGGCAGTCACTCTCACCTCACCTCTGGAATTCAGCTCTTTTGTCCATGTTTGGACCAAGGCTGTAATGAGGTCTGGAGCCGAGTGGTCCTGGCGGAACCCAAACTGAGCATCGGTGAGCAGGTTATTGGTGAGTAAGTGCCGCTTGATAGCACCTTCCATCACTTTGCTGATGATTGAGAGTAGACTGATGGGGCGGTAATTGGCCGGATTGGATTTGTCCTGCTTTTTGTGGACAGGACATACCTGGGCAATTTTCCACATTGTCGGGTAGATGCCAGTGTTGTAGCTGTACTGGAACAGCTTGGCTAGAGGCGCAGCTAGTTCTGGAGCACAAGTCTTCAGCACTACAGCTGGGATGTTGTCGGGGCCCATAGCCTTTGCTGTATCCAGTGCACTCAGCCGTTTCTTGATATCACGTGGAGTGAATCGAATTGGCCGAAGACTGGCTTCCGTGATGGTGGGGATATCGGGAGGAGGCTGAGATGGATCATCCACTCGGCACTTCTGGCTGAAGATGACTTCTGGCTGAAGATGGCTGAAGAGAACTTTCTTGATCAGTGTGTTTCCAGCCCAACGAGGAAGGAAGCAGTGCTGGATGTAGTTCTGGGGAATGAAGTGGGGCAAGTGGAGCATGTTTCAATGGGGGAGCATTTGGGGAACAGTGATCATAATATCATTAGGTTTAGAATAGTTAGGGAAAGGTCAAGGAGCAATCAAATGTGAAAATACTTAACTGGGGTAATTTCAGTGAGTTAAAAAGGGATCCTGGCCTTTTGGATTGGAATCAAAAATTGGTAGGCAAAACAGTAATTTAAAAATGGGACGCCTTCAAGGAGGGGATGGTTCGGGTAGAGTAGACACATCCCCACGAGGAAGAAAGGAAGGACATCCAAAGCTAGAGCTCTCTGGATGACTAAAGATATAGAAATTAAAATGAAACAGAAAAAGGAGGCTTATGACAAATGTAAGCTTCTTAATACAGTAGAGAACCAAACTAAATACAGAAAGTACAGAGGCGATCTAAAAAAGGGTCAGAGCTCTGGAGGATTGCAAATGTTACACCCCTGTTTAAAAAAAGGGAAAGAGATAAACCCAGCAATAACAGGTCAGTCAGCCGAACGTCGGTGGCGGGGGATCTTTTAGAGTCAATAATCTGAGACAAAATTAATTCTCACTTGGAAAAGTACGGGCTAATAAATGAAAGTGAGCACAGATTTGTTAAAAGAAAATCGTGTTTGACTAACTTGATTGAGTTCTTTGATGAAGTAACGGAAAGGGTTGTTGAAGGTAGTGCGGTTGATGTGTGTATGAAGTTTCAAAAGGCAATTGATAAAGTACCATATAATAGTCTTGTAAGCATAATTAAAGCCCATGGTATTAAAGGGACAGTGACAGTGTAGATACAAAATTGGCTAAGGGACAGAAAGCAGAGAGTAGTGAACAGTTGTTTTTCAGACTGGAGGGAAGTATACCGTGGTGTTCCCCAGAGGTCAGTATTAAGACCACTGCACTTTTTGATATATATTAATGACCTTGCATTGGGTATATAGGCCATAATTTCAAAGTTTGCAGATGACACGAAACTCAGAAATGTAGTAAACAATGTGGAGGGTAGAAACAGACTTTAGGAGGACATAGACAGACTGATGAAATGGGCAGACACATGGCAGATGAAATTTAACACAGAGAAGTGTGAAGTGATACATTTTGGTAGGGAGAATGTGGAGAGGCAATATAAACGAAATGGTACAATTTTAAAGGGGGTCCAGGAACAGAGAGACCTGGGGATATATGTACACAAATCTTTGAAGGTGGCAGGACAAGTTGAGAAGGCTGTTAAAAAAGCTTATGGGATCCTGGGCTTTATTAATAGAGACATTGGGATAAATTTTAACATACCGACGGGAACTTATCCGGGGGGGGGGGGGCGGTAGGGGGGGTCAATACGCACGTGGGAAACGCGGAAAAACTTTGAGCGATCGCGACTCAATTGAAGACCCTTAATGTGAATTCCTGTTTCTCACCTCCAAGCTGCGCAGCAAGTATACTGCACACCCGAATGTCATGCTGGGAGCTGGAGTATTTTAAGGTCCATTGCAACCGTGGATTTTGAGGGAGAAAGGAGGAATTTAACGAGATGGAACAACAAAGGATGAGGCCAGCATCCGGGTTCAGTGACTCTTCTCTTGAGTTTCTACCAGCCAGTGTGAGGAGCAGGAGGGTTACATTATACCTGGCTGATAGGAGGAAACGCCCTGCCACTGCCACCAAGAAGGCCTGGCTCGAGGCGGCAGAGGAGCTAAGCAGGACTACTGTCTCAAGGACATAGTGCAATGCAAGAAGCGCTTTAATGACCTAACCAGGGCAGGAAAAGTGAGCACAGTTACTGATTCACCTACAACCTGTGGTGCACATTACCACCCATCGCCCTCCCCCTCCCACCCCCAAGCTGTCCGGCCAAGCCCACTCGATCACATCATTCCTCACACCTCATGGTTGACGGGTGTTTTTGCGACTGGAAGGCTGTTTCCAGTGGGTTTCTGCAAGGCTCAGTACTAGGTCCCTTGCTTTTTGTGATATATATTAATGATTTGGACTTAAATGTAGGGGGCTTGATCAAGAAGTTTGCAGATGATACAAAAATTGGCCACGTGGCTGATAGTGAGGAGGGAAGCTGTAGACTACAGGTGGGCAGAAAAGTGGCAAATGGAATTCAATCCAGAGAAGTGTGAGGTAATGCATTTGGGGAGGGCAAACAAGGCAAGGGAGTACACAATAAATGGGAGGATACTGAGAGGTATAGAGGAACAAAGGGACCTTGGAGTGCATGTCCACAGATCCCTGAAGGTAGTAGGACAGGTAGATAAGATGGTTAAAAAGGCATATGGGATACTTTCCTTTATTAGCCAAGGCATAGAATTTAAGAGCAGGGAGGTTATGCTAGAGCTGTATAAAACATTGATTAGGCCACAGCTTGACTACTGCATACAGTTCTGGTCACCACATTATAGGAAAGATGTGATTGTACTAGAGAGGGTACAGAGGAGATTTACAAGGGTGTTGTCAGTGCTGGAGAATTTTAGCTTTGAGAAAAGATTGGATAGGCTGGGGTTGTTTTCTTTGGAACAAAGGAGGCCGAGGGGAGATTTAATTGAGGTATATAAAATTATGACGGGACTAGATAGAGTGGATAGGGAGGACCTATTTCCCTTAGCAGAGGGGTCAGTGACCAGGGGGCATAAATTTAAAATAATTGGTAGAAGGAGTAGAGGGGAGCTGAGGAGAATTGTTTTCACCCAGAGGATGGTGATGGTCTGGAACTCACTGCCTGAAAGGGTGGTAGAGGCAGCAACACTAAACTCATTTAAAAAGTAGTTGGATGTGCACTTGAAGTGCCGTAACCTACTGGGCTACGGACCAAGTGCTTGAAAGTGGGATTAAGCTGGATAGCTCTTTTTCAGCCGGCACGGACACGATGGACCAAATGGCCTGCTTCTGTGCCGTAACTTTCTATGATTCTATAACCAACTTAAGGCTCATTATTAACTTACCTTCACTTTTTTGTGCACTTTCTCACCTGCCCATTTGTGAACCCATCACTTCCACTCACCCCAATCCTGATGCAATATCATGAATCTGTCTGATACTCACCCTCTGATGCATCTCTTTCATTGGCAGCCTCACCCAAAGCAATGCATTCATCGGGTGACCCAGTCACCCTCACTCACTCACACGTCTGTTCTTTCTCCCCTTGTAGGATAAGAGAGCGCAAAATGCGCAGGAGAGAGGTAGGACTGGAGGGGGGACCACCACATATAGTGGCCCTGACAGAGGCGGAGGACGAGGCCTTGGAGCTGAGCCACATGGTCGAATGCCTGGCTGTCGGAGATGCTGAGACTGGCACCCCGCAAACATCTGGTGACAGAACTTTAACATTCTTCACACGCATCATGAATTGATGTTATCAGTCATTGACCTGTTGCACACCTCAGTATGCTCATTGCAAAATAACTTCTGCGATGATTCTTAATATTACTTTATGTTCTTTTCCAGAGCTTTCAAGGATTGCTGAAGCGGCACACGACGTGGACCAGGGCGATTCCTCAGATAGAGGTACAGCTGCATCTTTTCTAGGTACTGGAAGACGTGCCACGCACACTCTCCACAATAGCAGAGAGGATGGGGGAGTCCGCTTCCAACATTAGTGGAATGGTGGCGCAGATAAGTGCGGGAATGTCTGCAATGGAGAGAATGGCAGCCTCCATTGAGCTACAAGCACGGCTCACAAATGGGTCATTCAGGCCATGACAACGGCTGTGCAGACTCAGGATGCCAACTTTTCTGCCAGCTTAAATAGGCAGACAGATACTTTAGCCATGGCCTTAGAACATGTCACAGGTATGCTCCAAGCTGTTGTGCAGCAGAGTGGTAGGAGTGATGTGACCATGGCCCTGGAGAGGGACGATAGCGAAAGGGGACATGGAAGTGGGGACTCCACTCAAAGTGCTCCCATGCCTCACCCGTTGCCCCCGTCAACCAGTACTTGCTATGCTGCCTCCTCTCCCGATGGCCGCGTCTGCCCCTGCACAGGTGGGGCAGTCTTTGGCGAGGTCCTCACGGGCTCCAAAACCCAGGGTGTGTAGGCCAAGAGTATCTCATCATAGCAGGGACCTGAGCAACCTGCCCCTACCTCTGCTCAAGCCACAGGGGATGCACCATGTAGAAGCAGTAGGAAGAGGAAGGCGAAGCTTTTGTAATCATTAAGGATATGCACAAGGGTGTCTGACTAAACGTCATGTTTTTCATTTATATTTGGTTTTTGTTACATTCACGTTAAATGTTATAATTGTCACCACCACTGCCGTCTTGTCCATTCGAGTCCCTTTTGTGTAAGCGCTCTTGCATGTGCTTCATCATGAATGCCAAGACTTCATGCCACCCATTGGCCACATTTACAATGGGTCTATGTGTGGTTGAAGGACTGTTTTGTGCCGGGGGGGTGGGGGGGGGGGGGGGTTTGTGGGGGGGTGGTGGTGATGGTTGTTCCAGGCAATCTGATTACTTCACTATTTTCAGTTTGCAGGTCTCCTTATGAGATTCTATCAGATACGAGTGACTCCCTGGCATCACGCGCAGCCATGTGTGCCGCTGCTCCGGCGATGGATTGCCCATCATCGTCCTCCTCCTCGTCTTTTTCAATGTTGCCGGCAGATGCGGATGTATCTCCTCCATCTTTAATCCTCTCTGTTGAGCAATGTTGTGCAGGACACAACACACAACTATTATTCTGCACACTCTCACCGGGTGAGTACTGAAGGAATCCCCCAGATGGATCCAGGCACCTGAAGTGCATCTTGAGCATTCCAATGGCTTATTCAATGAAAGATCTGGTGGTGATGTGACTGTCCTTGTAGCACTGCTGTGCCTCATTGATGGGGTTTCTCATGGGTATCATGAGCCATGTCTACAGGGGGTATCCCTTGTCTCCAAGGAACCAGCCTTAAGTTTGTCTTGTGCTTGGAAGAGGGCTGGGATGTTGGACTCGCGCAAAATGAAGAAATCATGGGAGCTGTCAGGGAATTTGGTACACACTTGCAGAAACCTCTTCCGGTGATCACAATCCAGCTATGCATTGATGGGAGTGATATTCCTTTCAGTTGATGAACAATCCTGGCTCATGTGGCACTCCTCGGAATGCTACATGTGTATAATCAATTGTGCCTTGCACTGGTGAGCAGCCAGCCAGAGAGTGGAAACCCACTGCCCTCTCAGTCTGGCTGATATTGTCGCAGGGGAAGTTGATGTAGTCGAATGCCCTGGCAAACAAGCCATCTGTGATCTGTCATATACACTTACATGCAGACAACTGAGAGATCCTGGTGATGTCACTGGTGGTGCCCGGAGGATCCGGAGGCGAAGAAATAGAGGGCAGTGGTGACTTTAACTGCAACGGGCAATGCGTACCCACCAGGCCCAGCTGGGAGCAGCTCTGCATGAAGGAGCGTGCAGATGTCTGCAACCACCTAGTGACTCAATCTGAGCCTGCTCAGGCAATGAACCTCAGAGAGGTTCAGGAAGTTCAGCCTCTTCCTGTAGACCCTCTCACGTGGGTAGTGCCTCCTGCGACGTCGGCCCCTTCGTTGGTCCCTTTTCTGCTCTTCTGCAGGTCCCTGTGGCGCACCTCTGTCTTCTGTACCTGCAACTCCCAGAACTGCACGCCATGCCTGCCACGTATGGTGATGTGCCTCCTCCTCAGATGTACTGTTGAATAAATCCATTGCGCTCCCCATCCTGATGTCGTCAGTTTGAGGGGGTCCAAATGTAGGTAAATATATCTGAACACAAGAATTCTGAGCACGAACCAAGAAATCTGTCTAAACACAAAGAACTCAAAGCCAAAGATTTGTCCGAGAGAACTGATTGCCCTGCTGCAAAAACTCACCTTTTCCTCACACGTGTCAATCACTGGTTTAAAGATCCAAATGAAGGCTGGCTACAACTCGCCTCCGTTTCCATGGCATGTTCAGGAGCAGTTACAATGGCTTGTCAATACACAAAAAGTTAACAGGTTTAAACACTTTAAATACCTCAATTGGCCCTTTAAATATCATCTCGCCAGCTTTAAGTACCGGCAGGTCTTCCGGGTTCCAGAAGCGCGCGCGCACCCAAACGCATCTGGGTCAACCCCTGAAGTAGGCGCGTTGGACCCAGAGTGTGCTCCCGCTCTGAAAATGGAGAATTTTTACTCCTCACCCACCCCCAACCCACCCGTTCTTGGGGGTTAACATTTACCCCATAGAGTACAAAAGTAAGGAAGTTATGCTAAATCTTTAGAAAACACTGGTTAGGCCGCAGCTGTAGTATTGTGTTCAATTCTGGGCACCATACTTTAGGAAGGATGTCAAGGCATTAGACAGTGTGCAGAAGAGATTTACTAGAATGGTACCAGGGATGAGGGACTTCAGTTATGTGGAGAGACTGGAGTAGCTGGGGTTGTTCTCCTTAGAGCAGAGAAGGTTAAGAGGAGATTTGATAGTGTTCAAAATCATGAATGGTTTTGATAAACTAAATAAGAACTGTTTCCAGTGTCAGAAGAGTCGGTAACCAGAGGACACAGATTTAAAGTGATTGGCTAAAGAATCAGAGGCGATGTGAGGAAATACTTTTTTTACGCAGCGAGTTGTTATGATCTGGAATGCATTGCCTGAAAGGGTGGTGGAAGCAGATTCAATAGTAACTTTCAAAAGGGAATTGGATAAATACTTGAAGGCAAAAAAATTACAGGGCCATGGGGAAAATGCAGGGAAGTGGGACTAATTGGATAACTCTGCCAAAGAGCCGGCACAGGTATGATGGGCCGAATGACCCCCCCCTCCCTCTCCCCTTCTGTGCTGTATCTATTATGATACTTTGATAAAGCTGCTGTCACTGAGGAACCTGTTTCTGGTTGCCATTCTGTTGCAGTGGCAAGGGGTGCTGGACCCAGGTTTGAAGCTGTTGGTATTGGAGAGACCCATAAAAATGTGTGTGCACTGTTACTATCGTGAGAGACAGCAACATCTGTTACTACACGTTGTAGCCCACTGGTGCAGGGCACAGGTGTAGATGTGCTATTGGTCAGTGTCATTGCAGATCCAACGATCATTTGTTAGTCAGATTGTTCTCATTTGTATCATTTAAAAAATCTTGCGGAACTGTCACAGTAATCTGAGCTCCTCGAAACAAGAACGTTTGATGTCTTTAATAAATTAATGTACTTCTAGCAAATGCAATTTAGTTTGGGATGTGATTGATTTCTCACACTTGAGAAGGAGCTGAAGGATTCTGAATTTTTCAATATGAACTTTTAATACTTGTTTTTAAAGAAGACTAAAAGAATGGACTGCAAATCCTTGATTACTTGGTAAAAGGACACAGTATTGTCAACTTGAGCAAAATCAGAATTCTGGGAAATTAGGCCATTGACATGTCCTGAAAAGTATCATGGATTTGTTTATGACTTACTGGCAGGATGCAGTTTTGTTGAGATAATAGGTAGGATGTCAGCAAGTGTCAGCAAGACTGGCCTTGGTAAGCTCCAAGACCTGAGGAACTGATAAGAAATAATGCTGACATAAGAAGAACAAGAACATAAGAACTAGCAGCAGGAGTAGGCCATATGGCCCCCCGAGCCTGCTCCATCATTCAATAAGATCATGGCTGATCTTCTACCTCAACTCTACTTTCCCATCCTATCCCCATATCCCTTGATTCCCTTAGTGTCCAAAAATCTATTGATCTCAGTCTTGCATATAGTCAATGATTAAGCATCCATAGCCCTCTGGGGTAGAGAATTCCAAAGATTCACAACCCTCTGAGTGAGGAAATTTTTCCTCATCTCAATCCTAAATGGCCGACCCCTTGTCTTGAGACTATGACCCCTAGTTCTAGACTAGCCAGTGGAAACAACTTCTCAACATCTACCCTGTCAAGCCCTCTAGGAATTTTATACGTTTCAATGAGATCACCTCTCATTCTTCTAAACTCCAGAGAATATAGGCCCGTTCTTCCCAATCTCTCCTCGTAGGCCAACCCTCTCATACTAAGAATCAATCTAGTTAACCTTTGTTGCACCCCGTCTAAGGCAAGTATATCCTTCCTTAGATGAGGAGACTAAAACTTTGCACAGTACTCCAGGTGTGGTCTCACAAGATCCCTATATAACTGCAGCAAGACCTCCTTACTCTTATACTCCAACTTCCTTGCAATAAAGGCTAACATACCATTTGCTTTCCTAATTGCTTGCTGTACCTGTGTGTTAACTTTCTGTGATTCATGCACAAGGACACCCAAATCCCTCTGATTACTAATGTTTCTTAGTCTCTCACCTTTTAAAAAAAAATTCTGCTTTTCTATTCTTCCTACCAGAGTAGATAATTTCACATTTCCCCACATTATATTCCATCTGCCACCTTCTCGCCCATTCACTTAACCTGTCTATCTTCCTTTACAGCCTCTTTGCGTCCTCCTTACAACTTACTTTCCCACCTAGCTTTGTATCGTCAGCAAACTTGAATACATTACACTCAGTTCCCTCATCTAAGTTATTGGTATGTATTGTAAACAGCTGAGGCCCAAGCACTGATCCTTGCGGCACCCAACTAGTTACAACCTGCCATACTGAAAATGACCTGTTTATTCCTACTCCCTATTTTCTGTCCATTAACCAATCCTCAATCTATGCTAATATATTACCCCCAACCCCATGAGCCCTTATCTTGTGTAACAACCTCTTGTGTGGCACCTATCGAATGCCTTTTGAAAATCCAAATATACTACACCCACTGGTTACCCCTTATCTACCCTGCTAGTTACATCCTCAAAAAACTCTAATAGATTTGTCAATCACGCTTTCCATTTCATAAAACCGTGTTGACTCTGCCTAATCATATTATGATTTTCTAAGTGCCTTGTTACTACGTCTACTATGTCCTTAATATTAGATTCTAGAATTTTCCCTACTACTGATGTCAGGCTAACTGACCTATAATTCCCTGTTTTCTCTCTCCCTCGTTTCTTGAATAGCAGGGTTACATTTGCTACCTTCCAATCCACTGGGACTGTTCTAGAATCTAGGGAATTCTGGAAGACCAAAACCATGCATCCACTCTCTCTGCAGCCACCTCTTTTAAAACTTTAGGACGTAGCTTATCAGGTCCAGGGGATTTGTCAGCTTTTATTCCCATTAATTTCTTCAGTACTTCTTTACTAATATTAATTACTTTAAATTCCTCACTCTCATTAGACCCAAAGATCCCCATTATTTCCGGTATGTTTTTTGTGTCCTCTACTGTGAAGACAGATACAAAATATTTGTTTAATGGCTCTGCCATTTCCTTATTCCCCATTATAACTTCTCCTTCGTCTGCCTTTAAGGGACCCATGTTTACTTTTACTAATCTCTTCCTTTTTACATACTTGTAGAAGCTCTTACAATCTGTTTTTTATTTCTTGCTAATTTACTCTCATATTCAATTTTTCCCCCCTTTATCAATTTCTCGGTCATCCTTTGCTGATTTCTAAAACCCTCCCAATCCATAGGCTTACTACTCTTTTTTGGCAACATTGTAAGCCTCTTCTCTTAATCTAATACTATCCTTAACTTCTCTAGTTAGCCACGGTTGGATCACTTTTCCCATGGAGTTTTATTCCTCAAGGGAATGTATGTTCATTGAGAATTATGAATTATTTCTTTAAATGTTCGCCATTGCTTATCTACCATCATATGTTTTTAATCTAATTTCCCAATCTATCTTAGCCAACTTGCCCCTCATACCTACTAATTGGCTTTGTTTAAATTGAAGACCCAAGTTTCTGACTTAACTACATCACTCTCAAACTCAATATGAAATTCTATCATATTATGATCACTCTACCCCAGAGGATCCTTAACTATAAGATTACTAATTAACCCTGTCTCATTACACAATACTGGATCTAAAATAGCCTATTCCCTAGTTGGTTCCTCGACATATTGTTCTAGAACAGTTGCAGAAATAGGGAACAAGGCCTGAGGAACTGTTAAGAAATTCTTTAGTGTTAGAATTGAAAACAACCCAAATATGGTATTATCTTCAACAGCAGATTTGAAGGTAAACCATATAAAACAGCCCATTCTGCAAGAGTTTATAAGAGAATCACATGCCAGGTTTGAACAAGATGGCATAAGAGAGGAACCTTCTTATTCACCCAAGCCAGAATTTGACCAATCCTTCAGTCTTGAGTTATACTCGCTACATAAAGGTTGTATGAGAAGCTACTACTTTCTTTCTAGTAATAAAGTGTCATGTCTGTATTTCAAATTATTTTTTTTTATTCATTCATGGGATGGGCATCGCTGGCAAGTCCAGAACTTATTGCCCATCCCTAATTGCCCTTGAGACGGTGGTGGTGAGTCGCCTTCTTGAACCGCTGCAGTCCGTGTGGTGAAGGTACTCCCACAGTGCTGTTAGGGAGTTCCAGGTTTTTGACCCAGCAATGATGAAGGAACGGTGATATATTTCCAAGTCAGGATGGTGTGTGACTTGGAGGGGAATGTGTGGGTGGTGGTGTTCCCATGCGCCTGCTGCCCTTGTCCTTCTAGGTGGTAGAGTTCGCGGGTTAGACAGGTGCTGTTGAAGCAGCCTTGGCGAGTTGCTGCAGTGCTACATGTAGATCGTACACACTGCAGGCATGTTACGCCAGTGGCGGAGGGAGTGAATGTTTCAGGTGGTGGATTGGGTACCAATCAAGTGGGCTGCTTTGTACTGGATGGTGACGAGCTTCTTGCCACCCAGGCAAGTGGAGAGTATTCCATCACACTCCTGACTTGTGCCTTGTAGATGGTGAAAAGGCTTTGGGGAGTCAGGATGTGAGTCACAGCCTCTGACCTGCACTTGTAGCCACAGTATTTATGTGGCTGGTCCAGTTAAGTTTCTGGTCAATGGAGACCCCCAGGATGTTGATGGTGGGGGATTCGGCGATGGTAATGCCATTGAATGTCAAGAGGCAATCGTTAGACTCTCTCTTGTTGGAGATGGTCATTGCCTGGCACTTGTGTTGTGCGAATGTTACTTGCTACTTATCAGCCCAAACCTGGATGTTGTCCAGGTCGTGCTGTATGTGGGCATGGACTGCTTCATTATCTGAGGAATTGCGAATGGAACTGAACACTGTGCAATCATGAGCAAACATGCCCACTACTGATTTATGATGGAGGGAAGGTCATTGATGAAGCAGCTGAAGATGGTTGTGGCTAGGACACTACCCTGAGGAACTCCTGCAGTGATGTCCTGGGGCTGAAATGAATGAGCTCCAACAACCGCTACCATCTTCCTTTATGCTAGGTATGACTCCAGACTGGAGAGTTTTCCCCCTGATTCCCATTGACTTCAATTTTACTAGGGCTCCTTGGTGCCACACTCGGTCAAATGCTGCCTTGGTGTCAAGGGCAGTTACTCTCACCTCACCCCTGGAATTCAGTTCTTTTGTCCATGTTTGGACCAAGGCTGTAATGAGGTCTGGTGCTGATGGAACCCAAACTGAGCATCAGTGAGCAGGTTATTGGTGAGTAAATGCCGATTGATAGCACTGTCGACGACACCTTCCATCACTTTGCTGATGATTGAGAGTGGACTGATGGGGTGGTAATTGGCCGGATTGGATTTGTCCTGTTTTTTGTGGCAGGACATACCTGGGCAATTTTCCAATTTGTTGGGTAGATGCCAGTGCTGTAGCTGTACTGGCTAGAGGCGCGGCTAGTTCTGGAGCACAAGTCTTCAGCACTACAGCCGGGATGTTGTCGGGGCCCATAGCCTTTGCTGTATCCAGTGCACTCAGCCGTTACTTGATATCACGTGGAGTGAATCAATTGGCTGAAGACTGGCTTCTGTGATGGTGGGGATATCGGGAGGAGGCCGAGATGGATCATCCACTCAGCACTTCTGGCTGAAAATGGTTGCAAACACTTCAGCTTTGACTTTTGCACTCACGTGCTGGGCTCTGTCATCATTGAGGATGGGGATGTTCACGGAGCCTCCTCCTCCAGTTAGTTGTTTAATTGTCCACCACCATTCACGACCGGATGTGGCAGGACTGCAGAGCTTTGATTTGATCTGTTGGTTGTGGGATCGCTTAGCTCTGTCTATAGCATGCTGCTTCCGCTGTTTAGCATGCATATAGTCCTGTGTTGAAGCTTCACCAGCTTGGCGCCTGGTGCTGCTCCTTGCATGCTCTTCTACACTCCTCATTGAACCAGGGTTGATGCCCTGGCTTGATGGTAATGGTAGAGTGAGGGGGTATATGCCAGGCCATAAGGTTACAGATTGTGGTGGAATACAATTCTGCTGATGGCCCACAGCGCCTCATGGATGCCCAGTTTTGAACTGCTAGATCTGTTCTGAATCTATCCCATTTAGCACGGTGGTAAAACCACACAACACAATGGACGGTGTCTCCACTGTGAAAACCGGACTACCTCTCCACAAGGACTGTGTGGTGGTCACTCCTCCCAATACTGTCATGGACAGATGCATCTGCAACAGGTAGATTGGTGAGGTCGAGGTCAAGTAGGTTTTTCCCTCGTGTTAGTTCTCTTACCAACTGCCGCAGGCCCAGTTAGAGTTAGAAAATAACTACAGTGTCTTGTTTGATCCTTGACCTTTTGTATTCTGAACAAGAGAGAGAAGAAATCCTACAGCCATCCAGATCCCAAGCTCTGGAATTCCTTCCTAAAGCTCTCCGCCTCTTCATCTGTTTCTCCTCCTTTAAGACCCTCCTTAAACCTACCTCTTTGACCAAGCTTTTAGTCACCACTCCTAATATCTCTTTCTTTGGTTCAGTGTCAACGTTTGTCTGATTAAGCTCTTGTGAAGAGCCTTAGAACGTTTTCTCACGTTAAAGGTGCTATATAAATGCAAAACTAAAGAAATTGAATCTAAAGAAAAAGGCCTACTCTAAGTACATAGACAATAAAGGAGGAGGACAAAAGGGAATATGAAGAGGTTACGGAAGAAGTAAAAAAAAAATTAGGAAAACAAAGAAGAACTACGAAATTAAATTATCAAGGAATACAAAAAGAATGAGTCAAGTATTCTTCAGACACATAAATAACAAAAGAAAAATCAGAATAGGGATAGGGCCGCTAAGGGATGCACAAGGTAAACACACAGGTATCAACAGCGAAATGGCAGAAATATTGAGTAGTTACTTTGCCTCCGTATTTACCAGGGAGACTAACAAGGTGGGCAGGACACTAGAAGAAGATAGAAAGGGGGGAGATAATTGATAAACTAATCAAACTTAGGGAGAATAAGAACCCTGGTCCGGATGGATTGCATCCGTGAACATTAAAAGAGGTTGGGGGGAGATAGCAGAGGTATAAAATTCACCAGAAAAGGGAATAGTACTAGAGGACTGGCGGACAGCTAATGTTATTCCTATATTTAAAGAAGGAGATAGAACAAGTCCAGGGAACTATAGACCAGTTAGCTTAACGTCGGCGGTAGGAAAGATAATGGAATCTTTACTGAAAGATGTAATAGAAAGACATCTAGAGAACGAAAATATAATAAAGAATGGTCAGCATGGATTTCAGAAGGGAAAGTCATGCTTGACCAACCTTATTAAATTCTTTGAGGAAGTGACAGAAAGAGTAGACAAGGATAATGCAGTAGATATAATATATTTGGATTTTCAAAACGCCTTCAATTAGGTACCACAATGTAGACTCATGGCTAAGGTCAGAGCACGTGGAGTTAAGGGACAAGTATCATAATGGACAGCAAGCTGGCTACAAAACAGAAAACAGAGAGTAAGGGGTTAAGAGTAGCTACTCAGACTGGCAAAAGGTGGGAAGTGATGTTCCACAGGGATCGGTGCTGGGGCCACTGTTGTTCACAATTTACATTAACGATTTGGATTCGAGAATCAGAAGTACAATTTCAAAACTGGCAGACGACACCAAATTGGGGGGCGTAGTTAATACAAAGGAAAAATGCATCAAAATAAAAGAGGACATTAATAAACTTGCAGAATGGGCATGTAATTGGCAAATGAATTTCAATATAGATAAGTATGAGGTGGTGCATTTTGGTAGGAAGGTTAAGGAGGCCACATAGTGCTTGGGTATTAAGAGTCTAAACGGGATAAAGGAGCAAAGGGATCTAGGGGTACAGATATACAAATCACTAAAAGTAGCAATGCCGTAATAAGGCCATAAAAAAGGAAAATCAAGCACCGTGGTTCATTTCTAGAGGGATAGAATTGAATAGCAAAGAAGTTATGTTAAACTTGTATAGAACCTTGGTTAGACAACACTTGGAGTATTGTGCACAGTTCTGATCTCCATATTATAGAAAGGATATATAGGCATTGGAGAGGGTGCAAAAAAGATTCACAAGGTTGATACCAGAACTGAGTCGATGTCCTTACCAGGAAAGGCTAAACAGGCGGGGATCTTTTCTCTAGAAAAGAGAAGGCTGTGAATGACCTCATAAGAGGTCTTTAAGATAATGAAAGGGTTTGATAGGGTAGACGTAGAGAAAATGTTTCGACTTGTGGAGGAATCCAAAACTAGAGGTCATCAATATAAAACAGTCGCTAATAAATCCAATTGGGAATTCAGGAGAAACTTCTTTACTCAAAGAGTGGTAAGAATGAGGAACGCGCTACCACAAGTGTAGTTGAGGCAAATAGACGCTTTTAAGGGGAAGCTAGACAAGCACATGAAGGAGAAAGGAATAGAGGATACGCTGATAGGGTTAGATGAAGTAGGTGGGGAGGAGGCTCATGTGGAGCATAAAAGCTGGCAAAGACCAGTTGGGCTGAATGGCCTATTTCTGTGCTGTAGTTTCGATGTAACTCGATGCAAGTTGTTATTGTAGATTACAGTGCCAATGGGATTGTGCGTCTCTGTAGACAAGGTACCGCATGGTAGGTTGTTACATAAGGTTAAATCTCACGGGATCCAAGGTGAGGTAGCCAATTGGATACAAAATTGGATTGACGGCAGAAGACAGAGGGTGGTTGTAGAGGGTTATTTTTCAAACTGGAGGCCTGTGACCAGCGGTGTGCCTCAGGGATCGGTGCTGGGTCCGCTGTTATTTGTTATTTATATTAATGATTTGGATGAGAATTTAGGAGGCATGGTTAGTAAGTTTGCAGATGACACCAAGATTGGTGGCATTGTGGACAGTGAAGAAGGTTATCTAGGATTGCAACGGGATCTTGATAAATTGGGCCAGTGGGCCGATGAATGGCAGATGGAGTTTAATTTAGATAAATGTAAGGTGATGCATTTTGGTAGATCGAATCGGGCCAGGACCTACTCCGTTAATGGTAGGGCGTTGGGGAGAGTTATAGAACAAAGAGATCTAGGAGTACAGGTTCATAGCTCCTTGAAAGTGGAGTCACAGGTGGATAGGGTGGTGAAGAAGGCATTCAGCATGCTTGGTTTCATTGGTCAGAACACTGAATACAGGAGTTGGGATGTCTTGTTGAAGTTGTACAAGACATTAGTGAGGCCACACTTGGAATACTGTGTACAGTTCTGGTCACCCTATTATAGAAAGGATATTATTAAACTAGAAAAAGTGCAGAAAAGATTTACTAGGATGCTACCGGGACTTGATGGTTTGACTTATAGGGAGAGGTTGGATAGACTGAGACTTTTTTCCCTGGAGAGTAGGAGGTTTAGGGGTGATCTTATAGAAGTCTATAAAATAATGAGGGGCATAGATAAGGTAGACAGTCAAAATCTTTTCCCAAAGGTAGGGGAGTCTAGGGGGACATAGATTTAAGGTGAGAGGGGAGAGATACAAAAGGGTCCAGAGGGGCAATTTTTTCACTCAAAGGGTGGTGAGTGCCTGGAACGAGCTGCCAGAGGCAGTAGTAGAGGCGGGTACAATTTTGTCTTTTAAAAAGCATTTGGACAGTTACATGGGTAAGATGGGTATAGAGGGATATGGGCCAAGTGCAGGCAATTGGGACTAGCTTAGTGGTATAAACTGGGCGACATGGACATGTTGGGCCGAAGGGCCTGTTTCCATGTTGTAAACTTCTATGATTCTAGATTAGAGTATTAAGTGCATCATGTGACTCTATATTACTGTACAAATGGTACAGTGTCGCTGTAGATTTTGTCCCTATAACATCTTGTGTGACTACAGTACCAATATCACCATGCGTTACTGAGGAATTCAGCACTAATGGCACCATGCATGATTACAGATTACAGTACTAACAGTACTGTGTCTCTCAGGTGACAGTATTAATGGCACCACATGTGACTGTAGAATAGAGTACTAATAGCATCTTGTGTGCCCGTAGTTTACAGTACAAATGGCACTAGTATGCCTTTTCTAAATAAACCAATGAGGAGACATTGGGTTGCCCCAGTGTTATCAACCAAAAACCAAATAAAAGTGCCATCTTTTTAGAGGCGCACAACTAAGAAAGAACTTAACCATAAAAAACAATGGAAACTTATAAACTTAAATAATAATGTTGTTACCAATGTCCACTATGCTCTCCAATCCCTGCAGTGCCCACCGGTCATGGAAGGCCTCAAGCATACTGGCAGACGTCGCATGCTCCTTCTACAGAGCCAACCAGGCGCAGACCAGACCGCGGAAGAGAGGCAGGCAGCCAGAGCAACCACCCCCATAAGCCACGTCCAACCTGGACCTGTAGGTGGCCATCTTGTCCAGGCCCAGGAGCAGACAACAACAACAACAAGAAGAACAAGTTGCATTATATAGCTCCTTTTACGTAGTAAAAGGTCCCGAAGTGCTTCACAGGAGCGATTATCAAACAAAATTTGACACCACACATGGCGATATTAGGACAGGTGACCAAACGCTTGGTTAAAGAGGTAGGTTTTAAGGAGTGACTTAAAGGTGGAGAGAGAGATAGAGATGAGGAGAGGTTTGGTGAGCGAAATCCAGAGCGTAGGACCTGGACAGCTGAAAGCACGACTGCCATGGTGAAGCGCAGAAAATTGGGTATGCGCAAAAGGCCAAAATTGGAGGAGCGGAGAGATCTAGGAGGATTGAAGGGCTGGAGGAGGTTACAGAAAAGGGAGGGGCGAAGACATGGAGGGCTTTGAAAATAAGGATGAGAATTTTAAAATCGAGGCATTGCCAGACCGGGAACCAATGTAGGCCACTGAGGAAGGGGTGATGGGTGAACGGGACATGGTGCAAGTTAGGAAACGGAAGCAGAATTTTGGATGAGCTCAAGTTTATAGAGGATGCAAAGTGGGAGGTTGGCCAAGAGAGCATTGGAATAGTCGAGTGTCGAGGTAACAGGTATGGATGAGGGTTTTAGCAGCAGATGAGCTGAGGCAGGGGCAGAAATGGGCGATGTTACGGAGGTGGAAGTAGGCAGTCTTGGTGATGGAGAGATTTTGGTGTCGGAAGCTCAGATTAGAATCAAATAGGATGCCAAGGTTGCAAATAGTCTGGTTCAGCCTCAGACGGTGACCAGGGAGGTGGATGGAGTTCATGGTTAGGGAATAAAGTTTGTGACGGGGACTGAAGACAATGGCCTCTGAGATAGACAGAATTTTGGACTCTAGGGGAATCAAGAGATATGGGGATTGGGCGGGAAAGTGGAGTTGAGGCCAAAGATCAGCCATGATCTTATTGAATGGCGGAGCAGGCTTGAGGGGCCGTATGGCCTACCCCTGCTCCTATTTCTTATGTTCTTATGTTTGGTCTTCCCAATATTTAATTGGAGCAAATTTCTGCTCATCCAATACTGGATGTCGGACAAGCAGCGTGACAAATCAGAGGCAGTGGAGGGGTCAAGCGAGAGGTGGTGGTGAGGTAGAGCTGGATGTTATCAGCCTACACGTGGAACCCAACGTTGTGTTTTCGGATGATGTCGCCGAAGGGCAGCATGTAGATGAGAAATAGGAGGGGGCTAAGGATAGATTCTTGGGGGACTCCAGAGGTAATGGTGTGGAAGCGGGAAGAGAAGCCATTGCAGGTGATTCTCTGGCTACAACTAGATAGGAATGGAACCAGGCGATGGCAGTCCCACCCAGTTGGACAACAAAGGAGGCGTTGGAGAAGGATGGTGTGATCAACCGTATCAAAGGCTGCAATATCGAGAAGAGTGAGGAGGGATAGTTTACCACAGTCACAGTCACATAGGATGTCATTTGTGACTGATAAGAGCCGTTTCATTTGTGTGGCAGGGCGGAAACCTGATTGGAGCAGTTCAAACATGGAGTTGCAGTAAAGATGGACACGGATTTGGGAGGCAATACATTCAAGGACTTTGGAGAGGAAAGGGAGGTTGGAGACGGGGCATCTAGTTTGCAAGGACAGAGGGGTCAAGGGTGGATTTTCTGTGGAGTGGGGTGATTTGAAGGGGAGGGGGAACAATACCTGAGGAGAGGGGACCATTAACAATATCAGCTAACATGGGGGCCTGGAAGGGAAGTTGGATGGTTAGCAGTTTGATGGGAATAGGGTTGAGAGAGCAGGAAGGAGGTGTGTCTCATGGGCAAGATGAGCTCGGAGAGGGTATGAAGGGAGATGGGAAGCTAGAGAAAGTTGTGAGTTCAGGGCTAGGGCAGGAGGGAACCTTAGGGGAAGTTTGGCTTGGTGGGCTAGGGGAAGACCCATGAAGCGGTCCTTTGAATTGCCCGCCCCCCTCCGCACTAGGTGGTCAAAGATCAGGAGCGTGGGACTGAAGTGGATCCAGAAGTTGACAAACAGAACTTTCAAATAGTGGAAGAAGGGCTGCAACCTTTCACATTGGACAAAACTATGAAAAACGGTCTCCTTCAGGCCACAAAAGTCACCGGTATGTGACTTTATATTATAGTACAAGTCACAATTTGTCTCTAGATTACAGTACTATGGCACTATGTGTAACTAGTAATGGCACCTTGTGTGACTGCTATGGTAGATTACAGCATTAATACCACTGTGTGACAGTAGATTATATTAATGGCATGATGTGTGACTGCAGTTCACAACATCACTGCCAATATTTTTTTGTTGATGAAGGTGGTATGATGCTGTCCCAGCTCTTTTGGTCCCTAGTGAATAAGGCAGCGGCTCTTCATTTTCTGTAGTGACTAGTCAAGGCATCAAAAACTAGAAATCTCACTCTGTAAAATTTTAAAACTGAGCAGAGCAATATGGGAGTCAAACCTGTGGTTACCCCTCAGTATTGTCACTTTATGAAAACAATTACCAACTCTCCAATGTTTCATTCTTCATAAGGTCACCGTTTTATTGTGTTGTAGAACTTTCTCGAACGACTAATAAGAAAGAAAGACTTGCATTTATATAGCAGCTTTCAAGACCTCGGGACGTCCCAAATACAGTCAATGAAGTACTTTTTGAAGTGTAGTCACTGTTCTACATGTAGGTAGCGCAGCAGCCAGTTTGCGCACAACAAGATCCCACAAAATGCAATGAAATAAATGACCAGTTGATCTGTTTTAGGGATGTTGGTTGAGGGATAAATATTGGCCAGGGCACCAGGGAGAAATCCCCTGCTCTGCTTCGAGTAGTATCTATCATGGGATCTTTTAGGTCCACCTTAGCGGGCAGATGGGGCTTTGGTTGAAGTCTCTTCAAAAGAAGGTGCAGCACCTCCTCAATACTGAAGTGCTCAAGTCTCTGGAGTGGGACTCGAACCCACATCCTTCAGACTCAGGCGACAATACTGCCACTGAACCACGGCTAACACCTATAAATACTTTATAATACTCCCCTAGTATATCACATCCAGGGCTCCGGGGCAAATTTAATCCAAATGAGGAGTGGGAGCCGCCACATACTAATCTTTTGAAGTCCTTTACAGGTAAGGGGTGTGGGGTCGCACTGTTACTCACGTCCCTCTGAAACAACAATCTGGAAACACCAGCGGACCCACGGCAGCAAAACGACTCCCCTCAAATAACGGCATTTTTTAAAATGTGGGGGCAGTTGGAGCGATTGAGGGGCTGCGGGCTCGCGAGGCGGATTTAAGGAGTCGCGCGCTACGAGGCTCGCGGACTGGATTTAAGGAGTCGCGCGCTACGAGGCTCGCGGACTGGATTTAAGGAGTCGCGCGCTACGAGGCTCGCGGGGGCGGATTTAGGGACCGTGTGCTGTGTGGCTCGCGGGGCGGATTTAGGGACCGTGTGCTGTGTGGCTCGCGGGGGCGGATTTAGGGACCGTGTGCTGTGTGGCTCGCGGGGGCAGATTTAGGGACCGTGTGCTGTGTGGCTCGCGGGGGCGGATTTAGGGACCGTGTGCTGTGTGGCTCGCGGGGGCAGATTTAGGGACCGTGTGCTGTGTGGCTCGCGGGGCGGATTTAGGGACCGTGTGCTGTGTGGCTCGCGGGGCGGATTTAGGGACCGTGTGCTGTGTGGCTCGCGGGGCGGATTTAGGGACCGTGTGCTGTGTGGCTCGCGGGGCGGATTTAGGGACCGTGTGCTGTGTGGCTCGCGGGGGCGGATTTAGGGACCGTGTGCTGTGTGGCTCGCGGGGGCAGATTTAGGGACCGTGTGCTGTGTGGCTCGCGGGGGCGGATTTAGGGACCGTGTGCTGTGTGGCTCGCGGGGGCAGATTTAGGGACCGTGTGCTGTGTGGCTCGCGGGGCGGATTTAGGGACCGTGTGCTGTGTGGCTCGCGGGGCGGATTTAGGGACCGTGTGCTGTGTGGCTCGCGGGGCGGATTTAGGGACCGTGTGCTGTGTGGCTCGCGGGGGCAGTTACAGCGCCTGAGCACTGTATCGCTCCGCGGCAACAGTTATAAAGGCTGAACGCCGCGGCTCAATTCTTGCCGAGAGCTCGGACAGTAGTTTTTAGTGTGTAGGGAAATGCAAGTAGTAGCGCGGGGAGGAATAAAAACCGCACCAGTACTCAACTCCCTTTGGGTAAGTTTTTCTTTTTGGGAAGGTGTACATTCCGCTCAGAAGATAAAGCGGTTACCCGGAGCAAGTCGTTTAAATTACAAAGCGGTCCCGGTGAACTACGAAGTGGCTGAGTGAGTGGGGCTGGGACGGAGCCGCTGTCCAGCTGTGTTTTGGTCCGTTCTGAGTCCCAGTGATATTCAGTCACTGCGGGCAATGTTTAACGTCAATTACCTGGCTTTATATTTTCTGTAAAGTGTATAGTGCAAATAGAGTTTGTCTCTCTCGATTGGGGTCCTGTTGGCCCTTGTGGGGGAGGGGGGATAATATCCAGGGATTTGGTGTTGGGGTGAGGAGCCAGGCCCGTCGAAAAGGGTAGGGGTGGGGGAGAGGCGGTGTTGGCATGATGGACTATAGATAGGCGTATACTGGGAATGTAATGCAGGCTAATGGTTTAGGCGTACAGGCAGCGGGAAGCTGTCACTACTGGCGGGGTGATTCTGTGATTGCCCCACGTCTGATTCTCCTCCACCCCCCTCAGTAATAATTTACCAAAGCTGCGCGAATTGGGCAAATACTGAATGAGACGTCTAGTCAAAAGTGAGCATGTGTTTTGAAGCAGTTTAATCCCTCTCCGAGTCCTCTTGGTGGTGGAATCTAAACTGTATGTTGTAGAGATTTCTGTATATGGAAACACCGAGAGGAAAGTAGACTTTTGCAGTTTTGTGTGTTTTTGGTCATCAGACCTTGGGAGAATTGTAAAAATTAGTGAGTTTAAAGAACGTGTTGCGGGTATGCACAAATGGGCTGAGATACTTGGCTGATTGTTTGCCAGAATAGATTGTTTGTCTATTTTTATGAATGCGATGGTCTGTTCATCGGCTTGCATAGCTTGACGTTGATGAAAATATCTGGCCCAATAGAGCAAACTGTTTTAACAACACCTAGCTAGCCCGTTCAAAAAATATATTCATTTTAATAAAGCCTCTATGGTATGGGTAGTCTGGAGCACGGTTATGTTTAGCTACTAGTCTAGCTTGTCCATTTTTAGACCACTGCTCAATTACTCGTAGGAAGTCGGTGCTTTTAAATTCCTAATCAGTGATGAAGTCAATAAATTACTTACAAGTTTCAGGGTCTAGGGTGAAATGCCTGCATTTAAGATTGTTTTACATCAGTGACAAAGTATAATGTGTAGAATATGATGACTATAGGGTAAGTGCAAGACTTTTATGCCTATTGCACTTCAAAGTATTGTGTGTGTGTATCTAATTTTCCTGTCAGTGTGTGTCAGGATTAAACTGATCTGTTCACTTTATTTGATTGAATCTGCTTGTAAGGCAGGTGGGTTTGCTACTTCTGAGACCTCCAAGTTGCAGTTCACCACAGCATTAGGTTTCTTGGAACAGCTCAGATTGAGCCTGTGGTCTGATGCTGCCTGATTACTCTTGCAGCTGTCCTAATTGGACCCAGACCCAATGATGCCTGCCAACACAGATATTAGAAGTGCTGAAGAACTTGTATCTGGTGCCAACAACAGCCAAGAATGTGGCTTTTGGCATTGTGGGAGGAAGGGGGCTTGGGACTGCATCTTTAGGTCATATTGTGGTGAAGGGGGAATTTGTTGAAAAGGGGAAAGCTGTATTTAAATTAAAAATGTTCATTATTTTAAATACAGGTTTCCCAGTCAGGACCCCACTCTGGGCTTCCTGCCCTCAAGGCCAGCTTGGGGTCTGGTTGTAAGGGTGAAAGGAATGGGACGGAATCTGTGTGGATCAGAGAGAAAAGGGTTTCTCCAACAGTGACATAATGAAACCTGGATTTAAATTTATTGCTTATCTGTATTTGAAATACAAGTTTCCCCAAGTCACTGAAGAGCTTTTTATTATAGAAATCTGCAGAGCCCTCTGTGCTGAGCACCCATATCTTCCATACCCCACCCCTGAGAAAATCCCCATTATTACACTTCTGCACAGTGACACCCACAAGCCCTTTCCAATACCCTGCAACACTCACCCTAATTCTCCCACCTTCTGCCACTGTCATCTTTGTTGCCACACTACACCCCTCTATCTCTCCACTGCCAAGGTCAGCACTGCCTTCCCAGTGCTGCAACATGGCAAGATTTCTAGCACTGCTCCATATGCAAGCACGCACAGGGGTGATGGGAGAATGGGACTTGATATGAGATAAAGGGGAACCAGTGGATGTAGTATATTTGGATTTTCAAAAGGCATTTTATATGGTGCCACATAAAAGGCTGGGCAAGATGAGGGCTCATGGGGTTGGGGGTAACATATTAGCATGGATAAAGAATTGGTTAATGGACAGAAAACAGAAGGGATAAACGGGTCATTCTCAGGTTGGCTGGCAGTAACTGCCAGGATCAGTGCTTAGGCCTCAGCTATTTGCAATCTATATTAATGACTCCTCATTAATGGAAACCTACTGCCCTCCCTCAGCTGATGAATCAGTCCTCTGCCATGTTGAACACTACTTGGAGGAAACACTGAGGGTAGCAGGGTGGGGGACTTTAATGTCCATCACCAAGAGTGGCTCTAGCACCACTACTGACCGAGCTGGCCGAGTCCTGAAGGACATAGCTGCCAGACTGGGGCTGTGGCAGGTGGTCAGCAAACCAACACGAGGGGAAAAACTTACTTGACCTCGTCCTCACCAATCTACCTGTCGCAAATGAATCTGTCCGTGACATTATTGGTAGGAGTGACCACCGCACAGTCCTCGTGGAGATGAACTCTCGTCTTCGCACTGAGGACACCATCCAACGTGTTGTGGCACTACCACCATGCTAAATGGGATAAACTCAGAACAGATCTAGCAGCTCAAAACTGGGCATCAATGAGGTGCTGTGGGCCATTAGCAGCAGCAGAATTGTATTCCATCACAATCTGTAACCTCATGGCCCGGCATGTTCTTCACTCTACCATTACCAACAAGCCAGGGGATCAACCCTGGCTCAATGAGGAGTGTAGAAGAGCATGCCAGGAGCAGCACCAGGCGTACTGAAAAATGAGGTGCCAACCTGGTGAAGCTATAACTCTGGACTACGTGCACGCTAAACAGCGGAAGCAACATGCTACAGACAGAGCTAAGCGATTCCACAACCAACAGATCAGATCAAAGCTCTGCAGTCCTGCCGCATCCAGTCGTAAATGGTGGTGGACAATTAAACAACTAACGGGAGGAGGAGGCTCTGTAAACATCCACATCCTCAATGATGGCGGAGTCCAGCACGTGAGTGCAAAAGACAAGGCTGAAGCATTTGCAACCATCTTCAGCCAGAAGTGCCGAGTGGATGATCTACCTCTGCTTCCTCCTGATATCCCCACCATCACAGAAGCCAGTCTTCAGCCAATTCGATTCACTCCACGTGATATCAAGAAACGGCTGAGTGCACTGGATACAGTAAAGGCTATGGGCCCCAACAAAATCCCAGCTGTAGTGCTGAAGACTTGTGCTCCAGAACTAGCTGCGCCTCTAGCCAAGCTGTTCCAGTACAGCTACAACACTGGCATCTACCCGACAATGGCGGAAAATTGCCCAGGTATGTCCTGTCCACAAAAAGCAGGACAAATCCAATCCGGCCAATTATCGCCCCATCAGCTTACACTCTATCATCAGCAAAGTGATAGCACTGTCAACGACACCTTCCATCAAGCGGCACTTACTCACAATATCCTGCTCACCAATGCTCAGTTTGGGTTCCGCCAGGACCACTCGGCTCCAGACCTCATTACAGCCTTGGTCCAAACATGGACAAAAGAGCTGAATTCCAGAGGTGAGGTGAGAGTGACTGCCCTTGACATCAAGGCAGCATTTGACCGAGTGTGGCACCAAGGCGCCCTAGTAAAATTGAAGTCAATGGGAATAGGGGAAAACTCTCCGGTGGCTGGAGTCATACCTTGCAGCAGGTACATGGGAACACCACCACCTTCTCCAGGGCAATTAGGGATGGGCAATAAATGCTGGCCTAGCCAGCGATGCCCACATCCCATGAACTAATTTTTTTTTAAAAAGTCCCCCACCCAGAGTACATTCTGTGCCCTTGCTACCCTCAGTGCTTCTTCCAAGTGGTGCTCAACATGGAGGAGGACTGATTGATCAGCTGAGGGAGGACAGTAGGTAGTAATCAGGAGGTTTCCTTGCCCATGTTTGACCTGATGCCGTGAGATTTCATGGGGTCCAGAGTCAATGTTGAGGACTCCCAGGGCCACTCCCTCCTGACTGTATATCACTGTGCTGCTGTTGGGACAGGACATGCCCAGGGATGGTGGTAGAGTCTGGGATGTTGGCTGAAAGGTATGATTGAGTGTGGCTATGTCAGGTTGTTGCTTGACTGGTCTGTGGGACAGCTCTTCCAATTTTGGCACAACTCCCCAGATGTTAGTGAGAAGGACTTTGCAGGGTCGACTGGGCTTGGTTTGCCTTTGTCGTGTCCGGTGCTTGGTGGTCCGTCCAGTTTTATTCTTATGACTTTTTTAGTGGGATTGTACAACTAAGTGGCTTGCTAGGCCATTTCAGAGGGCAATTAAGAATCAACCACATTGGACCAAAGACAATGGTTTCGGTCTTCCCAATGTTTAGTTGGGGGAAATTTTTGCTCTGACAGGCAATGTGACAAATGAGAGACAGTGGAGGGGTCGAAGGAGATGATTGTGAAACAGCTGGGTGTTGTCAGCGTACATGTGGAATCTGACATTGTGTTTTCAGATGATGTCGCTGAGAGGCAACATGTAGATGAGAAATAGGAGGGGGCCAAGGAAAGATCCTTAGGGGACTCCAGAGGTAACTGTATGGGAGCGGGAAGAGAAGCCATTGTAGGTGATTCTCTGGCTATGACTGGATAGATAAGAATGGAACCAGGCAAGTGCAGTCCCACCCAGCTGGATGATGGAGAGGTGTTGGAGGAGGCTGGTGTGGTCAACTGTGCCAAAGGCTGCAGACAGATCAAGAAGGATGAGTAGGGATAGCTTATCACAGTCAGTCGCATAGGCTGTCATTTGTGACTTTGATAAGGGCTGTTTCAGTACTGTGGCAGGGGTGGAACTCTGATTGGAAGGATTCAAACATGGAGTTGCTGGAAAGATGGGCACGGATTTGGGAGGCGGTAACACGTTCATGGACTTTGGAGAGGAAAGGGAGGTTGGAGATTGGGCCGTACTTTGCAAGGACAAAGGGGTCAAGGTTGGCGTTTTGAGTGGTGCATTGATGGCAGATTTGAAGGGGGTGGGATAGCATTTCACTGAAACAGTGACCAAAAAAAACAAAGATGAAAAGGTACAGGTTACAATTGCAAAGGTAGAAAGCCCAGGATAACCATCTAGAGCACAGGACACAGGCAAAATGATGGTCCCAGGTTTCTGAAGTGCAGATGAGCCTCTGAAAGAAAACTTTAACAGATGTTCCAAAGCACAAAATGCAACTTTAGGTAAGTATTAGTTTTTTAAATTTGCTATTTAGACCTTTGTTTCTGTACTTGTACACTTCAGTTATTGAGAATGTGGTCTAAAGGGTTTTCAAAATGTGTGATTTAATTGGTTTTTCTTTTGTGATGCTTGCTGTTTCCTGACTGATCATTTTTGATAGTTGTTGTACCCACTTGCTGATTGGAATGTTTGGGTCTTGATCAGTTGTGATTTGTTGATCTGGCTCAGATATCCTATTTGTGAATCAGGTGCAAGTGTGACATATGTTGCACATTGAGTGTGATCTGAGGTATGACTGATACGAGTGTGTACATCTTAAACATAAGCCACCAGTATCTGTCTGATACAGATTTAGATGAAATAGTTGGTTATTTGGAGGATTGAATTCTAAATTTCATACATTAGAAGCCTACAATTTATCCTTAAACTACACAATGCTGCTGATGTACAATAATTACTCTGTTCTAAAATATATGTGCACCATAAGACTTTTTTTAGATTGATGTGCTCATAATGGCAATCTAGTCACTTATTTGAATCCTAATTGTTGGACATATAAACCAAGATTGTGATTTTTTTTTTAGTAACCAGCACTAAGCCAATAATGTAACTGCATTCACTTTACAGTTCAGACTTTGACAATCTAAGCAATGTAAAGGAATAACATTTTACTTTGTTTCTCTAGGTTTCTGTGAAGATTTCTGTAATTGTTCTTTATGGCTGCGCTTGCAATCTCTCTTTGCCAACGTGGTGGGGTTGTGGCTAATAAAACAGTGAAGTTCTCATGTCTCCAGAAGCAGCCCCATCTCTTTTATTCCTTCTCTACTATGAGCACTAAAATGAACTGGGCAGCTGTTGAAAGAAGTACGCAGTTGCCAACTTGGGATAGCTTTGGCATTTGGTTAGATGACCCGGTTGTTCTGCCACCTCGAATAGTGGATCTTCAGTGTAAAGAGAAGATTGCCAATATTGGCTGTACAAGCCAGATTGGAAAAAGAAAGGAGAATGAAGATCGTTTCAGTATAGCTGAACTTTCTGATGGGTTGTTCTGCTTTTCTGTCTTTGATGGGCATGGAGGGACTGATGCTGCTGAGTTTTGTTCTAGATACATTGGACACTATATTCAGTAAGTGTGTGACTATATTTCCTAACAATACTTGAATTTTAAACCAACTTGAGTGCAACTGGTAAAATGCATCTTTATTTTTAGGCGAAACCTACAAATAGGAGCAGATTTGGAAAATGTCTTGTTGAAATCTTTTCTGCAAATAGATAGTGACTTCATGCAAAATGTTTATGGATTGGGGGAAGGTGAGTTTAAAATGTACTAGTATTTTTATTTTTCCTGTTACTAAAACCTGGAGTATGGCTAATGCAATGACTGACTTATAGTTTGTGTGTATATTTAGAATGATAAATTTTTAACTTACCCTCACTTGTTTGCTTCTGTGGATTTCCAAAGCACCTTTTAAAATGAAAATTAAAAACTTGATGCAATGTATTGGCACTCCAGTTTGTGAGCCTCTGAGTAGTCTTCTCTCCTTTTCCTCTCCCAAGTCTGAGTTCCTGATCTCTGCATTGGAGAGGTACCAAGCAGAGAACTGGGGTCTCCCTGAAAAGAAAGCTCCCATGGGCTGCTCTGGTATTCCTTGTTCTACTACCCCTCTTCTGTAATTGGTATACACTTCCTTCCCCTAACTTGTGAAAGAAAGCTGCAAAAGGAAAGCAAAATTTGCTTGTTTGTTATACATCAGCAAATGCAGATACTTACTCACTGTACAGTGTGCCTATATCCAGATAGAAACCTCACCACTATGGACCCTTGATGCTGTTTAGTGCTTCAGTGATCCTTCACCTGAAGCAAAAGAAGCATTTGATATAATTGTCATTAATTCAACCATGAGTCTTAATGGGGGGAAATTTAACACTTTTTTTCTCCCTCCTTTCTTCCTCCTTCTCTTTCACCCCACAACACCCACCACCAAGTGGAAACAGCAGAGGCAGTTAAAATGGAACAGGAGACTTAGCTGCTGACCTTACGGTTCTATATGAACAAATATAAACTATGTCCCACCTCATTGAATCATAGCTGCTAACTAAACTATGCACTTTGCATGCTGTTGATGACTAGCTCTAAGGCGAAAACCGAGTACAGGGACTAGTGCCACTTTGAATCCTCACCATCTTCCTTTGTTCTATGTGAAGATACAAGGAGAATTACTGAGCAGTGTTGCAACAAGTGAGTTGTAAGTTGGACAAGTAATTCTGGACATGGTGCTTGTTGGTGAAATAAAGATGGTCTGCTGCCAGTGATCATACATTTGAAGTGGAGGAAATTATGAAATCTAGGCACTAGGCAGTGTAGTGATATTTGGAGACATGGACAGTTATCACTAGTCTCTCTGACCTAACCGTTTATTCAAATAGTTAAAAAGATTTGAATCAGAAATTTATCACCTTTTTTACACAGGAATAAAAACAAGATGTTGGAATTACGCACAACTGTCAGCATTTGAAAAGGGATCAGCAGGTTAATGTTTTGGGCATAGACCCTTTCAGAACGGGAAGATAAGTAAGCATTTAATAGGACAGAACAAAACCAAAGGAGTGGAAAGAGCAGGTAAGCGTCTAGTCAGGAATACTGACTCCTGCCTGTTAGGTCAAATGACCAGCAAACTGGTTCTTTTTTAAAAGCTATTTGTGAATTGGAATGGGTTTGGTCCATAGGAATTTTATACAATGCAAGTAAGTCAGAAGAGATGGGATCTTGTTAGAGTGGATGGGAAAGCATTGGATCCATTAGAATTCCATACAGTAGAAGTGACTGGGAAGTAGTTTGGCTCATTGGATTCTGTATATAATGGGAGTGAATTAGAAGGCATTGGGGGTAATTTTGACTATGCAACAGTGTAAAATGGGTGTTAGCAAATCGGCAGCCCGTTTTGCATCTCTACAATTGACTTCAATGGAAATAAAAATCGGAAGAGATTTTGGCAAATGGGCTGTCTGCTTTGCATCCCAAAATATCCAATTGCCTTTCCTCCTCCCAGGTGATGATGGATTTGTTGCGCATCCACAGAACCTGCTGCTTTAGCAACTTCAGACAATGGGGGCATTGGCTACAGTTTGACAATATTCAGACGAGGGCTGTAGAATGCCAGGGAGAAAGGCGAGATGCCGTTTCTGAAGCTTGTATGTAGGAGATCTGATGGGATGAGGGAGATAAAGTGGGAAGTTGCAGGGAGGTCAGGTGCATACTTGTTTAGTTCTCAGTTTTCACTTGCCACCATGTTGGAGGGTTTTTGTCTTCCCTTGCCTTTCACCATCTTTTATTTTCATGTGTTCTGTTTAATGCCTTTCATTGCTTCACTCAGATCTTTATGTATCTGGGTTTCCATCCCAGGGTTTTAAAGGAAGTAGATGAGCAGATTGCAGATGCCCTAACTATAATCTTTCAAAGTTCTCTAGATTCAGTCCCTCTGGATTTGAAAATTGCACATGTCACCCTGCTTTTTAAGAAAGGAGAGGGAAACCAGGGAGCCGCACATCTGTTGTGGGGAAAATGCTGGAGTCTATAATTAAGGATAGGGTGACTGAACACCTTGAATTTTCAGTTAATCAGAGAGCCAGCATGGAATTGTGAAAGGTAGGTAGTGCCTGACAAACCTGATTGAATTTTTTGAAGTGACTAAAGTAGTGGACAGGGAAATGTCAATGGATGTTATTTATATGGACTTCCAGAAGGTATTTGATAAGGTCCCACATAAGAGAATGTTAACTAAGATAGAAGCCCATGGAATTGAGGGAAAGTACGGACTTGGTTAGGAAGTTGGCTGAGCGAAAGGCGACAGAGAGTTGGGATAATGGGTAGGTACTCACATTGGCAGGATGTGACTAGTGCAGTCCTGCAGGGATCTGTCTTGGGGCCTCAATTATTCACAATATTTACTAACTACTTAAATGAAGGCATAGAAAGTCTCATATCTAAGTTTGCCAATGACACAAAGATTGGTGGCATTGTAAGCAGTGTAGATGAAAACATAAAATTACAAAGCAATATTGATAGATATGGTGAATGGGCAAAACTGTGGCAAATGGAATTCAATGTAGACAAATGTGAGGTCATCCACTTTGGACCAAAAATGGATAGAACAGGGTACTTTCTAAATGGTAAAAAGTTTAAAAACAGTGGATGCGCAAAGGGACTTAGGGGTTCAGGTACATAGATCATTGAAGTGTCATGAACAGGAAAATAATCAATAAGGCTAATGGAATGCTGGCCTTTACATCTAGAGGACTAGAATACGAGGGGGCAGAAGTTATGCTGCAGCTATACAAAACCCTGGTTAGACCGCACCTGGAGTACTGTGAGCAGTTCTGGACACCGCACCTTCGGAAGGACATATTGGCCTTGGAGGGAGTGCAGTGTAGGTTTACTAGAATGATACCCGGACTTCAAGGGTTAAATTACGAGGAGAGATTACACAAATTGGGGTTGTTCTCTAGAGTTTCGAAAGTTAAGGGGTGATCTGATCGAAGCTTATAAGATATTAAGGGGAACAGATAGGGTGGATAGAGAGAAACTATTTCTGCTGGTTGGATTTTAGGAGTAGGGGGCACAGTCTAAAAATTAGAGCCAGACCTTTCAGGAGCAAGATTAGAAAACATTTCTACACAAAGGGTTGTAGAAGTTTGGAACTCTCTTCCACAAACAGCAATTGATACTAGCTCAATTGTTAAATTTAAATTGAGTTTTTTGGCAACCAAAGGTATTAAGGGATATGGGCCAAAGGCAGGTATATGGAGTTAGATCACAGATCAGCCGTGATCTGATCAAATGGCGGAGCAGGCACAAGGGGCTGAATGGCCTACTCCTGTTCCTATGTATCATAAACCAGTTTTCAGAAAAATTGCTTGATGCCCATTTAACCCATTAAAAGTCATCTGATAGATGTCAGTATTCCTGACTCTTGCCTCCAACCTATTTTTTTGTTTTTTTTTAAAAAGGAGCCACCTTAATGTCCAGTTTTGACAGAGCCTAAACTGAAAAAGTGACTTTCGTTGATGGGCCTACAATGCATTTGCAGTTTTGTGCTGCTGGTACTTGCAGTGACCACTATAGGAAAAAATTCATAGAATCATAGGTTACAGCACGGAATGAGGCCATTCAGCCCATCGAGTCCACACTGGCTCTATGCAAGAGCAATCCAGCTGGTCTCACTCCCCTGCCCTATCCCCATAACCCTGCAAATTTTTTCATTTCCAGTAATCCAGTTCCCTCTTGAAGGCCATGATTGAATCTGCCTCCACCACCCACT
Source organism: Heptranchias perlo (assembly GCF_035084215.1). NCBI lineage: Eukaryota > Metazoa > Chordata > Chondrichthyes > Hexanchiformes > Hexanchidae > Heptranchias > Heptranchias perlo. Next base: position 49,080,477 of record NC_090345.1, on the reverse strand, counting down.
CAGGCAGTATATTCCAGATCCTAACCACTCATTGTTTATATATTTTTTTAAAGTTTTTCCTCATGTCACTTTTTTTGGTTCTTTTGCCAATTCAATACTAGAACCCTGTCACAAGGTCAAATTCATTGGCTGGGACAGTGTTTCTCTAATGTAATTAGCTCAATTCTGTCTCCTTGAATGCAAGCAGTTGTAATACCTGGCAAATGCCCTTCTGTAACTAATTTTGTCCTCAATCTGTTATAAAATTTGTAAAAACTGTTTAGTTAAGGATTGCTATCTGTTTAACTATGCAGATAGATTACTTGGTCTAATTTGTAATGTGCCAACAATAAAATTATTCATAACCACTTTCCAAAGAAATAACTGATCTGTAATATATGCAGCATGAAACAGAGGCTCATGAATGGTTTGTTATGATTTTGTTGCAGGTTTTTAAATGAGCTGTGCCTGGCTTCCTTTTTGGTTTGTTACTACTTTTATATTTTAACCTAGGTGAAGGAGTCCAGCTGTTCCTTGTCTGGGCTACTGAAGACTGCGAATGTTTATAAACATTACCATGTAAACTCTTCGTGAGTTTATTCTTCTTTCTATGTTGAGCACTTGTGTTTAGATTGTCTTGTATTTCTACAAATGGGGACAATTACATTTTAGTAAATTATTTCAAAACTATTACTATTAGCTTAAACATACACACTAATGAGATCCACTGTACAAGAATATGGGTGGGTAATGACATTAACAAAGTTTTGTTTGAGGCAGTTAGCTTTCAACAGTGGGGAATTGCCATGAAAATGATCACTGCAACTGGATTGATTATAAATAAACTCATAGTAACATCAGCTGGGCTGTGGTTGTGGAAGATAAATTTTGATAAAGAACTGCTCTGTATGGACAGTGAAACTAAGTGCACATGGACACTCTTGCAAATGTACATTTACATAAATCAAAACTTGCTCTATAGACATCGTGGTTTTGCAATTTGGGCACCTTTTTTTCTTGTGCCTTCTAATGGCTGTAGTAGAGCATTAAATGTGGCATGACCCTAATGCTGATTAATTATTCAATGTGACTATTGAGCTTGCTGTAATATAGTTTCTTGTGGGGTATAAGGGAGCCCTCTGCATTAGATATTTTTACAGAAGAGTTTTGCACCAACTTATTTTTACAAAAGTAATAAAGAAAAGTTTCTGTTCTCAATTTAAGCTAAGTAGTGGTACGTGTGGAAATAATTAGCCTAAAAAGCTATATGGAAATATTTAATTCTGTTACTACTACAATCATAGTTCTTGACTTAAGGCTTTAATTTGTATTATGTGCTCTTCTAAATCCATTCTAAGTCTATTCTCTTGTGATAGGAGTGATGCAAGGCATTTTTAATTAGGTTGTTTAACATTGTTGGACAATTAGTAAACTAGCTTACAAGTTTTGTTCATATCCTTTTTTAACCCTCCCAGGTGCACTGCTAACATCAGGAACAACAGCAACTGTGGCTTTGTTGAGGAATGAAATTCAGCTTACAGTTGCGAGTGTTGGAGATAGTCCAGCTATTCTTTGTCGTGAAGGAAAAGCTGAACAATTAACTGAAGATCACACCCCAAGAAGGAAAGATGAAAAGAAAAGGTGATTACACCCTGAGATCAAGCCTCACTTGAGTGGCCCACCATCGAAAGGACATTAATGCAATAGTCACCAGGTTGATCCCAGGGATGGGAAACTATAGTTGAAAGACTTGATACTAGGTCTATTTCTACTGGAGCAGAGAAGGCTAAGGAGATTTAATAAAGGTTTTTTGAATTATGAAGTGTTTTGATATAGTAAATTGGAAAAGACTGTCCTAGTTGGGAGTCAGTGATGAGGTCAATTTAAAATAATCACTGAGTATGGAGAGGTTAGGAGAAATTTCTTTATGCAGTGTTGGAGCATGTAACAACATGGTCCACAGGGAGTGGTTGAAGTAGAGACCATTGTATCTTTTAAGGGAAAATTGAATACACATTTGAAGCAGGAGGTACAGGACTAGGGAGAAAGCAAAGCAGGGGCTAATTTTGGATTGCTGTAGCAAAGAGCTGGCACAGACACACTGGGATAAATGGCCACCTGTTGTAAACTTCTGCTGTTCTAAATTGGGTAGTAGATGTACAAATGTCATTTGCAGGCTGTCAGAGTGGAAGAAATGAATGAATGATAAGACCACTTGAAGTCAGTGTGTATGTATAAATATTGTCTAGCTTTCACAAAGTTGCTGTTGAATAGTAAAGATTACATAAATATAGATTTGAGATAATTTGGTTGGAAATTGTATAATTTGAATTTTTACGATTGATGCTTTTTTTAAATATATAAAGGATTAAGCAGTGTGGCGGTTTCATAGATTGGAATAGTGCCGGAGACCCATATGTGAACGGTCGACTGGCCATGACCCGTAGCATTGGGGATGTGGATCTCAAGCCTTTTGGGGTAACTGCTCAACCAGAAGTTAACACAGTGGAGGTAAAATGAGTTTTATTTGTGGTCTCTTGCATATTTCCTATCAATCATTGCGTCTTAACTATAGTGTTCTTATCTTTACTAGTTGCAGCATACGAAAGACTGTTTCCTGATCCTGACTACTGATGGAGTTAGTGGGATTATGGAGGCACAAGAAGTGTGTGATATTGTGAAAAAATGCCAAGATCCATCAGAAGCTGCTGCTGTTGTAAATGAGCAGGCAAGAAAATATATCTAATTAAAAAAATCTTAATTCTGCATGCACTTCCTGTTGTACAGTCAACTTTTTAACATTATAAATTCCACTGCCCATATTTATAATGGAATTTGCCTTTGTAAACTTGTCACAATTGTAATGGGAACCAGTTTCTGAGCTTTTTGTTAGTGTGGATGTCATTGGTTTTGAAATGATATTTGCTCTCTGGTTACTGTTTTCAAAGTTGAAATTTAGCATTTTTTGGCTCAGATTTTATGAATATTTAATCCCCCTTTAGTTATTAAAATTATAATTACCTATTCTAACTGCAGTCTAGCACCCCTGAAGGCATTGAGCTGCTCCCACATCTGTCGGCTGCAGTTGCATTCTCAGCCACTTGCTCCCCAATCAGCCACAAGACAGTTCCCTGCCCCAACAAATGTCCCAGTGTGCTATTCTCCCTACTGGTGTGTGCACCCATGCTTCTGACTTCTGACTGGCAGCTTCCTTTCTCCCCCCATCCATGGCCTTTGGAGTCTTTGCTACTCCAGTCCAGTGATCACCCGGTTTGTGGTTTGCTCTGCCACCACAAATGTTCTCCATACCTCTCCTTCTGGCCAGGGTAACTTCTAAACCCCACAGGTCCATTTTAATAGTAATGGCCGAAGTGACAATCACTGCTAATTGATGGAGTTCAAATACTTTGGAGATCAATACAGCCCCATGGGAAGTTAATGCTTTTTTAAAATTGTATCTTCCCCCTCCCCTTGGTAGGGGCTGGTAAAAGAAATGCATGATAGTATTCAGAGGCTAATCAAACTCTTTCCTTTTCCCTCCCTCACTATCCACTCCTGCAAATTACACTTAGTCTTGACTCCCCACGTGCAAATGTGACTTGAATGTGTGTCTATATATAAAATAGAATATCTATAATGTATTAAAAAATCATGCATCTGTGTACACTTCCTGCCAACTTTTTCCATTATAAATTTCTATGTTCACATTTGTAATGGAAACTGCTTATGTAAACTTGTAATTCCTTAGATAATGAAGCAGGCCATGCCAACATGCAGCCAAACCTGGATAACATCCAGGCTTGGGCTGATAAGTGTCAAGTGACATTTGCACCATGTAAGTGTAGGCAATGACCATCTCTGAGAGCATAACTACCTCCCTTGACATTCAGTGGCATTGCTATTGCTGAGTTCCCAACCATCAACATCCTGTGGGTCACTATTAACCAGAAACTAAACTGGACCAGCCACATAAATGCTGTGGCTACAAGAGCAGGTCAGAGGCTGGGTATTCAGAGGGAAGTGGGACAACTCCTGACTCCCCAAAGCCGCTGAACCACCTACAAGGCACAAGTCAGGAGTGTGATGGAATACTCTCCACTTGCCTTGATGGGTGCAGGTCCAACAACATCACAAGAAGCACAAGTGTCCAGAACAAAGCAGTCTGCTTGATTGGCATCCCATCCAATGGCTTAAACATCCACTCGTTCCACCATTGGCATACAGTGGCTGCAGTGTGTACTATCCACAGGATGCACTGCAGCAATGCACTAAGGTTTCTTCGGCTGTGCCTCCCAAATCTGCAATCTCCACCACCTAGAAGGACGAGAGCAGCAAGTAAATGGGAACACCACCTCCAAGTTCCCCTCCCAAGTCACACACCATCCTGACTTGGACATATATCGCTTTTCCTTCGTCATCGTCACTGGGTTGACCTAACAGCATTGTGGGATCACCTTCACCACGTGGACTGCAGTCGATCAAAAGGTGGCCCACCACACCTTGGTCACTTAGGGATGTGCAATAAATGCTGGCCTTGCCAGTGATGCCCACATCCTGTGGATTAATAAAATAAAATTAAACCCTCCCACTGTACACTTGGGCTAGTAGCCTGCCATTAAAATGACTATTAATACTCTTCTGTCCACTTTAGTAGACTATTCACATTTTTTTAAATGTAACTTTCAGGCATTGCAGTATGGAACAGAAGATAATGTAACCACCGTGATTGTGCCATTTGGTGCATGGGGAAAATACAAAAATTCACTCGCTCATACAAGTTTTGGAAGAATGATGGTGGCAAGCTGCAGATGGAGCTGAGTGCTGCACTGATGTTGGAAAACACCATCGTCTAGTCAGTGGATCTATTTTTGTAAACTGTGTAATTATTTACAACTGTTGTGGTTTTAGATTTTAAGCCTGGCACTGCTACCTGATGGACTACATCTTATGTAATTAGAATTTCAGGTAATGTAGTATTGTGTTCCTATATCTGGCCTGCATGTCACTGGTAAATGTTGGTGGTATTAATGTTCAGCATCAGTTATCTCTATACAGAGCATCAGATCAAGTTGTAGAGATATTGGAATACAATGTTACAAAATCACTCTGGGAAATATAAACTCTGATGTTTATCCTTTTACTTAACTGGCGAGCATTGCCTTTACCATTAAATGGATGTGGAGCTTTGGTTCCAAGTTAACTTTGGTAGTGAGATAATGTAAATGTACATATTGAACTTTGTTTACAGAAAGTTAATGTTGGGATTTCATAACACCAACTTTAATACCCTCCATTGATATTAAATACTTGACAGTAAAGCTGTTTGTTTCTGTCCAAGTGTAGGTAATGTATTTCTGTATTCATTTATGTTCCTTGTAATGCAGTAGCTCCTCAGGGATGGAGTGAATGAGAAATTATTATTTAAACATAGTGGGTAATTTTCCTGAGGAAATTCACCCCAATGTCTAGCTGAGGATACTGGCAAGAACAATTGTACACTTGGGCTAGTAGCCTGCCATTAAAATGACTATTAATACTCTTCTGTCCACTTTAGTAGACTATTCACATTTTTTTAAATGTAACTTTCAGGCATTGCAGTATGGAACAGAAGATAATGTAACCACCGTGATTGTGCCATTTGGTCCAATTGTCGTGGATAGCACGTTTAGCGAGTTGGTCACACCGCAGGTAAAGGGTATACAGGCAGGAAGTGAATGGGTGACCACCAGGAAGAGTAAGAGATGCAGGCAGGTAGTGCAGGGGTCCCCTGTGGCCATCCCCCTCTCAAACAGATATGCCACTTTGGATGCTGTTGGGGGGGATGACTTATCAGGGGAAGGCAGCAGCAGCCAACTTCCTGGCACCACGGGTAGCTCTGCTGCACAGGCTGGGAGGAAAAAGAGTGGCAGAGCTATAGTGATAGGGGACTCAATTGTAAGGGGAATAGACAGGCGTTTCTGTGGCCGCAACCGAGACTCCAGGATGGTGTGTTGCCTCCCTGGTGCAAGGATCAAGGATGTCTCGGAGCGGCTACAGAACATTTTGGAGGGGGAGGGCGAACAGCCAGCTGTCGTGGTGCACATAGGCACCAACGATATAGGTAAAAAAGGGGATGAGGTCCTAAAAGCAGAATATAGGGAGTTAGGAGGTAAATTAAAAAATAGGACCTCAAAGGTAGTAATCTCAGGATTGCTGCCAGTGCCACGTGCTAGTCAGAGTAGAAATAGGAGGATATTTCAAATGAATACGTGGCTAGAGGAATGGTGCAAGGGGGAGGGATTCAAATTCCTGGGACACTGGAAACGGTTCTGGGGGAGGTGGGACCAGTACAAACCGGACGGTCTGCACCTGGGCAGGGCCGGGACCGCTGTCCTAGGAGGAGTGTTTGCTAGTGCTGTTGGGGAGGGTTTAAACTAAAGTGGCAGGGGGTTGGGAACCTGAGCAGGGAGAGAGAGGAAAGCGTAACAGGAAGGGACAGAAGGTATGGAGTAATAGGTAAAGTGTTAAAAAAGGAAAAAGCAGGAACTAAGCGTCACAAAACAGATTTGAAAGTTCTTTATCTGAATGCACGTAGCATTCGTAATAAAATGGACGAGTTAACGGCACAAATAACTACGTATGGGTATGATCTTGTGGCCATTACAGAAACATGGCTGCAGGGTGACAACGACTGGGAATTAAATATGCCAGGGTATTTAACAATCAGGAAGGACAGGCAGGAAGGAAGGGGAGGTGGGGTGGCTATGTTAATAAAGGAAGGAATCACTGTAATACAGAGAAATGATATTGGGACAAAGCATCAAGATAATGAAACAGTTTGGGTGGAGATAAGGAATAATAAGGGAAAAAAAACATTAGTGGGCGTAGTATATAGGCCTCCTAATAGTTGCAACTCTGCTGGAAGAAGTATTAATCAGGAGATAGTCGGGGCATGTAATAAGGGAACAGCCATAATTATGGGGGATTTTAATTATCATATTAACTGGACAAATCAAATTGGGCAGAGCAGCCTTGAGGACGAGTTCATTGAGTGCATCAGGGATGGATTTCTTGAGCAGTATGTAACTGATCCTACAAGGGGGCAGGCAACCTTGGACCTGGTCCTGTGTAATGAGTCAGGATTAATTAATAATGTCCTAGTTAAGGATCCCCTTGGAACGAGCGACCACAACATGGTTGAATTCCATATCCAATTAGAGGGTGAGAAGGTTGATTCTCAAACAAGCGTACTGAGCTTGAATAAAGGAGACTATGATGGTATGAGAGCGGAATTGATTAAAGTGGACTGGGAAAATAGATTAAAGGGTAAGACGGTACATGAGCAGTGGTGTTCATTTAGGGAGTTATTTTACAACTTTCAAAATAAATATATTCCACTGAGGAAAAAAGGGTGTAAAAGAAATGACAGCCACCCGTGGCTAAGTAAAGAAATCAAGGATAGTATCCGACTAAAAACAAGGACATATAAGGTAGCCAAACTTAGTGGGAGGATAGAAGATTGGGAATTCTTCAAAAGACAGCAAAAAGTAACTAAAGGATTGATTAAGAAAGGGAAGTTAGATTATGAAAAGAAATTAGCAAAAAATATAAAAACAGATAGCAAGAGTTTCTATAGTTATATAAAAAGAAAAAGGGTGGCTAAGGCAAACATAGGTCCCTTAGAGGATGAGACCGGGAAATTAATGGTGGGAAACATGGAGATGGCAAAAATGCTGAACAAATATTTTGTTTCAGTCTTTACAGTAGAGGACACTAAGAATATCCCAACACTGGACAAACAGGGGACTCTCGGGGGGGAGGAGCTAAATACGATTAAAATCACTCAGGAGATGGTACTCAGTAAAATAATGGGACTCAAGGCGGATAAATCCCCTGGACCTGATGGCTTCCATCCTAGGGTCTTGAGGGAAGTGGCAGTAGGGATTGTGGATGCTTTGGTGATAGTTTTCCAAAATTCCCTGGACTCAGGAGAGGTCCCGGCAGATTGGAAAACTGCTAATGTAACACCGTTATTTAAAAAGGGTAGTAGGCAGAAGGCTGGAAATTATAGGCCAGTTAGCTTAACATCTGTGGTGGGTAAAATTTTGGAGTCTATTATTAAGGAGACAGTAACGGAACATTTAGATAAGCATAATTTAATAGGACAAAGTCAGCATGGCTTCATGAAGGGGAAGTCATGTCTGACAAATTTGCTTGAGTTCTTCGAGGATATAACGTATAGGGTGGATAAAGGGGAACCAGTGGACGTAGTGTATTTAGACTTCCAGAAGGCATTCGACAAGGTGCCACATGAAAGATTATTACTTAAGATAAAAAATCACGGGATTGGGGGTAATATTCTGGCATGGGTGGAGGATTGGTTATCAAACAGGAAGCAGAGAGTTGGGATAAATGGTTCATTTTCGGACTGGCAACCAGTAACCAGTGGTGTTCCACAGGGGTCGGTGCTGGGTCCCCAACTCTTTACAATCTATATTAACGATTTGGAGGAGGGGACCGAGTGCAACATATCAAAATTTGCAGATGATACAAAGATGGGAGGGAAAGTAGAGAGTGAGGAGGACATAAAAAACCTGCAAGGGGATATAGACAGGCTGGGTGAGTGGGCGGAGATTTGGCAGATGCAATATAATATTGGAAAATGTGAGGTTATGCACTTTGGCAGGAAAAATCAGAGAGCAAGTTATTTTCTTAATGGCGAGAGACTGGAAAGTACTGCAGTACAAAGGGATCTGGGGGTCCTAGTGCAAGAAAATCAAAAAGTTGGTATGCAGGTGCAGCAGGTGATCAAGAAAGCCAACGGAATGTTGGCTTTTATTGCTAGGGGGATAGAATATAAAAACAGGGAGGTATTGCTGCAGTTATATAAGGTATTGGTGAGACCGCACCTGGAATACTGCATACAGTTTTGGTCTCCATACTTAAGAAAAGACATACTTGCTCTCGAGGCAGTACAAAGAAGGTTCACTCGGTTAATCCCGGGGATGAGGGGGCGCACATATGAGGAGAGGTTGAGTAGATTGGGACTCTACTCATTGGAGTTCAGAAGAATGAGAGGCGATCTTATTGAAACATATAAGATTGTGAGGGGTCTTGATCGGGTGGATGCAGTAAGGATGTTCCCAAAGATGGGTGAAACTAGAACTAGGGGGCATAATCTTAGAATAAGGGGCTGCTCTTTCAAAACTGAGATGAGGAGAAACTTCTTCACTCAGAGGGTGGTAGGTCTGTGGAATATGCTGCCCCAGGAAGCTGTGGAAGCTACATCATTAGATAAATTTAAAACAGAAATAGACAGTTTCCTCGAAGTAAAGGGAATTAGGGGTTATGGGGAGCGGGCAGGAAATTGGACATGAAGCTGAGTTCGGATCGGTCAATGCCCTGTGGGTGGCGGAGAGGGCCCAGGGGCTATGTGGCCGGGTCCTGCTCCGACTTCTTGTGTTCTTTAGATTTGTGGTTGGGATCAGATCAGCCATGATCTTATTAAATGGCGGAGCAGGCTCGAGGGGCCGATTGGCCTACTCCTGCTCCAATTTCTTATGTTCTTATGTTCTTATGTTTATTCCATTGCCTTTACCACCTAATTTTGGTATCAACAACTTTCATTTAAATAGCACCTTTTTTAATGTAGTAAAACATCCCAAGGTGCTTCACAGGCATGATTATCAAACAAAATTTGACACCATGCCACAGCAGGGGATATTAGTCAGGTGACCAAAAGCTTGGTCAAGGAGGTAGATTTTAAGGTGTGCAGAGAGAGGTAGAGGGGTTTAGGGATGGAATGCCAGAGTTTAGGGCCTAGGCAACTTGGCCATTTTACATTAGGTTTCAAGGCATTGGTGTAAACAAGAAGCAGTAGTGTTCCTAGCAATAATTCCTAAGGTACCCTGACAATAGATGGTTTCTATTCTTCAGTCAACTTCTTCTCTACCTAGTTTAGGAGCATTATGGTATGGGGCTTAATATCATTCACTTGAGACCTTGCTCCCTCAGCAGTCAAGGCAGCTGATTAGCCAGGATTCATGTTGAATGCTGTTAATTGAGTTTTATTCCTGTACAGATGATCAACTTTACATCTCATCAATCATATGAACTGCAGCAACTCACCATGGCAGCACGTCCCAAACCCACAACCTCCACCACCTAGAAGGATAACAGTAGCAGGTGCATGTGAACAACCTGTACTCGAGTTCTCCTCCAACGCACGCACATCCTGATTTGGACATATATCGCTGCTCTTTCATTGAGGGTGGGTCAAAATCCTGCAAGTCCCTACGTAACAGCATTGTGGGAGTACCTTTGCCACATGGACTGCAGCGGTTCAAGAAGATGGCCCATGGCCCACGACCCCCCTCAAGGGCAACAACTATCTGTAGTGCTTATGTGAAGTTGTTTTAATAAATGCATTTTATTTTAGGGAGGCTACTCATTTGAATTATACAGCTCTTGTGAATGGAATAAAGATTCAACTATTTCATATGCAGTATTCTATTATAGGATGTATACAGTTCACATGTTGTGGTGCTCTTTTCCCAGAATAGTACAAGGCCTTTTTTAAAAAAAAAATCTCAGGCTGTAGCCATCACTCACATAAGGCTAGCATTTATTGCCCATTTCTAGTTGCCCTGGGAAAGTAGTGGTTAGCTGCCTTGAACTGCTGCAGTCCATGTGCTGAAGATGCTCAGCGGTTTGATGCAACTGACTGGCTTGCTGGGTGAACTGAGGGCAAGTAAGAGTCCACCATGTTGTGTCACTTGAGTCACATATAGAGCAGGAAAGGACAGCAGGTTTCTTTCTCTAAAGGACATTAGTGAACCAGTTGGGTTTTTATGACAATCCAGCAGCTTCGTGGTCAGATTTTACTGATAGTTTTTTCCTCATGAACTTGTGGTCTCAGGATTATTAATCCAGTAACATAACCACCCTGCTCTACCCATTTACTACCCTAAATTAGATTGTGGGAAAGAATGTAGTGATTGAATTTTTGTATGCTTGTTATTTAGTGGGATTTGATCTTGGGATATTTGGTTGCTTTCATAAAATGGATAATAACCTTAATACTCATCATATCTGGGGGGGTGGGGGAGGAGATAGGAAGGAAAATCAAAGCAATCATCAAAAAAGTAGAGCAGGTAGAAATAGATGAGGTAAATAGGGAAGGAGCATCAGAAGCACCCAGAACAAGCAGGTGCAATCTTAAAATTAGAACTAGGCTATTTAGGAATGAAATTAGGAAGCACTTTTTATGCCAAAAGGATGTGGATTGAGTTAAATTAAAATTTTGAGACTGAGTTTGCTAGGTTTTTGTTGGTTAGGGGTATCAAGGGATTATGGATCAGAGGCAGGTAAATGGAGTTGAGGTACAGATTAGCCATGATCTAATTGAATAGCGGAATAAAGGGAGGAGAGGAGGGGAATCAATTCGACCAGGTATAAGCAGGGAAAAGACAGATAAAAGAACAAGGGGCTAGCTTGAATAAAATCAAGGGTGAAGAAGTAGCTTTAAATACGCACAGACGTGCTCTTCACTCACCCGTTCACAGCTCAAATGGTGAAGGTGAAAACTGCTATGTTTCATGGTTTTATTGAGAATGACCAGTCCTCAAAAAGGGAGATAGCAAGCTGGGTAATTACAGGCCTGTTGGTTTAACATCTGTGGTAGGGAAAATTTTGAAATATTTAATTAAAGATGCAGTGACTGAATATCTAGATGAAGAGAAAATAATTAGAAGCAGTCAACACAGATTTCAGAAAAGACGATTGTACTTGATAAACCTTATGAAGTTCTTTGAGGAGGTGACATGGTGGGCTGAAATGCAACAAATGTATGCATAGATTTGCCGAAAGCCTTTGACAAGGTACCACATACAAGGCTTGGAGAAGATTAAGAGGTTATGGAATTTGGGGGAGGATAGCAAATTGGCTTAAAATCTGGTCAGAAGTGGGGGATCATAGACTAGGAGTTAAGGGCAGTTTCTGAGAGTGGTGGAAATAGGTAGTGGTGTCCAACAGGGTTCTGTTCTGGGACTGCTTCTGTCCACTGTATATCAATAATTTGGATATCTGGCTAGAGAGAGTTGTGTCAAAATTTGCAGATGTTACTAAACTAGAAAGTAAATAATTATGAGAACCAAATGATGCTGCAAAGGGATATTGATAAGATAGTCAAATGGGCAAAAAAAAAGTGGCAGTGATGTGGAAGAGCAGACGGATTTGGGAGTTCATGTTCACAAGATATTGAAATGTGACCTCAAGTAGATATTTCCATTTAAAAAAAACTAATAGAATTCTGGGTTTTATGGCAAAAATATAGGGTTAGATTTTAACTCTCCGAATGGTGGAAATGGGACAGTAGTGGAATTAAAATGGAGGTAGTATACATACTGCGCCACTTACATATTTCCTGAGTCCTGCTGGTTGGCTCAGGTACCACCTGAATCAGGTGGGAGCCTTGATTTACACTATACAAATCAAGGTCCTAAGACATACATAGCACCTTGATGGCAATCTAACTGCCTAATGGACAGAGGGTTCGCTGTGCACAGTCTGCTTGATCAGCACACCATCCATCGCCTTAAACATCCACTCCCTCCACCACCGACGTATCGTGGATGCACTGCAGCAAGTCACCAAGGCTCCTTCAACAGCACCTTCTTAACCCGTGACCTCCACCACCCAGAAGGACAAGAGCCACAGGTGCATGGGAACACCATCAGCTTCAAATTCCCCTCCAAGTCACACACCATCCTGACTTGGACATATATCGCTGTTCATTGATGCTGGGTCAAAGCCCTGGAACTCCCTACCTGACGGCACTGTGAGCGCAGCTTCGCCACACGGACTGCAGCAGTTCAAGTAGAAAGCCCACCACCAACTTCTCAAGGGCAACTAGGGATGGGCAATAAATGCTGGCCTTGCCAGTGACACCCATATACCAAGAATTAATTAAAGAAAAGACAGCAAAGCTTTGCATCTTCCCTTCTGTTGATCCAGATCCTGAGAAGCCAGGTGTTAAAGTAAAATTTAAGCTGTTGGGTTAAAGGCAAAGATGAAGTGACTATTGTGTGCATGGCTGCGGTCACTGCCCCAAGACCACACTGAAATGCGCTTTGCGCAGACCAGACTAGCCATAATTAAAAGCTTAAACATAACATATGGCAAATTAGTGTACTACTAAACAAAATGGACTCTACTAAACAAAATGGATTCTGCTCAAGATGGACTGTGTGAGAAGACATTAAAAAATGCTGAGCTTGTCTGTTTATAAAGCTGACTTACAGTCTGGAGTTACAAAGACATTTCACAACGAGCTGATAAAAACTACAGAACCAGACTGGATAGACAAAGACCATACTGTCTTAAGTTGATAACAGTTGTTTTAATGTGATTGGAGGTCAATTGTTGCTGTGGGGGCCTAATTGGCTAATGTGTAACTAATCAAGACTAATAATGTAATAGCTGCTGAAAGTCTGTACTCGAAAGGTATAAAAAAGCGCGACAACCATTTTGAAGTTGAGAAGGTAGTTGCGTACACTGCGGAGTGTCCAGTTCTTCTCCCAAAGTACTTTGTCCAATAAACTGCATGTTGAATCTTTAAGTCTGACTCCGAGTGGTGATTTTCCCACAACAAATTGGCATAGTCGGCAGGATCTCACTGCTGGTGAGCTGATCGGTTGGCCTCGATCGGCGAACTGGAGTAGAGATTATTGAACTGTGGGAGTCAGACTGAGCCAACAATGCAGTTAAAAACAGGGGAAAATTAGGGGAATTTATGGGACTATTGGGTAAAAACAGGAACTGATTGCTTGTGCTGATCGACTAAGGACAAGGGAGTGCCTGTCTCAAACGCGCAGCGTTAGACCGGTTGTTAAGAGGGGAGATCCCCCACGCGAAGGTCAGGACCATGAAGTGGGCGTAGAGGCACAAGGGCACTTAGGATCGTGAAGCACAAGTAGTCAGGACCATCCGGCATCAAACTCTGTAGTGGCGAACAAACGCAGAGATAATTAGAGCATAAGTTAATTCACGATGTGTACTGTCTGAAATTTTAATGTCTGAAGTTTTAAGAATGCGTTAAGGAGCTGATCACCCTGCCCTAGAGCCGGACTCCGGTGGAGGAAACACGTTACCAAAACGGTAATCGTGGCCATGAGTATAAGTATAGTATAAGTTGATCCGGTGAGTGGCCGGGAGTTAAGTAATCCGGCGAGAGAGACCGGGAGTTAAGTAATCCTAATCCGGCGAGAGAGACCGGGAGTTAAGTAATCCGGCGAGAGAGGCCGGGAGTTAAGTAATCCAGCGATAGAGACCGGGAGTTAAGTAATCCGGTGAGAGAGACCGGGAGTTAAGTAATCCTAATCTGGTGAGAAAGACCGGGAGTTAAGTAATCCGGTGAGAGAGACCGGGAGTTAAGTAATCCGGTGAGAGAGACCGGGAGTTAAGTAATCCGGTGAGAGAGAGCGGGTGTTAAGTAATCCGGTGAGAGAGACCGGAAGTTAAGTAATCCGGTGAGAGAGACCGGGAGTTAAGTAATCCGGTGAGAGAGAGCGGGTGTTAAGTAATCCGGTGAGAGAGACCGGAAGTTAAGTAATCCGGTGAGAGAGACCGGGAGTTAAAAGTTAAATCCAGAGTTTGGGCCGGGGGTTAAGTAGTCCGGTGAGAGAGACCGGGAGTTAAAAGTTAAATCCGGAGTTTGGGCCGGGAGTTAAGTAGTCCGGTGAGAGAGACCGGGAGTTAAGTAGTCCGTCCGGTGAGAGAGACCGGGAGTTAAGTAATCCGGAGTTTGGGCCGGGAGTTAAGTAATCCAATGAGAGAGACCGGGAGTTAAGTAATCCGGAGTTTGGGCCGGGAGTTAAGTAATCCGGTGAGAGAGACCGGAAGTTAAGTAATCCGGTGAGAGAGACCGGGAGTTAAGTAATCCGGTGAGAGAGACCGGAAGTTAAGTAATCCGGTGAGAGAGACCGGGAGTTAAGTAATCCGGAGTTTGGGCCGGGAGTTAAGTAATCCAATGAGAGAGACCGGGAGTTAAGTAATCCGGTGAGAGAGACCGGAAGTTAAGTAATCCGGTGAGAGAGACCGGGAGTTAAGTAATCCGGTGAGAGAGAGAGCAAGTAAAGATGACAAGTGGGGAAACTAGGTGGGGACCTGCGGGTTCCCTTTTGATAAATATATGACAGACAGACACTCGTTGATTAAGCAGATGCAAAAGGATGGCTGGGATGTTTCTCAGACCTTAGAACAACAAAGAAAGTGGGTAGATGGGGAAAAGAAAGACAGAACAAAAAAGGCAGGGGTATTATTAGTACACCAATTAGCTGGACTAATGGGACAAGTAGCCGCTTCCACTAAAAAAGTGGAGCGAAGACAAGGACAAAATTAAGAAATTAGAATCTAGGGTAAGGGAATTAGAAAAAAAAGGAATCAATTAAAATGTTTAAAAGACAGAGACCCGGAAAAGAAAGGTTCTTTGTTTTTAGTGTACTGTCTCTTTAAAAAGCCTGTCCTTATTGTGAGTGTTTTCTGTCGGTGTTGTGGGCCATGCCCCCTTCTTACTGCGTCTCTTTAAAAAGCCTGTCTTCTTTTGTGTAATGTATCTGTTTTGTCTTGTGTTCAATTCTGATATTGCTGAATTAAAATTGGAGTTATTGAGGTTAAGTGACCTATTAAATTCTGGTTCTTATAAGATGTGAGCATGTCAAATTCCAGACATGGGATCTTCTAAAAAAATTGGCATTTTGAATTTTTATCTTGTGATTGGCTGTGGTTAAAAAAAAAGAGGTTAAAGAAAAAATTAACGGGACAGATAAAAAAAGCTATCTGGTATCACCGTGATAGGAAAAGTCGGAAAGCTGGAACAGGTTCAAACAGATAGAAATGACCCAATCGGTTGAGAACTGTCTGAGGCTTGCCCAGAACACAGGTGAACATGAGGTAACAATTGGTATAGGTTATATATTATTAAAATTGACCCAAATACTCGGAAATGCCAAAGGCTACAATTGACTGAGATATAAGTTTTCCACACAGACAATGCTACAGTGAGAAAAAATTGATAAGAAAGGAATGTAAAACAAATCGTATGAAGAGAAAGCATAGGTTGGACAATTGGAAGTCCATTACTTGAGCTATGTACTGACACAGGGTATTAAACGCCTATCAGTTTTACCCTGCCACAGTATGATAAGGAAGTTCTACAAGTTCTGGGGCTATTCAATTTTATTTGCAACTATTCACGAATAGTAGCTCCAATACAAGATCTGACCAAAGAGGGAAGACCTTCCCTGACAAATTATATAACTCGCATTGAGAATGCAAAGAAAACTCAACAATTATATCTACACCTCCTAACTCAAGTGTTAAAACGAAGCGCGACATGGAATGGAGGTGGACATCGTAAAAGAGATAGATAAATATGGAGACGTAAAGATCTGTGATAAGTGATATAGCAACTGCCTTTAATACGGGTGCCTCAGTTGTTAACACCATTGATTTGGACATCTTGAAAACACGGAGATTAGGACTTGGAGTTGGGAATTCCAGTCTGCAGTCCTACGTACACCTGTATGTGGGAGAGACAGTGTTTATTTCAGACAGGTTGCGAGCTCCAGAGAGAGAGTGGGACTAGGCAATCTCTCTCTCCTGTTTTGTTTTCTGATTTTGTTTCGGGTAAAGGAATTATTCCTTTGGATAAATAAAAAATAAATGATGATTTGACAAATTAACCCCTTGGGCTCTCAAGAAGAGCAGCAATGGATTTTCTGTGTTTCTTTTAAAACAGGTGACCCTGGTTTTTGGGACCACGTGAGTGTTGATGGTGCAGGATTACCAAGAGTAGTTCTTTGACATAAAATGGCTTTACAAAGTTACGGTGCAACCTTTGCTGGAGAAATTTGGTGCAGGAAACGATCCAGTGGTGTTAAAAATTTAAGACTTTAGCTGCAGACATCAGCAGATACCAAATGTCACAGCGTGGTGATATCAACCTGATTCTCTTCTTTTGAAAACATTTTGATCTGTTTTGTTTTAACCCATTTATTGTCTTCCGAGACAGAGTGCTCGAGGTGGGAAGATATGGGAGTTACATCCAAAAGTAATTATGAGCACTTCATCTCTAATGAGAATCCCTACGTGGTCAGTTTTCGGTAAAATATTAAGATGCCTACGTGGCAAAGAAGCAGAATGCAAAATGGTTAGAAAGGGTTAATTAGTTAGTAACTGAGATTGATACAAGTGGCCTGGCCCTCCTGCTGGGCCATATGTTTGCTTAGTCAGCAGGCCTGCATTGTCTTATCAATGATAGGTCTTTGATGTGAGTCAAGGACTGGTCTGAATGTCTCCATGTTTATGGCAGATCAATATAGGGAACGAGCTTAGCCAAAGTTGAAAGACATTCCAGGTTGGGAGATAAGGAACAGAAGGAACAGGGAAGAACATTCCAAGTTGGAAAGTGAGGAAGTTATCCCCTTTGATGTCTAACAGCAGCATGATCAGCACATGATTATTTATGATTGGCCGGAAATAATGTAACCTCGCATGGCAACCTATGCCCGGCTTATGATTGGTGTTGACCCTCGTTAAGTATGTTCCAACCCTATTGATTTGTATAAAAACGTGTGGATTTCTGTATGTTTCTTGTTCTTGCTCTGCCAGCATAGAGGGACTCTATCAGGAGTCCAAATCAATGCTGCAGACTAAGAACCCTGCTATTAAAGATGTGTTGGACTTTAAAATGTATTCGACTTCAGTTATTACTGAACCAGACTGAGGGGAAAGAATCCGGATCGTCATTTGGTGTCAGAAGTGGGATCTTAACGGTCGTTCACAGAGAGTTCGCGGAGTAAGAGGCGGATTGTCTCAGACACGGAGGAAGGAAATGGCGCCCCGATGTAAGTAGTCTTAATTTACTACGTCGGTTTTCCTCCAATCCGTCAGTCTGACGACGAATCGTCCAATCGCTAACACTCGTGTGCGTCCTTACAAGATTCAGGTCAGTCTGGCGAATACACAGAAATAGCAGGTAGGTCAGTGGTTAATATCACTGAGGGAATAACTTGTAAGCGGTAGGTCAGTGGTTAATATCACTGAGGGTAGTCAGGGTTTAAGTTCCTGATGATTGGATATAAACAGGAACTATTGATAAAACTTAGATGCCGAAAAAAGGCTCAGGAATTAATTTGGAAAATAACAGAGGTACCTCAGCCAAAGAACTAATTGCTTTATGGAGACAGTACTGTAAAAAAAAATGGATAGAATTAAGTGACTAGACAAATGTTTAAAAGACAGAGACCCGAAAAAGAAAGGTTTTGTTGTGTAAGTGTACTGTCCCTTTAAAAAGCCTGTCTTTGATCAGTGTTTTTTTTTGTCGGTGTTGTGGGCTACGCCCCCTTCTTACTGTGTCTTGTGTGTTTTCTTCCTTTGTGTAATGTATCTGTCTTGTCGTGTGTTTAATTCTGATACTGCTGAATTAAAATTGGAGTTATTGAGGTTAAGTGACCTATTAAATTCTGGTTCTTATAAAGTGTGGGCATGTTAAATTCCAGACATGGGATCTTCAAAAAATTGGCATTTTGAATGTTTATTTTGTGATTGGCTGTGGTTTAAAAAGAGGTTAAAAATTAACGGGATAGATTAAAAAAACTATCAGGATCATTGTGATAGGAAAAGTCGGAAAGCTGGAACAGCTCGCAGCGTTGATTATAATCACATCCACTAAAAGTATGTGAAAAATAGTGTGCAAAAATATAGTATAAAGCAATCCACAAATGTGAGAAGTAAAAAAATCAGTCAAACCTGTGTGAAGTGAAATTTTGAAGGTGGGAACTTAATCTCAAAAGGGAGAAGGCTCAAGTTACTCCTACCACAAGAGCAAGTTAATATTAACCCCTTCCATCCCAAGAAGCCAGACTGTCATGCCAAGACCAGTTCAAACAGATAGAAATGACCCAGTCGGTTGAGAACTGTCTGAGGCTTGCCCAGAACACAGGTGAACATGAGGTAATAATTGGTATAGGTTATATTAGTAAAATTGTCCCAATCACTTGGAAATGCCAAAGGCTACAATTGACTGAGATATAAGTTTTCACGCTACAGTGAAAAATTGATAAGAAAGGAATGTAAAACAAATCATATGAAAAGGAAGCATAGGTTAGACAATTGGAAGTCCATTACTTGAGCTATGTACTGACACAGGGTACTAAACGCCTATCAGTTTTACCCTGCCACAGTATGATAAGGAAGTTTTGACAAGTTCTGGGGCTATTCAATTTTATTTGAAATTAATAGTAGAATACAAGATCTGACCAAAGAGGGGAGACCTTCCCTGACAAATTATATAACTCGCATTGAGAATGCTAAGAAAACTCAACAATTAGATCAACACCTCCTAACTCAAGTGTTAAAACAAAGAGCGACATGGAATGGAGGTGGACATCGTAAAAAGAGATAGGCAAATATGGAGACGTAAAGATCTGTGATAAGTGATATAGCAACTGCCTTTGCCTCAGTTGTTAACACCATTGATTTGACAACATTAGATCAAAAGGTCAGAGATTTAGGGTCTCGCATTAAAGATGTATTAAAAGATAAATGAAAATACAGATAAGGAATTGTTTGAGGATCAAATGCTGACCATATATTTGCAAAGGATAGCTACAGTGCTAGAAACACATGCCCAAACCATTAATAAATTAATAAAAGAGGAATATAACGTATCTTAGCAGGCGGCTGCTAATGATATCTGCTTAATGTGGTTACATCTTGAAAACACAGAGATTAGGACTTGGAGTTAGAAATTCCAGTCTGCAGCCCTGCGTACATCTGTATGTGGGAGAGACAGTGTTTATTTCAGACAGGCTGCGTGCTTCAGAGAGCGTGGAACTAGGCAATTTCTCTCTCCTGTTTTGTTTTCTGAATTTGTTTTGGGTATAGGGATTATTCCTTTGGATAAATAAATAATAAATGAAGATTTGACAAATTAATCACTTGGGCTCTCAAGAAGAGCCGCAATGGATTTTCTGTGTTTCTTTTAAAACAGGTGACCCTGGTTTTTTTTGGGACCACGTGAGTGTTGATGGTGCAGGATTACCAAGAGTAGTTACAAAGTTACGGTGCAACCTTTGCTGGAGAAATTTGGTGCAGGAAACGATCCAGTGGTGTTAAAGATTTAAGACTTTAGCTGCAGACATCAGCAGATACCAAATTTCACAGCGTGGTGATATAAATGATTCTCTTCTTTTGAAAACATTTTGATTTGTTTTGTTTTAGCCTATTTGTTGTCTTCCGAGACAGAATGCTCGAGGTGGGGAGATATGGGAATTTCTCTAAGTCATTGAATTGGGCATGATAAAAAAATCAATCTGGCATAAATATACAATCTAGTGGAAGTCAGGAAAGTGTAGTTGAGAATAGTAAATTGATAGCTTTCTCGTGGAGATATTTGTGTCCTTGCCTATAATGAATAATGAGAAAACTACACTCAATAGCCTGGCCACTACCCTGACATCGGGACCATGCAGGGGGAGATAAGCACTCGAGACACCCCTGATCTTTTTGATAAGATAACCTGAAAACCTAAGAATGGCTACAGTGGACATAAAAGATACAAATGTATGTTGCCATCATCTGAAATGGAGATCAGGATGAAGAACATGATTACAAAGGCCTATGGCCTGGTGAGCTATTGCAACCACTCTTTAAACAAACCAGTTGCTTTTACAGGACTGAATCCTACAGGTCATATGATGTGTGCCATGGAAAATGTTCGGAAATACCATGAGGAAGAAGAGACTGGCCAGCAGAAAGTTAATATCCAAGAACACTAAGCTCATTCCTATGAGATGCTGCTAGTATGCGGAGATACATGAAGAAGATACATTGAAGAATGAGTCTCAGACAGGCTCAGTTACTTGACAACAGCACAACAGGAAAATGGTTAATGTGGTCCAGGCGAGTGAGAAATCCTTTTAAACAAGGCACTGACACATGGTCCATAGAGAAACCAACTAATTAATGAAACAGTCAGGAAACACTGGTATCAATCAAAAGGACTGAAATTAAAGTAAAGAGGGACACAGTAATGTGGATTTCCAAAAGTCAGGGTTAGGTTCCCATCAGTTAACAATAAAATTGGGAGAAACAACATTTAGAAGATATCCGTACGATGGATACAAAATTACAAGATTATGAGGGGCCCAGATAAAGTAGACTGGAAGTACCTGTTTCCCCTAGCAGAGGGTTCAAGAACTAGAGGACGTAGATTTAAGCTGATTGGCTGGAACAAAATTAAAGGGATGTGTTACTAGACATGCTGTCACTGTGTGTCCACATAGTGTTGGACACAGCCTAGAAGCACAGTGTGGGTTTAATAATACCGGTACCAATCAGGATATTAACTGTACCATGGAGGCCCTAGAGGCGGATCTAAAACCCACTTAAGTGGTATATGCCGGAGAGGGCATATTGTGTTACAACTAATTTGAAAACGTTTAAATATGCCAATCTAACTTGTGATATTTTAAGTCCAGAATTCTACTCCATTTCTGAAGTCCTGGTTCGGATTGGACCCGAGGAACTGGTAGAGATACACCGGCATAACCTCACCACCTTACAAGTTTCTGAGAATGTCAGAAAGGACTTCAAAGCATATCAGGACACATTTGGGTATCTGACACCCCTGTTGTCTAAATACTTGGAAGCATTGCGAATGGAGATACGCCTCTCCCAGAAGGTTTATTATAACCTACAACAGGACAATAACAACATTAAGCATGACATTGACCAAATTAAAGTCACCACCTGGTGAAATGACCTCTGGAATTTGGGACTGAATATACAGATCCATCCTTGGATTAGATTAATTTCATATGTATTAGTCGTAGTGCAGTTTGTTGTAATGTGCTTCTTGATTTTCATTGCATGTAATAAATGTAAGCAGAGGATGAAGGGTTTGGCAAAGGTAGTAAAACAGAGCCTGGGTGAGAATGTCCCCATTGTCTCTGTGGTTTCAACTAAGAACACATCTTAATGGTACTGGGAGTAGCACCCGCTGGGGTAAGGTGCATGTAAAAGGGAAGACAATTATAGTTCGATAGGATTATCAGATGCTCTGCCTCTCTTCCACCCGGACTGGTGGCCAACACGAAGGGAACCTGGTTAAGATGAGGTACAGCATCTAACGGGATATTGTAGGGAGAATTTGGATTAAGGGATATAATGGGGAGGGCACCAATTCACAGGTGTAAAATGGTCTGAAAGGTACCATTCAGTCTAGTTAGGCTGGAAACAAAATATAAAGCACCATAGGATATTTGACTATGTTAGCCTTTTCAAACTAACATGAATAGGTTTAGCTGACCAAGGACATTCGCAGCCTACTTGAGAGATGTTTAGAAGGAGTCTGTTCCTGAGAACAGATAAGAGTACAAAGGCGTATTGATGAAACATGTCTGTGTTCTATTGGGACTTCTCTAGTTCAAGGGCTAGTCATATTCATTGTTATAATTCTTATAGTTTATTGCTTACTTAAATGTTGCTGCGCTGCAGAACCTGCAGAACCAGTGAGCACCGTAATAATTGGTTATCATAAAATGATAAAAGGGGGGAATGAGAATCCCTACGTGGTCAGTTTTCGGTAAAATATTAAGATGCCTACGTGGCAAAGAAGCAGAATGCAAAATGGTTAGAAAGGGTTAATTAGTTAGTAACTGAGATTGATACAAGTGGCCTGGCCCTCCTGCTGGGCCATATGTTTGCTTAGTCAGCAGGCCTGCATTGTCTTATCAATGATAGGTCTTTGATGTGAGTCAAGGACTGGTCTGAATGTCTCCATGTTTATGGCAGATCAATATAGGGAACGAGCTTAGCCAAAGTTGAAAGACATTCCAGGTTGGGAGATAAGGAACAGAAGGAACAGGGAAGAACATTCCAAGTTGGAAAGTGAGGAAGTTATCCCCTTTGATGTCTAACAGCAGCATGATCAGCACATGATTATTTATGATTGGCCGGAAATAATGTAACCTCGCATGGCAACCTATGCCCGGCTTATGATTGGTGTTGACCCTCGTTAAGTATGTTCCAACCCTATTGATTTGTATAAAAACGTGTGGATTTCTGTATGTTTCTTGTTCTTGCTCTGCCAGCATAGAGGGACTCTATCAGGAGTCCAAATCAATGCTGCAGACTAAGAACCCTGCTATTAAAGATGTGTTGGACTTTAAAATGTATTCGACTTCAGTTATTACTGAACCAGACTGAGGGGAAAGAATCCGGATCGTCACTACTATAAAACCACAAAGCCTGGACATAATTTGTTTCTGAAATTGGAATTGATAAGAAAAATTTATATGAGTTGCTATTCAAGCACTCGAGAGAAGAAAAATTTTTTTACTTGTAATTTAAGGGGATAATCAAATTATATTTTAAAATAAAAGAAGTCCAGTCTAAATGGTTCCTATTGAATGCTGTGTATCAAGAATTCTTTTTGGGAGGGAAGAAAATTTTACATTGACAAGTCATGTCAGTCCAACAATACTGCTCTCAAGTTGGGATAATTGTGAAATGATAGAAGGGACTCGGGCACAATGTAGTGGGATATTTTGGGAAATGAAAAGCGGTTCAAGAAGAAATTACGTAAAATAAACAAATTTTGGGATATTGGAGCTGACTGTAAATATTGTATCGGACAGTAACATTGGTTTGGCAACATTAGATCAAAAGGTCAGAGATTTAGGGTCTCACATTAAAGATATATTTAAAAAAACAAATGAAAATACAGATAAGGAATTGTCTGAGGATCAAATACTGATCATACATTTGCAAAGGATAGCTACAGTGCTAGAAACACATGCCCAAACCATTAATAAATTAATAAAAGAGAAATTAGCAGGCGGCTGCTAATGACATCTGCAGTACATATGGTAACTGGATTGTGGAACAGACACGAGAGAACCTAGCCCAGATACAGGCAGGGGAAGTACCCTTATGAATAACGAATCAACAAACTGAGGGTGAACCTGACCTGTGGGCATGATGGAGGTGGTACCTCCAAGCGACTATTAGCAAACAAGAACATCACCCCTTGCCAATTCAGGGCAATGGTGCGGGTGTACCCCACTCAAGTGGAGTGTAAACCTGACGAAGGAGGGCTCCTAGGGTTGGTACTAGTAATACTGGTGATGGCACCCGAAACCCAGGGACGAGAGGTGTAACAAGTACAGAATATTGGGGTAGTGAAGGATGGAATGCATATATCCCATCACAATATGTTACCATATGCTGAAAAAAAAATTACAGGGAATTTGGCTGGAACAAAATTAAAGGGATGTGTTACTAGACATGCTGTCACTGTATGTCCACATAGTGTTGGACACAGCCCAGAAGCACAGGGTGGGAAAATTTACAACAGAAATGCATATGTGCAGCCCCAACAGCCGAATAGCATAAAGATAGGGCACTTTGCACCCAAAATTAGAACCTCTGGGGACAGTCGGAAGTCCACAGCCCACTTAGACCAAAAGAGCAAATGGCTCAGATAGGTAGGTGATGCCGACAAAATAAGGACATTAGATAAGGCCATGTGAGGTCACCCGGGGTTGTTGGAGGTTACAGTATAAAATGAAGGACAACATCCCTGGGCTAGAATTCTCTTCTAACCCTTGCTACCAAGGTATGAACCTAAAAGAAATTTTCCTGTCGGCTGAACAGGAGGGAATGTAAGAAAAGCACTATACAAACTTCTGCATTATTAAACCTTATGTTAAAGTAAAATATACGTTAGTTAGCTGTGAATAAAGGGCTTGCTGTCTTTATCAAACAAGCTTTTTACGACCTTGTAAAAGAGCAGGCCTCTGTGGCTGATAAGCACCTAGAGGCCATTAATCATTAGGGAGGTGGCAGTATCACTGGAGGAATGTACAAGGGAGTTATTTGAAAGTTTATTATGCTTGGTTATTGGATGTTTAAGACATCTATCTGTAACATGTAACCTGTGAGTTACGGGTTAGGCATACGCACGGAACATCACGGAAGATAAATACCCGAAAGGCTGTGTATTAAGTGCTGGACCAATGTTGCATGGACTCTATCGGTATTGGTCTAAATGATTATTAAGCCATAATCATGACCAAAAGGGCGGACTGTTAAAGTAAAATTTAAGCTGTTGGGTTAAAGGCAAAGATGAAGTGACTATTGTGTGCATGGCTGCGGTCACTGCCCCGAGACCACACTGAAATGCGCTTTGCGCAGACCAGACTAGCCATAATTAAAAGCTTAAACAAAACATATGGCAAATTAGTGTACTACTAAACAAAATGGACTCTACTAAACAAAATGGATTCTGCTCAAGATGGACTGTGTGAGAAGACATTAAAAAATGCTGAGCTTGTCTGTTTATAAAGCTGACTTACAGTCTGGAGTTACAAAGACATTTCACAACGAGCTGATAAAAACTACAGAACCAGACTGGATAGACAAAGACCATACTGTCTTAAGTTGATAACAGTTGTTTTAATGTGATTGGAGGTCAATTGTTGCTGTGGGGGCCTAATTGGCTAATGTGTAACTAATCAAGACTAATAATGTAATAGCTGCTGAAAGTCTGTACTTGAAAGGTATAAAAAAGCGCGACAACCATTTTGAAGTTGAGAAGGTAGTTGCGTACACTGCAGAGTGTCCAGTTCTTCTCCCAAAGTACTTTGTCCAATAAACTGCATGTTGAATCTTTAAGTCTGACTCCGATAGGGATGGGCAATAAATGCTGGCCTTGCCAGTGACACCCATATACCAAGAATTAATTAAAGAAAAGACAGCAGAGCTTTGCATCTTCCCTTCTGTTGATCCAGATCCTGAGAAGCCAGGTAACCACAGTCATTCCCAGGTGGGTTTGCAGGTCCTGGAGAAATGGTTGGTGGCATCTTGGTGAGTGCAGCCAAACAGTCAACACCAGCTCCTGATCACCCTGGTATGCCTTCTTACATGCAGTATCATGTAATGCATGACATGCTGTGATTGGGAGGTTTCTTAAGAAGCATCCAGCATAAGGGTTAGATAGGCATTCACATCTCACTGAGATGCCACTGGGAGTTTTGCTGGTACAGTCACCATTGCGAAGAGGAGCCCCCACTAACAACATCTGTCAAAAGTGAGGTTTACTACCTCAGATACTAGGGTGCGGGCGGGAGGGCACAGATCACCTCTCGGGCAGCCTGATCTGCCTGACATGCTTCCACTGGTCTCCTTTTGTGCTGAATATATAACTCAAACTATCCGGATGGCAAATCCTCTGGTGCCAATAAAGGGAGCTTGAAGCAAAATAAATAACAGCAACTGGCTGAAAGGCTCATGGAAGCTTAAGTGCCTTCTGGGAACAAAAACAAAACAAAATAAACCACAGAAAGGGAATTAAAAAGATATACTGGAGTACCTTTAAAGTGTGTGAGCCCTTAAAATGACCTTCCTCCTGCAAGTCTGCTCGAGCTCTTGTTCCCGGCCAGGTTAGAAACAAAAATGGTGTGGAGCCCTTCCACGCGCCAACATCCTTTTAATACGCTAATAAAGCTCCTGCCTGTTTCTGGCGGTACATAAGAATAAGGAGGAGGTCTTCAGCCAATTTGATTCACTCCACGTGATATCAAGAAACGGCTGAGTGCACTCGATACAGCAAAGGCTATGGACCCCGACAACATCCCGGCTGTAGTGCTGAAGACTTGTGCTCCAGAACTAGCTGCGCCTCCAGCCAAGCTGTTCCAGTACAGCTACAACACTGGCATCTACCCGACAATGTGGAAAATTGCCCAGGTATGTCCTGTCCACAAAAAGCAGGACAAATCCAATCCGGCCAATTACCGCCCCATCAGTCTACTCTCAATTCTCAGCATAGTGATGGAAGGTGTCGTCGATAGTGCTATCAATCGGCACTTACTCACCAATAACCTGCTCACCGATGCTCAGTTTGGGTTCCACCAGGACCAGCTCTTTTGTTCATGTTTGGACCTTGGCTCCTGACTTCATTACAGCCTTGGTCCAAACATGGACAAAAGAGCTGAATTCCAGAGGTGAGGTGAGAGTGACTGCCCTTGACATCAAGGCAGCATTTGACCGAGTGTGGCACCAAGGAGCCCTAGTAAAATTGTAGTCAATGGGAATCAGGGGGAAAACTCTCCAGTGGCTGGAGTCATACCTAGCACAAAGGAAGATGGTAGTGGTTGTTGGTAGCCAATCATCTCAGCCCCAGGACATTGCTGCAGGAGTTCCTCAAGGTAGTGTCCTAGGCCCAACCATCTTCAGCTGCTTCATCAATGACCTTCCCTCCATCATAAGGTCAGAAATGGGGATGTTCGCTGATGATTGCACAGTGTTCAGTTCCATTCGCAACCCCTCAGATAATGAAGCAGTCCGAGCCTGCATACAGCAAGACCTGGACAACATCCAGGCTTGGGCTGATAAGTGGCAAGTAACATTTGCGCCAGACAAGTGCCAGGCAATGACCATCTCCAATAAGAGAGAGTCCAACCACCTCCCCTTGACATTCAACGACATTACCATCGCCGAATCCCCCACCATCAACATCCTGGGGGTCACCATTGACCAGTAACCTAACTGGACCAGCCATATAAATACTGTGGCCACAAGAGCAGGCCAGAGGCTGAGTATTCTGCGGCGAGTGACTCACCTCCTGACTCCCCAAAGCCTTTCCACCATCTACAAGGCACAAGTCAGGAGTGTGATGGAATACTCTCCACTTGCCTGGATGAGCGCAGCTCCAACAACACTCAAGAAGCTTGACACCATCCAGGACAAAGCAGCCCGTTTGATTGGCACCCGTCCACCACCCTAAACATTCACTCCCTTCACCACCGGCGCACAGTGGCTGCAGTGTGTACCATCCACAGGATGCACTGCAGCAACTCGCCAAGCCTTCTTCGACAGCACCTCCCAAACCCGTGACCTCTACCACCTAGAAGGACAAGAGCAGCAGGTACATGGGAACAACACCACCTGCACATTCCCCTCCAAGTCACACACCATCCCAACCTGGAAATATATCGCCGTTCCTTCATCGTCACTGGGTCAAAGTCTTGGAACTCCCTACCTAACAGCACTGTGGGAGAACCTTCACCACACGGACTGCAGCGGTTCAAGAAGGCGGCTCACCACCACCTTCTCAAGGGCAATTAGGGATGGGCAATAAATGCCGGCCTCCCCAGCAACGCCCACATCCCATGAACGAATAAAAAAAAACTTGGACATATTGCACTCGGTCCCTTCATCCAAGATTGTAAATAGCTGAGGCCCAAGCACTGATCCTTGTGGTACCCCACTAGTTACAGCCTGCCAATCTGAAAATGACCCGTTTATCTCTACTCTGTTTTCTGTCTGTAAACCAATCCTCTATCCATGCCGATGATGTTACCCCCAACCCCATGAGCCCTTATCTTGTGTAACACCAGCTTTAACCCCAGGCTCGACTCAAATATGGAGCATAGCCATAACTGAGCAAGAATTTAACAGAATTCAGTTCCACTGGATTTTCGTTCCTCTTCCATCTTGCAACCACCCGGATTTGGGGTAGGAGCAAGATGAAAATTGCCCCCAGAGAAACGGAAATGAAAGAGGAGAGTCTAACAGAGAAACAGAACTGAAGGAGAAGAAAGAGAAACAGAAATGGAGGGGGGGCTGGTGGGGAGAAAAAAACAAGTGAAGAAAGGAGAGAAACAAATGAAGAGGGAGAAAGCAGCAAAATTGAAGGATAGAGAAATGAAGCAATAGAGAGAGAAACAAGTAAAGGAATAGAGAGAAACAGATTAGAGAGAGCAAAACTGAATAAGAGAGGGAAAAACCAAAGTGGAGCAGAGTAAGACAGAGTGGAGGTGGAGAGACAGAAGAGAAGGAGCAGAGAAACTTTTTTGTGGACTGGCCATTGCCAGTATCTTTAGTTGGAAAGGCGTGAGAGGCTGAATCTCTTTGATGGGGTCCAGCCGATAAAATTTAAGAACTGCCGGATCAAATAGATTTGTTTGAATTTATTGTTAAGGATGGCAATTGGCTTGAGCAAGCTTTGAGTGAAGGTATGGGGCAGGGCACAAGTGTGAGTGAGCCTCTGTGGCCCATGAGAATAATATATTGGCCTAGAAATTTGTTCACGCCAGCCTATTTCTGGTGGTTGTTCCTCTTGCCTATTCAGAAGAGCAGGTTAAAATCGTAATCTGTGGTATCAGTGAGGGACATTGGCGGCTGACACCCACAGGCGATTTTAACTGACCATCCGCCTGGTTTCCTCCAAGCAGGCAGGATTAAAGTTGCCCCTAAAAGCTTACCTGTTAGCTTCCTTTTCAGCTGATGATCCAGCTGATGCTGTGCAGTGCGAACGGTGCATGCTCCACTCAATACTGTCCTAAAATGGCAATGTACAAAGTGACACTCATGTCTTTGTCCTTTTCTACTGCCATTTTTTTAAAGAGATAATCACAATCAAATCCAAAATATCCCCCTTCATCCAGTTCACTAGTTCTGGCCACTTGAGTTTCAGAATTTGGTGAGACACGGATTAGAATTACTATTTGACTATAAAATAAAAACATAATAAATTTAAAATACCCAGATCATGAATAAATGTGCAGCTGCCCCAAAAGATGTTAAACTGAATGTTCATGTGCAGTATTCTACTGATTGCTTGGGGAATTCAAACCAATTTTAACTAAACTTCATTAATACCCCAGCAATGAATATCTGTGTATACAGATCAATGCTCACTGCACTAAAGTGTTCAAAACAATAGGATTATGTAGCTTTTGTTTATAAAAGTAAATCAACAAGATATTGCTTGTACACATTTATTAAAATTTATATTTAAACATCAATGCTACTCAGTTCACTCAATAGAATATACATCAAATTTATCACAAGCATAACAAAGGATAGTAGATTTTCTGCAAATACAGAGATAAAGTGTTTTATAGTTGACAGTACTGGCTACTCACAAATACACAGTTCACTAGGAGTGTTACAAGGGCAGCTAATTAAGACAATGCACTTAAACATGTGCGCTACCGACAAGGAGAACAGGACTGTGGGGAAGAGCTTTCAATCTAAAGTACTTCCCACTATAAATAAGTTAGATTTTCTCACACCTGATCCTCTCCAGTTCTGGCTGTCAGTCTGTCACTCCAGTACTGCTCTGTCTGGACTTCTGAAACAAAAACAGAAAACATTGGAAATACACAGCAGGTATGTCAGCATGTGTAAAGAAAAGAAAGCCCATCGATCTGGCTATAACCCTTTGGCAGATCTGTTCTGATGAAGGATCTACATCCAGAACATTAACCTGTCTTTTCTCCTTCCAGAGGCTGAACGATTGCTGTGTTTTTGCAGCATTTTCCGTTTTTCTTTCAGCAGTCGCGGTTTTTTTTTTCTCTTTCTGTTTGTACGGCCTGGAGTTTGGTTCTTTTGAATAGTGTTGGACTATGGGAATCCAGGACCACAAGAATCGTGGACCATGAGAACCCAGGGCTACAAGAATCCAGGACCATGGAATCGTGGACTATGGGAATCCAGGGCCACAAGAATCCAGGACCATGGAATCCTGGACTATGGAATCCAAAGCCATTAGTATTCAGGAATTATGGAAATTCAGAGCCATCAGAATCCAGGACCATGGCTTCCAGGATCATGGAGATCCAGGATCACGGAGATCCAGGGTCACAGAGATCCAGGACTAAATGAAAGAAGTTGCATTTATATAGCACCTTTCACAACCTCAGGATTTCCCAAAGCACTTTACAGCCAATGAAGTAATTTTGAAGTGTCGACACTGTTGTAATATAAGATTAGGGTTAACAGGTCTGTGGAGGACTTTAATCCTCCTCAACACAGAAGCTGGTGTAGCTGGACTGCCATGTGACTCACCTGAATGGGTCTTTTTTCACATTGTTTATTGGAAGCAGGAAGGAGTACATTCAATCAAAAGAACTTCCCCACACCATTGTTCTCCCTTATCGCAATAGAAAATGAAATGTCAAAAGTGGTTTCAGCACAGTGAACAGACCCAATTACAGTAGAATTAGTGGTTTACATGAACAAGCCTAGAGCACATAAGCACTGCACAAATATGCTACTTTTTATGTAATTCTGTTTAACGCTGTCACAACTTCAATACAAAGCTTTCACATACACAGTTCTAGATTGCAACTGTACACCCCTGTTTTAAATTGTTATCTTTAGATCTCATGAATCTGAGTATTTTGCCATCAGTAAATATCACAATCTAACAAAGACATTACAAAGAGAACACTAAGAAATTATCATTGATACATGATTTCAAAAGCAACATTCAGGTAATGTTTTGAGTTAGAAAGAAAGAACTTGTATTACTTGTCTTTATATAACACCTTTCACATCCTCAGGATGTCCCAAAGCACTTCACAGCCAATCAATTTATTTTTGAGGTGTAATCACTATTGCTATGAAGCAAATGCAGTAGTACATTAGGATACATCAAAGTCACACAAGCAAATGACCACTTAATCCAGGATACTGGCAGAGCTCCCCGCTCTTCTTTGAATAGTGCCATGGGATCTTTTACGTCATCTGAACAGGAGACAGTGCCTTGGTTTAATGTCTTATTCAAAAACAGCACCTCCAACAATGCACTCCCTCAGTATTGTATTGAAGTGTCAGCCTAGACTATGTGTTGAACTTGAACCCACAACTTGAATCAACGGCAAGAGCAGAGGCAGACTGGCACGTCGGAAGGGCATGGGATTCATCTGGATTTTCACAGAGAAAGGCAATAATGCAGCGCTAAGGAACCATATTTAAGGTAGCACTCGGGAAATCTCCTGATTTTCCATATGGACAGTCTGCCCCTGGGCAAGAGTGCAATGAACTGAGATAGTGCTCCCATCGCAAAGCTTTGTACGACAGAACATATATTAAGGGTTTCGATGCAGAGATTAGCACTCACAATTTATGACCTGAAGGATTTTCCATCCATATTGGACCTCCGTGAGCA
Source organism: Heptranchias perlo (assembly GCF_035084215.1). Taxonomy (NCBI): domain Eukaryota; kingdom Metazoa; phylum Chordata; class Chondrichthyes; order Hexanchiformes; family Hexanchidae; genus Heptranchias; species Heptranchias perlo. The sequence goes on along the minus strand of NC_090345.1, from coordinate 49,048,496 downwards.
ATTCCCAGCACCCGCTCCAGTTGTGAGGAGCTCTGCGCTGGGAGCTCTGACGTAAAATTTACCCTAATGTGTTCAGGAACTGGAAACAAGGTGCAGATTTTATTAATTGTTACCTGTTAGAAACCATGGGGTGAATGATAATTTTTACTGCCAGGCAGTAGCTGACTGGCTGCCCATTTTATACCCTGCCTGATATTCTGTCTCAATGGAAACAAAAGTCGGGTGGGGTGTAAAACGGGCGGCTGATCCCTTTCCATTTGTTTTCTGTCCAGCGGTAAAAGTGAAAATTCATCTAATGACTAATGTGAAATGTTTTAAAAAGAACATGTCTGAATGAGTTGTAAATTTTTTAAGCACGCACACTTCAACTCTTAGCCTGTTTCCATTAATCTTTCCTTAAACAACTGCCTGGGGGGGTGGGGAATTACTAAATTAATCTGGTGATTGGCAAAAGAACCAAAGGTGACATGAGGAAAAACTTTTTTACACAGCAAGTGGTTAGGATCTGGAATGCACTGCCCAAGGGGGTGGTGGTAGCAGATTCAATCATGGCCTTCAAAAGGGAACTGGATAAGTACTTGAAAGGAAAAAAAATTGCAGGGCTACAGGGATAGGGCGGGGGAGTGGGACTAGCTGGATTGCCCTTGCATAGAGCCGGCATGGACTCGATGGGCCGAATGGCCTCCTTCTGTGCTGTAACCTTTCTATGATTCTATGATTCTATGGTGTCAAAATGTTAGTTGGGTCAACATAGAGGCCTGGTTAGCAGAGAAAGGACCATGCATATTCATAGGCAAATTACACCTTGGATAAGGTAGCAATATATGACAAAGAGCTCAGAGAACAACATAAGGAATAGAAGATCAAAAAGTTCATGGGACTGAAATTCCTCAACTCCACTCCACCATCATAAGTAGAACAGCAGGAGTCTTGGTCTGACACTGACCTGCATTCTTGACCCTGTCAGAGTATCCAGGGTCAGGGAGAGGTCACCTTATTTAAATAAACTCGGGCAGGCACTCATGCCAGTATGGTCGCATTTTGTATCCCTGTTGGAAGTGGGAGTGCAAGGTGCAGCCTCGGTGGGGGACTGGGGGGGAGCTGGCATGACTGGCTGAAAAGTGCAAAAATAGTAGAATGGGCTGATTTGCTTACTGCTGTCTCCTAGAGTGTTCCAGCCTAAGACCCAGGCCTGGACACCCCTGTTGGCCTGACTTGTGCCCCTCCATTGACTCAGACCCTGGTATCAGATCCAGGTCACTGGGTAGTCAGGAATGAGAATTGCGGGATATCTGACAGTGATACCATTCCGCCAGCCCCGCCTCCTTTAATGTCAGTGCATTTACGGTGTACATATGGTGCACTTGTACTCAAATTGTTTATCTTCTGTGGCAACTGTTTATTATTATTACTTACTCCCCATTTTTTTCTGTGTCACTCTCTCTTTTACTCCCTCAATATGACTGTCAGACACTACAATGATAAACTGTGTGAGAGCCAAACAGAGAGAGACAAATAAAGAGATAGACATCACAATGGGAAAAGTGTGTATCTTTCCATTTTTCTCTTTCCCTTTGTCTCATCTTTATTCTGCATGTCTCCCAATCTGAGTATTTGGCTCTCACATTCTATTTTTTAAAGCACAGGGTGCTAACATGAAATGGGGTACCAGGATCAAGTGGAGAGAGGGTGTGGAGGGAGCCGTGGAACATGCACAGAGGAAGTCTGAGAAATATGGGTTGTGGGCCTTTGGAATGCTTGTGGGGAGGGGGGGGGTGGCCTGCACTCTGGGATCAAAGCGAGGACTGCAGTGCAGGATCCAGGCACTTGAGTGGGGGCCAAGGATTGCACTTGCGGAAATTAGGGTGTGGGAGCTATCAGGATGTCTGGGAACATGGGGGGGATCTAGGATCTGGAGATATGGGGGCTGCAGTTGAGAGTGCTCAGTAAGGGATGGACTCTGGAAGTACTTTGTGAAAACTGACATCTGAGAAGTGGGATTGGGGAGGGCCTTGAGCTCAGGTTTGGGATTATTCACATGGGATGGAATCTGGGGCTGGGAGCACTTCAGGAGAGGCCTCAGTATCTGTAAAAACTGGGCTGCTTTTTAGTTTAAGTGCACAATAGGCGGTCGCTGTTTGGAATGCACCTGCTGCCCACCCATTGTATCCACTGTGAAGCCCGAGCCATTTTGACACCCAGGCCTTATTTTCATGCAATGGCACCCCTAATGCAGCGGTGCTCCAAGGCAGTTGGGGAAAATGGGAAATTGGCTGGCCGACATTCGGAGTGTGAGTTGGGAAGTGAACCAGGGAGCCACGCACAGACTGATAGCCGGCTGTGGGGCAAGGATTAGCATTCCTTTTAAGGACCACTTATTAGGATGCTCAAGGCCAGTATAAACGGGCAGAGGATGCATAGCGCAAAATTGTAATTGGGGTTCTATGTACGTCAGAGGATCCCAATTTACATATTAAAAGTGGCTTCCCGACTGAAACAGACAGGTCCTCTGGCGGCCCTTCTCAGGACCCTAACCAAGGTGGCAGAGCTGGATCACTGATTAAGTGACCTGCCACCATTTTCAGGCTGCAACCATCCCATTTACTCCAGTCAGAGGTAGTTGAAATCAACTCCACAGAGGGGCTGCCAGCAGCAGATAATGTAAAGTGCTGCATAAGCACACAGACCGAGCCAAGTCAGGGAAGCTGCAATAATGGAGTGATATTGCATGTGCAGAGGCCTGAAAGGTTGTGCATGTGTGAGGGAGCAGGAGACTGAGTAGCAGTGAGGTCACTGAGGGGCGTTGAGGTCAGGTATGTACGAAGGCCCAAAAATATCAGAACTCAAGACCCAGCTCTGGAAATTAAACAGAAGTCTGAGCCCTGAGACATGAGATACCAGTTGTTGGAAGATGGATTAGATGATGGGATAGATAATGAGATAGGTGATGGGATAGATAATGAGATAGGTGATGGGATAGATGATGGGATAGGTGATGGGATAGATAATGAGATAGGTGATGGGATAGATAATGAGATAGGTGATGGGATAGATGATGGGATAGATGATGGGATAGATAATGAGATAGGTGATGGGATAGATAATGAGATAGGTGATGGGATAGATGATGGGATAGGTGATGGGATAGATAATGAGATAGGTGATGGGATAGATGATGGGATAAATAATGAGATAAATGAGGGGATAGATGATGGGATAGATGATGGGATTGATGAGCTTAAAGGCTAGATTTGTGATTTTTTTCACAATTATTGAACCTTAATGTGTTTATGAGGTTTAAATTTAATTGAGGGAAGTACATATATAGTAGGTTGTTTGGGGAACCAACATGGCGACTCAAATGACTTGGGGAGTGAGGGGAAATTCAGGTGTTTGAGTGTTCTCATTTTTTATGAATGGCTATTTTCTGAAAAATAGTAAAATAATTAAGTGCTTTTTGATTGGTTGCATATAAATGAATGAAATTTGAGTCAATCGGCACGCAATCATGAATTGTATTGAAGTGCAAAATGTTTGATTGGGGCTGTAGTGAAGTTCATTGTATAAAAATGCAGATTATTGTCACCAGAATAATTCCATTGTTTCTGTTCTGCATAATATACTCTGGGAAGGATGTCATTGCCATGACTAATCTGTGTTCAGTTTGAAAACTTCCGAGAAAATGTTGGCACATTTTATTTTTAAAGTTATGAACCCAAATTCTTGAAATGTCCAATAGCTGAAGTACAGCAAGAAAACATGAGGAAAATGACAGTGGTGAAAGAAATGTGTTTGATGTCATATGTGCCAGTATGTGCTGTCTCTCTGAAACAGCATGTTCAGAATGGATTTATTCTCCATGGCAACTGACAGTGATATTGACAGGCTAAGCGAATGGGCAAAAATTTGGCAGGTGGAATATCATGTGGGAAAATGTGAAGTCATCCACTTTGGGAGGAAAAGTAAAAAAGCAAAATATTATTTGAATGGAGAAATACTACAAAATGCTGCAGTACAGAGGGATCTGGGTGTCCTTGTACACGAAATACAAAAAGTCAACATACAGGTGCAGCAGGTAATCCGGAAGGCAAACGGAATATTGGCCTTTATTTCTCGGGGGATAAAAGCAGGGAAGTCATGCTACAACTGTACAGGGTGCTGGTGAGACCACACCTGGAGTACTGCGTACAGATCTGGTGCCCTCATTTAAGGAAGGACATACTTGCATTGGAGGCAGTTCAGAGAAGGTTCACTAGGTTGATTCCAGGTATGGAAGGGTTGTCTTATGAGGAAATATTGAACAGGTTGGGTCTATACTCATTGGAGTTTAGAGGAATGAAAGGAGATCTTATTGAAACATACAGGATTCTGAGGGGACTCGATTGGGTGGATGCTGAGAGGATGTTACCCCTCATGGGGGAATCTAAAACTAGGGGATGCACAGTCTTAGAATAAGGGGTTGCCCGTTTAAGATGGAAATGAGGAGGAATCTCTTCTCCCAGAGAGTCGTGAATCTTTGGAATTCTTTACCCCAAAAGCTGTGGAGGCTGAGTCATTGAATACATTCACGGCTGAGTTAGACAAATTTTTGATCAGCAAGGGAGTCAAAGAATATAGGGCAAAGGCAGGAAAGTGGAGTTGAGGTAAAAATCAGATCAGCCATGATCTCATTAAATGGCGGAGCAAGCTCGAAGGGCCAAATGGCCAACTCCTGTTCCTATCTCTTATGGTCTAACACATGGCAACCTCAAGGTCTCTGGTGTTGGGAAAGCTGTCTGTAGATAAACTGTGGTTAACTTCATCTGTCCCTCCAAAACAGAAATCTGATCTACCTAACTAAATACCCTCTGTGGGAAAGTGCTGGAAACATGCACAGGCTGAGGTCAGTTGCAAACTAATTGCTGTCACTCAGGGAAGTTTGTCCGTAAACAAAACCTGTGAAGCAACAATTGTGTTTCACCTCCTGAAACTGAGCAGAAGGGTTCATTAATTTGCTGATGCTGTAGGTTGGCAGTTACTCGTAAATTCCTGGCTGCTGCCCTTGAGGGAGAACTGAGGTCATCATGGTCAGAAAAACTAGCAGCAAATGATTGGCTTTCTTACCCCTTTTTTTATTAAATGTGTTACTTGCTCATTGATTGGCTCCCTATTTATTCAGTTGTAATTTGTTGGTATTTTATGAGCATGATACTTAAGCCCATTTTTAAAATTCTATTCTCTTCATTTTATTTTGTAAAATCTGCCAGTCTGCAGTGTGTAGCTTAGTCTGAACACATGAGGGTTTAGGTTCCATCTTGTGACATACAAAAAAACAGCTGACATTACAATGATGGAGTGTCTTGTAAATCAATTAGACCAAGTGCATATCAAGTGAGTAATGAAAGAGAAGTGAACAAACTGCTTTTGGTTTGTCATTGAGGGTGCATTTCCACTACGTTTAGTATCAGTGCAAGTGCCTGTGCACCAACACTAAACTTGTGGAATGGAAATGTGATTTAAGGCCTGAGCTGACTCGGAAGCAAAGCTGAGTGAAATTTCCTCCCTTTTACTCTGGTATCAGGTTGGGCCCTGACTCCAGATTTAGACTGCACTTACACTATGGGGTAAATTTTACAATTTAGCGTTATGGATGCAGAGCTTCACTCAGCAGGAGCATATTATGGGAATTCAGGGGTGGAGCTCAGTTCACCCTATTCATGATCTACATCATTTCCTGTTCATTAAAGTTAATTATCTCTCTGCCCAAATTCCCAATTTTTCTCCAGTCACTTGAAGCTCTGGGCTGAGGGTGCTAAATCATGACACTTACCCAAAAAGGGCAGGGTCGGGCTGAAGTGAGAATGCTTTGCATGGACACTAATTGCATCCTAAGATAATTTTATCTGCCTGCCTGAGATCTCAGACAGGTAACCTGGGATACTGAAAGAAGCTGATGCAGCAAATGTGCAAACTGAAAGAGAAGTAATCTGAAGTGAACATTACTGTTTTATTTTCTGGAGTTGGATTTTTAGAACAAATTTATGAAAATGTAATAAATGCATTTGCCTGCATTCTGTTTGTGACAAAATTGTACCTTGAAAATATGTGGTGCCTTGCACAACAGGCAGCTTATTGGAAAATTGTGGGTGCACTGTCTGTGGTTTTTTGTCGACTGGAATCAATAGATTGAAAATTGCGAGCAATGCACCCTTGATTTTCCAATAAGCCGTCTGCTACAAGTGGCACCGTGCCAGTTTTGCTCTTAATTTAAGGGATGAGAAATGGTCCATAGCAATGTAGGCTTGTCCACCCAAAGCAGTGGATAATAATACCTAGTTAATCTGAACCTGCCTGCACTTGGGCCACCTCTGAATATTATTCTAATCAAATGAAAATATGCTAATATTTTACTGAGCACAGACATCATTTATGCTTGCCATTGTCTATCTGGATTGTTGTACATACACAAGTAACAGGTTATGGGAAATCAAACAATCAAAGACTGACTTTAGTAGTTAGTGACATCTATAGCCTGCACTATAAATTGTTACAAGGACCCAACTGAAACATTTAGGGAAGTTTCTATTTCTAAAAGCATGTGTTAGAATGGGGCCTTCTGATTATTCTTTGAGGTGCAGAGTCCAGAGAGCCTGGCCTGGGCAAATTGGGCTGGTGTCCAGAAGAAGAGTCTTCGCAGTGATATCTGTGCAGAGCCAGAGTTCCAGCTTTACTGCTTTTCCTTTCCTGAATGTTACAGGTGCTCACTCTGACCATGTTTTCCACCCTTGAAAAAGCAAGTTAAACCAAAGCATTACTGTTAAGCAAACATTATGATTTCAGTCAAATACACGATAAACATTTGAAAGTAAATGACTCTGAAATCAGATCTATACAGATGCATACATGTTCCTATAGATAACTGCCCTTCATACAATGGCTGTGGCCTGCCAAGCAATGTGATGCCATGTTCTCTCAGGAATATTCCTCATTACCCCCCACCCCACTCCATTTTCTCCCTTCCTCTCCTGAAGGTGTTGACTCCTGCTGTGTAAAGTTCAATGGACCTTCACCCAAGTGACCCAGTCTTCATGTGTGACTGTGAGTACTATGGAAAACATTGTGGTGAAGTTCAATCTTGGGAGGGAATTTTACCCCCCCCATCCCCAGGATGGTCGGGACAGTGGCGGGGGGGAGGTTAAATTGTTAAAAATGGGAAACCCGATCCCAACTCGCCGCAAGCGCACCAACTTCCAGTTTAACTGGGGTGGATTGGGGGTTGGGGGCGAGTAACCCGGTCTCGAGAGGCAGGTCGGTAATTATATTATGTTAATGAGGCTTCGTGCTTCAAATTTTGTCAGTCATTTGGATTTAATGCCTCCAGCATGGGTTTTCCGAGCAGCTGAAGGGAGGCGAGAACGGCTGGCTCCAACAGGTAAGTGATTTTCCAGGACTGCATGTAGGCCAGAGGGAGCAGGAGTGCTTTACCCCGGCCCCCCAAGCTAACCTTCTGTGATCTTCAGACCCCCCCACACGATCCGATTTCTCCCCCGTGATCTTCAGACACACCCCACGATCCAATCTTTCCCCCGCGACACGATCTCTCCCCCCATGATCTTCAGACCCATCCCACGATCCGATCTCTCCGCCCACGATCTTCGGACCCATCCCACGATCCGATCTCTCCCCCCACGATCTTCGGACCCATCCCACGATCCGATCTCTCCCCCCACGATCTTCAGACCCATCCCACGATCCGATCTCTCCCCCCATGATCTTCAGACCCATCCCACGATCCGATCTCTCCCCCCATGATCTTCAGACCCATCCCACGATCCGATCTCTCCCCCCATGATCTTCAGACCCACCCCACGATCTGATCTCTCCCCCCATGATCTTCGGACCCATCCCACGATCTGATCTCTCCCCCCATGATCTTCGAACCCATCCCACGATCTGATCTCTCCCCCCATGATCTTCAGACCCATCCCACGATCCGATCTCTCCCCCCATGATCTTCAGACCCATCCCACGATCCGATCTCTCCCCCCATGATCTTCAGACCCATCCCACGATCTGATCTCTCCCCCCATGATCTTCGGACCCATCCCACGATCCGATCTCTCCCCCCATGATCTTCGGACCCATCCCACAATCGGATCTCTCCCCCCATGATCTTCAGACCCATCCCACGATCTGATCTCTCCCCCACGATCTTCAGACCCATCCCACGATCTGATCTCTCCCCCACGATCTTTGGACCCATCCCACGATCCGATCTCTCCCCCCATGATCTTCGGACCCATCCCACAATCGGATCTCTCCCCCACGATCCGATCTCTCCCTCGACAATATTCAGACCCGCCCCACGATCCGATCTCTCCCCCGACAATATTCAGACCCGCCCCACGATCCGATCTCTCCCCCGACGATATTCAGACCCGCCCCACGATCCAATCTCTCCTCCCACGATCTTCAGACCCGCCCCACGATCCGATCTCTCCTCCCACGATAATCAGACCCGCCCCACAATCGGATCTCTCCCCCACGATCCGATCTCTCCCCCCCCCGTGATGTTCAGACACCCCCACAACCTGATCTCTCCCCCGGTAATCTGATCTCTCCCCCTGCGATCTGATCATTTCCCCCTCCCCCCCACCCCGTGATCTGATCTCTCCCCCGCCCCCCCGACTTCTCCCACCCTCCTCTCCGGTCCGCGGCTGCGGCCTTGTACAGCAGACTTTCCCACCCAGCAGCCAGCCAGCCTCTCAATCTGGTTGCCGGGCGGGAAACAGAGTAAAAAATTCTAATGAGGTCCTGCTGTTAAATTCGGCAGGACCTCAGCCTTCCCTGTATTTCCGGGTTTCCTGGCCAATGACAGGTGCCCCCCACTCCCTCCCTGCCTCCCCATAAATATCAGGGCCCTGTTGTCATCCACTATCCACACACATAGACACGTTCGAGCAGAGATCATTGCTTAGCGATTAAAAGCAAGAACCCATGCTGATTTTTCCTCTCCCTAATCAGAGGGTCAACTTGAGACCTTCTGGTCTTTATGATCTGGTATTACAGCAGGCACAGCCTGTAGCCACTAGGCCATCAGACAGAGCCAATGGAAATACTTTTTGCAGTTGTGGGCTGCTCCATGTCATCAAATTTTGCATTACTGTTACTGCTGTTAAAATACAAACAAAAAATCGCAGGTATCGTGCCTCTATATTTCCAGTGCGCATGATCAGTGGGCAAGACTCCCACCGGTAGCCTGCATTCATAGTATTTGCCCCTTGAACATCTCAAGGACAATAAACCATACTTCCAACTCTGACTCTACTTGCTTGTGTGTAAGGTCGATTAATTGTTAAAAATGTGTAGCCCACTGACCCATTTGTTGAGATTCTTATCTTTCAGTGACAGGCCTGACCAACTGTAGGGCTGCTGGAAGCAAAGTAACAATGTGAAGGCAAATTGAATTTTTGAGTCAGCTACTTTCACACTAGGGTACGCTACTCCTGCAGATAGCATCATAGGTATCGTTTTAGTCCCTGCTGACTCCTGCCATTAGCTACTTGCACACTCTATATTAAGGGATATGGGGATCGGGCGGGAAAGTGGAGTTGAGGTTGAAGATCAGCCATGATCTGATTGAATGATGGAGCAGGCTCGAGGGGCTGTTTGGCCTACTCCTGCTCCTATTTATTATGTACTTATGTCCTCCTGCTTCCAGAGTCCTCAAGCTGCCCAACTGCTTTCACATGCTCTGAGCTGAAACTGTTTTCTCCTTGGGTTCAAACATGTCTTTGAGCTGCTCAAATAGCACCATACGGTTAAATCCTTTCATCAAACCACGTTGTGAAATCTCAGTGTGGTCTTTTAAGACTATTCTTCCAGTGATTCGGAGCCCAGTTTTTAGCTATTGTTATGTATTTGCTTACATGGTAACAAATATTTTTGGTAGAAACTAAATCCATAATGGAAACATTTAAGAATCAGTTTGGCTGAGGTGCTTAATCTAATATTGATTTTTTTGGCGATGGGCTTTGTCACATTGTTTGAGGACCAATCCCGCTACAACCTCCAGCCTCAGTCTAATTTTAATATTCTGGTGTCAACAGCTATTTGGGAGCCTGCTGCTTCTGGGCCAGGAGAGATGTGAGGTCGCACCATGTGCCTCCAAATTCTTAGATGTTTCTGTGGAAGTGTTATTATAGCAAGTCAGGCAGAAGAGGATTGGTCTTCCTTGGCACCTCAGGACACCGTTCACATATGAAAGCACCACAAAGTGCTTGGCAAGAGGTGATGTGAAATGTCAATGCCTAGAGAAACACCCAGAGGAGCTGGTTCCAAATCAGGAGAAGCTTAGAGACCCTACCAGAATAACCAAGGTAGACTGCTCAACAATAGGGTAAATTCAGTGCTCCCATGTACCCAGTGGAAATCCATGCTCAAAGGTGTGCAGATAGGAAATACAGGTACATCAGTATAAACTTGATCCTCCAGCCCACAGTCCTTTCATAAACCACTCTCCTCCGGGAGCTCTGAATTTACCGTTAGATGAAATAAGTGTGCAAAGTATATATGCCACATTATAGTCTTTATGACCCCTCACACTATCTTCCAGTACTTTGAATGATTATCATGCATACACATTAAGCAGCAGGGGACAATAAGAACCAGCAGTTAATACTGGGAAGCCTTCTTTCATTCATGGTTCTCTTTTAGCTTTTCATTACAGTACCTAGACGTGTTCAGTAAAAGTTGATTTCAGCAATTAACTTTGTATCATTTTGCAAACCGTGACTCTTTTTCTTAGCACTGCTAGTTTTTGAGTTTATGGCCAAATCAATAATTTAAAGTGACCCCAGACTGCAGTCTTGTTTCCAGGTTTACACAAGAACATTCTGTGAAGGAGAGTGAAATAATAGATGCGTCAGTTTTACCTCTTGAACACGGTCGAGCAGCTTTCCCATCATGTCTTTGCGATTCATTTTGTTTTTTTCCATTATCTCAAGTTTCACAGTGATTGCATCAATTTTGGACACAATGCTGCTCATTGAATGTTCCAGCTGAACAACACAACGCCCCATCCTGGAATAGGAAGATTATATTGTGATACCACTAGGCCATAACAGGTTGATGTTAACAATAAGAAACTTGCTTTCTAAGAAAATACTTCACTAACATTACATAACAATTTTAGTAAAACTATGTCTGTTAGGTCCCAATGTCTTATTTCACCTTTATTTTAACACCTTGCCATCACCTTGCCATCCCCATCCCATGATACGTACATTTTGAATTCCTCATTTGTTACACTGCTGTTTGGTTTATTGTTGCTGTTGATTTTCACATTATCATCAAAGTCTACAGAGTGGTTAAAAGTCTTTGAGCTGTCTGGACACCCAAAGTTCCTTCCCAAGTTCTCTATCTCGGCATTTAGAGCAATCTGTAAAGCAATGGTAGATATTAAATTGACCCTTTAAAGTTATAATAGTTTGATCTTGTAAAAGCTGAAAGGACTACTTTCAGAAATCTTACTCTCCAGGTAGGCAGAGGATAGACTCACTCAGGGAACCATTGCAAAGTCTACAGTTCCACATCTCTTTTAAATCCAGAAAACGTAGAAGACATCAAGTGACATCCTGCAGTCTCAGAGCAGGTACTCATTTATACAGGCAGAATGCTATTATTATATCAGTGTGAAAGCCATTACTGTAGCAGTCAGCTTTCATACTTGTGAGAGGAGTTGCAGCTCTGTGGTGACCCATATCAGATCCACCTTAATATGAATTTGGCAATCTAAATTGAGTCGCAAGTTTGACAAGTCAAACTTTACACTTGAACAATTGTCATTTATTTTTTTTAATGGGGTTTGAGTGGTTAAGTGTGGTTGAATTTTTAATTTATATGTATCTGTGTATATCAGAGAGAACACAAAAGTACAAACATCAAACTTAAAGGAGAGAAATCCTGGAAAGACTGTACTATTATTCAAGTAAAGGGACATTCTGGGCTAAAAAGACATGTTACATAAGCAGACTTCATTGGTAATACTAAATACTGTTGCAGGGAAAGAAACAGTACTGTTGGTGAAAAAGAAAAGATAGAAGTTAGTTTAATCTTTTATGTTTCGGGTTTTTGGTGCTTCCTATAAAAATAAATTCTCTTGCCTGATGAAACAGTCTGCTTATCCAATATCTCCAGTGCTGACTTGGCCTTGAGAAAGCCACTTACGTGGTGAATAAAAGCAGCTGTTTTTAACCACAACTGGCTAATTCTTGTGCCTAACTGACAGAGAGGTACCAGTGCACCAAAAAATGTAATAAAACAACTGCAGAAACCCAACGCACAATACTTGTGTTGAAACAGTGGTTTTTGGAAAGTACTGGAAAGTTAGACATCCCATGTGACTCAAGGAAGGAATGAGGTTGATAACTATGACTGAAACCAGCAAGCTCTGTCGAGATAGTATTTTCGATGTATGTAATGAACCATCAAGGGATAAGCCAGGAACGTTGTAGACATGTGAATTTACCACTGCAGGCTGCCCAATGTTGGGTGGCAATTAGGAACAGAAACTAATGGCAGTCCTGCCCTGTTGGAACTCTGCCCACTGCCCACCCAGATGAATCTTTCGATGGGTGGGACCAGCAATGGAAGATTGTCTGCCTCAAACAGGTAGGAACATCATTTAAATATTCATTTGCAAGCATGTTGATCCTGCATGCCATTTCTTGCCATCCTACATTGACCACACCCATATGACATACATGTACAGGCTTCTAGGCAGCGGTAAGTATCCTAGAGGTCAAGGAAAGGACACATTAATGTGAAGGTAAGTGTATTTAAACCATTTCTTAATGGCTTTTCTTCTTTTTATCTTGATGGCACTTAGCTTCTTATCAACCTTTGTGCCAATTTTTGTATAATATTTATTTTTTACCCCAGCATCTTTACTGGCATCAATGGAAAGGGGAAACCTTCTGTGAGATGTTTGAAAGAAGAGGAGGTTGTACAGAGGGATGTCAGCCAGGTCAGACTATATGAAAGGTGCTCTGTGCCCACCTGCAGGTACCCGAATACCCACATCAGCAGACATAAGCATTACTCAATGAAGAAAACAATTAGTCAGCCATTCACATACCTCATTGGTTATTCAGGCATTTCCTGGGACAGCAGCCCTGATGGCTCCATTGAGATATGCAAATGCCTGGCTAACCATAATAGTTCCTCAGAAGCACTCCAATCACAGTATGTCAAGCTTTCAGTGGCACTGTATGAAAGAAAGTATCCCAGGGTGATAAACAACCAGTACTGCCTAATGGGCCACGCCTACCAAGATGCCATCAACAGCACATTTCGATTTCAGTCTGTCTGGAACCAACTAAAAGCCATTCAACTGAGACTATTCCAATGCTCTCCTGGCCGGCCTCCCACCGTAAACTTGAGCTCATCCAAAACTCTGCTGCCTGTATCCTAACTCACACCAAGTTCCGTTCTCTCATCACCCCTGTGCTCGCTGACCCACACTGGCTCCTGATCCGGCAATGCATCGATTTTAAAATTCTCATCCTTGTTTTCAAATCCCTCCATGGCCTTGCCCCTCCCTATCTCTGTAACCTCCTCCAGCCCTACAACCCTCAGAGATCTCTGCGCTCCTCCAATTCTGGCCTCTTGCAATTTTCATCTCTCCACCATTGGCGGCCGTGCCTTCAGCTCACTAAGCTCTGGAATTCCCTCCCTAAACCTCTCGCTACCTCTCTCTCCTCCTTTGACTTGCTCCTTAAAACCTACTTCTTTGACCTGTCCTAATATCTCCCGATGTGGCTGAACAAACGCTCTTTTGAAGCACCTTGGGACATTTTACTACATTAAAGATGCTATATAAATGCAAGTTGTTGTTGTTGTTATCTCTTTATCCCTACCCTAAGAAGAGGCACAGATATTATTATCAGGAGTTCCCCAGAATCTTCCAGGGAAGCTGGTAAAGTAACCTTATGGTTAGAATCACACAGCACAGAAGGAGGCCATTCAGTCCATCGTGCCTTTGCTGGCTCTTTGAAAGAGCTATCCAATTAGTCCCTCTTCCCTGCTCTATCCCAAAAGCCCTGCAATTTTTTTCCTTTTTAAGTATTTATCCAGTTCCCTTTTGAAAGTTACTATTGAATCTGCTTCCATCGCCCTTTCAGACAGTGTATTCCAGATCTCAACAACTCGCTGAATAAAAAAAAATTCTCCTTATCTCCCCTCTGGTTCTTTTTGAAGTTAAACTGAGGACCTGTCTGCCCTCTCAGATGGATGTAAAAGATCCCATGGCATTATTTGAAGAAGAGCAGGGAATTCTCCCCAGTGCCCTGGCCTATATTTACCCCTCAGTCAACATCACTAAAACAGATTATCTGGTCATTTTGTTTGCTGTTTGTGGGACTTTGCTGAACGCATTTTCCTACATTACAACAGGAGCTCCACTTCAAAAGTACTTCATTGGCTGTAAAGTGCTTTGAGACGTCCTGAGGTCATGAAAGGTGCTATAGAATTGCAAATTCTTTCTTTCTTCTTAAATTACATTCTGCACAAATTCAACACAAAGGAAAAGGCAGGTTGAGAAACGGCAGAGGGGACTGGAAGGGGAACTCCAGTAACAAGTGTCTGGTTGATATGGACCCTGCTAGAGCAGCATCAGCTGTGACTCATCACCATATTATTCCAACAATGTCAGTGAGCAACAAAGCTCAGTTCAGTAGATTACAGAACATTGACCTGAAACGTTAACTCTGTTTCTCTCTCCACAGATGCTGCCTGATCTGCTCAGCGTTTCCAGCATTTTCTGTTTTTATTAGTTATGTATATAAAACAACTAGAACAGTGCTCAAAACATTGTAATAAAATGAAGAAATCTTTTGGACAGGAGGACGAGAAGTTAACAGTGGCCCTTTCACAGCAGACAGAGGCCATAATGCAGTTACGTAAAAAGCCCTTGGTTTTTCATGCTTGTGTGAAAACACGGACTCTGACCAATGGCCCGATATCACTGATAACATCATGGAGGTACAAAAACCCACTTCTCCTAAGCTAGTAAACAAGGTGGCAAAACAGGAGGTCCAATGTAAGCCTGAGGTTTTGAATCAGTACCAAACAGAGTTAAGCAGTAAACATCAGAGATTGAAAGATAAAATTGAAATAAGAGAAAAAGAATAGGTTATCCAGAACAGGAAAAAGGAGAAGAAGCAAAACATCTCTTTTCTACTTTAGACACAGCTTATCCCAGGATTTTAATGTACTGTCTCTTTAAATGTGTGTGTGGAGCTTCAGTGCTGCGGCTGGCTCTGCCCCTCTTCAGTCTGCAGCATTAACTCTTTTGTAAGCCTTAGTTCAGTTAACATTAAGACTGTTTTAACTGAACGAGCTAATCTTTCCTCAGTTATATTCAATGCATTTATAGTTATCTACAAGGCATGCCGAAGAAAGAAACAAGAGGAAGATGACTTGTAATCTACTGGGAATTTGTAAGCATGTGCTGTCCTATATATGTATACATATATGTGTTACTTTGAGATATTGGGGGTAATTTTAACCCCCAAAAACAGGTGGGTTTGGGGCTGGTGGGAGGTTAAAATAACAGTTTTTTGGAGTGGGACCGCATCCCGGCTCCAACGTGCCCACTTCTGGGTTTAACCCAGGCGCTTTTGTATGTGTGCGCACAAGAGACACCAGGAAGTCCAGCCCCTACTTAAAGCTGGCGGGCCGATACTTAAAGGACAATGTACCTCATTGAGATACTTGAGGTCCTTAATATTTGTGTATTACAAAAGTAAAACGAATTTAACCTCACCTGTTCGGGTTTCCCATCACTTTCGATTCATGTCAGGTGAAAGCAGGTGGGAAGATCCACGAGGTGAGGGCCTTTATTACACTGCTTATGGGCCTGGAGGAGTAGGAGTGTTTCATCCAGGCCCAACAAGCTCACCTGGCCGACAGGACCATGGCGATCAGCCACCGCCCCCCCTGAAGCTAGACCCCTCCTTCCCCATGCTGGAACCCCCGATCTTCTGAAACTGGAACCCCTGATCTTCCGATGCTGGCCCCCCGATTTTCCGATGCTGGGCCCCCCCTCACGATCTTCCGATGTTGGGACCCCCAATCTTCCGATGCTGGGCACCCCCCCCCCCCGATCTTCCGATGCTGGGCCCCCTCCACCGATCTTCCGATGCTGGGCCCCCTCCACCGATTTTCCGATGCTGGGCCCCCTCCACCGATCTTCCGATGCTGGGCCCACCGACCTTCCGATGCTGGGCCCCCCGATCTTCCGATGCTGGGCCCCCGATCTTCCGATGCTGGGCCCCCCGATCTTCCGATGCTGGGCCCCCCGATCTTCCGATGCTGGGCCCCCCGATCTTCCGATGCTGGGCCCCCCGATCTTTCGATGCTGGGCCCCCCGATCTTCCGATGCTGGGCCCACCGATCTTCCGATGCTGGGCCCCCCCCACCGATCTTCCAATGCTGGGCCCCCCCCACCGATCTTCCGATGCTGGGCCCCCCGATCTTCCGATGCTGGGCGCCCCCCCACCGATCTTCCGATGCTGGCCCCCCGATCTTCCGATGCTGGGCCCCCCGATCTTCCGATGCTGGGCCCCCCGATCTTCCGATGCTGGGCCCACCGATCTTCCGATGCTGGGCCCCCCGATCTTCCGATGCTGGGCCCCCCCGATCTTCCGATGCTGGGCCCCCCGATCTTCCGATGCTGGGCCCCCCCGATCTTCCGATGCTGGGCCCCCCGATCTTCCGATGCTGGGCCCCCCCGATCTTCCGATGCTGGGCCCGCTGATCTTCCGATGCTGGGCCCACTGATCTTCCGATGCTGGGACCCCCGATCATCCGACGCTGGCCCCCACCCCGATCTTCAAGGCCCACCCGATGTCATCCACGTCCCCCCACCTCCACCCCCACCTCCGATTTTTTCCAGGGCCCACAACCTCTTTCTCCCTCCAGCCCCCCTCTCTGATTCCCGGCTCCTTTTCCTTCCGACAGGCAGCCAGTTTGTCAATCCAGCTGCCTGGTGTGTGGGAAACCCGGAAGCACAAATACTTATCTTCAATCGAGTTGCAATTACTCATTTAGCTTCCGGGTTCCCTACGGGAATATCTACCAACGCGCTGGGTTCCCGGCTCCCAGTGAAAATCATGCCCATTGATCCCTCCTTTTTTGGGTTTGAACTGAATTGGAGTAATTGATGCTAACTGACCGGAGTTTATAGACTGAGTGCCTGATCAAATTATTAAATTATAAATACCGGTTCTCTACAGATGGTCACTGCAGAAAACTGGATGAATAAATTATGTGAACAGTCTCTGGTTCGCAACATGGGATTGTCAAGTAACAATTGGCACTTCTGAGTTTATTATCCTAACAGGGAATCGATAATTTAAGCTTTTTCAGAGTGAATCAGTAGTGAATGTTGATTATAATTAAGGTAAGTGGAGTTGTCATGTTAAATATCGGAGTATGTGAATACAGTTGATATCTAAGAAAACCTCATTAAATAGAAGGCATTAATGAAGTTCAGTTTAACTCCTGGGAGATTTAAGGTAGTTCTGCTTTATCTCATTCATTTTGGTCTATTTTTAAAGGAATTAGAACAGTTCATTCAACCTGGATGTACTGGATTAAGTTTGTCAACGAATAGCTGTCAGCAAGTTGAGAGTACCCTCTGGTCTTGTGGCCGACTCTGATCCAAACAGACCCGAGTCAAGGGAAACACGCGAGTGTTTTCTGCCAACTCTATGGCAACAACTGGAGGCATCTTGTGATTGGACTGTACTGACTGAACCCCAGGTCAAAACTACTTTAACGCTCATACAAAAGAATTAATTAAATAAGGGGCTCATGAAGGAGTATTGAACATCTCTCAACTGCAAAATGCTGATAAATAATTTAACAAAAATTGGGGTTTAATCTGGAATATTTGTAGGTATATCCTTTAGTGTGCATGAGACTGGGCTAGGAAACACTACTTTTCATTTAGAATGAGATGAACAAATTAAATTCTATCTTCTCCAACAAGGTGGAACCACACAAGTTCACAGAAATATGAAAGGCAAAATGTAATCAATCAACTAATTGTTTTGCTTGTTTCAGCAAATTTTCAATTTTTTAAGGATGCAAGATTTTCAATTTTGGAATCCATCTACTTGTACTAATACAGTGTATCTATGGTGCTGTCACTTAAGGTAGCAATGTTAGGAATTGGGAAAACTTTTGTGCTTTCACTAACAATGTTTGAAAATTGGCCATACATTAAAAATCAAAGATAAGTAGCCTAGGTCCATTTCGACTGAAATTCATTTTTATACTTGATTGGTCAAATCATACCTAGGACTTTAATTGTATCATGATCTTTGTGCAAGTTTATTTGACATTAAATTGATTGCAGCAGGTTTTATAAATCCGCTGGATACATTATATCACCATTAAATGTACAAAGTAAAAGAGTAAAGGGAGTTTGAAGAATTACAAAGTTACAGTTACAGGATGATGTCTTGTTTTTTTTTCAATTTGAACTTTTCAAATTATCGCTTTTTAAAATTTATTTGCATGCAGCAAGTCTGAAACTGCTGTTGTAGGGGCTGATTCCACTCCCAAGTTTTTTCCAAGGTACAGCCAAGACAGTAATTAACCCCTTGCTTCTATTCTCCCACGTTGTTAAGAATTTATGATCAGATCCACAGGTCTGCTTGAATATTTACTAATCAAAATTTTGTTAATTTGGAATATTTTTAAGTTTCAGGACTCAAGGTGAGAGCCTCAAATTTTTGTTTTATGCTGAAGAACATCATCAAATATCACGTTTTTTTTCACAGAATGGTGACAAAGCGGAGTAAAGCTTAGTCTCTCAAAGGCCTGACACAAATTGCTCACGGTGGGGAAGCCATGCTATGGCAGTTAGCTCCTTAGGCAACTGCAAGCACTCCAGCTTCTGCTGTCAATCAACTCAGCCTGGACATTGCTTGTTTGACAAAATATCAAACAAGGAACATACAGTCATACGGGTACACAAGAACACAACATTTGCTCAGAACTTACAATACGAGCTTCATTAAACATTGAGACCCACACTCCGAGATAAAAGAACTGACTATAATAGGCATGATATTTTATACAGGTCAAATAAGGGTTTAATAAACTAATTAAATATATTGATAATACATTGTACCAAACTGTGAGGGAATTACTAATCTATATTTTAAGGAGTAATGATTTATAGTTTATTGAACAATAAGGTTCCTCCGGGGCTCATGACCAAGTTGGAATGGTAATTTTTTAAAAATTCATTCATGGGATGTGGGCGTCGCTGGCAAGGGGCATCCCTAATGGCCCTTGAGAAAGTATTGATGAGCCACCTTCTTGAACCGCTGCAGTCCGCATATTATGGGGACATGTCATTTAATTGAACTCAAGAAAGTTACTGAGTGTATGAGGTATAAACAGGAAAATTGCACCACCAATTGGGGTCTAAAATCAGCACCCTAGGTGATCATGGGTAATAATGGTAAATGTTATGATAACCAGAACCAAGGGGTCATGGAAAAAGGACATGTGAGTATCTGCGAGAAACATAAATCACCTGGGAACAACCTGCCAAAGGGTATCAATCTAGAATCAATGCACAATCTAGTGAAAGTCAGGAGAGAGAAAATAAGAATAGTTAATTGATAGCTTTCTCTTGGAGATGGCTGCGTCCTTGCCTATACTCAACAATGAAAATAATGTATTTTAGAGCCTGGCTACTAAATATTTGTTTAACGTCTCTGCCATTTCCTTATTCCCCATTATAATTTCTCCTGTCTCTGCCTTTAAGAGACGTTAACTTTCGCTAATCTCTTCCTTTTTACATACTTACAGTCTATTTTTATATTTCTTGCTAGTTTACTCTCATATTCTATTTTCTCCCTCTTTATCAACTTCTTGGTCATCTTTTGCTGATTTCTAAAACCTTTCCAATTCTCAGGTTTACTGCTCTTTTTGGCAACATTGCAAGCCTCTTCTCTTAATCTAATACTATCCTTAACTTCTCTAGTTAGCCACAGTTGGACCACTTTTCCTGTGGAGTTTTTATTTCTCAAGGGAATGTATATTCATTGAGATTATGAATTATTTCTTTAAATGTTTGCCATTGCTTATCTACCATCATATCTTTTAATCTAATTTCCCAATCTACCTTAGCCAACTTGGCCCTTGAACCTACGTAATTAGCTTTGTTTAAATTAAGACCGTAGTTTCGGATTGAACTACATCACTCTCAAACTCAATATGAAATTCTATCATATTATGATCACTCTACCCCAGAGGATCCTTTACTATAAGATTACTAATTGACCCCGTCTCATTACACAATACCAGATCTAAAATAGTCTGTTCCCTACTTGGTTCCTCGACATAATGTTCTAGAAAACTGTCTCGGATGCATTCCATGAACTCGTCCTCCAAACTACTTTTGCCAATTTGATTTGCCAGTCTATATGAAGATTAAAGTCCCCCACGGTTATTGTATTACCCTTGTTACATGCTCCTCTAATTTCCTGATTTATACTCTGTCCAACACTACAAATACTGTTACGGGGCCTATAAACAACTCCCACCAGTATTTTCTGCCTCTTGTTAACGGGAGTCTAACCACCTCCCCTTAATATTCAACGGCATTACCATCACCCACCATCAACATACTGGGGGGTCACCATTGACCAGAAACTTAACTGAACCAGCCACGTAAATATTGTGGCTACAAGAGCAGGTCAAAGGCTGGGCATTCTGCGGCGAGTGACTCACCTCCTGATTCCCCAAAGCCTTTCCACCATCTACAAGGCACAAGTCAGGAGTGTTATGGAATACTCTCCACTTGCCTGGATGAGAGCAGTTCCAACAACACTCAAGAAGCTCGACACCATTCAGGATAAAGCAGCCCGCTTGATTGGCACCCCATCCACCACCCTAAACATTCACTCCCTGCACCACCGGCGCACCGTGGCTGCAGTGTGTACCATCCACAGGATGCACTGTAACAACTCGCTCAGGGTTCTTCGACAGCACCTCCCAAACCCGCGACCTCTACCACCTAGAAGGACAAGGGCAGCAGGTACATGTGAACATCACCACCTGCACGTTCCCCTCCAAGTCACACACCATCCTGACTTGGAAATATATCGCCGTTCCTTCATCGTCGCTGGGTCAAAATCCTGGAACTCCCTTCCTAACAGCACTGTGGGAGAACCTTCACCACAAGGACTGCAGCAGTTCAAGAAGGCGGCTCACCACCACCTTCTCAAGGGCAATTAGGGATGGGCAATAAATGCTGGCCTCGCCAGCGACGCCCACATCCCATGAATCAATAAATTGTTATTGCTTATCTCCACCCATACAGTTTTAAATCCTAATTTTCTGAGCTAAGGTCCTTTCTCACTACTGCCTTTATCTCACTCTTTATTATCAGGGCTACCCCCCACCCCCGCCTCCTTTTCCATTCTGCCTATCTTTTCTAAAGTCAACTTCCCTGGAATATTTAGATCCCAACCTTGGTCACCCTGCAACCACATCGCATTAATGGCTACTAGATCAAACCCGTCTGTCTCTATTTATGGCATTAATTCATCCACCTTGTTATGAATTTTTTTTTTTATTCGTTCACGGGATGTGGGCGTCGCTGGCAAAGCCAGCATTTATTGCCCATCCCTAATTGCCCTCGAGAATGCTTGTTGTATTCATATATAGCACCTTTAATTTTAATTTTACACTGTTTTTCCCTGTTGTGGCCTTAGTCACGAATGCTCTACTACCTTACTTAAACCCTCTGGGCTCAGTTTTGAAATGGGGGCGGGTTGGCAGCAGGGAGGGGGTTGAAGGTACACGTGCCAAACCCGCATAAATAACACTTACCGTTTCTGACGCGATCGGATTGTAATTGTTGATCAGTAACGTGCTCTCCGGGTTTCACGCCCAGCAGCCAGCCTGATTGACAGGAGGTGCAACACGAGGAGGAAGATCAGGGGGGAGAGTGGAAGATCGGGGGGGGGAGAGTGGAAGATCGGGGGGGGGAGAGTGGAAGATCGGGGGTGGGGGGAGAGTGAAAGATCGGGGGGGGGCAGTGGAAGATCGGGGGGGAGAGTAGAAGATCAGGGGGGGAAGAGTGGAAGATCAGGGGGGGACAGTGGAAAATCGGGGGGAGAGTGGAAGATCAGGGGGAGAGAGTGGAAGATCGGGGGGAGAGTGAAAGATCGGGGGGAGAGAGTAGAAGATCGGGGGGGAGAGTGGAAGATCGGGGGGAGAGTGGAAGATCGGGGGGAGAGAGTGGAAGATCGGGGGGAGAGAGTGGAAGATCGGGGGGAGAGTGGAAGATCGGGGGGAGAGAGTGGAAGATCGGGGGGAGAGAGTGGAAGATCGGGGGGGGGAGAGTGGAAGTTCGGGGGGAGAGTGGAAGATCGGGGGGAGAGTGGAAGATCGGGGGGAGAGTGGAAGATCGGGGGGAGAGTGGAAGATCGGGGGGAGAGTGGAAGTTCGGGGGGAGAGTGGAAGATCGGGGGGAGAGTGGAAGATCAGGGGGAGAGAGTGGAAGATCAGGGGGGGACAGTGGAAGATCAGGGGGGGACAGTGGAAAATCGGGGGGAGAGAGTGAAAGATCGGGGGTGGGGGGAGAGTGAAAGATCGGGGGTGGGGGGAGAGTGGAAGATCGGGGGGGAGAGTGGAAGATCAGGGGGGGAAGAGTGCAAAATCGGGGGGAGAGAGTGAAAGATCGGGGGTGGGGGGAGAGTGAAAGATCGGGGAGAGAGTGTAAGATCAGGGGGTGGGGGGAGAGTGAAAGATCGGGGGGGGCAGTGGAAGATCGGGGGGAGAGTGGAAGATCGGGAGGGGACAGTGGAAGATCAGAAGGGAAGAGTGGAAGATCGGGGGTGGGGGAAGACTGGAAGATCGGGGGGAGGGAGTAGAAGATCGGGGGGAGAGTGGAAGATCGGGGGGGAGAGTGGAAGATTGGGGGGGAGAGTGGAAGATCGGGGGGAGAGTGGAAGATCAGGGGGGAGAGTGGAAGATCGGGGTTGGGGGGAGAGTGAAAGATCGGGGGGGGGCAGTGGAAGATCGGGGGGGAGAGTGGAAGATCAGGGGGGGAAGAGTGGAAGATCAGGGGGGGAGAGTGGAAGATTGGGGGGGAGAGTGGAAGATCGGGGGGGGGGAGAGTGGAAGATCGGGGGGGGGGAGTGGAAGATCGGGGGGGAGAGTGGAAGATCAGGGGGGGAAGAGTGGAAGATCAGGGGGGGACAGTGGAAAATCGGGGGGAGAGTGGAAGATCGGGGGGAGAGAGTGGAAGATCGGGGGGAGAGTGAAAGATCGGAGGGGAGAAAGTAGAAGATCGGGGGTGGGGGGAGAGTGAAAGATCGGGGGTGGGGGGAGATTGGAAGATCGGGGGGAGAGTGGAAGATCGGGGGGAGAGTGGAAGATCAGGGGGTGGGGGGAGAGTGAAAGATCGGGGGTGGGGGGAGAGTGAAAGATCGGGGGGAGAGTGGAAGATCAGGGGGGGGAAGAGTGCAAAATCGGGGGGAGAGAGTGAAAGATCGGGGGTGGGGGGAGAGTGAAAGATCGGGGGTGGGGGGAGAGTGGAAGATCGGGGGGAGAGTGGAAGATCAGGGGGTGGGGGGAGAGTGAAAGATCGGGGGTGGGGGGAGAGTGAAAGATCGGGGGGAGAGTGGAAGATCAGGGGGGGAAGAGTGCAAAATCGGGGGGGGAAGACTGGAAGATCGGGGGGAGAGTGGAAGATCGGGGGGAGAGTGGAAGATCGGGGGGAGAGTGGAAGATCGGGGGGAGAGTGGAAGATCGGCGGGGGGGAAGACTGGAAGATCGGGGGGAGAGTGGAAGATCGGGGGGAGAGTGGAAGATCGGGGGGAGGGTGGAAGATCGGGGGGAGAGTGGAAGATCGGGGGGAGAGTGGAAGATCGGGGGGAGAGAGTGGAAGATCGGGGGGGGGGAGAGTGGAAGATCGGCGGGGGGGAAGACTGGAAGATCGGGGGGAGAGTGGAAGATCGGGGGGAGAGTGGAAGATCGGGGGGAGAGTGGAAGATCGGGGGGAGAGTGGAAGATCGGGGGGAGAGTGGAAGATCGGGGGGAGAGAAGAAGATCGGGGGGAGAGTGGAAGATCGGGGGGGCGGGGGGGAGAGTGGAAGATCAGGGGGAGAGAGTGAAATATCGGGGGGGGAGAGTGGAAGATCGGGGGGGCGGGGGGGAGAGTGGAAGATCGGGGGGAGAGTGGAAGATCGGGGAGAGAGTGAAAGATCGGGGGGGGAGAGTGGAAGATCGGGGGGGAGAGTGGAAGATCGGGGGAGAGAGTGGAAGATCGGGGGGAGAGTGGAAGATCGGGGGGGAGAGTGGATGATCGGGGGGGAAGAGTGGAATATTGGGGGGAGAGTGGAAGATCGGGGAGAGAGTGGAAGATCGGGGGGGGGAGAGTGGAAGATCGGGGGGGAAGAGTGGAATATTGGGGGGAGAGTGGAAGATCGGGGGGGAGAGTGGAAGATCGGGGGGGGGAATACTGGAAGATTGGGGGGAGAGTGGAAGATCGGGGGGAGAGAGTGGAAGATCGGGGGGGAAGACTGGAAGATCAGGGGGGAGAGTGGAAGATTGAGAGGGGAGAATGGAAGATTGGGGGGGGAGAGTTGAAGATTGGGGGGAGAGTGGATGAACGGGGGGAGAGTGGTAGATCGGGGGGGGAGAGTGGAAGATCGGGGGGAAAGAGTGGAAGATTGTGGGGAGAGTGGAAGATAAGGGGGGAGAGTGGAAGATAAGGGGGTGAGTGCAAGTTCGGGGGGGACAGTGGAAGATCGGGGGGACGTCGGGGAGGTGAAGAGGGGAGATGGGGGGGACATCAGGGGGGTGAAGAGAGGGAGATCGGAGAGGGAGACATCGGACGTCGGAGCAGGGTGGAAAGGTAGTTTGATTTTGTGTTTTAACTTCCTGCAATGGTTTTTGATGTACTTTATTTAGTTTCTTTTTCCCTGATTCGACCCTTCATGCCTGGTTTCATCAGGCGTGAATCAGAAGCGGTGGGTGAGCTGCCCAGGTAAGTTAAAAATCATTATAATCTGTCACAGGTAAAGTGCCTTAAGTACCTCAATGAGGTTTTTAACTGTCATCCTGCCGCTTTAATTGCCGGCGGGACTTCCGGTTTCGGGACTCCCGCGCGCACTCGGAACTCGGAAGTTGGCGGGTTGAAGCCGGCTTCCGAACCTGAACGGGATTGCCGCGATTTTTGGAGCCACCCGCCCCCAACGCACCCGCAATTTCCCCATAAAATTGAGACCTCTGTCCCATCCTGACACACTGTGCTTGTTTTTACACAAATTGCTACTCTGCTCTACAGCCTTGACTTTTCTCTTTAGACTTATAAATTTACCTTTCCTGAACCCGCCCCTGTATACAGTTATATACTGAATCATTACTAATTTAAATTTTTATTGACACATGTTCCATAGAGAAACTGACTTTTTACATAGAAATTAATGAAAAAATCAGCGTCGAGTTAAACACACTGATATCTATCAGAGGAATTGAATTAAAGTTGAGAGGGACATAGAACTCGAAATTCCAAAATTCGGTTTTGGGTTCCTCTGAATTAACACTGATTGGAACAGTTAAAGGCTACGGTGAAATAATACTTAGTCAAAATTATCCAGAAGACGGTAAAGGAGAGCTGGAGGATCTTTTAATTCCAGGGGATAATTTCTTGATAGATGGTAGTATTTGGGGGGAGCTTAGTTTTAACTGTTGCTTTCTGTACAATGTGTTATTATTTTCTTTGTCTGTATCATGATGTTAAATATTAACCAAATGAAACTTAAACTGGAAGAGTAATCGGCTCGAGATAGGTATGTGATGCTAACAGGATGTGGTGTAGATCATAGGAACATTCCCAAGATCGCACAAAGAGTCGGGGGGGGGGGATGTTAAAGATAAAGTACAAGAGATAGTAAAGGAATCCATTTTGTACAAAAATAATCCATTTATATTCGATTCTATTTTATATTAGCTCTGTAGTTAAAGGCTTAGAATTAAAAGACTGTAAATGTAGCTGATAGGCAATATCTGCAGAATGTCAACAAATCTGTAAGGTTGTAACTGTCATCATATAAAATAACCTTTCATAGTTCTAATCGTCTCATAGATACATTTATATGTTTATTATTTTCTGTACATATAAATAGATAAGGTCGTTTATGTTATGTCCTGAGACTGTGCTGTGGAGCCTTTTTGAGACTTTGGTATGTTGAGCTAATAATACCTAATGTAAAACCAAGAGTGCAGGTCATGGAGAAGGTGATGTAATGGCCTTTTAGCTGATCTTAAAAATTGAGACCATTATAATGTGAGGTTGGAAGAAATTGGAAAAAGCAGGAGAGAGAGAGAGAGGAGAGAACGTTGAGCTCAACTGGCTGTAACGTGCCTTCTTCTGCAGCAGCATCTTATGTTATCTTGGTATTGGCTCTGAGTGTGTCTATTCATTTAACCCTTAATAAACCTCCAAAGGGGTAAAATTGGCTCACCCCCAAAACCGGGCGTGGGTATCGCGTCCCCTGATTAACCCGCGCCTGGTGCTTCCTGCACAGGCAGGACGAGACATTTGTCCGGCCTGAGGACATACCTGACAAGAACATTAAAAACCAGGCCTGACAGAGGATTCAAGGAAATGTGTACTTTCCACCCGCAGGGGGAGCCCCAGTCTCTTAAAGGGAGGATGTCTCTTAAAATCTCTTAAAGGCAGCTGGTACGTGTTATTTGTTAAGATTAACAGTCTGCTAACTGCACGGAGTATGAAAGGAGATCAGACATCGCACATGTAAAACACAGATACAGGTCCTGTCCCTGTATTTACAAACTGATGAGTTGTGTTAAAACACTGAATAAAGGTTGCACACTACTAAATCCCACATCCTCCAATCTGCATGCCAGTTCTCACCAATCTGCCGATCTGAGTTTGTACCAGGCCTGTGAGAGTGTGTGTACTAAGGTTCTCTGCTGATGCACTAGAAGTCTTGGTTCAAGAGGTGGACAGAAGGAGGGACATCCGATATCCATGGGGGGAGAGGGGGGAGCAAGAGGCCCTCCAGACATATGCCCAAAAGGCAGTGGGAGGCAGCGGGGGACAAAGTCAATGCCAGGCGCAAAGCACCACGAACATGGATGCAGTGCTGGAAGAAGTTCAATGCTTTGACATGAGTGGTCAAGGTGAGTGAGATCAACTGTCAAGTGGTGTCTCCTACCAACTGCACCACACACTACACCCCCATCACCCACATACCAACAAACTCTTTCCATCAGTACTCAACTCTTCCAATCAGATGCTTCCTCTCACCCTTACATATTACCGCTGTTTCAACCCGCCCACCCATAACTCACAGGCCACACACACTGGCAGCTATTCAACCATGACAGGCACATCACCCAGACACACGTCCCACTTTCTTGCAGGGGAAGGTGGTGTATAACAGGAGGCAGCGAGTGGCAGTGAGTATTTAGCCCCTCGAGCCTGTTCCGCCATTCAGTGAGATCATGGTGGACCTGTGACCTAACTCCATATACCCGCCTTAGCCCCATATCTCTTAATACCCTTGGTTCACAGAAATCTATCAATCTCAGATTTAGAATTCACAATTGAGCTAGCATCAGCTGCCATTTGCAGAAGAGCGTTCCAAACTTCTCCCACTCTTTGCCTGTAGAAGCATTTCCTAACTTCACTCCTGCACGAACTGGTTCTAAATGTTAGGCTATGTCCCCCCGTCCTAGTATTCAATTATAGGAGACCTCCAAAAACAGTTACAAATGCATCAGCAGCCAGAAGCAATAATCCAGTAACTAACCTGTAAACCTTGCATGGTCCCTTTAAATAGCGCTGGTGGGGGGTCCTCCAGGCACTCTAAGACTTGTTCAGATGGTCGTGGTTAAGAATGTGCGTTGAATTGAGCGTTAAATTCCAAAATCACTTTAAATCAGCGTTGCACACTGATTGTACGCATTTTCTCCCTGCTTTACAAGTTGCCAGCGCTCGCTCTCTACGCATGCACTAATACCTATACCAAGATGGCGTCCGGCGCACGTCACGCTAGAGGCATGCGTGCGCAGCCAAGACACCACCTTGGCACTTCGAGTGGCGAAACAGTGGGCGCTGGACGGCCCAATTTCTAGCCCCTAGTGTTTGACATCATGTTTCAAACTCATTCTTGGCATATAGGCACAAGACTGCAGCCTTTGTCTATAATAAAACAAAAATACATTCCCAACATACTTGTGTCTCCTCCCATTGCTATATGCTTAAAAATGTTGGCCTAGATTTTCCTGGGGACTTGTGCATCTATGGCGTAGGGACACTGTTGGAGGTGCCGTCTTTCGGATGAGACATTAGGGGGATTTTAACTTTTAGCGATACTGTAAAATGGGCAATATCGGATCAGCCGTTCATTATACAAAGTTAATGGAAAGGAAAATCAGACATGGCGTATAATGGGCAGCTAACTCAATATTGCTCATTTTACACTACTGGCAAAAGTTAAAATTACCCTCATTAAATTGAGGACCTGTCTTCCCTCAATGTCACTTGTTAGTCTGCACTGTCAGAATGTCATTGAGGTTGGATGATTGAATGTTCTTTAATGCAGAATCAAGGGAGTGGTGAAGGGGGTAACAAGGACTGTTAATGCAAAGGGATTTTTTGTCGTTTTTCAGGTAAGGGGATTGAGCAGGTCACCAAAAGCTCTGCTCTATCCACTGCTCCCTGGTCTCTCTAACTGCAATGCGTTGTGCTGCCCCTCTTTCTTGTGGATTTCCCTCATCTTCATCCAATTCTTCCTCATCTGACGATGCTTCTTCTTATTGCTGTGTCTCCTCTAACTCCATTTTACTTTACATTGCCAGGTTGTGTAGAATGCAGCAAACTACAAAGATGCGACCCACTTTGTCTGGGCCATATTGTAGGGAGGCCCCAGTGCAATCAGTGCACCTGAACCTTTGCTTCAATATGCCAATGGTGTGCTCTGATATTCCTGGTAGTCCCATGCTGTGATTGTACCTGAGCTGTTCCGGCATGGTGGAGTTGTGGAAGCAATCAGCCATGTCTATAAGAGTATCCTTTGTCCTCTAGCATCCATCCTCTGACATTCCTGGATGAGTAGAAAGGTGGGGCAGATGGATGAGTGTCACAGAATGAAGGTGTCATGACAGCTGCCAGCGAAACTGACACAGACTTGCATTATCCTTCTGCAGTGATTACACACCCTTTGAACATTGATGGAGTGGAAGCCCTTCCTGTTCACAAAAGCTCCTCGCTCATCTTCTGGTGCCCTGATAGTTACATGAGTGCATTCTACAATGTCCTGGACACAAGAGAAGTTGGCCAATGCTGCAAATCCCACAGCTCTTATTCAATCTGTTGGCATCAATTATGAAGGTAATGTATTGGTTTGCTCTGGCATTGGTGACCTGCTTGATGCAGTTGTGCACTGCAGATTGGAAAATGCAGATTACGTCCCCTGTAGCAGCCTGGAAGGAGCCAGTAGCGAAAAGGTTAAGGGCAGTGGTGACTTTGACAGTCACTGGCAAAGCATAGCCCCCTGATCCAGTAGGCAGCAGGTATCCTGATTCAGTGCCTCTCAGAGATATGCAGGACACTGACTTGGCCTGTGGATCCTATGGGCTGGGTGAGGCCTATTACCATTCACCCATTCCATTCTCGCCTGGTATGTTGGGTTAAAATCAAAGCCTCTATCAGGTTTGTCAAGCACAACCTTCTTTTCTGAAATCCGTGTTGGCTGCTTCTAATTACTTTTTCTTCATCTAGCTATTTCATAATTTCATCTTTAATTAAAGATTTCAAAATTTTCTCTGTCTGTCAAACAAACAGGCCTGTAATTATTCAGATTAGCTCTGTCTCCCTTTTTGAAAATGGGTATTAAATTGGTCACTCTCCAGTCCACTGGTACACATCCACTCTCAATAGAACCTTGAAATATCATTTCTAGGGCTGACACTATTCCTTTCCATTTCCCTCAGAATCCGTGGATCTATCCCATCAGGTCCCGGCACTTCATCCTCCTCTAGCTTAATTAACTTCTCTAATATTTTTCTTTTAATTATTATAATAGATCTCATCTTGCTTTTAAGTAATTCAGGGTTTACCTCCTCCCTGATATCCTTCTCTTTTCCAAACACCGAAGTGAAGTACTTATTAAGTATGCCCGCCAATTTCAGCTAATCAACAATTTGCATTTATATCGCGCCTTTAACATAGTAAAACATCCCTAGGCGCTTCACGGGAGCAATTATCAAACAAAATTTCACATTGAGCCACATAAGGAGGTATTAGGACAGATGACCAAAAGCTTGGTCAAAGAGGTAGGTTTTAAGGAACGTCTTAAAGGAGGAGAGAGAGGTAGAGGGGTGGAGAGGTAGAGAGGTTCAGGGAGGGAATTCCAGAGCTTAGGGGCTAGGCAGCTGAAGCATGGCCACCAATGGTGGAACGATTAAAATCGAGGATGCATTAGAGGCAAGAATTGGAGGAGCGCAGAGATCTCGGAGCGTTGTAGGGCTTGAGGTGGTTAGAGTTAGGGAGGGGTGAGGCCATGGAGGGATTTGGAAACAAGGATGAGAATTTTGAAATCAAGGTGTTCCCAGACCGGGAGCCAATGTAGGTCAGTGAGCACAGGGGTGATAGGAGAATGGGACTTAGGATATAGGCAACAGAGCTTTGGATGAGCTCAAGTTTATGGAGGGTGGAAGATGGGAGGCCAGCCAGGAGAGCATTGTTACCTCCAGACTGCACTATTCCAAAGGCATGGATGAGGGTTTTAGCAGCAGATGAGTTGCGGCAGGGGCGGAGACGGGCGATGTTACCGAGGTGGAAGTAGGCGGTCTTGGTGATGGAGAGGATATGGAGTCGGAAGCACATCTCAGGATTAAATAGGATACCAAGATTGCGAACGGTCTGGTTCAGCCTCAGACAGTGGCCAGGGAGAGGGATGGAGTTGGTGGCTAGGGGACGGAATTTGTGGCAGGGACTGAAGACAATGGTTTTGGTCTTCCCAATATTTAGTTGGAGGAAATTTTTGCTCATTCAGTACTGGATGTTGTTGACAAGCAGTACTCAATCATAGAATCATAGAATGGTTACAGCATAGAAGGAGGCCATTCAGCCCATCAAGCCCATGCCAGCTCTCTGCAAAAGCAATCCAGCTAGTCCCACTCCCCTGCCCTTTCCCCATAACCCTGCAAATTTTTATCCTTCAAGTACTTATCCGATTCCACCACCCTTTCAGGCAGTGCATTCCAGATCATAATCACTCGCTGCGTAAAAAAGTTTTCCCTCATGTCGCCTCTGGGTCTTTTGCCAGTTACCTTAAATCTGTGTCCTCTGGTTCTCAACCCTTCTGCCAATGGGAACAGTTTCTCTCTATCTACTCTGTCTAGACCCTCCATGATTTTGAAAACCTCTATCAAATCTCCTCTCAACCTTTTCTGCTCTAAGGAGAACAACCCCAGCTTCTCCAGTCAATCCGCGTAACTGAAGTCCCTCATCCCTGGAACCATTCTAGTAAATCTTTTCTGCACCCTCTCTTAGGCTTTCACATCCTTCCTAAAGTGTAGTGCCCAGAATTGTATACAATACTCCAATTGTGGCTGAACCAGTGTTTTATAAAGGTTCATCATGATTTCCTTACTTTTGTACTCTATGCCTCTATTTATAAAGCCCAGGATCACGTATCCTTTTTTAACCGCTTTCTCAACCTGCCCTGCCACCTTCAATGATTGGTGCACGTATACCCCCAAGTCTCTGTTCCTGTACCCCTTTTAGAATTGTACCCTTTAATTTATAATGCCTCTCCTAATTCTTCCTGCCAAAATGTATCACTTCGCACTTCTCTGCGTTAAATTTCATCTGCCATGTGCCCGCCCATTCCACCAGCCCGTCTATGTCCTCTATCAATATCCTCCTCACTGTTCACTACACTTCTAAGTTTTGTGTCAATTGCAAATTTAGAAATTGTGCCCTGTACACCCAAGTCCAAGTCATTAATATATATCAAGAAAAGCAGGGGTCCTAATACCAACCCCTGAGGAACACCACTGTATACCTTCGTCCAGTCCAAAAAACAACCGTTCACCACTACTCTCTGTTTCTTGTTACTTAACCAATTTCGTATCCATGCTGACACTGCCCCTTTTATTCCATGGGTTTCAACTTTGATGACAAGCCTATTATGTGGCACTTTATCAAACGCCTTTTGGCGGTCCATATCCATCAACCGCATTATCCTCATCGACCCTCTTTGTTACCTCATCAAAAAATTCAATCAAATTGGTTAAACACGGTTTGCCTTTAACAAATCCGTGCTGGCTTTCCTTAATCAATCCACACTTGTCCAAGTGACTGTTAATTTTGTCCCGGATTATCATTTCTAAAAGTTTCCCCATCACTGAGGTTAAACTGACTGGGCTGTAGTTGCTGGGTTTATCCTTATACCCTTTTGTGAATAAAGGTGTAACATTTGCCATTCTCCAGTCCTCTGGCACCATCCCTATAGCTAAGGATGATTGGGAGATTATGGCCAGTACCTCTGCAATTTCCACCCTTACTTCCCTCAGCAACCTTGGATCCATCTCATCCGGACCGGGTGACTTATCTACTTTAAGTATAGCCAACCTTTCTAGTACCTCCTCTTTATCAATTTTTAGCCTCCTCTTTTACTGTGACTCTGGCAGCATCTTCTTCCTTGGTAAAGACAGATGCAAAGTACTCATTTAGTACCTCAGCCATGCCCTCTGCCTCCATGCGTAGATCTCCTTTTTGGTCTCTTGTTGGCCCCACTCCTCCTCTTACTACCCGTTTACTATTTATATGTCTGTAGAAGTCTTCTGGATTCCCCTTTATGTTAGTTGCCAGTCTATTTTCATACTCTCTCTTTGCCCCTTTTATTTCCTTTTTACTTCCCCTCTGAACTTTCTACATTCAGCCTGGTTCTCACTTGTATTATCAACGTGACATTTGTCATATGCCCCCTTTTTCTGCTTCATCTTACTTTCTATCTCTTCTGTCATCCAGGGAACTCTGGCTTTGTTTGCTCTACCTCGTGGGAATGTACCTAGACTGTACCCGAACCATCTCCACTTTAAAGGTCGCCCATTGTTCGATTACAGTTTTGCCTGCCAATCTTTGATTCCAATTTACCCGGGCCAGCTCCGTTCTCATCCCACTGAAATTGGCCCTCCTTCAATTAAGTATTTTTACTCTAGATTGCTCCTTGTCCTTTTCCATTGCTAATCTAAACCTTATGATACTATGATCACTGTTTGCCTACTGACACTTGCTCCACTTGACCCACCTCATTCCCCAGATCCAGATCCAGCCATGCCTCCTTCCTCGTTGGATAGAATCTTCCACTAACTCACTATCCTCTTCTCTCAGGGGGCTTGCCTCACATTTAACAATGTTTTTTAACTTATATATTTGTACAAAGGTTTACTGTTTTTAATATTTTTGAGGTTTGCTTCTCATACTCCCTTCTTGCTTTTCTTATCCCTTTCTTATCCTCTTTCCTTATTTTCTCATACTGTCTCTTACTTTTATCATTTTTATCATACCTATAGGCCCACTTGCCCTTTTTTTCAATTTTAGTTAGTTTATAACTTCTTTATTTATTCATAGCATTCAGAAACTTGAAGTCGTCTCCTTTTTTAATTGTATATATTTGTTCTGCATCTTTGCAATATCCTTTTTAAAACTATTCCATTGTCGATCCACAGTACTGAGTGCCAATTTCTTTTTCTACCTCATCTCAGCCAGCTCACTCCTCATCTTTGTAAAATCAGCCCTATTTCAGAATGGTGTCCTTATTTTTCAAGTAACTTGCTCTCTTTCTATTTGGGTCCTAAACCTATCATATTATAGTCAATGCACCCAAGGTACTCACCCACATTTAACTTATCTACCTGATCTATTTCATTACTCATAACTAGATCTAGCAACGACTTTCCCTTGGACATATATTACTGTTCCTTTATCGTCACTAGGTCAGCATCCTGGAATTCCCTACCTAGCAGCATTGTGGGAGCACCTTCACCAATAGGACTGCAGTGGTTCAAGGAGTAGGCCCATCACCATTCCCTTCTTAGGCCAACTAGGGGAGTGCAATAAATGCGGCCTTGCCAGTGTCGCCCACATCCGGGTGCAAATAAGAAAAATCATAGAAGTTTGCATCACACTAGGTAGAGAGGGCCTAAAATTACCCAAAGGGTTAAATTACTAAGTTGTCTTCGATTTTATGAAACTTTTAAAGAGAAAACAGTTGTTTAATATTGGGGAGGGGGGAGCAACTGAACCCCATGATGGGTGGTACCTGCACAATATAGGAAGGCCTGGATGCATATGGCTGAGATGACCCATGTGCAACATGGCTCTCTGACTGCTTACAATGGAGCACAAGGTTTCTGAGCTTGAGGAACAGCTGGTGAGACTTCGTCACATTTGGGAAGCTGAAGGGTTCGTGGACTGTACATTCCAGGAGCAAGCAGATTTTGAATCTCACAAGAGTTTGGTGTTAATGGGAGTTCAGGCTCACATTTTCTACATTTTTAAATTAGACACAGAGAGATAACAGTGCAGGATATCCTTGAGATGTGTGTGGAGTGCGATATGTGGGCCATCATGGATCATCAGAGTAACTAGGGGCAGTACATTTGCACTAATTGTAGAGGAAATGCTGGAGCATTGGCTGATCAAGGTGTTCAAAATTGCGGTGGCCTGAATAATCTTCACATTGTAAAGGAGCCTTGCCATGAAGCAGACAGGCAGCAGCAACCAGAGGCAAAAGATGACCCTAATCAGGAAACACAAGACTTATCTTCACAACCAACCTGCCACACAGCAAGAATCATACAGAAGAGTCTAATACACATTTTGGTTAAGCACCTGAAACATCCAATACACAGCAGTCATCTGCATATGTCTATTGGTGCCATTGTACATCAAGACCCATAAATACTATTGCATTTAGCCACAAGTACCTTATTTTGTCCTATCCCAAATTGACTCGAATACAATAGAGTACTTGATAATCCAAGTTTTGTTCCCTCCAACAATGTGTGGTGCATATGGATTTTACAAGGAGAAAGTAGCGGAACATTTGGATAAACATAATTTAATAGGACAAAGTCAGCATGGCTTTATGAAGGGGAAGTCATGTCTGACAAATTTGCTTGAGTTCTTTGAGGACATAACGTACAGGGTGGATAAAGGGGAACCAGTGGACGTAGTGTATTTAGACTTCCAGAAGGCATTCGACAAGGTGCCACATAAAAGATTATTGCTCAAGATAAAGAATCACTGGATTGGGGGTAATATTCTGGTATGGGTGGAGGATTGGTTATCTAACAGGAAGCAGAGAGTTGGGATAAAGGGTTCATTCTCGGACTGGCAACCAGTAGCCAGTGGTGTTCCGCAGGGGTCGGTGCTGGGTCCCCAACTCTTTACAATCTATATTAATGATTTGGAGGAGGGGACCGAGTGTAACATATCAAAGTTTGCAGATGATACAAAGATGGGAGGGAAAGTAGAGAGTGAGGAGGACATAAAAAACCTACAAGGGGATATAGACAGGCTGGCTGAGTGGGCGGAGATTTGGCAAATGCAATACAATATTGGAAAATGTGAGGTTATGCACTTTGGCAGGAAAAATCAGAGAGCAAGTTATTATCTTAATGGCGAGAAACTGGAAAGTACTGCAGTATAAAGGGATCTGGGGGTCCAAGTGCAAGAAAATCAAAAAGTTAGTATGCAGGTGCAGCAGGTGATCAAGAAGGCCAACGGAATGTTGGCTTTTATTGCTTGGGGGATAGAATATAAAAACAGGGAGGTATTGCTGCAGTTATATAAGGTATTGGTGAGACCACACCTGGAATACTGCATACAGTTTTGGTCTCCATACTTAAGAAAAGACATACTTGCTCTCGAGGCAGTACAAAGAAGGTTCACTCGGTTAATCCCGGGGATGAGGGGGCGGACATATGAGGAGAGGTTGAGTAGATTGGGACTCTACTCATTGGAGTTCGGAAGAATGAGAGGCGATCTTATTGAAACATATAAGATTGTGAAGGGGCTTGATCGGGTGGATGCGGTAAGGATGTTCCCAAGGATGGGTGAAACTAGAACTAGGGGGCATAATCTTAGAATAAGGGGCTGCTCTTTCAAAACTGAGATGAGGAGAAACTTCTTCACTCAGAGGGTAGTAGGTCTGTGGAATTTGCTGCCCCAGGAAGCTGTGGAAGCTACATCATAAATAAATTTAAAACAGTTTCCTAGAAGTAAAGGGAATTAGGGGTTACGGGGAGCGGGCAGGAAATTGGACATGAATTTAGATTTGAGGTTAGGATCAGATCAGCCATGATCTTATTGAATGGCGGAGCAGGCTCGAGGGGCCGATTGGCCTACTCCTGCTCCTATTTCTTATGTTCTTATGTTCCTCTTAATGAAAATGAATGGTATGTATTTTCTACTTCCTAACAATGTGTTCCTTCTACGCGAGATTGATGGCTGCTGGGTGTCAGTGTCTGCTCCTAGGAATGGCAATGGCCCAGTAGCAACTTGTATTGGGTCAGTAAATGGCTCTGCTACTGCAGATGGAATGGGTGCAAATATGATGGTAAGACATGTCTGTGTATTTGGAATATAAAACAGTTGACAGAGTGCAGAGCATTCTCCTTCTGTGATATTCCACCGAGCTTTCCGTGAAGTGCTATTAAAACAAAATTATTAAGTTACACAAAATGTACCTTGGCACCCAGAAAAAGATTTCCTCACCTGCTCCCAGCTTCGAGGGACAGGTAAGAACAGCATTCAATCATTCAGTATTCTACATCCAGGCTGCAGTGGTGGTAACCTTGACTTGAGGGTATCCTCTGCTTCAAAAAATCCAACCTTCTGTTTAGCATCCCCGAAGCAGCATCTTGGAACGTTGCCATTCTGCCTCTCTATCTTTCTTCTGCCATCTTAAAACGATGCTGCCCCTTCCCCTTTAGGGGCGAGCAGTGTTCCTTTAAATGCTGCACATTCTGTCCCATCCCCTTGGGCTCCCAACGGATCATTTAAATGGACTGACCTTGTTTTATAGTGCATGGTCAGCTTTGTGCTGTTAAGGTAGGCAGTAAAAGAAAGAAAGACTTGCATTTATATAGCGCCTTTCACGTCCTCAGGACGTCCCAAAGCGCTCTACAGCCAATGACGTATTTTTGAAGTGGAGCCACCATTGTAATGCAGGAAACATGGCAGCCATTTTGTGCTCAGCAAGGTCCCACAAACAGCAATGTGATAACAACCAGATAATCTGTTTTTTGTTGATGTTGGTTGAGGGATAAATATTTGCCAGGACACTGGGGAGAACTCCCCAGCTCTTCTTTGAAATAGTGCCTTCGGGTCTTTTACATCCACCTGAGAGGGCAAACGGGTCCTTGGTTTAACATCTCATCTGAAAGACGGCACCTCCAACAATGCAACTCCCTCAGTACTGCACTGGGAGTGTCGACCTGGTTATGTGCTCGAGTCTCTAGAGTAAGGCTTGAAACCCTGACATTCTGACTCAGAGGTCAGAGTGCTTCCCACTCAGCCAAGGATGACACCGTGTTGTAAGCAAATTATGGATACATAGATGATTGCACAGTGTTCAGTTCCATTCGCAACCCCTCAGATAATGAAGCAGTCCGAGCCCGCATGCAGCAAGACCTGGACAAAATCCAGGCTTGGGCTGATAAGTGGTAAGTAACATTCGCGCCAGCCAAGTGCCAGGCAATGACCATCTCCAACAAGAGAGAGTCTAACCACCTCCCCTTGACATTTAACTGCATTACCATCGCCGAATCTCCCACCATCAATATCCTGGGGGTCACCATTGACCAGAAACTTAACTGGACCAGCCACATAAATACTGTGGTTGCAAGAGCAGGTCAGAGGCTGGGTATTCTGCGGCGAGTGACTCACCTCCTGACTCCCCAAAGCCTTTTCACCATCTACAAGGCACAAGTCAGGAGTGTGATGAAATACTCTCCACTTGC
This sequence comes from Heptranchias perlo, assembly GCF_035084215.1. Taxonomy (NCBI): domain Eukaryota; kingdom Metazoa; phylum Chordata; class Chondrichthyes; order Hexanchiformes; family Hexanchidae; genus Heptranchias; species Heptranchias perlo. Next base: position 49,010,405 of record NC_090345.1, on the reverse strand, counting down.
TTGGATGAGTGCAGCTTTAACAGCGCTCAAGAAGCTCGACACCATCCAGGACAAAGCAGCCTGCTTGATTGGCACCCCATCCACCACCCTAAACATTCACTCCCTTCACCACCGGCGCACTGTGGCTGCAGTGTGTACCATCCACAGGATGCACTGCAGCAACTTGCCAAGGCTTCTTCGACAGCACCTCCCAAACCCGCGACCTCTACCACCTAGAAGGACAACAGCAGCGGGCACATGGGAACAACACCACCTGCACGTTCCCCTTCAAGTCACACACCATCCCGACTTTGAAATATATCGCCGTTCCTTCATCGTCGCTGGGTCAAAATCCTGGAACTCCCGTCCTAACAGCACTGTGGGAGAACCTTCACCACACGGACTGCAGTGGTTCAAGAAGGCGGCTCACCACCACCTTCTCAAGGGCAATTAGGGATGGGCAATAAATGCCGGCCTTGCCAGCGACGCCCACATCCCATGAACGAATTTAAAAAAATACAGTTCTGATTACTAACACTTTCTTCTACTTTCCCCATAAATATATAAAATAGGAAATGTCATTTTTTACAATTCAGTCAAGGCTCCACATCTGGTTTGAACCAAATGTCCAAGCTATTCCTTGATTAACTGATCATGATGATGATTGGATGGGCCAAGGTCTTTTCTCACTCCTAGTGTTCTTATGGCTAATTTCCTTACCTTCTTTTCTTCCAATTCATTCCTCATCCTCATCTGCTCTTGCTCATCCAGTATCTTATTGTCATCACAGTCAAATCTTGAGAAAGTATCGTTGATCTCTTGGTCAGAGTGACCCATGCTGAAAAACAATTGATCCTTTTCACAAAACCTTCAAACAAGTTGTAGCCAAACAAAAAGGCGTAACTCCATGATTAGGAGGTATGTACTCTCCACAATTTCCCATCCATTTAGAAAACTGGACTATTCTGGTTTAAACATTTCCTGTAACCAGTTATTGATTTTTTGAACCACTATAATTTAAAAGCTATATTGCAATTAAATTCATACTCCTTAAGATTGCTTCTGAAATCCTCAAAACCCAGCTCCTTGGATCCATTCTGAAGCGTTTTCTGCACATCAGAAATTCGCTCCTTTTTGAGCTTCATTTTCGTCAAAGCCTTATTATAGCCCTATAAATTCAAACAGAACGAAGCATTAGGAAATGACAATGACTTATAAAGACATATAAATCTAGAACTTATTGTTAGGTGATACCAACACAGGCTCATGTGAAATTCTCTGCCCACTATTTTAACACGGAAATTTTACAATTGTGTGCTGCTGGTGATTGAAGTGATTTTTGGTTTGGAAATTGTGGGCAGTGCACCTTGACACCCTAGTTGGTACTTTAAAAAGTAGCATATTTAGAGAGGGCTAAGTATAAATCTACCTAGAACTCTGGTTTATTTTGAACAGATATTGGACAAAAGACAGATCTAATCAGGATTGTGCAGCGAATAGTCCACCACGCTGATACTGCCTGGGAGCAGAGCTTGCAAAAAGTGCAAAGTAGAATGGGATCTAGTTATTACCCCTTAAAGATCTAATTTTGCATTCTTGACAAAATCAGTGCTGAGAATGGCTGGTTGCCAGGGCAGAAGTAACCTACATCTTACTGAGCTGCCTGCACACAATTTTGTAGGCTCAGGTCATGTGAATAATTAACATAAGCTCCTGGCTCAGCTTTTGCATTGCATCACTGCTAGCCTAATAAGATAGGCAGAAAATTTGTCTAGCTATTCAAATTTCACAGAATCGTAGAAAGCTTACAGCACGGAAGGAGGCCATTCAGCCCATTGAGTCCATGCCGACTCTATGCAAGATCAATCCAGCTAGTCCCACTCCCCCTCCCTATCCCCGTAGCCCTGCAATTTTTTTCCTTTCAAGTACTTATCCAGTTCCCTTTTGAAAGCCATGATTGAATCTGCCTCCACCACCCCCTCGGGCAGTGCATTCCAGATCCTAACCACTCGGTGTGTGGATAAGTTTTTCCTCACGCCACCTTTGGTTCTTTTGCCAATCACCTTAAATCCATGTTCTCTGGTTCTTGACCCTTCCGCCAATGGGAACAGTTTCTCTTTATCTACTCTGTCTAGACCCTTCATAATTTGAATACCTCTATCAAATCACCTCGCAGCCGTCTCTGTTCCAGGGAGAAAAACCCCAGCTTCTCCAGTCTATCTACGTAACTAAAGTCCCTCATTCCTGGAATCATTCTCGTAAATCTCTTCTGCACTCTCTCCAAGGCCTTCACATCTTTCCTAAAGTGCGGTGCCCAGAACTGGACACAATACTCCAGTTCTGGCCGAACCAGTGCTTTGTAAAGGTTCATCATGACTTCCTTGCTTTTGTACTCTATGCCTCTATTTATAAAGCCCAGGAATCCATAAGCTTTTTTAACCGCTTTTTCAACCTGCCCTGCTACCTTCAATAATTTGTGCACGTACACCCCCAGATCTCTCTGTTCCTGTGCCACTTTTAGAATTGTGCCCTCTAGTTTATATTGTCTCTCCTCATTCTTCCTACCGAAATGTATCACCTAGCATTTTTCTGCATTAAATTTCATCTGCCACGTGTCCGCCCATGCCACCAGCCTCTCTATATCCTCTTGAAGTCTATCGCTATCCTCCTCACTGTTCACTACACTTCCAAGTTTTGTGTCATCTGCAAATTTGGAAATTGTGCCCTGTACACCCAAGTTCAAGTCATTAATATAGATCAAGAAAAGCAGTGGTCCTAGTACCGACCCCTGGGGAACACCACTGTACACCTCCCTCCAGTCCAAAAAACAACCGTTCACCACTAATCTCTGTTTCCTGTTACTTATCCAATTCAGTATCCATGCCTCAATCTTCATGATAAGCCCATTATGCAGCACTGTATCAAACGCCTTTTGAAAGTCCATATACACCACATCAACTGCATTGCCCTCATCGACCCTCTTTGTTACCTCATCAAAAAACTCAATCAAGATAGTTAAACACGATTTGCCTTTAAGAAATCTGTGCTGGCTCTCCCTAATCAATGCACACTTGTCCAAGTGACTGCTAATTCTGTCCCGGATTATCGTTTCTGAAAGTTTCCCCACCACTGAGGTTCAACTGACTGGCCTGTAGTTGCTGGGTTTATCCTTACACCCTTAAAGTGACGTGCACACTGAAAGGTAAGTGGATGTATACAGGGAGAAATGTTGTTTCGCACTTTATAAAGATTCAAATGGATTTCAAATATTTTGCCAAAGCTGTCATAGGTAGGGTGAAGAAGGAAAGAAAAGTGCCAAGTGAAAATGAACTGGAAGGAAACCCAATGTGGAGACACAAAATGGAATCTGTGGACAATGACAGAGCTGGACAGCAGAGCAGGTGTGTTTCTGCATGAGGTGCCTTGTTTGGCATTCCAAAGCCCCCTTCCCAGAGGGACAGCAGTGCACGTTGCCAGTCAGGAGTTGTTGGCCAGGCTCAACAATCCATACAGTACGGATACCAATTACTACATCCTAGACTCTTAGGAACCCTGCTACCCAGTGAGAGTTCTGTCCCTGTTGAGCTGATTCCTCCTTTCCACAGGGAAAGTGATGAACATGTTGCCTCTTGCAAACAAGTCACTTGCTTCATACATCTGTGAACCACAGACTGGTAGATGTTCTCTGTGGCAGGTTGGAACGATCTGGCGGCATAAATGCTTAAAGCTATGGCAACTTTCACAGCTCCAGACAAAGCAATTCCTGTTGTAGACGTTGCGAATTAAGGTGCAGTTTTTTTTGTGACAGATTTGAAGCGATAGCCTTTAAGAACACATTTTCCTTTGTTTACCTCAAAATGGACGGTAATTCAAATAAAAAGCCAGGTCATTCTAACAATAATAGGGACTCAAAGCAGTAACAGGACGCTGAGCTTTCATTAAAGCACAGACATGCCGAGCCCTGCATCCTATCTAAAGGGCACAGTTTACCACTTTTCACCATATTTATATTTTTGACGCCTCAGGTATGCATTGACTCATGACTCACATCTTGGATTTACACAATGTGGGCAGTTCTGGCTAAACTATAAGTGGAGGCTGGGTTCAAACTGGAGACTTCTGATTAATTCAATGCTACATTTCATGCTATGATGTGGAGATGCCGGTGATGGACTGGGGTTGACAATTGTAAACAATTTTACAACACCAAGTTATAGTCCAACAATTTTATTTTTAATCCCACAAGCTTTCGGAGGCTTCCTCCTTCCTCAGGTGAACGGTGTGGAAATAACATTTTCAAATCCTTCGCATTTTAAAATCACAGAACAATGCCTGGTGATTACTGACCGTTGCCAAGGCAATCACAGTGAGCAGACAGAAAGGTGTCACCTAAAAAGGCCACCGAATATACAAACCCCCAAAAACAAAAAAAGAGAGAGAGAGATAAGGAAGACAGTCAATGACCCGTTATATTAAAAACAGATAACATTTGTTCGCTGGTGGGGTTACGTGTAGTGTGACATGAACCCAAGATCCCGGTTGAGGCCGTCCTCATGGGTGCGGAACTTGGCTATCAATTTCTGCTCGACGATTTTGCGTTGTCGTGTGTCTCGAAGGCCGCCTTGGAGAACGCTTACCCGAAGGTCGGTGGCTGAATGTCCATGACTGCTGAAGTGTTCCCCGACAGGGAGAGAACCCTCCTGTTTGGCGATTGTTGCGCGGTGTCCGTTCATCCGTTGTCGCAGCGTCTGCATGGTCTCGCCAATGTACCATGCTCTGGGGCATCCTTTCCTGCAACGTATGAGGTAGACAACGTTGGCCGAGTCACAGGAGTATGAACCGTGCACCTGGTGGGTGGTGTCCTCTTGTGTGATGGTGGTATCTGTGTCGATGATCTGGCATGTCTTGCAGAGGTTACCGTGGCAGGGTTGTGTGGTGTCGTGGACGCTGTTCTTCTGAAGGCTGGGTAACTTGCTGTGAACGATGGTTTGTTTGAGGCTCCGGGAATTCTACCACAAACCACAAAATTTCAGCAGCGAACCCAATGAGACAATCAACAATCCGGAGCAGCAGACAGAGGGATCCGCGATACAGCAACCGAAGAGGAAAGAGTCTCACTGGACTCCTCCAGAGGGTCGCTGCCCTCAGCTTGACATGTATGCTCAAGCTGTCAGGAGATGCGTCAACGCCAGATTCATCAGCCGCACTCGGAAGACAGTCCTGAATGTCACCCGAGCACAACGCAACGCCATCGACGCTCTCAAGACCAACCGCAACATTGTCATCAAACCAGCGGACAAAGGAGGAGCCATCGTCATACAGAACAGAACGGACTATTGCAAAGAAGCATGCCGACAACTGGACAACCAGGAACACTACAGACGGTTACCCGCAGACCCGACCAAAGAACACACCCATCAGCTCAACAAACTGATCAAGACCTTCGATCCAGACCTTCAAAACATCCTACGCACTCTCATCCCACGTACTCCCCGTGTGGGAGACTTCTACTGCCTCCCAAAGATACACAAAGCCAACACACCCGGACGTCCTATCGTATCAGGCAATGGAACCCGGTGTGAGAACCTCTCTGGATACATCGAGGGCATCCTGAAACCCATCGTGCAGGGAACCCCCAGCTTCTGTCGCGACACTACAGACTTTCTACAAAAACTCAGTACCCACGGACCAGTTGAACCAGGAACACTTCTCACCACGATGGACCTTTCGGCACTCTACACCAGTATCCCCCATGATGACGGCATCGCTGCGACAGCATCAATACTCAACACCAACAACAGCCAATCTCCAGACGCCATCCTACAACTCATCCGCTTCATCCTGGATCACAATGTCTTCACCTTCAATAACCAGTTCTTTACCCAAACACACGGAACAGCCATGGGGACCAAATTCGCACCCCAATACGCCAACATTTTCATGCACAAGTTCGAGCAGGACTTCTTCACTGCACAGGACCTCCAACCAACACTATACACCAGACCCACGGTGAGGAATCACTAAAGAGACTACACGATAACATCAACAAGTTCCATCCCACCATCAAGCTCACCATGGACTACTCCTCAGAATCAGTTTCTTTCTTGGACACACGAATCTCCATCAAAGACGGGCACCTCAGCACCTCACTCTACCGCAAGCCCACGGACAACCTCACGATGCTCCACTTTTCCAGCTTCCACCCTAACCACATCAAACAGGCCATCCCCTATGGACAGGCCCTGCGAATACACAGGGTCTGCTCAGACGAGGAGGAACGCGATGGACACCTACAGACGCTGAAAGACGCCCTAGTAAGAACGGGATATGACGCTCGACTCATCGATCGACAGTTCCGACGGGCCACAGCGAAGAATCGCGTAGACCTCCTCAGAAGACTAACACGGGACGCAACCAACAGAGTACCCTTTGTCGTCCAGTACTTCCCCGGAGCGGAGAAACTACGCCATGTTCTCCGCAGCCTTCAACATGTCATCAATGATGACGAACACCTTGCTATGGCCATCCCCACACCTCCACTGCTCGCCTTTAAACAGCCACCCAACCTCAAACAAACCATCGTTCGCAGCAAATTACCCAGCCTTCAGGAGAACAGCGTCCACGACACCACACAACCCTGCCACGGTAACCTCTGCAAGACATGCCAGATCATCGACACAGATACCACCATCACACGAGAGGACACCACCCACCAGGTGCACGGTTCATACTCCTGTGACTCGGCCAACGTTGTCTACATCATACGTTGCAGGAAAGGATGCCCCGGAGCATGGTACATTGGCGAGACCATGCAGACGCTGCGACAACGGATGAATGGACACCGCGCAACAATCGCCAAACAGGAGGGTTCTCTCCCTGTCGGGGAACACTTCAGCAGTCATGGACATTCAGCCACCGACCTTCGGGTAAGCGTACTCCAAGGCGGCCTTCGAGACACACGACAACGCAAAATCGTCGAGCAGAAATTGATAGCCAAGTTCCGCACCCATGAGGACGGCCTCAACCGGGATCTTGGGTTCATGTCACACTACACGTAACCCCACCAGCGAACAAATGTTATCTGTTTTTAATATAACGGGTCATTGACTGTCTTCCTTATCTCTCTCTCTCTTTTTTTGTTTTTGGGGGTTTGTATATTCGGTGGCCTTTTTAGGTGACACCTTTCTGTCTGCTCACTGTGATTGCCTTGGCAACGGTCAGTAATCACCAGGCATTGTTCTGTGATTTTAAAATGCGAAGGATTTGAAAATGTTATTTCCACACCGTTCACCTGAGGAAGGAGGAAGCCTCCGAAAGCTTGTGGGATTAAAAATAAAATTGTTGGACTATAACTTGGTGTTGTAAAATTGTTTACAACATTTCATGCTAGCATCAAAACATTTATTTAAGTTATAAACTTAACTTCTGCATAACTGGAACCACATGAGAGTCCTAGGACTGATCAAAATGATTTGCAAAGGGAATATTATAAATAAGCACTACTTAAAAAGGAACTTTTTATGAGAGAAATATAATTTCCCCAGGAGTAGATTTCACTGCACTATATTGTGCTATATTGGGCCATTAGAACTCCAATACAGAGAAAGCATCAAAATAAGTGAATGAATATGAGCTGAAATGTAATTTAATTTTAATGGTCATTAGTTTCAGGCCATTTTCCTGCCTCTTACACCACAGAGTGTTTATGTGTTTTGAGCGCTGAGTACAGTAGCCTAGTGATTATTGTGGTACAACTCAAAGGTTGTGAGTTCAAATCCCACCACGCAAGTTGTGAAACTGAATTCAATTAAATCTGGTAATTTGTGGATTGGTTCCAGAAAAAAAAAGAGCATGAAAGCTGCTGGATTGTTGTAAATATCCAACTGGTTTGCTAATGTCCTTCAGGAAAGGGCCTGCCATTCCTACCTGGTCTGGTCTACTTGTGACTCCAGTCCCACACTACATGATTGGATCATAATGCCCTCAGGGCAAGAAATACTGCCTTGTCAGTATCATCCACATCTCAAGAACAACTAATAACAAATAAGTTAATGCTTCCTTGTTATGAACATTGCAAAACAGATTTGATATGTGAAATACCCAACATAAACTAACCTGAAATGTACTTATCCTTAACCAATCAAACTTGTAACTACTTTTATTGGTGTATTATTACATAAAATATCAGTATTGTCACGCACAAACACACCTGTTTAATGATGTCTGTAATCTGGAGTCCATCTTTCTGAGTTGAAAGATCTGCCTTCACCTCTGAGTATGTATCGTTTATGATAGCCAGGAACATATTCTGAAAGAGAAAATTATTAACAAAATTATTATAGCTGTGGAAAAAGACAAGGAACAATCAAGCATAAAAATACTTAACTGGAGGAGGACTAATTTCATTGAGCTAAAAGGGAATCTTGTCCTGGTGGATTGGAATTGAAAATTGGTGGGCAAAACAGTAACTGAACAATGGGAGGCCTTCAAGGGGAGATGGTTCGGGTACAGAGTAGACACATTCCCACGAGGGAGAAAGGAAGGGCATCCAAAGCTAGAGCTCCCTGGATGACTAAAATATAGAGACTAAAATGAAACAGAAAAAGGAGGCCTATGACAAATGTAAGGCTCATAATATAGTAAAGAACCAAACTAAATACAGAAAGTACAGAAGAGATCTAAAAAGGGGAATAAGATGGGCAAAGAGAGAGCATGAGAATAGATTAGTGGCTAACATAAAAGGGAACCCAAAAGTCCTTTATAAACATATAAATAGTAAAAGCATAGTCAAAGGAAGGGTGGGGCTGATTAGGGACAAAAAAGGAGATCTTCTTGTAGAGGCAGAGGGTATGGCTGAAATACTAAATGAGTACTTCACATTGGTCTTCACTAGAGAAGAGGAAGCTGCCAATGTAGCAGTAAAGGAGGAGGTAGTAGCGATATTGGATAGGATAAAAATAGTTAAAGAGGAGGTACTTAAAAGATTGGCAGTAGTCAGAGTAGAAAAGTCACCCGGTCCAGATTGGATTCATCCTAAGTCACTGAGGAAAGTAAGGGTAGAAATTGCAGAGGCTCCTTAGAGGAGAAGTGTGAGTGATACATTTTGGTAGGAAGGAGGAGGAGAGGCAGTATAAACTAAAGGGTACAATTTTAAAGGGGATGCAGGAACAGAAACCTGGGAGTATATGTACACAAATCTTTGAAGGTGGCAGGAAAATTGAGAAGGCTGTTGAAAAAGCATATGGGATCCTGGGCTTTATTAATAGAGGTATAGAGTACAAAAGCAAGGAAGTTATGCTAAACCTTAATAAAACACTGGTTAGGCCTCAGCTGGAGTACTGTTTTCAATTCTGGGCACCACACTTTAGGAAGGATGTCAAGAGAGGGTGCAGAAGGGATTTACGAGAATGGTTCCCATGGATGAGGGACTTCTGTTATGTGGGAGAAGCTGGGGTTGTTCCCCTTAGAGCAGAGAAGGTTAAGAGGAGATTTGATAGAGGTGTTCAAAATCATGAAGCATTTTGATAGAGTAAATAAGGAGAAAATATTACCAGTGGCAGAAGGGTCGGTAACCAGAGGACACGGATTTAAAGTGATCGGCAAAAGAATGAGAGGCAACATGAGTAAGTATTTTTTTACGCAGCTTGTTGTTCTGATCTGGAATTCACTGCCTGAAAGGGCGGTGGAAGCGGATTCAATTATAACTTTCAAAAGGGAATTGGATAAATACTTGAAGGGAAAACATTTACAGGGCTATGGGGAAAGAGGAGGGGAGTGGGACTAATTGAATAGCTCTACCAAAGAGCCGACACAGGCATGATGGGCTGAATGGCCTCTTTCTGTGCTGTATACTATGATAATTTGTATAAATGAATGACTGTCAAACTAGTTCTCAAATTTCTGGTTACAAATAATGGGTTAACTTATAGAAATACATAGAATTTACAACATGGAAAGAGGCCATTAAGCCCAACTAGTTTATGTTTGTGTATACAGTTCACATGAGCGAACAGTTCTAATCACATTTGCTTGCTGTGTTCCCACATCCCTTCAACCAGTTTCCTTCATCCACCTATCCAATCTGATATTGAATGTTGATGAAGTTTCTCCCTCAACCACTAACCCAGGAAGTGAATTCTACAGCCTCACAACTCTCTCTGTGAAGAAGTTTCTCCTGGTCTCTGTTCTAAATGTCTTACATTTAATATTATATCTATGGCCTCTCACTCTGGACCCCTCAACTACAGGAAACAGTCTGCCTCTATCTACCCTATCCCATCCTTTCTTAATTTTAAACACTTCCATCATGCAGCTCCGTAATCTGTGTTGTTCTAATGAAAAAAGACCCAATTTTTCAAGTCTTTATTTGTATTTGTATTTCCTTATACCAGACAGCATCCTGGTGGATCTGTGTAGTACCCTCTCTAAAGCCTTAATATCCTTCCTATAGTGTGGATCTTAGTACTGCACACTGCACTCTGACTGATGTCTTTTTAAGGTTTTATAGAGGCTCTTCATTATGTCTTTGCTTTTAGACTCTATACCTCTTGTGATAAAACTTAAGAATTCCATTAGGTTTTTTGATGGCCTTATCAACCTGAGGTGCTGCCTTTAACGTTCTGTGAACCTGGACCCCCAAATCCCTCTGCCCTTCCACAGCACCGAGCCTGCTTCCATTCAGAGTATAATTGCTGCTGATAGTTTTTTTTTACTGAAATGCATAATTTCACACCTACTGACATTGAATTCCATCTGCCACTTTTTAATCCTTTCCCCCATCAATATCCATTTGTAGCTTCCTTTTGCCTTCTAAAGAATTAACTATACCTCCTGTTTTGGAATCATCTGAAATTTCTGACACAGACCCACATCCAAATCATTGATATACACAGTGAACAGGTGCAACCCCAGAACTGAACCCTGTGGGACACCACTACCCATTTCTAGCTACTCTGAAAAACTGCCCTTAACTCCTACTCTCTGCTTTCTCCCTTCTAACCAATATTTAATCCACTTTGCTATACTACCCCTAATTCCTTACCCCTTAATATTCTCTAGTAATGTCCTGTGTGGTGCCTTGTCAAAGACTTTCCTAAAGTCCACGTACACCATATCCACTGCATTTACCCAGTCTACCATGTCTGTTATCTCCTCAAAGAATTCTGAGGTTTGTCAAGTATGATTTTGAAATCCGTGCTGGCTACTTCTAAATATTTTCTCTTTATCTAGATACTTGTCAATGTCATCCTTCATTAAAGACTCTAAAATTTTCCCTACCACAAATCTTAAGCTAACCGACCTGTAATTACCTGGATTAGCTTTGCCTCGGTTTTTAAAAATGGGTATTCTCCAGTCCTCCGGTACATTTACTCAATAGTGCTGAAATATAAGCCCCAATTTTAAAGGGAGTGCAGGAATGCTGCATGTGAGCCCCGAAGTGAGAGTGATGTCGAGACCCGGCCGTTGAAATTTGCCTCATTTGTATGCTACTTGCCGACTTCCTGACCAAAACGGCCAGAAGCAGCTGCTGGGCCATTAAAATCGTGTCAGTCAGAGGCAGCCACTGGAGACCAGAGGGAACAATCCCCGGCAGCCAGGTAAGTGGTGGTGGGGGTGGGCGGGGAGGTGGCTGGGGAGTGGTCATGAGGTGATCATGACTGGGGAAGGGAGGGGGGGAAACCCAGGGCAAGGGAGGCCCAAGGTTTTCTTATGGACCGCGGAAGAGCACTACTAATCCTCTTGGCCCACAAGAAAACTTTTTTTTAAATTTAAAAACTTACCTTAATGGGCCTCTTGTGGCCCTTGACCAGGCCCCCAGCAGATTTTCCCTGGTGGAGAAGACACCACTGCTCCCCACTCAGGCCTCAGATTAAAATCGCAGATCAGGCTGCATTGGTGTCATTAGAGCCCAACCTGTACATTTAAAGAGGACCCTGTTGGCTTGGGGCAGGTGACCTTGCCACCAGCAATTTAAAATTGCAATCGGTCAGATCAGGGTGGGAAAGGAGTGGCTAGGTACCTCGCTCCATTTAACTGACCCCCCCCAACTCCCCCCAACACATCTGGCGAGGCCATAATTTCTAAAGCCTCTGTAATTTGCTTCCTCATCTCCCCCAGAATCCTAGGATGTATCTTATCAGGCCTTGGCACTTTTTCTTCCTTTAGCTCAACTAGATAATCTAAAAAACAGAAAAATATTCATCATAATGTCACCCATCTTGCTCTCAGCCACTTCAGGATTCACCCATTCTCTGATATGGGTGAATCTCTTTAGTAAAGACCTCTGCCATTTTTTAATCATCATCTGCAAATTGACAATTCTCCTCTCTCAGGGACCCCATTTCATTTATGGTAGGCTCAATACAAGGTGGAACTTACAAGCAGAACAAAGAAGACAAAGAAAACATAGGTGACGAAATAAATCGGACCCAAGATTCTGTTGGCATTGTCTATTTCATCAAAGTTGAAGTCACCAAGGATTATTCGAAACTGAGTGAAGCTGGAAAGAAATTAAAGCAGAGTTAGATGTAGAAACCAAAATAAAAATGTAAGGGGTGATTCTATGATCCAGTGCTCCCAGTGGGGAGTGTGCTCACAGGGAGTGGCACCATGGCCAAGATGTGCTTCCTGTGAGCGCCACTCACTGCTGAACCATTCCTAAAATATTATCTTCAGTGAGATGTAGAAATAAGATATTTCTTTTTGCATAACAGTAATTAGCTGATTTCAGCGTGCGGGTGAACTTTCAGTCTTGATCGAGAGCTGGAAACTACAGTAATTCTGATAATACAAGGTGTAATAATCAGCAACATTCACTATTTAAGTACAGTGCTTTATTTTAATGGCAGTTAATTTTATGTATTATGTGATGATTCAAGATTTTTGCTGTTTTATAAAAACCTGTATTACTACATAAAATATCATTACTTTTATATTAGTTGGTTTCACAAGTAAAGACACCTGTTTAATAATATCTGTCCACAGTGTAGAATGCAGAAAGATTTCAACCAACCACTGAATATCTACCTATAAAGTTTTATGCAAGCCAAGCACTCCCTGTCCACATAAACTTACTTCCTATCTCATGATTTTTCAGTCATGCATTTTGTGTGAACATTTATAACATGTCAAGTTTCATACAATGGAAAATTCTTATGTCAACAATATCTGCCTGCCACAATGTAATTGCCGGGCTCCTGTCAGCCTGCGGCGCTATTACACCTCCCAGGTCTTGTCCCCACATAACAATGAGGTAGATTTTCAACTTACTGCTCGGGTGTAAGACTGGCAGTGCGGATTGTCCAGTCATTATAGAAACTGTTTGATTTTTATTTCGATGGGCGGTTTCTATAATGGTCAGTAAATTCACAACATCAGTTCTACGCTTGGGCAGTAAGTTGAAAATCTATCCCTATATATTTTTGATTAAATTGGTCCTACCAGTTTCTATTTGTAAATATTTCATTGGCAGTAATGCTCATTCTTGTTCTGCAATATTTTTGTCCGTGGACTGGCTCACAGCCACTCCCAGGCCTCCTGTTAATATGGCCTGCCCCATATTTTTCTTCTGCATCCTGGACTTAAGCAATCCACCCTGCCTCTCAGCTTACCTCCTCAGCCACTCCGCCAGTTTCTGGTCAGCCCTGCTCCAATGCCAACTCTTATCCTTGGCTGCACTTTCTCCCTCCTCTCTATGGTCCTTGCCTAGCTCCTCAGACACTTTAGGTTCCCTATCCTCATCACCCTGCGAGTGTGGCTTATCTCTTCAGCCGCTCTTCCTGAGTTCCCACACCAAGCTGGGAAAACAATGTTTTTACTTTTTATAGCACTTACAGCACTTACGATGTACCCGTTATGGCATCCTTGAGGGCTAAGGCAGCAGTTGCAGCTGCCTTTCCAGAAACTATAAATGATCCTTACATCCTTTGTTGGGGAGACCTGTGCTGCAAGTTAAGCTGAAGCTGCCACGTGCTCCAGAGTTGATTGCATGTTTGTACACTCACCCACCATAATGCTGCAGATGTGGTTACTGGAATCCTGCAATTGAGCCACCATCCGCAGTACATTCTAGGAACATATCTCCACTGTCAGTATATATGTTTGATACGCTGCAAGCACCATCCTTCTTTTAAATGCCGGATCCCAGAGATCTGGATCCCAAAACTACTCAGCGATGAGCAGCTGGCTGGCAATCTGTGTCTGATAATTTTTCATCCCCAGTTCCTCCTGGCCACTCGTACTTTGTGCATGACCATGTGAAATCCCCATTGTCTCACCAACTAAGTCCCTGTGTGGGTGTCTCTGAGCTAATGCTTGCGGGGGTGAGGTGCAGTGACAGGTTTGGTGAGCAGAGGCTGTGTGGCCAAGGCAGAGGGACCAAGGTTTTGTTGCTCCTCTTCCTCTTCTTGTTGCTACAGAACACCTAGGAGGGCAGAGAAGGCCAAGAGGTTAAAATCATACAATCATAGAAAGGTTACAGCATGAAAGGAGGCCATTCAGCCCATCGAGTCCAAGCCGGCTCTATGTAAGAGCAATCCAGCTAGTCCCACTCCCCCGCCCTATCCCCGTAGCCCTGCAAATTTTTTCCTTTCAAGTACTCATCCAGTTCCCTTTTGAAGGCCATGATTGAATCTGCCTCCACCATTCCCTCGGGCAGTGCATTCTAGATCCTAACCACTCGCTGTGTAAAAAAGTTTTCCCTCATGTCACCTTTGGTTCTTTTGCCAATCACCTTAAATCTATGTCATAGAGTCATAGAGTCATAGAGTTATACAGCACGGATAGAGGCCCTTCGGCCCACCGTGTCCGCGCCGGCCATCAAGCCCTGTCTACTCTAATCCCATATTCCAGCATTTGGTCCGTAGCCTTGTATGCTATGGCATTTCAAGTGCTCATCCAAATGCTTCTTGAATGTTATGAGGGTTCCTGCCTCCACAACCCTCTCAGGCAGTGAGTTCCAGACTCCAACCACCCTCTGGGTAAAAAAGTTCTTTCTCAAATCCCCTCTAAACCTCCCGCCTTTTACCTTGAATCTATGTCCCCTTGTTATAGAACCCTCAACGAAGGGAAAAAGCTCCTTAGTATCCATCCTATCTGTGCCCCTCATAATTTTGTACACCTCAATCATGTCCCCCCTCAGCCTCCTCTGCTCCAAGGAAAACAAACCCAATCTTCCCAGTCTCTCTTCATAGCTGAAGCGCTCCAGCCCTGGTAACATCCTGGTGAATCTCCTCTGCACCCTCTCCAAAGCGATCACATCCTTCCTGTAGTGTGGCAACCAGAACTGCACACAGTACTCCAGCTGTGGCCTAACCAGTGTTTTATACAGCTCCATCATAACCTCCTTGCTCTTATATTCTATGCCTCGGCTAATAAAGGCAAGTATCCCATATGCCTTCTTTACCACCTTATCTACCTGTTCCGCCGCCTTCAGGGATCTGTGAACTTGCACACCAAGATCCCTCTGACCCTCTGTCTTGCCTAGGGTCCTCCCATTCATTGTGTATTCCCTTGCCTTGTTAGTCCCTCCAAAGTGCATCACCTCGCACTTTTCCGGGTTAAATTCCATTTGCCACTGTTCCGCCCATCTGACCAACCCATCTATATCGTCCTGCAGACTGAGGCTATCCTCCTCGCTATTTACCACCCTACCAATTTTTGTATCATCAGCGAACTTACTGATCATACCTTTTACATTCATATCCAAGTCATTAATGTAGACCACAAACAGCAAGGGACCCAGCACCGATCCCTGTGGTACCCCACTGGCCACAGGCTTCCAGTCACAAAAACAACCTTCGACCATCACCCTCTGCCTTCTACCACTAAGCCAGTTTTGTATCCAAAGTGCCAAGGCACCCTGGATTCCATGGGTCTTGACCCTTCTGCCAATGGAACAGTTTCTCTCTATCTACTCTGTCGAGACCCTTCATGATTTTGAATAGCTCTATTAAATCTCCTCGCAACTGCCTCTGTTCCAGGGAGAACAACCCCAGCTTCTCCAGTCTATCCATGTAACTAAAGTCCCTCATCCCTGGAATCATTCGAGTAAATCTCTTCTGCACCCTCTCTAAGGCCTTCACATCTTTCCTAAAGTGCGGTGCCCAGAACTCCAGTTGTGGCCGAACGAGTGTTTTATAAAGGTTCATCATGACTTCCTTGCTTTTGTACTCTATGCCTCTATTTATAAAGCCCAGGACCCCGTATGCTTTTTTAACCACTTTCTCAACCTGCCTTGCCACCTTCAATGTTTTGTGTGCATGTATCCCCAGATCTCTCTTTTCCTGTACCCCCTTTAGAATTGTGCCCTTTAGTTTATATTGCCTCTCATTCTTCCTACCGAAATGTATCACTTTGCATTTTTCTGCATTAAGTTTCATCTGCCAAATGTCAGCCCACATTCCACCAGCCTGTCTATATCCTCTTGAAGTCTATCACTATCCTCCTCATTGTTCACTACACTTCCAAGTTTTGTGTCATCTGCAAATTTAGAAATTGTGCCCTGTACACCAAAATGAAGAACTTTTATAGTTATATTAGGAAATAGAGGGTGGTCAGAAGCAGTGTTGGCCCCTTAAAAACTGAAAGTGGGGATATTGTCATTGACAATGGGGAAATGGCAGACATGTTGAACAATTACTTTGCGTCAGTATTTACAGTAGAAAAAGAGGATAGCATGCCCGAAATCCTAAGAAAACTTATATTGAATCGGGGACAGGGACTCGATAAAATTAACATAAGTAAAGCAACAGTAATGAAGAAAATAATAGCACTAAAGAGTGACAAATCCCCAGGACCAGATGGTTTCCATCCCAGGGTTTTAAAGGAAGTAGGTAAGCACATTGCGGATGCCCTAACTGTAATCTTTCAAAGTTCTCTAGATTCAGGAACTGTCCCTCTAGATTGTAAAATTGCACGTCAGTCCGTTTTTTAAGAAAGGAGAGAGAGGGAAACCGGGAAATTATAGACCAGTTAGCCTAACATCTGTTGTGGGGAAAATGCTGGAGTCCATAATTAAGGATAGGGTGACTGAACACCTCGAGAATTTTCAGTTAATCAGAGAGAGCCAGCATGGATTTGTGAAAGGTAGGTCGTGCCTGACAAACCTGATTGAATTTTTTGAAGAGGTGACTAAAGTAGTGGATAGGGGAATGTCAATGGATGTTATTTATATGGACTTCCAGAAGGCATTTGATAAGGTCCCACATAAGAGACTGTTAGCTAAGATAGAAGCCCATGGAATCGAGGGAAAAGTACGGACTTGGTTAGGAAGTTGGCTGAGCAAAAGGCGACAGAGAGTAGGGATAATGGGTAGGTACTCACATTGGCAGGATGTGACTAGTGGAGTCCTGCAGGGATCTGTCTTGGGGCCTCAATTACTCACAATATTTATTAACGACTTAGATGAAGTCTCATATCGAAGTTTGCTGATGACACAAAGATTGGTGGCATTGTAAGCAGCGTAGATGAAAACATCAAATTACAAAGCGATATTGTTAGATTAGGTGAATGGGCAAAACTGTGGCAAATGGAATTCAATGTAGGCAAATGTGAGGTCATCCACTTTGGATCAAAAAAGAATAGAACAGGATACTTTCTAAATGGTAAAAAGTTAAAAACAGTGGCTGTCCAAAGGGACCTAGGGGTTCAAGTACATAGATCATTGAAGTGTCATGAACAGGTGCAGAAAATAATCAATAAGGCTAATGGAATGCTGGCCTTTATATCAAGAGGACTAGAGTACAAGGGGGCAGAAGTTATGCTGCAGCTATACAAAACCCTGGTTAGACCGCACCTGGAATACTGTGAGCAGTTCTGGGCACCGCACCTTCGGAAGGACATATTGGCCTTGGAGGGAGTGCAGCATAGGTTTACTAGAATGATACCCAGACTTCAAGGGTTAAGTTACAAGGAGAGATTGCACAAATTGGGGTTGTATTCTCTAGAGTTTCGAAGGTTAAGGGATGATCTGATCGAAGTTTATAAGATATTAAGGGGAACAGATAGAGTGAATAGAGAGAAACTATTTCCACTGGTTGGGGATTCTAGTAGTAGGGAGCACAGTCTAAAAATTAAAGCCAGACCTTTCAGGAGCGAGATTAGAAAACATTTCTACACACAAAGGGTTGTAGAAGTTTGGAACTCTCTTCCGCAAACGGAAATTAATACTAGTTCAATTGCTAAATTTAAATCTGAGATAGGTAGCTTTTTGGCAATCAAAGGTATTAAGGGATATGGGCCAAAGGCAGGTATATGGAGTTAGATCACAGATCAGCCATGATCTTATCAAATGGCGGAGCAGGCACGAGGGGCTGAATGGCCTACTCCTGTTCCTATGTTCCTATAAGTCATTAATATATATCAAGAAAAGCAGTGGTCCTAGTACCAACCCATGGGGAACACCACTGTACACCTTCCTCCAGTCCAAAAAACAACCGTTCACCACTACTCTCTGTTTCCTGTTACTTAGCCAGTTTTGTATCCATGCTGCTATTGCCCCCTTTATTCCATGGGCTTCAATCTTGATGACAAGCCTATTATGCGGCACTTTATCAAACGCCTTTTGGAAGTCCATATACACTACATCAACCACATTGCCCTCATCGACCCTCTCTGTTACCTCATCAAAAAACTCAATCATGTTAGTGAAACATGATTTACCTTCTACAAATCCGTCCTGGCTTTCCTTAATTAATCCACACTTGTCCAAGTAACTGTTATTTTTGTTCCGGATTATCGTTTCTAAAAGTTTCCCCACCACCGAGGTTAAACTGACTGGCCTGTAGTTGCTGGGTTTATCCTTACACCCATTTTTGTACAAGGGTGTAACATTTGAAATTCTCCAGTCCTCTGGCACCATCCCCGTATCTAAGGATGATTGGAAGATTATGGCCAGTACCTCCGCAATTTCCACCTGTATTTCCCTCAGCAACCTAGGATGCATCCCATCCACACCGGGTGACTTATCTACTTTAAGTACAGCCAGCCTTTCTAATACCTCCCCTTTATCAATTTTTAGCCCATCCAGTATCTCAACTATATCTTCCTTTACTGAGATTCTGCCAGCATCTTCTTCCTTGGAAAAGACAGATACAAAGTACTCATTTAGTACCTCGGCCATGCCCTCTGCCCCCATGAGTAAATCTCTTTTTTGGTCCCCTTCTTTGGCCCTTATATTATTACTAACCCAGTCTATATTAGGATAGTTGAAGTTCCCCGTTAACACTACTCTATGGCTTTTGCACCTCTCTGTAATTTCCCTGCAAATTTGTTTCTCTATATCCTTCCCACTAGTTGGTGGCCTATAGAATACACCCAGTAGTGTAATGGCACCTCTATTGTTTCTTAACTTTAACCAAATAGATTCTGTCCTTGACCCCTCCAGGACATCCTCTCTCTCCAGTACTGCAATATTCTCCTTAATCAATACTGCCACCCCCCCCACTACTTTCTTCCCTTCCCTATCTTTCCTGAACACCTTGTATCCAGGGATATTTAGTACCCAATCCTGACCTTTCTTGAGCCAGGTCTCCGTTATCGCCATGACATCATATTCCCATGTGGCTATTTGCGCCTGTACCTCACCAACCTTGTTTACCAGACTTCGTGCGTTTACACACATGCACTGCAAACCTATCTTAGACCTTCTTGTATTCTCTCTTAGTCTGACCCCACCTAATACTGTACAATTTCTTACTCTAGTGCTATCTGTCTCTCCCAATCCTTTCTGCACTTTGTTTCTCCTTTCTTATGCCCATCCCCCTGCCAAATTAGTTTAAACCCTCCCCCCCCACAGCACTAGTGAACCTCCCTGCAGGTTAGCAGAGGTTGAGCTGTACAATGGCGATTTCATTTTCAGAACAAGTTATGAGCTTAAGCATTCACAGTATATTGTGATGCCAGATTGAATTTGAGTAGTAGGTAGTGGAGGCATGATATGAGGAGTTTCCTGACCAACCTACAGCTGTCACCTCCCCTTCTACTTCCCCTGTAAGTCTGCCCAATAGTTCCAGAGCTTCCACCTCATAAGAAAGGCGGTGCCTTGGAGATTCTTCACCAGTGGCATATCATTCTCCTAGGTTATTGGCCATTTTCTCATTCAAGGAGAAAGTAGAGAGTTTGAAAGCCCTTTGCTTGATATCAAATAAAATGCAACCTTTTTGTAAGTAAACATTCCTTATTTGGGATAATAACAGGGCAGAAGATGAGAAAATATATATCAAGCAAGTTTTTTACTACTTCCCTCCATGTTACACCGTGAATGAAGGAATACATGCAGGGAACGAAGGAGGTGTAAAGGGTCTCATGGTCCTTTATGGATGGCAAGGTGGCTAGAAATGTGAAACATGTTGTTACTGCCTCCTCTTACCTTGGCTGATTTGGTGAGGTCACTGAACTTCTTCTGGGACTAAGTAGCTGCATGGGGGTTGCTGGTCATGCTATTCTCGCCGCCAAGTCCACCTCCTTTCATTGAGGTTGGATCATGACCTTCGTGGGCCCACTTGCCTCTCTGCCAGAAAGCTGTGTCCTTCTTCAATGGATTTCAACCAATAACATGTCGACACATCTGCAAATTCAGGGGCTCGGTGTCCTGAAGACATTCAGATATTGCAGAGAGCCAAACTGTTGCTGATAAAAATGGCTGTCTTGGCCCTTTAAGTTGCTGCAGCCACTTAAATGCAGCATCAGTGCCAGAGATAAGAGGTGGGCTCCCAATAGACGATGAAAATAACGCTGGAAGCCCGCTCGAAGTATTAAAATAAGGTTGATCTAGAAAAATAGGATGGGGTCATGGCGGGTCACATGGTCAGGTGGAAGTGATATCTCGAAGCATATTCGGTGGTGACACTGACACAGTAGGAACAGCTCACCCCTCATCTCAGGGCCAGAAATGAGCAAAGTAAACTTGATTAGTAATCAATCTATTTTCCTCTGTCCCACTGCCAATATTTAAAAATGAAAGTGTCCTGCCTTTAGCCCAGCATGGCTTAGCCCAGCTCAACTCATTCTCATTGACTTTTGTCAAAATTTAAAAAACTTTAAAAAATGATTTACCTTAAGCTTTTCAACATAGCATCCCAATTTTTTTTTAAAACCCTGCAACAACAACAATAACTTGCATTTATAGAGCTCATTTAATGTACAAAAACATTCCAAGACGCTTTGAGAGAGGTAATCAAAACAAAATGGACGTTGAGCCAAAGAAGAAGATATTCGGAGAGGTAATCAAAAGCTTTGTCAAAGAGATGGGTTTTAAGGAGGATCTGAAAGGAGGAGAGGGGGGTGGAAAGGCGGAGTGATTTATAGAGGGAATTCCATAACATGGGGCCTAGGTGGCTGAAGGAACAGCTGCAAATAGTGGGGCAAATAGAGAGGTGGTGGGATGTTCAAGAGGCCAGAGTCAGGGAAACAGAGCGGGGGAAATTTGCCTTGGGCACTTGCGAAAATGGCCAATAGCAAATTGGCAGCTCGCTTTACAATCCAGCAAAAGAATACCAGGCAGAGTGTTAAACGGGCGGAGTGTAAAACGGGCAGAGTGATAAACGGGCGGAGTGTAAAACGGGCAGAGTGATAAACGGGCGGAGTGTAAAACGAGTGGAGGGTAAAATAGATGGAGTGAAAAATAGATGGAGTGTAAAATGGGCGGAGTGTTAAACGGACGGTGTGTTAAACGGGCGGAGTGATAAACGGGCGGAGTGATAAACGAGCGGAGTGTAGAACGGGCGGAGTGTTAAATGGGCGGAGTGTAGAACGGGTGGAGTGTAGAACGGGCGGAGTGTAGAACGGGCGGAGTGTAGAACGGGCGGAGTGTAGAACGGGCGGAGTGTTAAATGGGCGGAGTGTAGAACGGGCGGAGTGTTAAATGGGCGGAGTGTAGAACGGGCGGAGTGTTAAATGGGTGGAGTGTAAAAAGGGCGGAGTGTAAAAAGGGCGGAGTGTAAAAAGGGCGGAATGTTAAACAAGCGGAGTGTTAAACGGGTGGAGTGTTAAACGAGTGGAGTGTTAAACGGGCGGAGTGTAGAACGGGCGGAGTGTTAAATGGGCGGAGTGTAGAACGGGCGGAGTGTTAAATGGGCGGAGTGTAGAACGGGCGGAGTGTTGAACGGGCGGAGTGTTAAACGGGCGGAGTGTTAAACGGGCGGAGTGTAGAACGGGCGGAGTGTAGAACGGGCGGAGTGTTGAACGGGCGGAGTGTTAAACGGGCGGAGTGTTAAACGGGCGGAGTGTAGAACGGGCGGAGTGTAGAACGGGCGGAGTGTAGAACGGGCGGAGTGTTG
This sequence comes from Heptranchias perlo, assembly GCF_035084215.1. Classification (NCBI taxonomy): domain Eukaryota; kingdom Metazoa; phylum Chordata; class Chondrichthyes; order Hexanchiformes; family Hexanchidae; genus Heptranchias; species Heptranchias perlo. The sequence goes on along the minus strand of NC_090345.1, from coordinate 48,988,149 downwards.
AACGGGCGGAGTGTAGAACGGGCGGAGTGTAGAACGGGCGGAGTGTTAAATGGGCGGAGTGATAAATAGGTGGAGTGTAAAATGGGCGGAGTGTAAAAAGGGCGGAATGTTAAACAAGCAGAGTGTTAAACGGGTGGAGTGTTAAAGGAGCGGAGTGATAAACAGACGGAGTGTTAAACGAGTGGAGTGTTGAACGGGCGGAGTGTTGAACGGGCGGAGTGTTGAACGGGCGGAGTGTTAAACGGGCGGAGTGTAGAACGGGCGGAGTGTAGAATGGGCGGAGTGATAAATAGGTGGAGTGTAAAATGGGCGGAGTGTAAAAAGGGCGGAATGTTAAACAAGCGGAGTGTTAAACGGGTGGAGTGTTAAAGGAGCGGAGTGATAAACGGACGGAGTGATAAACAGACGGAGTGTTAAACGAGTGGAGTGTTAAATGAGTGGAGTGTTAAACGGGCGGAGTGTTAAACGGGCGGAGTGTTGAACGGGCGGAGTGTTGAACGGGCGGAGTGTTAAACAGGCGGAGTGTAAAACAGGCGGAGTGTTAAACGAGTGGAGTGTTAAACGAGTGGAGTGTTAAACGAGTGGAGTGTTAAACGAGTGGAGTGTTGAACGGGCGGAGTGTTAAACGGGCGGAGTGTTGAACGGGCGGAGTGTTGAACGGGCGGAGTGTTGAACGGGCGGAGTGTTAAACAGGCGGAGTGTAAAACGGGCGCAGTGATAAATAGGTGGAGTGTTAAATGAGTGGAGTGTTGAACGAGTGGAGTGTTAAACGAGTGGAGTGTTGAACGGGCGGAGTGTTGAACGGGCGGAGTGTTGAACGGGCGGAGTGTTAAACAGGCGGAGTGTAAAACGGGCGCAGTGATAAATAGGTGGAGTGTTAAATGAGTGGAGTGTAAAACAAGTGGAGTGATAAATAGATGGAGTGTTAAACGGGCGGCCGATTTGCTATCCCCCGTTTTGTGCTATCACCCAAAGTGAATTTCACCCCCAGAGTTTTTGGGGGGTGGGCTGATGGGCTGGAGAAAGTAAGAGAGACAGGGAGTTACAGTAAAGGAGGAAGAGAAATTGGATAGGATAAAAATAGATAAAGAGGAGGTACATAAATGGTTGGCAATGCTCAAAGTAGAAAAGTTACCCGGTCCAGATGGGATGCATACTAGGTTACTGAAGGAAGTAAGGGTGGAAATTTTGGAGGCTCTGACCACAATCTTCCAATGCTCCCTAGATATGGGGGTGGTGCCAGAGGACTGGAGGATTGCAAATGTTATACCCCTGTTCAAAAAAGGGGAGAGAAATAAACTACAGGCCAGTCAGCCTTCTAGAGACCATAATTAGGGACAAAATTAATTGCCACTTGGAAGAACATGGGTTAGTAAATGACAGCTAACATGGATTTGTTAAAGGCAAATCGTGTCTGACTAATTTGATTGAGTTCTTCGATGAAATAACGAAGAGAGTTGATGAGGGTAGTATAGTTGATGTTGTGAATTTGGACTTTCAAAAGGTGTTTGATAAAGTGCCATATAATAGACTTGTTAGCAAAATTGAAGCAATAGGGACAGTGGCAGCATGAACACAAAATTGGCTGTGAGACAGAAAGCAGAGAGTAGTGGTGAACGGTTGTTTTTCAGACTGGAGGGACGTATACAGTGGTGTCCCCCGAGGGTTGGTATTAGGACCACTGCTCTTTTTGATATATATGAATGACCTGGACTTGGGTATATGGGAAATAATTTTAAAGTTTGCAGATGACACAAAGCTTGGAAATGTAGTAAATAATGAGAAGGATTGCAGCAGATGTCACGAGGACATAGATTGGTGAAATGGGCAGACACATGGCAGATGAGATTTAATGCAGAGAAGTGTGAAGTGATACATTTTGGAAGGAAAAATGATGAGAGGCAATATAAACTAAACGGTACAATTTTAAAGGGGTACAGGAACACAGAGAGACCTGGGGGTGCACATACACAAATCTTTGAAGGTGTTGGAAAAGCATACAGAATCCTTGGCTTTATAAAAAGACGCATAGGCCTTGATATTGACAACCGCCATGATAGGCAGGAGAGGGTCGGGGGGTGGTTAAAGATTTAAATATGGGGAACGCAAACTCAACATGCCACGCAGGCTGTGGCCGCCATTTTTACGGCGACTGATATCGGGGCGTCTGAGTGTCCCGCTATGCAGAGGCCGGGCACTTCGTTAACATATTGTGCAATTGGGAGTTCGATTTAAAATTCACTGCTGTTGCGCAGGTGTCCCAGGGGTCGGGAAACCCGCAGTGAAAGGGAGGTGGGAGTTGCCAGCTCCACAAGGTAAAAACCTTTTCCAGCATTCCTTGTGGGCCAGGAGGAGCAGGAGGGCTTCCCCCAGGTCCCTCAAGGAAGCCTACGGCCTCCCCCCTGCCAATTGCGGTCTCTCTGCTGGGATCGCTTCCCTGTCACCCCCCACCCCCCCTCTCTGAGCCCTGCTTGCCGACCTTCCCCACTCCCAATTGCCGGGGACCATCCCCAAGGGTTCCCGGCTGCGGTCTCCTGCCGCTGGTTTTCCCTCTCGGCCGCCGGTCAGGCTGTCAATTTGAGGCTTGGAGGCAAGTCTTTCATTGATTTAGGGCTTATGCTTTAAAATTAACTTGGAACCACACGGGCCCTCAAACATCTATTGTTTATGTAGCTTGAAGTTAAGATATGAGGAATAATGTTGTGAGATTCTGCTGCTGGCCACAGAACCTCATTAGCAGTGATGTGGGCTGTAATGTTGTAGCTCTTCCCCTGATCTGTGCTTGCATCCAGTCAGGCTTTGTTATAGCAGTGAAGTCTCGTGAAATTACCCCTGTAATATAATTCTAGCTCACCATCTATGTGAACAAACCATGTTCCTCTTGTTGCTGGCCCAATGCTGCCAACCATGCAACAAACACAACAAATGTGACAGTTTCTACTCTCCAGAAAAATTCTAAAGATGTAATCACATGAACAGTATTAAATATAACTAACCTTTTCTAACATCTAATTGAAATCTAGCAATTAGCTATATGTTTTGAGTGAACAGATTTATTACTTCCTTACTAGTTTGCTCCAATTTACTAATTATGTTTTGGTTATAACTGGAAAGAATAAATTGACTTAATTGATTTATGCAGTTATAGTTGTGTAATTTTCCTTACTTTTATCATACAGCTGGCCTGAAGCAGAAAAGTACTCACATGCATTTGAGGAAAGTGCTGAAGTTTGCCACCTGGGTTCCAAACAGAAGATATCCCAGCTGAGCGTAGGCAAAGAAAACAATGAAGAACATAATTGCAAAACCAAGAATGTCTTTAGCACATCGTGCCAGGGTTGAGGATAGCTGGGTCATCGTCTTATTAAAACTAATATACTTGAAGATCTGAGTAAAAAAAAGAGAAATATTAAAAGAGTAATCCTTGTAAAAAGATGCACACATGAAGTCGTAATGAGGCAATTGCAAGGGCCATCCCATTCTAACCCCTGGAAATATTTTAGATCAGTGAATGCCCATTGCTGGAAGAGCTAAAACTTGGACCAAGGCAGCGAGGAGAATATCACAAGAAATATTATTGAACAAAAAGACCAACGTGGAGGGAAGATGATGTGATTGTAGGTGAAGCTTCAATCAGCTCACTGTGCTTCCTCATGAGCTTTGGATTCAAAAGTGTTTAATACAACAAACAATATAGGCCTAGAAATTACTCTTAACATGTGAAAAACCTGCCAAATCCACTCCTAACTTCTTTCAGTAACAATGTTATACCCAGAATGAAGCACTTTAACATATTTAATGAAAGAATTGGCTTCGGAGTGAGCAGTATCATTCTGCAATGGCTGGTAAAATCCACTTCCCCAATGGGAATCTCAGTAATAGAGAACAAAATTAACAATACTCACGGCAGTCAGCTAGATTACAATGTTGCAGCAAAGATGACAAGCCAGTAAGACTGCAACTAACACTGTGAATGGAATGTTCAGTGAAGCTATTTGCATTGCTGTAAAGGAGCAGGAGCTACCAAAAGTGGCATTTATTGGCTACGTCAGCTGTTACGGATCAGGAATGACTTGCTAGACAAAAGGGGGGGAAAAAAATTGGATAAGGGCCTTTTTCGGGCAGGCTAGCGTGATGTTCTTTTGCTCCGCGTCCGATGGCCCCCACGCAGGCAAAACGTGAATATCGAGCTGCCTGCTACTTACCATGATATCTCCGTGCAGCCAGCACTAACTGCGCTGCTGAGACGCTGCATGGAGAATGAGGAAGTTGGAAATGGGGCGTGCTCAGCGCACGTCATCAGCAGCCTTCACCTCTTAAAGGTGCAGGTGCACATTTTAAATGGGACATACACAGTCCACTAGGATGGCCGCAAGAATGGCAGGACCGCGTGAGACCGGGCCCCACGCTTCTCCGATGAGGCACTGAAGGCCCTGGTAGAAGGGATGGACGAAAGGAGGCCCAACTTGCTCCGCAGGCATTGACAGGCTGTGGTGCAGGAAGTGAGCGCCAGGAGCATGGCACCACGCAGGTGGGTGCAGTGCCGAAAGAAGTTCAATGATTTGACATGAGTAGTCAAGGTGAGTGAATGCAAGTGTCAAGTGGCACACCCTACCAACTGCACCACTGCTCCACACACGACACCTCGTCACCCCACCAACAAACACTGCCCATCGATACGCAATGCTGCACTTGGCATGCTGCATCTCACCCTCACACAGTACCACACTTGCAGGCCACACAACCACCACTCACAGTTCACAAACACTGGCAGCTATTCGACCATGACAGGCACATCACCCACACACCTTGCAGGATACTCACCGACACACTGTCCTCTGTCTTGCAGGAGAAGGTGACGTATAACACCCGGCAGCAGGAGGGAACTGAGGCTGGACGGGCACGTTTACACATCCTCACCCCCGCTGGAGGAGACAATGCTTCGGAACATTGGGCAGCCCATCGCTGCAGCCGTGACAACGTGCCAATGAAGAGGGCCTCTGTATATCTAATGCTCATCTTGTTTCCCACATCTCCCTCCTCCCATAATCTTTTCTGACTCACGTGCTGCAGATGATGTCGGCACGCACCTCTTACTTGCTCCTCTCCTCACTCCACAACTCAACTCAACCAAGAACACGTGGCAGCACTGTCCAAGGAGGAGGGGGAGGAGGAGGAGGAGGACACTGAAGCCACACCATCACTCGATCTGACACTTGCTTCCACCAGCTCAGAGACTGACACTGCGCGTCCTTTAGAGGCCGGGTTAGAGGAGGGATCTGCATGTGGTGAGACACCGAGCACAAGTGTGCAGGAGCCGGGGCGGAGGGAATGGATACCACAGGTACCAGCTCACCGGAGGGCGAGGTCACTCACTAGTTCAGCTGCAGAGGAGTCAGATGAGGACTTCGATGGGCCAGGCTACAGAAGATGGTTGATGGGCGTACACCACCAAATGCTTGTGGAAAACCTGCCAGAAAGCCTGCACACAATGAGAAGGGGCATGGAGGAGTCCAGCTCCAACTTGGCACAGGACTTTGCGCAGAGCTTGGAGCCCATCCTTTCCAACATGGAACGGGTGGTCACCTCCATCAGCGCACCTGTGGAACCCACCATGATGCAGCGTCTGATGACTGATGTCACAGCTTCCATTGCAGCACAAACATCTGCCATCCAAGGTCTGTCTGCTGCATTTGGAGCTCAGACTGCTTTTATCGTGGCTCTGGGGACCACTGTGGAACGGGGCTTCCAGGGCATCACATCACTCCAGCAATCCGTTCTCCAGCCGATCACCAGGATCGCTGAGGCGCCGTCCCGGGAGAGTGGCAGTGGCGCCATGGCAGTCGGACCTGCTGACCTCTCTCAGGACGACAGCATTCCTGCTCCCACCCCTGCCACTCCGCCAATGCCGCTGTTGTTGCCTATCGGTCAGACTGCTGCAGCTCATGCGAAGATGGTGCAGTCTGAAGCCGGGCCATCCCGACCCAGAGCTGCTCGAGGTCGTCCTCTAAGGCCATCTGCACGCTCCTCCATTGAAGGCCAACAGCCTCCCACCACCCATGCTCCAGCCACTGGGGAAGCACCTCGTAGGAGCACTAGGATCGGTAAAGGCACACGGACAACAGGCACTAAGGGAATGTACAAGGGTGAATAGTTCTGTTCTGTTTCCATAATTTCATTTATTCATTGATAAATGTGACTTTGAATTTACATTTGGTGACGGTTTTTAATTGTGCAATGAGCTGAGAGGGACACCAATGTGCAATCAGATGGAGGGCGATTTGATTGTTTTGTGGGAGCGGAAAGGTGGGGAGTGTAGGACTGTTGGTGAGTTGGGGGATGTAGTTCAAATTATTGATAGCGGGCACGGATCAGGCGAGCACGCACAGCCCTGGCAGACAAGGCGTGTGGTTCCTGTTGCACCCTTGCATCTTCCTCCGATTCTTCTTCTGGCTCCTCCACCTCCTCCACCTTTGGCTCAGGGTCTTCTCCGATCATTGGTGGCAAAGGCTGGTCCCTCATGATGGCGAGGTTGTGCAGGATGCAGCAGACCACCAAGAATCTGCCCACCCACTCAGGGGAGTACTGCAGGGCTCCTCCAGACCGGTCCAGGCAGCAGAAGCGTTGTTTGAGGAGGCCCATGGTGTGCTCCACGATGTTGCGTGTGGCAGCATGGCTCTCATTATAGGCCTGCTGTGCACGTGGGTTCCTGAGCGGTGTCATAACTCACGTCGTGAGGGGATAGCCCTTGTCGCCCAGTAGCCAGACTTTGACTTGCCGAGTCGGATGAAAGATAACTGGCACGTTGGACTGCCGCATGACGAAGGTTTTGTGACTTCTCCCAGGGTAGCGGGCATCGACCTCCATGATTCGATGCGTGTGGTCACACACCAGCTGCATGTTGAGGGAGTGGAAGCCCTTTCGGTTGACGAAGACGGCTGAGTTGATGTGCGGGGCTCGCAGGGCAATATGCGTACAGTCCATGGCTCCCTGCATCATGGGGAAGCCAGCAATGTGGGCGAATTCCTGTGCTCACTCGTTCTGATTGTCTCTGTCAAGAGGGAAGGTGATGAACCTGTTCCTCATCTGGTGCAGTGCGTCTGCGACTTCCCTTATGCAGCAGTGCACTGCATACTGTGAGATGTTGCACATATCGCCAGCAGAGGCCTGAAATGCTCCTGAGCCGTAGAAATTCAGTGCCACGGTGACGTTTCATACCACAGGCAATGCTGTCCTCGCCCTGCTCTGAGGCTGCAGTTGTAGCCGCACCAGTTGACAGATCTTGGTTATGGCTTCCTTGGTGAACCTCAGGCGTCGGATGCAATCCTCCTCGGTCATGTTGAAGTAAGAGAATTGATGCCTGAAGACCCTCATTGGGTAGGGCCTCCTGCACAGTGCCCTGCGCCTCCTCGTCCTCCGTCTCCTCGCAGCTTGACCTGCTGGACGTGGCCACTCTGCATGCTCCCAGTCATGCTCAATGCCCAACGGGAGCCCTAGCAGACCGCCCATGGTTGGCAGGAATGTTGTTCAACCAGGGTTGTAACTTTCCGACCCTTAAGACAGTACCTGCCAAAGCACTCTCAAAAGTAGTGTAGGAACTCTCAGTAGGAATAGGGATCTTCAAAAAACACTTCCTACTCCTCCAGCAGCCAGAAGCAATAATCCAGCAACTAACCTACAACACCTGCATAGTCCCTTTAAATTGCACTGGTGGGGGGTCCTCCAGGCACTGTAAGACACGTTCAGATGGTCGGGGTTAAGACTGTGTGTTGATTTGAGCGTTAAGGCCCAAAATGGTGTCTATCACTTTAAATCAGCTTTGCACACTGATTGCATGCACTTTCTCCCTACTTTACATGCTTCCAGTGTTCATTATCTGCGCCTGCACTAACGTCTATACCAAGATGGTGTCTGGCGCACATCATGCTGGGAATGTGCATGGGCAGCCAAGTCGCCATCTTGGATGTTGGAGAGGCTATGTAGCGCCAAAACAACGGGCGCTACACGGCCCAATTTAGCGCCTAAACAAACCTCCAGGACAGGAAACTGTTAAAGAGCCTCCTTCAGGTCAGAGTGAAAATACCATCACCAGTAACCATTCAGCATATAAGGAGTGTTTCCTGTGAGGCCTAAGGACATCTGTCACCTGTAACCAATCCTTGCAAGGGTGCCAAGATCTGTACATGATTTTCAAAATGCAAAACAATCGCTTAGCAGAGGAAACTAGACAGGATCTTTGTGCTAATGACGATGGTGAGGTCCGGAGAAGCGAACAGGAACAGTCATACTGCCGTAGCCCAAAGCGTGAAGCCACAAATGACTGTGGCACATGCATACATGATAAACACTGGCTGCTCTTTCTTTACACAAGAAGCTGGCTTTTAATAGAAAAGACTTTCAATATATTGGTAGTGCCATTAGGCAACAGTGCCTATTAATCCCCTATGAGGAAACTGTAAAGCCTTGCAAGCTTTTGATAGTCACACTGAGGTAGGATCATTAGGTGATGAACCATGCAATGGGTGATGAGGGTAAAGTGGTGGAGGTTATGGAATGGCCAGATATCGCAGTCCAACACACTGCACAGTGACTGGCTGAGCAGAGGATTGCAGTTCTTATGGGGCCTGCTCTGTAAAGGAGAATATTTCACAAACAGCAACAAACCAAGCAGCCCCATCACTTCTTACACCAAACATTACAAGGCGGTACAGGTCATGTGGAGGAGTCTGCTACTTTGATCTGTGCAGCTATGAGCAATGTAGGTAGTGCACTGAATGAGTACGGGATAGATTTTCTCCCTGAGCAGACTTCGGGTGACTGACCAGTGAAGCACGCCAGCCAGCTGCCCGATAGTCCCGGCGGGAGGCCTGGTCTGGTTTGTAGTTGGGCCTCATCAGCATTTGACTGCTGGGCTGCGGGCAGAAAACTAGCGCTCCGAGCCACCGCAATATTGGGCAGCCCGGCAGCCTCTGGGCTGGAGACCATGATAGTATCAACTTTTATATGGAGAGAAACACAGAATAAATGTGACCAGTGTAAGGCTGCTGAATTTAACTAGATTTCTTCTCAACTGACATTTCACAGACAGTTAACAAGGAGAACAGGATTTGTGCTGGAACAAAACATTACTTTGCACACCTGCTGGAAACCACTTTAGCAATTTCAATACAGGGTAAATTCATCAATCTAATTCTCAGAGACAAGGCTGCATTACAGCACAATTTTCCAATCGATGCTCAAATCCACAGTGGGGCTTGAACCCATAGCCATGGTAGCAAGAGTGCTACCAGCTGAAACAAACCAATACTTTCTTTGCTAAACTGCATGTTTGGTATTATTAAGTGTCTAAGTTGTGGGTTCAAGCACCACTCCATGACCTGAGCATGTAATCTAGGCTGACACTACTGTCAGAGTGCTGTTTTGTTGACTGTGTTGTCTTTCAGATGAGATGTTAAGTCAAGGTCTTATCTGTCATCCAAATTGCTATCTATGAAAGATCGCAAGGTACTATTTGAAGAAGAGCAAGGAGTTCTCCTATGTTCAATGCTCTGTTCTCCGCCAAAAAATAACTATCTGGTCATTCATTTCCTGTAAATTAGTTGCTGCATTTGCCTACATAAATGACTAGACTTCAAAAGAAATTCGTTGAATGTAAAGCACTTTAGGATATCCAGAGGAAACGAAAGGTGCTATGCAAAGGAGAGGTTTATTTTTTATTAATTATGACTAAAACCTATTTACCTTGATCCAAGCAAAAAACAAGTTGACAGCATTCATATTATTGTATTGGGTCTGCCAAAAAGCCAAAAACTCAAAGTCAGCATAGGCTTCAGGATCCGTCAGCAGTGCTCCCATCAGTCTGTTCACCTTAATAGTGCGGAAAACATGGAACCCTATAGAAAGCAGGGAGAGCTGCAACACAAAACCAGAACATTGGCTTTTTGTTCACTACAAATAAAAAGTCCAGAAACCAAACTTCATCAGAAAATAATATTTGTTATTGTTATAGATCTGTAACCTAGTCTAACAAGCACCAAATATTATCACATTCTGTTCATGTTACAGGGACAGGCAGGACCTTTACTTGGACTGATATATCTGTCAATTAATACATCCATTACATCTGTAAATTTATTTACCTGTTGTATTGTAAATTGATAAATGTGCTTTATATATATTGATTATACATATTGATATAGCTGTTACATCTGCAAATTAATGTCTTGGTTATATCTTGGTTATGCATTTATAAATTGATACGTTATATTTATAAATGATATATCAGTTATATTTATCGATTGATATATCAGTTATATCAAATTGTATATTTCTACATTCTAAGATAAATTACTCGTAATTCAAAAAGATAAATTTCCCGACAGGGTGCTTGCCCACTGGGAGGCGTATCGAGAAATGGTGTTCAGATACATCTGGAACACGCAATTAGAAAATGTACCCTTTAATAATCAAAAGATTACCCCAAGCAGTTGGCTGCTTGATTCTGTCAGTAGCTCATAAGCTTGAGTACCAAGATTATTCTGTCACTCAAACCTGTTTGCATTTTGGGGGCAACCTGTCTGTTCTGAGTCGGACACCCAGCGAGGGATGCACATGACGTGGGTGTTTCATTTTAAGGAGAAGTGACAAGACCTTGTCTTATCCCAATTTCAAACACCCCCCCCCCCCCCCCGCCCCCAGCCAAGCACATCATGAAGTGTCAATGAGGACAATTATCCACAATGTCCTGCTAACAGAAAGCGGATGCATGGGGAAGTGTACAAAACATAGGTGAAAATGCCATGAAAAACAGGAGCTTACCAGAATTACCACCAGGTCCAAGCAATTCCAGATACATTTGATGTACTGCAGTTTATGAATTCTGAGTTCCAATATCTCCTCCACAATGTAGTAAAGGATGAAGACACAGAAGATTATTTCACAGCCTATGATAAAATAATCCCAGCTGTTGACATAACGGATGAGCTTCACTGTGCGGAACTGCGAGGAAGGTATTGCGCCGCCCGTGGCAGGGAATTCTATTACAAGCCTTTAAAAAAGATGCAGTTTTAAAATAATAAAAACTAAAAAACTACGGGTAAATGTTAAACTTTAACAATCCCGGCACAGGGCTTTGAACATTGGGAGTGAATATCAGGAATTTCAGCACACAAAATATTACACTGGGAGCACTAAAGGCAAAAGTTTATGCCTGGACTGTGAATATGTTGCTGAATATTTAAAAGTTCTGAAATTGTTATATCCCCCACCAAGCAAATGTTGGTATTTTGTCACATTTTCACAAAGCAAAAATGATTCTGACATTGTCGGTGCTGTGGAGGAAATTAATGACTGGTCGATAAATCCACAGATTAATCAGTTACAGATTCTACATATTTGATGCTTCTTGCCCAAAAATTAAGTAAAAAAATACAAAATACAAAAATAATTTCCCACCATATATTGTTTAACCAAATATGAATGAAGTACATGAACACACCTGGTTCCTATTACAAATTCAGTCAAAAAGTTCCGGACTTATTGTGGGTGAATTCACAAGCTTTTTAGAAATGGTTTTGTTGAGGCGATATGTGGTGTAATTTAGCAAGGCTCCTCACTAGATGGGAGCACAAGCTGCAGAATCAACCCTCCAGTGTTGTAGCCCTATTGGTGAACTGTGCTCCAATCTAGCAAGGTTCCACCCTGAGATCCTTGCCATGCAAAATTGCCCCTTTACTCTCCAACTAAGAACACACTGTAATTTTTCTCCCCAGCATATTCTTTAGTCCTTCACTTCTGCCACTGAAGGTGGGAGGCCTATTTCCAGTCCAGGCCAGGGAGACACATAATAGTGACCCAGTAATAACATCCACATCTGATACTCCAACCTGCCGCCTCCCTGTTCAACATGGTCCAAGTTTGAATTGAATGGAGTGAGGGGTGAGAGAGCATCAAACCAGTGTCCTTCCACTCTGTGATGCTAAATGTTACTGCTTGACTCCACAGCCTGGGTTTAACACAGGTATCTTTGTTGTTGAAAACAGAAGCCTGTGCACTAAAACCCACATAAAATACAATTGTTAAATTACTGGACTTGTTACAAGCCATAATTTCATATATATAGGAGTATATATGATATTCCTACATGAAAACAATTTATATATAGCAGTTATTGGCTTGCAAGACAGAAAGTCTTGGCATCATTCCACTTTTGAACTTAAGTAAGGAAGACTGAGTAACTGAAATAAACATATTCAAATAACTACATCTAAATTAGAGCAGAAGATTTCTGTCCTCAGGGGAAATTGACTGCGGTATGACCTACCTTATAACACAGAAGAGATTAATGTTGGCATTGTACACTGAGAAATCAATGAAAACTGCACGCGTGCCCCGGTCCAGCCACAGGCTATCCTTCAGGTCTTGTAGAATTACAACACTTTCATCCATATTTGTCTTGAGATCCTGGTAATAACCACCACCGCTGTAGACAGTTATCTTACCCCAGTGTGAGGAACCTCCAAGTTCTCTCTCAGAATAATAAGTCCACCTGCACAAAGACCATGTTCATGATTAACAACAATAAACTTGCATTTATAAAGCTTTAACACAGAAATCTCTTCAAGGAGATTCAGAGGAGCAGAAAAAATGGACACCAAACATAAGTGAGAGTTATGAGAAATGATAAAAGCCCTGGTTGAATAGGTAGGCTTTCAGAAAGTTCTTAAGGTGAGACAGAAGGACGAGATGGGAGGGGGCTAGGAAGGGGGTTCCAAACAGTAGGGCCTAGACAGAACCATAAAAGTTTACAGCACAGAAGGAGGCCATTTGGCCCATCAGGTCTGTGCATGCTCTTTGCTAGAACAACCCAAACTAATCCTACTGCCTGCTTCCCCCCATAGCCCTGTATCTTTCTCTGCTTCAAATATTTATCAATTTTCCCTCAAAAGATTCAATGGTCTCTGCCACAATCACTCCCTGTAGCAAAACATTCCATGCTCCAACAACCCTGTGTGTAAAGAAATGTCTCCCAATCTCTCTCCTCATTCTTTTGGTAACTATTTTAAATTGATGATGTTTTATCACTGATTCCTCAAACAGAGGTAATAGTCTTTCCCTATTCACCCTATCAAAACCTTTCATAATTTTTAAAAACTCGATTAAATCTCCTCAGCCTTCTCTGCTCCAGTGGAAAAAACGTCCCAGTATTTCAAGCCCCTCATCATAACTACAGTTTCCTATCCCTTGCATTATCCTGGTGAATCTACACTCTCTCCTTTCTATAGTGGGGCCCTCAAAACTACATACAGTATTCTAACTGTGGCCAACCATTACCTTGTACAACTTTATCATTACTTCTTTGCTCTTGTACTCTATGCCTCTTCTTTATAAAATTCCAAATACTGGTAGCCTTTTATATGGTATATTTGCCTGCACTTTCAGGGAATTATATAGCTGAACCTCTAGGTTTCTGTGTTCATCCACTGTCAAAGCCTTTCCATTGAGTGTATACTCTTATTCCATTTTTTCCTGAGTGTATGCTCTTATTCTTTATTTTTCCTCTGAGTGTACACTACTATTCTTTTTTTCCTCTTAAAATGTATTACCTCACACTTCTCCACATTAAATTATATGTGCCTCCTGTTTGTCCATCCACGAATCTGTCTGTGTCCTCCTGAAATTGTTTGCAGTCTTCCTCACTGACTATCAAACTCCCTACTTTTGTGTCATCAACAAATTCCAATATTATGTTCCCTATGCCCAAGTCCAAAATGCCTTATACAAAGTAAGAACAAAAGTGGACCCAGCACTGACCCCTGGGGTACACCAGTATCAACTCTTCTTCAGTCCAAGCAACACCCATTAACCCTAATCCTTTGTTTCCTGTCTGTCAATCAACTTTCTAACCATGCTGCTACATTTCCTCTTGGAGAACTGAAAGCTCTGCTACCAATGGTGGAACCGAGTCCAGAGCTAGAGGAACAAAAAGCTCAGGATGGGCCATGAAGTTGGAGGAGGTTATAGAAGTAGGGTGGAGCAAGACTGTGGAGGAATTTGTAGATAAGGACAAGAATTTTGAAATCAATGAATAGATAAAAAACAGTCAACAACAACAACATGCATTTATATTGCACCTTTAAAGTAGTAAAATGTCCCAAGGTGTTTCACAGGAGCTTAATCAGATAAAAATTGACACCTAGTCAAAGAAGGAGATATTAGGACAGGTGTCCAAAAGCTTGGTCAAAGAGGTAGGTTTTAAGGAGCATCTTAAAGGAAGAGAGAGGGGCGGAAAGGTTTAGGGAGGGAATTCCAGAGCTTAGGGCCTAGACAGCTGAAGGCACGACTGCCAGTGGTGGGGCAAAGGAAGTGAGGGATGCACAAGAGGCCAGAGTTGGAGGAACACTCACTAAAACAAAATTCTAACCGTGGACAAAACAGAAATCAACTGTAGTCCAATAGTGGAGGGCTGACTGGCTTTCCTGTAATTTACCAATAATTTGGTCCTATTGAAAAGCTGGAGCTAACAATGATATGACTCATTTATTTTATTTTGAATCTAAAATCCAAATGCAATCTGGCTTTCTCATCTGTTTTAAATGCTTGTTTACTCGATTAATTTATCAAGATAAATTTGCCATGACATGTCTTGTTTATTAGTTGATATGTGAGATGTTAATAGGTTAAGTCTAGGGTATTTTTGGTGCCATGGTTGATGTAGACTGTTCTGTGTTTTTAATTCACTGATAACCTACAGGGATAGTTTTGTGAGGTGAGGCTTCTGGTGTGGAGCCTTCCTAGATGGGAGCCCAGGTCATGGAATCAGCCCTGTCTATCATCAAGTGAGGGCTCTACACCACAAGTCCCCCCCACACCCCCTGCATTAAAGAAGTGATGTATTGATTATCCTTAAAATGGCAATATGGGCTCTTCTGATGACTCGGCAAGTATATCCAGTGATGAAGCACACAGACTGGGAAGATTCCAGGTTCGAACCTTGATAAGTAATGACTTAACTGATCTCATCTAGAGTGATGATTGATCTGCGTGCTCCTAGATTAGGGAGGGAAAAATCAGCCAGAGTTCCAGCCTTGATCAAAACCCAGCAACCCCTGCTGTAATGGTATGTGCGTGTACTTTGGGTGAAGACAGATCAGGCTTTTCACTATGATATTCCCTGCATATCCTGCCTGCACACATTGTCAAGGCTAAAACATGAGTAATGATCACTTAGCACTGGGCGGTGACAAGTGCTGAGTACCCCAGCAAGAAGTAAATGGCTTCATGAGTGATGGGAAGAAAAATAGCAATATGTAGTTCAGCTATTAGTTGAGATGATGTTTGCAATCCAACCTTAAAGTAAAAAGACCAAACTCACGCAGTTCCATTTTTGATTGGAGACTTATTTTCATTGTCTGCTGTATAGATATCATAGCATCCAATGATGTCTTTTCGAAAGTCCTTGTGAACCACACAGGAATTATTCATTACTTTGATCTGTCGGATACGGGGAACACCCAGAAGCATATTCTCATAGTAAATAAATGAATGAGGGCCGTGTGAAAATGAATCACTGTTGTACCACTTGGTCCAGTACAGTCCATTCAGCAATGGGCCCTGTGCATACTGAACATAAAATAAAACAAAACAGCCTGTTGTAAAGTACAAAAATGAGCAACACATTGAGTCAAGACTTTTGATGTTTCAAAACCTTATTCATATTACAAAATAACAACTGTATAACATTAACACAGATTTGATATTATTAGCTAAATTTGTGCATTATTATTTCGAGTAATTCATAATGTCATGTAATAGACAAAATAGAAACCTAGTCGTGTAAAGGGTGATTTTCATCCTCATTTTCAGGTGGGAATGGGGCAGTAGTGTGAGAAAATGGGGGTGCAGAATTTACAGCTGCTGTTCTGCCCGCTCCCCCATCTTGATCAGGGCCTAGACATAGGCGTCCAGACAACCTGCCTGAAACAGGAGGGAGCCTGAATGAAGTATGCAAATCAGAATTCAAT
The DNA here is from genome assembly GCF_035084215.1 of Heptranchias perlo. NCBI lineage: Eukaryota > Metazoa > Chordata > Chondrichthyes > Hexanchiformes > Hexanchidae > Heptranchias > Heptranchias perlo. The sequence goes on along the minus strand of NC_090345.1, from coordinate 48,972,127 downwards.
GACATCAATGGGACCCTGATGCCATTGTCATTAACTTTATTGTGGTGAATGCTCAGTGCTGGACTACAGTCGTATTGGGCTGTACATGCTGGAAACAGCCAATTCCAGCAATACTTAAAAGGGCACTCACTTGCGAGTACTCAAATCATTGGTATCTGTCTGGAGGGTTGGAGGAGCTTTGCTGAGAATGTTTTTTGCATTTCAACCATTCTATTAACACAGAGAGGTGCTTGCTTTACTGAAGGCTGCAGGAAGCGTAGGAACAGAAGCAGCAGCAGCACGTGGGGGGTCTAAAGCAGCCTTGGGGAGGAGCATTTGGCCCTGCAAGGACCTGTTGTAGGCAGCCTTACCCTGCTCAAAAAGTCTACAGGCCCAGACTGAGCTACCTGATCCCTGCCAGTCTAGTGTATAATTGAGTACCTGATTCTTGCCAGTCTAATATATTTTTAAACAGGGTGGTAAGTGTATACTGATCCTTGCCAGTCTAGAATTTGTTTCAGTGGGGCGGTTAGTGTACCTGATCCCTACCAATGTAGTGCCAATGTGTTTGCCTGTGTCTCTCCCTTTGTTTTTCTGGTTACAAAAGGACGGCAGACGTTCACTAGGGAAGTGTCCTTGGCCCAACCATCTTTAGCTGTTTCATCAATGATCTTCCATTTGTTGACAATTCCAGTGTTCAGCTCCATTCACAACGGCTCCAATAATGAAGGAGCATATGCTGGCCTACGGCAGGACCTGGATAACATCCAGAGTTGGGTGGACAAGTGGCAGGTAACATTCACACCATAAAAGTACTAAGTAATGACCAACACCACCAAAAGAAAGCCCAGTCAACTCCCCATGACCATCACCGAATCTTCCATCATCAACACCTTGGGGTTTACCATTAACCAGAAGCTTAATTTGGACTAGCCATGTCAACACTGTGACTATATGAGCAGGGCAGAGGCTCTGTGATAAGGGCTCACCTACTGATTCTGCACCATCTACACAGCTCAAGTCAAGAGTGTGCTGGAATACTCACCATTCACCTGGTACAAAGGTTTGCCTGCCAGGAGAGCAAATTGGGTATTTCAGGCACAGATATCAGGATTTCTGTGGGCCTGTTGATCTCTACGCTCAAATCCCTGATATGCATTCCTGACTCCCACTGAAGCTCTGCACCAGGAGTCTAAATTCAAAAATCTACCCTGAAATGTTCTGCTTTGGTCCACTTCTCTGATGATAATGCAAATTTCTTCTTTGAACTCTGGCTCTGTAATTGTATTGAGAATACTTACAAAATTAATGTTTGCAGTTTTAGAACACCCTTATTTTCTAGTTCTGGAATCATAGAATGTTACAGCACAGAAGCAGATCAAGTCTGTGCGAGTGGTTTTCTCCACAAGTCGTCTAGACTAATCCCAATCTCCTGCTCACTCCTCATAGCCTTTAATATTGCTTTTTCTCAAGCAACTATCTGGGGGCTGAATATCTGCGACTGCAGCGTCCCGGTGTAAGTGTTAGAATGTGCCTGCCTGTGCCCCTGCCAAAATTCATGGGGTTGGGGAGAGGTCACCCAATTTAAATATTGTTAGTTATCCTATCATTATCCTTCATAATCCTGAAGACCTTTATTAGGTCACCCCTCTATCTTTTCAGTTCCACTAAAAAACAGGACGCATAGCAAATAATTCTGAAGAGCAAAGGAAATTGCACAGAGATATTGATAAGATCTCAGGGCTCTTCATAACTGTAAGTCCTCATCCCTGGTAACATTCCAGTAACCATACACTGCACCTTTTCCAGTGCTTTTATATCCTTCCTATAATGGGGTGCCAAAAGTGTACACATTACTTTAGGGTGTAAAGGAACACTATGCTTGACAAACCTGATAGAATTCTTTGAGCAAGTGACAGATATGGTGGATGGTGGATATGCAGCGGATGTGGTGTACAATGGGTTTAACAAGGTACCACGCAGGAGACTGTTGGAGAAGATTAAGGGTAGGATAGCAAATTAGATTAAAAACTAATTAGAAGAGAGGAAGAGCAGAAGATAAGGGCAGTTTCTCAGAGTGGTTGGAATTAGGTAGTGGTGTTCCATTGGGTTCTTTACTGTTTGTGTTCACTGTGTGCACCAATGATTTGGATATCGGGTTAGAGGGAGTGGTGTCTAAATTTTCAGATGATACTAAAACAGGAAGCATAACAAATAATTCTAAAGACCAAAGGAAACTGCAAAGGGATATTGATAAGATGGTGGAATGGACAAAAACATGGCAGATGGAATTCAATGTCAGTGAATGTGAGATGGTACATTATCCCCTGAATGGGGAAAGCTGGATGATGTGGAACATCAGGGGGATTTGGAGGTTCAGGTTCAGGACATTAAAAGTGCCATCTCAAGTGGATAAGGCCATAAAAAAGGTTAACAGGATAATGGATATTATAGAATATAAAAGTCAACGTGCAATGGTGAACCTATATAAAACCTTAATAAGACCACAGTTGGAGTATCACGTGTACTTTTGGGCTGCACAGTACACTGAACCTGATTATGTCACGGTCACTGCTTTCCAAATGTTCTTCTACTGACTTGCTCTGCTTCATTACCCAGAATCAGATCAGGTAACGATTCCTTCCTGGTTGTAGTAGTAAAGTACTGATGGAGACAAGAGTCCTGAATACACTACAAAAAAAACCTCCTCTTTGTCACCGCAAATATTTTCCCTATCCCAGTCTATTTTAGATCATTGAAATCTCCTACAATGATAACAATCATTAATACACACTTCTCTAAGTTGTCTACAAATTTCCTCCTGGATTTACTTTCTATTGTTCAGCAGTCAATATATTCCCGGTAGTGTGACTGATCCCTTGCTATTTCTCAGCTGTTTTTAAATCCTTATGATCTTGAGTTTTGATATTGTCTCTAGTTTTCTCAGGACAGCTGCCTGTTGTGCCCATTAATTTCTGGTAAACAGTTTACCAAATTACTGTAACTTAAAATTATGAGTAATTTATCTATCTTATTAAAAGATTTAACCTGAAATGCAGTTGAAGTTTTAAATTTCCTGAGGCAACACTTTAAAATGACATTGCTTTGCAGGAGATTTTCATTTTAATCCAGACATTGAATGCATTAGGTATTCTATCTGTCCACTTTGTGACATCAAGTTCAAGTTAATTTCTGCATGTAATTCTGCTCCTGTATTCACCAAATAAAACATCTCACTTGTTCTAGCTGGTATCTAAGTGGTGGCATTTCAATGCTATAATATGTCATTCTTAATGATTGCAGTTTCCTTAGCAATTAAAATAGCAGCTTTAAAGTTCGACATGCAAAACATGTGGCCTTTTCCTCTCAGCCTCATAAAGAAAATCCCCAAATCCCAAACATCAGACCAACTTCTTTGAAAAAACCCAAAGCAAAATACTGCGAATGCTGGAAATCTGAAATAAAAATGAAAATGCTGGAAACAATCTGCAGGTCAGGCAGCATCTGTGGAGAAAGAAACAGAGTTAACGTTTCAGGTCGATGACCCTTCATCAGAACTGGAAGATGTTGAAGATTAAACAGTTTTTAAGCAAATACAGAGCCAGGGAAAAGTGGGGGGGAGGGGAGGGGAGGAAAGAACAACAGGGAAGGTCTGTGATAGGGTGGAGGGCAGGAGTGATTAAATGACAAAAGGAATGATGGTGCAAGGCAAGGAGGGTGGTAATGGGACAAGTAAAGAAACAGAAGATTGGTCAGGAGTAGCTGTGAATGGCAGCAGCAGAACCATTACCAGCACCTGCTGTTCGAAAAAATGGAAGCAGTGGTTATGATCTGAAGTTATTGAAATCAATGTTGAGTCTGGAAAATTGTAAAGTGCCTAATCAAAAGATGAGGTGCTGTTCCTCGAACTTCATTGGAACAGTGTAAGAGGCCGAGGACAGAGAGGTCAGAGTGGGAGTGGGACGGGGAATTAAAATGGCAAGCAACCGGCAGGTCAGGGTCACGATTGCGGACAGAGCGGAGGAGTTCAGCAAAGCGATCGCCCAATCTGCGTTTGGTCTCCCCAATGTAGAGGAAGCCGCACCGTGTGCAGTGAATACAGTATAGTCAATTGAAAGAAGTACAAGTAAATCAATGTTTCACCTGGAAAGAGTGTTTGGGGCCCTGGACAGTGGGAGGGGAGGTGAAAGGGTAGGTATTGCATCTCCTGCACTTGCACGGGAAGGTGCCGTGGGGAGGAGAGCAGGTGTTGGGGGCGATGGAAGGGTGGATCAGGGTGTCATGGAGGGAGTGGTCCCTTCGGAATGCTAAAAGGGGAAGGGAGGGGAAGATGTGTTTGGTGGTGGGATCGCGCTGGAGGTGGCGGAAATGGCGGAGGATGATACGTTGAATGTGGAGGCTGGTGGGTGGAAGGTGAGGACAAGGGGGAACATATCATGGTTCTGGGAGGGAGGCGAAGGGGTGAGGGCAGAATGGCGGGAAATGGGATGGACACGGTCAAGGGCCCTGTTAACTACAGTGGAGGGGAATCCTCGGTTGAGGAAAAAGGAAGACATATCGGAAGCACTGGTGTGGAAGGTGGCATCGTCAGAACAGATGCGACGGAGACGGAGAAACTGGGAGAAGGGAATAGAGTCCTTACAGGAAGTGGGGTGGGAGGAAGTTTAATGGTGTAAATAGTGTAAAAAGTGTACATAGGTAGAACTAAGAATGGGGTTCTGCTGAGGGAGTTTGAGGTGCTAGGATCTAAATTAATAATCCAAACCTCAAAGGTAATAATCTCTGGATTACTACCTGAGCCACATGCAATTTGGCATAGGGTCAAACAGATCAGAGAGTTAAATGCGCGGTTCAAAGAGTGGTGTGGGAGACAGGGGCTTCGATTCATGGGGCACTGGCACCAGTACTGGGGAAAGAGGGAGCTTTTCCAATGGGATGGGCTCCACTTAAATCAGGATGGGACCAACATCCTGGCGAATCAAATAACTAGGGCTGTAAATAGGGCTTTAAACTAAAAAGTGGGGGTGGGGGGTCAGGTGAGGGGAAATTAAGAGATCTAATGAAAGTCCAATGCAAAGTCCTCCTCACTAACATCTGGGGACTTGTGCCAAAATTGGGAGAGCTGTCCCACAGACTAGTCAAGCAACAGCCTGACATAGCCATACTCACAGAATCATACCTTTCAGCCAACGTCCCAGACTCTTCCATCACCATCCCTGGATATGTCCTGTCCCACCGGCAGGACAGACCCACCAGAGGTGGCAGCATAGAGATGCACAGCCAGGAGGCAGTGGCCCTGGGTTATCTCAACATCGACTTCGGACCCCATGAAATCTCATGGCATCAGGTCAAATATGGGCAAGGAAACCTCCTGCTGATTACCACCTACCACCCTGCCTCAGCTGATGAATCAGTCCTCCTCCACGTTGAGCACTATTTGGAGGAAGCACTGAGGGTAGCAAGGGCACAGAATATACTCTGGGTGGGGGACTTCAATGTCCATCACCAAGAGTGGCTCGGTAGCACCACTACCGACCGAGCTGGCCAAGTCCTGAAGGACACAACTGCCAGACTGGGCCTGTGGCAGGTGGTGAGCGAAACAATTAGAGGGAAAAACCTACTTGACCTCGTCCTCACCAATCTACCTGTCGCAGATGCATCTGTCCATGACAGTATTGGTAGGAGTGACCACCGCACAGTACTTGTGGAGATGAAGTCCCGTCTTCGCACTGAGGACACCATCCAACGTGTTGTGTGGCACTATCACCGTGCTAAATGGGATAGATTCAGAACAGATCTAGCAGCTCAAAACTGGGCATCCATGAGGTGCTGTGGGCCATCAGCAGCAGCAGAATTGTATTCCAGCACAATCTGTAACCTCATGGCCCGGCATATTCCTCACTCTACCATTACCAACAAGCCAAGGGATCAACCCTGGTTCAATGAGGAGTGTAGAAGAGCATGCCAGGAGCAGCACCAGGCGTACCTAAAAATGAGGTGCCAATTTGGTGAAACTACAACACAGGACTACATGCATGCAAAACAGCAGAAGCAACATGTTATAGACAGAGCTAAGTGATTCCACAACCAACGGATCAGATCAAAGCTCTGCAGTTCTGCCACATCCAGTCGTGAATGGTGGTGGACAATTAAACAACTAACGGGAGGAGGAGGCTCTGCAAACATCCCCATCCTCAATGATGGCAAAGTCCAGCACGTGAGTGCAAAAGAGAAGGCTGAAGCATTTGCAACCATCTTCAGCCAGAAGTGCCAAGTAGATGATCCATCTCGGCCTCCTCCCGATATCCCCACTATCACAGAAGCCAGTCTTCAGCCAATTCGATTCACTCCATGTGATATCAAGAAATGGCTGAGTGCACTGGATACAACAAAGGCTATGGGCCCCGACAACATCCCGGCTGTAGTGCTGAAGACTTGTGCTCCAGAACTAGCCGCACCTCTAGCCAAACTGTTCCAGTACAGCTACAACACTGGCATCTACCTGACAATTACCGCCCCATCAGTCTACTCTCAAACATTAGCAAACTGATGGATCGTGTTGTCGATTGTGCTATCCCAGCGGCACTTACTCACTAATAACCTGCTCACTGATGCTCAGTTTGGGTTCCGCCAGGACCACTCGGCTCCAGACTTCTTTACAGCCTTGGTCTAAACATGGACAAAAGAGCTGAATTACAGAGGTGAGGTGAGAGTGACTGTCCTTGACATTAAGGCAGCATTTGACCGAGTGTGGCACCAAGGAGCCCTAGTAAAATTGAAGTCAGTGGGAATCAGGGGGAAAATTCTCCAGTGGCTAGAGTCGTACCTAGCACAAAGGAAGATAGTAGTGGTTGTTGGAGGCCAATCATCACAGCCCCAAGACATTGCTGCAGGAGTTACTCAGGGCAGTGTCCTAGGCCCAACCATCTTCAGCTGCTTCATCAATGACCTTCCCTCCATCATAAGGTCAGAAATGGGGATGTTCACTGACGATTGCACAGTGTTCAGTTCCATTCGCAACCCCTCAGATAATGAAGCAGTCCGTGCCCGCATGCAGCAAGACCTGGACAACATCCAGGCTTGGGCTGATAAGTGGCAAGTAACATTCACGCCAGTCAAGTGCCAGGCAATGACCATCTCCAACAAGAGAGAGTCTAAACACCTCCCCTTGACATTCAACGGCATTACCATCGCCGAATCCTCCACCATCAACATCCTGGGGGTCACCATTGACCAGAAACTTAACTGGACCAGCCACATAAATACTGTGGTTACAAGAGCAGGTCAGAGGTTGGGTATTCTGTGGTGAGTGACTCACCTCCTGACTCCCCAAAGCCTTTCCACCATCTACAAGGCACAAGTCAGGAGTGTGATGTAATACTCTCCACTTGCCTGGATGAGTGCAGCTCCAACAACACTCAAGGAGCTCGACACCATCCAAGATAAAGCATCCCACTTGATTGGCACCCCATCCACCATCCTACACATTCACTACCTTCACCTGCGGTGCACCGTGGCTGCAGTGTGTACCATCCACAGGATGCCCTGCAGCAACTCGCCAAGGCTTCTTCGACAGCACCTCCCAAACCCGCAACCTCTACCACTTAGAATGACATGGGCAGCAGGCACATGAGAACAACACCACCTGCACGTTCCCCTCCAAGTCACACACCATCCCGACTTGGAAATATGTTGCCGTTTCTTCATCGTCGCTGGGTCAAAATCCTGGAACTTCCCTCCTAACAGCACTGTGGGAGAACCTTCACCACACGGACTGAAGCGGTTCGAGAAGGCGACTCACCACCACCTTCTCAAGGGCAACTAGAGATGGGCAATAAATGCTGGCCTTGCCGGTGATGCCCACATCCCAAGAACGAATAATAAAAAAAAACGACCAAGGGTGGGAACTAAATATTCCAGGGTACATGACATTTAGAAAAGACAGGCAGAATGGAAAAGGAGGGGCTATAGCCCTAATAATAATGGATGAACTAAGGACAGTGGTGAGAAAGGATCTTGACTCGGAAGATCAGGAAGTAGAATCAATATGGGTGGAAATTGGAAATAACAAGAGGCAGAAAACATTGGTGGGATTAATTTATAGCCCCCCTAATAGTACCAATACCGTTGGACAGAGTATTAATCATCAAATAACAGGAGCTTGTAACAAAGGAAATGCAGTCATCAAAGGATACTTTAATCTTCACATAGACAGGGCAAATCAAATTGGCAAAGGTAGTTTGGAAGATGAGTTCATGGAATGTATTCAAGACTGTTTGCTAGAACAATACCTCATGGAACCAACCAGGGAACAGGCTATTTTAGTTACTGCATTATGTAATGAGATAGGGTTAATTAGTAATCTCATAGTAAAAGAACCTGTAGGGAAGAGTGATCATAATATGATAGAATTTCACATTGAGTTTGAAAGTAATGAACTTAAGTCAGAAACTAGAGTATTAAACTTAAATAATGCCAATTACATAGGTATGAGAGGTGAGATGTCAAAGATAGATTGGGAAATTAAATTAAAGGGTTTGACAGTTGAAAAGCAATGGCAAACATTTAACGAAATATTTCAATATTCTCAACAAATATACATTCCATTGAGAAATAAAAACTCCATGGGACAAGTGATCCACCCATGGCTAACTAAAGAAGTTAAGGAGAGTATTAGATTGAAAGAAGAGGCCTGTAATGTTACCAAGGAGAGTAATAAACCTGGGGATTGGGAGAGTTTTAGAAACCAACAAAGGATGACCAAAAAATTGATAAAAAGGGGGAAAATAGAATATGAAAGTAAACTAGCAAGAAATATAAAAACGGATTGTATCAGCTTCTACAAGTATGTAAAAAGGAAGAGAGTAGAAAAGTAAATGTTGATCCCTTAGAGGCTGAGGCAGGAGAAATTATAATGGGGAATCAGGAAATGGCAGATCCGTTAAACAAATATTTTGTATCTGTCTTCACAGTAGAAGACAGAAAAAGCATACCAAAAACTAAGGGGTAAATGATAGTGAGGAACTTAAAACAATTACTATCACTAGAGAAAAAGTACTGGACCATCTACTGGGACTAAAAGCCAACAAATCTCCTGGACCTGATGGCCGACATCCTAGGGTTCTAAAAGAGGTGGCTGCAGAGATAGTGGATGCATTGGTTTTGATCTTCCAAAATTCTCTCGATTCTAGAACGGACCCAGTGGACTGGAAGGTAGCAAATGTAACCCCGCTATTCAAGAAAGGAGGGAGAGAGAAAACAGGGAACTACAGGCCAGTTAGCCTGACATCGGTCGTCGGGAAAATGCTGAAATCCATTGTTAAGGAAGTGGTAACAAATTTATCAGAGTTTTTTGAGGATGTAACTAGCAGGGTAGATAAAGGGGAACCAATGGATGTCGTATATTTGGATTGTCAAAAGGCATTCAATAAAATGCCATGTAAAAGATTGTTACACAAGGTAAGGGGTCATGGGGTTTGGGGTAATATATTAGCATGGATAGAGGATTGGTTAATGGACAGAAAACAGAGAGTAGGGATAAACGGGTCATTCTCAGGTCGGCAGGCTGTAACTAGTGGGGTGCCGCAAGGATCAATGCTTGGGCCTCAGCTATTTACAATCTACATTAATGACTTAGATGAAGGGACTGAGTGTAATGTATCCAAGTCTGGTGATGATACAAAATTAAGTGGGAAAGTAAACTGTGAGGAGGACACAAAGATTCTGCAAAAGGATATAGACAGATTGGGCAGCATTTTAGCACCCGCTATCGGGTGCGTTTCTGGCGGGGGGGCCCCGAAAATCGGGAAATCCCGGAGCGGGACCGGAGCCTGCCTCAAACCCGCGCACTTCCGGGTTCCCCGCTGACGCGCCGGCATGCGTGTGCAGCCCCCGCTGGTGGGAATCCCGCAGGCAATTAAAGCCAGCGGGATACCACTTGAACCTATTTATTTGGCTTGTTCAGGTCATTAACTGACCTGATTAAGGGATTATGTGAGGAGGGGTGGGATTTTGGAGCAAACTGGGACTGTTTCCCGTACTGGGGGAAACACTCCCAGTTGAAATGGACGTGTTGCAGCTATCAGCCTGTGGCAGCTGCAAAGGTCCATTTGACAGGTGGGTGGGGGGAGACCCTCACTCATTGCAGGAGGCCACTCTGTCACTTGGGACAAAGTTTGGCCTCCTCCACCCTCCTCCTGACAATCAAAGTCACCAACTTGCACACTTACCCCGGGGTCCAGAGACATGTACCTACCTTGCGGACCCCCTCAGATGTACATCTTCCAGATGGGGGCCGCCGTAGCTGCAGTCATGACCTCCTCGGAGGGCGAACAGCATCACCAGCCTCACCAGCCTCGCCATCCACGCCGTCTACCTCTGACACGTGGAGCTCCACAACAGAGTGCTTTGACACATCCACCTGTACAGCAGGAGGGAGGGCTACCACAGAGAGAGATGCATCGCAGAGGGCACTACCCTCGCCATAGGGTCCACAGACCGAGGCTCAGCTTCCTGGACCTCTCTGAGCAGCAGTGCACATGGAGGCTCAGAGTCACTCGACATGTAGTCGTGGACATCTGCAGCCTCCTTCATGCCAAGCTGCTCCTGGCTGGCCCGAGCACCATCTTCTTACCTGTTGCTGTCAAAGTCACCACTGCCCTCAACAACCTCTTCTCCGCATCCTTCCAGAGTGCAACCGGGGACATCACCGACGTCTCTCAGCCGTCTGCACAAAAGAGCCCTGCAAATACACCTACACCCACTCTGCAGTGACACAATGGGTGGCATCAGTTGTGGGTTTTCATAGTGATCCTCAGGAAAAGGCATTATTGCACAGACCAGACAAGATTCGCGAAGACATGGCAGTAGTGGTGCCAATATAATATGTAATGTGAGTTGGTCAGAAATTCAATATAAGTAACAACCATGACAAACCCTCAAACACCCTTGTGCATCCCCTTCATGCTCACGACACGTTTGCCTTACGCTGCCTACTGCACATATGTGATGTATGCCCTGTGGCTGCAGCACAGGTAGTGGCAGGTTGAGTGAGGCTGGCCGTGAAAGAGATGTATGAGAGGGTGAGTATGAGATAGAGCCATGAGATTGTATGAGGATTGGGTTGAGTGGTAGTGGCGGGATGAGTACTGGCGAGGTGAGTAGGTGCAGGTAAGATGAGGATGAGGACTGAGTGGGTATGAGGGGTGATGTGACAGAGTAGTGTTGGCAGTGCTGAAGGAGATGTGGGGTGGGGGCGGTGATGTGGCAGACATCACCGCCCCCACCCAATGACCTGCATACAGTGCAGGAGGCGCTCCAATGACCTACTGAGGTCATTGGAGCGCCTCCTGCACTGTATGCAGGTGGGCGATATGTTGGTGGTGCAGGTGACCTCCTCTGCCACCTCGAGCCAGGCCTTCCTGGTGGCAGAGGCAGGCCGCTTCCTCCCGCCCGCCGGGGGGAAGATCTCTGTCCTTGCCCTCCTCCTCACCCCATGTATTGATACCTGGAGTGAGGCATCATTAAACTGGGAGCAGCCTTCCCCCTGGGCTGCTCCATGCTGTGATTTTTCCTGTTTGTTGCAGCATCTGTCAGTGGAGGCCTGCCCCTTTAAATAGAGCTCCTCCAGCTGACAGATCTTACTGCGCATGCGCAGCCCGCCCGACGCGCAGATCAGCAGCGGGGAACCCGGAGGACCAGGTAAGTGGATCTAATTATGCTACGATCGCGCGGGGAGCTGACTGATTTCACCGGGCGCATTACCCACGTGCCCGATAGCCCCCCCCCGCCGAGAACCCACAGCCCTGGTAACATCAGGCCCATTAAGTGAGTGGGCAAGAAGGTGGCAGATGGAGTATAATGTGGGGAAATGTGAGGTTATTTACTTTGGTAGGAAGAATAGAAAAACAGAATATTTTTTAAATGGTGAGAAACTATTAAATGTTGGAGTCCAGAGAGACTTGGGTGTCCTTGTACAAGAAACACAAAAAGTTAGTATGCAGGTACAGCAAGCAATTCGGAAAGCAAATGGCATGTTGGCCTTTATTGCAAGGGGGTTGGAGTACAAGAGTAAGGAAGTCCTACTACAGTTCTACAGGGCTTTAGTGAGACCTCAGCATACAGTTTTGGTCTCCTTATCTAAGGAAGGATATACTTGCCTTGGAGGCGGTGCAATGAAGGTTCACTGGATTAATTCCTGGGATGAGAGGGTTGTCCTATGAGGAGAGGTTGAGTAGAATGAGCTTATACTCTCTGGAGTTTAGAAGAATGAGAGGTGATCTCATTGAAACAAAAAAAATGATGTGGGGGCTTGACAGGGTAAATGCTGAGAAATTGTTTCCTCTGGCTAGAGAGTCTAGAACCAGAGGGCATAGTTGTAGGATAAGGGGGTCGGTCATTCAAGACTGAGATGAGAAGGAATTTCTTCACACAGAGGGTTATGAATCTTTGGAATTCTCTACCTCAGGGTGCTGTGGATGTGGAGTCATTGAATATATTCAAGGCTGAGATGGCTAGATTTTTGGACTGTAGGGGAATCAAGGGATATGGGGATCGGGCAGGAAAGTGGAGTTGAGGTTGAAGATCATCCATGATCTGATTGAATGGTGGAGCAGGCCAGAGGGGCCGTATGGCCTACTCCTGCTCCTATTTCTTATGTTCTTATGTTCTTAATCAAGGTAGCTGTGGGAGTCAGTGGGCTTATAATAGACATTGGTTGACAGCCTATCTCCAGAAATGCAGATAGAGAAGTCGAGGAAGGAAAGGGAAGAGTCGGAGATGGACCATGTGAAGACAAGGGAAGGGTCGAAATTGGAAGCAAAGTTGATTAAATTTTCCAGTTCGGGGCGAGAGCAGGAAATGACACTGATATAGTTATCGATGTACCGGAATGTCTTTGAAAAGAATGTTGTGATCTGCCACGGAATCAAGTCTGTAAGAGAAACAGGTAAAATATTTCCTTGCACTGTTTAATCAAATCTACAATCTTGGTTGTACTTTTGCTGGAAGAGATATGTTGGCTATTAACTTTGTAGACGTATTCTACATGGTTTGCTCTCTTGTGTACACTGCGGAGCTCTTTCTTTCTCATTAACAATGAAACATTATGATATTTAAAGGGCTGGAAATTTATGGGGCCCCACTCTGCTGGCATAGGTGCCAAATCCTGGGGATGGGGTCATTTGCATAGCCAGGATGGGCTGCTGGTGCCTGGAATTTTGCATCAGCGGAGCTGCCTCAGCTGAACTGCTTGCCATTTTGCTTGAGGTCACCCTGAGGCCCATTCAGGCCAAACAAAAACATGTTTTTAAAAGTCTTCAGCTACCAAGAGGCCACTATGCCGCTAGAAAGTTAATTGATCTCCTCCAGGAATGTTTACCGCATTCTAGTGGTGGTCTGGGCCTTTAAAAGGCCACAAAGGGACTCACACCAGGTTTCAGGTGGCTTGCATTCTGCTGAGGCCTTTCAAAGGCCCATGACCCCTGACTGGAATTTTAAGGTCCCATCTAAACAGGGTGGAATTTCAGGACCAAATTTTTTATTTCTTACTGCATAATGGCTCAAATAACATATATCACTTTAAGCTTGCTGCGTCGATGTTGCTGAATGAGGAAATTGATTCTTGGCATAGTTACTTGACAGCATTCCAATCACGTGAGAAGCAGTGACAGCTGGTTGAGAAGTTTGTAATGGTTCTTCTATTTGGTTCCCTGGTGTAAAAGGCTGAGATTATCCTGAGTCAGTTTAGGTTTGAGCAGTGTAGTGAATAATATTTCCCACTGTCACAGTTTGTTCGAAACTGGGGCCCCCAAATTTCTGCGGCTTGGGAGGGAACAAATGGAAGTTACACCTGGGGAGAGGGGCCCAACATGGGTTGGATGACTGGAACTTGTAATTCCAGTTGGGAGGATCTTGGGTGGATATTCTACCTGCCCCTCCCCCATATCAAGAGGCCATGTTGGGAGGGGATCCCGGCTGCCACAGGAAATTTCTCCCTTTACTCCCTTGAAACAAACAACTTCATCTCCAGATGATGAGGAGATAGATTTTATCATTAATGAGCAAAATTTCACATGCAAGAGTCGTGTTTCGGGAGTTATATGGAAGTTATCGATCAAATGAACTGTCCTGGCTGGTAACACTGTTGGTAGCTGTGTGGCCATCCGTGTCCCTACAGACAATGTCACGTGGTCATCCGAGCCCCTACACACAATGTCACGTGGTCATCCGTGCCCCTACACACAATGTCACGTGGTCATCCGAGCCCCTACAGACAATGTCACGTGGTCATCCGTGCCCCTACACACAATGTCACGTGGTCATCCGTGCCCCTACACACAATGTCACGTGGTCATCCGAGCCCCTACACATAATGACACGTGGTCATCCGAGCCCCTACAGACAATGTCACGTGGTCATCCGAGCCCCTACAGACAATGTCACGTGGTCATCCGTGCCCCTACAGACAATGTCACGTGGTCATCCGAGCCCCTACAGACAATGTCACGTGGTCATCCGGGCCCCTACAGACAATGTCACGTGGTCATCCGTGCCCCTACAGACAATGTCACGTGGTCATCCGAGCCCCTACACACAATGTCACGTGGTCATCCGAGCCCCTACACACAATGTCATGTGGCCATCCGAGCCCCTACACACAATGTCACGTGGTCATCTGTGCCCCTACAGACAATGTCACGTGGTCATCCGAGCCCCTACAGACAATGTCACGTGGTCATCCGAGCCTCTACAGAGAATGTCACGTGGTCATCCGAGCCCCTACAGACAATGTCACGTGGTCATCCGAGCCCCTACAGACAATGTCACGTGGTCATCCGAGCCCCTACACACAATGTCATGTGGCCATCCGAGCCCCTACAGACAATGTCACGTGGTCATCCGAGCCCCTACAGACAATGTCACGTGGTCATCCGAGCCCCTACAGACAATGTCACGTGGTCATCCGAGCCTCTACAGAGAATGTCACGTGGTCATCTGTGCCCCTACACACAATGTCACGTGGTCATCCGGGCCCCTACAGAGAATGCCATGTGGTCATCCGTGCCCCTACAGACAATGTCATGTGGCCATCCGTGCCCCTACACACAATGTCATGTGGCAATCCGTGCCCCTACACACAATGTCATGTGGCAATCCGTGCCCCTACACACAATATCATGTGGCAATCCGTGCCCCTACACACAATGCCATGTGCATTCATAAACTGCAAGGAATTCCGCTCCATCAGTGTGCAGATAATTAGTGATCATCAGTACAAGATGCCAGTCAATGCCCACTTCCCAGGCCGCAGTCATGACTCTTTCATTTTAAGACAATCTTGTATATTTGGGTCATTTGAAGGAGAAGGCAGACTGAAAGAATGGGGGTGAAATTTTTTGGGGCTTCTCCCACTCTGCCACTATAACTTCGGTGCAAGTTTGGCAGAATCCACTTTAGTCTTTGTCAAAAACACTAAGTTTCCCCTCTTTGTATTCAGCTAATCCCCAAACCCATTAAGACTGCACTTACATTGCAGTTTCACTTTGCACCTACATTCTGGTTGTAGAATAAATGCAGCCTAAACTACTGTAGCTTCAGCTTTGGATCTTTTTGACCTGGCCCCACGATGTAAAACTATCCCTTTCAGTTGGTTCCACAGCAGCTCCCAGGAACAAATCCTTTGATCCTCCTTCTTGCATTTAAATCCATTGGCTCTGAAATTCTGATGGTGTGAGAGGAAAGAGTTGAATGGATTCCTCGTGGGAGGTGCGCAATCTGGCGATTGGCCAACATTTCAGTGGGGGTGGGGTAGGGGGAGTCGGTGAGTCTCCCAACCAGCCTCATCACATCAGAAGACAGCAACTGAGAGATGGTGTGAGCTATGCAATGGGCGTTTCAATGCCTCAAAAGATTCCCTGGCGTAGCTAATTGATCTCAGTGGGGATCGATTATCTTAAAATTGAGGCCCACATTTCCCTTTGGGGGAAATTTTTAAAAATTTGCCACTAATTATTCAGACTTTCCTGTACATCACATTCCATTGGTGCAGTGTGGTGTCACTCCAACTTTCCTCAGGCACCTCTGCTGTGCCTACAGATGTGAGGCGCCTGTCCCAACTATTTAAAAGACTTCATACCCTCGCGTTGGAGAAGTGGGGGTGGGGGGGGTGTCTATGTCCTCCGTCAACAGCTGGCAGTTCTGGTCTGTCAGACTTTGTGTGCTGCATTTGGGATCTCTGAATTTTGGGGCTATTTTATCAAGAAAATTCCTCTTGGGTTTGCCTATGGATCAATATAAAATGGCTTCTTTTTCCAATTCCCTCAGTAGGAATAAAGAAAAAAAGAAAAAATAACTTGAACATAGCATCTTTTATGCAGCATCTTTCACATTCTCAGGACATCCCAAAGTAGGTCACAACCAATGTGTTCTTTCTGAAGTCACTGTTTTTATGTAGGCAAACACAGCAACCTTATTGTGCACAGCAATGGCTCACCAACAGCTAATGAAATGTGACCAGTTAATCTGTTTTTGGTTGAGGAAGAAATTTTGGCCAGGACACCCGGAGAACTTCCTGCTCTTCTTGAACACTCCCATGAAATCTTTTACGTCCACCTGAATAGGCAGACAGTGTCTTGCTTTAATGTCTCTTTTAAAAGTATTCCCTCATTACTGCGCTGAATGTCAATGTAAATTATGTGCTCAAGTCCTAGTGTGAGGACTTAAACACATTGGGCTCGAATTTAGCAGGCCTGCGGGTTCCCAGCGGGTGGTCCTCCGGGAGCGTCGAAAACGCGGACGGGTAATTGTTCGCGTCCCCCACGCGATCGCGGGATAATTGGACCCATTAAGGCCTGCTTCCGGGTTCTGCGCTCCCCAGCTGCGTGCCGGCCGGCTGCGCATGCGCAGTACCGTCGACGCGATGTAGGAGCTCCAGTTAAAGGGGCAGTCTCCCAAAGCCCCTCCTGCTGCAAGCAAGAGGTCTGGGAGAATGGCTCAACCAAGGGGAAAGGCTGCGCCCCGTTTTTCAGATCTGGCACTGCAGCTGATGCTGGAGGGCGTGAGGAGGAGGAGGGAAACACTCTTCCCTGAGGATGGGCGCAAGTTCCCTGCCGCCGCAACCAGGAAGGCATGGGCAGAGGTGGCGGCGGAGGTGAGCAGCAGGGGCAACACCCCAAGGACTTGGGAGCAGTGCCGCAAGCGCTTCAATGACCTGACTAGGTCTGGCAAGGTGAGTACACCAACGCACCCTCCCACATCCCGTCCCCACCATCACGCCAAGCAGATCACAACCCCCTCCTGCACAGCCACCACTGCGCTCCATCAGCAATCCTCACAGCCACTCATTCACCATCCTCGCCGTGCACGCAAGTACCCACCGTCCCTGACCCCACCCGAACACTACCACACACCCCAATCCCCATGCAATGGGATGGGCACGTGGCCCACACTTCCTCCCATCCGTTCCGCGCCACGCTCAACCCAACCACACCGATGCTCGATGCGTCTCACGATGCAAGACGCACCCACTCACACATCTGTGTTTTGCCTTCACAGGAGAAGAGGAGCAAGAACAACCGCGAAAGGGCACGCACCGGAGGTGGGCCGCCGCAAGTGGTGGAGCTCACCGACGCAGAGGTGGAGGCGCTCGACCTCGCCCGCACGCGACATTGCCTGTCGGTGGCCGATGGCGAGTGTGTCGCTGCCGAAATGGGCGGTAAGGGAAAGCTGACACTCAACACCCATGATCGCGAGTGACCGTATCATCACCTGCCATCAGGCGCACTGTCAAGTTGGTCCACATGCCTCAAAGTGCCCTCTGTTCTCTTGCAGGTGCGTCTTTGGATCAAGCGAGCATGGAGGGCGATTCCTCAGAGGACATGGCGGTCTCTGAGGGTGCATCGTCACATCAGAGCCAACCATCCACCAGCGCAGAGACACGCACCTCGGTGGGTCCCCCTCGCCAACTAGTTGGGGTAGCACTTGGTGAGTCACTGCGCACGAGTGAGCATGAGCAGACCCTGGTGGCAGGGGCAGCCGCGGAGGGTCCGCGACGGAGGGAGCACTCATCTCCAGGCTCTGCTCAGCCGGACCCAGATGCTGAACCCAGGGGGCCACCAGAGAAAAGGAGAGTCGTCGAGGGCCACCAGCTAATTGCTGAGGTGCTGGCAGAGGTGCCGCGCGCATTGTCCACAATAGCGCAGGCGATGGAGGAGTCCACCTCCTGCATGTGGGCATTGGTGGCGCAGGCACAGGAGGGTACCGGCGACACAGTGTCGCGGGTAGGTGCGGGACTGTCTGCGGTGGAGGACAGGCTGGCCTCCCTCGAGCGTCACGCACAGCTCCACTTCGAGTCCTTGCAGGCCCTCACAACGTCTGTACGGATTCAGGGTGAGCAACATTCCGACGCCACCAACAGGCTGAGGGATACACTAGGGGTGGCCTTGCAAGGCCTCACACATGCCATCCAAACTGCCGTCCAGCAGGGTGGAAGGGGTGATGTGGGCCGAGGCCAAGAGAGGGATGATGGTGACCGGGGACATGGAAGCGGGGACGCCTCTCAAGGCGTCCCCACGTCCCACCCGTCGCCCACCTCTCAACCAGCACCCGCAATGGTGCCTCCTCTCCAGGTGGCCGAGTCTGCCCCTGCCCCGGTGCAGGAGGAGCAGTCTGTGGAGGTGCCCTCACGGGCACCGAAACCCAGGGGCCGTCCGCCAAAAGCATCTACCCGGTCAAGGCAAGAAGACGAGCAACCTGCCACTACCTCTGCTGGAGCCACAGGGGTAGCACCACGTAGGGGTTCCCGGAGAAGAATTCCAAAGGCCTTATAATCACAAAGGGAATACACCAGGGTGTTTATTATTTTGTACTTTGTTTCTTAAATGATGTCACATTCCACATATTAAATAGTCTATTCTCACCACTCCTGCCACCTTTCGTCCATTCTTCCGCGGCTTGTGCAGTAGTTGCGTTCCGTGGAGGCCATCATGACGGCGAACACCTGCTGCCACCCATTGGGCACACTGCTGTGGGTGCAGGATTACTGGCAGCACTCTTCAGTGGAGGGGGCTGGTATGGCCGCTCGCATGTGCAGGTGAGGAGATGCGAGCGCCTCGCAGTGTCTGACTCTAGGAGAACCGTTGACGTATGAGTGCGTCCCTGGCCCGGCGACCATCCCGGTGAGTCGCGGCTCGGCGCATGGGTCGTCCAACATCCTCGGGCGCGTCCTCCTCCTCCTCCTCCGCCTCCTCCTCCTCCTCCTCCTCCTCCTCCTCGCCCTCGCCTTCCTCAATGTGGGTGGCGGGTGTGGATGGGGCCTCCTCCAGCGGCACCCCTCTCTGTTGGGCCATGTTGTGCAGGGCACAGCAGACAACTATGATTCGTCCCACTCTGAATGGTGTGTATTGGAGCGCTCCCCCAGAACGATCAAGGCACCTGAAGCGCATCTTGAGAAGCCCTATGGTCTGCTCAATTGTAGACCTGGTAGCAGTGTGGCTGTCATTGTACCGACGCTCCGGCTCGGTGATGGGGTTCCTCAGAGGTGTCATGAGCCACGTGTGGAGGGGATACCCCTTGTCGCCGAGGAGCCAGCCGTTGCCGGCGTTGGGTGCCTGCAGGATGGGCGGGACGGCGGACTCCCTGAGGACGAAGGCATCGTGGCAGCTGCCGGGGTATCTGGCGCACACGTGTAGGAATCTCTGGCGGTGGTCACAAATGAGCTGGGCGTTCATGGAGTGATACCCCTTCCTGTTGATGAACAGCCCTGGCTCATGCGGAGGTGCCCGTATTGCGATGTGGGTGCAGTCGATTACACCCTGCACCCGTGGGAAGCCGGCCATGGCATGGAATCCAACCGCCCTCTCCATCTGGCTGCGCTCGTCCATGGCGAAGTTGATGTAGTGGGAGGCCCTGCGGAACAACCCATCGGTGACCTGCCTTATGCACTTGTGTGCAGAGGACTGACAGACCCCGGTGATGTCCCCGGTGGCACCCTGGAAGGAACCAGATGCGAAGAAGTTGAGGGCAGTGGTGACTTTGACGGCGACAGGTAAGAAGATGCTGCTTGGTCCATCAGGGAGCAGCTCGTCGTTAAGGAGGCTGCAGATGTCGGCGACTACCTGGCGATTGACTCTGAGCCTCCGTATGCACTGCTCCTCGGAGAGGTCCATGAAGCTGAGCCTCGCTCTGTACACCCTGTGCGGAGGGTAGTGCCTCCTGCGACGCATCTCTCTCTGCGGTTGCCCTCCCTCCTGCTGTGCAGGTGGGTGTGCCGCAGCACCGTGTTGGGGGGCCCCACCTCTCCGAGGCGGACGGCGTGGACTGTGAGGCTGCTGGGGCTGGTCATCCTGTTCGTCCTCCGACGATGTCAACGCACCACCCATCTGGCAGGTGTTGGTGTGAGGGGTTGTGCAGGGTAGGTGGGTGGGTCCTCGGACTGGGGCTGCGGTTTCGTGTCGGTCTGTCCTCTGGCTTGGCGGGGGTTGGTGGAGGGCAGGGGTTGCCCTATGTGACGCGGTGGCCTCCTGCGTGGGTGAGGGCGCTCCCCCGTGGAGCGCACCTTGGCACCTGGCACAGGCTGCTGGCTGCAACACGCCTGGTTTGAAGGGTCCTGTTTCCCCCAGTGTGGGAAACTGACTGCTTTGACCGTAAAATCCCACACTTCCTCTTTTGACAGCTGCTTCAGCTCATTAACTGACCACAACGAGCAAGTTAAGTGCTCTCAAGTGGAACCCCGCTGGCTTTAATTGCCTGCGGGATTCCCACCAGCGGGGCTTGCGCGCGCAGCCCCGCACGTCAGCGCGGTACCCGGAAGTGGCCGGGATTTCGTCTGAATCCGGTCACGTGATCGGAGATCGGGATTTTCGGGGCCCCCCCGCTGGAAACCCGCCGGAAACCCGACCCTAAAATCGAGCCCATTATCTTCCGACTCAGATGCAAGAGTGCTACCAACTAAGCCAAACTGACATTGAGTAGTTGAATAACTAAGTTAATACAATAGTTGTTTAAGACTCAACAACCAGATTAATTCGTCAGATACCCAAGCTTTTTTTTTCACACTCTTTCTCCCTTATTCAATGCTCACTTTGAACTTTCATACAATAATTACCACAAGTCCAATCTTCAAAGTAACACACTACAGTCTAATGTGTCAATTATACACATTGCCCAGCATCTTTGACAGTTTAACCTGTTTCCCATTTGGCGGAGTTTCTTAAGGTTTTTCAGAGTTTATTGCATATTCCAGCATGCTGTGATAACTAATCCAACATTTGAATTTCTACATATGAAGAATAGAGTTCCAGGGAATAACATTGTCTGGCAGAGGGAGCAATGTGTGAAGCTTTGCCACTGGTGCCCTGTATGAATTTTATAGGATTGATAAAGAACACTTGAGGTGCAGATGCAGCAGGTTTTGCATGTTAATGTGTTAATTACTTGCAGCTCTTATGGTGCTACTCCAATTTCCAGTTGATACAGGTGCAGGAGGTACTTGTAAATAACAAATGGGCTTGTAAGAACAGTTACGTGCTTCAAGAAAATTAGCTGGAACATGGTTGTGCTGGAGTGGAGTGCTGGAGGGTCAGCAGCCCAGAACACTTAGTACACCTTGATTAACCTAAGCACAGCATTTAAAGCAGGAAAAGAAATCAGATACTTCCACCACTTCCATCCACCCGGGGGAAGCTGGAAGATTGGCTATCGTTATTCTCATCCTGTTAACTCGCTGTTTTTGACAATAATTGGAACATTTTTGCTTGAATCGCATTTCAAGATAATTATTCTTCAGGAATGCATTTTATTGAACAACTTCAGAAAAATGAAAATTCTGAATAATAGGGAGTTCTCCGACATTCCTCCCTCAACCAGCATCTTCAAAAACAGAATACTGGTCATTTATTTCAACCATTGTGTGTGAGGTCTTGCTGTGTGTAAATTGGCTGCTGTGTTTGCCGACATAACAGTGACTGCAGTTCAAGAGTAATTCATTAACTGTGAAGTGGTTTTAGATGTCCTGAAGGTGTAATATGGTGCTATATATTCATTAACATTCAATTTATATGTAGACTTTTTAAAAATTCAGTGTGAAATTGCCACTGGTAAACAAGAATAACTTGAAGAATTCACCGGTTGCATTCCCATGTACCATGATTTCCATCAATTATGAATGGGAGATTGTGGGAGCTCTGCACAATTTTATGATATGTGCTCCTGCCAGCCAAGGTTACACACTGGGAGCATGCATTCAGAATATTTGCCCCCTATAACTATACTTTGGTGGGTTCCATTGACTCCTTGCCAGTGTGATAATAATTCATAATTTTGTTCCTGCAGTTGGCTGAGACTTTGCCTTATCAGTGAATTGTTCGTGGACTATCTACTGTGCTTTCAGATTGCTGCAGTTTCAATATTTCCATTTCCTAGCAATGTTTAAATTGAAGAGGCTGCTACTGCTAAATTTAAGACAGTGTAATTCTCAAAACAAGAAAATAATGATTACCTTTTCTTATGATATGACTGTCACCTAGTGTTGAGTGTTTAGCACAGCATGACTTGACTCAATGCGCTCACTTTCTGAATGTCCTGCTGTGCATCTTCTTACATAGGCACCGAGGTACCAAAGAAGTTACCAGCAAATTATTTTGCCTTTTGCAACTGGGGTAGTGATAAACTCTGAGTAACTGAAGCTATTTTGATGAATTGTGAATCTGAACGGCCTTTTACCTCATTAAACTCTGTAATGATTTTTTGATCTGAGAAGTTATGTTAAACTTATACAGAACCTTGGTTAGACCACACTTGGAGTATTGTGCACAGTTCTGGTCTCCATATTATAAAAAGGATACATAGGCATTGGAGAGGGTGCAAAAAAGATTCACAAGGATGATACCAGAACTGAGAGGATATACTTATCAGGAAAGGCTGAACAGGCTGGGGCTTTTTTCTCTAGAAAAGAAAAGGCTGAGAGATAACCTGATAGAGATCTTTAAGATAATGAAAGGGTTTGATAGGGTAAACGTAGAGAAAATGTTTCCACTTGTGGGGGTGTCCAAAACTAGGGGCCATAAATATAAGATAGTCACTAATGAATCCAATTGGGAATTCAGGAAAAACTTCTTTACTCAAAGAGTGGTAAGAATGAGGAACGCGCTACCACAAGTGTAGTTGAGGCAAATAGACCTTTTTAAGGGGAAGCTAGACAAGCACATGAAGGAGAAAGGAATAGAGGATACGCTGATAGGGTTAGATGAAGAAGGGTGGGAGGAGGCTCGTGTGGAGCATAAACACCGGCATAGACCAGTTGGGCCGAATGGCCTGTTTCTGTGCTGTACATTCAATGTAACTTGATTTAATAAGAATCCTACTGGATCGGTGGTGGGGTGGGTTTGTGCAGGCTCCTCTCATTCCTCCCTGACCCCGGTGCATCATCCAGGGTCAAGCTAATTCTAATAATAATTGTGGCAGGTTCCCAGTGGCATTTCAGGTCCTGCCAAATAGCCCACCTCAGGTGGGGGGAGGGGCGGAAAATCACTGTGGTACTAGTTTTGGATGGCAGGGCAATCCTTACGCAATCCTTACGACAGTTCGCGTAGTGTAATCAATCATTCTGCAATTGATTAAACTAGTTTGTGGTTCTCTTGAAATTTCCTTCTTAATTTCTTAAATTATCTGCCGCTACCTCAGCTCATCTGCTGCTGAAACCCTCATCCATGCCTTTGTTACCTCTAGATTCGACTATTCCAATGCTCTCCTGCCCGATCTCCCATCTTCCACCCTCTGTAAACTTGAGCTCATCCAAAGCTCTGTTGCCTGTATCCTGACTCGCACCAAATCCTGTTCTCCCATCACCCCTGTGCTTGCTGACCTACATTGCTCCCAGTCCGGGAACGCCTTGACTTTGAAATTCTCATCCTTGTTTTCAATTCACTCCATGGCCTCGTCCCTCCCTTTCGTTGTAACCTCCTCCAGCCCTACAACAACCCTCCGAGATCTCTGCGCTCCTCCAATTCTGGCCTCTTGCGCATCCCTGATTTTCATTGCTCCACCATTGGCGGCCATGCCTTTAGCTGCCTAGGCCCTAAGCTCTGGAATTCCCTCCCTAAACCTCTCCGTCTCTCTACCTCTCTCTCCTCCTTTATGAAGCTCCTTAAAATCTATCTCTTTGACCAACCTTTTGGTCACCTGTCCTAATATTTCCTTACGAGGCTCGGTGTCAAATTTTATTTGATAATCGCTCCTGTGAAACACCTTGGATGTTTTACTGCGTTAAAGGCATAATGGGAGATATATCAGATAACGTATTTCTATCAATATTTAATAATTTAAAGCTCAGAAATTCTAGGGGGGTGATTTTAAACCCCAAGAATGGGTGGGTTGGGGGCAGGTGGGAGTTGAAAACAGTTGTTTTTTTCAGGTCGCAACCGCAAAATTTTTGGACTTGGCATTCCCAGTGGGAAGCCTGAAAATTTCTGCGCTGACATTAAACCCGGAAATAAAGCCAGGTTACAGTCACAAATGGCAAATGTATTGGACAACACGAAAAAGAAAAGAAATGAAGAATTTACATTTCCATAGCACCTTTCATGACCTCAGGACATCCCAAAGCACTTTTCAGCCAATGAAGTACTTCCTAAAGCATAGTCACTGTTGTAAGGTAGGAAACGTGCCAGCCAATTTGCGCACAGCAAGATCCCACAAACAGCAATGTGATAAATGACCAGATAATGGCCTAGAAATTTGGGAGTGCCCATTTTAGGCGCCCCCTCCCCAGCTCCCCACACCCCCACCCCTCCACCCCTGCACAGGGTACTTACCCTGCGCATGAATGGGAAGGTCTGCGGAGCCCAGAATTTTGGGCCTCAGACCTTATTCCCATATCAATGGCACTGTGGGAGGAGGCCATGCAGGTGGCGTGGTGTTTGAGCCACTGCTAGCATTGCAACAGTCCACAGGTAAGTGATTGGTAGGCGGGGTGGGGATTGTGGGTCTCGGGGACAGGAGTGATTGGAGGGCGGTGTGGGAGGGGGGGAGGGAGATCGGGAAGTCTGGAGATCATGGTTGGGGCGAGGGGAGCTTGGAGGTCAAGGCCAGGGGAGGGAGATTGGGGAGCCTGGAGGTCAGGGTCGGGGAGGGAGGGTGGGGAGACTGGAGGTCAGGGTCGGGGAGGGAGGGTGGGGAGACTGGAGGTCAGGGTCGGAGGAGGAAAATCAGGGAGCCTGGAGGTCAGGGTCGGGGGAGGGAGATCGGGGAGCCTGGAGGTCAGGGTCGGGGGAGGGAGATCGGGAAACCTGGAGGTCAGGGTCGGGGGAGGGAGATCGGGGAGCCTGGAGGTCAGGGTCGGGGAGGGAGATCGGGGAGCCTGGAGGTCAGGGTCGGGGAGGGGGGGTGGGGAGACTGGAGGTCAGGGTTGGGGAGGGAGATCGGGGAGCCTGGAGGTCGGGGTCGGGGGAGGGAGATCGGGGAGCCTGGAGGTCAGGGTCGGGGGAGGGAGATTGAGGAGCCTGGAGGTCATGGTCGGGGGAGGGAGATCGGGGAACCTGGAGGTCGGGGTCGGGGGAGGGAGATCGAGGAGCCTGGAGGTCGGGGTCGGGGGAGGGAGATCGGGGAACCTGGAGGTCGGGGTCGGGGGAGGGAGATCGGGGAGCCTGGAGGTCGGGGTCGGGGTCGGGAGATTGAGGAGCCTGGAGGTCAGGGTCGGAGGAGGGAGATCGGGGAACCTGGAGGTCGGGGTCGGGGGAGGGAGATCGAGGAGCCTGGAGGTCGGGGTCGGGGGAGGGAGATTGAGGAGCCCGGAGGTCGGGGTCGGGGGAGGGAGATTGAGGAGCCTGGAGGTCGGGGGAGGGGGAGGGAGATTGGGGAGACTAGAGGTCAGGGTCGGGGGAGGGAGATCGGGGAGCCTGGAGGTCGGGGTTGGGGGAGGGAGATTGAGGAGCCCGGAGGTCGGGGGAGGGAGATTGGGGAGCCTGGAGGTCGGGGTCGGGGCGAGGGAAACCTGCAACTCGAGGCCGGGGATCTCGGGGCCGGGGGGGCGGAGGTGGTGGCGATCGGGAGGAGGGTTTAATTTGGGGTTGGGAGCAGCACTCCTACGCCTCCTGGCTCCACATTCAAGTCAATAACTTACTTTTTATCTGTTGGCGATCAGTAGGGCTGGTTTCCCCGAGCGGAGCCCACGATGGCGCTGGCTGTCTCGAGGCAAACAAATCTTGCAGCGGGGACCTGAAGCACGTGTTAGGCCCCTTATTTGCATATGCAAAGGGCCTATCTGCTTCAGGCGTTGGTAAAGGACGCCTCTTGTTTGTCCTTACCCAAAATGGCTGGCAGCGCATTTCCAGTCAGAAATATGCGCATGCTTCCTGCCCGCCATTTTGGGGACTTAGGAGGTTGTGCAGTGCCTGAAAAACAGTCGTTGCGTATCTAAATTTCTAGGCCAGTATGTTTTAGTGATGTTGGTTGAGTGATAAAAATTGGCCAGGACACCTGCAGAACTCTCCTGCTCTGCTTCGAGGGATCTTTTACATCCAACTGAGATTACTAAGAGTATATTATAGATCACTGAGTAATGGTAAGGAAATTGAGGATGAAATTTGTAGATGAATTAAAAATAGAGTTATAATTGTAGGAGATTTCAATTATCCAAAAAACTGACTGGAATAGGGAAAATATTTGTAGTAATAAAGAGGCGTTTAATTCTAATGTGCTCAGGACTGTTGTCTCAGCCAATACATTGGTAATCCAACTAGGAAGGAAGCATTACCTGACCTGCTTCTGGATAATGAGGCAGAGTGGATGAGTGACTTATAGGCAGGGGTACATTTGGGAAACAGTGACTGCAATATAATCAGGTTCAGTGCAAGAGGAGAAATGGAAAAAGACATCAGGCCCAAAAATACATGAGTGGATAAAGAAAATTATATCATAATAAAAAGGGACCGTCTCCAAATTAAATGGAAGGAAAAATTGGCAATTGGGACCGTAGATTAGCAATGGGAAGGGTGATGGAAAGGGTACAAGTATATTCCAGTAACGATATTGAAGACTGGAGTTCCAAGATGAATATGGAGATAAAAAAAGCATTTAGTAGTAACAAGTCACATAATAAAAATGACAGCCAGGAAAATAATACTGTTAATGTATAAAGAGGCACTCAATGTCACCCTATTTAAAGAGGCGTTCTCACTCACTGTCAGCCAATTTAAAGAAGAGTTCTCACACTGACACCCTGTCTAAAGAGGCATTCTCACTGATTGTTACCCTGTTTAAAGAGATGTGCTCACTCATCGTCACCCTGAATAAAGAGGCGTTGACATTCACTGTCGCCCTGTCTGCAGAGACGTTCTCACTTACTGTCACCCTGTCTGAAGAGACGTTCTCACTTACTGTCACCCTGTTTAAAGAGGCGTTCTCAGTCACTGTCTCCTTGTTCAAAGAGATGCTCTCATTCACTGTCATCCTGTTTAAAGAGGCGTCACACTCAGTCAACCTGTTTAAAGAGGCGTTCTCATTCACTGTAACTCTGTTTAAAGAGGTATTCTCACTCACTGTTACACTGTTTAAAGAGGCGTTCTCACTCAGTCTCCCTCTTTCAAGAGGCAGTCTCACTCACTCACAAATTGTTTAAAGAGCTGTTCTCACTCAGTCACCCTCTTTAAAGAGGTGTCTCACTCACTGTCTCCCTGTTTAAAGAGGTGTCTCACTCACTGTCAAACTGTTTAAAGAGGTGTCTCACTCACAGTCTCCCTGTTTAAAGAGGTGTCTCACACACAG
Organism: Heptranchias perlo; assembly: GCF_035084215.1. Classification (NCBI taxonomy): domain Eukaryota; kingdom Metazoa; phylum Chordata; class Chondrichthyes; order Hexanchiformes; family Hexanchidae; genus Heptranchias; species Heptranchias perlo. The sequence goes on along the minus strand of NC_090345.1, from coordinate 48,944,389 downwards.
TCTCCCTGTTTAAAGAAGTGTCTCACTCAAAGTCTCCCTGTTTAAAGAGGCGTCTCAATCAGTCACCCTGTTTAAAGAGGCGTCTCACTCAGTCTCCCTGTTTAAAGAGGCGTCTCACTCAGTCTCCCTGTTTAAAGAGGTGTCTCACTCACAGTCTCCCTGTTCAAAGAGGCGTCTCACTCACTGTCAAACTGTTTAAAGAGGTGTCTCATACACAGTCTCCCTGTTTAAAGAGGTGTCTCACTCACTGTCTCCCTGTTTAGAGAGGTGTCTCACACACAGTCTCCCTGTTCAAAGAGGTGTCTCACTCACTGTCTCCCTGTTTAAAGAGGTGTCTCACTCAGTCACCCTGTTCAAAGAGGCGTCTCACTCACTGTCTCCCTGTTTAAAGAGGCGTCTCACTCAGTCACCCTGTTTAAAAAGGCGTCTCAATCAGTCTCCCTGTTTAAGAGGTGTCTCACTCACTGTCTCCCTGTTTAAAGAGGTGTCTCACTCACTGTCTCCCTGTTTAAAGAGGTGTCTCACACACAGTCTCCCTGTTTAAAGAGGTGTCTCACACACAGTCTCCCTGTTTAAAGAGGTGTCTCACTCACTGTCAAATTGTTTAAAGAGGCGTCTCACTCAGTCTCCCTGTTTAAAGAGGCGTCTCACTCAGTCACCCTGTTTAAAGAGGTGTCTCACACACAGTCTCCCTGTTTAAAGAGGTGTCTCACTCACTGTCAAATTGTTTAAAGAGGCGTCTCACTCAGTCTCCCTGTTTAAAGAGGCGTCTCACTCAGTCACCCTGTTTAAAGAGGTGTCTCCCTGTTTAAAGAGGTGTCTCACACACAGTCTCCCTGTTTAAAGAGGTGTCTCACTCACTGTCAAACTGTTTAAAGAGGTGCCTCACTCAGTCTCCCTGTTTAAAGAGGCGTCTCACTCAGTCTCCCTGTTTAAAGAGGCGTCTCACTCACTGTCTCCCTGTTTAAAGAGGCGTCTCACTCAGTCTCCCTGTTTAAAGAGGCGTCTCACTCAGTCTCCCTGTTTAAAGAGGTGTCTCACACACAGTCTCCCTGTTTAAAGAGGCGTCTCACTCAGTCTCCCTGTTCAAAGAGGTGTCTCACACACAGTCTCCCTGTTTAAAGAGGTGTCTCACTCACTATCTCCCTGTTCAAAGAGGTGTCTCACTCAGTCTCCCTGTTTAAAGAGGTGTCTCACTCACTGTCTCCCTGTTAAAAGAGGCGTCTCACTCAGTCTCCCTGTTTAAAGAGGTGTCTCACACACAGTCTCCCTGTTTAAAGAGGTGTCTCACACACAGTCTCCCTGTTTAAAGAGGTGTCTCACACACAGTCTCCCTGTTTAAAGAGGTGTCTCACTCACTATCTCCCTGTTTAAAGAGGTGTCTCACTCACTGTCTCCCTGTTTAAAGAGGTGTCTCACACACTGTCAAACTGTTTAAAGAGGTTTCTCACACACAGTCTCCCTGTTTAAAGAGGTGCCTCACTCACTGTCTCCCTGTTTAAAGAGGTGTCTCACTCAGTCTCCCTGTTGAAAGAGGTGTCTCACTCACTGTCTCCCTGTTTAAAGAGGCGTCTCACTCACTGTCAAACTGTTTAAGGAGGTGTCTCACTCACTGTCAAACTGTTTAAGGAGGTGTCTCACTCACAGTCTCCCTGTTTAAAGAGGCGTCTCACTCAGCCTCCCTGTTCAAAGAGGTGTCTCACACACAGTCTCCCTGTTTAAAGAGGTGTCTCACTCACTGTCTTCCTGTTTAAAGAGGTGTCTCACACACAGTCTCCCTGTTTAAAGCGGTGTCTCACACACAGTCTCCCTGTTTAAAGCGGTGTCTCACACACAGTCTCCGTGTTTAAAGAGGTGTCTCACTCAGTCTCCCTGTTTAAAGAGGCGTCTCACTCAGTCTCCCTGTTCAAAGAGGTGTCTCACACACAGTCTCCCTGTTTAAAGAGGTGTCTCACACACAGTCTCCCTGTTTAAAGAGGTGTCTCACTCAGTCTCCCTGTTTAAAGAGGTGTCTCACACACAGTCTCCCTGATTAAAGAGGTGTCTCACTCACTGTCAAACTGTTTAAAGAGGTGTCTCACTCACAGTCTCCCTGTTCAAAGAGGCGTCTCACACACAGACTCCCTGTTGAAAGAGGTGTCTCACTCACTGTCAAACTGTTCAAAGAGGCGTCTCACTCAGTCTCCCTTTTTAAAGAGGTGTCTCACTCACTGTCTCCCTGTTTAAAGAGGTGTCTCACTCACTGTCTCCCTGTTTAAAGAGGCGTCTCACTCAGTCTCCCTGTTTAAAGAGGTGTCTCACTCAGTCACCCTGTTTAAAGAGGTGTCTCACTCACAGTCTCCCTGTTCAAAGAGGCGTCTCACACACAGACTCCCTGTTTAAAGAGGTGTCTCACTCACTGTCTCCCTGTTTAAAGAGGTGTCTCACTCAGTCTCCCTGTTCAAAGAGGTGTATCACTCACTGTCTCCCTGTTTAAAGAGGTGTCTCACTCACAGTCTCCCTGTTTAAAGAGGTGTCTCACTCACAGTCTCCCTGTTCAAAGAGGCGTCTCACACACAGTCTCCCTGTTTAAAGAGGTGTCTCACTCACTGCCAAACTGTTTAAAGAGGCGTCTCACTCAGTCACCCTGTTTAAAGAGGCGTCTCACACACAGTCTCCCTGTTTAAAGAGGTGCCTCACTCAGTCTCCCTGTTTAAAGAGGCGTCTCACACACAGTCTCCCTGTTTAAAGAGGTGTCTCACTCACTGTCACCCTGTTTAAAGAGGTGTCTCACTCACAGTCTCCCTGTTTAAAGAGGCGTCTCACTCAGCCTCCCTGTTCAAAGAGGTGTCTCACACACAGTCTCCCTGTTTAAAGAGGTGTCTCACTCACTGTCTTCCTGTTTAAAGAGGTGTCTCACACACAGTCTCCCTGTTTAAAGAGGTGTCTCACACACAGTCTCCCTGTTTAAAGAGGTGTCTCACTCAGTCTCCCTGTTTAAAGAGGTGTCTCACTCAGTCTCCCTGTTTAAAGAGGTGTCTCACACACAGTCTCCCTGTTTAAAGAGGTGTCTCACTCACAGTCTCCCTGTTCAAAGAGGCGTCTCACACACAGTCTCCCTGTTTAAAGAGGTGTCTCACTCACTGTCAAACTGTTTAAAGAGGCGTCTCACTCAGTCACCCTGTTTAAAGAGGCGTCTCACACACAGTCTCCCTGTTTAAAGAGGTGCCTCACTCAGTCTCCCTGTTTAAAGAGGCGTCTCACACACAGTCTCCCTGTTTAAAGAGGTGTCTCACTCACTGTCACCCTGTTTAAAGAGGTGTCTCACTCACAGTCTCCCTGTTTAAAGAGGCGTCTCACTCAGCCTCCCTGTTCAAAGAGGTGTCTCACACACAGTCTCCCTGTTTAAAGAGGTGTCTCACTCACTGTCTTCCTGTTTAAAGAGGTGTCTCACACACAGTCTCCCTGTTTAAAGAGGTGTCTCACACACAGTCTCCCTGTTTAAAGAGGTGTCTCACACACAGTCTCCCTGTTTAAAGAGGTGTCTCACTCAGTCTCCCTGTTTAAAGAGGCGTCTCACTCAGTCTCCCTGTTCAAAGAGGTGTCTCACACACAGTCTCCCTGTTTAAAGAGGTGTCTCACACACAGTCTCCCTGTTTAAAGAGGTGTCTCACTCAGTCTCCCTGTTTAAAGAGGTGTCTCACACACAGTCTCCCTGATTAAAGAGGTGTCTCACTCACTGTCAAACTGTTTAAAGAGGTGTCTCACTCACAGTCTCCCTGTTCAAAGAGGCGTCTCACACACAGACTCCCTGTTTAAAGAGGTGTCTCACTCACTGTCAAACTGTTCAAAGAGGCGTCTCACTCAGTCTCCCTTTTTAAAGAGGTGTCTCACTCACTGTCTCCCTGTTTAAAGAGGTGTCTCACTCACTGTCTCCCTGTTTAAAGAGGCGTCTCACTCAGTCTCCCTGTTTAAAGAGGTGTCTCCCTCAGTCACCCTGTTTAAAGAGGTGTCTCACTCACAGTCTCCCTGTTCAAAGAGGCGTCTCACACACAGACTCCCTGTTTAAAGAGGTGTCTCACTCACTGTCTCCCTGTTTAAAGAGGTGTCTCACTCAGTCTCCCTGTTCAAAGAGGTGTCTCACTCACTGTCTCCCTGTTTAAAGAGGTGTCTCACTCACAGTCTCCCTGTTTAAAGAGGTGTCTCACTCACAGTCTCCCTGTTCAAAGAGGCGTCTCACACACAGTCTCCCTGTTTAAAGAGGTGTCTCACTCACTGTCAAACTGTTTAAAGAGGCGTCTCACTCAGTCACCCTGTTTAAAGAGGCGTCTCACACACAGTCTCCCTGTTTAAAGAGGTGCCTCACTCAGTCTCCCTGTTTAAAGAGGCGTCTCACACACAGTCTCCCTGTTTAAAGAGGTGTCTCACTCACTGTCACCCTGTTTAAAGAGGTGTCTCACTCACAGTCTCCCTGTTTAAAGAGGCGTCTCACTCAGCCTCCCTGTTCAAAGAGGTGTCTCACACACAGTCTCCCTGTTTAAAGAGGTGTCTCACTCACTGTCTTCCTGTTTAAAGAGGTGTCTCACACACAGTCTCCCTGTTTAAAGAGGTGTCTCACACACAGTCTCCCTGTTTAAAGAGGTGTCTCACTAAGTCTCCCTGTTTAAAGAGGTGTCTCACTCAGTCTCCCTGTTTAAAGAGGTGTCTCACTCACAGTCTCCCTGTTCAAAGAGGCGTCTCACACACGGTCTCCCTGTTTAAAGAGGTGTCTCACTCACTGTCAAACTGTTTAAAGAGGCGTCTCACTCAGTCACCCTGTTTAAAGAGGCGTCTCACACACAGTCTCCCTGTTTAAAGAGGTGCCTCACTCAGTCTCCCTGTTTAAAGAGGCGTCTCACACACAGTCTCCCTGTTTAAAGAGGTGTCTCACTCACTGTCACCCTGTTTAAAGAGGTGTCTCACTCACAGTCTCCCTGTTTAAAGAGGCGTCTCACTCAGCCTCCCTGTTCAAAGAGGTGTCTCACACACAGTCTCCCTGTTTAAAGAGGTGTCTCACTCACTGTCTTCCTGTTTAAAGAGGTGTCTCACACACAGTCTCCCTGTTTAAAGAGGTGTCTCACACACAGTCTCCCTGTTTAAAGAGGTGTCTCACTCAGTCTCCCTGTTTAAAGAGGTGTCTCACTCAGTCTCCCTGTTTAAAGAGGTGTCTCTCACACACAGTCTCCCTGATTAAAGAGGTGTCTCACTCAGTCACCCTGTTTAAAGAGGCGTCTCACTCACTGTCTCCCTGTTTAAAGAGGTGTCTCACTCACTGTCAAACTGTTCAAAGAGGTGTCTCACTCACTGTCAAACTGTTTAAAGAGGCGTCTCACACACAGTCTCCCTGTTTAAAGAGGTGTCTCACTCACTGTCTCCCTGTTTAAAGAGGTGTCTCACTCACTGTCTCCCTGTTTAAAGAGGTGTCTCACACACAGTCTCCCTGTTTAAAGAGGTGTCTCACACACAGTCTCCCTGTTTAAAGAGGTGTCTCACACACAGTCTCCCTGTTTAAAGAGGCGTCTCACTCAGTCTCCCTGTTTAAAGAGGTGTCTCACTCACAGTCTCCCTGTTTAAAGAGGCGTCTCACTCAGTCTCCCTGTTTAAAGTGGTGTCTCACTCACTGTCTCCCTGTTTAAAGAGGTGTCTCACTCAGTCTCCCTGTTTAAAGAGGTGTCTCACTCAGTCTCCCTGTTTAAAGAGGTGTCTCACTCACAGTCTCCCTGTTTAAAGAGGTGTCTCACTCAGTCTCCCTGTTTAAAGAGGTGTCTCACACACAGTCTCCCTGTTTAAAGAGGTGCCTCACTCAGTCTCCCTGTTTAAAGAGGCGTCTCACACACAGTCTCCCTGTTTAAAGAGGCGTCTCACTCAGTTTCTCTGTTTAAAGAGGTGTCTCACTCACTGTCACCCTGTTTAAAGAGGCGTCTCACTCACTGTCAAACTGTTTAAAGAGGTGTCTCACTCAGTCTCCCTGTTTAAACAGGTGTCTCACTCACAGTCTCCCTGTTTAAAGAGGTGTCTCACTCACAGTCTCCCTGTTCAAAGAGGCGTCTCACACACAGTCTCCCTGTTTAAAGAGGTGTCTCACTCACTGTCAAACTGTTTAAAGAGGCGTCTCACTCAGTCACCCTGTTAAAAGAGGCGTCTCACACACAGTCTCCCTGTTTAAAGAGGCGTCTCACTCAGTTTCCCTGTTTAAAGAGGTGTCTCACTCACTGTCACCCTGTTTAAAGAGACGTCTCACTCAGTCACCCTGTTTAAAGAGGCGTCTCACTCACTGTCTCCCTGTTTAAAGAGGCGTCTCACACACAGTCTCCCTGTTTAAAGAGGCGTCTCACTCAGTTTCCCTGTTTAAAGAGGTGTCTCACTCACTGTCACCCTGTTTAAAGAGGTGTCTCACTCAGTCTCCCTGTTTAAAGAGGTGTCTCACTCACAGTCTCCCTGTTTAAAGAGGTGTCTCACTCAGTCTCCCTGTTTAAAGAGGTGTCTCACTCACTGTCACCCTGTTTAAAGAGGTGTCTCACTCAGCCTCCCTGTTCAAAGAGGTGTCTCACACACAGACTCCCTGTTTAAAGAGGTGTCTCACTCAGTCTCCCTGTTTAAAGAGGCGTCTCACTCAGTCTCCCTGTTCAAAGAGGTGTCTCACACACAGTCTCCTTGTTTAAAGAGGTGTCTCACACACAGTCTCCCAGTTTAAAGCGGTGTCTCACACACAGTCTCCCTGTTTAAAGAGGTGTCACACTCAGTCTCCCTGTTTAAAGAGGTGTCTCACACACAGTCTCCCTGATTAAAGAGGTGTCTCACTCACTGTCAAACTGTTTAAAGAGGTGTCTCACTCACTGTCACCCTGTTTAAAGAGGTGTCTCACTCAGTCTCCCTGTTTAAAGAGGTGTCTCACTCACTGTCACCCTGTTTAAAGAGGTGTCTCACTCAGCCTCCCTGTTCAAAGAGGTGTCTCACACACAGTCTCCCTGTTCAAAGAGGTGTCTCACTCAGTCTCCCTGTTTAAAGAGGCGTCTCACTCAGTCTCCCTGTTCAAAGAGGTGTCTCACACACAGTCTCCTTGTTTAAAGAGGTGTCTCACACACAGTCTCCCAGTTTAAAGCGGTGTCTCACACACAGTCTCCCTGTTTAAAGAGGTGTCTCACTCAGTCTCCCTGTTTAAAGAGGTGTCTCACACACAGTCTCCCTGATTAAAGAGGTGTCTCACTCACTGTCAAACTGTTTAAAGAGGCGTCTCACTCAGTCACCCTGTTTAAAGAGGCGTCTCACTCACTGTCTCCCTGTTTAAAGAGGTGTCTCACTCACTGTCAAACTGTTCAAAGAGGCGTCTCACTCAGTCTCCCTTTTTAAAGAGGTGTCTCACTCACTGTCTCCCTGTTTAAAGAGGTGTCTCACTCACTGTCAAACTGTTTAAAGAGGCGTCTCACTCAGTCTCCCTTTTTAAAGAGGTGTCTCACTCAGTCTCCCTGTTTAAAGAGGCGTCTCACTCAGTCACCCTGTTCAAAGAGGTGTCTCACTCACAGTCTCCCTGTTTAAAGAGGTGTCTCACTCACAGTCTCCCTGTTTAAAGAGGTGTCTCACTCACAGTCTCCCTGTTCAAAGAGGCGTCTCACACACAGTCTCCCTGTTTAAAGAGGTGTCTCACTCACTGTCAAACTGTTTAAAGAGGCGTCTCACTCAGTCTCCCTGTTTAAAGAGGCGTCTCACACACAGTCTCCCTGTTTAAAGAGGCGTCTCACTCAGTTTCCCTGTTTAAAGAGGTGTCTCACTCACTGTCACCCTGTTTAAAGAGGTGTCTCACTCACTGTCAAACTGTTTAAAGAGGTGTCTCACTCAGTCTCCGTGTTTAAAGAGGTGTCTCACTCAGTCTCCCTGTTTAAAGAGGTGTCTCACTCACTGTCTCCCTGTTTAAAGAGGTGTCTCACTCACAGTCTCCCTGTTCAAAGAGGCGTCTCATAAACAGTCTCCCTGTTTAAAGAGGTGTCTCACTCAGTCTCCCTGTTCAAAGAGGCGTCTCACACACAGTCTCCCTGTTTAAAGAGGTGTCTCACTCACTGTCAAACTGTTTAAAGAGGCGTCTCACTCAGTCACCCTGTTTAAAGAGGCGTCTCACACACAGTCTCCCTGTTTAAAGAGGTGCCTCACTCAGTCTCCCTGTTTAAAGAGGCGTCTCACTCAGTCTCCCTGTTTAAAGAGGCGTCTCACTCAGTCTCCCTGTTTAAAGAGGTGTCTCACTCACTGTCTCCCTGTTTAAAGAGGTGTCTCACTCACAGTCTCCCTGTTTAAAGAGGTGTCTCACTCACAGTCTCCCTGTTCAAAGAGGCGTCTCACACACAGTCTCCCTGTTTAAAGAGGTGTCTCACTCACTGTCAAACTGTTTAAAGAGGCGTCTCACTCAGTCACCCTGTTTAAAGCGGCGTCTCACACACAGTCTCCCTGTTTAAAGAGGTGTCTCACTCAGTCTCCCTGTTTAAAGAGGCGTCTCACACACAGTCTCCCTGTTTAAAGAGGTGTCTCACTCACTGTCTCCCTGTTTAAAGAGGTGTCTCACTCACTGTCACCCTGTTTGAAGAGGTGTCTCACTCACTGTCAAACTGTTTAAAGAGGTGTCTCACTCAGTCTCCCTGTTTAAAGAGGCGTCTCACTCAGTCTCCCTGTTTAAAGAGGTGTCTCACTCACTGTCTCCCTGTTTAAAGAGGTGTCTCACTCAGTCTCCCTGTTTAAAGAGGTGTCTCACTCAGTCTCCCTGTTTAAAGAGGTGTCTCACACAGTCTCCCTGTTTAAAGAGGTGCCTCACTCAGTCTCCCCGTTTAAAGAGGCGTCTCACACACAGTCTCCCTGTTTAAAGATGCGTCTCACTCAGTTTCTCTGTTTAAAGAGGTGTCTCACTCACTGTCACCCTGTTTAAAGAGGCGTCTCACTCACTGTCAAACTGTTTAAAGAGGTGTCTCACTCAGTCTCCCTGTTTAAAGAGGTGTCTCACTCACTGTCAAACTGTTTAAAGAGGTGCCTCACTCAGTCTCCCTGTTTAAAGAGGCGTCTCACAAACAGTCTCCCTGTTTAAAGAGGTGTCTCACTCACTGTCAAACTGTTCAAAGAGGTGTCTCACTCACTGTCAAACTGTTTAAAGAGGCGTCTCACACACAGTCTCCCTGTTTAAAGAGGTGTCTCACTCACTGTCTCCCTGTTTAAAGAGGTGTCTCACTCACTGTCTCCCTGTTTAAAGAGGTGTCTCACACACAGTCTCCCTGTTTAAAGAGGTGTCTCACACACAGTCTCCCTGTTTAAAGAGGTGTCTCACACACAGTCTCCCTGTTTAAAGAGGCGTCTCACTCAGTCTCCCTGTTTAAAGAGGTGTCTCACTCACAGTCTCCCTGTTTAAAGAGGCGTCTCACTCAGTCTCCCTGTTTAAAGTGGTGTCTCACTCACTGTCTCCCTGTTTAAAGAGGTGTCTCACTCAGTCACCCTGTTTAAAGAGGTGTCTCACTCAGTCTCCCTGTTTAAAGAGGTGTCTCACTCACAGTCTCCCTGTTTAAAGAGGTGTCTCACTCAGTCTCCCTGTTTAAAGAGGCGTCTCACTCACTGTCTCCCTGTTTAAAGAGGTGTCTCACTCACTGTCAAACTGTTCAAAGAGGTGTCTCACTCACTGTCAAACTGTTTAAAGAGGCGTCTCACACACAGTCTCCCTGTTTAAAGAGGTGTCTCACTCACTGTCTCCCTGTTTAAAGAGGTGTCTCACTCACTGTCTCCCTGTTTAAAGAGGTGTCTCACACACAGTCTCCCTGTTTAAAGAGGTGTCTCACACACAGTCTCCCTGTTTAAAGAGGTGTCTCACACACAGTCTCCCTGTTTAAAGAGGCGTCTCACTCAGTCTCCCTGTTTAAAGAGGTGTCTCACTCACAGTCTCCCTGTTTAAAGAGGCGTCTCACTCAGTCTCCCTGTTTAAAGTGGTGTCTCACTCACTGTCTCCCTGTTTAAAGAGGTGTCTCACTCAGTCTCCCTGTTTAAAGAGGTGTCTCACTCAGTCTCCCTGTTTAAAGAGGTGTCTCACTCACAGTCTCCCTGTTTAAAGAGGTGTCTCACTCAGTCTCCCTGTTTAAAGAGGTGTCTCACACACAGTCTCCCTGTTTAAAGAGGTGCCTCACTCAGTCTCCCTGTTTAAAGAGGCGTCTCACACACAGTCTCCCTGTTTAAAGAGGCGTCTCACTCAGTTTCTCTGTTTAAAGAGGTGTCTCACTCACTGTCACCCTGTTTAAAGAGGCGTCTCACTCACTGTCAAACTGTTTAAAGAGGTGTCTCACTCAGTCTCCCTGTTTAAACAGGTGTCTCACTCACAGTCTCCCTGTTTAAAGAGGTGTCTCACTCACAGTCTCCCTGTTCAAAGAGGCGTCTCACACACAGTCTCCCTGTTTAAAGAGGTGTCTCACTCACTGTCAAACTGTTTAAAGTGGCGTCTCACTCAGTCACCCTGTTAAAAGAGGCGTCTCACACACAGTCTCCCTGTTTAAAGAGGCGTCTCACTCAGTTTCCCTGTTTAAAGAGGTGTCTCACTCACTGTCACCCTGTTTAAAGAGCCGTCTCACTCAGTCACCCTGTTTAAAGAGGCGTCTCACTCACTGTCTCCCTGTTTAAAGAGGCGTCTCACACACAGTCTCCCTGTTTAAAGAGGCGTCTCACTCAGTTTCCCTGTTTAAAGAGGTGTCTCACTCACTGTCACCCTGTTTAAAGAGGTGTCTCACTCAGTCTCCCTGTTTAAAGAGGTGTCTCACTCACAGTCTCCCTGTTTAAAGAGGTGTCTCACTCAGTCTCCCTGTTTAAAGAGGTGTCTCACTCACTGTCACCCTGTTTAAAGAGGTGTCTCACTCAGCCTCCCTGTTCAAAGAGGTGTCTCACACACAGTCTCCCTGTTTAAAGAGGTGTCTCACTCAGTCTCCCTGTTTAAAGAGGCGTCTCACTCAGTCTCCCTGTTCAAAGAGGTGTCTCACACACAGTCTCCTTGTTTAAAGAGGTGTCTCACACACAGTCTCCCAGTTTAAAGCGGTGTCTCACACACAGTCTCCCTGTTTAAAGAGGTGTCACACTCAGTCTCCCTGTTTAAAGAGGTGTCTCACACACAGTCTCCCTGATTAAAGAGGTGTCTCACTCACTGTCAAACTGTTTAAAGAGGTGTCTCACTCACTGTCACCCTGTTTAAAGAGGTGTCTCACTCAGTCTCCCTGTTTAAAGAGGTGTCTCACTCACTGTCACCCTGTTTAAAGAGGTGTCTCACTCAGCCTCCCTGTTCAAAGAGGTGTCTCACACACAGTCTCCCTGTTCAAAGAGGTGTCTCACTCAGTCTCCCTGTTTAAAGAGGCGTCTCACTCAGTCTCCCTGTTCAAAGAGGTGTCTCACACACAGTCTCCTTGTTTAAAGAGGTGTCTCACACACAGTCTCCCAGTTTAAAGCGGTGTCTCACACACAGTCTCCCTGTTTAAAGAGGTGTCTCACTCAGTCTCCCTGTTTAAAGAGGTGTCTCACACACAGTCTCCCTGATTAAAGAGGTGTCTCACTCACTGTCAAACTGTTTAAAGAGGCGTCTCACTCAGTCACCCTGTTTAAAGAGGCGTCTCACTCACTGTCTCCCTGTTTAAAGAGGTGTCTCACTCACTGTCAAACTGTTCAAAGAGGCGTCTCACTCAGTCTCCCTTTTTAAAGAGGTGTCTCACTCACTGTCTCCCTGTTTAAAGAGGTGTCTCACTCACTGTCAAACTGTTTAAAGAGGCGTCTCACTCAGTCTCCCTTTTTAAAGAGGTGTCTCACTCAGTCTCCCTGTTTAAAGAGGCGTCTCACTCAGTCACCCTGTTCAAAGAGGTGTCTCACTCACAGTCTCCCTGTTTAAAGAGGTGTCTCACTCACAGTCTCCCTGTTTAAAGAGGTGTCTCACTCACAGTCTCCCTGTTCAAAGAGGCGTCTCACACACAGTCTCCCTGTTTAAAGAGGTGTCTCACTCACTGTCAAACTGTTTAAAGAGGCGTCTCACTCAGTCTCCCTGTTTAAAGAGGCGTCTCACACACAGTCTCCCTGTTTAAAGAGGCGTCTCACTCAGTTTCCCTGTTTAAAGAGGTGTCTCACTCACTGTCACCCTGTTTAAAGAGGTGTCTCACTCACTGTCAAACTGTTTAAAGAGGTGTCTCACTCAGTCTCCGTGTTTAAAGAGGTGTCTCACTCAGTCTCCCTGTTTAAAGAGGTGTCTCACTCACTGTCTCCCTGTTTAAAGAGGTGTCTCACTCACAGTCTCCCTGTTCAAAGAGGCGTCTCATAAACAGTCTACCTGTTTAAAGAGGTGTCTCACTCAGTCTCCCTGTTCAAAGAGGCGTCTCACACACAGTCTCCCTGTTTAAAGAGGTGTCTCACTCACTGTCAAACTGTTTAAAGAGGCGTCTCACTCAGTCACCCTGTTTAAAGAGGCGTCTCACACACAGTCTCCCTGTTTAAAGAGGTGCCTCACTCAGTCTCCCTGTTTAAAGAGGCGTCTCACTCAGTCTCCCTGTTTAAAGAGGCGTCTCACTCAGTCTCCCTGTTTAAAGAGGTGTCTCACTCACTGTCTCCCTGTTTAAAGAGGTGTCTCACTCACAGTCTCCCTGTTTAAAGAGGTGTCTCACTCACAGTCTCCCTGTTCAAAGAGGCGTCTCACACACAGTCTCCCTGTTTAAAGAGGTGTCTCACTCACTGTCAAACTGTTTAAAGAGGCGTCTCACTCAGTCACCCTGTTTAAAGCGGCGTCTCACACACAGTCTCCCTGTTTAAAGAGGTGTCTCACTCAGTCTCCCTGTTTAAAGAGGCGTCTCACACACAGTCTCCCTGTTTAAAGAGGTGTCTCACTCACTGTCTCCCTGTTTAAAGAGGTGTCTCACTCACTGTCACCCTGTTTGAAGAGGTGTCTCACTCACTGTCAAACTGTTTAAAGAGGTGTCTCACTCAGTCTCCCTGTTTAAAGAGGCGTCTCACTCAGTCTCCCTGTTTAAAGAGGTGTCTCACTCACTGTCTCCCTGTTTAAAGAGGTGTCTCACTCTGTCTCCCTGTTTAAAGAGGTGTCTCACTCAGTCTCCCTGTTTAAAGAGGTGTCTCACACAGTCTCCCTGTTTAAAGAGGTGCCTCACTCAGTCTCCCCGTTTAAAGAGGCGTCTCACACACAGTCTCCCTGTTTAAAGAGGCGTCTCACTCAGTTTCTCTGTTTAAAGAGGTGTCTCACTCACTGTCACCCTGTTTAAAGAGGCGTCTCACTCACTGTCAAACTGTTTAAAGAGGTGTCTCACTCAGTCTCCCTGTTTAAAGAGGTGTCTCACTCACTGTCAAACTGTTTAAAGAGGTGCCTCACTCAGTCTCCCTGTTTAAAGAGGCGTCTCACAAACAGTCTCCCTGTTTAAAGAGGCGTCTCACTCTGTTTCTCTGTTTAAAGAGGTGTCTCACTCACTGTCACCCTGTTTAAAGAGGCGTCTCACTCACTGTCAAACTGTTTAAAGAGGTGTCTCACTCAGTCTCCCTGTTTAAAGAGGTGTCTCACTCACTGTCAAACTGTTTAAAGAGGTGCCTCACTCAGTCTCCCTGTTGAAAGAGGCGTCTCACAAACAGTCTCCCTGTTTAAAGAGGCGTCTCACTCTGTTTCCCTGTTTAAAGAGGTGTCTCACTCACTGTCTCCCTGTTTAAAGAGGCGTCTCACTCAGTCTCCCTTTTTAAAGAGGTGTCTCACACACAGTCTCCCTGTTTAAAGAGGTGTCTCACTCAGTCTCCCTGTTTAAAGAGGTGTCTCACTCACTGTCTCCCTGTTTAAAGAGGCGTCTCACTCACTGTCTCCCTGTTTAAAGAGGTGTCTCACTCACTGTCAAACTCTTTAAAGAGGTGTCTCACTCACAGTCTCCCTGTTTAAAGAGGCGTCTCACTCAGTCTCCCTGTTTAAAGAGGTGTCTCACACACAGTCTCCCTGTTTAAAGAGGCGTCTCACTCAGTCTCCCTGTTTAAAGAGGCGTCTCACTCAGTCTCCCTGTTTAAAGAGGCGTCTCACTCAGTCTCCCTGTTTAAAGAGGTGTCTCACTCACTGTCTCCCTGTTTAAAGCGATGTCTCACACACAGTCTCCCTGTTTAAAGAGGTGTCTCACTCAGTCTCCCTGTTTAAAGAGGTGTCTCACTCACTGTCAAACTGTTTAAAGAGGCGTCTCACTCACTGTCTCCCTGTTTAAAGAGGTGTCTCACTCAGTCTCCCTGTTCAAAGAGGTGTCTCACACACAGTCTCCCTGTTTCAAGAGATGTCTCACACACAGTCTCCCTGTTTAAAGAGGTGTCTCACTCACTATCTCCCTGTTTAAAGAGGCGTCTCACTCAGTCACCCTGTTTAAAGAGGCGTCTCACTCACTGTCTCCCTGTTTAAAGAGGTGTCTCACTCACTGTCAAACTGTTTAAAGAGGTGCCTCACTCAGTCTCCCTGTTTAAAGAGGCGTCTCACACACAGTCTCCCTGTTTAAAGAGGCGTCTCACTCAGTTTCCCTGTTTAAAGAGGTGTCTCACTCACTGTCACCCTGTTTAAAGAGGTGTCTCACTCAGTCTCCCTGTTTAAAGAGGTGTCTCACTCAGTCACCCTGTTTAAAGAGGTGTCTCACTCACTGTCTCCCTGTTTAAAGAGGCGTCTCACTCAGTCTCCCTGTTTAAAGAGGTGTCTCACACACAGTCTCCCTGTTTAAAGAGGTGTCTCACTCACTATCTCCCTGTTTAAAGAGGTGTCTCACTCAGTCTCCCTGTTTAAAGAGGCGTCTCACTCACTGTCTCCCTGTTTAAAGAGGCGTCTCACTCACTGTCAAACTGTTTAAAGAGGTGTCTCACGCACAGTCTCCCTGTTTAAAGAGGCGTCTCACTCAGCCTCCCTGTTCAAAGAGGTGTCTCACACACAGTCTCCCTGTTTAAAGAGGTGTCTCACTCTGTCTCCCTGTTTAAAGAGGTGTCTCACTCAGTCTCCCTGTTTAAAGAGGTGTCTCACTCAGTCACCCTGTTTAAAGAGGTGTCTCACTCACAGTCTCCCTGTTCAAAGAGGTGTCTCACACACAGACTCCCTGTTTAAAGAGGTGCCTCACTCACTGTCTCCCTGTTCAAAGAGGCGTCTCACTCAGTCTCCCTGTTTAAAGAGGTGTCTCACTCACAGTCTCCCTGTTTAAAGAGGTGTCTCACTCACTGTCAAACTGTTTAAAGAGGCGTCTCACTCAGTCACCCTGTTTAAAGAGGCGTCTCACACACAGTCTCCCTGTTTAAAGAGGTGCCTCACTCAGTCTCCCTGTTTAAAGAGGCGTCTCACTCAGTTTCCCTGTTTAAAGAGGTGTCTCACTCACTGTCACCCTGTTTAAAGAGGTGTCTCACTCACTGTCAAACTGTTTAAAGAGGTGTCTCACTCAGTCTCCCTGTTTAAAGAGGTGTCTCACACACTGTCTCCCTGTTTAAAGAGGCGTCTCACTCAGTTTCCCTGTTTAAAGAGGTGTCTCACTCACTGTCACCCTGTTTAAAGAGGTGTCTCACTCACTGTCAAACTGTTTAAAGAGGTGTCTCACTCAGTCTCCCTGTTTAAAGAGGCGTCTCACTCAGTCTCCCTGTTTAAAGAGGTGTCTCACACACAGTCTCCCTGTTTAAAGAGGCGTCTCACTCAGTTTCCCTGTTTAAAGAGGTGTCTCACTCACTGTCACCCTGTTTAAAGAGGTGTCTCACTCACTGTCAAACTGTTTAAAGAGGTGTCTCACTCAGTCTCCCTGTTTAAAGAGGCGTCTCACTCAGTCTCCCTGTTTAAAGAGGTGTCTCACTCACTGTCTCCCTGTTTAAAGAGGTGTCTCACTCAGTCTCCCTGTTAAAAGAGGTGTCTCACACACAGTCTCCCTGTTTAAAGAGGTGCCTCACTCAGTCTCCCTGTTTAAAGAGGCGTCTCACACACAGTCTCCCTGTTTAAAGAGGCGTCTCACTCACTGTCAAACTGTTTAAAGAGGTGTCTCACTCAGTCTCCCTGTTTAAAGAGGCGTCTCACTCAGTCTCCCTGTTTAAAGAGGTGTCTCACACACAGTCTCCCTGTTTAAAGAGGCGTCTCACTCAGTTTCCCTGTTTAAAGAGGTGTCTCACTCACTGTCACCCTGTTTAAAGAGGTGTCTCACTCACTGTCAAACTGTTTAAAGAGGTGTCTCACTCAGTCTCCCTGTTTAAAGAGGCGTCTCACTCAGTCTCCCTGTTTAAAGAGGTGTCTCACTCACTGTCTCCCTGTTTAAAGAGGTGTCTCACTCAGTCTCCCTGTTAAAAGAGGTGTCTCACACACAGTCTCCCTGTTTAAAGAGGTGCCTCACTCAGTCTCCCTGTTTAAAGAGGCGTCTCACACACAGTCTCCCTGTTTAAAGAGGCGTCTCACTCAGTTTCTCTGTTCAAAGAGGTGTCTCACTCAGTCTCCCTGTTTAAAGAGGTGCCTCACTCAGTCTCCCTGTTTAAAGAGGCGTCTCACAAACAGTCTCCCTGTTTACAGAGGCGTCTCACTCTGTTTCCCTGTTTAAAGAGGTGTCTCACTCACTGTCTCCCTGTTTAAAGAGGCGTCTCACTCAGTCTCCCTTTTTAAAGAGGTGTCTCACACACAGTCTCCCTGTTTAAAGAGGTGTCTCACTCACAGTCTCCCTGTTTAAAGAGGCGTCTCACTCAGTCTCCCTGTTTAAAGAGGTGTCTCACACACAGTCTCCCTGTTTAAAGAGGCGTCTCACTCAGTCTCCCTGTTTAAAGAGGCGTCTCACTCAGTCTCCCTGTTTAAAGAGGCGTCTCTCTCAGTCTCCCTGTTTAAAGAGGTGTCTCACTCACTGTCTCCCTGTTTAAAGCGATGTCTCACACACAGTCTCCCTGTTTAAAGAGGTGTCTCACTCAGTCTCCCTGTTTAAAGAGGTGTCTCACTCATTGTCAAACTGTTAAAAGAGGCGTCTCACTCACTGTCTCCCTGTTTAAAGAGGTGTCTCACTCAGTCTCCCTGTTCAAAGAGGTGTCTCACACACAGTCTCCCTGTTTGAAGAGATGTCTCACACACAGTCTCCCTGTTTAAAGAGGTGTCTCACTCACTATCTCCCTGTTTAAAGAGGCGTCTCACTCAGTCACCCTGTTTAAAGAGGCGTCTCACTCACTGTCTCCCTGTTTAAAGAGGTGTCTCACTCACTGTCAAACTGTTTAAAGAGGTGCCTCACTCAGTCTCCCTGTTTAAAGAGGCGTCTCACACACAGTCTCCCTGTTTAAAGAGGCGTCTCACTCAGTTTCCCTGTTTAAAGAGGTGTCTCACTCACTGTCACCCTGTTTAAAGAGGTGTCTCACTCAGTCTCCCTGTTTAAAGAGGTGTCTCACTCAGTCACCCTGTTTAAAGAGGTGTCTCACTCACTGTCTCCCTGTTTAAAGAGGCGTCTCACTCAGTCTCCCTGTTCAAAGAGGTGTCTCACACACAGTCTCCCTGTTTAAAGAGGTGTCTCACTCACTATCTCCCTGTTTAAAGAGGTGTCTCACTCAGTCTCCCTGTTTAAAGAGGTGTCTCACTCACTGTCTCCCTGTTTAAAGAGGCGTCTCACTCACTGTCAAACTGTTCAAAGAGGTGTCTCACGCACAGTCTCCCTGTTTAAAGAGGCGTCTCACTCAACCTCCCTGTTCAAAGAGGTGTCTCACACACAGTCTCCCTGTTTAAAGAGGTGTCTCACTCACTGTCTCTCTGTTTAAAGAGGTGTCTCACACACAGTCTCCCAGTTTAAAGCGGTGTCTCACACACAGTCTCCCTGTTTAAAGAGGTGTCTCACTCAGTCTCCCTGTTTAAAGAGGTGTCTCACACACAGTCTCCCTGATTAAAGAGGTGTCTCACTCACTGTCAAACTGTTTAAAGAGGCGTCTCACTCAGTCACCCTGTTTAAAGAGGCGTCTCACTCACTGTCTCCCTGTTTAAAGAGGTGTCTCACTCACTGTCAAACTGTTCAAAGAGGTGTCTCACACAGTCTCCCTTTTTAAAGAGGTGTCTCACTCTGTCACCCTGTTTAAAGAGGTGTCTCACTCAGTCTCCCTGTTTAAAGAGGTGTCTCACTCAGTCACCCTGTTTAAAGAGGTGTCTCACTCACAGTCTCCCTGTTCAAAGAGGCGTCTCACACACAGACTCCCTGTTTAAAGAGGTGCCTCACTCACTGTCTCCCTGTTTAAAGAGACGTCTCACTCAGTCTCCCTGTTTAAAGAGGTGTCTCACTCACAGTCTCCCTGTTTAAAGAGGTGTCTCACTCAGTCACCCTGTTCAAAGAGGTGTCTCACTCACTGTCTCCCTGTTTAAAGAGGTGTCTCACTCACTGTCTCCCTGTTTAAAGAGGTGTCTCACTCACAGTCTCCCTGTTCAAAGAGGCGTCTCACACACAGTCTCCCTGTTTAAAGAGGTGTCTCACTCACTGTCAAACTGTTTAAAGAGGCGTCTCACTCAGTCACCCTGTTTAAAGAGGCGTCTCACACACAGTCTCCCTGATTAAAGAGGTGTCTCACTCACTGTCAAACTGTTTAAAGAGGCGTCTCACTCAGTCACCCTGTTTAAAGAGGCGTCTCACACACAGTCTCCCTGTTTAAAGAGGTGTCTCACTCACTGTCAAACTGTTTAAAGAGGCGTCTCACTCAGTCACCCTGTTTAAAGAGGCGTCTCACACACAGTCTCCCTGTTTAAAGAGGTGTCTCACTCACTGTCAAACTGTTTAAAGAGGCGTCTCACTCAGTCACCCTGTTTAAAGAGGCGTCTCACACACAGTCTCCCTGTTTAAAGAGGTGCCTCACTCAGTCTCCCTGTTTAAAGAGGCGTCTCACTCAGTTTCCCTGTTTAAAGAGGTGTCTCACTCACTGTCACCCTGTTTAAAGAGGTGTCTCACTCACTGTCAAACTGTTTAAAGAGGTGTCTCACTCAGTCTCCCTGTTTAAAGAGGTGTCTCACACACTGTCTCCCTGTTTAAAGAGGCGTCTCACTCAGTTTCCCTGTTTAAAGAGGTGTCTCACTCACTGTCACCCTGTTTAAAGAGGTGTCTCACTCACTGTCAAACTGTTTAAAGAGGTGTCTCACTCAGTCTCCCTGTTTAAAGAGGCGTCTCACTCAGTCTCCCTGTTTAAAGAGGTGTCTCACACACAGTCTCCCTGTTTAAAGAGGCGTCTCACTCAGTTTCCCTGTTTAAAGAGGTGTCTCACTCACTGTCACCCTGTTTAAAGAGGTGTCTCACTCACTGTCAAACTGTTTAAAGAGGTGTCTCACTCAGTCTCCCTGTTTAAAGAGGCGTCTCACTCAGTCTCCCTGTTTAAAGAGGTGTCTCACTCACTGTCTCCCTGTTTAAAGAGGTGTCTCACTCAGTCTCCCTGTTTAAAGAGGTGTCTCACACACAGTCTCCCTGTTTAAAGAGGTGTTTCACTCAGTTTCTCTGTTTAAAGAAGTGTCTCATTCACTGTCACCCTGTTTAAAGAGGCGTCTCACTCACTGTCAAACTGTTTAAAGAGGTGTCTCACTCAGTCTCCCTGTTTAAACAGGTGTCTCAGACACAGTCTCCCTGTTTAAAGAGGTGTCTCACTCACTGTCAAACTGTTTAAAGAGGTGCCTCACTCAGTCTCCCTGTTTAAAGAGGCGTCTCACAAACAGTCTCCCTGTTTAAAGAGGCGTCTCACTCTGTTTCCCTGTTTAAAGAGGTGTCTCACTCACTGTCTCCCTGTTTAAAGAGGTGTCTCACTCAGTCTCCCTGTTTAAAGAGGTGTCTCACTCACTGTCTCCCTGTTTAAAGAGGCGTCTCACTCACTATCTCCCTGTTTAAAGAGGTGTCTCACTCACTGTCAAACTGTTTAAAGAGGTGTCTCACTCACAGTCTCCCTGTTTAAAGAGGCGTCTCACTCAGTCTCCCTGTTTAAAGAGGTGTCTCACACACAGTCTCCCTGTTTAAAGAGGTGTCTCACTCACTGTCTCCCTGTTTAAAGAGGCGTCTCACTCAGTCTCCCTGTTTAAAGAGGCGTCTCACTCAGTCTCCCTGTTTAAAGAGGTGTCTCACACACAGTCTCCCTGTTTAAAGAGGTGTCTCACTCAGTCTCCCTGTTTAAAGAGGTGTCTCACACACAGTCTCCCTGATTAAAGAGGTGTCTCACTCACTGTCAAACTGTTTAAAGAGGTGCCTCACTCAGTCTCCCTGTTTAAAGAGGCGTCTCACACACAGTCACCCTGTTTAAAGAGGTGTCTCACTCACTGTCAAACTGTTTAAAGAGCCGTCTCACTCAGTCACCCTGTTTAAAGAGGCGTCTCACTCACTGTCTCCCTGTTTAAAGAGGTGTCTCACTCACTGTCAAACTGTTTAAAGAGGTGCCTCACTCAGTCTCCCTGTTTAAAGAGGCATCTCACTCAGTCTCCCTGTTTAAAGAGGTGTCTCACTCACTGTCTCCCTGTTTAAAGAGGTGTCTCACTCAGTCTCCCTGTTTAAAGAGGTGTCTCACACACAGTCTCCCTGTTTAAAGAGGTGTCTCACTCAGTTTCTCTGTTTAAAGAAGTGTCTCATTCACTGTCACCCTGTTTAAAGAGGCGTCTCACTCACTGTCAAACTGTTTAAAGAGGTGTCTCACTCAGTCTCCCTGTTTAAACAAGTGTCTCAGACACAGTCTCCCTGTTTAAAGAGGTGTCTCACTCACTGTCAAACTGTTTAAAGAGGTGCCTCACTCAGTCTCCCTGTTTAAAGAGGCGTCTCACAAACAGTCTCCCTGTTTAAAGAGGCGTCTCACTCTGTTTCCCTGTTTAAAGAGGTGTCTCACTCACTGTCTCCCTGTTTAAAGAGGTGTCTCACTCAGTCTCCCTGTTTAAAGAGGTGTCTCACTCACTGTCTCCCTGTTTAAAGAGGCGTCTCACTCACTGTCTCCCTGTTTAAAGAGGTGTCTCACTCACTGTCAAACTGTTTAAAGAGGTGTCTCACTCACAGTCTCCCTGTTTAAAGAGGCGTCTCACTCAGTCTCCCTGTTTAAAGAGGTGTCTCACACACAGTCTCCCTGTTTAAAGAGGTGTCTCACTCACTGTCTCCCTGTTTAAAGAGGCGTCTCACTCAGTCTCCCTGTTTAAAGAGGCGTCTCACTCAGTCTCCCTGTTTAAAGAGGTGTCTCACACACAGTCTCCCTGTTTAAAGAGGTGTCTCACTCAGTCTCCCTGTTTAAAGAGGTGTCTCACACACAGTCTCCCTGATTAAAGAGGTGTCTCACTCACTGTCAAACTGTTTAAAGAGGTGCCTCACTCAGTCTCCCTGTTTAAAGAGGCGTCTCACACACAGTCACCCTGTTTAAAGAGGTGTCTCACTCACTGTCAAACTGTTTAAAGAGCCGTCTCACTCAGTCACCCTGTTTAAAGAGGCGTCTCACTCACTGTCTCCCTGTTTAAAGAGGTGTCTCACTCACTGTCAAACTGTTTAAAGAGGTGCCTCACTCAGTCTCCCTGTTTAAAGAGGCATCTCACTCAGTTTCCCTGTTTAAAGAGGTGTCTCACTCACTGTCTCCCTGTTTAAAGAGGCGTCTCACTCAGTCACCCTGTTTAAAGAGGTGTCTCACTCACTGTCTCCCTGTTTAAAGAGGTGTCTCACTCAGTCTCCCTGTTTAAAGAGGCGTCTCACTCAGTCTCCCTGTTCAAAGAGGTGTCTCACACTCAGTCTCCCTGTTTAAAGAGGTGTCTCACACACAGTCTCCCTGTTTAAAGAGGTGTCTCACACACAGTCTCCCTGTTTAAAGAGGTGTCTCACTCAGTCTCCCTGTTTAAAGAGGTGTCTCACACACAGTCTCCCTGATTAAAGAGGTGTCTCACTCACTGTCAAACTGTTTAAAGAGGCGTCTCACTCACTGTCTCCCTGTTTAAAGAGGTGTCTCACTCACTGTCAAACTGTTCAAAGAGGCGTCTCACTCAGTCTCCCTTTTTAAAGAGGTGTCTCACTCACAGTCTCCCTGTTTAAAGAGGTGTCTCACTCACTGTCTCCCTGTTTAAAGAGGTGTCTCACTCACTGTCAAACTGTTTAAAGAGGCGTCTCACTCAGTCTCCCTTTTTAAAGAGGTGTCTCACTCAGTCTCCCTGTTTAAAGAGGTGTCTCACTCAGTCACCCTGTTTAAAGAGGTGTCTCACTCACAGTCTCCCTGTTCAAAGAGGCGTCTCACACACAGACTCCCTGTTTAAAGAGGTGTCTCACTCACTGTCAAACTGTTTAAAGAGGCGTCTCACTCAGTCTCCCTTTTTAAAGAGGTGTCTCACTCAGTCACCCTGTTTAAAGAGGTGTCTCACTCACTGTCTCCCTGTTTAAAGAGGTGTCTCACTCAGTCTCCCTGTTCAAAGAGGTGTCTCACTCACTGTCTCCCTGTTTGGAGAGGTGTCTCACTCACTGTCTCCCTGTTTAAAGAGGCGTCTCACTCACAGTCTCCCTGTTCAAAGAGGTGTCTCACTCACTGTCTCCCTGTTTAAAGAGGCGTCTCACTCGGTCTCCCTGTTCAAAGAGGTGTCTCACTCACTGTCTCCCTGTTTAAAGAGGTGTCTCACTCACAGTCTCCCTGTTTAAAGAGGTGTCTCACTCACAGTCTCCCTGTTTAAAGAGGTGTCTCACACACAGTCTCCCTGTTTAAAGAGGTGTCTCACTCACTGTCAAACTGTTTAAAGAGGCGTCTCACTCAGTAACCCTGTTTAAAGAGGCGTCTCACACACAGTCTCCCGATTTTAAAGAGGTGCCTCACTCAGTCTCCCTGTTTAAAGAGGCGTCTCACACACAGTCTCCCTGTTTAAAGAGGCGTCTCACTCAGTTTCCCTGTTTAAAGAGGTGTCTCACTCACTGTCAAACTGTTTAAAGAGGTGTCTCACTCAGTCTCCCTGTTTAAAGAGGCGTCTCACTCAGTCTCCCTGTTTAAAGAGGTGTCTCACTCAGTCTCCCTGTTTAAAGAGGTGTTCTCACTGTGTCACCCTGTTTAAAGAGGTGTTCTCATTCACTGTCACCCTGTTTAAAGAGGATCTCTCACTCACCGTCACCCTGTTTAAAGAAGCATTTTCACTCACGGTCATCCTGTTTAAAGAGGGGTTCTTACTCACCATCATCCTGTTTGAAGAGGCGCCTCACTCAGTCACCCTGTTTAAAGAGGCATTCTCACTTACTGTCATCCTGTTTAAAGAGGCATTCTCACTCAGTCACCCTGTTTAAAGAGGTGTCTCACTTACTGTCATCCTGTTTAAAGAGGCATTCTCACTCAGTCACCCTGTTTAAAGTGGTGATCTCACACTGTCACCCTGTTTAAAGAGGCATTCTCACTCAGTCACCCTGTTTAAAGTGGTGATCTCACACTGTCACCCTGTTTAAAGAGGCATTCTCACTCAGTCACCCTGTTTAAAGAGGCATTCTCACTTACTGTCATCCTGTTTAAAGAGGCATTCTCACTCAGTCACCCTGTTTAAAGAGGTGTCTCACTTACTGTCATCCTGTTTAAAGAGGCATTCTCACTCAGTCACCCTGTTTAAAGTGGTGATCTCACACTGTCACCCTGTTTAAAGAGGCATTCTCACTCAGTCACCCTGTTTAAAGTGGTGATCTCACACTGTCACCCTGTTTAAAGAGGCATTCTCACTCAGTCACCCTGTTTAAAGAGGCATTCTCACTTACTGTCATCCTGTTTAAAGAGGCATTCTCACTCACTGTCACCCTGTTTAAAGTGGTGATCTCACACTGTCACCTTGTCTGAAGAGGCATTCTCATTTACTGTCCATAATACCATAAGACCATAAGAGATAGGAGCAGGAGTAGGCCATTCGGCCCCTCGAGCCTACTCCGCCATTCAATGAGATCATGGCTGATCTGATTTTTACCTCAACTCCACTTTCCTGCCCTTTCCCCATATCCTTTGACTCCCTTGCTGATCAAAAATTTGTCTAACTCAGACTTGAATATATTCAATGGGCTCGATTTTCACACCCGCGATCGGGTGCATTCGTGGCGGGGGGGCTGTGAAAATCGAGGATTCCCGGGGCAGGTCCGGAGCCCGGCTCCAACCCGCCCACTTCCGGGTTCCCCACTGACACGCTGACATGCGCGCGCAGCCCCCGCATGTGGGACTCCCACCGGCAATTAAAGCCAGCAGGGTGCCACTTAAAGTACTTGAACAGGTACTTCATGTTGTTTACAGACCTGATTAACCTGATATTTTAGCAGGGATCAGATTTTGCAACTGACTGAGACTGTTTCCCGTACTGGGGGAAACACTCCCAGTTGAAATGGACGTGTTGCAGCCATCAGCCTGTGGCAGCTGCAAAGGTCCATTTGACAGGTGGCGGGGGGGGAGACCCTCACTCATTGCAGGAGGCCACTCTGTCACTTTGGATAAAGTTTGACCTCCACCACCCTCCTCCTAACAATAAAATTCACCAACTTGCACACTTACCCCGGGGTCCAGAGACATGTACCTACCTTGCGGACCCCCTCAGATGTACATCTTCCGGATGGGGGCCGCCGTAGCTGCAGTCATGACCTCCTCGGAGGGCGAACAGGATCACCAGCCTCACCATCCACCTCTGACATGTGGAGCTCCACAACACAGTGCTGTGACACAGCCACCTGCACAGCAGAAGGGAGGGTAACCGCAGAGAGAGATGCGTCGCAGAGGGCACTACCCTCGCCACAGGGTCCACAGACCGAGGCTCAGCTTCCTGGACCTCTCTGAGCAGCAGTGCACACGGAGGCTCAGAGTCACTCGACATGTAGTCGTGGACATCTGCAGCCTCCTTCATGCCGAGCTGCTCCCAGCTGGCCCGAGCACCATCTTCTTACCTGTCGCTGTCAAAGTCACCACTGCCCTCAGCAACTTCTCCTCCGCATCCTTTCAGGGTGCCACCGGGGACATCACCGCCGTCTCTCAGTCGTCTGCACAAAAGAGCCCTGCAAATACCCCCATACCCACTCTGCAGTGACACAATGGGTGGCATCAGTTGTGGGTTTTCATTGTGATCCTCAGGAAAGTGCATTATTGCACAAACCAGACAAGATTCGCAAAGACATGGCAGTAGTGGTGCCAATATAATATGTAATGTGAGTTGATCAGAAATTAAATAGAAGTAAAAACCATGACAAACCCTCACACACCCTTGTGCATCCCCTTCATGCTCACGACACGTTTGCCTTACGCTGCCTACTGCACATGTGTGATGCATGCCCTGTGGCTGCAGCACAGGTAGTGGCAGGTTGAGTGAGGCTGACCGTGAAAGAGATGCACGAGAGGGTGAGTATGAGACGGAGCCATGAGATTGTATGAGGATTGGGTTGAGTGGTAGTGGCGGGATGAGTACTGGCGAGGTGAGTAGGTGCAGGTAAGATGAGGATGAGCTTTGAGTGGGTGTGAGGGATGATGTGACAGAGTAGTGTTGGCAGTGCAGAAGGAGATGTGGGGTGGGGGCGGTGATGTGGCAGACAGAGTGTAGGGGAATGAGTAAGTGTTCTCACTTTGGTTGACTTACTGAGGTCATTGGAGCGCCTCCTGCACTGTATGCAGGTGCGTGATATGTTGGTGGTGCAGGTGACCTCCTCTGCCACCTCGAGCCAGGCCTTCTCGGTTGCAGAGGCAGGCTGCTTTCTCCCGCCCACCGGGGGGAAGATCTCTGTCCCCCCTCCTCCTCACCCCATCCAATAAGACCTGGAGTGAGGCATCATTAAACCTGGGAGCAGCCTTCCTCCTGGGCTGCTCCACGCTGTAATTTTTCCTATTTCCTGCAGCATCAGTCAGTGGAGGACTGCCCCTTTAAATAGAGCTCCTCCAGCTGACAGACCTTACTGCGCATGCGCAGTCCGCCCACCGCGCAGCTCAGCAGCGGGGAACCCGGAAGACCAGGTAAGTGGATCCAATCAGCCTGCGATTGCGTGCGGAGCAGACTGATTTCACCGGGCGGGTTACCCACGCGCCCAATCGACCCCCCGCCGCGAACCCGCCTCCCTGGTAATATCGGGCCCAATGACTCAGCCTCCACAGGTTTTTGGGATAAAGAATTCCAAAAATTCACAACCCTCTGGGAGAAGAAATTCCTTCTCATTTCTGTCTTAAACGGGCGACCCCTTATTCTGAGACTATGCCCCCTAGTTTTAGATTCCCCCATGAGGGGTAACATCCTCTCAGCATCTACCCTATCACAGCTGGAGTACTGTGTGCAGTTCTGGTCGCCACACTACAGGAAGGATGTGATCGCTTTGGAGAGGGTGCAGAGGAGATTCACCAGGATGTTACCAGGGCTGGAGCGCTTCAGCTATGAAGAGAGACTGGGAAGATTGGGTTTGTTTTCCTTGGAGCAGAGGAGGCTGAGGGGGGACATGATTGAGGTGTACAAAATTATGAGGGGCATAGATAGGATGGATACTAAGGAGCTTTTTCCCTTCGTTGAGGGTTCTATAACAAGGGGGCATAGATTCAAGGTAAAAGGCGGGAGGTTTAGAGGGGATTTGAGAAAGAACTTTTTCACCCAGAGGGTGGTTGGAGTCTGGAACTCACTGCCTGAAAGGGTTGTGGAGGCAGGAACCCTCACAACATTCAAGAAGCATTTGGATGAGCACTTGAAATGCCATAGCATACAAGGCTATGGACCAAATGCTGGAATATGGGATTAGATTAGACTGGGCTTGATGGCCGGCGCGGACACGATGGGCCGAAGGGCCTCTATCCGTGCTGTATAACTCTATGACTCTATGACTCTATCGAGTCCTCTCAGAATCTTGTATGTTTCAATAAGATCTCCTCTCATTCTTCTAAACTCCAATGAGTATAGACCCAACCTGTTCAATCTTTCCTCATAAGACAATCCTTCCATACCCAGAATCAACCTAGTGAACCTTCTCTGAACTGCCTCCAATGCAAGTATGTCCTTCCTTAAATAAGGGCACCAGAACTGCACGCAGTACTCCAGGTGTGGTCTCACCAGCACCCGGTACAGTTGTAGCATGACTTCCCTGCTTTTATACTCCATCCCCCTAGAAATAAAGACCAAAAGAGGTTTAAAGAGGTATTCTCACTCACTGACATCTTGTTTAAAGAGGCATTCTCAGTCTGTCACCCTGTTTAAAGGGTCGTTCTCACTCACTGCCATCCTGTTTAACGAGGCATTTTCACTCACTACCGCCCTGTTTGAAGTAGTGTTCTCACTCAATGCCGCCCTGTTTGAAGTAGTGTTCTCACTCACTGTCTCCCTGTTTAATGAATTGTAAACAATTTTACAACACCAAGTTATAGTCCAGCAATTTTATTTTAAATTCACAAGCTATAGTCCAGCAATTTAAAATAAAATTGCTGGACTATAACTTGGTGTTGTAAAATTGTTTACAATTGTCAACCCCAGTCCATCACCGGCATCTCCACATCATGTTTAATGAAGGGCTCTAACTCACCGTCACCCAATTTAAAGAGTTATTTTACCATTTCATATTGCTAGTGGAGCTGGAAAATATTGGAAAGTGCCTTTGGAATTCCTAATGTGCTTCCGCTAGGCAAAACTCCACCCTGGGAGTACAAATTCATAACATTAGCCTGATGGTCGCCTCTAAAATCTGACAAATAAAAAACATTTTAACAACAACTAAAGACTGCTTTTTATAACTGTACATGTAATTATTTTGTAGCTGGTGTGGTTACGAGATACGCCGTCAGTCGCAAATCTCCAGAACTTGATGGTCGGTTTCCGCCGCTCCAACATTCGCTTCACACAAACAACATCTCGCCCTTCGCCTCCCTGTTATTTTTAAGAACTTACTGGATTTTCACATTAATTGGCCAGTAAACTAACCATAGAAAGTTAAGTCTAGCAGTTAATAGCATAAGTAATCTTTTAACAACGTGACGATTGTTAATGACTGCCAATCAACCTCTCTGACCCAGAAAGTGAACAATTTCAACTTTGGAGTCTCATTCCTTCATGTCGTGAACTGGTGTTAAAGATTTTTAAAATATCAAATTTTACATTTTAACATTTTTTCCTTACTTTTCCTTTCTGTCTCTTTTTTTCTCTCTCTCTTAATCTAATCTTTCTTTCCCTCTCTTTAATTTCTCTTTCTGTACCTGATTTGTCTCTAATTCACCCTTCTTCTCCGTCGTTCCTCTGTTTATTTCTCAATCCTTAAATCTCACTTTTGGTCCTACCATTCACTAAGTACCCAGTTGCCCCATTGCCCTTGCCAGGCTGGTATCAGGCACTTCCAGTAAATTAGGGCTCAAAAATTTTTTGAGCTGAAAGGTGCAGGAAGGGGTCTAACTAACGACGTACGCCGTGAGATGCCCCACTCCAGCAAGGTGTTTAAAGCATTTCAATTTCATGAAGAATACCAACAACTGACAATTTCTCAGATTTGCTAAGTCTCTTCAGGGTATATATAGATTTTTTGTTCAATATATAGAATTCAGACAGTTATGCACATTTTGTTAAAATCTTCAGTGCAAAATGCCAGCTTTCATTCATTTCTGGGAACTTTATGATTGAAAACTTTATGATTGATGCTCCCAAAACAAACCATCTGCAAACTCACCAAATGTCAATTTTGAATACTTTGGTGTATTGGACCTGATTAAAGATCAGTCTGGCATAATACATGAGGCATTGCAGATTGCCGTGTTGTAACAGAAATGTATTGTGCTGGATTCACTGAGTTCTACTCACACTCCAGAAGTCAGCCATGCTGTGGATAGTTTGAAAGGTGACCCCTGTATCTACTGCAGTAGAGAGGAAGAGGTTGGACATAACCTTGGTGTAGTAGTAGGTATTTGAACTGGTCATTCCATAGGTCACTAGAAAAAAGAAGAGTCCAGAAGATTACTAATATCAAACGTAACCAATTACTATTGAATTTTTATTTATGATCTCCAGCAGAAAGTAAAGACTTATTTCTCGAGGGAAAGTGCTAACAGTGCTGCGCATGGAATATTTTGCCCTTCTTATCAAGTATTTCTAGTTCAGCTAATAGATGTGCCCCACCCATGTACACCAGTTAACATAACAGCAACCACAACAGGCTGATGTTTCCATGGATTAAATTCTCAGTCTTTAAACACTTTAATGCTGAGGGATTATAGTCAGCGTGACAATGGTTAGAGTATAAGAGTACAAGGCGAGCTACCACTGTGTCCTTGAGCCAACTTTTTGTAGGTCCTGAGAAAGGAGGTTAGAGGCACAGAAAATAAGTATCTCTTCTATTGGTCCTTCATTAGTGACCGGTGTCACCCGAATGCAAAGAAAGAGAAGTGACATTTGGAAGTAGGTTGTTTCAGGTCCCAATTTCAGCAGTGCACTCTCAGCATCTTCTCTAAGTGAGACTGCCAAACTACAGCCATTTGGTGGAAGCAACCTTCGATTCGGTTGGATTGATTCTGCTGAAACTTATTTCCCTTGAGGCTCTTTGACAATGATCACAGAAATTGGGTGGGTGGGGGTGGGTGAGGGAGAGAATTGAAGCCAGGTAAAAGGAAAGCATAATAACACACACCTTCCCTCCCGAAAGGCCAAATTTAAAAGCAGAAAATACTTTTCCTGGACAACAGTTTTTGTTTGAACAATTGGAGAGTTGGTTGTAACTGATAGTTCTGATATTGCTGGGAAGTAATCTGCTTTGGCAATGTCAGCTTTGCTGGGCTGCTGATGAGTTGAGTTACTTTGAGCATCCAGAAAGCACAATGAAATAGTGCTCTTATTACTTCACTGACAAAGTTTTAAGCCCTTGGCCAACTTTGGCTGATGTGAATATCACGACGAGAATGGACAGGAGGAACCTGGAGGCTCAGGAAAATGGATAAGTTAAAAGAAAAAAAATATAGAAAAAAGATACATAAAATTAGCTAAAAATGAAGTAGAAGTAAAGTTAAAATAATAAAAATGGCAGAGGAAACGAATGGGGCAAAATAGAGACTCGCGAAAAAAGAAAGATAGAGTGAGGGGAAGTGAAACGATCGACTCTATAGGGTGAGGGGAAGTGAAACGATCGACTCTACAGGGTGAGGGGAAGTGAAACGATCGAGTCTATAGGGTGAGGGGAAGTGAAACGATCGAGTCTATAGAGTGAGGGGAAATGAAACGATCGACTCTATAGGGCGAGGGGAAGTGAAACGATCGACTCTATAGAGTGAGGGGAAGTGAAACGATCGACTCTATAGGGTGAGGGGAAGTGAAACGATCGACTCGAAAGAGTGAGGGGAAGTGAAACGATCGAATCTATAGGGCGAGGGGAAGTGAAACGATCGACTCTATAGGGTGAGGGGAAGTGAAACGATCGACTCTATAGGGTGAGGGGAAGTGAAACGATCGACTCTATAGAGTGAGGGGAAGTGAAACGATCGACACTATAGGGTGAGGGGAAGTGAAACGATCGAGTCTATAGAGTGAGGGGAAGTGAAACGATCGACTCCATAGGGCGAGGGGAAGTGAAACGATCGACTCTATAGAGTGAGGGGAAGTGAAACGATCGACTCTATAGGGTGAGGGGAAGTGAAACGATCGACTCGAAAGAGTGAGGGGAAGTGAAACGATCGAATCTATAGGGCGAGGGGAAGTGAAACGATCGACTCTATAGGGTGAGGGGAAGTGAAACGATCGACTCTATAGGGTGAGGGGAAGTGAAACGATCGACTCTATAGAGTGAGGGGAAGTGAAACGATCGACTCTATAGGGTGAGGGTTAGTGAAACGATCGACTCTATAGGGCGAGGGGAAGTGAAACGATCGACTCTATAGAGTGAGGGGAAGTGAAACGATCGACTCTATAGGGCGAGGGGAAGTGAAACGATCGACTCTATAGGGTGAGGGGAAGTGAAACGATCGACTCTATAGGGTGAGGGGAAGTGAAACGATCGACTCTATAGGGTGAGGGGAAGTGAAACGATCGACTCTATAGGGTGAGGGGAAGTGAAACGATCGACTCGATAGGGTGAGGAGGAGTGAAACGATTGACTCTATAGGTCGAGGGGAAGTGAAACGATCGACTCTATAGGGTGAGGGGAAGTGAAACGATCGACTCTATAGGGTGAGGGGAAGTGAAACGATCATCTCCATAGGGCGAGGGGAAGTGAAACGATCGACTCTATAGGGTGAGGGGAAGTGAAACGATCGACTCTATAGAGTGAGGGGAAGTGAAACGATCGACTCTATAGAGTGAGGGGAAGTGAAACGATCGACTCTATAGAGTGAGGGGACGTGAAACGATCGACTCTATAGGGTGAGGGGACGTGAAACGATCGACTCTATAGGGTGAGGGGAAGTGAAACGATCGACTCTATAGGGTGAGGGGAAGTGAAACGATCGACTCTATAGGGTGAGGGGAAGTGAAACGATCGACTCTATAGGGTGAGGGGAAGTGAAACGATCGACTCTATAGGGTGAGGGGAAGTGAAACGATCGACTCTATAGGGTGAGGGGAAGTGAAACGATCGACTCTATAGGGCGAGGGGAAGTGAAACGATCGACTCAAAAGGGTGAGGGGAAGTGAAACGATCGACTCAAAAGCGGGAGGGGAAGTGAAACGATCGACTCTATAGGGTGAGGGGAAGTGAAACGATCGACTCTATAGGGTGAGGGGAAGTGAAACGATCGACTCTATAGGGTGAGGGGAAGTGAAACGATCGATTCTATAGGGTGAGGGGAAGTGAAACGATCGACGTAATAGGGCGAGGGGAAGTGAAACGATCGATTCTATAGGGTGAGGGGAAGTGAAACGATCGACTCTATAGGGCGAGGGGAAGTGAAACGATCGATTCTATAGGGCGAGGGGAAGTGAAACGATCGAATCTGTCGGGCGAGGGGAAGTGAAACGATCGACTCTATAGGGTGAGGAGGAGTGAAACGATCGACTCTATAGGGTGAGGGGAAGTGAAACGATCGACTGTATAGGGTGAGGGGAAGTGAAACGATCGACTCTATAGGGTGAGGGGAAGTGAAACGATCGACTCTATAGGGTGAGGGGAAGTGAAACGATCGACTCTATAGGGTGAGGGGAAGTGAAACGATCGACTCTATAGGGCGAGGGAAAGTGAAACGATCGACTCTATAGAGTGAGGGGAAGTGAAACGATCGACTCTATAGGGTGAGGGGAAGTGAAACGATCGACTCTATAGGGCGAGTGAAAGTGAAACGATTGACTCAAGAGGGTGAGGGGAAGTGAAACGATCGACTCTATAGGGTGAGGGGAAGTGAAACGATCGACTCTATAGAGTGAGGGGAAGTGAAACGATCGACTCTATAGGGTGAGGGGAAGTGAAACGATCGACTCTATAGGGCGAGGGAAAGTGAAACGATTGACTCAAGAGGGTGAGGGGAAGTGAAACGATCGACTCTATAGGGTGAGGGGAAGTGAAACGATCGACTCTATAGGGTGAGGGGAAGTGAAACGATCGACTCTATCGGGTGAGGGGAAGTGAAACGATCGACTCTATAGGGTGAGGGGAAGTGAAACGATCGACTCTATAGGGCGAGGGGAAGTGAAACGATCAACTCTATAGAGTGAGGGGAAGTGAAACGATCAACTCTTTCGGGCGAGTGGAAGTGAAACGATCGACTCTATAGGGTGAGGGGACGTGAAACGATCGACTCGATAGAGTGAGGGGAAGTGAAACGATCGACTCTATAGGGTGAGGGGAAGTGAAACGATCGACTCTATAGGGTGAGGGGAAGTGAAACGATCGACTCTATAGGGTGAGGGGAAGTGAAACGATCGACTCTATAGAGTGAGGGGAAGTGAAACGATCGACTCTATTGGGAGAGGGGAAGTGAAAGGATCGACTCTATAGGGTGAGGGGAAGTGAAAGGATCGACTCTATAGAGTGAGGGGAAGTGAAACGATCGACTCTATAGGGTGAGGGGAAGTGAAAGGATCGACTCTATAGGGTGAGGGGAAGTGAAACGATCAACTCTATAGGGTGAGGGGAAGTGAAACGATCGACTCTATAGGGCGAGGGGAAGTGAAACGTTCGACTCTATAGGGTGAGGGGAAGTGAAACGATCAACTCTATAGGGTGAGGGGAAGTGAAACGATCGACTCTATAGGGTGAGGGGAAGTGAAACGATCGACTCTATAGGGTGAGGGGAAGTCAAACGATCGACTCTATAGAGTGAGGGGAAGTGAAACGATCGACTCTATAGGGTGAGGGGAAGTGAAACGATCAACTCTATAGGGTGAGGGGAAGTGAAACGATCAACTCTATAGAGTGAGGGGACGTGAAACGATCGACTCTATAGGGCGAGGGGACGTGAAACGATCGACTCTATAGGGCGAGGGGAGGTGAAACGATCGACTCTATAGGGTGAGGGGAAGTGAAACGATCGACTCTATAGGGTGAGGGGAAGTGAAACCATCGACTCTATAGGGCGAGGGGAAGTGAAACGATCGAATCTATAGGGTGAGGGGAAGTGAAACGATCGACTCTATAGGGTGAGGGGAAGTGAAACGATCGACTCTATAGAGTGAGGGGAAGTGAAACGATCGACTCTATTGGGTGAGGGGAAGTGAAAGGATCGACTCTATAGAGTGAGGGGAAGTGAAACGATCGACTCTATAGGGTGAGGGGAAGTGAAACGATCGACTCTATACGGCGAGGGGAAGTGAAACGATCGACACTATAGGGTGAGGGGAATTGAAACTTTCGACTCTATAGGGCGTGGGGAAATGAAACGATCGACTCTATAGGGTGAGGGGAAGTGAAACGATCGACTCTATAGGGTGAGGGGAAGTGAAACGATCGACTCTATAGGGTGAGGGGAAGTGAAACGATCGACTGTATAGGGTGAGGGGAAGTGAAACGATCGACTCTATAGGGTGAGGGGAAGTGAAACGATCGACTCTATAGGGTGAGGGGAAGTGAAACGATCGACTCTATAGGGTGAGGGGAAGTGAAACGATCGACTCTATAGGGCGAGGGGAAGTGAAACGATCGACTCTATAGGGCGAGGGGAAGTGAAACGATCGACTCTATAGGGCGAGGGGAAGTGAAACGATCGACTCTATAGGGTGAGGGGAAGTGAAACGATCGAATCTATAGGGCGAGGGGAAGTGAAACAATCGACTCTATAGGGTGAGGGGAAGTGAAACGATCGAGTCTATAGAGTGAGGGGAAGTGAAACGTTCGACTCTATAGGGTGAGGGGAAGTGAAACGATCGACTCTATAGAGTGAGGGGAAGTGAAACGATCGACTCTATAGGGTGAGGGGAAGTGAAACGATCGACTCTATAGAGTGAGGGGAAGTGAAACGATCGACTCTATAGGGTGAGGGGAAGTGAAACGATCGACTCTATAGGGCGAGGGGAAGTGAAACGATCGACTCTATAGAGTGAGGGGAAGTGAAACGATCGACTCTATAGGGTGAGGGGAAGTGAAACGATCGACTCGATAGGGTGAGGGGAAGTGAAACGATCGAATCTATAGGGTGAGGGGAAGTGAAACGATCGACTCGATAGGGTGAGGGGAAGTGAAACGATCGAATCTATAGGGTGAGGGGAAGTGAAACGATCGACTCTATAGGGTGAGGGGAAGTGAAACGATCGACTCCATAGAGTGAGGGGAAGTGAAACGATCGACTCGATAGGGTGAGGGGAAGTGAAACGATCGACACTATAGGGTGAGGGGAATTGAAACTTTCGACTCTATAGGGCGTGGGGAAATGAAACGATCGACTCTATAGGGTGAGGGGAAGTGAAACGATCGACTCTATAGGGTGAGGGGAAGTGAAACGATCGACTCTATAGGGTGAGGGGAAGTGAAACGATCGACTCTATAGGGTGAGGGGAAGTGAAACGATCGACTCTATAGGGTGAGGGGAAGTGAAACGATCGACTCTATAGGGTGAGGGGAAGTGAAACGATTGACTCTATAGGGTGAGGGGAAGTGAAACGATCGACTCTATAGGGTGAGGGGAAGTGAAACGATCGACTCTATAGAGTGAGGGGAAGTGAAACGATCGACTCTATAGGGCGAGGGGAAGTGAAACGATCGACTCTATAGGGCGAGGGGAAGTGAAACGATCGACTCTATAGGGTGAGGGGAAGTGAAACGATCGAATCTATAGGGCGAGGGGAAGTGAAACGATCGACTCTATAGGGTGAGGGGAAGTGAAACGATCGACTCTATAGAGTGAGGGGAAGTGAAACGATCGACTCTATAGGGTGAGGGGAAGTGAAACGATCGACTCTATAGAGTGAGGGGAAGTGAAACGATCGACTCTATAGGGTGAGGGGAAGTGAAACGATCGACTCTATAGAGTGAGGGGAAGTGAAACGATCGACTCTATAGGGTGAGGGGAAGTGAAACGATCGACTCTATAGGGCGAGGGGAAGTGAAACGATCGACTCTATAGAGTGAGGGGAAGTGAAACGATCGACTCTATAGGGTGAGGGGAAGTGAAACGATCAACTCTATATGGTGAGGGGAAGTGAAACGATCGACTCTATAGGGTGAGGGGAAGTGAAACGATCGACTCTATAGGGTGAGGGGAAGTGAAACGATCGACTCTATAGGGTGAGGGGAAGTGAAACGATCGACTCTATAGGCTGAGGGGAAGTGAAACGATCGACTCTATAGGGTGAGGAGAAGTGAAACGATCGACTCTATAGGGTGAGGGGAAGTGAAACGATCGACTCTATAGAGTGAGGGGAAGTGAAACGATCGACTCTATAGGGTGAGGGGAAGTGAAACGATCGACTCTATAGGGTGAGGGGAAGTGAAACGATCGACTCGATAGGGTGAGGGGAAGTGAAACGATCGAATCTATAGGGTGAGGGGAAGTGAAACGATCGACTCGATAGGGTGAGGGGAAGTGAAACGATCGAATCTATAGGGTGAGGGGAAGTGAAACGATCGACTCTATAGGGTGAGGGGAAGTGAAACGATCGACTCCATAGAGTGAGGGGAAGTGAAACGATCGACTCTATAGAGTGAGGGGAAGTGAAACGATCGACTCGATAGGGTGAGGGGAAGTGAAACGATCGACTCTATAGGGTGAGGGGAAGTGAAACGATCGACTCTATAGGGTGAGGGGAAGTGAAACGATCGACTCTATAGGGCGAGGGGAAGTGAAACGATCGACTCTATAAGGTGAGGGGAAGTGAAACGATCGACTCTATAAGGTGAGGGGAAGTGAAACGATCGACTCTATAGGGCGAGGGGAAGTGAAACGATCGACTCTATAGGGGGAGGGGAAGTGAAACGATCGACTCTATAGGGTGAGGGGAAGTGAAACGATCGACTCTATAGGGCGAGGGGAAGTGAAACGATCGACTCTATAAGGTGAGGGGAAGTGAAACGATCGACTCTATAGGGTGAGGGGAAGTGAAACGATCAACTCGATAGGATGAGGGGAAGTGAAACGATCGACTCTATAGGGTGAGGGGAAGTGAAACGATCGACTCTATAAGGTGAGGAGAAATGAAACGATCGACTCTATAGCGTGAGGGGAAGTGAAACGATCGAATCTATAGGGCGAGGGGAAGTGAAACGATCGACTCTATAGGGTGAGGGGAAGTGAAACGATCGACTCTATAGAATGAGGGGAAGTGAAACGATCGACTCTATAGGGTGAGGGGAAGTGAAACGATCGACTCCATCGGGTGAGAGGAAGTGAAACGATCGACTCTATAGGGTGAGGGGAAGTGAAACGATCAACTCTATAGGGTGAGGGGAAGTGAAGCGATCGACTCTATAGGGTGAGGGGAAGTGAAACGATCGACTCTATAGGGTGAGGGGAAGTGAAGCGATCGACTCTATAGGGTGAGGGGAAGTGAAGCGATCGACTCTATAGGGTGAGGGGAAGTGAAACGATCGACTCTATAGGGTGAGGGGAAGTGAAACGATCGACTCTATAGGGCGAGGGGAAGTGAAACGATCGACTCTATAGGGTGAGGGGAAGTGAAACGATCGAATCTATAGGGTGAGGGGAAGTGAAACGATCGACTCTATAGGGTGAGGGGAAGTGAAACGATCGACTCTATAGAGTGAGGGGAAGTGAAACGATCGACTCTATAGGGTGAGGGGAAGTGAAACGATCGACTCTATAGAGTGAGGGGAAGTGAAACGATCGACTCTATAGGGTGAGGGGAAGTGAAACGATCGACTCTATAGGGCGAGGGGAAGTGAAACGATCGACTCTATAGAGTGAGGGGAAGTGAAACGATCGACTCTATAGGGTGAGGGGAAGTGAAACGATCGACTCTATAGGGTGAGGGGAAGTGAAACGATCGACTCTATAGGGTGAGGGGAAGTGAAACGATCGACTCTATAGGGTGAGGGGAAGTGAAACGATCGACTCTATAGGGTGAGGGGAAGTGAAACGATCGACTCTATAGGGTGAGGAGAAGTGAAATGATCGACTCTATAGGGTGAGGGGAAGTGAAACGATCGACTCTATAGAGTGAGGGGAAGTGAAACGATCGACTCTATAGGGTGAGGGGAAGTGAAACGATCGACTCTATAGGGTGAGGGGAAGTGAAACGATCGACTCTATAGGGTGAGGGGAAGTGAAACGATCGAATCTATAGGGTGAGGGGAAGTGAAACGATCGACTCGATAGGGTGAGGGGAAGTGAAACGATCGAATCTATAGGGTGAGGGGAAGTGAAACGATCGACTCTATAGGGTGAGGGGAAGTGAAACGATCGACTCCATAGAGTGAGGGGAAGTGAAACGATCGACTCTATAGAGTGAGGGGAAGTGAAACGATCGACTCGATAGGGTGAGGGGAAGTGAAACGATCGACTCTATAGGGTGAGGGGAAGTGAAACGATCGACTCTATAGGGTGAGGGGAAGTGAAACGATCGACTCTATAGGGCGAGGGGAAGTGAAACGATCGACTCTATAAGGTGAGGGGAAGTGAAACGATCGACTCTATAAGGTGAGGGGAAGTGAAACGATCGACTCTATAGGGCGAGGGGAAGTGAAACGATCGACTCTATAGGGGGAGGGGAAGTGAAACGATCGACTCTATAGGGTGAGGGGAAGTGAAACGATCGACTCTATAGGGCGAGGGGAAGTGAAACGATCGACTCTATAGGGTGAGGAGAAATGAAACGATCGACTCTATAGGGTGAGGGGAAGTGAAACGATCGACTCTATAGGGTGAGGGGAAGTGAAACGATCGACTCTATAAGGTGAGGAGAAATGAAACGATCGACTCTATAGGGTGAGGGGAAGTGAAACGATCGACTCTATAGGGTGAGGGGAAGTGAAACGATCGACTCTATAGGGTGAGGGGAAGTGAAACGATCGACTCTATAGGGTGAGGGGAAGTGAAACGATCGACTCTATAGGGTGAGGAGAAATGAAATGATCGACTCTATAGGGTGAGGGGAAGTGAAACGATCGACTCTATAGGGTGAGGGGAAGTGAAACGATCGACTCTATAGGGTGAGGGGAAGTGAAACGATCGACTCTATAGGGTGAGGGGAAGTGAAACGATCGACTCTATAGGGTGAGGGGAAGTGAAACGATCGACTCTATAGGGTGAGGGGAAGTGAAACGATCGACTCTATAGGGTGAGGGGAAGTGAAACGATCAACTCGATAGGATGAGGGGAAGTGAAACGATCGACTCTATAGGGTGAGGGGAAGTGAAACGATCGACTCTATAAGGTGAGGAGAAATGAAACGATCGACTCTATAGCGTGAGGGGAAGTGAAACGATCGAATCTATAGGGCGAGGGGAAGTGAAACGATCGACTCTATAGGGTGAGGGGAAGTGAAACGATCGACTCTATAGAATGAGGGGAAGTGAAACGATCGACTCTATAGGGTGAGGGGAAGTGAAACGATCGACTCCATCGGGTGAGAGGAAGTGAAACGATCGACTCTATAGGGTGAGGGGAAGTGAAACGATCAACTCTATAGGGTGAGGGGAAGTGAAGCGATCGACTCTATAGGGTGAGGGGAAGTGAAACGATCGACTCTATAGGGCGAGGGGAAGTGAAACGATCGACTCTATAGGGTGCGGAGAAATGAAACGATCGACTCTATAGGGTGAGGGGAAGTGAAACGATCGACTCTATAGGGTGAGGGGAAGTGAAACGATCGACTCTATAAGGTGAGGAGAAATGAAACGATCGACTCTATAGGGTGAGGGGAAGTGAAACGATCGACTCTATAGGGTGAGGGGAAGTGAAACGATCAACTCGATAGGATGAGGGGAAGTGAAACGATCGACTCTATAGGGTGAGGGGAAGTGAAACGATCGACTCTATAAGGTGAGGAGAAATGAAACGATCGACTCTATAGCGTGAGGGGAAGTGAAACGATCGAATCTATAGGGCGAGGGGAAGTGAAACGATCGACTCTATAGGGTGAGGGGAAGTGAAACGATCGACTCTATAGAATGAGGGGAAGTGAAACGATCGACTCTATAGGGTGAGGGGAAGTGAAACGATCGACTCCATCGGGTGAGAGGAAGTGAAACGATCGACTCTATAGGGTGAGGGGAAGTGAAACGATCAACTCTATAGGGTGAGGGGAAGTGAAGCGATCGACTCTATAGGGTGAGGGGAAGTGAAACGATCGACTCTATAGGGTGAGGGGAAGTGAAGCGATCGACTCTATAGGGTGAGGGGAAGTGAAGCGATCGACTCTATAGGGTGAGGGGAAGTGAAACGATCGACTCTATAGGGTGAGGGGAAGTGAAACGATCGACTCTATAGGGCGAGGGGAAGTGAAACGATCGACTCTATAGGGTGAGGGGAAGTGAAACGATCGAATCTATAGGGTGAGGGGAAGTGAAACGATCGACTCTATAGGGTGAGGGGAAGTGAAACGATCGACTCTATAGAGTGAGGGGAAGTGAAACGATCGACTCTATAGGGTGAGGGGAAGTGAAACGATCGACTCTATAGAGTGAGGGGAAGTGAAACGATCGACTCTATAGGGCGAGGGGAAGTGAAACGATCGACTCTATAGAGTGAGGGGAAGTGAAACGATCGACTCTATAGGGTGAGGGGAAGTGAAACGATCAACTCTATATGGTGAGGGGAAGTGAAACGATCGACTCTATAGGGTGAGGGGAAGTGAAACGATCGACTCTATAGGGTGAGGGGAAGTGAAACGATCGACTCTATAGGGTGAGGGGAAGTGAAACGATCGACTCTATAGGGTGAGGGGAAGTGAAACGATCGACTCTATAGGGTGAGGAGAAGTGAAATGATCGACTCTATAGGGTGAGGGGAAGTGAAACGATCGACTCTATAGAGTGAGGGGAAGTGAAACGATCGACTCTATAGGGTGAGGGGAAGTGAAACGATCGACTCTATAGGGTGAGGGGATGTGAAACGATCGACTCGATAGGGTGAGGGGAAGTGAAACGATCGAATCTATAGGGTGAGGGGAAGTGAAACGATCGACTCGATAGGGTGAGGGGAAGTGAAACGATCGAATCTATAGGGTGAGGGGAAGTGAAACGATCGACTCTATAGGGTGAGGGGAAGTGAAACGATCGACTCCATAGAGTGAGGGGAAGTGAAACGATCGACTCTATAGAGTGAGGGGAAGTGAAACGATCGACTCGATAGGGTGAGGGGAAGTGAAACGATCGACTCTATAGGGTGAGGGGAAGTGAAACGATCGACTCTATAGGGTGAGGGGAAGTGAAACGATCGACTCTATAGGGCGAGGGGAAGTGAAACGATCGACTCTATAAGGTGAGGGGAAGTGAAACGATCGACTCTATAAGGTGAGGGGAAGTGAAACGATCGACTCTATAGGGCGAGGGGAAGTGAAACGATCGACTCTATAGGGGGAGGGGAAGTGAAACGATCGACTCTATAGGGTGAGGGGAAGTGAAACGATCGACTCTATAGGGCGAGGGGAAGTGAAACGATCGACTCTATAGGGTGAGGAGAAATGAAACGATCGACTCTATAGGGTGAGGGGAAGTGAAACGATCGACTCTATAGGGTGAGGGGAAGTGAAACGATCGACTCTATAAGGTGAGGAGAAATGAAACGATCGACTCTATAGGGTGAGGGGAAGTGAAACGATCGACTCTATAGGGTGAGGGGAAGTGAAACGATCGACTCTATAGGGTGAGGGGAAGTGAAACGATCGACTCTATAGGGTGAGGGGAAGTTAAACGATCGACTCTATAGGGTGAGGAGAAATGAAATGATCGACTCTATAGGGTGAGGGGAAGTGAAACGATCGACTCTATAGGGTGAGGGGAAGTGAAACGATCGACTCTATAGGGTGAGGGGAAGTGAAACGATCGACTCTATAGGGTGAGGGGAAGTGAAACGATCGACTCTATAGGGTGAGGGGAAGTGAAACGATCGACTCTATAGGGTGAGGGGAAGTGAAACGATCGACTCTATAGGGTGAGGGGAAGTGAAACGATCAACTCGATAGGATGAGGGGAAGTGAAACGATCGACTCTATAGGGTGAGGGGAAGTGAAACGATCGACTCTATAAGGTGAGGAGAAATGAAACGATCGACTCTATAGCGTGAGGGGAAGTGAAACGATCGAATCTATAGGGCGAGGGGAAGTGAAACGATCGACTCTATAGGGTGAGGGGAAGTGAAACGATCGACTCTATAGAATGAGGGGAAGTGAAACGATCGACTCTATAGGGTGAGGGGAAGTGAAACGATCGACTCCATCGGGTGAGAGGAAGTGAAACGATCGACTCTATAGGGTGAGGGGAAGTGAAACGATCAACTCTATAGGGTGAGGGGAAGTGAAGCGATCGACTCTATAGGGTGAGGGGAAGTGAAACGATCGACTCTATAGGGTGAGGGGAAGTGAAGCGATCGACTCTATAGGGTGAGGGGAAGTGAAACGATCGACTCTATAGGGTGAGGGGAAGTGAAACGATCGACTCTATAGGGTGAGGAGAAGTGAAATGATCGACTCTATAGGGTGAGGGGAAGTGAAACGATCGACTCTATAGAGTGAGGGGAAGTGAAACGATCGACTCTATAGGGTGAGGGGAAGTGAAACGATCGACTCTATAGGGTGAGGGGAAGTGAAACGATCGACTCGATAGGGTGAGGGGAAGTGAAACGATCGAATCTATAGGGTGAGGGGAAGTGAAACGATCGACTCGATAGGGTGAGGGGAAGTGAAACGATCGAATCTATAGGGTGAGGGGAAGTGAAACGATCGACTCTATAGGGTGAGGGGAAGTGAAACGATCGACTCCATAGAGTGAGGGGAAGTGAAACGATCGACTCTATAGAGTGAGGGGAAGTGAAACGATCGACTCGATAGGGTGAGGGGAAGTGAAACGATCGACTCTATAGGGTGAGGGGAAGTGAAACGATCGACTCTATAGGGTGAGGGGAAGTGAAACGATCGACTCTATAGGGCGAGGGGAAGTGAAACGATCGACTCTATAAGGTGAGGGGAAGTGAAACGATCGACTCTATAAGGTGAGGGGAAGTGAAACGATCGACTCTATAGGGCGAGGGGAAGTGAAACGATCGACTCTATAGGGGGAGGGGAAGTGAAACGATCGACTCTATAGGGTGAGGGGAAGTGAAACGATCGACTCGATAGGGTGAGGGGAAGTGAAACGATCGAATCTATAGGGTGAGGGGAAGTGAAACGATCGACTCGATAGGGTGAGGGGAAGTGAAACGATCGAATCTATAGGGTGAGGGGAAGTGAAACGATCGACTCTATAGGGTGAGGGGAAGTGAAACGATCGACTCCATAGAGTGAGGGGAAGTG
The DNA here is from genome assembly GCF_035084215.1 of Heptranchias perlo. Taxonomy (NCBI): domain Eukaryota; kingdom Metazoa; phylum Chordata; class Chondrichthyes; order Hexanchiformes; family Hexanchidae; genus Heptranchias; species Heptranchias perlo. The sequence continues at coordinate 48,901,686 of NC_090345.1, read as the reverse complement.
AAACGATCGACTCTATAGAGTGAGGGGAAGTGAAACGATCGACTCGATAGGGTGAGGGGAAGTGAAACGATCGACTCTATAGGGTGAGGGGAAGTGAAACGATCGACTCTATAGGGTGAGGGGAAGTGAAACGATCGACTCTATAGGGCGAGGGGAAGTGAAACGATCGACTCTATAAGGTGAGGGGAAGTGAAACGATCGACTCTATAAGGTGAGGGGAAGTGAAACGATCGACTCTATAGGGCGAGGGGAAGTGAAACGATCGACTCTATAGGGGGAGGGGAAGTGAAACGATCGACTCTATAGGGTGAGGGGAAGTGAAACGATCGACTCTATAGGGCGAGGGGAAGTGAAACGATCGACTCTATAGGGTGAGGAGAAATGAAACGATCGACTCTATAGGGTGAGTGGAAGTGAAACGATCGACTCTATAGGGTGAGGGGAAGTGAAACGATCGACTCTATAAGGTGAGGAGAAATGAAACGATCGACTCTATAGGGTGAGGGGAAGTGAAACGATCGACTCTATAGGGTGAGGGGAAGTGAAACGATCGACTCTATAGGGTGAGGGGAAGTGAAACGATCGACTCTATAGGGTGAGGGGAAGTGAAACGATCGACTCTATAGGGTGAGGAGAAATGAAACGATCGACTCTATAGGGTGAGGGGAAGTGAAACGATCGACTCTATAGGGTGAGGGGAAGTGAAACGATCGACTCTATAGGGTGAGGGGAAGTGAAACGATCGACTCTATAGGGTGAGGGGAAGTGAAACGATCGACTCTATAGGGTGAGGGGAAGTGAAACGATCGACTCTATAGGGTGAGGGGAAGTGAAACGATCGACTCTATAGGGTGAGGGGAAGTGAAACGATCAACTCGATAGGATGAGGGGAAGTGAAACGATCGACTCTATAGGGTGAGGGGAAGTGAAACGATCGACTCTATAAGGTGAGGAGAAATGAAACGATCGACGCTATAGCGTGAGGGGAAGTGAAACGATCGAATCTATAGGGCGAGGGGAAGTGAAACGATCGACTCTATAGGGTGAGGGGAAGTGAAACGATCGACTCTATAGAATGAGGGGAAGTGAAACGATCGACTCTATAGGGTGAGGGGAAGTGAAACGATCGACTCCATCGGGTGAGAGGAAGTGAAACGATCGACTCTATAGGGTGAGGGGAAGTGAAACGATCAACTCTATAGGGTGAGGGGAAGTGAAGCGATCGACTCTCTAGGGTGAGGGGAAGTGAAACGATCGACTCTATAGGGTGAGGGGAAGTGAAGCGATCGACTCTATAGGGTGAGGGGAAGTGAAGCGATCGACTCTATAGGGTGAGGGGAAGTGAAACGATCGACTCTATAGGGTGAGGGGAAGTGAAACGATCGACTCTATAGGGTGAGGAGAAATGAAACGATCGACTCTGTAGGGTGAGGGGAAGTGAAACGATCGACTCTATAGGGTGAGGGGAAGTGAAACGATCAACTCTATAGGATGAGGGGAAGTGAAACGATCGACTCTATAGGGTGAGGGGAAGTGAAACGATCGACTCTATAAGGTGAGGAGAAATGAAACGATCGACTCTATAGCGTGAGGGGAAGTGAAACGATCGAATCTATAGGGCGAGGGGAAGTGAAACGATCGACTCTATAGGGTGAGGGGAAGTGAAACGATCGACTCTATAGGGTGAGGGGAAGTGAAACGATCGACTCTATAGGGTGAGGGGAAGTGAAACGATCGACTCCATCGGGTGAGGGGAAGTGAAACGATCGACTCTATAGGGTGAGGGGAAGTGAAGCGATCGACTCTATAGGGTGAGGGGAAGTGAAGCGATCGACTCTATAGGGTGAGGGGAAGTGAAAGGATGGACGCTATAGGGTGAGGGGAAGTGAAACGATCGACTCTATAGGGTGAGGGGAACTGAAACGATCGACTCTACAGAGTGAGGGGAAGTGAAACGATCGACTCTATAGGGCGAGGGGAAGTGAAAGGATCGACTCTACAGAGTGAGGGGAAGTGAAACGATCGACTCTATAGGGTGAGGGGAAGTGAAACGATCGACTCTATAGGGCGAGGGGAAGTGAAAGGATCGGCTCTATAGGGTGAGGGGAAGTGAAACGATCGACTCCATCGGGTGAGAGGAAGTGAAACGATCGACTCTATAGGGTGAGGGGAAGTGAAACGATCAACTCTATAGGGTGAGGGGAAGTGAAGCGATCGACTCTATAGGGTGAGAGGAAGTGAAACGATCGACTCTATAGGGTGAGGGGAAGTGAAACGATCAACTCTATAGGGTGAGGGGAAGTGAAGCGATCGACTCTATAGGGTGAGGGGAAGTGAAACGATCGACTCTATAGGGTGAGGGGAAGTGAAGCGATCGACTCTATAGGGTGAGGGGAAGTGAAGCGATCGACTCTATAGGGTGAGGGGAAGTGAAACGATCGACTCTATAGGGTGAGGGGAAGTGAAACGATCGACTCTATAGGGCGAGGGGAAGTGAAACGATCGACTCTATAGGGTGAGGGGAAGTGAAACGATCGAATCTATAGGGTGAGGGGAAGTGAAACGATCGACTCTATAGGGTGAGGGGAAGTGAAACGATCGACTCTATAGGGTGAGGGGAAGTGAAACGATCGACTCTATAGGGTGAGGGGAAGTGAAACGATCGACTCTATAGGGTGAGGGGAAGTGAAACGATCGACTCTATAGAGTGAGGGGAAGTGAAACGATCGACTCTATAGGGTGAGGGGAAGTGAAACGATCGACTCTATAGGGTGAGGGGAAGTGAAACGATCGACTCTATAGGGTGAGGGGAAGTGAAACGATCGACTCTATAGGGTGAGGGGAAGTGAAACGATCGACTCTATAGGGTGAGGAGAAATGAAACGATCGACTCTATAGGGTGAGGGGAAGTGAAACGATCGACTCTATAGGGTGAGGGGAAGTGAAACGATCGACTCTATAGGGTGAGGGGAAGTGAAACGATCGACTCTATAGGGTGAGGGGAAGTGAAACGATCGACTCTATAGGGTGAGGGGAAGTGAAACGATCGACTCTATAGGGTGAGGGGAAGTGAAACGATCGACTCTATAGGGTGAGGGGAAGTGAAACGATCAACTCGATAGGATGAGGGGAAGTGAAACGATCGACTCTATAGGGTGAGGGGAAGTGAAACGATCGACTCTATAAGGTGAGGAGAAATGAAACGATCGACGCTATAGCGTGAGGGGAAGTGAAACGATCGAATCTATAGGGCGAGGGGAAGTGAAACGATCGACTCTATAGGGTGAGGGGAAGTGAAACGATCGACTCTATAGAATGAGGGGAAGTGAAACGATCGACTCTATAGGGTGAGGGGAAGTGAAACGATCGACTCTATAGGGTGAGGGGAAGTGAAACGATCGACTCTATAGGGCGAGGGGAAGTGAAACGATCGACTCTATAGGGCGAGGGGAAGTGAAACGATCGGCTCTATAGGGCGAGGGGAAGTGAAACGATCGACTCTATAGGGTGAGGGGAAGTGAAACGATCGACTCTATAGGGTGAGGGGAAGTGAAACGATCGACTCTATAGGGTGAGGGGAAGTGAAACGATCGACTCGATAGGGCGAGGGGAAGTGAAACGATCGACTCTATAGGGTGAGGGGAAGTGAAACGATCGATTCTATAGGGTGAGGGGAAGTGAAACGATCGACTCTATAGGGCGAGGGGAAGTGAAACGATCGACTCTATAGGGCGAGGAGAAGTGAAACGATCGACTCCATAGGGTGAGGTGAAGTGAAACGATTGACTCTATAGGTTGAGGGGAAATGAAACGATCGACTCTATAGGGCGAGGGGAAATGAAACGATCGACTCTATAGGGTGAGGGGAAGTGAAACGATCGACTCTACAGAGTGAGGGGAAGTGAAACGATCGACTCTATAGGGCGAGGGGAAGTGAAAGGGTCGACTCTACAGAGTGAGGGGAAGTGAAACGATCGACTCTATAGGGTGAGGGGAAGTGAAACGATCGACTCTATAGGGCGAGGGGAAGTGAAAGGATCGGCTCTATAGGGTGAGGGGAAGTGAAACGATCGACTCTATAGGGCGAGGGGAAGTGAAACGATCGACTCTATAGGGTGAGGGGAAGTGAAACGATTGACTCTATAGGGTGAGGGGAAGTGAAACGATCGACTCTATAGGGCGAGGGGAAGTGAAACGATCGACTCTATAGGGCGAGGGGAAGTGAAACGATCGACTCTATAGGGTGAGGTGAAGTGAAACGATTGACTCTATAGGGTGAGGGGAAATGAAACGATCGACTCTATAGGGCGAGGGGAAATGAAACGATCGACTCTATAGGGTGAGGGGAAGTGAAACGATCGACTCTATAGGGTGAGGGGAAGTGAAACGATCGAATCTATAGGGTGAGGGGAAGTGAAACGATCGACTCTATAGAGTGAGGGGAAGTGAAACGATCGACTCTATAGGGTGAGGGGAAGTGAAACGATCGACTCTATAGGGTGAGGGGAAGTGAAACGATCGACTCTATAGGGCGAGGGGAAGTGAAACGATCGACTCTATAGGGTGAGGGGAAGTGAAACGATCGAATCTATAGGGTGAGGGGAAGTGAAACGATCGACTCTATAGGGCGAGGGGAAGTGAAACGATCGACTCTATAGGGTGAGGGGAAGTGAAACGATCGACTCTATAGTGTGAGGGGAAGTGAAACGATCGACTCTATAGGGTGAGGGGAAGTGAAACGATCGACTCTATAGGGTGAGGGGAAGTGAAACGATCGACTCTATAGGGTGAGGGGAAGTGAAACGATCGACTCTATAGGGTGAGGGGAAGTGAAACGATCGACTCTATAGGGTGAGGGGAAGTGAAACGATCGACTCTATAGGGTGAGGGGAAGTGAAACGATCGACTCTGTAGAGTGAGGGGAAGTGAAACGATCGACTCTATAGTGTGAGGGGAAGTGAAACGATCGACTCTATAGGGTGAAGGGAAGTGAAACGATCGACTCTATAGGGTGAGGGGAAGTGAAACGATCGACGCTATAGGGTGAGGGGAAGTGAAACGAGCGACTCTATAGGGTGAGGGGAAGTGAAACGATCGACTCTATAGGGTGAGGGGAAGTGAAACGATCGACTCTATAGGGTGAGGGGAAGTGAAACGATCGAATCTATAGGGCGAGGGGAAGTGAAACGATCGACTCTATAGGGTGAGGGGAAGTGAAACGATCGACTCTATAGAATGAGGGGAAGTGAAACGATCGACTCTATAGGGTGAGGGGAAGTGAAACGATCGACTCCATCGGGTGAGAGGAAGTGAAACGATCGACTCTATAGGGTGAGGGGAAGTGAAACGATCAACTCTATAGGGTGAGGGGAAGTGAAGCGATCGACTCTATAGGGTGAGGGGAAGTGAAACGATCGACTCTATAGGGTGAGGGGAAGTGAAGCGATCGACTCTATAGGGTGAGGGGAAGTGAAGCGATCGACTCTATAGGGTGAGGGGAAGTGAAACGATCGACTCTATAGGGTGAGGGGAAGTGAAACGATCGACTCTATAGGGCGAGGGGAAGTGAAACGATCGACTCTATAGGGTGAGGGGAAGTGAAACGATCGAATCTATAGGGTGAGGGGAAGTGAAACGATCGACTCTATAGGGTGAGGGGAAGTGAAACGATCGACTCTATAGAGTGAGGGGAAGTGAAACGATCGACTCTATAGGGTGAGGGGAAGTGAAACGATCGACTCTATAGAGTGAGGGGAAGTGAAACGATCGACTCTATAGGGTGAGGGGAAGTGAAACGATCGACTCTATAGAGTGAGGGGAAGTGAAACGATCGACTCTATAGGGTGAGGGGAAGTGAAACGATCGACTCTATAGGGTGAGGGGAAGTGAAACGATCGACTCTATAGGGTGAGGGGAAGTGAAACGATCGACTCTATAGGGTGAGGGGAAGTGAAACGATCGACTCTATAGGGTGAGGAGAAATGAAACGATCGACTCTATAGGGTGAGGGGAAGTGAAACGATCGACTCTATAGGGTGAGGGGAAGTGAAACGATCGACTCTATAGGGTGAGGGGAAGTGAAACGATCGACTCTATAGGGTGAGGGGAAGTGAAACGATCGACTCTATAGGGTGAGGGGAAGTGAAACGATCGACTCTATAGGGTGAGGGGAAGTGAAACGATCGACTCTATAGGGTGAGGGGAAGTGAAACGATCAACTCGATAGGATGAGGGGAAGTGAAACGATCGACTCTATAGGGTGAGGGGAAGTGAAACGATCGACTCTATAAGGTGAGGAGAAATGAAACGATCGACGCTATAGCGTGAGGGGAAGTGAAACGATCGAATCTATAGGGCGAGGGGAAGTGAAACGATCGACTCTATAGGGTGAGGGGAAGTGAAACGATCGACTCTATAGAATGAGGGGAAGTGAAACGATCGACTCTATAGGGTGAGGGGAAGTGAAACGATCGACTCTATAGGGTGAGGGGAAGTGAAACGATCGACTCTATAGGGCGAGGGGAAGTGAAACGATCGACTCTATAGGGCGAGGGGAAGTGAAACGATCGGCTCTATAGGGCGAGGGGAAGTGAAACGATCGACTCTATAGGGTGAGGGGAAGTGAAACGATCGACTCTATAGGGTGAGGGGAAGTGAAACGATCGACTCTATAGGGTGAGGGGAAGTGAAACGATCGACTCGATAGGGCGAGGGGAAGTGAAACGATCGACTCTATAGGGTGAGGGGAAGTGAAACGATCGATTCTATAGGGTGAGGGGAAGTGAAACGATCGACTCTATAGGGCGAGGGGAAGTGAAACGATCGACTCTATAGGGCGAGGAGAAGTGAAACGATCGACTCCATAGGGTGAGGTGAAGTGAAACGATTGACTCTATAGGTTGAGGGGAAATGAAACGATCGACTCTATAGGGCGAGGGGAAATGAAACGATCGACTCTATAGGGTGAGGGGAAGTGAAACGATCGACTCTACAGAGTGAGGGGAAGTGAAACGATCGACTCTATAGGGCGAGGGGAAGTGAAAGGGTCGACTCTACAGAGTGAGGGGAAGTGAAACGATCGACTCTATAGGGTGAGGGGAAGTGAAACGATCGACTCTATAGGGCGAGGGGAAGTGAAAGGATCGGCTCTATAGGGTGAGGGGAAGTGAAACGATCGACTCTATAGGGCGAGGGGAAGTGAAACGATCGACTCTATAGGGTGAGGGGAAGTGAAACGATTGACTCTATAGGGTGAGGGGAAGTGAAACGATCGACTCTATAGGGCGAGGGGAAGTGAAACGATCGACTCTATAGGGCGAGGGGAAGTGAAACGATCGACTCTATAGGGTGAGGTGAAGTGAAACGATTGACTCTATAGGGTGAGGGGAAATGAAACGATCGACTCTATAGGGCGAGGGGAAATGAAACGATCGACTCTATAGGGTGAGGGGAAGTGAAACGATCGACTCTATAGGGTGAGGGGAAGTGAAACGATCGAATCTATAGGGTGAGGGGAAGTGAAACGATCGACTCTATAGAGTGAGGGGAAGTGAAACGATCGACTCTATAGGGTGAGGGGAAGTGAAACGATCGACTCTATAGGGTGAGGGGAAGTGAAACGATCGACTCTATAGGGCGAGGGGAAGTGAAACGATCGACTCTATAGGGTGAGGGGAAGTGAAACGATCGAATCTATAGGGTGAGGGGAAGTGAAACGATCGACTCTATAGGGCGAGGGGAAGTGAAACGATCGACTCTATAGGGTGAGGGGAAGTGAAACGATCGACTCTATAGTGTGAGGGGAAGTGAAACGATCGACTCTATAGGGTGAGGGGAAGTGAAACGATCGACTCTATAGGGTGAGGGGAAGTGAAACGATCGACTCTATAGGGTGAGGGGAAGTGAAACGATCGACTCTATAGGGTGAGGGGAAGTGAAACGATCGACTCTATAGGGTGAGGGGAAGTGAAACGATCGACTCTATAGGGTGAGGGGAAGTGAAACGATCGACTCTGTAGAGTGAGGGGAAGTGAAACGATCGACTCTATAGTGTGAGGGGAAGTGAAACGATCGACTCTATAGGGTGAAGGGAAGTGAAACGATCGACTCTATAGGGTGAGGGGAAGTGAAACGATCGACGCTATAGGGTGAGGGGAAGTGAAACGAGCGACTCTATAGGGTGAGGGGAAGTGAAACGATCGACTCTATAGAGTGAGGGGAAGTGAAACGATCGACTCTATAGAGTGAGGGGAAGTGAAACGAGCGACTCTATAGGGTGAGGGGAAGTGAAACGAGCGACTCTATAGGGCGAGGGGAAGTGAAACGATCGACGCTATAGGGTGAGGGGAAGTGAAACGAGCGACTCTATAGGGCGAGGGGAAGTGAAACGATCGACTCTATAGGGTGAGGGGAAGTGAAAGGATCGACTCTATAGGGCGAGGGGAAGTGAAACGATCGACTCTATAGGGTGAGGGGAAGTGAAACGATCGACTCTATAGGGCGAGGGGAAGTGAAACGATCGACTCTATAGGGTGAGGGGAAGTGAAACGATCGACTCTATAGGGTGAGGGGAAGTGAAACGATCGACTCTATAGGGTGAGGGGAAGTGAAACGATCGACACTATCGGGTGAGGAGAAGTGAAACGATCGACTCTATAGTGTGAGGGGAAGTGAAACGATCGACTCTATTGGGCGAGGGGAAGTGAAACGATCGACTCTATAGGGTGAGGGGAAGTGAAACGATCGACTCTATAGGGCGAGGGGAAGTGAAACGATCGACTCTATAGGGCGAGGGGAAGTGAAACGATCGGCTCTATAGGGCGAGGGGAAGTGAAACGATCGACTCTATAGGGTGAGGGGAAGTGAAACGATCGACTCTATAGGGTGAGGGGAAGTGAAACGATCGACTCTATAGGGTGAGGGGAAGTGAAACGATCGACTCGATAGGGCGAGGGGAAGTGAAACGATCGACTCTATAGGGTGAGGGGAAGTGAAACGATCGATTCTATAGGGTGAGGGGAAGTGAAACGATCGACTCTATAGGGCGAGGGGAAGTGAAACGATCGACTCTATAGGGCGAGGAGAAGTGAAACGATCGACTCTATAGGGTGAGGTGAAGTGAAACGATTGACTCTATAGGTTGAGGGGAAATGAAACGATCGACTCTATAGGGCGAGGGGAAATGAAACGATCGACTCTATAGGGTGAGGGGAAGTGAAACGATCGACTCTACAGAGTGAGGGGAAGTGAAACGATCGACTCTATAGGGCGAGGGGAAGTGAAAGGGTCGACTCTACAGAGTGAGGGGAAGTGAAACGATCGACTCTATAGGGTGAGGGGAAGTGAAACGATCGACTCTATAGGGCGAGGGGAAGTGAAAGGATCGGCTCTATAGGGTGAGGGGAAGTGAAACGATCGACTCTATAGGGCGAGGGGAAGTGAAACGATCGACTCTATAGGGTGAGGGGAAGTGAAACGATTGACTCTATAGGGTGAGGGGAAGTGAAACGATCGACTCTATAGGGCGAGGGGAAGTGAAACGATCGACTCTATAGGGCGAGGGGAAGTGAAACGATCGACTCTATAGGGTGAGGGGAAGTGAAACGATCGACTCTATAGGGTGAGGGGAAGTGAAACGATCGACTCTATAGTGTGAGGGGAAGTGAAACGATCGACTCTATAGGGTGAGGGGAAGTGAAACGATCGACTCTATAGGGTGAGGGGAAGTGAAACGATCGACTCTATAGGGTGAGGGGAAGTGAAACGATCGACTCTATAGGGTGAGGGGAAGTGAAACGATCGACTCTATAGGGTGAGGGGAAGTGAAACGATCGACTCTATAGGGTGAGGGGAAGTGAAACGATCGACTCTGTAGAGTGAGGGGAAGTGAAACGATCGACTCTGTAGTGTGAGGGGAAGTGAAACGATCGACTCTATAGGGTGAAGGGAAGTGAAACGATCGACTCTATAGGGTGAGGGGAAGTGAAACGATCGACGCTATAGGGTGAGGGGAAGTGAAACGAGCGACTCTATAGGGTGAGGGGAAGTGAAACGATCGACTCTATAGAGTGAGGGGAAGTGAAACGATCGACTCTATAGAGTGAGGGGAAGTGAAACGAGCGACTCTATAGGGTGAGGGGAAGTGAAACGAGCGACTCTATAGGGCGAGGGGAAGTGAAACGATCGACGCTATAGGGTGAGGGGAAGTGAAACGAGCGACTCTATAGGGCGAGGGGAAGTGAAACGATCGACTCTATAGGGTGAGGGGAAGTGAAAGGATCGACTCTATAGGGCGAGGGGAAGTGAAACGATCGACTCTATAGGGTGAGGGGAAGTGAAACGATCGACTCTATAGGGCGAGGGGAAGTGAAACGATCGACTCTATAGGGTGAGGGGAAGTGAAACGATCGACGCTATAGGGTGAGGGGAAGTAAAACGATCGACGCTATAGGGTGAGGGGAAGTGAAACGATCGACGCTATAGGGCGAGGGGAAGTGAAACGATCGACTCTATAGGGCGAGGGGAAGTGAAACGATCGACTCTATAGGGCGAGGGGAAGTGAAACGATCGACTCTATAGGGTGAGGGGAAGTGAAACGATCGATTCTATAGGGTGAGGGGAAGTGAAACGATCGACTCTATAGGGTGAGGGGAAGTGAAACGATCGACTCTATAGGGTGAGGGGAAGTGAAACGATCGACTCTATAGGTGGAGGGGAAGTGAAACGATCGACTCTATAGGGTGAGGGGAAGTGAAACGATCGACGCTATAGGGTGAGGGGAAGTGAAACGATCGACTCTATAGGGTGAGGGGAAGTGAAACGATCGACTCTATAGGTGGAGGGGAAGTGAAACGATCGACTCTATAGGGTGAGGGGAAGTGAAACGGTCGACTCTATAGGGTGAGGGGAAGTGAAACGATCGACGCTATAGGGTGAGGGGAAGTGAAACGATCGACTCTATAGGGTGAGGGGAAGTGAAACGATCGACTCTATAGGTGGAGGGGAAGTGAAACGATCGACTCTATAGGGTGAGGGGAAGTGAAACGATCGACTCTATAGGGTGAGGGGAAGTGAAACGGTCGACTCTATAGGGTGAGGGGAAGTGAAACGATCGACTCTATAGGGTGAGGGGAAGTGAAACGATCGACTCTATAGGGTGAGGGGAAGTGAAACGATTGACTCTATAGGGTGAGGGGAAGTGAAACGATCGTCTCTATAGAGTGAGGGGAAGTGAAACGATCGACTCTATAGGGTGAGGGGAAGTGAAACGATTGACTCTATAGGGTGAGGGGACGTGAAACGATCGACTCTATAGGGTGAGGGGAAGTGAAACGATCGACTCTATAGGGTGAGTGGACGTGAAACGATCGACTCTATAGGTGGAGGGGAAGTGAAACGATCGACTCTATAGGTGGAGGGGAAGTGAAACGATCGACTCTTTCGGGTGAGGGGAAGTGAAACGATCGACTCTATAGGGTGAGGGGAAGTGAAACGATCGACTCTGTAGGTGGAGGGGAAGTGAAACGATCGACTCTATAGGGTGACGGGAAGTGAAACGATCAACTCTATCGGGTGAGGGGAAGTGAAACGGTCGACTCTATAGGGTGAGGGGAAGTGAAACGATCGACTCTAGAGGGCGAGGTGAAGTGAAACGATCGACTCTATTGGGTGAGGGGAAGTGAAACGATCGACTCTATAGGGTGAGGGGAGGTGAAACGATCGAATCTATAAGGTGAGGAGAAATGAAACGATCGACTCTATAGGGTGAGGGGAAGTGAAACGATCGAATCTATAGGGCGAGGGGAAGTGAAACGATCGACTCTATAGGGTGAGGGGAAGTGAAACGATCGACTCTATAGGGTGAGGGGAAGTGAAACGATCGACTCTATATGGTGAGGGGAAGTGAAACGATCGACTCCATCGGGTGAGGGGAAGTGAAACGATCGACTCTATAGGGTGAGGGGAAGTGAAACGATCAACTCTATAGGGTGAGGGGAAGTGAAGCGATCGACTCTATAGGGTGAGGGGAAGTGAAACGATCGACTCTATAGAGTGAGGGGAAGTGAAGCGATCGATTCTATAGGGCGAGGGGAAGTGAAACGATTGACTCTATAGGGTGAGGGGAAGTGAAACGATCGACTCTATAGGGTGAGGGGAAGTGAAACGATCGACTCTATAGGGCGAGGGGAAGTGAAACGATCGACTCTATAGGGCGAGGGGAAGTGAAACGATCGAATCTATAGGGTGAGGGGAAGTGAAACGATCGACTCTATAGGGTGAGGAGGAGTGAAACGATCGACTCTATAGGGTGAGGGGAAGTGAAACGATCGTCTCTATAGAGTGAGGGGAAGTGAAACGATCGACTCTATAGGGCGAGGGGAAGTGAAACGATCGACTCTATAGGGTGAGGGGAAGTGAAACGATCATCTCTTGGGTGAGGGGACGTGAAACGATCGACTCTATAGAGTGAGGGGAAGTGAAACGATCGACTCTATAGAGTGAGGGGAAGTGAAACGATCGACTCTGTAGGGTGACGGGAAGTGAAACGATCGACTCTATAGGGTGAGGGGAAGTGAAACGATCGACTCTATAGAGTGAGGGGAAGTGAAACGATCGACTCTATAGGGTGAGGGGAAGTGAAACGATCGACTCTATAGAGTGAGGGGAAGTGAAACGATCGACTCTATAGAGTGAGGGGAAGTGCAACGATCGACTCTATAGAGTGAGGGCAAGTGAAACGATCGACTCTAGAGGGGGAGGAGGAGTGAAACGATCGACTCTATAGAGTGAGGAGAAGTGAAACGATCGACTCCAGAGTGAGGGGAAGTGAAACGATCGACTCTATAGAGTGAGGGGAAGTGAAACGATCGACTCTATAGAGTGAGGAGAAGTGAAACGATCGACTCTATAGGGTGAGGGGAAGTGAAACGATCGACTCTATAGGGTGAGGGGAAGTGAAACGATCGACTCTATAGGGTGAGGGGAAGTGAAACGATCGACTCTATAGAGTGAGGAGAAATGAAACGATCGACTCTATAGGGTGAGGGGAAGTGAAACGATCGACTCTACAGAATGAGGGGAAGTGAAACGATCGACTCTATAGGGTGAGGGGAAGTGAAACGATCGACTCTATCGGGTGAGGGGAAGTGAAACGATCGACTCTATAGGGTGAGGGGAAGTGAAACGATCGACTCTATAGGGTGAGGGGAAGTGAAACGATCGACTCTATAGAATGAGGGGAAGTGAAACGATCGACTCTATAGGGTGAGGGGAAGTGAAACGATCGACTCTATAGAGTGAGGGGAAGTGAAACGATCGACTCTATAGAGTGAGGGGAAGTGAAACGATCAACTCTATAGGGTGAGGGGAAGTGAAACGATCGACTCTATAGAGTGAGGGGAAGTGAAACGATCGACTCTATAGGGTGAGGGGAAGTGAAACGATCGACTCTATCGGGTGAGGGGAAATGAAACGATCGACTCTATAGGGTGAGGGGAAGTGAAACGATCGAGTCTATAGGGTGAGGGGAAGTGAAACGATCGACTCTATAGGGTGAGGGGAAGTGAAACGATCGAGTCTATAGGGTGAGGGGAAGTGAAACGATCGACGCTATAGGGTGAGGGGAAGTGAAACGAGCGACTCTATAGGGCGAAGGGAAGTGAAACGATCGACTCTATAGGGCGAGGGGAAGTGAAACGATAGATTCTATAGGGTGAGGGGAAGTGAAACGAGCGACGCTATAGGGTGAGGGGAAGTGAAACGAGCGACTCTATAGAGTGAGGGGAAGTGAAACGATCGACTCTATAGGGTGAGGGGAAGTGAAACGATCGACTCTATAGAGTGAGGGGATGTGAAACGATCGACTCTATAGGGCGAAGGGAAGTGAAACGATCGACGCTATAGGGCGAGGGGAAGTGAAACGATCGATTCCATCGGGTGAGGGGAAGTGAAACGATCGACTCTATAGAGTGAGGGGAAGTGAAACGATCGACTCTATAGGGTGAGGGGAAGTGAAACGATCGACTCTATAGGGCGAAGGGAAGTGAAACGATCGACTCTATAGGGCGAAGGGAAGTGAAACGATCGACTCTATAGAGTGAGGGGAAGTGAAACGATCGACTCTATAGGGTGAGGGGAAGTGAAACGATCGACTCTATAGGGCGAAGGGAAGTGAAACGATCGACTCTATAGGGTGAGGGGAAGTGAAACGATCGACTCTATAGGGCGAGGGGAAGTGAAACGATCGACTCTATAGGGTGAGGGGAAGTGAAACGATCGACTCTATAGAGTGAGGGGAAGTGAAACGATCGACTCTATCGGGCGAAGGGAAGTGAAAGGATCGACTCTATAGGGCGAGGGGAAGTGAAACGATCGACTCTATAGGGCGAAGGGAAGTGAAACGATCGACTCTATAGGGCGAGGGGAAGTGAAACGATCGACTCTATAGAGTGAGGGGAAGTGAAAGGATCGACTCTATAGGGTGAGGGGAAGTGAAACGATCGACTCTATAGGGTGAGGGGAAGTGAAACGATCGACTCTATAGGGTGAGGGGAAGTGAAACGATCGACTCTATAGGGCGAGGGGAAGTGAAACGATCGACTCTATAGGGCGAGGGGAAGTGAAACGATCGACTCTATAGGGTGAGGGGAAGTGAAACGATCGACTCTATAGGGTGAGGGGAAGTGAAATGATCGACTCTATAGAGTGAGGGGAAGTGAAACGATCGACACTATAGGGTGAGGGGAAGTGAAACGATCGACTCTATAGGGCGAGGGGAAGTGAAACGATCGACTCTATAGAGTGAGGGGAAGTGAAACGATCGACTCTATAGGGTGAGGGGAAGTGAAACGATCGACTCTATAGGGCGAGGGGAAGTGAAACGATCGACTCCATCGGGTGAGGGGAAGTGAAACGATCGACTCTATAGGGTGAGGGGAAGTGAAACGATCGACTCTATAGGGCGAGGGGAAGTGAAACGATCGACTCTATAGGGTGAGGGGAAGTGAAAGAATCGACTCTACAGGGCGAGGGGAAGTGAAACGATCGACTCCATCGGGTGAGGGGAAGTGAAACGATCGACTCTATAGGGCGAGGGGAAGTGAAACGATCGACTCTATCGGGTGAGGGGAAGTGAAACGATCGACTCAAAAGGGCGAGGGGAAGTGAAACGATCGACTCTATAGGGTGAGGGGAAGTGAAACGATCGACTCTATAGGGTGAGGGTTAGTGAAACGATCGACTCTTTCGGGTGAGGGGAAGTGAAACGATCGACTCTATAGGGTGAGGGGAAGTGAAACGATCGACTCTATAGGGTGAGGAGAAGTGAAACGATCGACTCTATAGGGTGAGGGGAAGTGAAACGATCGACTCAATAGGGTGAGGGGAAGTGAAACGATCGACTCTATAGGGTGAGGGGAAGTGAAACGATCGACTCTATAGGGTGAGGGGAAGTGAAACGATCGACTCTATAGGGTGAGGGGAAGTGAAACGATCGACTCTATAGGGCGAGGGGAAGTGAAACGATCGACTCTATAGGGCGAGGGGAAGTGAAACGATCGACTCTATAGGGCGAGGGGAAGTGAAACGATCGACTCTATAGGGCGAGGGGAAGTGAAACGATCGACTCTATAGGGCGAGGGGAAGTGAAACGATCGACTCTATAGGGCGAGGGGAAGTGAAACGATCGACTCTATAGGGCGAGGGGAAGTGAAACGATCGACTCTATCGGGCGAGGGGAAGTGAAACGATCGACTCTATAGGGCGAGGGGAAGTGAAACGATCGACTCTATAGGGCGAGGGGAAGTGAAACGATCGACTCTATAGGGCGAGGGGAAGTGAAACGATCGACTCTATAGGGCGAGGGGAAGTGAAACGATCGACTCTATAGGGTGAGGGGAAGTGAAACGATCGACTCTATAGGGTGAGGGGAAGTGAAACGATCGACTCTATAGGGTGAGGGGAAGTGAAACGATCGACTCTATAGGGCGAAGGGAAGTGAAAGGATCGACTCTATAGGGCGAGGGGAAGTGAAACGATCGACTCTATAGGGCGAAGGGAAGTGAAACGATCGACTCTATAGGGCGAGGGGAAGTGAAACGATCGACTCTATAGAGTGAGGGGAAGTGAAAGGATCGACTCTATAGGGCGAGGGGAAGTGAAACGATCGACTCTATAGGGCGAGGGGAAGTGAAACGATCGACTCTATAGGGTGAGGGGAAGTGAAACGATCGACTCTATAGGGTGAGGGGAAGTGAAAGGATCGACTCTATAGAGTGAGGGGAAGTGAAACGATCGACTCTATAGGGTGAGGGGAAGTGAAACGATCGACTCTATAGGGCGAGGGGAAGTGAAACGATCGACTCTATAGAGTGAGGGGAAGTGAAACGATCGACTCTATAGGGTGAGGGGAAGTGAAACGATCGACTCTATAGGGCGAGGGGAAGTGAAACGATCGACTCCATCGGGTGAGGGGAAGTGAAACGATCGACTCTATAGGGTGAGGGGAAGTGAAACGATCGACCCTATAGGGCGAGGGGAAGTGAAACGATCGACTCTATAGGGTGAGGGGAAGTGAAAGGATCGACTCTACAGGGCGAGGGGAAGTGAAACGATCTACTCCATCGGGTGAGGGGAAGTGAAACGATCGACTCTATAGGGCGAGGGGAAGTGAAACGATCGACTCTATCGGGTGAGGGGAAGTGAAACGATCAACTCTATAGGGCGAGGGGAAGTGAAACGATCGACTCTATAGGGTGAGGGGAAGTGAAACGATCGACTCTATAGGGTGAGGGTTAGTGAAACGATCGACTCTATAGGGTGAGGGGAAGTGAAACGATCGACTCTATAGGGTGAGGGGAAGTGAAACGATCGACTCTATAGGGTGAGGAGAAGTGAAACGATCGACTCTATAGGGTGAGGGGAAGTGAAACGATCGACTCTATAGGGTGAGGGGAAGTGAAACGATCGACTCTATAGGGTGAGGGGAAGTGAAACGATCGACTCTTTCGGGTGAGGGGAAGTGAAACGATCGACTCTTTCGGGTGAGGGGAAGTGAAACGATCGACTCTATAGGGTGAGGGGAAGTGAAACGATCGACTCTATAGGGTGAGGGGAAGTGAAACGATCGACTCTATAGGGTGAGGGGAAGTGAAACGATCGACTCTATAGGGTGAGGGGAAGTGAAACGATCGACTCTATAGGGCGAGGGGAAGTGAAACGATCGACTCTATAGGGTGAGGGGAAGTGAAACGATCGACTCTATAGGGCGAAGGGAAGTGAAACGATCGACTCTATCGGGCGAGGGGAAGTGAAACGATCGACTCTATAGGGTGAGGGGAAGTGAAACGATCGACTCTATAGGGTGAGGGGAAGTGAAACGATCGACTCTATAGGGCGAGGGGAAGTGAAACGATCGACTCTATAGGGCGAGGGGAAGTGAAACGATCGACTCTATAGGGTGAGGGGAAGTGAAACGATCGACTCTATAGGGTGAGGGGAAGTGAAACGATCGACTCTATAGGGTGAGGGGAAGTGAAACGATCGACTCTATAGGGTGAGGTGAAGTGAAACGATTGACTCTATAGGGTGAGGGGAAGTGAAACGATCGACTCTATAGGGTGAGGTGAAGTGAAACGATGGACTCTATAGGGTGAGGGGAAGTGAAACGATCGACTCTATAGGTGATGGGGAAGTGAAACTATCGACTCTATAGGGTGAGGGGAAGTGAAACGATCGACTCTATAGAGTGAGGGGATGTGAAACGATCGACTCTATAGGGCGAAGGGAAGTGAAACGATCGACGCTATAGGGCGAGGGGAAGTGAAACGATCGATTCCATCGGGTGAGGGGAAGTGAAACGATCGACTCTATAGAGTGAGGGGAAGTGAAACGATCGACTCTATAGGGTGAGGGGAAGTGAAACGATCGACTCTATAGGGCGAAGGGAAGTGAAACGATCGACTCTATAGGGCGAAGGGAAGTGAAACGATCGACTCTATAGAGTGAGGGGAAGTGAAACGATCGACTCTATAGGGTGAGGGGAAGTGAAACGATCGACTCTATAGGGCGAAGGGAAGTGAAACGATCGACTCTATAGGGTGAGGGGAAGTGAAACGATCGACTCTATAGGGCGAGGGGAAGTGAAACGATCGACTCTATAGGGTGAGGGGAAGTGAAACGATCGACTCTATAGAGTGAGGGGAAGTGAAACGATCGACTCTATCGGGCGAAGGGAAGTGAAAGGATCGACTCTATAGGGCGAGGGGAAGTGAAACGATCGACTCTATAGGGCGAAGGGAAGTGAAACGATCGACTCTATAGGGCGAGGGGAAGTGAAACGATCGACTCTATAGAGTGAGGGGAAGTGAAAGGATCGACTCTATAGGGTGAGGGGAAGTGAAACGATCGACTCTATAGGGTGAGGGGAAGTGAAACGATCGACTCTATAGGGCGAGGGGAAGTGAAACGATCGACTCTATAGGGCGAGGGGAAGTGAAACGATCGACTCTATAGGGCGAGGGGAAGTGAAACGATCGACTCTATAGGGTGAGGGGAAGTGAAACGATCGACTCTATAGGGTGAGGGGAAGTGAAATGATCGACTCTATAGAGTGAGGGGAAGTGAAACGATCGACACTATAGGGTGAGGGGAAGTGAAACGATCGACTCTATAGGGCGAGGGGAAGTGAAACGATCGACTCTATAGAGTGAGGGGAAGTGAAACGATCGACTCTATAGGGTGAGGGGAAGTGAAACGATCGACTCTATAGGGCGAGGGGAAGTGAAACGATCGACTCCATCGGGTGAGGGGAAGTGAAACGATCGACTCTATAGGGTGAGGGGAAGTGAAACGATCGACTCTATAGGGCGAGGGGAAGTGAAACGATCGACTCTATAGGGTGAGGGGAAGTGAAAGAATCGACTCTACAGGGCGAGGGGAAGTGAAACGATCGACTCCATCGGGTGAGGGGAAGTGAAACGATCGACTCTATAGGGCGAGGGGAAGTGAAACGATCGACTCTATCGGGTGAGGGGAAGTGAAACGATCGACTCAAAAGGGCGAGGGGAAGTGAAACGATCGACTCTATAGGGTGAGGGGAAGTGAAACGATCGACTCTATAGGGTGAGGGTTAGTGAAACGATCGACTCTATAGGGTGAGGGGAAGTGAAACGATCGACTCTATAGGGTGAGGGGAAGTGAAACGATCGACTCTATAGGGTGAGGAGAAGTGAAACGATCGACTCTATAGGGTGAGGGGAAGTGAAACGATCGACTCAATAGGGTGAGGGGAAGTGAAACGATCGACTCTATAGGGTGAGGGGAAGTGAAACGATCGACTCTATAGGGTGAGGGGAAGTGAAACGATCGACTCTATAGGGTGAGGGGAAGTGAAACGATCGACTCTATAGGGCGAGGGGAAGTGAAACGATCGACTCTATAGGGCGAGGGGAAGTGAAACGATCGACTCTATAGGGCGAGGGGAAGTGAAACGATCGACTCTATAGGGCGAGGGGAAGTGAAACGATCGACTCTATAGGGCGAGGGGAAGTGAAACGATCGACTCTATAGGGCGAGGGGAAGTGAAACGATCGACTCTATCGGGCGAGGGGAAGTGAAACGATCGACTCTATAGGGTGAGGGGAAGTGAAACGATCGACTCTATAGGGCGAGGGGAAGTGAAACGATCGACTCTATAGGGCGAGGGGAAGTGAAACGATCGACTCTATAGGGCGAGGGGAAGTGAAACGATCGACTCTATAGGGTGAGGGGAAGTGAAACGATCGACTCTATAGGGTGAGGGGAAGTGAAACGATCGACTCTATAGGGTGAGGGGAAGTGAAACGATCGACTCTATAGGGCGAAGGGAAGTGAAAGGATCGACTCTATAGGGCGAGGGGAAGTGAAACGATCGACTCTATAGGGCGAAGGGAAGTGAAACGATCGACTCTATAGGGCGAGGGGAAGTGAAACGATCGACTCTATAGAGTGAGGGGAAGTGAAAGGATCGACTCTATAGGGCGAGGGGAAGTGAAACGATCGACTCTATAGGGCGAGGGGAAGTGAAACGATCGACTCTATAGGGTGAGGGGAAGTGAAACGATCGACTCTATAGGGTGAGGGGAAGTGAAAGGATCGACTCTATAGAGTGAGGGGAAGTGAAACGATCGACTCTATAGGGTGAGGGGAAGTGAAACGATCGACTCTATAGGGCGAGGGGAAGTGAAACGATCGACTCTATAGAGTGAGGGGAAGTGAAACGATCGACTCTATAGGGTGAGGGGAAGTGAAACGATCGACTCTATAGGGCGAGGGGAAGTGAAACGATCGACTCCATCGGGTGAGGGGAAGTGAAACGATCGACTCTATAGGGTGAGGGGAAGTGAAACGATCGACCCTATAGGGCGAGGGGAAGTGAAACGATCGACTCTATAGGGTGAGGGGAAGTGAAAGGATCGACTCTACAGGGCGAGGGGAAGTGAAACGATCTACTCCATCGGGTGAGGGGAAGTGAAACGATCGACTCTATAGGGCGAGGGGAAGTGAAACGATCGACTCTATCGGGTGAGGGGAAGTGAAACGATCAACTCTATAGGGCGAGGGGAAGTGAAACGATCGACTCTATAGGGTGAGGGGAAGTGAAACGATCGACTCTATAGGGTGAGGGTTAGTGAAACGATCGACTCTATAGGGTGAGGGGAAGTGAAACGATCGACTCTATAGGGTGAGGGGAAGTGAAACGATCGACTCTATAGGGTGAGGAGAAGTGAAACGATCGACTCTATAGGGTGAGGGGAAGTGAAACGATCGACTCTATAGGGTGAGGGGAAGTGAAACGATCGACTCTATAGGGTGAGGGGAAGTGAAACGATCGACTCTTTCGGGTGAGGGGAAGTGAAACGATCGACTCTTTCGGGTGAGGGGAAGTGAAACGATCGACTCTATAGGGTGAGGGGAAGTGAAACGATCGACTCTATAGGGTGAGGGGAAGTGAAACGATCGACTCTATAGGGTGAGGGGAAGTGAAACGATCGACTCTATAGGGTGAGGGGAAGTGAAACGATCGACTCTATAGGGCGAGGGGAAGTGAAACGATCGACTCTATAGGGTGAGGGGAAGTGAAACGATCGACTCTATAGGGCGAAGGGAAGTGAAACGATCGACTCTATCGGGCGAGGGGAAGTGAAACGATCGACTCTATAGGGTGAGGGGAAGTGAAACGATCGACTCTATAGGGTGAGGGGAAGTGAAACGATCGACTCTATAGGGCGAGGGGAAGTGAAACGATCGACTCTATAGGGCGAGGGGAAGTGAAACGATCGACTCTATAGGGTGAGGGGAAGTGAAACGATCGACTCTATAGGGTGAGGGGAAGTGAAACGATCGACTCTATAGGGTGAGGGGAAGTGAAACGATCGACTCTATAGGGTGAGGTGAAGTGAAACGATTGACTCTATAGGGTGAGGGGAAGTGAAACGATCGACTCTATAGGGTGAGGTGAAGTGAAACGATGGACTCTATAGGGTGAGGGGAAGTGAAACGATCGACTCTATAGGTGATGGGGAAGTGAAACTATCGACTCTATAGGGTGAGGGGAAGTGAAACGGTCGACTCTATAGGGTGAGGGGAAGTGAAACGATCGACTCTATAGGGTGAGGTGAAGTGAAACGATTGACTCTATAGGGTGAGGGGAAGTGAAACGATCGACTCTATAGGGTGAGGTGAAGTGAAACGATTGACTCTATAGGGTGAGGGGAAGTGAAACGATCGACTCTATAGGGTGAGGGGAAGTGAAACGATCGACTCTATAGGTGGAGGGGAAGTGAAACGATCGACTCTATAGGGTGAGGGGAAGTGAAACGATCGACTCTATAGGGTGAGGGGAAGTGAAACGATCGACTCTATAGGGTGAGGGGAAGTGAAACGATCGACTCTATAGGGTGAGGGGAAGTGAAACGATCGACTCTATAGGTGGAGGGGAAGTGAAACGATCGACTCTATAGGGCGAGGGGAAGTGAAACGATCGACTCTATAGGGCGAGGGGAAGTGAAACGATCGACTCTATAGGGCGAGGGGAAGTGAAACGATCGACTCTATAGGGCGAGGGGAAGTGAAACGATCGACTCTATAGGGTGAGGGGAAGTGAAACGATCGACTCTATAGGGTGAGGGGAAGTGAAACGGTCGACTCTATAGGGTGAGGGGAAGTGAAACGATCGACTCTATAAGGTGAGGGGAAGTGAAACGATCGACTCTATAGGGTGAGGGGAAGTGAAACGATCGACTCTATAGGGTGAGGGGAAGTGAAACGGTCGACTCTATAGGGTGAGGGGAAGTGAAACGATCGACTCTATAGGGCGAGGGGAAGTGAAACGATTGACTCTATAGGGCGAGGGGAAGTGAAACGATCGACTCTATAGGGTGAGGGGAAGTGAAACGATCGACTCTATAGGGTGAGGAGGAGTGAAACGATCGACTCTATAGGGTGAGGAGGAGTGAAACGATCGACTCTATAGGGTGAGGGGAAGTGAAACGATCGACTCTATAGAGTGAGGGGAAGTGAAACGATCGACTCTATCGGGTGAGGGGAAGTGAAACGATCGAATCTATAGGGTGAGGGGAAGTGAAACGATCGACTCCATCGGGTGAGGGGAAGTGAAACGATCGACTCTATAGAGTGAGGGGAAGTGAAACGATCGACTCTATAGAGTGAGGGGAAGTGAAACGATCGACTCTATAGGGTGAGGGGAAGTGAAACGATCGACTCTATAGAGTGAGGGGAAGTGAAACGATCGACTCTATAGGGTGAGGGGAAGTGAAACGATCGACTCTATAGGGCGAGGGGAAGTGAAACGATCGACTCTATAGGGGGAGGAGGAGTGAAACGATCGACTCTATAGGGTGAGGAGGAGTGAAACGATCGACTCTATAGGGGGAGGAGGAGTGAAACGATCGACTCTATAGGGTGAGGAGGAGTGAAACGATCGACTCTATAGAGTGAGGAGAAGTGAAACGATCGACTCTATAGAGTGAGGAGAAGTGAAACGATCGACTCTATAGGGTGAGGGGAAGTGAAACGATCGACTCTATAGGGCGAGGGGAAGTGAAACGATCGACTCCATCGGGCGAGGGGAAATGAAATGATCGACTCTATAGGGTGAGGAGCCTCATCCGCTGCGAGAGCATATCAGGAAATTGCATGCATGCAGCCCATGATTTTCCAACCAGCAGTGAGCAGTCAGAAAATGTACCTTTCATTGTGTACTTTAGGACTGCTCGGTTAATATCATAATGTAGTTACTGTTGACATCACCGCGACTTTATTATTTTAATGTTGGGACTTGTTTCAACACCCAGATGGGAGTTGTAAACTTAAAAATCCAGCTCGCCCGGGTAGCCCTAGATTCCCTGTAACTGCTGGCAGGCTAAGGGTTAATGTAATGTTCATAAACTTCAGAAACCAAGCTAATAAAAAGTTACTATAGAAAGCCACATTTTAAAGTTAACTAATGAAAACCTCCTTCTCAATTGGCAAGGCCATATTGGAAAGTTCCTCTGTCACAGCGGCAAAACTGAATTGAACCTTTTGGGCTCTAACTGTTATCTAGTTTGTGAATTTAAGCTCCTTTCGAAGTGCCAGCATGGGTCAGTGGTAGCACTTTCATCTCTAAATCAGAAGATTATAGGTTCAAGCCCCACTCAGTCCTTGAGCACGTAAGCTAAGCTTGCACTTCAGTACAATAGTGAGGGTGTGCTGCCCTATCAGGACTGCTGTCCTTTGAATGAGATGTTAAACATTGTTCAGATGGAAGTTAAAAATCTCATGATACTTTCAAAGCAGGACAGGAAGTCCTCCTGGTGTCCCAGCAAACAGTCTTCCCTCATCCAATACCTCCAAAAAACTGATTAATTAGTCACTCATCTCAATTTTGTTTGTGGGATCTTGCTGTGTGCAAATTGGCTGGGATGTTTGCCCACACAACACTGAATGCATTTCAAAAGTAATTTTGTAAACAGATGTTTCTGAGGGATTTGACGAGCTGCTATATTAATGTGTCTTTCTGACTAGCGAATTTAATGAGAATTCAGTTTTGCTAACTGCCAGTCACCATTATTCTGCTATATTGTTCAACTAACAATCAATTTTTAATTCTGTATTAAAGAAATTAAATTAGCTGATTTCTGGCAGATTGAAATGGATCCTTTCTGGCCCAATAGTGAGCCACAGGCAAAAAACATGCCTTGGTTGTACACACTGTGGAGATTATGGGGAGACCAGGCAGTTAATATGCACTGTGTATCTTACCCCTCTGATCTCGCTGCCTACCCGTGAGTCCCGATATTAACCTGGTCTTTTTAGCAGGCAAACGGGAAAGCCGCCAGAAGTGGGTCCGGCTTTAAATATGCAGGTCGAGCTCCGATTACATCATCAGGGCCCGACTGCAGTCCGACCCCAGAGTTCGTTTAGGGGATCATTTCCCTGAGAATGAAGGACCTGGTTTCCCTTTGGGGAAAATTTTAAAATGTGGTATTTACCTCTTCAGCCCATTAAGAATTCCTGGCTCCCTCCTTGGAATGGTCTCTGCTGCATCTCTACAGGTGCAGGCTGTCCAGCTCAATTATTAAACTGATCTGGTCCTGTGATTTAGGACAGGGGCCTCTCCAGCAGGCAGCCAGGACACATAGAACCATAGAACCATAGAAAAGATACAGCACAGAAGGGGGCCATTCGGCCCATCGTGTCCGTACCGGCTCGAAGAACAACCAGATGCCCATTCTAATCCCACCTTCCAGTACCCGGTCCGTAGCCCTGCAGCTTACAGCACTTTAGGTGCAGGTCCAGGTACTTTTTAAAAGAGATGAGGGTCCCTGCCTCTACCATCAATTCGGGCAGCGAATTCCATACACCCACCACCCTCTGGGTAAAAAAGGTTTTCCTCATGACCCCTCTATTCCTTCCACCAATCAGCTTAAATCTATGTCCTCTAGTTCTTGAACTCTCCGCTAGGGGAAACAGGTACTTCCTGTCTTCTCTCTCTGGGCCCTCATAATTTTGTACACCTCAATCAAGTCTCCCCTCAGCCTCCTCTGCTCCAAGGAAAACAACCCCAGTCTATCCAATCTCTCCTCGTAGCTGCAATTTTCAAGCCCTGGCAACATTCTTGTAAAACTTCTCTGCACTCTCTCCAGAGCAATTATGTCCTTCCTGTAATGTGGTGACCAGAATTGCGCACAATACTCCAGCTGTGGCCTTACCAGCGTTTTATGAAGTTCCATTATTACATCCCTGCTTTTGTATTCTATACCTCGGCTAATAACGGAGAGCATTCCGTATGCCTTCTTCACAACCTTATCTACCTGTACTGTCACCTTCAGGGACCTGTGCACATGCACTCTGAGGTCTATCACTTCCTCTATCCCTCTCAATATATTCCCGTTTACTGCGTATTCCCTTTTACTGTTTGCCCTCCCTAAGTGCATTACCTCACATTTCTCTGGGTTGAACTCCATTTGACACTTTTCCACCCACTCCATCAACCCATTGATATCTTCTTGGAGTCTACAGCTATCCTCTTCACTATCAACTACACAACCAATTTTTGTGTTGTCTGCAAATTTGCCAATCATGCCCCCTATATTCAAGGCCAAATTATTAATATACACCACAAACAGCAAGGGACCCAACACTGAGCCCTGTGGCACATCACTGGAAACAGATTTCCATTCGCAAAGACATCCATCGACTTTTATCCTTTGTTTCCTGTTACTGAGCCAATTTTGGATCCAATTCGCCACATTTCCCTGTATCCCATGGGCTTTTACCTTTCTGACCACTCTGCCATGTGGGACCTTGTCAAATGCCTTACTAAAATCCATGTAAACAACATCCACTGCACTACCCTCATCAATCCTCCTTGTCGCTTCCTCAAAGAATTCAATCAGATTTGGAAGGCATGACCTTCCCTGAGCAAATCCATGCTGACTATCCCTGATTAAACCATGTCTTTCCAAGTGACAGTTTATCCTATCTCTCAGTATTGATTCTAATAGTTTGCCCACCACCGAGGTAAGACTGACCGGCCTATAATTGTTCGGCCTTTCCCTCGTACCCTTTTTAAACAATGGTACTATGTTTGCAGTCTTCCAGTCCTCCTGTACCTCCCCTGTATCTAGTGAGGATTGGAAAATGATCCTCAGAGCATCTGCTATTTCCTCCCTGGCTTCCTTCAATAGCCGAGGAAACAATCCATCCGGCCCTGGTGACTTATCAACTTTCAAGGATTCCAGTCCCTCTAGTACTTCCTCTCTCATTATGTTTACGCTATCCAATATTTCACATCTCTCCTCTTTAACTACTACGTCCGGATCATCCCTTTCCTTTGTGAGTACGGAGACAAAATATTCATTTAAAACCCTACCCACATCCCCTGCTTCTACACACAAGTTACTCTTATCATCCCTGATAGCTCCCACCTTTTCCTTAGCTATCCTCTTGTTCTTAATGTACTGATAAAACATCTTTGGGTTTTCTTTAATCTTACTAGCTAATATTTTTTCATGCCTTCTCTTTGCTTTCCTTATTTTCTTTTTTACATCATCCCTGTACTTTCTATACTCCTTTAGGCTTTCTGCAGTATTTAGTTTTCTGTGATAGTCATAAGCTTTCTTTTTCTGCTTTATCTTTCCCCGTATCCTTCTAGACATCCAGGGGACTCTAAATTTGGCAGTGCCACCCTTTCTCTTTGAGGGGACGTGTCTGCATTGTACCCATAGAATTCCACTTTTTAGTGCCTCCCACTGGCTTGCCACTGATTTCTCCTCAAGTAGTTGTGTCCAGTCCACTCCTGCCAAATCACCTCTTAGTTCTGTAAAATTTGCCTTCCCCCAATTTAAAACGTTTACTCCTGATTTAACTCTGTCCTTTTCCATAATAATGCTAAAACTAACTGAATTATGGTCACTATTCCCAATATGGTCACCCACTGTCACTTCACCCACTTGCCCATCTTCATTTACCAGGACTAAATCTAGAATTGCATCCCCTCTTGTTGGGCCGGTCATGTGCTGGCTAAAAAAGTTCTCCTGGACACCGATCAGTAATTTTGCGCCCTCTGTGCCCCTCACACTGTTTGAATCCCAGTTGATGATAGGGTAGTTGAAGTCCCCTATTATTATTGCCCTCTTATTTTTGCACTCAGAAATTTGCCTACATATTTGTTCTTCTATCTCCCTTTCACTATTCGGGGGTCTATAGTACACTCCTAGTAGTGTGACTGCCCCTTATTTATTTCTTAGCTCAACCCATATGGCCTCGATTGATGATCCATTTAGCATATCATCCTTTCTCACAACTGTAATTGATTCTTTAACCAATAATGCTACCTTTCCTCCTTTTTTATCACCCACTCTATCCTGCCTAAAAACTCTATATCCAGGGATATTGAGCTGCCAATTATCCCCCTCTGTAATGTAAAATGGAGCTGAAAGAAGTAAGCCTTTAAATTTAAACTGCACTTACATCAGTGCATGGCAATTTTTACAGTTCTGTTTTATAATGATGTAAAGAAGAGCTTGATCAAGTTACGTCTCATTAAACCTCTCACAGAGAGGAAGCAGGTGGGTTGACAGTAGCCATGTTACTCTGCAACCTCTAGTTTGCCTGTGAAATATGTCAACACCCACACTTGTTGAAACTATGTAGTTTGAACAAATGAAACCCTATTTTCTGTCAGTTAAATTTGCAAAGTTTATAGTCCCAAATGAGAGTCAAATCATCCAGTACTTGTCCTTGTGAAATGCTTCCCATTTGTGCTTATAAGGAAAGTGTTAGTGTGAAAATCTGTGAAAACTGAGATTGATGATCCTGTTAATTGGTGGTGGATCTCTAAAACCAGGATTAATGGGAACATGGGTTAAACAAGAAACCTTTCAGAGCTGGATAACCAACAAGCAAAAGAAATCAAAATTCAAGTCAGGCTCACAGTAATCAATCAAATCAGAAAGAGAGAAACACCATACAATGGCACCTGACATTTCTTCATTCATCTGTTTAGGAAATGTCAGCCTTAAAAATACTACAATCCTTTTTAGAAAGAAAGATCTCTTTATCAGACACACCTTCTGCTCTGCTACGTCAGGCATTCATCACTTGTGTTTTGTTCAAATCTATTAAACAGCTTCAGTGACACTGAGTACACAATTCCCAAATATTTGTTATCGCATTTGATTCATGAATCGCAGGCTTATTCCTTTTTATTGGGATACATATGTTTTGCAGTAAATGTTAAATTATTACATGTGTCTGTCAGAGATAGGGATATAATAGTACTGCAGAGAGACCAAGGTACAAATGTACTATTTAGTACGTTTTAGGATCAAACAGCATACATCATCATAATTAATCTTGCTCATAAGTAAAACAGGATGTTTTAAAACGTAAATATAAAGTGTGCACACATATCACCTTCTTGCAGATAGTCATTAATTCAATGGCAGATTAGAATAGACACTGTTGCTTGGGGAAAAAAACAACTCAATTCTGCTGCTTCTATGTTATGGTAATATAGAAATTCATGACCTCAGTGCTGGTTTGTGTGTAAAGTCAGAAATGCATTTTGAAGCCAAGATTAATTATAGTGAATGGATCAAGTTTAGTTCAGCATATAGAAAAATTCAAAAGAGATGAACAGATGTTGTGTACATGCAGAAGCTGGGCAAACATGAAAAACAATAAAACAATACCTTTTACCAGCTGACAAAAACAGAGTAAGCATAAGGGCATTAATAAAAACAATTATCATGAAGCTATACAGTGCAACCTGTCCATGCAGGCCGGGTAATTGTAATTTTTAGGGGGAGACTCCTTTGCTTATAAATATTTTCTTCTCTTCCCTTTTCTTGGATCTTGCCAAGCTGAGGGGCCATGCAACATAGGAAAAATAGGAAACATAGGAACAGGAGTAGGCCATTCAGCCCCTCGTGCCTGCTCCGCCATTTGATAAGATCATGGCTGATCTGTGATCTCACTCCATATACCCGCCATTGGCCCATATCCCTTAATACCCTTGGTTGCCAAAAAGCTATCTATCTCAGATTTAAATTTAGCAATTGAGCTAGTATCAATTGCCGTTTGCGGAAGAGAGTTCCAAACTTCTGCCACCCTTGTGTGTAGAAATGTTTTCTAATCTCACTCCTAAAAGATCTGGCTCTAATTTTTAGACTGTGCCCCCTACTCCTAGAATCCCCAACCAGCGGAAATAGTTTCTCTCTATCCACCCTATCTGTTCCCCTTAATATCTTATAAACTTCGATCACATCACCCCTTAACCTTCGAAACTCTAGAGAATACAACCCCAATTTGTGTAGTCTCTCCTCGTAACTTAACCCTTGAAGTCCAGGTATCATTCTAGTAAACCTACGCTGCACACCCTCCAAGGCCAATATGTCCTTCCGAAGGTGCGGTGCCCAGAACTGCTCACAGTACTCCAGGTGCGGTCTAACCAGGGTTTTGTAGAGCTGCAGCATAACTTCTGCCCCCTTGTACTCCAGTCCTCGAGATATAAAGGCCAGGATTCCATTAGCCTTATTGATTATTTTCTGCACCTGTTCATGACACTTCAATGATCGATGTACCTGAACCCCTAAGTCCCTTTGGACATCCACTGTTTTTAACTTTTTACCATTTAGAAAGTACCCTGTTCTATCTTTTTTGATCCAAAGTGGATGACCTCACATTTGCCTACATTGAATTCCATTTGCCACAGTTTTGCCCATTCACCTAATCTATCAATATCGCTTTGTAATTTGATGTTTTCATCTACACTGCTTACAATGCCAAAAATCTTTGTGTCATCGGCAAACTTAGATTTGAGACTTTCTATGCCTTCATCTAAGTCATTAATAAATATTGTGAATAATTGAGGCCCCAAGACAGATCCTTGCGGGACTCCACTAGTCACATCCTGCCAATGTGAGTACCTTCCCATTATCCCTACTCTCTGTCGCCTTTCACTCAGCCAATTTCCTAACCAAGTCCGTACTTTTCCCTCGATTCCATGGGCTTCTATCTTAGCTAACAGTCTCTTATGCGGGACCTTATCAAATACCTTCTGGAAGTCCATATAAATAACATCCATTGACATTCCCCTGACCACTACTTTAGTCACCTCTTCAAAAAATTCAATCAGGTTTGTCAGGCACGACCTACCTTTCACAAATCCATGCTGGCTCTCTCCGATTAACTGAAAATTCTCGAGGTGTTCAGTCACCCTATCTTTAATTATAGACTCCAGCATTTTCCCCACAACAGATGTTAGGCTAACTGGTCTATAATTCCCTGGCTTCCCTCTCTCTCCTTTCTTAAAAAGCGGAGTGACGTGCAATTTTCCAATCTAGAGGGACAGTTCCTGAATCTAGAGAACTTTGAAAGATTATAGTTAGGGCATCTGCAATGTGCTCACCTACTTCCTTTAAAACCCTGGGATGGAAACCATCTGGTCCTGGGGATTTGTCACTCTTTAGTGCTATTATTTTCTTCATTACTGTTGCTTTACTTATATTAATTTTATCAAGTCCCTGACCCCGATTCAATATAAGTTTTCTTGGGATTTCCGGCATGTAAATACTGACGCAAAGTAATTGTTCAACATGTCTGCCATTTCCCCATTGTCAATAACAATATCCCCACTTTCAGTTTTTAAGGGGCCAACACTGCTCCTGACCACCCTCTTCTTCCTAATATAACTATAAAAGTTCTTCGTATTGGTTTTGATATCCCTTGCGAGTTTCTTTTCATACTCTCTTTTTGTAGCTTTTACTATCTGTTTTGTGACCCTTTGTTGATTTTTGTATCTTTCCCATTCGCCAGGATCTGTGCCATTTTTTGCCTTTTTGTATGCCCTTTCCTTGTGTCTTATACTGTCCCTTACCTCTTTAGTTGTCCATGGCTGTTTTTTTTGGCAAGTAGAGTTCTTGCCCCTCAGGGGTATAAACCGATTCTGTATCACGTTAAATGTTTCTTTAAACATTTGCCACTGATTGTCAGTCGTTTTACCCATTAACAGATTTGCCCAGTTTACTGTGGACAGTCTCTGTCTCATCCCATTGAAGTCGGCCTTTCTCAAGTCTAGAATCTTAGCAGCTTATTCACTATTTTCCCTTTCAAACACTACCTTGAACTCGATCATGTTATGATCGCTATTGGATAGATGTTCACATACAGTCAAGCTGTTAACTAAATCTGGTTCATTACTCATTACTAAATCTAGTATGGCTTGCCCCCTTGTTGCCTCTAGGACATTCTGCTGTAGAAAACTATCCTGGACACACTCAAGAAATTCACTACCTTTCTGACAGTTGCTAGTCTGCTTTTCCCAATCTATGTGAAGGTTAAAGTCCCCCATTAAGACCACTATGCCTTTCTTACACGCTTATCTAATCTCTGTATTTATACAATATAGCACTTCAGAGCTGCTGCCAGGGGTCCTATACACAACTCCCACTATAGTCTTGGATCCTTTCCTATTTCTCAATTCAACCCATAAGGTCTCTGTTGGCTGCTTACCTCTCGTTATATCCCCCTTTGTCATTGAAGTGATTTCATCTCTAATCACTAAGACTACTCCTCCCCCTCTTCCATTTTCCCTGTCTCTCCTGTAGACCTTATAACCCAGTATATTTAGTTCCCAATCCTAACCATCCTGCAGCCATTTCTCAGTAACAGCTATCATTTCATACCCTCCAATTTGAATTTGAACCTGTAGTTCATTTAATTTATTCCTTATACTCTGTGCATTTGTATATAGAACTCTTAGTTGGGCCACACACCCTAGCCTGACCTTCAGCTTTGATGCTGGGTTAATCGCCTTACGCCTTCTAGTTTTCACTATATCTCTATTGCCTAAAGTACACTTTCTTTCTGCTGCTCTACGCTTTTCCCTTTCACTTGTTCTTGAACAACTGTTTGTATTGAACCTATCCCCAGGCTCCACCAATGGCACTCTTAAACTACAGTAGATGTGCAAGAGTTTCTATAATTCTCACTGTGAACTACAGAATACAGTCTGGAATACAGTCTTTGATTGCCAGCTGCCTGTGGCAGCACGGCTAAGATCGGAAGGTAAAAATGTAAAGGATCATGAGTGGTGAACCAGCATCCTACCACTCCCACTGTGTAGTACATTAGGGCCCCAACATACTGAACCACTGTACTGTCAGGTTTTATGGTGACTCCAAAGACCAGAAGGTTCTATTTGTAGTTCATGCACTTAACACATTTTTAAAAATGTGTTCTTGGGATGTGGCCATTACTGACAAGGGGCAATATTTATTACCTATCTCTAGTTGCTCTGACAAAATTGTGGTGAGCCCACTCCTTATGCCGCTGCAGTCCTTGTACTAATGGTGCTCCCAAAATGGTGTTAGGTAGGGAATCCCAGGATATTGATCAAGCAACAATGAACAAATAGTAATATCAGTTCAAGTCAGGATCCTCTGGTACTTTCTCCTCCTTTGAGCACCTCACCTCGTTCCACCCTTCTCACCTCTCCATTAAAATCCTCATTCTCTACATCTCACCAAGCCCCACCTAGCCTCCCTCAGCTTCTGCACCGAGCGACTTCTCATCCTCAGCGATTTCAACCTCCATCTCAACTCACCTTGCCCTCTTTCCTCTGAGCTCACTGCCTAGAAAAAATCTCCCCCAAGTCACTTACAACAACACGTTCAAACTCCCAACTGTTTACCCTTTGGCCTTCCATTTGCAACGATACTTCTGCAGCTGCCAATCTGCTCAATCCTTTGCTTTTGATGCCCTTCTTTCCAGTAAAACCATTACACTCTCCCACCCTGGTCGCCTCCCCGGTACAGCCGCCATTTTCACTCAATTAAGTCCAAGAGGTGCAGATTTGAACATATATGGTGCACAACTGGTTTAGCCATTCATTGCCAGATAACCTATTGCATCAGGCCCTGTTCTTCTCTGCCAAAACTGCTCACCACTCCAGAATTGTCTAAGGGACAGAAAGCGGAGAGTAGTGGTGAACGGTTGTTTCTCAGACTGGAGGGAAGTATACAGTGGGGTTCCCCAGGGGTCAGTATTAGGACCACTGCTCTTTTTGATCTATATTAATGACCTGGACTTGGATATACAGGTCATAATGTCAAAGTTTTCAGATGACACGAAACTTGGAAATATAGTAAACAATGAGGAGGGTAGTAACAGATTTCAGGAGGACATAGAAAGACTGATGAAATGGGCAGACACATGACAGATGAAATTTAATGCAGAGAAGTGTGAAGTGATACATTTTGGTAGGAAGAATGAGGAGAGACAATACAAACTAAATGGTACAATTTTAAAGGGGGTACATATGGAATCATTGGCTTTTTAAATAGAGGCATAGAGTACAAAAGCAATGAAGTTATGCTAAACCTTTATATAACACTGGTTAGACCTCAGCTGGAGTATTGTGTTCAATTCTGGGCACCACACTTTAGGAAGGATGTCAAGGCCTTAGAGATTTACTAGAATGGTACCAGGGATGAGGGACTTTAGTTATGTAGAGAGACTGGAGAAGCTTGGATTGTTCTCCTTAGAGCAGTGAAGGTTAAGAGGAGATTTGATGGAGGTGTTCAAAATCATGAATGGTTTTCATCGAGTAAATAAGGAGAAACCGTTTCCAGTGGCAGAAAGATTGGTAACCAGAGGACACAGAGTTAAGATGATTGGCAAAAATGAGGGAAAAAATTTTTACGCAGCAACTTGTAATCTGGAATGCCTGCCTGATGGGCTGGATGGCCTACTCCTGCTCCTATTTCTTATATTCTTATGAAAAGGTGGTGGAAGCAGATTCAATAGTAATTTTCAAAAGAGAATTGGATAAATACTTGAAGGGAAAAAATTTGCAGGGCCATGGGGAAAGAGCAGGGGAGTAGAATTATTTGAATAGCTCTACCACAGAGCCGGCACAGGCACGATGGGCTGAATGGCCGCCTTCTGTGCTGTATCATTCTATGATTCTGTGATCTCCCCTCATTCCCTATTTGAGCTCATCTTGTCCGTGAAACCCACCTCGTACTCTCTCGACCCGATTCCCACTATACTGCTGACCACACAACTTCCCCTCTTGGCCCCCGTGCTAGCTGATACTGTAAACGGTTTCCTCTCCTCAGGTACTGCCCTCCTCCCTTTCAAATCTGCCATCATCATCCCCTACTCAAAAAATCCACCCTTGAACCCTTTGTCCTTGTAAACTACCACCCCGTCTCCAACCTCCCTTTCCTCTTGATCGTGTTGTTGTCTCCCAAATCTGTGCCCATCTTTCCTGCAATTCTATGTTTGAACCTCTCCAATCAGGTTTCCGTTCCTGCCACAGCAGTGAAGCCTCCCAAATCAAAGTCACAAACGACTGTAGTACACTATCCTGCCTTATCCTTCACGACCTCTCTGTAGCCTTTGACATGGTTGACTGCACCATCCTCCTCCAATGCCTTTCCTCCATTGTCCAGCTGAGGGACAGCCCCCATCTGGTTCCACTCTTACCTATCCAGTCGTAGCCAGAGAATTACCTGCAATGGCTTCTCTTCCCGCTCCCACACCGTTACCTCTGGAGCCCCCAAGGATCTATCCTTGGCCCCCTCCTATTTCTCATCTACATTCTGCCCCTCAGTGACATCATCCAGAGACTTGACATCAGGTTCCACTTGTATGCTGACGACAACCAGCTCTACCTCACCACCACCTCCCTCGACCCCTCCACTGCCTCTTGTACGACATCCAGTCCTGGGTGAACTGCAATTTCCTTCAATTAATCATTGGAAAGACCGAAGCCATTGTCTTCGGCCCCCGCCAAAAACTCTATCCCCTCACCTCCGATTCCATCCCTCTCCCTGGTCACTGTCTCAGGCTGCACCAGACTGTTCGGAACCTCGGCATCCTGTTTGACCCTGAGCTTTCAACCCCGTATCCTCTCGATCACAAAGACCATCTACTTGCGCCTCTGTAACATCACCCGTCTCCATTCCTGCCTCAGCTTATCTACTGCTGAAACCCTCATCCCTGCTTTTGTTACCTCCAGATACAACTAATATCAGGAAGTTCTTGTATACACAAAGACTGATCAACACATGGAATAGACTCCGGATAGAGTAATGGAGGTGATGGGGTGGACTTTTGGGTCACTCTGGATTGATGAACTAAGATAGGCTAAATGGTCTTCCTCATCTGGAATTATCTTGTGATCCTAGAATTCAGAAGTGGCTCTTGCTTGGCCATGAGCCAAATTATCCCCTGTTTCTTGCTGTTTGTGATTCCAGGCTCCTTTCAGTAGCCGTTCCTATATTTTCTAAGAGACAATATTTTTTCTCAAAGATGTGGTATGAATTCACCCAAATAATTGATGATTCTTGAGAATCTTTGCATGTTTTTCTTGTACTTTGGATGTGTCAAGTACTCAACAGCTCAGATTTTCATCTTGGCAAACTCAAACCGCTTTGGGACGTCCTGAGGTTGTGAAAGGCGTTATATAAATGCAAGTCTGTCTTTCTTTTAATGTTTCACAAGTGACGATGTCACTAACAAATGTCAGCTCAGGGACTCTAAATGCTCATTTGCTTTTATTAAGTTTCAAGTTGACTCTTCTAGTAACTTCAAACATTTTCCAAATTCTGCTGTCGCATTTCTTCTTGGGCTAACTCCATATTATTGTGATATCTTTTGATGTGTCCAGGCCTCCAGTTTATTTACATAGGATGTGACTTTATGATATACTTTGTGGGGGGGGGGAGATTGCTCATCATTTCTTGATGTACATTCCCAGTGGGGGGAACTACACACAGGGAGAGTGCATTGAGAGAACCTATGGTACCTGTGCCCTAAACCTAGAGATAGATGATGTCACTGACCATAAAAGACATAACAGAACAGTGGATTTATATCTGAACTTTGAACCTGACTATTTAATTAACATGCTTCTACAAATCAAATCCAACTTATTTTGGTTAAAATATATATGATCTATTTTAATGTGTCCAACAGCTTCAGGTGTTCTCTCTCACTCTTTCTGATCATTAATCTCACTCCTAATGTTTCCCTCATGTTGGCAGCTCCAGTCTAGAGGGTGAAAAGTGATTTATTGTGGATGTTTCAAACTCAGCAAAAGCCAATTCCGTTCATATCTGCAAGGGGCCAAAGTGAGGCATATGTCCATAAGAAGCAACTTAATCTAAACAAGCTTTGAAGAGTTACTGTGACAATAGCGTATTGTGGAGCCATTTGAGCCAGCCTTTATTATACAGATTGTACATAGAAAGGGAATGTAACATGATTTCCATAGCAACATTCAAAAAATCACTGAGAAAAAAGCTTTGTGCAGGAAGATCTCACAACAGCATGCTATCATTTCCTATCCCGGCAGCATACTGCTCCAGAAACACTTCAGCATACTAAAATCCATGCTGATGTTGCTCAGTTCAATTTCTGAGTACTGCATCCAAAATGAGTCTGAGATTAATTCAGAATGTTTCCACGGTCAATGTAATTGAAAGGTAAGTTCTGTATGGACAAATAATGACAGATCGCAATGGAGACAGCAAACTGAGAATCTGTAGCAAAAGGGTAACACATGAAAATGGAACAGTATTTCATGAAATGTGTTTTAGAATCATAATTTTTTACATAGGATTACACAGAATTACATCTATGTAATTCTATGATTCATAATTTGTTAGACTTGAATTCATATTCTTTTTTTCTCTCCTCTCTGTTTAAGTTTTTGGGTTCCTTAAAATGAAGAATGAAAATGCTGCAAAATAGAAAACTGCTTTCTTTTCAAAGCCTGTGACAACCTGGCATGACACCAATCAGATCCTAATGTAAAGCATCAATCAACTGTACCAATCGTACATCCCAAATCCAAACTTAGCCGAGCTTCTCTACCATACCAGTATGTCACTTCCATTTCCAGCACTGTATATTTTTCTGGTATCGTGTACACATACTCCGAAACTGCTGCTTACCCCAACATACAACCATCACAGTTGCCCCTACACTACTGCTCAAACAGGGTGGAGGGCAGCTACTAGGGTTGTTGACAGCCTTGGCAGAGCTAGCTGACAGCCTTGGCTTAGTGGGAGCACTCTTGCCTCTGAGTCAGAAGATCATGGATTAAAGGCCCACTCCAGGACTTGAGCACATAATCCAGACTAACACTTCAGTACAGTAATGAGGGAGTGTTGGAGGTGCTGTCTTTTGGATGAAATGTTAAACAGTGTGCTCTCTCAGGTGATCATAAAAGATCCCATGGCACTATTGGAAGAACAGCAAGGGTATTCTCCTAGAGTCTGCGCCAATATTTATCCCCCAACCAACATCACAAATTGTTGTTTGTGGGATCTTGCTGTGTACAAATTGGCTGCCATGTTTCCCTACATTACAACAGTGGCTACATTTCAAAAATGCCTCATTGGCTGTGAGATGCTTTGGGATGTCCCGAGATTGTGAAAGATGCTATATAAATCCAAGTTCTTTCTTTGACAGATATCCCCATGAGCCTTTGCACAATAATTGTTCCCCTGAATCCTTTCTGAATAATGGTTAACCATTCACCCCGGTGCCCTCTGCTCTTAACTCTCAATCCTCTTCATCACATTAACAGCCTTAGTTCCTTTCGTCCACAGCCTTTTTCAGAATCTCCCACTCTGCTTCCACAAAACCTTAATGTTCCATTGCACACAATCAAAATGTCCAATTGTTTCCTAAAATATATAGGTGAAATTTTGCAAGGCTCTGTGCCAGCGGTGGAGTTTAATGAAATTGCCACTTATGTCAATATAAACTCTTGAACGTACAAGGAAAAAAGATATCTGTTCATTAGCTCAGTGATAATGACACAATATAGTGCAGTAATGAGCCACAGAGACCAAGAAGGTCGTATATTCAATACGAGACCAGTGCTGAATTCATGAATTGACCTTAACCTGGGCAATTGTGGGGTGTCACGGTATCCCTTGGCTGGAGGAAGGGAAAAATCAACAAGGCTTCCTGATGATAGGAATAGGCTCAGCTCTGATTTCCCCCTCTGTCACTGCCTCCACCACCCCCCTCCCCCCAACCCCACCAGCACTGCCACCAGTCAAGAAGGTTGCTGATACTCACTTATCTCAAGTCACACAGGAAAAAGGACCATTTAGATGAGGTAGTGCAGGATTGCTGGCCCTACATACTCCAACATGCACGGGGTGGTGTTTTTCTCATTCAACCTTAGATAAATCTTATATTCAATTTAAAAAACAAAGATTATTGCAACAATATTTACACTGAGGAAGACCACAATTATTTGGCTGGATTATTAAAAATTCAGGGTTGTAAGTAAAAAATGTAGCTAACCAGAAGATGTCCTTGTATTTCAGATAACTGCAGTACACATCCCAACACAACACATACAAAGATTTCACCTGGCTCCTATGTGTTAGTGACATTGTAAGCACATAGGGCTAAATTTTGACGATCAGACAGCCGAGCTAATTACGATACTGCACCCCCCTCACCCACCAGTGGTGCAATATCATACAGCTTGGAGGCCAGGGGTGGTAAGATAGGGCTGAGAAAGGTAGGGGTGGGGCATTCAAGAGTGGGGGGAGCCCAGTATGGCAGCGACCCAGATTATTTTTGTGTAACTCGGAGGAGAAATCCCACTTGTCCTGGCCCCGCAAAAATACAAACTTACTTTTGGGCTTCCCTTTGGCTGGACCACCAGCTCAAAATTGGCCTGAGCTTGAGTTCTTTGAGGATATAATGTACAGGGTGGATAAAGGGGAACCAGTGGACGTAGTGTATTTGGACTTCCAGAAGGCATTCGACAGGTGCCACATAAAAGATTATTGCTCAAGATAAAGAATCACTGGATTGGGGGTAATATTCTGGCATGGGTGGAGGATTGGTTATCTAACAGGAAGCAGAGAGTTGGGATAAATGGTACATTCTCGGACTGGCAACCTGTAGCCAGTGGTGTTCCGCAGGGGTTGGTGCTGGGTCCCCAACTTTTTCAATCTATATTAACGATTTGGAGGAGGGGACCGAGTGTAACATATCAAAGTTTGCAGATGATACAAAGATGGGAGGGAAAGTAGAGAGTGAGGAGGACATAAAAAACCTACAAGGGGATATAGACAGGCTGGGTGAGTGGGCGGAGATTTGGCAGATGCAATACAATATTGGAAAATGTGAGGTTATGCACTTTGGCAGGAAAAATCGGAGAGCAAGTTATTATCTTAATGGCGAGAAACTGGAAAGTACTGCAGTACAAAGGGATCTGGGGGTCCAAGTGCAAGAAAATCAAAAGGTTAGTTTGCAGGTGCAGCAGGTGATCAAGAAGGCCAATCGAATGTTGGCTTTTATTGCTAGGGGGATAGAATATAAAAACAGGGAGGTATTGCTGTAGTTATATAAGGTATTGGTGAGACCGCACCTGGAATACTGCATACAGTTTTGCTCTCCATACTTAAGAAAAGACATACTTGCTCTCGAGGCAGTACAAAGAAGGTTCACTCGGTTAATCCCGGGGATGAGGGGGTGGACGTATGAGGAGAGGTTGAGTAGATTGGGACTCTACTCATTGGAGTTCAGAAGAATGAGAGGCGATCTTATTGAAACATATAAGATTGTGAAGGGGCTTGATCGGGTGGATGCGGTAAGGATGTTCCCAAGGATGGGTGAAACTAGAACGAGGGGGCATAATCTTAGAATAAGGGGCTGCTCTTTCAAAATTGAGATGAGGAGAAACTTCTTCACTCAGAGGGTAGTAGGTCTGTGGAATTTGCTGCCCCAGGAAGGTGTGGAAGCTACATCATTAAATAAATTTAAAACAGAAATAGACAGTTTCCTAGAAGTAAAGGGAATTAGGGGTTACGGGGAGCGGGCAGGAAATTGGACATGAATTTAGATTTGAGGTTAGGATCAGATCAGCCATGATCTTATTGAATGGCGGAGCAGGCTCGAGGGGCCGATTGGCCTACTCCTGCTCCTATTTCTTATGTTCTTATGTTCTTATGCACAACACACGCTCTGCCCAGTTCTGTCCTTAAATAAGAAGTGGTGTTCTATGTATGTCATAGGATCCCAATTTGCTTATTAAAGGAGCCAACCAACTGAAACAGGCAGCGCTTTGGCCACCCAGTAGTCGGGCCCTTCGAATGTGCTGGCGGCCAGAGTGCGGGTGTCAATCGTGCTGTAAGCCAATTTCAGCTACTGCCACATTTGTGCTGGGCAGCCCAAGTTAAAATCTAACCCATAGATATTGTGATGGGAGGACAGTAGATTTATAAGGAAGGATGGGCCAAGTGGCCTCCCTTGTCTGTACATATCTTTATGATCTTGGCAAACAGCTGGAAGATTTCCTTTGTTAAACTT
Organism: Heptranchias perlo; assembly: GCF_035084215.1. Taxonomy (NCBI): domain Eukaryota; kingdom Metazoa; phylum Chordata; class Chondrichthyes; order Hexanchiformes; family Hexanchidae; genus Heptranchias; species Heptranchias perlo. The sequence goes on along the minus strand of NC_090345.1, from coordinate 48,861,285 downwards.
TTCGAGTGAAATTGTAATTGCATTCTAAAAGAAAGCATTTGTGATTCCATTAGAGATAGTGGTCAGAGGTGACATTCCCCAATAACTCTCGAGGCCACCCAGAGTGAAACCTCTTTCACTTCATGTATGTACGTTTAATGATTCATTCAGAGGACTGCATGCATGCTAAACAGCAAAAGCAGCACGCTGTAAACAAAGCTAAACGGTCAATGGATCAGGTCAAAACTCTGCAACCCTGCAACAACCAATCATGAATGATGGTGGACAATTAAGCAATGAACGGGACTAGGAGGCTCAATGAACATTCCCATCCTTAAGATGGAGCTCCACAAAGGACAAGGCTGAAGCATTTACCACCATCTTCAGCTATAAATGCCGAGTGGATGAACCTTCTCGGCCTCCTCCCGAGTTTTCCATCATCACAGATGCCAGTCTTCAGCCAATTCGATTCATTCCATGTGATATCAAGAAAAGACTGAGTGCATTGGACACAGCAAAGGTTACAGACCCCGACAACATCCGGGCTGTAGTGATGGAGACCTGTGCTCCAGAACTAGCTGCATCCCTATGTAAGCTGTTCCAGTACAGCTACAACACTGGCATCTACCTGACAATGTGGAAAATTGCCCAGGTATGTTCTGTTCACAAAAAGCAGCACAAATCCAATCCGGCCAATTACCGCCCCATCAGTCTACTCTCAATCATCAGCAAAGTGATGGAAGGTGTCGTCGACAGTGCTATCAAGCGGCACTTACTCACCAATAACCTGCTCACCAATGCTCAGTTTGCGTTCTGCCAGGACCACTCGGCTCCAGACCTCATTACAGCCTTGGTCCAAACATGGAAAAGAGCTGAATTCCAGAGGTGAGGTGAGAGTGACTGCCCTTAACATCAAGGCAGCATTTGACCGAGTGTGGCATCAAGCAGCCCTAGTAAAACTGGTCAATGGGAATCAGGGGATAAACTCTCCAGTGGCTGGAGTCATACCTAGCACAAAGGAAGATGGTAGTGGTTATTGGAGGCCAATCATCTCAGCCCCAGGACATCGCTGCAGGAGTTCCTCAGGGCAGTGTCCTAGGCTCAACTATCTTCAGCTGCTTCATCAATGACCTTCCCTCCATCATAAGGTCAGAAGTGGGACTGTACCCTGCTCATTGCAGTGTTCAGCTCCATTCACAATTCCTCAGATAATGAAGCAGTCCATGTCCACATATAGTAAGACCTGGACAACATCCAAGCTTGGGCTGATAAGCGGCAAGTAACATTTGCGCCAGGTAATGACCATCTCCAAAAAGAGAGAACTTAACCACCTCCCCTTGACATTCAATGACATCACCATCACCAAGTCCTCCACCATCAACATCCTGGGGGTCACCACTGACAAGAAACTCAACTGGAAAAGCCACATAAATGCTATGGCTACCAGAGCAGGTCAGAGGCTGGGTATTCTATGGCGAGTGGGTCACGTCCTGACTCCCCAAAGCCTCTCCACCACCTACAAGGCACAAGTCAGGAGTATAACGGAATATTCTCCACTTGCCTGGATGTTTGCAGCTGCAATAACACTTAAGAAGCTCGACACTATCCAGGACAAAACAGTCTGCTTGATTGGCACTCTATCTACTGGCTTAAACAATCCACCCTCTCTACCATCGGCGTACCATGGCTGCAGTGTTTACTATAAATAGGATGCACTGCAACAAATCTCCAAGGCTTCTTCAGCAGCACCTCTGAAACTTGCGGCCAGCTAGAAAGACAAGGGCAGCAGGTGCATAGGAACACCACCACCTCCAAGTTCCCCTCCAAGTCACACACCATTCATATATCACCATTCCTTCACCACATGGACTGCAGCGGTTCAAGAAGTAGGGCCACTACCACCTGCTCAAGATCAATTAGGAATGGGCAATAAATGCTGGTCTTGCCAGCGATGCCCACATCCCGAAGAACGATGACAAAAGTCTTTTTAATTCTTTATATATTTGAGTTTTTGTGCTGATCAAGGTGAGGGCTATCAGTAATGGGAAGCAAATTCCGTTTCAACACAGTGTCAGCAACATTTGTTTGAATTTATATCACACCTTTAATGTACAGTACATTTCAAGGCACTTCACAGAGGAGAAAGAAACACTGAGCAGTAGAAGAGTCAGGAGAGGTGATGGAAAGCATGGTGAAAGACCTAGGTTTTGAAGAGGCTTGAAGGTAAGGAGAGAAGTAGCAAGAAAAAGGGCTTTATGTAGTCATTAGATGTATTCAAGAAGGCGATAGATATATTACTTAATGCTAAACGGATCAAGGGATATGGGGAAAAAGCGGGAACAGGGTACTGAGTTAGATGATCAGCCATGATCATTTTGAATGGCGGAGCAGGCCCGAAGGGCCGAATGGCCTACTCTTGCTCCTATTTTCTATGTTTTTCTATGGAGGGGTTTCAGAGAGTAGAACTGATATAGCCAATGGTGGAGTGGGAGGGGTGCAGAGTTAGAGGACCAAAGAGCATGGGTAGGATAAAAAGTTATAGGAGTTTTCAGCAGGAGGGTAGAATGAAGGCATGGAGGAACTTGTAAATCAGGGCTATAATTTCAATTCAATGTGTTGGGGACAGGAAGCCAGGGAAGGTAAATGAGGACAGGGGTGAAGGGTGAGCAAGAATGTGGGTGGCAGAATTTTGAGTGAGTTGGTGTTTGTGTAGTGTGGAGCTTGAAAGGGCGATGAGGAAAACATTGGAAGTAATGAAAATGTGGAAGAAGGTTTCTGTGGTAGTGGAATGTGGAAAAGCTGGAAACAGGCGACACTGTGGAATTGGAGGGAAGTGATCTTGGTGATGGATAGGATATATGGGGTTTGAAGTTCAGCTCCAGGCCAAACAGTACACCCAAGTTGTTTAAAGATTATAACATATTGAACAATTAACTCATTTTTAATATGAAACTGACAACAGATGCAAAGATAATTTCACAGACAAAAAGTCACCAACAATAATAGGGCCTTATCACCTTCAAGAGAAATAACTTATTTGGATTTTAGCATTTACTTTGCTGTATTGAGAATTTCACACCTCATTGATGTGGCAAGTTAGAATTTTTTTAAAAATATATTAAAGTTAGTGAATAGTATTAAATGCAAATACAGCAAATCAGTTTGTTATAAACTGTGTGATTTTGAATGTCACAATATGTTATTTAACAGTTTCTAAAGAATCCCAAATATATTTTCTGGGGCAAACACAGACTGGTCTACAGAAAGGTGCTCTCTTGTTCGTGTTAATATAAATTAATATAATTAACATCATCAAAATACCGATTAATTAATCTAACAATTTATCACTGTTTTCGTTCTAGAAATGGCATTGGGGATCATGTTTTTACTGGAAATTATTATCTGTACACTGCACGTGTTACAGTTGGTAGATTTGCTTTGGGATAGAAATTATTTCTTTCATCAAAGATACATGTGTTGATTTTTTAAAAAATCAATAAAGGAACTATCGAATTGAATTTGGTTATCATGTAATTAAAAGCAAGTTACTTACACAAACAAATGTCCACTAGGAAAACGATGTAAACTAATAGTTCACGCAATGTTCTCCTGATGTATAGCTCTGGGTTATTGGACAAGTTGTCGGTCAGTTTTGTGCCCCACAAGCCTGCAGACATGGAAAGAAACAAAGGCATATTCATTGCAGGATTTTAAAAAGTCTAACAGCAACAAATACCACAATCTCAAACAGTAACCTTCAGAGGTGTGTGCCTTTAAACAGGCAGATCAAAGTAATTCTGTTGCTTGAAACAGTAATTCATGCTACACCAGACGTTTTCTATTCATTTTTATGGTACCTAAGTGCATCAATAGAACTAGTGCTATAAGTTGTCATTATTATTACGTAAATAGATTTAAGGATAAATTCATCCACCCCGTACTCCCACAATCAACAGAATTACTGCTGCCCTTTGAGCACAACACAATGCTTGGTGTGTGGGAGTGCTAAAATTACTTTACAAACCCAAAAATAAGTGAAAATCATAAAACACATTAAAAATTCTCCTTTCTGTCCCTAAATATTATTGCAAAACTTGAGTTTTATTTGATTCTTGTAATCTAAGTTTATTATATTTACTGCTACTGCCACCGACAATCCTACAGCTACTGACAATCGTACTACCAATGATAATTCTGCTGCCACTGACAATCCTTCTGCTCTTGGCAATCCTACTGCCACTGGCGGCCTAACTGCTATTGGCGATCCCACTGTTATTGGGGTCCTACTGCTATTGGTAGTCCTACCGCCACTGACAATGGTAACATATGCCTGCTTCTGGCTTACCACAGCAAAATGACTTCAATCTTCTTTAAGGCAGCAGTTACGCTGAACTACTGGTTAGCTAGAGTCAGCATTTCACAGCTATACTTTGGGCTGGGCTTGGCTACAAATCACACTCCTGACATTATGATAAAGGTTTCGGAGATTATCTCCTTCGTCACCTGACGAAGGAGATAATCTCCGAAAGCTTGTGATTTTAAAATAAATTTGTTGGACTATAACCTGGTGTTGTAAGATTCCTTACATTTGTCCACCCCAGTCCATCACCGGCATCTCCACATCATTATGATAAAGAGCAGTGTGCATGCCCGTAGGTGATAGATTTGGACTATTGGAATTTCCGCAGGGGTTCTCCCGATCGTTTCTTGTAACTTTGTTGTAAACCCTGGAGAAACAGCGCAAATGGCTGTTTGCACCTTTTCTACAGAATTTCAGCCAATGTTATGGTGAGAGATCAGGGAACCCCCATTGAAATTCAACCCCTGAATGTTTTGAGAATTTGGGATGGTGTAGCCATATTCTCAAAACAGGAGAAAAGTCATCTTATGTTCATAAAATACCCGAGAGGTCCAACAGACCCACGTTCACTTTTTAAAGCAGTTTGATATTATTGACTGAAGTTATATTCCATGTGATGTCACGTGCAATTGGCAGAAGGAGATCTGACTCTGAAATTATATCGTGACTTTACAGTCACATCTGACTCTGAAATTATATTTACAGTCACATCTGACTCTGAAATTATATTTACAGTCACATCTGACTCTGAAGTTACAATCTCAGAAAAGTGACCGTTCTATTGTAAAGTGTCAAATAGATTTTAAATATGTTGGCCCTATTGTAGGTTTCATTACTATGGGTGGCACTTTCCCTGCTGTGAGATCCCCAGAAAAAGCCCCACCCAGCAACACCTCAATAGAAACCCTTCTGCACACTAAGTTCTATATCCTTTCCGCCTGTGACTTCCACTTTATACAAACCTCATCCAAACTGTTCAGTATTCTTTAGGATTGTTCATAGAATCATAGAATGAAACAGCACAGAAAGAAACCATTCGGCCCATCGTGCCTGTGCCAGCTCTTTGAAAGAGCTGGCCAATTCAGCCCATTCCTCTGCCCTTACCCCATAGCCCATAGCCCTGCAAATTTTTCCCATTCCAGTATTTATCCAATTCCCCTTTGAACGTTATTATTGTCCGCTTCCACCCTATCATGCAGTGCATTCCATGTTCTAGTCAAAACCTCATGATTCTTTGAACTATTGGTAATGTATTTGATCACAGCAGTGCCGTGGGACCTGTACTTACCCAGGTTTTAGAAAACAAAGGAAAATACTTAACAGGAAAAAGATTAAACATATGATAATATTCTAATATTTTTAGGATAGGGCTCAAAGACGTTAAAATAGAAAACATCTGGAAATTAGAAGCCGGACACATTTATAAAGTTAACACCATCAATATCTAATTATTATTTGGAAAATGAAACTTTGCACTGGTTTTCTTCGAAATTCATTATGAAAGTGACATCTTGTGATTCGGAAAGGGCCGAATCCCTTTAACTTACTGAGAATTCCTTTAAAGAAGGTCTTGCAGCATCCCGAGGAAGGTTTGCACTTGTCGGTATACAGCGGGGGCTCTTCACACCCATAAGGGTTGGTTGGGAAGGAGCTGGGGTTGTAGATAGTCTGCACTTTGAAAGGAGAGCTGGGAGGCGACCCCTCGTACGCTTCGTTATCCCAGGCTTTCTTATTAGATAAACTTTCCATTTCATGCACCTCCTGGATCGGTAACTTCAAGCCGCTGCCCCGAGTTGAGCTCATTTTGATGAGTTCAGCCTTTCACAGAAGCACAGGTCTTCCTGGATCCCAGTCGTGGGTAACTGTGGTGAGCAGTCTGCACGGTCTTTCAGGGTAAAGGGTTGACAGCTGGTGGTAGGCACTGCCTGAGTCACACACCACAGTCACAATTTTATCAACGCCCCCTTCACCAGCTTGTGTTAATGGATGACGCCAAGCAAAGGGAGGAACTGCGTCCTGGGAGAATCAGAACTCCCAATGGGAAACTTGAGAAATGGGATGTTCAGGAGAGCCATGGGAACGAGCGACTAGAATACAGTATTATTAATTCCCTCTGATGAACAATTATTCCATAAGGCTGTGGTTACACTGTGCTGATGGGCTGGGACAGATAGCTAGAGAATCGATTTGCAGCTGGCAACATCTGATTTACACTGGAATGGCATTCTGGTGCTCAGGAGAGAGCTCCGGGTCAGTAAACGCCGCATGCTTTAGGAGCGCAGAACATTAAAAAAAACTTTGTTTTCTTTTTTAAAGACTTCAAAATGTCCAATGGGTTGACAGGGCGCTGGAGTTATATCCCACGCCGAGTCCCCATAACTTGGGAAGTCAGATTGAGATTTTACTTCGGAGTTATATCGTTATGTTTGCATCACTGCGCAGTGTAATTTCAATCGATTAGGTCTGATGCAATGACGTGTATAAGTTTTGACATAGATTTTACTTCGTTCAGATCGAGAAAAAATGAAAGTTTTTCTGTTTATCTAAATACTTTGTTACTAAAAGAAGCTTTTTGTCTGATAGTACCGATGAGCTTGATAAAATCCAGATAAAATAACAAAAAGTGAATACTGGTGATAGCTTATTTTAATTATGTTTCAGGCTTAAGAGGAAAGGTTGGCATATTGAAAACTATAAGAATTACACTAAAATACGTTAGATGAAGTGAAAGGCTGATTGTAAATTGTAATATGATTAGTGCCCGTTGAATCGTAATGACTACAGTTAGGAAAAAGAGAAACACGCTATAAATTGAAATCTTAAGACTAAGTCAAATGGAGAGAGAAGCATTAGTTACTTTGGAAAAGAGAAGGAGAAATATTATTTAAGTATTAAAGGTTTTTAAGTGAATAGATAAATTGAACCCCAATACGTTTGAGATTGCTACAAACCAAAGACAAGGGCTCTAATTTGGATCAGGGAAGGTACACGGACGTTTAGATTTAATTACTTTACACAAAGAATGATGAACTTGTGGAACAGGGAGGCAGTGGAAGCAGATAGTGTGAAAAGATTTAAGGAAATATTGGATAGATACTTAAGGGACTGAGGGCTGTCAGTTTTGGGGACTGGCCAGTTGGACTGCAGTCATTTCCAGTTCTGTACTTTCCTATGTTCAGAAGGCTTTTTGTGAATTCCTGTCAACATTGAGGAAACATTAAGAGCATCATTTGTATCACTAGCATAAAAGAAAGATTTGCATTTATATTGCACCTGTCATGACCTCAGGATGTCCCAAAGCACTTTACAGCCAATGAACTATTTTTTTTGCAGTGCAGTCACTGTTGTAATGTCGGAATTACAACATAACGAAATTGACGGGCAGGAAAAGGCCAGCTGGTCCATCAAGCCTGCCCCACACTCATGATGGCCGACCATCATGACTAAATACTTGCTCCCTCCTCCACCACCACCCCCGCCCCCCCCCCACCGCTCCTGGAGAGGCAAAAAAAGGGAAAAAACCCGGGGCCAATAAGGGAAAAAATACTCTGGAAAATTCATTTCCGACTCCCTCAGGTGATCGAAACCAGTCCAGGAGATCACATGGACCAAGTGTTATCTATAAATATAAATATAACTAAGAGTAGGAGACTCACTCATTATTGTTAACAGATTAATGTCTGCATTACAGTAATGATGATCAGAAAATCTAGGCTTTAGAGTGTTTGTGCTTTTGAGATTGAGTAGGCAAAAAATAGGGACATTTGAAAACCAAAATGAGTCAGTCTTTAACTACGACTTAATAATTCTGAAATTATAGTGGTTAGGGTAAGGGTTAGAAGCAGGAGTTGCTTTTGTCTGAGCTTAGCAAAAGATAATTTCATTTTAGGATGAGGAAAAATGTCTGCTTCCTTTACCACATTTTATCTCAATGATGCTGAATTGTCATTTAGAATGCACTGAAATGAATGGTTTTTGCCCATTCTTATCATATTATTATCTTAAAATAATCAAAGGTGAAGTATTGCCAAATTAAATGTTTATTGTTGTATATTATGTTAGCGGTTACATTGTTATATTATGTTATGTTAGTCTTTATGTTGTCATATTAGGTTTTGTTAGTGTTTGAGTTATGTTATATGGCATGTTATTACATAGAATTACATGAGAACACCACCACCTGCACGTTCCCCTTCAAGTCACAGCAACAGGCCATTCGGCCCAACTGGTCTGTGCTGTTGTTTATGCTCCACATGAGCCTCCTCCCACTTTACATCATCTAACCCTATCAACATATCCTTGTATTTCTTTCTTCCTCATGTACTTATCTAGTTTATCTAGCTTCCCCTTCCATGCATCTATGTTATTCACCTCAACTGCTCTATGTGGTACCAAGTTCCACATTCTAAAGAAGTTTCTCCTCAATTGCCTAAGGGATTTATTAGTGACTATCTTATATTTATGGCGCCTAGTTTTGGACTCCCCCACAAGCGGGAACATCTTCTCTATGTCTACCCTTCATAAAACCTCTATCAGGTCACCCCTCAGCCTTCTCTTTTCTAGATGAATAGCAAGATATAATAATAGTAAAATAGTAAGATGAGTTCAACCATTAATTGATTAGTTGTTCCAAAAAATCTGATCTCTTCGGATGGTGAGTACTCCAACAGTATTGGGCATAGCTGTGATGCTGCTTATGGTCTTAACATCTAACAGGGTGGAAATGTGAGGCACAGCAACCAAGATGCAAAAATTAATTTCATTAAATAGAGTTAAAGGGTTCATAGGAGGAACCGAAAACTGGTTAACTATTGAAAATCCAGGCAGCAAAAGGCTAAAAGAGCTCTATATTCAGGTCACAAAGCTATTTTTTGGTATGAAATTGTTCAAACACAGCTAAACTTCAACAAAATTACGTGTATATGTTTTATGTTATGGTTACTTTGCTGCTAATATTTATGTAATGTTTACTGTTAGTCTGTTTTTTTTTATTCGTTCATGGGACATGGGCGTCGCTGGCAAGGCCAGCATTTATTGCCCATCCCTAATTGCCCTTGAGAAGGTGGTGGTGAGCCGCCTTTTTGAACCACTGCAGTCCATGTGGTGAAGGTTCTCCCACAGTGCTGTTAGGAAGGGAGTTCCAGGATTTTGACCCAGCGACGATGAAAGAACGGCGATATATTTCCAAGTTGGGATGGTGTGTGACTTGGAGGGGAACGTGCAGGTGGTGTTGTTCCCATGTACCTGCTGCCCTTGTCCTTCTAGGTGGTAGAGGTCGCGGGTTTGGGAGGTGCTGTTGAAGAAGTTGCTGCAGTGCATCCTGTGGATGGTACACACTGCAGGCACAGTGCGCCGGTGGTGAAGGGAGTGAATGTTTAGGGTGGTGGATAGGGTGCCAATCAAGCGGGCTGCTTTGTCCTGAATGGTGTCAAACTTCTTGACTGTTGTTGGAGCTGCACTCATCCAAGCAAGTGGAGAGTATTCCATCACACTCCTGACTTGTGCCTTGTAGATGGTGGAAAGGCTTTGGGGGAGTCAGGAGGTGAGTCACTCGCCACAGAATACCCAGCCTCTGACCTGCTCTTGTAGCCACAGTATTTATATGGCTGGTCCAGTTAAGTTTCTGATCAATGGTGACCCCCAGGATGTTGATGGTGGGGGATTCGGTGATGGTAATGCAGTTGAATGCCAAGGAGAGATGGTTAGAATCTCTCTTATTGGTGATGGTCATTGCCTGGAAAATTATGATGGGCCTAGATAGAGTGAATAGGAAGGACCTATTTCCCTTAGCAGAGGGGTCAGTGACCAGGGGGCATAGCTTTAAAGTGATTGGTAGAAGGATTAGAGGGGAGCTGAGGGGAATTTTTTTTACCCAGACGGTGGTGTGGGTCTGGAACTCACTGCCTGAATGGGTGGTAGAGGCAGAAACCCTCAACTCATTTAAAAAGTACTTGGATGTGCACTTGAAGTGCCGTAACCTACAGGGCTACGGACCAAGTGCTGGAAAGTGAAATTAAGCTGGATAGCTCTTTTTCGGCCGGCACAGATACAATGGGCCTAATGGCCTCCTTCTGTACCCTAACTTTCTATGATTCTATGATTCCACATTTACACTCCCCACTTCATCCTTGAGTGATCCTGCCCACTCTTCAACTATACTTTTAGATTTTATATACTTGTAAAAATATTAGCTTTTATATTATGTTGATCTTCTATCATTTTCCCTTTTAGCCATTTCTAATCTCTTTTTTCCCTCTCTATCACACTTTTTATATTCTCATCTTTAGTATTATGAGTCCTCACTTCATCACATGAACTTTTAAGTTTCAGGACGTCGCTGCAGGAGTTTATCAGGACAGTGTCCTAGGCCCAAACATTTTCAGCTGCTTCATCAATGACCTTCCCTCCATCATAAGGTAAGAAGTGGGGATGTTTGCTGATGATTGCATAGTGTACAGTTCCATTTGCAACCCCTCAGATAATGAAGCAGTCCATGCCCATATGCAGCAAAACCCGAACAACATCCAGGCTTGGGCTGATACTTATCTGTTCCTCTACACCCCTCAGTATCCTATCATTTATTGTGTATTCCCTTGCCTTTTTTGCCCTCCCCAAATGCATTACCTCACACTTCTCCGGATTGAATTCCATTTGCCACTTTTCTGCCCACCTGACCAGTCCATTGATATCTTCCTGCAGTCTACAGCTTTCCTCCTCACTATCAACCACACGGCCAATTTTTGTATCTTCTGGAGAATGAAGGTACGGCAGAAATATTAAATAAATATTTTGCAACAGTTTTTATAAATGTTAATGGAAGAGTGATCATAGATGTACCACAGCAGGATAAAAAACATTGTTAAAGATAACTGTGGAAAAGGAATTGGTTCTGAAAAAAATTAGGAGAACTCAAGGCAGATCAGTCACCAAGCCCTGACGGTACACACCGCAGAATGTTGAAAGAAGTCAGAGAGTTACATCGAGTCTACAGCACAGACACAGGCCATTCGGCCCAACTGGTCTATTCCGGTGTTTATGCTCCACATGAGCCTCCTCCCATCCCTCTTCATCACACCCTATCTGCATATCCTTCTTTTCCTTCCTCCCTCATGTGCTTATCTAGCTTCCCCATAAATGCATCTATGCTAGTTGCCTCAACTATTCCTTGTGGTAGCGAGTTCCACATTCTGACCACTCTTTGGATAAAGAGGTTTCTCCTGAATTCCCTATTGGATTTATTAGTAACTATTTTATATTTATGACCTCCTATTTTAGACTCCCCCACAAGTGGAAACATTTTCTCTACGTCTACCCTATCAAACCCTATCATTATCTTAAAGATATCTACCAGGTCACCCCTCAGTCTTCTCTTTCTAGAGAAAAGAACCCCAACCTGTTCAGCCTTTCCTGATAGGTATAACCTCTCAGTTCTGGTATCATCCTTGAGAATCTTTTTTGCAACTTCTCCAATGCCTCTATAGCTTTTTTATAATATCGAGACCAGAACCGTTCACAGTATCCAAGTATGGTCTAACCAAGGTTCGATACAAATTTAACATAACTTCTCTGCTTTACAATTCTATCCCTCTAGAAATGAATCCCGGTGATTGGTTTGCTTTTTTTATAGCCTTATTTACCTGCGTCGCTACTTTTAGTGATTTGTGTATCTGTACCCCGAGATCCCTTTGCTCCTCCATCCCATTTAGACTCTTATTATCCAAGCAATATATGGCCTTTTTATTTTTCTGACCAAAATGTACCACATCATTTTTTTAAAATTCGTTCACGGGATGTGGGCGTCGCTGGCAAGGCCGGAATTTATTGCCCATCCCTAATTGCCCTCGAGAAGGTGGTGGTGAGCCGCCTTCTTGAACCGCTGCAGTCCGTGTGGTGACGGTTTTCCCACAGTGCTGTTAGGAAGGGAGTTCCAGGATTTTGACCCAGCGACAATGAAGGAACGGCGATATATTTCCAAGTCGGGATGGTGTGTGACTTGGAGAGGAACGTGCAGGTGGTGTTGTTCCCATGTGCCTGCTGCCCTTGTCCTTCTAGGTGGTAGAGGTCGCGGGTTTGGGAGGTGCTGTCGAAGAAGCCTTGGCGAGTTGCTGCAGTGCATCCTGTGGATGGTGCACACTGCAGCCACAGTGCGCCGGTGGTGAAGGGAGTGAATGTTTAGGGTGGTGGATGGGGTGCCAATCAAGCGGGCTGCTTTATCTTGGATGGTGTCGAGCTTCTTGAGTGTTGTTGGAGCTGCACTCATCCAGGCAAGTGGAGAGTATTCCATTACACTCCTGACTTGTGCCTTGTAGATGGTGGAAAGGCTTTGGGGAGTCAGGAGGTGAGTCACTCGCCGCAGAATACCCAGCCTCTGACCTGCTCTCGTAGCCACGGTATTTATATGGCTGGGCCAGTTAAGTTTCTGGTCAATGGTGACCCCCAGGATGTTGATGGTGGGGGATTCGGCGATGGTAATGCTGTTGAATGTCAAGGGGAGGTGGTTAGACTCTCTCTTGTTGGAGATGGTCATTGCCTGGCACTTATCTGGCGCGAATGTTACTTGCCACTTATGAGCCCAAGCCTGGATGTTGTCCAGGTCTTGCTGCATGCAGGCTCGGACTGCTTCATTATCTGAGGGGTTGCGAATGGAACTGAACACTGTGCAGTCATCAGCGAACATCCCCATTTCTGACCTTATGATGGAGGGAAGGTCATTGATGAAGCAGCTGAAGATGGTTGGGCCTAGGACACTGCCCTGAGGAACTCCTGCAGCAATGCCCTGGGGCTGAGATGATTGGCCTCCAACAACCACTACCATCTTCCTTTGTGCTAGGTATGACTCCAGCCACTGGAGAGTTTTCCCCCTGATTCCCATTGACTTCAATTTTACTAGGGCTCCTTGGTGCCACACTCGGTCAAATGCTGCCTTGATGTCAAGGGCAGTCACTCTCACCTCACCTCTGGAATTCAGCTCTTTTGTCCATGTTTGGACCAAGGCTGTAATGAGGTCTGGAGCCGAGTGGTCCTGGCGGAACCCAAACTGAGCATCGGTGAGCAGGTTATTGGTGAGTAAGTGCCGCTTGATAGCACTGTCGACGACACCTTCCATCACTTTGCTGATGATTGAGAGTAGACTGATGGGGCGGTAATTGGCCGGATTGGATTTGTCCTGCTTTTTGTGGACAGGACATACCTGGGCAATTTTCCACATTGTCGGGTGGATGCCAGTGTTGTAGCTGTACTGGAACAGCTTGGCTAGAGGCGCAGCTAGTTCTGGAGCACAAGTCTTCAGCACTACAGCTGGGATGTTGTCGGGGCCCATAGCCTTTGCTGTATCCAGTGCACTCAGCCGTTTCTTGATATCACGTGGAGTGAATCGAATTGGCCGAAGACTGGCTTCCGTGATGGTGTGGATATCGGGAGGAGGCCGAGATGGATCATCCACTCGGCACTTCTGACTGAAGATGGTTGCAAACGCTTCAGCCTTGTCTTTTGCACTCACGTGCTGGACTCCGCCATCATTGAGAATGGGGATGTTTGCAGAGCCTCCTCCTCCCGTTAGTTGTTTAATTGTCCACCACCATTCACGACTGGATGTGGCAGGACTGCAGAGCTTTGATCTGATCCGTTGGTTGTGGAATCGCTTAGCTCTGTCTATAGCATGTTGCTTCCGCTGTTTAGCATGCATGTAGTCCTGAGTTGTAGCTTCACCAGGTTGGTGAAATGCATTTGCCAATTACATGCCCATTCTGTAAGTTTATTATTATGGTATTTTGTCACAATCTTCCATTGTGTTAATTACACCCCCCAATTTGGTGTCATCTGCAAATTTTGAAATTGTGCTTCTGATTCCCAAGTCCAAATCATGTAAATTGTGAATAACAATGGTCCCAGCACTGACCCCTGTAGAACATCACTTCCCACCTTTTTCCAGTATGAGTAGCTACCTTTAACCCCTACTCTCTGTTTTCTGTTCTGTAGCCAGCTTGCTATCCATTCTGATATCTGCCCCCTGACTCCACATACTCTGATCTTAGTCATGAGTCTACAATGCAATACTTTATCGAAGGCCATTTTGAAAATCCAAATATATTACATCTACTGCATCACCACCGCCTTCTCAAGGGCAATTAGGGAGGGCAATAAATGCTGGCCTCGCCAGCGACGCCCACATCCCATGAACGAATAAAAAAAAACCCTTGTCTACTTTTTCTGTTAATTCTTCAAAAAATTCAATAAGGTTAGTCAAGCATGTCCTTCCCTTTTGAAATCTATGCTGACTACTTTTTATTATATTTTCGGTTTCCAGATGTGTTTCAGTCTTTGAGGAAATATTCCATTATCTTTCCTAACACCAACGTTAATATAACTGGTCTATAGTTCCCTGGAATTGTTTTATCTCCCTTTTTAAATATAGGAAAAATATTAGTTGTCCACCAGTCCTTTGGCACGAGTCCCTTTTCTAATGAATTTTTATATATTTGTGTGTCCTGGTGTCCTGAAACACCACATGTGCAGGAAGTGCCACCAACTACTCGAGCTCGAGCTCAGAGTTTCTCCACTTCAGGGGCGGCTGGCGTCACTACAGTGCACACGGGAAGCTGAGAGTTTCATGGATAGTACATTTCAGGAGGTGGTCACCCCGCAGTTACAGAGAGTTCAGGAGGAGAGGGAATGGGTGACCACCAGGCAGACTAGGAGGAACAGGCAGGGAGGGCAGGAATCCCCTGGGAGTGTGGGACTCACAAACCGGTATTCATTGTTGAATATCAGTGAGAGTGATGACACCGGTGTTTTATAAAGGTTCAACATAACTTTTGTACTCTATGCCTCTGTTTATAAAGCCCAGGATCCTGTATGCTTAGTAGAATAAGACAGGTTAATGTGTGGCTGGAGGAATGGTGCAGGAGGGAGGGCTTCAGATTCCTGGGGCATTGGGACTAGTTCTGGGGCAGGAGGGACCTGTACAAGCCGGATGGATTGTACCTCAACAAAGCTGGGACCAATGTCCTCGCGGGGAGGTTAACTAATGCTGTGGGGGAGGATTTAAATTAATTTGTCTGGAGGCACCAGAAGAAAACATTAGAAAGGAGAAATAAGGCGCACAGAGGACTGGGAGAGACAAATAGCAATGAGGGAGGAAACAGTGCTGGATCTAGTCCTGGGGAATGAAATGGGGCGAGTGAAGTATGTGGGGGAGCATTTGGGGCTAGAGTAAAAAGTAGTTCAAAAATAGAAGAGATCAGACGGGGCAAATGTGAGGCAGTCTAAGATGAGTGTGGAGTGCATGTGTGTAAATGCTCGTAGTGTGGTAAATAAGGTTGGTGAGCTGCAGGCTCAAGTCACCACATGGGACTATAATATAATGGCAATAACAGAGACCTGGATCAAATAAGGGGAGGATTCGGTATTTAATATTCCTGGCTACAAGGTATTCAGGAAAGATAGTGAAGGAAAGAAAGGAGGGGGCAGCAGTATTGATCAAATAAACTATTATAGCACTGGAAAGGGATGATTTAGTTGAGGGTTCAAAGACAGAATCTATTTGATCGGAATTAAGGAAGAATAGAGGAGCTATTACACTACTGGGTGCATACTATAGGCCACCAAATAGTGGGAAGGAGATAAAGGAGCAAATTTGCAGGCAAATTACAGAAAGATGCAAGAACTACAGAGTAGTGATAATGGGGGACTTCAATTATCCCAATATGGACTGGATAGTAACAGTGAAAAGGGCAAAGAGAGGGAGGAATTCCTGAAATGGATACAAGAGAACTTTCTTGATCAGTGTATTTCCAGCCCAACAAGGAAGCAAGGATGGATCTGGTTCTGGGGAATGAAGTGGGGCAAGTGGAACATGTTTCAGTGGGGGAGCATTTGGGGAACAGTGATCACAATATCATTAGGTTTAGAATAGTTAAGAAAAAGGGCTAGGAACAATCAAGCGTAAATATACTTAACTGGAGGAGGGTTACTTTCAATGAGTCAAAAATGGATCTTGCCTTGATGAATTGGAATCAAATATTGATGGGCAAAACAGTAATTAAACAATGGGAAGGCTTCAAGGAGGAAATGGTTTGGGTACAGAGTAGACACAATCCCACGAGATGGAAAGGAAGGACCACCAAAGCTAGAGCTCCCTGGATGACTCAAATATAGAGGTTAAAATGAAACAGAAAAAGGTTCATAAAACAGTGGAGGAACAAGCTAAATACAGAAAGTATAGAAGATCTAAAAAAGGGCAAAAAGAGAGTATGAGAATAGATTAGCAGCTAACATAAAAGAGAACTCAAAAGTCTTTTATAAATATATAAATAGTAAAAGGGTAGTCAAAGAAAGGGTGGGGCCAATTAGAGACCAAACAGGAGATCTTCTTATGGAGGCAAAGGGCATGGCTGAGGTACTAAATGAATACTTCACATCGGTCTTCACTAGAGAAGAGGATGCTGCCATTCTAGCAGTAAAGGAGGAAATAGTAGTGACATTGGATAGGATAAAAATAGATAAAGAGGAGGTACTTAAAAGGTTGGCAGTACTCAATGTAGTAAAGTCACCCGGTCCGGATGGGATGCATCCTAGGTTACTGAGGGAAGGGTAGAAATTGCGAAGGCTCTGGCCACAATCTTCCAATCCTCCTTAGATATGGGGGCAGTGCCAGAGGACTGGAGGATTGCAAATATTACATTCCTGTTCAAAAAAGGGGAGAGGGATAAGCCCAGAAATTACAGGCCAGTCAGCCTAACATCAGTGGTGGGGAAACTTTTAGAGACAATAATTTGAGACAAAATTAATTGGCACTTGGAAAAGTATGGGCTAATAAATGAAAGTCAGCATGGATTTGTTAAAGAAAAATCATGTTTGACTAGCACGATTGAGTTCTTTGATGAAGTAATAGATAGGGTTGATGGGGTAGTGCGGTTGATGTTGTGTATTTGGACTTTGACAAAGCATTTGATAAAGTACCACATAATAGACTTGTTAGCAAAATTGAAGCCCATGGGATTAAAGGGGCAGTGGCAGCGTGGATACAAAATTGGTAAAGAGGAGTGGTGAATGGTTGTTTTTCAGACTGGAGGGAAGTATACAGTGGTGTTCCCCAGGGGTCAGTATTAGGACCACTGCTCTTTTTGATATATATTAATGACCCTGGACTTGGGTATATAGGGTATAATTTCAAAGTTTGCACATGGCAGAAATGTAGTAAACAATGTGGAGGATAGTAACAGGCTTCAGAAGGACGTAAACAGACTGATGAAATGGGCAGACATGGCAGATGAAATTTAACTCAGAAGTGTGAAGTGATACATTTTGGTAGGAAGAATGAGGATAGACAATATAAACTAAATGGTACAATTTGAAAGGGGGTGCAGGAACAGAGAGACCTGGGGGTGTAGGTACGCAAATCTATGAAGTTGGCAGAACAAGTTGAGAAGGCTGTTAAAAAAGCATATGGGATCATTGGATTTATAAACAGAGGCATAGAGTACAAAAGCAAGGAAGTTATGCTAAACCTTTATAAAACAATAGTTAGGCCTCAGTTGGAGCATTGTGTTCAATTCTGGGCACCACACTTTAGGAAGGATGTCAAGGTGTTAGAGAGGGTGTAGAAGGGATTGACTAGAATGGTACCAGGGATGAGGGACTTCAGTTATGTGGAGAGACTGGAGCAGCTGGGGGTTTTCTCCTTAGAGCAGAGAAGGTTAAGAGGAAATTTGATAGAGGTGTTCAAAATTATAAATGGTTTTGATAGAGTAAATAAAGAGAAACTGTATCCAGTGGCAGAAGGGTCAATAACCAGAGGACACAGATTTGAGGATATTGGCAAAAGAACCAGAGACAACATGAGGAAACATTTTTTTACACAGGGATTTGTTATGATCTGGAATGCACTGCCTGAAAGGGTGGTGGAAGCAGATTCAATAATAACTTTCAAAAGTTGAATTGGATAAATACTTGAACAGAAAAAATGTGCATGGCCATTGGGATAGAGCAGGGGAATGGGACTAATTGGATAATTCTTTCAAAGAGTCGGCATAGGCACGATGGGCTGAATGGCCTCCTTCTTTGCTGTAACATACTATGATACTATGATATATGTAATAGTGCCTCTGCTATCTCTTCCCTAATTTCTTTTAATATTCGTGGATGCAATCCATCCGGACCAGGATTAGTTTATCAATTATCTTCCCCCGTTCTATCTTAAATGTCTTTATATCATTTTTTCCTCTTCTTCTAATGTCATGCCCATGTTATTAATTTCCCTGGTAAATATTGAGGTAAAATAACTATTCAATATTTCTGCCATTTCGCTGTCATTACCTGTGAGTTTATCATGTGCACCTCTTGGTGGCCCTATCCCTATCCTGACTTTTCTTTTGTTATTTATGTGTTAGTAGAATACTTTACTATTTCTTTTTATATTCCTTGATAATTTAATTTTGTAGGTGCTCTTTGCTTTCCTAATTGTTTGTTTGATTTCCTTGCTAACCTCTTCGTATTCCCTTTTGTCATCCTCTCCTTTATTGACTGCGTACTTAGACTTTGCCTTTTTCTTTAGTTTCAATTTTACCCTTACCTCTTTATTCGTCCATGGTGTTTCATTACTGGCTAGTTTGTTCTTGTTTTTAGAGGAGTATATTTCTCCTGAACTCTATTGATCACCGTTTTAAATATTTCCCACTGCTGTTCTATCTCTTTGTCAATTTTTTTTCCAGTTTACCTTCCCTAGTTCCATTCTCATCCCCTCAAAATTAGTTTTTTTCCAATCTATTACTTTGGTCTATGTCTTTCTCAATCATTATTTTAAATCATATTATGTTAAGATCACTATTGCCTAGATGTTCCCCTACGCTTACTTCTCTTATCTGTTCTTGTTCATTTCCCATTACTAGTATATAACTAGAATTTGAAAGTACATTTGCAAGAAAATATCAATAGTTTTGTCTTAATGGCACCACCTAATTCAAATTCTTCATTTCCTGCATCCTGCATATGCCAAGAGTGAGCCTGGCTGGAGGAGTGGGGCGGTGGGGGATGAGGGGGAGGGTTGTTGGCACAATCTATGAGGCACGATGGCGCTTTAAGATATATTGATACATATGACATTGGGAATTTGCCGAAGTTCCCTTTCAGACGCAGAGAATCATAGAAGCTTACAGCACAGAGGGAGTCCTTTTGGCCCAATGTGTCTTTGCTGAAGCAATCTAAAGCTAAACTCACTGCCTAGTTCTCTCGTCTTATAACTTCCTATCTCTCAAAAAAGGGAAAGTGCTTTATGCTTGGAATCTCCTTTCTAATTGAAAAACTTATTTATTAAAAATTCCTGAAACATCCAGTAGGGCTTCGGGATTCAAGTAATGTACCAAATGTAGTTTATGGTGGTTGATTGCCACATTGAATGTCCCTGACATCTCTTCTTGAGTCACAACATGGCCTCATTTAAAATCTTTTTGGGCTTTTCATCCAGATTGAGTTTGAGAGTGATGTCGTTAAGTCCGAAACTAGGGTCTTAAATTTAAATAAAGCCAATTACTTAGGTATGAGGGGCGAGTTGGTTAAGGTTGATTGGGAAATTAGATTAAAAGATATGATGGTAGACAAGCAATGGTGAACATTTAAAGAAATAATTCATAATTCTCAACGAATACACATTTCCTTGAGGAATAAAAACTCCATGGGAAAAGTGATCCAATTGTGGCTAACTAGAAAAATTAAGGATAGTATTAGATTAAGAGAAGAGGCTTACAATGTTGCCAAAAAGAGTAATAAGCCTGAGGATTGGGAGGGTTTTAGAAATCAGCAAAGGATGACCAAGAAATTGATAAAGAGGGGAAAAATTGAATATGAGAGTAAACTAGCAAGAAATACAAAAACAGATTGTAAGAGCTTCTACAAGTATGTAAAAAGGAAGAGAGTAGTGAAAGTAAACGTGGGTCCCTTAAAGGCAGAGACAGGAGAAATTATAATGGGGAATAAGGAAATGACAGAGCTGTTAAACAAATATTTTGTATCTGTCTTCACAGTAGAGGACACAAAAAACATACCGGAAATAGTGGGGAACCAAGGGTCTTATGAGAGTGAGGAACTTAAAGTAATTAATATTAGTAAAGAAGAAGTACTGGAGAAATTAATGGGAATAAAAGCTGACAAATCCCCTGGACCTGATAATCTACATCCTAGAGTTTTAAAAGTGGTGGTTACAGAGATAGTGGATACATTGGTTATGATATTCCAGAATTCCCTAGATTCTAGAATGGTCCCTGTGGATTGGAAGGTAGCAAATGTAACCCCGTTATTGAAGAAAGGAGGGAGAGAGAAAACAGGGAACTACAGGCCAGTTAGCCTGACATCAGCAGTAGGAAAAATGCCAGAATCTATTATTAAGGATATAGTGACAGGGCACTTAGAAAATTATAATATGATTAGGCAGAGCCAACACGGTTTTATGAAAGGGAAATTGTGTTTGACAAATCTATAGAGATTTTTGAGGGTGTAATTAGCAGGGTAGATAATGGGGAACCAGTGGATGTAGTATATTTGGATTTTGAAAAGGCATTTGATAACGTACCACACAAGAGGTTGTTACACAAGATTAGGGCTCATGGGATTGGGGGTAATATATTAGCATGGATTGAGGATTGGTTAATGGATAGAAAACTGAGTGGAGGAATAAAAGGGTCATTTTCGGGTTGGCAGGTTATAACTAGTTGGGTGCCGCAAGGATTAGTGCTTGGGCCTCAGCTGTTTACAATACATATCAATGATTTAGATGAAGGGACCGAGTGTAATGTATCCAAGTTTGCTGATGATACAAAGCTAGGTGGGAAAGTAAGCTGTGAGATAGACAGGTTAAGCGAGTGGGCAAGAAGGTTGCAGATGGAGTCTGATGTGGAGAAATGTGAAATTATCCACTTTGGTAGGAAGAATAGAAAAGCAGAATATTTTTTAAAAGGTGACAGACTATAAATGTTGGTATTCAGAGAGATTTGGGTGTCCTTGTACACAAAGCACAGAAAGTTAACATACAGGTACAGCAAGCAATTAGGAAAGCAAATGGTATGTTAGCCTTTATTGCAAGGGGGTTGGAGTATAAGTGTAGGGACGTCTTGCTGCAATTGTACAGGGCTTTGGTGAGATCACACCCGCAGTACTGTGTACAGTTTTGTTCTCCTTCCCTAAGGAACGATGTACTTGCCTTAGAGGGGGTGCAATGAAGGTTCACTAGATTAATTCCTGGGATGAGAGGGTTGTCCTATGAGGAGAGATTGAGTAGAATGGGCCTATACTCTCTGGAGTTTAGAAGAATGAGAGGTGATCTCATTGAAACATATAAAATTCTTAAGAGGGCTTGACAGGGTAGATGCTGAGAGACTGTTTCCCCTGGCTGGAGAGTCTAGAACTAGGGGTCATAGTCTCAAGATAAGGGGTCGGCCATTTAGGATGAGATGGGGAAACATTTCTTCACTCAGAGGGTTGTGAATCTTTGGAATTCTCCATCCCAGAGGGATGTGGATTCTCAGTCGTTGAATATATTCAAAACTGCGATCGATAGATTTTTCGACACTAAGGAAATCAAGAGATATGGGGATTGGAGGGGAAAGTGGAGTTGAGGTCAAAGATCAGCCATGATCTTATTGAATGGTGGAATAGGCTCGAGGGGCCATATTGCCCACTCCTGCTCCTGTTTTTTATGCAGTTAAGTTATAGAATCATAGAATGATACAGCACAGAAGGAGGCCATTCGGCTCATCATGCTTGTGCTGGCTCTTTGAGTCCCACTCCCTTACTCTTTCCCCATAGCCCTATAATTTTTTTCCCTTCAAGTATTTATCCCATTCCCTTTTGAAAGTTACTATTGAATCTGCTTCCACAACCCGTTCAGGCAGTGCATTCCAGATCATAACAACTCGCTGTGTAAAAAAATTCTCCTCATGTTGCCTTTGGTTCTTTTGCCAATTAATTTAAATCTGTGTCCTTTGGTTACATACCCTCCTGCCACTGGAAACAGTTTCTTGTTTTGTACTCTATCAAAACCCTTCAAGATTTTGAACACCTCTATTAAACCTCCTTTTCACCTTCTCTGCTCTAAGGAGAACAACCCCAGCTTCTCTAGTCTCTCCATGTAACTGAAATCCCGCCTCCCTGGGGCCAAACTAGTAAATTTCCTCTGCACCCTCTCTGAGGCCTTGATATCCTTCCCAAAGTGCGGTGCCCAGAATTGAACACAATACTCCAGCTGGGGACTAACCAGTGTTTTATAAAGGTTTCGATGGTAGTCATGATGTGGAGATGCCGGTGATGGACTGGGGTTGACAATTGTAAACAATTTTACAACACCAAGTTATAGTCCAGCAATTTTATTTTAAATTCACAAGCTTTCGGAGATTTTCTCCTTCCTCAGGCAAATGTTTCAAGAGCTCCTTGAAGCCTACGCATTTATACATATAGAACAATACATGGTGTTTACAGACTGCCCCTGCAACTGCCCGTTGCCAAGGCAATCACCGTGTTCAGACAGAGAGGTGTCACCTGCAGAACCCCCGAATACACATTCAACAAAAAAACAAACAGGGAAAAAAAACAGAGAAAAAAAACACAGAGAGAGGCAGAAACATCCAGAAGGCAGAGAGAGCCAGCAAATGACCCATTATATTAAAAACAGATAACATTTGTTCGATGGTGGGGTAACGTGTAGCGTGACATGAACCCAAGATCCCGGTTGAGGCCGTCCTCATGGGTGCGGAACTTGGCTATCAATTTCTGCTCGACGATTTTGCGTTGTCGTGTGTCTCGAAGGCCGCCTTGGAGTACGCTTACCCGAAGGTCGGTGGATGAATGTCCATGACTGCTGAAGTGTTCCCCGACTGGGAGGGAACCCTCCTGTTTGGCGATTGTTGCGCGGTGTCCGTTCATCCGTTGTCGCAGCGTCTGCATGGTCTCGCCAATGTACCATGCTCTGGGGCATCCTTTCCTGCAACGTATGAGGTAGACAACGTTGGCCGAGTCACAGGAGTATGAACCATGCACCTGGTGGGTGGTGTCCTCTCGTGTGATGGTGGTATCTGTGTCGATGATCTGGCATGTCTTGCAGAGGTTACCGTGGCAGGGTTGTGTGGCGTCGTGGACGCTGTTCTCTTGAAAGCTAGGTAATTTGCTGCGAACGATGGTCTGTTTGAGGTTGGGTGGCTGTTTAAAGGCGAGTAGTGGAGGTGTGGGGATGGCCATAGCGAGGTGTTTGTCCTCATTGATGACATGTTGAAGGCTGCGGAGAACATGGCGTAGTTTCTCCGCTCCGGGGAAGTACTGGACGACAAAGGGTACTCTGTTGGTTGCGACGCCACACAACCCTGCCACGGTAACCTCTGCAAGACATGCCAGATCATCGACACAGATACCACCATCACACGAGAGGACACCACCCACCAGGTGCATGGTTCATACTCCTGTGACTCGGCCAACGTTGTCTACCTCATACGTTGCAGGAAAGGATGCCCCAGAGCATGGTACATTGGCGAGACCATGCAGACGCTGCGACAACGGATGAACGGACACCGCGCAACAATCGCCAAACAGGAGGGTTCCCTCCCAGTCGGGGAACACTTCAGCAGTCATGGACATTCATCCACCGACCTTCGGGTAAGCGTACTCCAAGGCGGCCTTCGAGACACACGACAACGCAAAATCGTCGAGCAGAAATTGATAGCCAAGTTCCGCACCCATGAGGACGGCCTCAACCGGGATCTTGGGTTCATGTCACGCTACACGTTACCCCACCATCGAACAAATGTTATCTGTTTTTAATATAATGGGTCATTTGCTGGCTCTCTCTGCCTTCCGGATGTTTCTGCCTCTCTCTGTGTTTTTTTTCTCTGTTTTTTTTCCCTGTTTGTTTTTTTGTTGAATGTGTATTCGGGGGTTCTGCAGGTGACACCTCTCTGTCTGAACACGGTGATTGCCTTGGCAACGGGCAGTTGCAGGGGCAGTCTGTAAACACCATGTATTGTTCTATATGTATAAATGCGTAGGCTTCAAGGAGCTCTTGAAACATTTGCCTGAGGAAGGAGAAAATCTCCGAAAGCTTGTGAATTTAAAATAAAATTGCTGGACTATAACTTGGTGTTGTAAAATTGTTTACAATTATAAAGGTTTAGCATAACTTCCTTGCTTTTGTACTCTATGCCTCTGTTTATAAACCCCAGGATCCCATATGCTTTTTTTAACAGCCTTCTCAACTTGCCCTGCCAACTTCATAGATTTATGTACGTACACCCCCAGGTCTCTGCATCCACTTTAAAATTGTACCATTTAGTTTATATTGCCTCTCCTCATTCTTCCTTCCAAAATGCTTCAAACTTCTCTGCGTTAAATTTCATCTGCCATGTGTCTGCCCGTTTCATCAGTCTGTCTATGTCCTCCTGAAGTCTGTTACTGTCCTCCTCACTGTTTACTATATTTCTGAGTTTTGTGTCATCTGCAAACTTTGAAATTATGCCCCATATAGCCAAGTCCAAGCCATTAATATATATCAAAAAAGCACTGTCCCCTGGGGGCCACCACTGTATACTTCCCTCAAGTTTGAAAAACAACCATTCACCACTACCCTCTGCTTTCTGTCTCATTATCATTTGGTTTAGAGTTGTTATGGAAAAGAGCAAGGAATAATTAAATGTGAAAATACTGAACTGGAGCAGGGCTAATTTCAGTGAGTTGAAAGGGGATGTGGCCCAGATGGATTGGAATCAAAGATTGGCAGGTAAAACAGTAATTGAACAATGGGAGGCCTTCAAAGAGGAAATAGTTTGGGTACAGAGTAGACATATTTCCACGAGGGGGAAAAGGAAGGGCATCGAAAGCTAGAGTTGCCTGGCCGACTAAAGATACAGAGATTAAAATGGAACAGAAAAAAGTGGCTTATGATAAATGTCAGGCTCATATACAGTATCGAACAAGCTGAATATAAAAAGTACAGGGGAGAACTGAAAATAAATAAGAGGGGCAAAGAGAGAGTATGTGAATAGATTAGGAGGTAACATAAAAGGGAACTCAAAAGTCTTTTATAAACATAGAAATAGTAAAAGGATAATCAAAGGAAGTGTGGGACCGATTAGGGGCCAAAGAGATCTTCTTGTAGAGGCAGAGGGTACGGCTGAGGTACTAAATGAATACTTTGCATCGGTCTTCACTAGAGAAGAGGATGTTGCCAATGTCACAGTAAAGGAGGAGGTAGTAGCGATATTGGATAGGATAAAAATAGATAAAGAGGAGATATTTAAAAGATTTGCAGTACTCAATGTAGAAAAGTTACCCGGTCCGGATGGGATGCATCCTAGGTTACTGAGGGAAGTAAGGGTGGATATAGCGGACGCTCTGGCCACAATCTTCCAACCCTCCTTAGAGGATTGGAGGATTGCAAATGTTACATCGCAGTTCAAAAAAGGAGAGAGTGATAAACCAGATAACTACAGGCCAGTCAGCCTAACCTCGGTTGGGGGGGGAAAACCTTTGGAGAATCCTGACAAAATCAATTGTCACTTGGAAAACGTGGATAACCAATGACAGCCAGCACGGATTTGTTAACGGCAAATCGTGTTTGACTAACTTGATTGAGTTCTTTGATGAAGTAACGGAGAGGGTTGACGAGGATAGTGTGGTTGATATGGTGTATATGGACTTTCAAAAGGTATTTGATAAAGTACCACATAATAGATTTGTTAGCAAAATTGAAGCCCATGGGATTAAAGGGACAGTGGGCAGTGTGGATACAGAATTGTCTAAGGGACAGAAAGCAGAGAGTAGTGGTGAACGGTTGTTTTTCAGACTGGAGGGAAGTATATCCCTCAGGGGTCAGTATTAGGACCACTGCTCTTTTTGATATATATTAATGACCTGGACTTGGGTATACAAGACATAATTTCAAAGTTTGCAGATGACACGAAACTCAGAAAAGTAGTAAACAATGCAGAGGATAGTAGAAGATTTCAAGAGGACATAGACAGACTGGTGAAATGGGCAGACACATGGCAGATGAAATTTAATGCAGAGAAGCGTGAAGTGAAGCATTTTAGAAGGAAGAATGAGGAGAGGCAATAAAATCTAAATGGTACAATTTTAAAGGGGGTGCACTATATTTATTAATGACATGGATACCATAATAGAGAGCCATATTTCCAAGTTTGCCGATGATACAAAGAGAGGTGGCAGAGTAAGTGGGTTAGATTGGAGCACAAAGAGACATTGATAGATTAAGTGAGTGGGCAAAACCGTGGCAGATAGATTTCAAAGCAAGTAAGAGAAAATTAGGGGTCCATGTACACAGATCATTAAAATGCAGAGGTCAGGTACAAAAAATAATCAAAAAGGCTAATGGAATGTTAGCCTTTATAACTAGAGGGTTAGAATATAAAGGGGAGGAAGTTTTGCTACAGCTATACAAAGCTCTGGTTAGACCATATCTGGAGTTCTGGGCACCGCACCTTAGAAAGGATATTATGGCCTTGGAAGGAATGCAGCGCAGATTCACCAGAATGTTACTAGGGCTCCAAGGGTTAATTTATGAGGAGGGATTACATAAACTAGGCTTGTATTCTCTGGAATATAGAAGGTTAAGGGTTGATTTGATTGAGGCTTTTATGATTTTGAAAGGAATTGAAAAGGTAGATAGAGAGAAACTTTTTCTGCTGGAGGGGGAGTCTAGGATAAGGGGATATAACCTTAAAATCAGAGCCAGGCCATTCAGGAGAGAAGTTAGGAAACACTTCTTCACGCAAAGGATGGTAGAAGTGTGGAAAACACTCCTACAAAAAGCAGTAGATGCCAGCTCAATTAATAATGGTAAATCTGCAATTGATAGATTTTTGCTAATCAATGGTATTAAGGGATTCGGAACCAAGGTGGGTAAATGGAGTTAGGGAACAGCCATGATCTCATTGAATGGCGGAACAGGCTCGAGGGGCTGAATGGTCTACTCCTGTTCCTATGTTCCTGTGTGCAGGAACAGAGAGACCTGGGGGTTTACGTACAGAAATCTTTGAAAGTGGCAGGATAAGTTGATAAGGCTGTTAAAAAAGTATACAGGATCTTTTTTATTCGTTCATGGGATGTGGGCATCGCTGGCGAGGCCAGCATTTATTGCCCACCCCTAATTGCCCTTGAGAAGCTGGTGGTGAGCCGCCTTCTTGAACCACTGCAGTCCGTGTGGTGAAGGATCCTTGGCTTTATAAATAAAGGCATAGAGTACAAAAACAAGGAAGTTATGTTAAACCTTTATTAGACTTAGATTATGTCCAATTCTGGGCACCACATTTTAGGAAGAATGTGAAGGCCTTGGAGAGATTGCAGAGGAGATTTATTAGATTGGTACCAGGGATGAGGGACTTCAGTTATATGGAGAGACTAGAGAAGCTGGGATTGTTCTCCTTAGAGCAGAGAAGGTTAAGAGGAGATTTGATAGAGGTGTTCAAAATCATGAAGGGTTTTGATAGAGTGAATAAGGATAAACTGTTTCCAGTGGCAGAAGGGTCGGTAACCAGAGGACACAGATTTAAGGTAATTGGCAAAAGAGCCAGAGGTGAAATGAGGAGTTTTTTTTTTACGCAGCGAGTTGTTATGATCTGGAATGCACTGCCTGAAAGGGCGGAGGAAGCAGATTCAATCGTAACTTTCAAACGGGAATTGGATAAATACTTGAAGGGGAAAAATTGCAGGGCTATGGGGAAAGAGCAGGAGAGTGGGACTAATTGGATAGCTCTTTCAAAGAGCCGGCACAGGCACGATGGGCCAAATAGCCTCCTCCTGTGCTGTAAGATTCTACGAATCTATGATTTATATCCTTCGGGTGTTTTCAGTACCTATTGGCTTCAAGATATTATTTGAAGACTGTGGGCTCAATTTTAAAAGGGCAGCGGGATTGCAGCGGGGGGGTTAGGGGGTCAATGGGCGCACGGCAGATCCGAAAAATAAAAACTTGACCCCACGCGGTCACGAGGTAACTGATGCTCATTAATCTTGTTTCTGGTTTTCGTTCCCGGCAGCCAGTCTGATTGACAGGCTATCTGCCGACAGGAGCTGCAACATCGAGGCGGGGGGAGGGGGCGTGGAGAAAGAGAGAGAGAGAGACATCATCCGGCATTGCAAGAGAGAGTGGGTGGGGGGGACAAAGATCGTGGAGGGGGGGGCAAAGATCGGCAGGGAGGACATCGGAGCTGGGGAGGAGATCTCAGAGAGACATCGGAGAGGGAGACATTGGGGGAGGAGACATCGGAGAGGTGGACAGGGGTGGGGGGGCGAGAGGGAGACATCGGAGAGGTAGACAGGGGGGGCGAGCGGGAGACATCGGAGAGGGAGACATCGGGGGGGGGCGAGAGGGAGACATCGGAGAGGTAGACAGGGGGGGCGAGCGGGAGACATCGGAGAGGGAGACATCGGGGGGGGGGGGGGCGAGAGGGAGACATCGGAGAGGTAGACAGGGGGGGCGAGCGGGAGACATCGGAGAGGGAGACATCGGGGGGGGGGGGCGAGAGGGAGACATCGGAGAGGTAGACGGGGGGGGCGAGAGGGAGACATCAGAGAGGGAGACATCGGGGGGGGGGGCGAGAGGGAGACATCGGAGAGGTAGACGGGGGGGGCGAGCCGGAGACATCAGAGAGGGAGACATCGGGGGGGGGGGGCAAGAGGGAGACATCGGAGAGGGAGACAGGGGGGGCGAGAGGGAGACATCGGAGAGGGAGACATCGGGGGGGGGGGGTGACATTGGAGAGGGAGACATCGGAGAGGGAGACATCGGAGAGGGAGACATCGGGGGGGGGGGGCGAGAGGGAGACATCGGAGAGGGAGACAGGGGGGGCGAGAGGGAGACATCGGAGAGGGAGACATCGGGGGGGGGTGACATTGGAGAGGGAGACATCGGAGAGGGAGATATCGGATATCGGAGCAGGGGGGTCAACAAGTGACATTGTTTCAAAGGTAGGTTCATTTATTTTTTTACGTTGTGAAATGTTATTTTATTTCATTTATTTACTTTATTTTAGGCTGACCCGCCTGGTTTCACCATGCGTGATTCGGAAGTTGTGGGAAAGCTGCCCAGATACGTTGAAAATCTACCTAATATGTAAGAAATAAAGTACCTTAAGTACCTCAATGAGGTACATTTGCTTCTTTAAATATCGTCCCCCCGGCCTTAATTGTGAGTTAGAGAGTGTGAGTTAGAGACACTCCGACACATTACAGAGGGGCAATAATTTCGGGATAGTTTTCTCCAGAGTATAGTCGCATCACAGAGGAAAGCACAGGTACAGGAAGGGGAGAGTGTGACTGTTAGTCAGCAGGGTGAGGGGAACCAAGGGAAGGTAGAGAAGGAGGTCCCGCAAACACTGGTCCTGTCCAACAGGTACAAAGTACCTGCTACCTGTGAGGATAAGGATTTAGGTTGCGGGGTGGACAGCCAGAATGCGAACCATGGCACCATGGAGCAGGAGGCAGTCCAAGGGAGGGTGGGGGGGGGGAGGATCAGAATAGAAAGGTTGTAGTCATAGGGGATTCGATAATTAGGGGAATAGATAGCATCCTCTGCACTCGCCACCGAGAGTCCAGGAGGGTGTGTTGCCTACCTGGTGTAAGGGTAAAGGACATCTCGGAGCAACTGGAGAGGAACTTGGAAAGGAAGGGGAAGATCCATGGTTCATGTTGGTCCGTGGGACCAATGACACAGGCAAGAAAAGGGAGGAGGTCCTGCTAAAGGGATATCAGAAGTTAGGAACTAAATTAAAAAGCAGGATCTCACGGGTGGTAATCTCAGGATTATTACCCGAGCCATGTGCTAATTGGCGTAGGGAATGGCAGATCAGGAAGGTGAGTGTGTGGCTGAAAGAGTGGTGTGGGAAGGAGGGGTTCCATTTCATGGGACACTGACACCAGTTCTGGGACAGGAAGGAGCTGTACCACTGGGACGGGCTCCACCTGAACCGGAATGGGACCAGTGTCCTCGCGGAAAGGATAAATAGGGCTGTGGATAGGACTTTAAACTGGTAAGACAGCGAGAGGGATCTGGGGAAAACAATGTAAGTCTGAAGATAAAAGAAATAGGAGATGAGAGTAAAGGTCAGACCAAGGAAAGGGTCAAGGGTAACAAATGGTAAGGGAACAAATACAGTAATAGAACATGAGTACAAAATGACTGTTAAAAATAAAATGAGGGGAACAATTGCCTGTACAGCAATGTGCACAGCATCCGAAAGAAAATGGGGGAACAGGAGGCAATAATTAATAACGAGGAATCAGATATAGTTGGGATAACTAAAACATGGCTACATAAAGAATAGGATAGGCAGTTAAATATCGCAGGATATAATGTATTTAGACAGGATAGTGAAGGGAAAAGGCGGGGGTTGGAGCTGGGCTAATTAGAGAAAACATAATGGCAATAGAAAAACAGGACATAAGTAATAAGATAGAAACAGAATCCATATGGATTGAGACAAAGGATAAGAAGGGATTGATCACGTTAATAGGTATATTTTACAGACCGCCTAATAGTGCAAGAGAAGTGGAGGAAGAAATATGTAAACAAATCTATGAAATGAGTAAAAAATATCGAATAATAATCATGGGAGATTTCAACTACCCCCAAATAAACTGGCAAGAAGAGGAAGGGAAAGGAGAAAGGAGAATATAGTTTTTATACTGTGTACCTGATTCCTTTCTTACCCAGTGTGTGAGATACCCAACAAGAGACAGCTGGATCAAAAGCAAAATACTGCGGATGCTGGAAATCTGAAATAAAAACAGAAAATGCTGGAAATACTCAGCAAATCAGGCAGCATCTGTGGGGAAAGAAACAGAGTTAATGTTTCAGTTGATGACCCTATATTATACATTGCATAAGAGACAGCTGGATCTAGTAACGGGAAATGAACCAGAGCAGATAAGAGAAGCGAGCGTAGGGGATCATCTAGGCAATAGTGATCATAACATATTAAGGTTTAAAGTAATGATTGAGAAAGACATACGTAAGACAAAGGCCAAAGTAATAGACTGGAAAAAAGCTAATTTTGAAGGGATGAGAATGGAACTAGGGAAGGTAAACTGGAAAAAAATGGACAGACAAAGAGATAGAACAGCAGTGGGAAATAATTAAAACGGTGATCAATAGAGTCCAGGAGAAATATACTCCTCTAAAAAACAAGAACAAACTAGCCAGTAATGAAACATCATGGATGAATAAAGAGATAAGGGTAAAATTGAAACTAAAGGAAAAGGTACACTCCAAGTTCATAAACAATAAAGGACTTACACTAAGTACATAGACAACAAAGGAAAGGATAGCAAAAGGGAATATGATGAGGTTAGGAAAGATGTCAAAAATAATTAGGAAAGCGAAGAGGAACTATGAAATTAAATTATCAAGGAATGTAAAAAGAAATAGACACATAAATAACAAAAGAAAAATCAGGATAGGGATGGGGCCACTAGGGGATACACATGATAAACTCACAGGTAGTGACAACGAAATGGCAGAAATATTAAATAATTACTTTGCTTCACTATTTACCAGGCACACTAACAAGGTGGGCATGACATTAGATGAAGAAATCAAAAAAGATATAAAGACATTTATGATAGAAAGGGAAGAGATAATTGATAAACTAATCAAACTTAGACATGATAAAACCCCTGGCCCAGATGGATTGCATCTGCGCATATTAAAAGAAGTTAGAGAAGAGATAGCAAAGGCATTATATCATATATATATAAATTAATTAGATAAGGGACTAGTGCCAGAGGACTGGCGGACAGCTAATGTGATTCCAATATTTAAAAAGTGAAATAGAACAAGTCCAGGGAACTATTGACCAATTAGCTTAACGTCGGTGGTAGGAAAGATAATGGAATCTTTACTCTAAGATGTAATAGAAAAACATCTAGAGAACAAAACTATAATAAAGAATGGTCAGCATGGATTTCAGAAGGGAAAGTCATGCTTGTCCAACCTTATTGAATTCTTTGAAGAAGTAACAGAAAGGGTAGACAAGGGTATTGTAGTAGATGTAATATATTTGGATTTTCAAAAGGCTTTCGATAAGGTAACCTTAGCCATTGTAGACTCATGTAAGGAATCTTACAACACCAGGTTATATTCCAACAATTTTATTTTAAAATCACAAGCTTTCGGAGATTATCTCCTTCGTCAAGTGAGTCAGGAGATTATCTCCTTCGTCACCTGACAAAGGAGATAATCTCCGAAAGCTTGTGATTTTAAAATAAAATTGTTGGACTATAACCTGGTGTTGTAAGATTCCTTACATTTGTCCACCCCAGTCCATCACCGCCATCTCCACATCATTGTAGACTCATGACTAAGGTCAGAGCACGTGTAGTCAGGGGACAGGTATCAGCAAGCTGGCTACAAAACAGAAAACAGAGAGTAGGGGTTAAGGGTAGCTATTCAGACCGGCAAAAGGTGGGAAGTGATGTTCCACAGGGATCGGTGCTGGGGCCACTGTTGTTCACAATTTACATTAATGATTTGGACTTGGGAATTGGAAGTACAATTTCAAAATTTGCAAACGACACCAAATTAAGGAGTGTAGATAATACAGAGGAAGAATGCGTCAAGATGCAAGAGGATATTAATAAACTTGCAGAATGGGAATCTAATTGGCAATAAGTGTGAGGTGATGAATTTTGGTCGAAAGAATAAGGAGGCCACTTATTGCTTGGATAATGAGTTTAAATGGGATAGAGGAGCAAAGGGATCTAGGGGTACAGATACACAAATCAGTAAAAGTAGCGACGCAGGTTAATAAGGCCATAAAAAAGGCAAACCAATCACTGGGGTTCATTTCTAGAGGGATAGAATTAAAAAGCAAAGAAGTTACGTTAAACTTGTATAGAAACTTGGTGAGACCACACTTGGAATATTGTGCATAGTTCTGGTCTCCATATTATAAAAAAGATATAGAGGCGTAGGAGAGGGTGCAAAAAAGATTTACAAGGAAGATACCAGAACTGAGAGGATATACTTATCAGGAAAGACTAAACAGGCTGGGGCTTTTTTCTCTAGAAAAGAGAAGGCTGAGAGGTGACCTGATAAAGGTCTTTAAGATAATAAAAGGGTTTGATAGGATTAGATGTAGAGAAAATGTTTCCACTTGTGGGGGAGTCCAAAACTAGAGGTCATCAATATAAGATAGTCACTAATAAATCCAATAGGGAATTCAGGTGAATCTTCTTTTCCCAGAGAGTGGTGAGAATGTGGAACTTGCTACCACATGGAGTCGTTGAGGCAAATTGCACAGATGCATTTAAGGGGAAGCTGGATAAACACACGAGGGAGAAAGGAATAGAAGAATATGCTGATAGGGTTAGATGAAGTAGGGAGGGAGGAGGCTCGTGTGGAGCGTAAACGCCGGCATGAACCTGTTGGGCCGAATGGCCTGTTTCTGTGGTGTCGACTCGAAGTAACTCAATAATTAGTTCTATTCACTTATTGCATTTCTAAATTATAATCTGCACAGCCAAATTTTATTTTATTTCAGCACTCCCTCAGTATTGCACTGAGTGTCAGTCTAGAATATGTGCTCGAGCCTCTGGAGTGGGGCTTGGACGTACCACTGCTGACTCAGAGGCGAGAGTGGTTCCCCAGAGCCACGGCTGACAACTAATTGAAAACAGTAACATCCCTCAATATTTTATTTATGTTTCCATTGATCATGACTGTCCTGACCATAGGGACAAGATCTAACTCTGGTTCATGATTCAAGAGAGCTGATTATAGATATAAAATGCTCATGTGTTGAAGGAGAATTTGCTTTCAAAGTAAATGGATGTCTAAACAGTCTGTGTGCTCCAACAGCTTGAAAATTAAAGGGAAGGCCTGACAGGAGTTGCTGTTATACAGGGTTGATATTCCAAAGTTTAGATTTTTCTATTCATTCTCGGGATGTGGGCATCGCTGGCAAGGCCAGCATTTATTGCCCATCCCTAATTGCCCTTGAGACGGTGGTGGTGAGCCGCCTTCTTGAACCACTGCAGTCCATGTGGTGAAGATTCTCCCACAGTGCTGTTAGGAAGGGAGTTCCAGGATTTTGACCCAGCGACGATGAAGGAACGGCGATATATTTCCAAGTCGGGATGGTGTGTGACTTGGAGGGGAACGTGCAGGTGGTGTTGTTCCCATGTGCCTGCTGCTCTTGTCCTTCTAGGTAGAGTAGGTTGCAGGTTTGGTTTTAAAATAAAGGTAAGATTTGGATGGCTACATTAAGCATTTCCAGAAGCTTTTTCTTCAATAACATAATAAATCCAGTAAAACCATCGTAAATCCATGATGGGATACACCAATGATTCACAAACCTAATTTAAAAATGGCAGTTGTGGCAGTGTTAGGGAGAGAACTGTACAACACAGTCTTTATTTTAAAAGAATTACAGTAAAGTAGGAGCTTTTAACACAAATTATTTAGGCAGGATCTGGACATCAAATAACTAAAGCTTTAAGCATTCTGAACATGGCACTTGGCTCCTTTAAACTGGTCCCAGAATCATTTACCTGAAGCTATAAGTGAGGTGAGTGAGGAAATCTCTTTCTGGACGTGCTTTGTTCTTGAATATTATCCCAGTTTTGTACAATGTAATTACACAAACAAACCACAGCTTTTTTTGTGGATTGCGATTAGGTTTTAAGCATGGTGATGCAACCACAAGCATAGGGGATTTGTTCATGCTGAATGAGTATATTCCCCAGCAAAGACTGCCACCTTGTGTTCACTTTCTGCTTTAGCAACTGACTTTAATCTGGCCATTACATCATTCAAATAGCAAATTTAATGGAAGATTTAAATTCCAAGTGTTCAGATAGAAATAAAAACAACCTGACCTTGAAGATGTTCTTGGAAAGAGCAGAATAAAGTGTCTTTCAGCCTAGGAATTCTTTTATATGGAAAGATTTCTCTACATTATATAGATGCGGGTTATATTGCAAATGAAAATAAGGAAATGGCAGACTTGTTGAATAATTACTGTGTGTCAGTCTTCACAGTAGAGGAAGAGGATAATGTACCTGACATTCCAGGGAAATTAATAATGAATCAAGGACTGGAACTCACTAAAGTTAACGTAAGCAAGAAAACAATATTAGAAAAGATAATGGCACTAAAGACTGACAAATCCCCAGGACCTGATGGTTTCTACCTCAGAGATTTAAAGGAAGGAGGTGAGGAAATTGCAGATACTTTAGCAATAATTTTCCAAAGCTCTCTCGATTCAGGAATTGTCCCTTTAGATTGGAAAATTGCAAATGTAACTCCATTATTTAAGAAAAGTGAGAGAGAGAAACCAGGAAATTATAGTCCTGTTAGTCTAAGATCTGTTGTGGGGAAGTTATTGGAATTGATAATTAAGGACAGAGTGTCTGAGCACTTAGAGAAATTTGAGCTGATTAGAGAGAGCCAACATGGATTTGTAAAGGGTAGGTCATGTCTAACGAACCTAATTGAATTTTTTGAGGAAGTAACGAAAGTAGTAGAGAGGGCATTGTCTATGGATGTAGTGTATATGGACTTTGAGAAGGCATTTGCTAAGGTTCCATATGAGAGACTGTTAGCTAAAATTAAAGCTCATGGAATTGAAGGCAAGTTATTAACCTGGTTAGGAGATTGGTTAGGCGGTAGAAGACAAGAGAGTAGGGTAGTGGGTATGCACTCGAATTGGAAGGAAGTGACTAGTGGTGTCCCACAAGAATCTGTGCTGGGGCCTCAACTATTCACTATATTTATTAATGACTTAGATACTACAATAGAGAGCCATATATCCAAATTTGCTGGTGACACACAGGTTGGTGGCAGAGTAAGTAGTGTAGACGGGAGCATAAAATAACGAAGAGACATTGAAAGTTTAAGTGAGTGGGCAAAACTGTAGCAGATGGATTTCAACGCAGGTGAGTGTGAGGTCATCCATTTTTGATCAAAAAAGGATCGGTCAGAGTATTTTTTAATTGGTGAAAAGCTCGGCACAGTGGAGGTCCAAAGGGACTTAGGCGTCCATGTACACAAATCACTAAAATGTAGTAGTCAAGTACAAAAAATAGTCAAAAAGGCCAATGGAATGTTAGCCTTTATATCTAGAGGGCTAGAATATAAAGGGAGGAAGATTTGCCACAGTTATACAAAGTCGTGGTTAGACCACATCTGGAGTACAGTTCTGGGCACCGCACTTTAAAAGGGATATATTGGCCTTGGAAGGAATGGAGCGCAGATTCACCAGAATGTTACCAGGGCTCCAAGGATTATTGATGATGAGGAGAGATTACATAAACTAGGCTTGTATTCCCTGGAATATAGAAGGTTAAGGGTTGATTTGATTGAGGTTTTTATGATTTTGAAAGGAATTGATAGGGTAGATAGAGAGAAACTTTTTCTGCTGGTGGGGGAGTCTGGGACAAGGGGACATAACCTTAAAATCAGAGCCAGGTCATTCAGGAGAGAAGTTAGGAAACACTTCATCACACAAAGGCCCCAATAGTACCAGGGAGGCAGGATGGCAGCAGCGGGGGGGGGAGGGGGGAATGGGCGCGTGGGTAACCCACCCAATAAAATCTGTCCGTTCCCCATGCAATCGCGGGTAAATTGGAGCCACTTACCATGGCTTCTGGGTTTGCCGTCAGAAACCTGCGCAGCGGGCGGACTGTGCACCCACATCACAGCTGGAGGAGCCCTAGTTAAAGGGGCAGTCCCCCAATGGCTGCTCCTGGAGCAAACACCCAAATTACACAATGGAGCAGCCCGGGGAAATGCTGCTCCTAGATTCACTGATGCCTCACTCCAGGTGCTATTGGATGGGATGAGGAGGAGGAGGGATGTCTTTTACCCGGCGGACGGGAGGAAGTGGCCTGTCTCTGCCACCAAGAAGGCCTGGCTCGAGGTGGCAGAGGAGGTCACCAGCAGCAGCAACATCTCCCACACCTGGATCCAGTGCAGGAAGCGCTTCAATGACCTAACTAGGTCAGCCAAAGTGAGAACACTTACTCATTCCCCTACACTCCGTCTTCCACATCACCGCCCCCACCCCACAACTCCTTCTGCACTGCCAACACTACTCTATCACATCACTCCTCACACCCACTCAAACCTCATCCTCAACTTACCTGCACCTCCTCACCTCCCCAGTACTCACCCCACCACTACCACTCAACCCAATCCTCATACAATGTCATGGCTCTGTCTCATACTCACCCTCTGATGCATCTCTTTAACGGTCAGCGTCACCCAAACCAATGCATTCAGCTGTTGGCGATGCCACCATCCCTCACTCACACCTCTCTACTTCCTCCCCTTATAGGAGAAGAGAGCCCAGAATGCACAGGAGAGGGTGAGGACCGTAGGGAGGCCGCAACATCTGGTCGTCCTCACAGACGCAGAGCAGGAGGCTCTGGAGTTGAGCCGCACCCTCGAGTGCCTGTCCGTCGGGGACGCCGAGACTGCCACCCGACAAACGGCTGGTGACAGAACTTTAACATTCAGCACACACAATATGAATTGATGTTAACATGCCTTGCCATCTTCAGCACCTCAACATCTGTGATCATGCTTAATATTGCCTTCTGTTCTCTTACAGGGCCTTCAGCGACCACCGTGACGGCGGAGGGCAATTCCTCAGAGGATCTGCCGGCCTCTGAGGGAGCACCGTCACATCTGAGTGAGCCATCCACCAGCGCAGATACACACACCTCGGTGGGTCCCCGTCCTCACTTAGTTGGGGTCGCACATGGTGAGTCACCACACACGTGAGCACGAGCAGACACTGGTGGCAGGGGCAGCTGTGGAGAGTCCGTGTCGGTGGGAGCACTCTTCTCCAGGCTCTGCTCAGCTGGACAGAGATGCGGAACCCTGGGGGCCATCCTTTAAAAGGAGAATGATCGAGGGGCAGCAGCACATTTGTGAGGTGCTGGAACAGGTGCCACGCGCACTCTACACAATCGCGCAGAGGATGGAGGAGTCCAACTCCTGCATGAGGGAAATGGTGACACAAGTAAGGGAGGGCATCTCTGAGATAGTGTCGTGGGTAAGTGCGGGAATGTCTGCGATGGAGGGAGGGCTAGCCTCCATGGAGCTTAAAGCACGGCTCACAAATGAGTCCACTGAGGTCCTGAAACAGCCCTTCGGACTCATGGTGAACAACATTCTGCCGCCTTAAACATGCAGGCAGATACTCTGGCACTGGCCTTACAAGGCTCCACACATGTCCTCCAAATTGTCGTCCAGCAGAGTGGTAGAAGTGGTGTGGGCCTGGCCCAGGTGAGGGATGATGGCGAAAGGGGACATGGAAGTGGGGACACCATTCAAAGCGCTCTCACATCTCACCCGTTGCCCCCCTCTCAACCAGTACCCGCAATGTCCTCTCCAGGTGGCCGTGTCTGCCCCTGCACAGGAGGGGCCCTCACGGGCACCGAAATCCAGAGGGCGTAGGCCCAAAGCATCTAATCGGTCAGGGCATAAACAAGAACAACCTGCCACTATCTCTGCTGCAGCCACAGGGGATGCACCACATAGAAGTAGTCGGAAGCAAAAGGCGAAGGTTTTGTAAGCACGAAGGGGATGTGCAAGGGTGTTTGACGGTTTGTCATGTTTTTTATTTATATTTGCTTTTTGTTAAACACACATTAAATATTATTATTGTCACCACTACTGCCACGTCTTGGCCATTCTTGACTGGCTTGTGTAATAAGTCCCTTTCATGAGGTTCACCATGAACGCCCACACTTGATGCCACCCATTGGGTCATTCTACAGTGGGTGTATGTGTAGTTGCAGGACTGTTTGGTGCAGGGGTCGGGGGAGGGGGCTGGTGTGGCCGCTGCTCTGTCCAGGTGGTGAGGGCTGGGCTCTTTACACTGTCTGATGTTAGGAGAACCGTTCACATATCAGTGACTCCCTGGCCTCGCAAGCAGCCAGGTGAGCCGCTATTCTGCCCACGGGTTGCTCTTCCTCCTCCTCTGCCTCCTCCTCCGCCTCATCGTCATCCTCCACCTCCTCCGCCTCGTCCTCCTCCTCCTCCTCAATGTGGGTGGTAGATGTGAATGGGGCCTGCTCCAGCGGCCCCCCTCTCTGTTGTGCCATATTGTGCAGGGCACAACACACGACTACAATGCGTCCCACTCTGTGTGGTGCGTATTGAAGTGCTCCCCCAGAACGATCAAGGCACCTGAAGCGCATCTTGAGCACCCTATAACATGCTCAATTGTAGACCTGGCAACAATGTGGCTGTCGTTATATCGATGCTGTTGCTCGGTGGTGGGGTTCTTCAGAGGTGTCATGAGGCACGTGTGCAGGGGGGGTATCCCTTGTCCCCGAGGAGCCAGCCCTTGCGGATGTTTGGAGCGTAAAAGAGGGGCGGGATGTTGGACTCCTGGAGGATGAAGGAATCGTGGCAGCTGCCAGGGAATCTGGTGCACACGTGAAGGAATCTCTTGCGGTGGTCACAAATGAGCTGAGTGTTGATGGAGTGATAGCCCTTCCTGTTGATGAACAGTCCTGGCTCGTGAGGAGGTGCTCGTATTGCCATATGGGTGCAATCGATTACACCCTGCACCCGTGGGAAGCCAGCCACAGCGTGGAATTCCACTGCCCTCTCCGTCTGGCTGTGGTCGTCCATGGGGAAGTTGACGTAATGTGAGGCCCTGCGAAACAGGCCATCGGTGACCTGCCTTATGCACTTGTGTGCAGACGATTGAGAGTCCCCGGCGATGTCTCCGGTGGCACCCAGGAATGATCCGGAGGTGAAGAAGTTGAGGGCACTGGTGACTTTGACAGCGACAGGTAAGGAGATGCTGCTCGGGCCCAGCCGGGAGCAGTTCGGCATAAAGGAGGCTGCAGATGTCTGCGACTACCTGGCGACTGACTCTGAGCCTCTGTATGCACTGCTCCTCAGAGAGGTCCAGGAAGCTGAGCCTCGGTCTGTAGACCCTGTTGCGAGGGTAGTGCCTCCTGCGACGCCGCTCTCTCTGTTGTTGCCCTTCGTGCTGTTGTGCAGGTGCCTGTGGCGCAGAACTGTGTTGTGGAGCTCCACGTGGCGGAGGTGGATGGCATGCCTGGCGAGGCTGGTGATGTTGCTCGTTCTTGGATGAAGTGATGAATGCAGCTATGGTGCCCCCCCCATCCTGATGGTGTGAGTTTGAGGGGGTCCACAAAGTAGGTAAATGTGTTTGCACAGCAGAGTTTTGGGTGTAAAGTAAGAATTTTGAGTGAAAAGACAAAGGTGATGCAGCCAAAACTTTGTCTGAAGTGACAGAGTGCCCTGCTGCAATAAATGAGTTTTTCCCCCACCTGTCAAATAATCCTTTGCATCTCCCACTGGCTGCTGGCTGAAACACGTCTGCTCCAACAGGGAGTGTTTCCCACAGCACGGGAAACACGCTGAGGATCCTTCAAAATTGCACCCCTGCCAAAATCTCCACTCGATGAGGTCTCTCAAGTAACTCAACTATCTGACAAACTATGGAAAGCAGCATCTCGCCGGCTTTAATTGCCGGTGGAGTCCTGCATTTGGGAGGTGTGCGCGCACCTGAACGCGTCACTGGGGAACGCGGAAGTCAACGGGCTCCGAATCCACTCCGGATTTTTAACATTTTAGGAGCCCCCCGCCCCCCCAACGCACCTGCTCCGCCATCCGAAAATCAGCCCCAAAGTGTGGAATTCTCTCCCACAAAAGCAGTAGATGCTAGCTCAATTAATCATTTTAAATCTGAGATCAATAGATTTTTGCTAGCCGAGGGTATTAAGGGATATGAGTGGATGGAATTAAGATACAGATCAGCCATGATGTCATTGAATGGCGGAACAGGCTCAAGGGGCTGAATGGCCTACTCCTGTTCCAATGTTTCTATGTCAGAGTGAATTC
This sequence comes from Heptranchias perlo, assembly GCF_035084215.1. Lineage (NCBI taxonomy): Eukaryota > Metazoa > Chordata > Chondrichthyes > Hexanchiformes > Hexanchidae > Heptranchias > Heptranchias perlo. The sequence goes on along the minus strand of NC_090345.1, from coordinate 48,820,066 downwards.
ACAGCAGTCACACTGATTGTGAAAAATTTTTAAAGAATTTTAAAATTTTATTTGATATGAAACTACAGCAGAACATGTGAGACTTATTTTAATAAAAGCAGAATAAATGACATTTTGTGGGATAAATTAGCTGACATGACAACAAAGGGTAAAGTTGAAGATAACTGTAGAAAGGGGTGGTGTCCCACAGAATTGATGCTGGTGGTTACTGGGAGTGCAGAGAAACTCGGGAATTGGGCACGTCGCAGATAACATAAATTATCCATTGGTGCCAGTGGCCACTTCACAGATCATTTAAAATTGTACTGGGTGCAAATGGGCACATCACAGATTGAGAAAATACACAGACGGTCAGCCAGCATCTGTAAAAAGAACTCTTCCAATTAGCGTTTCTGGTTTAGATCCTCTGTATGAATATGATGGTTAACTTGGTGCTTAGACTTCTATGTACAACAAAGTTCCAGGTGATAAGATTATTTGGGAGAATTTCACAGACAGGAGAAGCAGTGTTTGGAGCTTCGTTGTTCACATTTTATGTGGGGTTTTGGACAGACCAATGTAGCACCCGGACCACTGTCCATCAGGTGCTGGCCGTGCCTACACACAAATGAGATGACTTCACACCATAAATATATTTTGGATATTCCGGGGACATAGTGCTTGATGTGCAGGGAGTACACTGAGTTCATATATAAAACCACATTATCTGGTCATTTATCACATTGCTGTTTGGGTGACCTTGCTGAGTGCAAATTGGCTGCTGTGTTTTCTACATTACAACAGTGACTTCACTTCAAAAGTACTTGGGCTTTGGGATGTCTTGAGGCCATGAAAGGCGCTGTATAATTACAAGTCTTTCTTTATAGGAATGGGATTTCGGGTTCCAGTAGTATGTAAACGGGAACAGAAAAAGTCCATTTTAGGGGGAGGGGACGAAAGGAACACTGCAGCAGGGAAGAATCAGTCTTTCAAGGCCTTTTGGTTGCAGTTGGGTGGGTGGCTCCAGTCCAAGGTCAGACCCATCCAGGAAATATTTTTTTTACTGTAACGGGTCTTTTCAATCCAAGATAATTCCGTCACATTATGGGGAGGCTCTCTAATATGAACATTCTCTGGGGCCTCAGTGAACCTTGTGAACAGTTTGTATGCAGACTCCAGTGATTTACACGTTGGTCAGCTGCATTTTGAGGCCCCAATCACTTTGACCATGGTGGGGCTTTCGGCACCGCACCCGATAGTATGGAGAGTGTTTAACTGATAATAGTGAAGAATCATAGAATGTTACAGCACAGAAACAGGCCATTCGGCCAATCAATCTGTGCCAATGTTTTTCTCCATGTGAGCCACCTAATCTAATTGGCACCCTCCTGCTCACCAGTATAACCTCAATGTTCATCTTTTTCCAACAACTACCTAATTACCGATTAAATGAATTTATGGATATTGCTCCATCATAGTTTATAGAAGGGAATTCCACATTCTAATCATCCTCTGGAAAAGACTTTCTTTCCAGCCTCTCGTTTAATTCTTTTTGTGATTACCTTAAATTTGTGCCTTCTCATTATCTTCTTGCTGACAAATAGAAACAATTTAACACAATTTATTCATCTACTTAGTTCACTGTTTTCAAATTAAAGTATCACATTACCACCTATCTATTGTATTAAAATTGGTACTTGGGACATGTGTCCCATTGAAAACTCATTGGGGTAACAATTTGTCTTGGGCCTAGCACAAGACCGGCGGTACCTCATTGGCCGCCTGTTATACGCCCCGCAAGACCGGCGGTACCTCATTGGCCGCCTGTTATACGCCCCGCAAGACCGGCGGTACCTCATTGGCCGCCTGTTATACGCCCCGCAAGACCGGCGGTACCTCATTGGCCACCTGTTATACGCCCCGCAAGGCCGGCGGTACCTCATTGGCCGCCTGTTATACGCCCCGCAAGGCCGGCGGTACCTCATTGGCCGCCTGTTATACGCCCCGCAAGGCCGGCGGTACCTCATTGGCCGCCTGTTATACGCCCCGCAAGACCGGCGGTACCTCATTGGCTGCCTGTTATACGCCCCGCAAGACCGGCGGTACCTCATTGGCCGCCTGTTATACGCCCCGCAAGGCCGGCGGCACCTCATTGGCCGCCTGTTCCATGCCCCGCAGGATCGGGCGGGTGGAGTGTATAATGGGTGGCCAATGTGACACTGCCCATTTTGCGCTAGTGCCCAAGCTGGATTTCTACCCCATTATATAAGTACCTGCCATACCTGTTACTCCTGTAGGTGGCAGTGTGATGGGTATTTCCCTGTTACAGCCTGTGTCTCGCACAGTAGCTGCTATTTTAGAGTCAAAGCATTTAACACTGTGATTATGCAGTCTGGAGTTCCGTAGATTGTTCACATTTTTTTCATCCACCATTTTTCCCAGTAACTTAAATTTCCAATGTCCAAAATAAGCGTTTAAACAAAATAAAAATATGTTTAAAATATTACACCATTCACAATAACATGATTAAATTTATCCATTAAATTGTCCTCTGCAGCTTCTAAAGCCTTCACTAAAGTTTTTGCTCTGAATTGTGACTCTGTGAGCTGAATTTAGATTGTACAGTCTGAGAATTTACAGTGTTCCAAATTTCCAAGGATGCGTCTGTACTGTTGAGTCAGTTGTGCTGATGGAATATTCTAGCAGTTTCTGTTGAGAAGTTTTTCAAAATTATTTGAAGAAACGCTACAGGAGAAATTTCAAAATCTTTAAGCAACTTTGTATTGAGCATTTTTTAAAGAGAGGCTGCGTATATATGAAAGATTACACACCTGTTACAGCTTTTGTGTTCTATGAGCTTCAGAAAGTTTATTAAACTAAGAGAGAGAAAGTGAGACGAGGGTCAGAGAGAGAGGGCGGGAGTTAAATAATGTCTTTCTTTATGAAATGTTACGTCAATTTTCGACAAAGAACAACAATTAAATTTTGAAGACACCTGATTATCTCCACCACTTTTGTTGACAGAAAAGGCACTGAGACAGAGACATGCAGAACCAGACGCCATGGGCTCCATTTTCCAGTGAAGTAGTGGGTGCATTGGGGGCAGGGGGGCTCCGAAAATTGCAGAAATCCCGAGCAGGTTCGGAACCCGGCTCCAACCCGCAGACTTCCGGGTTCCCCACTGACAAGTCTGGGTGTGCGCAGGCCTCCCGAATGCAGAAGTCCCACCGGCAATTAAAGCCGGCAGGATGGTAGTTAAGAGACTTATTTAGATAATTCGAGTACTTAATTTTGTCCACATTAAGGCAGGGGTCCGATTTTGAAACATCCTCAGCGTGGTTCCCGTGCCGTGGGAAACACTCCATGTTCTACCAGAGGTAGCAGCCAATGGGACATTCAAATACTTATTTGACAAATGGGGAGAAAAGGTGAGTTCTTGCTGCAGGGCACTCAGTTCTTTCAAACAAACTTTTGGCTGTGAGATCTTTGTGTTTTCACTGAAAATTCTTACTTTCCACTCACAATTCTCCTGTTCACACATATTTAACAACTTTTCGGACCCCCTCAAACTCACACCACCAGGATGGGGGGTGCCATGGCTGCATTCACCACTACATCCGAGGACGAGCAACATCACCATCCTCGTCAGGCACTGTGTGAACTTCCGCCACTTGGAGCTCCACAACACAGTGTGGCACCACAGGGACCTGCACAACAGCACGGTGGGCAACAACAGACAGGGGTGCCATTTGAGGAGGCCCCATCCACATCTGCCACCCACATGGAGGAGGGGAAGGAGGAGGAGGAGGAGGAACCCATGGGCAGAGCAGTGGCTCACCTGGCTGCTCGTGAGGCCAGGGAGTCACTGATAAGTGAACAGTTCTCCTAACATCAGAAAGTGTGAAGAGTCCAGTCCTCACACCACCTGGAAAGAGCAGCGCCCACACCAGGCCACCCACCCCTCCCTGCACAAAACAGTCCTGTAACTACACATACACCCACTGTAAAGTGACCCAATGGGTGGCATCAAGTGTCGCCGTTCATGGTGAACCTCATGAAAGCCAGTCAAGAATGGGCAAGACGTGGCAGTAGTGGTGACAATCATAACATTTAACGTCACTTTAACAAAAACTAAATATAAATGAAAAACATGACCAACCACCAAACGCCCTTGTGCATCCCCTTCGTGCTCACAAAACCTTCGCCTTACTCTTCCGAGTACTCCTATGTGGTGCATTCCCTGTGGCTGCAGCAGAGGTAGTGACAGGTTGCTCTTGTTCATGCCCTGATCGATTAGATGCTTTGGGCCTACGCCCTCTGGGTTTCGGTGCCCGTGAGGGCCCCTCCAAAGACTGCTCCACCTGCACCTGTGCAGGGGCAGACTCGGCTCCCTGGAGAGGAGGCAGCATTATGGGTACTGGTTGAGAGTGGGGCAACGGGTGAGACATGGGAGCGCTTTGAGTGGTGTCCCCACTTCCATGTCCCCTTTCGCCATCATCCCTCTCCTGGGCCAGGCCCACATCACTCCTTCCACCCTGCTGGACAAGTGGTTGGAGGACATGTGTGAAGCCTTGTAAGGCCAGTGCCAGAGTATATGCCTCCCTCCATCACAGACATTCCTGCACTTACCCACGACACTATCTCAGAGATGGCCTCACGTCCCTGTGACAGTATCTCAGAGATTCCCTCCTGTACCTGTGCCACCATTCCACTAATGCAGGAGTTGGACTCCTCCATCCTCTGCGCTATTGTGGAGAGTGTGCGTGGCACCTGTTCCAGTATCTCGCAAATGTGCCGCTGTAACCTCGATCATTCTCCTTTTAAAGGATGGCTCCCAGGGTTCAGCATCTGCGTCCAGCTGAGCAGAGCCTGGAGAGCAGTGCTGCCACCGACGCGGACTCTCCACAGTTGCCCCTGTCACCGGTGCTGCTTGTGCTCACATGTGTGTGGTAACTCACCATATGTGACCCCAACTAACTGAGGACTAGGACCCACCGAGGTGTGGGTATCTGCGCTGGTGGACGCTCCAGGAACAGCCACTGAAGCAATGGCCCTTTAAATAGAGCTCCTCCAGCTGTCAGCCTGTGATGCGGGTGCACAGTCCGCCTGCTGCGCAGTTTTCGGACGGCAAACCTGGAAGCCATGTTAAATGACACCAATTGAATTGCGATCACATGGGAAACAGACATTTTTTATTGATTGGTTTATCTGTGCGCCAATTCATCCCCCCACCTACCCCGCTACCATCCCTCCTCCCCGCTAATATCGAGGCCCATGTCTTTGGATGATGTCTCCAAGGTGCAACATGTCATTAAGGTAAAGGATGGTGCCAAAGATGGAATTTTGGGGTATTGCCATGTGGAAGTGAAATGAGAAGCCAAAACTGGAAATAGGGTTGTAGGGATTTGAACAGGATCTGATGGGAGATATAATCACAGAGCTGGATGTTGATGCTGCATTCAAGGACCTTAGAGAAGACAGGGAAATAAGAGATGAAGAAATAGTTGGAGACACTGGAAGTGTTGAGGGTGGGATTTTTGAAAAGGGAGAAAACTGAGGCATCTGAGCAAATGGTCTCAATCTTGCAAATGAAAAAACTCTTTGAACTCTTTGCATTTATCAAAGGTGGGGATGAATGCCACAGTGGAATTGGAGGTGATAGTGGATAGGGCAGGTGAAGGGGGATGAAGGAGACAGCTTGTCATTGAGATGAGTTTGTGATTATGCTTACACTCGTGGATAATCCTGGAGTAGTAGGTTAATTTGACCATGGTGAGGACAACATATAATTGCTTGAAATGGTCAAGCCAGATCTGGCAGTGAACAACCAGGCCAGTCATCTGCTAAATGCACTCAGTCCTGCAGTCCTCGGACTTGAGGGTTCAACGGGAAAGGTAGGCATGGGAGATGTGCAGGGTGAGGACAGGAGTATGGAGAAACTGGAGGAAAGGATGACAAGGGAAAGTTAGGCGATGTTTGAAATCACCAAAAATGAGCGGCTAGGTGGAAAGGCTAAGTGAGGGGAATAGATAGGAGAGCTCATTGGGGAAATCACCATGTGACTTGGATGGTAATATACAAAGGGAAGGTGGGAGGGGTGGAAGAGGGTGAGATGCTCGAGCAAAGAGAAGGTGCTGGAAAAGTAGGAGGGGAAAATAGAGGCATAGAGTATAAAAGCAAGGAAGATATATTAAACCTTTATAAATCACTGGTTAGGCTTCAGCTGGAGTATTGTGTCCAATTCTGGGCATCACATTTTAGGAAGGATGCCAAGGCCTTAGAGAGGGTCCAGAGGAGATTTACTAGAATGGTACCAAGGATGAGGGACTTCAGTTATGTGGAGAGACTGGAGAAGCTGGGGTTGTTCTCCTTAGAACAGAGAATGCCGGTGATGGACTGGGGTTGACAATTGTAAACAATTTTACAACACCAAGTTATAGTCCAGCAATTTTATTTTAAATTCACAAGCTTTCGGAGGCTTCCTCCTTCCTCAGGTTCATTTACCTGAGGAAGGAGGAAGCCTCCGAAAGCTTGTGAATTTAAAATAAAATTGCTGGACTATAACTTGGTGTTGTAAAATTGTTTACAATAGAACAGAGAAGGTTAAGAGGAGATTTGATAGAGGTGTTCAAAATCATGTAGGGTTTTGACAGAGTAAATAAGAAGAAACTATTTCCAGTGGCGGAAGGGTCGGTAACCAGAGGACACAGATTTAAGGTGATCGGCAAAAGAATCAGAGGTGAGATGAGAAGAATTTTTTTTTACGCAGCGAGTTGTTATGATCTGGAATGCATTGCCTGAAAGGGTGGTGGAAGCAGATTCAATAATAACTTTCAAAAGGAAACTGGATAAATACTTGAAGGGGAGAAAATTGCAGGGCTATGGGGAAAGAGCAGGAGAGTGGGACTAATTGGACAGCTCTTTCAAAGAGCTGGCACAGACACGATGGGCCGAATGGCCTCCTTCTGTGCTGTAAGATTCTATGATACTAAGGCCTCAGTATTAACGAGGAGACGGGGAGACTGCGGGGGGGCCGTAATCAGCCGAAGAACCCGCCAAAGCTGAAGATGTGGAGGCCCGGCTGATCTTAACGGCAGGGCCTCATTTAAATAAAATGCTACAGTCTCCCGCCCAACAGCTGGCCAGATTGACAACCTGACCGGCAGGTGGGAGCAGGAACAAGTGGCAGGAAGCTGCAGCCGCGGACCGTGGGGTTTCAAAGCTCAGGTCCACGATCTGGAGGGCAGTGGGGGGCTGAGAGGTCAGGGCCACAATCCGGGCTGGGGGAAGGGGAGTGGGGCTGGGGAAGGGGAGTGGGGGGGAGGGAGGTGGAGGGAGGTCTTGCAGCGATCGGGGCCGGGGTGGTGGGGGGAGGAGGGGGGAGGTGGAGAGGGAGGTCTTGCAGCGATCGGGGTCAGGGTGGTGGGGGGAGGGAGGTCTTGCAGCGATCGGGGTCAGGGTGGTGGGGGGAGGGAGGTCTTACAGCGATCGGGGCCGGGGTGGTGGGGGGAGGGAGGTCTTACAGCGATCGGGGTCGGGGTGGTGGGGGGAGGGAGGTCTTACAGCGATCGGGGTCGGGGTGGTGGGGGGAGGGAGGTCTTACAGCGATCGGGGTCGGGGTGGTGGGGGGAGGGAGGTCTTGCAGCGATCGGGGTCGGGGTGGTGGGGGGAGGGAGGTCTTGCAGCGATCGGGGTCGGGGTGGTGGGGGGAGGGAGGTCTTGCAGTGATCGGGGCCGGGGGTTGGACTGGTCTTGCCATGATCGTGGGGAGAGGGTTAGCCCGATTCAAGGGATGCCCAAGGCTCCCTTGTGATCCCCGAGGAATGCTCCTGCCCACAAGAAAACCTGAAAAATACATTTTAAACTAATCTGCTGGGCCTCTCCTGGCCCGGGGACCAGTTCCGGCAGGTTGACGGGGACTCGACACTGCCCTCTTCCCCCTCCCACCCTCAGGCCCCTTGTTGAAGTTGCAGGCTGGGTGCTGATCCACATATTTAAAACAGGACCCCACTTCCTTCCTGTGGGTGTCCTCCTCGCCTGCTCAAAGGAGCAGGTTAATATGGGCACACACCGGGAAGGAAGAGGGATTGGTGGGGGTTACTGAACAAATTATTTTAACGGCCCCCCTGTCCAGATTCCGCCAGGTAGGGGCAGTTAAAATCGGGACCTAAGTGTTAGGTACTGACTGGAAGGAGAGGAAGCTGTTGTAGGGCCCTCTCCTTCCATGGGGGATCAATGGGGCCTTTACTGCTGCTTCACAGGGCCGACTGTCACCTTCCATATAGAAGCAGTGATAAGTGGGGTGGTGAGTGGGAGGGAAATCCATTGTGGGCCCGGGTGGCAGTAGGCCTCATTACCCAAATTTGCTGACTCTCTGCATTGTGATCCTGCCCAATTTTAGGCAGGTCACAGAGTAGATGGCCCCTCTGTAAGTGTTTTTTTCTGAAAAAGTTAAGTGTACCAAATTTGTACTGTGTACCATTAGCAGCTGAACCAGCCCACTCAGTATTATATCCGACTCAAACTATCATTATTGAGGATAATAATAGTGGAGCCTGTTAATTAATTAGTGCAACAAGAGCCTGCTGTTTGTGATCATTTTAATTATACTGCCAAATTCAAACTCGTTTGACTTTAAAACTTGTAAAACATCTGGGTGTGAGTAAAACTGTAAGGGAGTAAACATTCAATCAGCCTCGTCCAATCCAGTTGAGTTTTTAGGTAAACTTTCACCTTGCTGCTTTCGGAAATCCAGTACAATCGATGCTAGGTAGTTTGTCTCACAATCGGTACAGACTCGTTTTGACAAATAGCTTGCTTCAAACATTTAATAATTAGATCACGGTTCAAGAGAGAATTGACCGAAAGGTTATAGTGTTAACACGGTCACAATACTATACAACATATGTCAATGATTTTGTGACCTTGAGGTCTGAAAGCCTGATAACAGACAGAGCAAGGGCATTCTAATCTAAAATAAACTCAAGAGCTCAAAATACCATCTGAGGTTCTGTTGACACCTTCCACATGTATTGTATGATCCGTGACATATAAATAACTCGTTAAGGGGTTTAATTGGCCGGGGGCCCTCAAAGTCACCACAACTCAGTATTTCTTCCCCATTAAATCCTTTCAGTCTGCTACAGGGAACATCAGCCGCACCTCCCAGTCTGCAGTTAAACTGTATTAAGCAGGTGACCCTGTTCTCTTCGCCAGGGCCGAGCAGTACATCACCTTCCCCGCTGACCTCAGCAATGAACAGGACAGAGCTCATGGCTTTGCAGCAATGGCTGACTTCCCTCGCGTGCGAGCCGTGATTGACTGTACACACGTGGCTATCAGGGCACCCGAACACCAGCTAGTAATATTCATCAATAGAAAAGGATACCACTCTATCAATGTACAGCTAGTGGGTGGGGCAGTCTGGCCCAGCTGACATGCAGGCACCATGGTGGGTATTGGTTGAGAGGGTGGTGAAGGAGCAGACACGCTGACACCCTGAGAGAGGGCAACATGTATCGCTCCCATAGTGTCACTGCCACTCCCACTTCCACTGATCAGCGGGAAAGCAGACTGCAGAAGACGAGCGACCCCTTCAAAGCCCCTAACAATTCAATCCACCAATATCTCCAATGTGGAGCCCACAGCCTGCATGGCAGCCATTTGAATTTTCACCAAAACTGCAAAGCACGAGAACATGAAGTCCTGGTGTGAGGGCCCGGCTGCAGCGTCCCTGAAGGTGGCCACACTCTCCAGGGTAGACCACAGAGTGCTGATCCCATTGAGATGACACTATACAGGCTGGATGTGGACTCCTCCATACTTTCAGCCATACAGCGGGAACTCCTTGGCAGGCCTTCCAATACCTGATATAACTGCTTCTTCTTCTAGCTGGCCCCACAAAGTCCTCATCAATATCCTCCTTAGCAGAGCTGGGAGAGGGCCTTTTCCTCCGACGAGCTTTCTCCTAGGCTGTCTCTGCCATCTATACCTGCTGCTGTCCATTGGTGCTGGGTGATCCCCACGTGCAGACCCCTCTAACTCACTGTTTGCTCCGCACAGACTGCCGATATCTGAGCTGTTGCCTGGGAAGGCTGGAGCAGGTAAAGCTGCATCCTCAGGAATATTGTTCTCCTCTGAGGTATCGTCTTGTGCAGGAGCCTCTTGCTGTTCAGAAGGATTGATAAAAAAGAGAAAACGGAGAAATGTTAGGAAGGGAGATTAGCAGATGATCGTTTTGAAAATGTAGGTTAAAGTTTCTAAGCTTGCTGCACATTTGCTGAGCTGAACAAAGTGATACAAGTAACTTGCAGACAGCATGGTGCTTACACATACTGAGGGATGCAATTCTTCACACTGTGCTCCAGATAATCTTGTAATCCAGGTGCCTAGCCAGTAGATTGGTCCTGGATAGACACGTACTGGCATGCTTGCCAATGCTCTGTGCTAGCAGACTAAACGGGTTTCAGCTTGCTTACCCCCCCAGCAGTACTCATTTGCACATTTGGGAATCCCTAAGCTTTGGCTCTTGCCAACCTGGAGCTAAGATCCCTGGACTTAGTAAGGTGGGATATATCCCTATGGTGAGAAATTCCACATTGTACCAATAGATATTCTACCTATATAGTCCCTGAGTTATTTGGGTCAGAGACTCGTTTCCACCATGGTGGGTTTCCATGTACGTCAAACATCCTTCTTATCAAAATAAAACTGTATGCTGGTCAGTGGCAATGCACAACAATGCCCACTGGGTGGTAGAATCTGTTGGGGGCTACGTTGGGCCACGTAGCGGACGTTTTTTAGGCGCTACGCGGCCACCTAATCTAGTACCACATAATAGACTTGTTAGCAAAATTGAAGCCCATGGGATTAAAGGGGCAGTGGCAGCATGGATACAATGGAGTGGCAGGGGTGGGAGCAGCAGTGCAGTCATCCTGAGAGAGGACAGCAGGTTCCTGTTCCATGGAGCCACTGTAACTCTCCTGGGGCGATGCCTCGGCAATCCTGGTGATCTGCTGTGACGCCCTGGAAGCCCCTTTCATCAGTGGTACCCAGAGTCACAATGGCAGTAGTCTGAGCTTTGATGGAAGCTATTTGAGATGCAATAAGAACATAAGAAATAGGAACAGGCCATAGGGCCCTTCAAGCCTCCTCTGCCATTCAATCAGATCATGGCCGATCTTCGACCTCAACTCCACTTTCTCGCTCGATCCCCATATCCCTTGATTCCCCTAAAGTCCAAAAATCTATCGATCTCAGCCTTGAATATACTCAATGAGTCAGCATCCACAGCCCTCTGGAATGGAGAATTCTAAATAATCACGACCCTCTGAGAGAAGAAATTCCTCCCCATCTCAGTCCTAAATGTCCGATTCCTTATCCTGAGACTATTTCCCCGAGTTCTAGACTCTCCAGCCAGGGGAAACATCCTCTCAGCATCTACCCTGTCAAGCCCTCCTAGATTCTTATACGTTTCAATGAGATCACCTCTCATTCTCCTAAATTCCAGATAGTAAAGGCCCATTCTACTCAACCTCTCCTCATAGAACAGCCCTCTCATCCCAGGAATCAATCTAGTGAACCATCTCTAAGGCAAGTATATCCCTCCTTAGATAAGGAGACCAAAACTGTACACAGTACTCCAAGTGAGGTCGCACCAAAGCCCTGTAGAACTGTAGCAAAACTTCCTTACTCTTGTACTCCAACCCCCTTGTAATAAAGGCCAATATACCATTTGCCTTCTGAATTGCTTGCAGTACCTGCATGTTAACTTTCTGAAATCTCTCTGAACACCAACATTTAATAATTTCTCACCAGTTCAAAAATATTCTGCTTTTCTATTTTTCCTACCAAAGTGAATAACCTCACATTTCCCCACATTATACTCCATCTGCCACCTTCTTGCCCACTCACTTAACCAGTCTATATCCCTTTGCAGACTTTTTGTATCCTCCTCACAGCTTACTTTCCCACCTAGCTTTGTATTGTCAGCAAACTTGGATACATTACACTCGGTCCCTTCATCTAAATCATTAATATAGATTGTAAATAGCTGAGGCCCAAACACTGATCCCTGCGGCACCCCACTGGTTACAACCTGCTGAAAGCCGTTTGTGCTGCATGGAAGCTATGACCTCAGTCATCAGACGCTGCATCATGGTGGGTTCCACAGTTGTGCTGATGGAGGTGACCACCCGTTCCATGTGGGAAAGGATGGGCTCCAAGCTCTGCGCAAAGCCCTGCGCCAAGTTGGAGGTAGACTTCTCCATGTTCCTTGACATTGTGCGTAGGCTTTCTAGTGCACCAAGCATTTGGCTGTGTATGCCCATCAGCCTTCTTCTGTGGCCTGGGCCATTGAAGTCATCATCTAACTCCTCTGCAGCAGAACTAGTGAGCGACCTCACCCTTCGGCAAGCTGGCACCTGTGGTGTCCTTCCCCCCACCCTGGCTCCTGTACACTTGTGCCCAGTGTCTCACCATGTGCCGATCCCTCCTCTATCCGATCCTCTAAAGTGCACACAGTGTTCGTCTTTGAACTGGTGGCTTTGGGTGTAAGATCGAATTATGGTGTTTCTTCATCATTACTGTCTTCTTCTTCCTCCTCTGGCTGGTAAAGTTCCTGTTCATGGGTATCTGAAATGAAAAAGGGACAAGGGTTAGACTGTGGTGAGGGGAGAGGAGAGAGTAAGAAGTGTGTGCTTACACCATCTGCAGCTTGTGAGTCATAAGAGATTGTGGCATGTGGGAGAAGGGAGAAGTGGGAAGAGAGAAGGAGGATTAGGAATACAGAGACCCTCATCATCGATCCCTGCAGCGCCACCAGTGGCCATGGCCTCAGCGATGCCCTTTCTCATGATGGCCAACACTGTCTCCTCCATGGGGGTTAAAGCATGCAGGCGTGCTTGTCCTCCACCAGTTTCTTGCTGCTGCCTCCTGTTGTGCGCCACATTCTCCTGCAAGAAAGAAGGAAATGTAACTGAGTGTCCTGCAATATGTCTTGGTGATGTGGCTGTCATGGTTGAATAGCTGCCAGTGTGTGTGAGTTGTGAGATGTGAGGGTGAGGCTTGCAATAGTGCTAAGTGTGTGAGGGTGAGGTAAACCATTTGAATTGAATGGTTGAGTACTGATTGATAGAGATTGTTGGTAGTTGGGTGATGGAGGTATAGTGAATTGAGCAGTTGATGAGGCTAGTGGTGCAGTTGGCAGGATATGCCATTTGAAGCTTGAACTCATTCACCTTCACAACTCATGCCAGATCATTAAACTTCTTCCTGCACTGCATCCATATCCTTGGAGCTATAGTCCTGGCATTGACCTCCGCCGTTACTTCCTCCCACTGCCTCCTAAGCATATGTCTCGAGGGCCTCCTGCCCCACTGCAGATGCAGGACGCCCCTCCTCCTCTCCACCTCCTGCACCAAGGCCTCCAGTGCATCCTCAGGACACCTTGGTGCACGCACTCTCACAGGTTGAGCCACTTTGACAAAATTCTTCAAAATCAATTCACTTCCTGACACCACTTTCAAGAGCCAGAATGCACCTCCCCTTTAAGAGTTGCAGGCTGCCTTTAAGTAGCGCTAGCCACTCATGATATCGGGCCTCCGGCTGATGTGTGCAGCCAATGAACAGTGTAGGTTACGCTGGCTGCACCCAGCAATCATGGAAATCAGCAGGCAGCACGAAATTAATGTGCTGCCTGCAGCGCAATGAACGGGCACAGGTTAATCGTAGACCTATTTTCAGGGGTTATTCCATTCAACCCCCATAGTCTCATGAAATTCATGCCCATGAAGTATTATACCAGTGATGGCCAACCTTTTGTAAAGGAGTGCCACATTGTGAGAGTTGGATGTACAGGCGTGCCACTTGCAATATTGTCATGAATAATACTAATTTTTTAAACTTGGCAATCTTAAGAATTGTTGGAATTATTATTATTTGTTTTATTTTAGCTGAATAAAACAAATAATAATAATTTCAACAATTGTTATAGGGCCAATATAGGCCTAATTATGTAATGGTCACTAGATCTACAAATGAAACATGAATCTTACTTACTTAATGTGGCTTCTGAACCTGCTTGTTCCTGATGATAGTTTCGATGTTTGGATTCAATTTTGAACATGTCAGATGCAGAATATTATTGAGGTGGTCATCTGTTAGTCTAGAGCGGAAGTTATTTTTGATAAAACTCATGATAGAAAAATGTCTGCTCACAAATGTCAGTTGAGGCGAATCTACATGTATAACGCAGAGCAAACTAGGAAAATTATTCTGTGGTACTAACTTCCAAAACGACTTCAAGTCTTGATGTATTGTTGAATCGCACAATTCTTTGAATTTGGCACGCAGCCCGGAATTATATTTCAGTTCTAAAATTTCCATCTGCAGGTCTGGTGGATAACTTTCAATCTCGATATCTGAGAGGGTGAATGGGTTGGTGAAGAGTATTACGTTTTTTGATCATCACTGAAATCTTGAAACCGTAATTGAAATGAATCCACTAGCGAAGAAACAGTGTCCTTATACCTCTCAAAATGAACGTGGAAATCACCGTCAGTGGTCTCAGAGTTTAGCTCCAGCAGACATTTGAAATGATCAAGATTTTTCTGACCAAAAGCACTTACAAACAATTTCAGTTTTGCCTTGAATGTTGAGACAGAATTAAACAGTGTTGGGAAAAGGCGGTCCTTCCCCTGCAAACTTTTGTTGAATGTAAGAAGACTTACAACACCAGGTCACCTGACGAAGGAGGAAACCTCTGAAAGCTTGTGATTTCAAATAAAACTGTTGGACTATAACCTGGTGTTGTAAGACTTCTTACATTTGTCCACCCCAGTCCATCACCGGCATCTCCACATCATGGCAACTTTTGATGAGGTTGTTGAGGTGTTTGGTAATATCAGTGAGAAAGGCAAGGTCACTGAGCCAGTCTTTATCTTCAATGGGATAGATGCAGAACAGATCTAGCAGCTCAAAACTGGGCATCCATGAGGCGCTGGGGGCCATCAGTAGCAGTAGAATTGTATTCCATCACAATCTGTAACCTCATGGCCCGGCATATTCCTCACTCTACCATTACCAACAAGCCAGGGGATCAACTCTGGTTCAATGAGGAGTGTAGAAGAGCATGCCAGGAGCAGCAACAGGCATACCTAAAAATGAGGTGCCAACCTGGTGAAGCTACAATTCAGGACTACATGCATGCTAAACAGTGGAAGCAACATGCTATAGACAGAGCTAAGCGATTCCACAACCAACGGATCAGATCAAAGCTCTGCAGTCCTGCCACATCCAGTCGTGAATGGTGGTGGACAATTAAACAACTAACGGGAGGAGGAGGCTCTGCAAAATCTCCATCCTCAATGATGGCGGAGTCCAGCACGTGAGTGCAAAAGACCAGGCTGAAGCGTTTGCAACCATCTTCAGCCAGAAGTGCCGAGTGGATGATCCATCTCGGCCTCCTCCCAATATCCCCACCATCACAGAAGCCAGTCTTCAGCCAATTTGATTCACTCCACGTGGATACAGCAAAGGCTATGGGCCCCAACAACATCCCGGCTGTAGTGCTGAAGACTTGTGCTCCAGAACTAGCCGCGCCTCTAGCCAAGCTGTTCCAGTACAGCTACAACACTGGCATCTACCCGACAATGTGGAACATTGCCCAGGTATCTCCTGTCCACAAAAAGCAGGACAAATCCAATCCGGCCAGTTACCGCCCCATCAGTCTACTCTCAATCATCAGCAAAGTGATGGAAGGTGTCGTCGACAGTGCTATCAAGCGGCACTTACTCACCAATAACCTGCTCACCGATGCTCAGTTTGGGTTCCGCCAGGACCACTCGGCTCCAGACCTCATTACAGCCTTGGTCCAAACATGGACAAAAGAGCTGAATTCCAGAGGTGAGGTGAGAGTGACTGCCCTTGACATCAAGGCAGCATTTGACCAAGTGTGGCACCAAGGAGCCCTTGTAAAATTGAAGTCAATGGGAATCAGGGGGAAAACTCTCCAGTGGCTGGAGTCATACCTAACACAAAGGAAGATGGTAGTGGTTGTTGGAGGCCAATCATCCCAACCTCAGGACATTGCTGCAGGAGTTCCTCAAGGCAGTGTCCTAGGCCCAACCATCTTCAGCTGCTTTATCAATGACCTTTCCTCCATCATAAGGTCAGAAATGGGGATGTTCGCTGATGATTGCAGTGTTCAGTTCCATTCGCAACCCCTCAGATAATGAAGCAGTCCGAGCCCGCATGCAGCAAGACCTGGACAACATCCAGGCTTGGGCTCATAAGTGGCAAGTAACATTCGCGCCAGACAAGTGCCAGGCAATGACCATCTCCAACAAGAGAGAGTCTAACCACCTCCCCTTGACATTCAACGGCATTACCATCGTTGAAACCATCAACATCCTGGGGGTCACCATTGATCAGAAACTTAACTGGATCAGCCATATAAATACTGTGGCTACAAGAGCAGGTCAGAGGCTGGGTATTCTGCGGCGAGTGACTCACCTCCTGACTCCCCAAAGCCTTTCCACCATCTACAAGGCACAAGTCAGGAGTGTGATGGAATACTCTCCACTTGCTTGGATGAGTGCAGCTCCAACAACACTCAAGAAGCTCGACACCATCCAGGACAAAGCAGCCCGCTTGATTGGCACCCCATCCACCACCCTAAACATTCACTCCCTTCACCACCGGCACACAGTGGCTGCAGTGTGTACCATCCACAGGATGCACTGCAGTAACTCGCCAAAATCCTGGAACTCCCTTCCTAACAGCACTGTGGGAGAACCGTCACCACACGGACTGCAGCGGTTCAAGAAGGCGGCCCACCACCACCTTCTCAAGGGCAATTAGGGACGGGCAATAAATGCCGGCCTCACCAGCGACGCCCACATCCCATGAACGAATAAAAAAAACTTTTGTTGAGGTTGTTGAGGTGTTTTGGTAATATCAGTGAGAAAGGCAAGGTCACTGAGCCAGTCTTTGTCTTCAAGTAAACTGCTGTCCTCAACAAGTTCACCCTTTTCTGTTAAAAACATTAACACTTTATCTTTTAGTTTCCAAAATCTCATAAGAGCCTGTCCCTTTGACAACCAACGTACTTGGCATTAAGAAGGAATTCCTCGGCATTGTGTGAATCATCATCAGATAAGTCGGGGAATTCACGGCAGTTTAACGCACGAGCACGAATTTTGTTTACACAGCGTGCCACAGGATCAAGAAAGTACGAAATGTCCATGTCTTTGGCACAGAGAGACTCTTGGTGAATGATGCAATGATACTTGAATAACTTGCGTTCCAAATAATTTTCATGCCAAGCAACACAACCATTTCTTTAGCCAGTCATACAGGACGGCCCATCAATGCAAACACTGTCTAATTTTTGACCCGTTCAACTCCTTCTCAGATCTGTAAATATGTCCTCTCCCGTGGTGAAAATGAGAGGACGCAAAGGTAGAAGTTCTTCAGTCACATCGAAGTTCTCATTTATACACCTGACAAAAATACTAAGCTGCGTCGTATCAGTAGAATCACAGCTTTCATCCATTGCCAGCAAAAAATATTGACAAGCAGAAAGGTGAAATTTAATTTGTTCTGTGACGTCACTCGACATTTCATCAATTCTTCTCGTGGTTGAGTTCTGGGAAAGTGCAATTTCATTTACCATTGATTTTATTTTTGGATCACCAGATTGTGCAGCAAAAATTTGCAAACACTCTTTAACACCCTCTTCCCCTTCAATGGAAGATCGCTTCCTCCTGCATAGCAGGAGAGAAATCTCATACGATACTCTCACCAGAGACACCAATTCCTCTGTTTTTCTAACAAAGAATCCCTGTTGCACTGCGAGACAAGCCTTTTTCTTGGAAATAAAATCTGCAGCTACAGTTGAACCAACTGGATATTTTAAGTTGAATTCTCCACACTTCTCTTCAAAATGCCTTTCCAAATTACATTTTTTTGGGACAGCCACAATAGCATCACAAATCAAACAAATTGGCTTCGACGTTTTATCTGGAGTAAATGAGAACAAATTACTCTTCCTAAGCAGGATTAAACTTTTTCTCAGTCATGTCTTCTTCATACTTTGGTTTGGATGTGTTCGGTTTACTCAAAGACATTGTTAGGATGGAAATGAAACAAAAACTATAAACACCATGAACTGAGAAAACAGTGCAAAACTGACCCCACCACTCACTCAGAAAAATCAACTGCCGCGGATGCATGGCGAGAGCTTTGTGCTACCGAGAAGAGGGAGTGAGAGGGTGACGTCACTTCCTCCATGGGACGTGATGGTGCCCGAGCCGTGCCCGAGCCTCGGCCTCAGCATTGGGTAATGCCGCCACCACCCGCACTCGACCGACCGACCTGGCCCGACCGACACAGAAGGGCACAGCGCGCCGCTCCCGTAGCGTGCCACTCTCCGGAGAGAGGCGTGCCTCTTGTGGCACGCATGCCTGGGGTTAGCTATCACTGTATTTTACCATAACATTGGTGACCCACCTGAGACAGAATCATATAGTGATTCAGCAGCTGTACCTCCACATAGAAACAACCACTCCCTACTGAGTCATCCCTTCACACATCCCTGGACCCTCTTCAAACTCACCGAAACCCTCTGAAGTGAATGTGCTTGGCTGGCACCTTTTCCAAGTGATAACATGGCTGGGTGACACACAGCGCTGAGGTGATGGTTCTGCAGTACTCTCTTGTTTCTCTGTTTAAAAAAAAGCTAAGCATTGCTACACATTTATTTGTTGTAATGACAGTACATGATATGTTTTGTCTTGGAGTATAAGCATTACATTGAATCTGATGAAAGTGAAAATTGTCAGTGAACGTATAGTGTTATCACTGCACAAACCAGGAGCATTGTCATCTCCACAAACTTCAGTGCCCCAACAGGCCCTGAACCATCTCCCAGCCTAGGATCTCCATGGTGGCCTCCTTATTGCAGGGATTTTTTTCTGCTGTGTTCTAGTCCCCCTCCTTGCATGGTAGCACCTGTCAAACTCATCTTTTTCTGCAAAAGAAAGAACAGTGACCTTTACTAAGATTACATTTTTCACAGAAAGGGTTGCACAACAGTGTGGATATTGGTTCAATAAAAAGTGAAATATCTTGCTAGACAGAGATGGAAAATCAGAGTATTTTTGTTTAATGTTTTATATACTGAACAATCTTTTTTCAGCTGCTAATAAGCTTGTCTGCCTATTGTAACTTGCTATAATATTTCTGAAACATCCGCTGTTACAATTTTGGGTTTTTACTTGAGATATTTTTTCAGATACTGTGGGCTCAATTTTGATTCCTGGGCGAAAACACGGCCTAGCGAGTTACCGACCCATCTGGGAGCGGTAGCAGGGAGGCTTGGCCGATTGTGACGGTCAGGCCTCATTAACGTGCCGCTTGCCGACTTCTCGATCAAAACGGCCAGGACATCGGCAGTAAGCTGCTGGCCAGCTGTTAAAATCGAGTGGTAGGAGGCAGCCATCAGGGAACCTGGGGAATGATCTCCGACACATGGTACAGGAGGAGAATCCAGGTCAGGGGAAGGGGGGAAAGCCTGGGACAAGGGAGGCCCAAGGTTTCTATGTTTCTATGTGGGACCTGGAGAAGCACTCCTGCTCCTTCTGGCCTGCATGGAGACCTGTTTTTTTTTTAAATTAAAACTTACCTTACTGGGCCTCTTCTGGCCATGACTGCTGTTCCCAACAGGGTTTGCCTGGTGGAAAAGCCACCATTGGATCCTTGCTCAGGCTTCAGGTTAAAATGCAGGTTGGGCCCCGATGTCCTTGTAGTCTTTAATGTAAAATTGCAGTCAGCCAGATCAGGGTGGGAAAGGAGTGGGTGAGTCCCCCGCTCCACTTTAACTGCCCCCCGCCTGGTTCCCATTGGGCGGTGGAGTTAAAATCAACACCATTGTCTCTACTATTCCTATAGCCTTTCTTCCCCATGACCTGGAGTGTGACTTCCCTGCCCAATATCTGTGTGGTTTGTCATAAGCTCAGGGATAGTTCACAAAACCTAAGGGCTGATTTTAACCCACCTCTGCCTGGTGGGAGCAGTGCGGCAGGGGTGGGGATGGTCAAGATAGCAATGGTGCTCGTGCCGTGTTTCAGACTCGTTTCCACCCTCCACCATTCCTCCTTCACTAAATTCAGACATGGGAAAGCCGCCCGCCCCGGAGAAGCAGGGGCCAAATTTAAATAGCATAGTCACGTGCCAATGACATAATCGGCACGTGCAAACCATTTTAACCACAAGCCCGACTAAGGCTCACACAGTCTCCAACCTGGCAGCGAAAGTTGGTGACAGGAAGGATCCTTGCCACAGCAGGCCCAGGTAAGTGATCTCTAAAACTATTTTTAAAGGTTCCTTGTGGTCCAGTAGGAGCAGGAATGCCCCTCCTAGCCCCATAAAGATACTTTGGGGCTCCCCTGCCCTGGGCTGTCCTCCCCACCCCCAATGACGGACACAAAGGGAGGTAGAAGTGTGGATCTCTCTCCCACAAAAAGCAGTAGATGCTAGCTCAATCAATCATTTTAAATCTGAGATCAATAGATTTTTGCTAACTGTGGGGATTAAGGGATATGGGATCAAGGCAGGTGGATGGAGTTAGGCTACAGATCAGCCATGAGCTCAGGCTCCGGGGCTGAATGGCCTACTCCTGTTCCTATGTTCCTATGACAGTGCATCGGCATTTCCATTATGGGAACCACATTGCTGTTGGAAAAACCATTTTGTATTTTTACAAGGGGATGCTTTATCGCAACAGATGCATATTTTTGTTGCAAGTCAAATGTGACTACACAAAGGGATTGTGGTCAGAATACACTGTAAATGTAATCCCATAACTACATAATTTTAGCTACGGAAGTGTCGGAATGTTGCCTAGGCATTCTTTTTCAATTTCTGAATAAACTATTTGCCATGGCAGTAGCTTATAACTCAGGGAGCTGTCTGGGTATTCCTCCCCACCATTATTTAACTGGCTCAGTGTGACACCAATGCTCCTATCCAATGCATTATCATGGACTGTATCAAGGAAACCAGCTGAAGATCCAAAATATTGATGAAATCCACAAAAATGTCTTGGAAAAATAGTGCGTACAACGTGCAGATGGTACTTACACAACCTGGAAAAACATTGCTGTTAATTCTGATTCAGGGAACTTAGAAACAGAGGGAAGTGGTTATCTGCAAAAAAACATCTGGATACAAGCTTGAGAGAAAAAAGGACAAACCTGCTATATGGTGACTTGCAGGCCATCTATTGTACTGCTGTTATTTACACAGCAGTCTCAAATAATGGAGGCCATGTACAAAATACCGATTATGTCAGTGATGTTTTATTGGCTATGACGCATGATTCTAGCTGAAGTCCAGGCAGCAGAGGAGATGTGATTATACTCGAGACAAGTTAGCTCAAAAGAGAACATTTAAATTTGTTATCGTGCTATGGAAAATAATCCTGCAAAAAGAGAGGAGGCACTGTTAAGTTAAATAAAGAAGGTCATTTGTGAGTGGCGTAAAGTTTCTGACATACACTAGAACGGAGATGTTGAGGGAAAGTGATCGTGCTAATTCATCCTGATCTGCAGCGAGTTTGTTTTCTCCCTACAAATAGGCATTAAGAAAATATTCAAGAATAAGACCCTGTAATTGCATTAGGCTTAAGTAATGGCCCAAAAAAGAAACAGCATTGATTTATTTTTTTAAATTATAAGGTAAATAAATGAACTTTTATCACACAACAGCTGAGATTTTAATCTCAGACACTAGCTCCCAGCCATTTATTTATTTATTAATGAGACTGGACATTTCAGTGTGATGTGTGACCACGTAACCTTTGCTCCCAGTGCCTACTGGACGGACTCCCACTGCTCCACTGAAAGCAATGAGCAGCAGGGGGAATGCAGAAAAGCTAAGATCCAGACTCACGCCTCACCGCCCACCCCTGGAAATGGCATAAAGGTGGCAGCTCTGACCAGGAGGCTAGGAATTATAAGCTTTTTTAAATTAACTTATAAATACACTTTCTGTTTGGGTGAATATTCAGGGACAAGGCTAATGGAGGGCCTTGTCCTGGAGTGTTCATTTAATGATTCCTATGGTCAAAGTAATTTCAAAGTCTGATTGCAGCCCTTTGAGGGCAGTGGTACTAAACTGACCCGAATACAACCATAGTGGGAGAGCTAGTAGCCCAGAAGTTACAACAGTGATTTTCAACTTCAGTGTACTACAATATTGTGGACACAATCCTGGTGTCAAGTGTCCCATATCAGATTTTGTTAAATCGCCTCCAAAGTGCACTATACAAAATGCCAATACAAAATACGAACATACAAAAAAATGACAGACAGGAAAATACCCACTAGTCCATCCAGCCTCCCCATGCAGTTGGGATGCTTTATGCATCACAATACATACACTCCCAACCCGGAAGCTGTGTAATTGCCTGGGAGAAGCAGGAAACTAGATAAAAACCCAGGCCAATTAGGGAGAAAAAACCTGGAAATATTTTCTCCGCCCTCCCCTTCTTAGGCGATCAGAACTAGTCCAGCAGATTTTGAAGTTACTTTGACCGTAGGAATCATTAAATGAACACTCCAGGACAAGGCCCTCCATTAACCTTGCCTCTGAATATTCACCCAAACAGAAAGTGTATTTATAAGTTAGTTTAAAAAAAGCTTACAATTCCTAGCCTCCTGGCACTGATTAATGTTACCAAGTATCTCTTGTACGAAGGGATCAGCAAAGGAATTCAATGAATCAGCATTCACCACACGAGCCGGTAACCTGTTCCACAGGTCGAAAATGGGCGTTAGGCCCCTTATTAGCATATTCAAGGGGTCTAACGCCTCTTTTAAGTGGCTACCAGGGAAGTCTTTACAGAGCCCAAACCAATATGGCATCGGACATGTTTCTGACACTGTTCAGGCGCGGGAGGTTGGCCCCCTAAATTGGACCTCTTCGCACCTGGAAAATGGGTGCAACGAGATCCAAGTTCCACCTGACTACACCCCATAAAACGGAGCGAGAGCGGGACCTGAGAGAGACCGTAAAACGGAGCGAGAAAGTGGGACCTCAGAGAGATCGTAAAACGGAGCGAGAAAGTGGGACCTCAGAGAGACTGTAAAGCAGTGAGAGAGAGCGGGACCTGAGAGAGACCGTAAAGCAGCGAGAGAGAGTGGGACCTGAGAGAGACTGTAAAGCAGTGAGAGAGAGCGGGACCTGAGAGAGACCGTAAAACGGAGCGAGAAAGTGGGACCTCAGAGAGACTGTAAAGCAGTGAGAGAGAGTGGGACCTGAGAGAGACCGTAAAGCAGCGAGAGAGAGTGGGACCTGAGAGAGACCGTAAAGCAGTGAGGGAGAGTGGGACCTGAGAGAGACCGTAAAACGGAGCGAGAAAGTGGGACCTGAGAGAGCCGTAAAGCAGTGAGAGAGAGCGGGACCTGAGAGAGACCGTAAAGCAGCGAGAGAGAGCGGGACCTGAGAGAGACCGTAAAGCAGCGAGAGAGAGCGGGACCTGAGAGAGACCGTAAAACGGAGCGAGAAAGTGGGACCTCAGAGAGACTGTAAAGCAGCCGGAGAGAGCGGGATTTGAGAGAGACCGTAAAGCAGTGCGAGAGAGAGTGGGACCTGAGAGAGACCGTAAAGCATCGAGAGAGTGGGACCTGAGAGAGACCGTAAAGCAGCGAGAGAGAGAGTGGGACCTGAGAGAGACCGTAAAGCAGTGAGAGAGAGCGGGACCTGAGAGAGAGTGTAAAGCAGTGAGAGAGTGTGACCTGAGAGAGACTGTAAAGCAGCGAGAGAGAGAGTGCGACCTGAGAGAGACCGTAAAGCAGCGAGAGAGAGAGTGGGACCTGAGAGAGACCGTAAAGCAGCGAGAGAGAGCGGGACCTGAGAGAGACCGTAAAGCAGCGAGAGAGAGTGGGAACTGAGAGACCGTAAAGCAGTGAGAGAGAGCGGGACCTGAGAGAGACTGTAAAGCAGCGAGAGAGAGTGGGACCTGAGAGAGACTGTAAAGCAGCAAGAGAGAGAGTGGGACCTGAGAGAGACCGTAAAGCAGCGAGAGAGAGTGGGACCTGAGAGAGACTGTAAAGCAGTGAGAGAGAGTGGGAACTGAGAGAGACCGTAAAGCAGTGAGAGAGAGTGGGACCTGAGAGAGACTGTAAAGCAGTGAGAGAGAGAGTGGGACCTGAGAGAGACCGTAAAGCAGCGAGAGAGTGGGACCTGAGAGAGACCGTAAAGCAGCGAGAGAGAGTGGGACCTGAGAGAGACCGTAAAGCAGCGAGAGAGAGAGTGGGACCTGAGAGAGACCGTAAAGCAGCGAGAGAGAGAGTGGGACCTGAGAGAGACCGTAAAGCAGCGAGAGAGAGCGGGACCTGAGAGAGACCGTAAAGCAACGAGAGAGAGAGTGGGACCTGAGAGAGACCGTAAAGCAGCGAGAGAGAGAGTGGGACCTGAGAGAGACCGTAAAGCAGCGAGAGAGAGAGTGGGACCTGAGAGAGACCGTAAAGCAGCGAGAGAGAGAGTGGGACCTGAGAGAGACCGTAAAGCAGCGAGAGAGAGAGTGGGACCTGAGAGAGACTGTAAAGCAGCGAGAGAGCGATGAGTCTGAAACAAGCAGAAAAATCAAAAAGTGACATTACAAGTGTGGCGGGGGTAAGTGACAGATAAGTATTTAGTTTATTTGTTCGTGTTTTTGGTGGTTAGTGTTAAGTTAGTGTAAGCAATGTGCACAGCATCCGAAACAAAATGGAGGAACTGGAGGCAATAATTCATAGCAAGGAGTGAGATGTGGTAGGGATAACTGAAACATGGCTACATAAGGAACAAGACTGGCAGTTAAATATTGCAGCATATAATGGGTTTAGAAAGGATAGGGAAGGAAGAAGGGGGGTGGGGTAGCTGTACTAATTAGAGACAACATAATGGCAATAGAAAAAAAGGGACATAAATCAGCCATGATCTCATTGAATGGCGGAGCAGGCTCGAAGGGCCAAATGGCCTACTCCTGTTCCTACCTTCTCTTACGTTCTTATGTTCTTAGAAACAGAATCCATATGGAATGAGACAAAGGATAAGAAGGGATCGATCACATTAATAGGTATATTCTACAGACCACCTAATAGTGGAAGGGAGGATGAAATATGTAGGCAAATCTAGGAAATGAGTAAAAAACATCAAATAATTTCAACTACCCCCAAATTAACTGGCAAGAAGAGGTAGGGAAAGGGGTAAAGGAAATGGAGTTTTTAGAGTGTGTATGGGACTCCTTTCTTACCCAGTATGTGAGAAGCCCAACAAGAGAGGATCTAGTAATGGGAAATGAACAAAAGCAGATAAGAGAAGTAAGCATAGGGGAACTTCTAGGCAATAGCGATCATAATAAAACAAGGTTCAAAATAATGATTGAGAAAGACATAAATAAGGCAAAGACCAAAGTAATTGACTGGAAAAAAAGCTAATTTTGAGGGGATGAGAATGGAACTAGGGAAGGTAAACTGGAAAAAAAATTGACAGACAAAGAGATAGAACAGCAGTGGGAAATAATTAAAACGGTGATCAATAGAGTCCAGGAGAAATATATTCCTCTAAAAAACAAGAACAAACTAGCCAGTAATGAAACATCATGGACGAATAAAGAGGTAAGGGTAAAATTGAAACTAAAGAAAACGGCATACACTAAGTACATAGACAATAAAGGAGAGGATGACAAAAGGGAATACAAAAAGGTTAAGAAAGAAGTCAAAAAACAATTAGGAAAGCAAAGAGGAACTACAAGATTAAATTATCAAGGAGTGTAAAAGAAATAGTAAAGTACTCTACAGACACATAAATAACAAAAGAAAAATCAGGATAGGGATAGGGCCACAAAGGGATACACATGATAAACCCACAGGTAATAACATCGAAATGGCAGAAATATTGAATAATTACTTTGCTTCACTATTTACCAGGGAGACTAACATGGTGGACATGACATTAGAAGAGATCAAAAAAGATGTAAAAACATTTAAGATAGAAAGGGGGAGATAATTGATAAACTAATCAAACTTAGAGAGGATAAAACCCCTGGCCCGGATGGATTGCATCCCCGAATATTGAAAGAAGTTAGGGAGGAGTTGGCAGAGGCATATTACATATATATAAACATTCATTAGAAAAGGGAATAGTGCCAGAGGACTGGCAGACAGCTAATGTTACTCGTATATTTAAAAAGGGAGACAGAACAAGTCCAGGGAATTATAAACCAGTTAGCTTAGCGTCGGTAATAAGAAAGATAATGGAATCTTTACTCAAAAGATGTAATAGAAAAACATCTAGTGAACGAAAATATAATACAGTAGTCAGCACGGATTTCAGAAGGGAAGGTCATGTTTGACCAACCTTATTGAATTCTTTGAAGAAGTAACAGAAAGAGTAGAAATGGATAATGTAGTCAATGTAATATATTTAGAATCATAGAATCATAGAATAGTTACAACACAGGAGGAGGCCATTCAGCCCATCGAGCCCGTGCTGGCTCTTTGTAAGAGCAATCCAGTTAGTCCCATTTCCCCGCTCTTTCCCCGTAGCCCTGCAAATTTTTTCCCTTCAAGTATTTATCCAATTCCTTTTTGAAAGCCGCAATTGAATCTGCTTCCACCACCCTTTCAGGCAACGCATTCCAGATCATAACTACTTGCTGCATAAAAAAAACGTTTCTCCTCATGTCGCCTTTGCTTCTTTTGCCAATCACCTTAAATCTGTGTCCTCTGGTTCTTGACCCTTCTGCCAATGGGAACAGTTTCTCTTTATTTACTTTATCTAAACCCTTCATGATTTTGATCACCTCTATCAAATCTCCTCTCAACCTTCTCCAGTCTATCCACGTAACTGAAGTCCCTATCATACCATGTATAATGTAAGTTTTATAACCCTGTGATACTAATACCTCACTTGCCACATCCTTGCGAACATTTCTCTTTGCTTTGCGCACATACCCTTAGCAATTCCAAGTTTCTTTCATATCGAAGCACGTCCTGTGCTGCTAGTTAACAATAATTTTCATTGCAGAGGTTAGCAGTATGTGCAAACCCTGGTCACAAAATCAGGCTCTTCTCAATTTTCCTGAACCATTCCCCACAAATTTAGTTGAATTTTCACCAGTCAAGTGTCTTTCTAGCTGTATGGAGGAGTTCTAAAGGATCATGACTACAGATATTCCATGTATTGCAGCTATGTTTTTTTCATTGCTGCTATTGAAATCACATTCAGAAAGGAATTGCACAATTCAAAAAACCTACATTACAACCCCAGCTTCTCCAGTCTATCCACATAGCTGAAGTCCATCATTCCTGGAACCATTCTAGTAAATCTCTTCTGCACCCTTTCTAAGACCTTCTCATCCTTCCTAAAGTCCAGAATTGGATGCAATAACTCCAGTGGTGGCCGAACCAATGTTTTATAAAGGTTCAACATAACATCTTTGCCTTTGTACCCTATTGCTCTATTTATAAAGCCCAGGATTCAATATGCTTTTTTAACAGCTTTCTCAACCTGTCCTGCCACCTTCAAAGATTTGTGTACATACACCCCCAGCTCTCTCTGTTCCGGCACCCTCCCCTTAGAATTGTACCATTTAGTTTATATTGCCTCTCCTCGTTCTTCCTACCAAAATGTAACACTTTGCACTTCTCTTCATTAAATTTAATTTGCCATGTTTCTGCCCATTCCACCAACCTGTCTATGTCCTCTTGAAGTCTATCGCTATCCTCCTCACTGTTTACTACACTTCCAAGTTTTGTGTCATCTACAAATTTGGAAATTGTGCCCTGTACACCCAAGTCCAAGTCATTAATATATATCAAAAAAGCAGTGGTCCCAGTACCGACCCCTGGGGAGCACCACTGTATACCTCCCTCCAGTGTGATAAACAACCGTTCACCACTACTCTCTGTTTCCTGTCACTTAGCCAATTTCGTATCCATGCTGCCACTGCCCCTTTTTATTCCATGGGTTTCAATTTTGCTGACAAGCCTATTATGCGGCACTTTATCAAACGTCTTTTGGAAGTCCATATACACTACATCAACCATATTGTCGTCATCAACCTTCTCCGTTACCTCATCAAAAAACTCAATCAGGTTAGTTAAACAAGATTTGCCTTTAACAAATCCGTGCTGGCTTTCCTTTATTGATCCCCACTTGTCCAAGTGACTGTTAACTTTGTCCCGGATTATTGTTTCTAAAAGTTTCCCCACCACCTGAGGTTAAACTGACTGGCCTATAGTTGCTGGGTTTATCCTTACACCCTTTTTTTGAACATGAGTGTAACATTTGCAATTCTCCAGTCCTCTGGCACCACCCCCATATCTAAGGATGATTGGAAGATTATGGCCAGTACCTCCGCTATTTCCACCCTTACTTCCCTAGGATCCATCCCATCCGGACCTGGTGACTTATCCACTTTAAGTACAGCCAGTACCTCTTCTTGATCAATTTTTTGCCCATCCAGTATCTTAACTACCTCCTCTTTTACTGTGACTTTGGCAGCATCTTCTTCCTTGGTAAAGACAGATGCAAAGTACTCATTTAGTACCTCAGCCATGCCCTCTGCCTTCATGCGTAGATTTCATTTTTGGTCCCTAATTGGCCCCACCCCTCCTCTTACTACCCATTTACTATTTATGTGCCCATAGAAGACTTTTGGATTTGCTTTTAAGTTAGCCGCCAGTCTATTCTCAAACTCTCTCTTTGCCCCTCTTATTTGCTTTTTCACTTCCGCTCTGAACTTTCTATATTCAGCCTGCTACTCACTTGTATTAACAACCTGACATCTGCCATACGCGCCCTTTTTCTGCTTCATCTTATTCTCTATCTCTTTCATCATCCAGGGAGCTCTGGCTTTGTTTGTCCTCCCTTTCCCCTCGTGGGAATGTACCTATCCTGTATCTGAACCATCTCTTCTTTAAAGGCCGCCCATTGTTCGATTACAGTTTTACCTGCCAATCTTTGATTCCAATTTACCCGGGCCAGATCCGTTCTCAACCCACTGAAATTGGTTCTCCTTCAATTAAGTATTTTTCCTCTTGATTGCTGCTTGTCCTTTTCCATAACTAATCTAAACCTTATGATACTATGATCACTGCTCCCTAAATGTTCCCCACTAACAATTGCTCCACTTTCCCACCTCATTCCCCAGAACTAGATCCAGCAATGCCTCCTTACTCGTTGGGCCGGAAACATACTGGTCAAGAAAGTTTTCCTGAACACACTTCAGAAATTCCTCCCCCGCTTTGCCCATTACACAATACTATCCCAGTCTATATTAGGATAATTGAAGTCTTGCACCTCTCTGTAATTTCCCTGCAAATTTGCTCCTCTATATCCTTCCCACTAGTTGGCGGCCTATAGAATACACCCAGTAGTGTAATGGCACCTCTATTGTTTCTTAACTCTAACCAAATAGATTTTGTCTTTAACCCCTCCAGGTCATCCTCTCTCCCCAGCACTGCAATATTCTCCTTAATCAATACTGCCACCCCTCCCCCTCCTGTTCTTCCTTCCCTATCTTTCCTGAACACCTTGTATCCAGGGATATTTAGTACCCAATCCTGCCCTTTTTTGAGCCAGGTCTCCGTTATCACCACTACATTTGGATTTTCAAAAAGGCCTTCGATAAGGTGCCGCATTATAGACTCATGACTAAAGTCAGAGCATGTGGAGTCAGGGGACAGGTATCAGAGTGGATAGCAAGTTGGCTACTAAACAGAAAACAGAGAGTAAGGGGTTAAGGGTACGTACTCAGACTGTCAAAAGGTGGGACATGGTGTTCCACAGGGATCGGTGCTAGGACACATATCTCATTGAAACGTATAAAATTCTGTCAGGGCTAGACAGACTGGATGCAAGGAGGATGTTTCCCCTGGCTGGGGGGTCCAGAACGAGGGGTCACAGTCTCAGGATATGGGGTAGGACATTTAGGACTGAGATGAGGAGAAATTTCTTCACTCAGAGGGTGGTGAACCTGTGGAATTCTCGACCACAGAAGGCTGTGGAGGCCAAGTCACTAAATATATCTCGACACAAAAGGCATCAAGGGGTATGGGGAGAGAGTGGGAATATGGTATTGAGATCGAGGATCAGCCATGATCATATTGAATAGCAGAGCAGGCTCGAAGGGCCGAATGGCCTACTGCTGCTCCTATTTTCCATGTTTCTATGTTTCTATGACACTGTTGTTCACAATTTACATTAACGATTTGGATTCGGGAATCAGAAGTACAATTTCAAAATTTGCAGACGACACCAAAGGAAGAATGCGTCAAAATGCAAGAGGACATTAATAAACTTGCAGAATGGACGGGTAATTGTCAATGAATTTCAATATAGATAACTGTGAAGTAGTGCATTTTGGTAGGAAGAATAAGGAGGCCACATAGTGCTTGGATAATAGTCTAAATGGGATAGAGGAGCAAAGGGATCTAGGGGTACAGATATACAAATCACTCAAAGAGCGATGCAGGTTAAAAAGGCCAAAAAAAAGCAAATCAACCGCTGGGGTTCATTTCTAAAGGGAAAAAATTGAAAAGCAGAGAAGTTATGTTAAACTTGTATAGAACCTTAATTAGATCACACTTGGGGTATTGTGCACGGTTCTGGTCTCCATATTATAGAAAGGATATAGAGGCATTGGAGAGGGTGCAAAAAAGATTTACAAGGCTGATATGAGAACTGGGAAGATCTATTTATCAGGAAATGTTGAACAGGCTGGGGCACTTCTCTCTAGAAAAAAGAAGGCTGAGAGGGGACCTGATTGAGGTCTTTAAGATAATGAAAGGGTTCGATAGGGTAGACATAGAGAAAATGTTTCCACTTGTGGGGGAGTCCAAAACTAGAGGTCATTAATATAAAATAATTGCTAAAAGATCCAATAGGGAATTCAGGAGAAACGTCTTTACCCAAAGAATGGTAATCATGTGGAATACGCTATCACATGGAGTAGCTGAGGCAAATAGCATCGATGCATAAAGGGGAAACTAGACAAACACATGAGGGAGAAAGGAATAGAAGGATATGCTGATAGGGTTAGATGAAGTAGTGAGGGAGGAGGCTCGTCTGGAGCATAAACACCAGCATAGACCAGTTGGGCCAAATGGCCTGTTTCTATGCTGTAGTTTCAATGCAACTTGATATTTAGTTGATTGGTTAGTGCTTTTTTTTAGTGGTTAGACTTCTAGTGTTTTAATGTTAGCTAAACAGTCAAATAGCCTTAAAGCTAAAAAAAAAATCAATTTTAAATAACTGTTATCTAACACGGCAGGACAGCTGGGGCCCGTCACATGCAAATCCTGTGCCATGAGGGAACTCCAGAACACTTTGTGTGTCCTGGAAAACCACATGTGCAGGAAGTGCCGCCAACTGCTCAAGCTCGAGTTCAGAGTTTCTGAGTGTGAGGGGAGGCTGGCGTCACTACAGTGCACACGGGAATCTGAGAGTTTCATGGATAGCACGTTTCAGGAGGTGGTCACCCCGCAGTTACAGAGAGTTCAGGAGGAGAGGGAATGGGTGACCACCAGACAGACTAGGAGGAACAGGCAGGCAGTGCAGGAATCCCTGGGAGTGTGGGACTCACAAACCGGTATTCAGTGAGAGTGATGACATCTCGGGGTGGGTGCAGTCAGAAGCAAATCCGTGGGAGACTCGACTGCACAGGGGGGCACAAGAAAGTATAGAATTGCAGTTGTTCTCGGGGATTCAATAGTCAGGGGGATAGACAGACCTTTCTGCAACCGCAGACATGAGTCCCGCATGGTATGTTGCCTCCCTGGTGCCAGGGTAAAGGATATCACTGAGAGGGTGCAGAACATTTTGGAGGGTGGGAAGGGGAACAGCCAGAAGTCGTGGTCCTTGTGGGAACCAATGACATAGGAAGGAAAAAGGGTTGAGTCCTGTGGGGGAGGGTTTAAACTAATTTGGCTGGGGGACGGGCACCAGGGTGAATTACTAGAGAGGAGAAACAAGGTGCATTGAGGACTAGGAGGGACAAGATGCACTAGACTAAAGAATAGTTCAGAAATAGGAGGGATCAGACAGGGGCAAATGTGAGGGAGTCCAAGATGGAGTGCATGTGTGTAAATGCATGTAGAGTGGTAAATAAGGTTGGTGAACTGCAGGCTCAAGTCGCCACATGGGTCAAAGAAGTGGGGGGGGATTAGGTACTTAATATTCCTGGCCACAAGGTATTCAGGCAAGATAGTGAAGGAAAGAAAGGAGGGGGGGTGGGTGTTGGCAGTATTGATCAAAGATACTGTTACAGCACTGGAAAGGAATGATGTAGTTGAGGGTCAAAGAACAGAATCTATTTGGTTAGAATTACGGAACAATAGAGGAGCTATTATCCTGCGGGGTGTAAATTATAGGCCACCAAATAATGGGAAGAAGATAGAGGAGTACGTTTGCAGTCAAATTACAGAAAGATGCAAGAGCTATACAGTAGTGATAATGGGGGACTTTCATTGTCCCAATATAGACTGGGATAGTAACAGTGTAAAGGGCAAAGAGGGGGAGGAATTCCTGAGATCTATACAAGAGGGCTTTCTGGAACAGTGTGTTTCCAGCCCAACCAGGAAGGAAACAGTGCTGGATCTAGTTCTGAGGAATGAATTGGGACAAGTGGAGCATGTTTCAGGGGGAGAGCATTTGGGGAACAGTGATCATAATATGATTAGGTTTAGAATCGTTATGGAAAAGGACAAGGAACACTTAGGCGTTAAAAATACTAAACTGGAGGGCGGCTAATTTCAGTGAGTTAAAAGGGGATCTTGCCCTGGTGGATTGGAATCAAAAATTGGTGGTCAAAACAATAATTGAACAATGGGAGGCCTTCAAGGAGGAGTTGGTTCGGGTATAGAGTAGACACAATCCCTACGAGGGGGAAAGGAAGGGCATCCTGGATGGCTAAAGATATAGAGACTAAAATGAAACAGAAAAAAAAGGTTTATGATAAATGTAAGGTTCATAATACAGCAGAGAACCAGGCTAAATACAGAAAGTACAGTGGAGATCTAAAAAAGGGAATAAGAGGGGCAAGGAGAGAATATGAGTATGATTAGCAGCTAATATAAAAGGGAACCCAAAAGTCTTTTATAAACATATAAATTGTAAAAACTTGGTCAGTGGAAGGGTGGGGCTGATTAGGGTCAAAAAGGAAATCTTCTTGTGGTAGCAGAGGGTATGGCTGAGGTACTAAATGAATATTTCGCATCGGTCCTTACTAGAGAAGAGGATGCTGCCAATGTAGTAGCAATATTGGATAGGATAAAATAGATAAAGAGGAGGTACTTAAAAGATTGGCAGTACTCAAAGTAGAAAAGTCACCTGGTCCAGATGGGATGCATCCTAGGTTACTGAGGGAAGTAAGGGTGGAAATTGCGGATGCTCTGGCCACAATCTTCCAATCTTCCTTAGATATGGGAGTGGTGCCAGAGGACTGGAGGATTGCAAATGTTACCCCCCTGTTCAAAAATGGGGAGAGAAATAAACCCAGCAATTACAGGCCAGGCAGCGTAACATCAGTGGTGGGGAAACTTTTAGAGACAATAATCCGGGACAAAACTAATTGGCACTTGGAAAAGTGTGGGCTAATAAATGAAACTCAGTACAGATTTGCTAAAGGCAAATCATGTTTGATTAACTTGATTGACTTCTTTGATGAAGTAATGGAGAGGGTTGCTGAGGGTAGTACGGTTGATGTTGTGTATATGGACTTTCAAAAGGCATTGGATAAAGTACCACATGATAGACTTGTTCACAAGATTAAAGCCCGTGGGATTAAAGGGACAGTGGCAGTATGGATACAAAAATGGCTAAGGGACAGAAAGCAGAGAGTAGTGGTGAACGTTTTTTTTCAGACTGGAGGGAAGTATACAGACCATTGCTCTTTTTGATATATATTAATGACCTGGACTTGGTTATAGGGAGCATAATTACAAAGTTTGCAGATGACACAAAACTCAGAAATGTAGTAAACAGTGTGGAGGATAGTAACAGACTTCGGGAGGACATGGACAGACTGGAAATGGGCAGGCATATGACAGATGAAATTTAATGCAGAGAAGTGAGAAGTGATAAATTTTGGTAGGAAGAGTGAGGAGAGGCAATATAAACTAAATGGTACAATTTTAAAGGGGGTGCAGGAACAGAGAGACCTGTGGGTGTAGGTACACAAATCTTTGAAGGTGGCAGGACAAGTTGAGAAGGCTGTTAAAAAAGCATATGGGATCATGGGCTTTCTTAATAGAAGCATAGAATACAAAAGCAAGGAAGTTATGCTAAACCTTTATAAAACGCTGGTTAGGCCATAGCTGGAGCATTGTGTTCAATTCTGGACACCACACTTTAGGAAGGATGTCAAGACCTTAGAGAGGGTGCAGAGGAGATTTACTAGAATGGCACCAGTGATGAGAGACTTCAGTTATGTGGAAAAATTGGAGAAGCTGGAGTTATTCTCAGAGCAGAGAAGGTTAAGGGGAGATTTGATAGAGATGTTCAAAATGATGAAGGGTTTTGATAGAGTGAATGAGGAGAAATTGTTTCCAGTGGCAGAGGGGTCGGTAACCAGAGGACACAGATTTAAGGTAATCGACAAAAAACCAGAGGTGACATGAGGAAACATTTTTTACGCAGCGAGTTATTATGATCTTGAATGCACTGCCTGAAAGGGTGGTGGAAGCAGATTCAATAATAACTTTCAAAAGGGAATTGAATAAATACTTGAAGGGAAAATAATTAAGCTCATATGGGGAAAGAGCAGGGGAATGGGACTAATTGGATCGCCCTTTTAAAGAGCCGGCACAGATACAATGGGCCAAATGGCCTCCTTCTGTAACATACTATACTATGATATGATTGTGTCTTGTGACCCAAACCAGTTTTTTCACACCATATGAAAAAATTATTTAGCAGGGAATTGAAATTAATTGATAATGTGACTGAGGCTTAAAACTTAGAATCAGACTAAATGCATTAAATTTACTAAGATTCAAATGGAGACATTATAAAAAGTATTTCTAATGGAGATATCAGTGATTGTTTCTCTTGCAAACAGTGTAGATGTGAAGTATTACATTGCTATAGCAGTAAATCTTTGACAGTGAGAGCAAGTACTTGAGAGAAAGTGCTTGTCTTCAGACCAGAAAGCGATTGTAAAGTTTATGGTGAAGGTTGCTTGTCAGCCCACCTACCCAGACAGAGCACTGTTCAGAGGTGAGAAGGCCTACCTGGTGCAGGGAAAGAATTTGTACCATATTACAAACACACACACAAAAAACACAAATACATACACACACAAAACACACAGAGAACATTGTTGACAGCAGCCATGTCCTCAGCCAAAATCATGATGCCCTCCTGGCTGGAGAAGTGTTTGTGGTGGTGAGATTTCTATCCAGGGAGAAAACGGGAGACAAAGTAAGTTGTTAAAGAGCCAGTGGAATGAATCTGACAGACGATGCATGTTCTCATTCTCACCCTGCTCCTATTAGCTACTGCTACAGTATCATTAATTTTGAAATCAGAAATAGGGCTTATCACTTAATTAATCTATGTGTGCTGTTGATCTATAATATTTAAACAAGCAATTACAGGCTATTTCTAAATGTACATTATATCTGCTGTAAGATTCAAAATGTTAAGCGTTTTCCCAACTCACTCTAATTTTTATTACCACCAGATAAATTAACAGCGCTCAGGTGGGGAAGTACATTAATGTATTTTAAATCCAATGCTTACTTAATCAGATATGATTTATTATTGATGAATTAATTATACCTGATCGTGCAGTTTTGGTAGCTAAATGGGGCTTTAAAAGGCGTTATTTTATTAATCATCACTGCACTAATTGCAGACACTTACAGAAGGTTCACTGATTAAATATGCAAGCACACACAAAAGAAGCAGTGCTGCTGAGAAATGAATTTTAAAGGCTGTAAGTCACAGTCTCAAATGAAGTTTATGGAATCACAAAATTTCTGAATATATTCTAGAATAAACTACAATACATAATTATCTACTAAACATGGGCTGTTTCATATATTGCTGTTATTTTAGGCGCCATAAAAGACTAATTATTTAGAATTATGAATAGCTCATGTTGTTAATAATAGAATTATTTTACATATGGTAAATTCAATGGTCCCGTGATCCTAGTGGGGAGCAGTACTCACTGAGAATGCAGGTAGGAGAATCAGCACCTCATTATTGTATTGCTATCTCCAACTTGTACTCCCTTCAAGCACAGTTCCCTACTGGGAGTGTGAGGGTATTAAAAGACCATGGGCATTAAATTGGGCCGTGTAGCGCCCGTTGTTTCGGCGCTACACGGCCTCTCCGACATCCAAGATGCCGTCTTGGATGCACACGCACGTTTCCTGCGTGATGTGCGCCAGACGCCATCTTGGTATAGGAGTTTGCGCAGGCGCAGATAACAAACGCTGGAATCATGTAAAGTAGGGAGAAAATGGCTTCAATCAGTGTGCAACGCTGATTTAAAGTGATAGACACCATTTTGGGACTTAACGCTCAACTCAATGCACAGTCTTAACCTCGACTATCTGAACATGTCTTAGAGTGACTGGAGGACCCCCCACCAGCGCTATTTAAAGGGACCATGCAGGATTTACAGGTTAGTGGCTGGATTATTGCCTCTGGCTGCCGAGACATTTGTAACTGTTTTTGGAGATCTCTTATACTTGAATACTAGGACGCGGGGACATAGCCTAACATTTAGAGCCAGGACGTGCAGGAGTGAAGTTAGGAAATGCTTCTACACGCAAAGGGTGGGAGATGTTTGGAACGCTCTTCCACGGACAGCAGTTGATGCTAGCTCACTTGTGAATGTTAAATCTGAGATTGATAGATTTCTGTGAACCAAGGGTATTAAGGGATATGGGGCTAAAGTGGGTATATGGAGTTAGATCACAGGTCCACCATGATCTCATTGAATGGTGGAACAGGCTCGAGGGGCTAAATGCCACTGTCACTTGCTGCCTCCTGATATGCGCCACCTTTTCCTGCAAGAAAGCGGGACGTGTGCCTGGGTGATGTGCCTGTCATGGTTGAATAGCTGCCAGTGTATGTGGCCTGTGAGTTGTGGGTGGGCGGCTTGAAACAGTGGTAACGTGTAAGGGCGGGAGGAAGCATCTGATTGGAAGAGTTGAGTACTGATGGAAAGAGTTTGTTGGTATGTGGGTGATGGGAGGTGTAGTGCTAAATACAAATTTAGAAATTTGTATTTCTAAAACAAATATATGTTTGAGAAATATATTTGAAAGGTGATCTGCCCATTGAACTGGATCCAGTGAAACACCTACAGGTGCATAAGGCATGTGGGGTTAGCTGTTATAGCAAAGTTATGTTTGTAAGTGTAATGTAATAAAAGGCCAAAAGTGGGAATAAATTTCTCTACTGCCAGCCTTTTTCCCATGCCAATGCGTCAGTTAAAAACATAGAAGTTTACAGCACAGAACAAGGCCATTTGGCCCATCGTGTCTGTGCCAGCTCTTTGCTAAAGTAATCCAAATTAATCCCTCTGCCCCACTCTCTCATAACCGTACTCTGCTTCAAATATTTATTCAATTTTCCCTTAAAAGATGCAATAGTCTCTGCCTCAAACAATCCCTGTGGCAAGGCACTCCATGCTCCAACAGCCTTTTGTGTAAAGAAATTTCTCCTAAACTCTCCTTACACTCTTAGAGATAATTTTAAATTGATGACCCTTTGAAACCGACTTTACAGAGATTATTGTCTTTCCCTACTCACTCTATCAAAACTCTTCACTGGTTAAAAAACTCCTATGAAATTTCCTCTTTGCCTTTTCTACGTCAGTGGTTGTTCCAGTATCTCAAGTCTCTCCTCATAACTATGGTTTCCCAACCCTGACATGATCCTGGTGAATCTACATTACACTCTCTGGGGCTTTAATGCCCTTTCTATTGCGGAGCGCCCAAAACTGCACCCAATCCTCTAACTGTGGTTAAACCAGTGCTTTGTATAAATTCATCATTACTTCTTCACTTTTGTACTCAAATCCCGAAATACTGGTGGCCCTTATTTGTGGTTTTATTTTCCTGCACTCACACTTTCAGGGAATTATGTATTTGAAAGGTCTCCTAGGTCTCTGTTCACAAATTTTAACTTCTTCATGTTGAAAAACAGAATATATCTATTTTAGCTGCATCATTATACAAGCATTTTGTTTCCTTACTGATTTATATGTGTTTTTATTACAAGGGCTAATTAAAAAAATTGACGTATTTCAGATGGACACCCAATCAGATATTGTAGATTTTTCCAAAAGTCAAATTCCATGAATAATGTGAAAATTGGAATATGTGAAAATTAAAACAAACAGAAAAATGAACACCTGCTCTGCAAAATCTCTTTCCTGCAGGTAGGAACTCAGGAGATTTTCCAGATGGTTCTGTGTTCCCAGAGCTGACCCTGCAGGCAGTTCATCAATCTTCCACTGATTGATTCTCTGCAGAGCTCACCTTCATCCACAGCTACTTTCACATTCATAAAACCTATACAAGCACAATTATACTGCCCATTGCTAAGGCTTGCAAAACCTTAGCAAACATATGAGATCTTTCAAATGCATTGCATCCATCAACATATTTGCCTGCTACTGATTATTCAGTGTCTTTAAAATGACATATTAACTAAATATATTCATTTAATTTTGAAAGGTATGTTGTTTCATGTTTCCATCACCAGATTTATCATTGATTTTACATATTTCTTCTTATTTAATAAAGTAGAGCATCAAATATCACTATGGTGTGATGAATGTGCTCCACCATTTAACAGAAATTTGGATTTGATACAAACTCTGCACAGGAAAACATTAAAACTCTCCAAATGCTTGACCTGACCCATACCATATTATATGACCCATTACTGTTCAGCAGTATCGTTGTCCCCTCTTAATTTCTTTCATCATGGATGAACAGCATCAGTGTTACCCCTTTCATTGGCATAACCCTGCAATTGCTAGTCTATTTAATGATTTCTGAAGTGCATTCCCTGTTTTAGAGTGGAGTCTGCCTTCTTAAGTGACTAGTTGTGCTGTTCATACACAATCCATACTTCCCTTTGTAAGTTCTAATGACTTCCACTCTTAACTCTTCCAACTTTTGTGCTTTGTTACGTGTGCTAATCGATGACAGCATTCTAAAAGGTATTGGTTAATTACTTAAAAAGAGTATAAAACAGTATGGAAGAAAGCATAAAAATTGGATTAGTCTGGGCAGAAAGCAAGAAAATGTGATTGTGTAAAATCAGTACCGGAGAGGGGCCTCGGGCCAGCGCAGATAAGAACTAAATTATCTCCTTCTATACTAAAAATGTCTATGTTTCTACGACTTCTTGTTCAAATAGTAGGAACTGGCTGGTGTGATTTGCACTTCACATCTTTCCCTGTCAAAAATTGTTCTTCCATCATCAATAACAGAAGCAATTTAAATCTGTTTTTTCTGTTGGGTCATTTTGTTCTGGTTTTACTGTGAGTAAGCCAGCAAGGTAAATAAAAATGTTTGATTGAATCCTATTCAATTAGATCAGACTTCAGGGAGTATAGTGCTTTACAAAAATGTACTTTATTTAGATTCCTCCTAGGTTCTACCCTAAAAGAATTGTGGAAATTTATCTCAGAAATTAGTTGTTCTCTCAAACATAGCATCAGTTTATATGTGGGTTACTTTATGATTCTCTATTTTGGTCAGTTTGTTTAATTCTGTTTTGCCTTTAGAAAATGCAGAATACCAATATAATTTCACCTATGTAAGAATGTTTTGCTTTATGTGACTTTATGTGAGTGGTGAATAAATGGATTGGGGCTGCATTAGGCAGCTTCAAAGATGGTCTGCGTCCCTCGCTCCTTTTTTCATATATGACCGAACCACTCTCACTTTTTCTCTTCACATTCATCATGTTGGTCATTTGCTGTACCTGCTGCTTTGCTGAAGTGTTAATGACCTGCTCAGATCCATTCTCCTAGGATAACAGCTCCTCTCAAATACTACCGGACTCTGGCCAACACTCTGGGTGGAACACGTTACAAGCGTTAAAA
The DNA here is from genome assembly GCF_035084215.1 of Heptranchias perlo. NCBI lineage: Eukaryota > Metazoa > Chordata > Chondrichthyes > Hexanchiformes > Hexanchidae > Heptranchias > Heptranchias perlo. Next base: position 48,779,955 of record NC_090345.1, on the reverse strand, counting down.
GTTAAAAGTGCAGAGGAAACCAGGCATTACAGGTAAGTTGAGGGAAACTACAGTTTGTAGTCCTATTGATTGCATTTCTCTGAATGCTAAAGTGATGAAGTTAATTAGTGAACAAACAGAGTCTCCTAACCTCTCCTTATAACTAAAGTCTCCCGCCTGTGATGTCACCTTAGTAAATCTCTTCTGCACCCTCTCCGTGGCCTTGACATTCTTCCTAAAGTAAGGGATGTAAAACTGGGCACAATGGCCTACAATTTCCTCAAAGTGAATTACAGTGCTATTGCACTTTTAAAAAAAATTGCCCGGCCGGTGGCCAGATTTATGGGCGGGCTTTCTGGGTCTGCTCATTTGCATTCACATTGGTGCAGTAATTGGTGTAAAAGCCCTATAAAATGGGTATAAGCAGCTGAACCACCTTGAAACATTGGGGAAGCCTTTTAAAAAATAGTTCTGCCTGCACTCTTCAATATTAGACTGGGGGACAACCAGGTAAGTCAGGAACAGTGCTTGGCTCTTTCATTGTAGATTGGATCTGAAGTGAGATGAATAGTCTGACCAACAGTGTGCAGTAGGTTTTACTTATGGTCTGGAGGGTTCAGATTTACATGGATTGCAGAAGATGTTCAGCAGAACTGTTAATGCAGGAGGGCTAGGGGCTCAGCAATCGAAGAACTCATTAATCAGATATGGCCTTATATATCTGGCAACTGTTGGTCCCCAGCAGCTCCTCAGCATAGTCCATGTTGTGAATCTCTTCCCTCTTGTAAGGCTGGTAGCTGAATGTGCAATCCCCATTACACAGCAATATTATGAAGCAAGCAGCAAACCACTGTGATACATGACACTCTTTCTCTCTGGTCTGTATTGGAGGAGACACCCAACCCCCCCACCCCCCCCAGACCTGTCAAGGAATCAGAATCATTGTTTCAAGATTCCAATGGTCTGTTCAATGATGGCTCTTGTAGAAGCATAGATGTTTGTTTGTAGATGTATGTGGATATTGCATAGTTGTCTTGTCAGGCCTGCGGGTGGTAGCATTGGTTTCCGAGAAGCCAACTGTGTACTTGTTGTCCAAAGTCAAACAAAGGGTAAATGGATCACTGGCATAAGATAAATGCATCATGTAAAGTGGACAGTAACCTGCATGATCATGTTAGATGGTCACAGACTAGCTACACATTGATGGAATGAAATCCCTTGAGATTCGTGAAGCATTGTGGTACGGAGTGCACAGGGCTATGTGGGTGCAATCTATGGTGCTGTGAAATTTGGGGCATCCTGTAGTCTGTGCAAACCCCAGAGAATTCTCCTGATGGTTCCAGATGTCAAAAGGGAAAGTAATGAAGGTGTTCGCATTTGCAAACAAGTTATCCCTCTCCCTAGCCACTGTCTGAGGCTGAGCCGGGCCGTTCGCAACGTTAGTGTCCTATTTGACCCTAAGATGAGCTTCCGACCACACATCCACTGCATCACCAAGACTGCCTACTTCCACCTCCATAACATCTCCGCCCCTGCCTCAGCTCATCTGCTGCTGAAACCCTCATCCATGCCTTTGTTACCTCTAGACTCAACTATTCCAATGCTCTGCTGGCCGACCTCCCTTCTTCCACCCCCCATAAACTTGAGCTCATCCAAAGCTCTGCTGCCCGTATCCTAACTCGCACCATCACCCCTGTGCTCGCTGACCTTCATTGGCTCCCAGTCCAGGAACGCCTCGATTTTAAAATTCTCATTCTTGTTTTCAAAACCCTCCATGGCCTCACCCCTCCCTATCTCTGTAGCCTCCTCCAGCCATACAACCCTCCGAGATCTCTGCGCTCCTCCAATTCTTGTCTCTTGCGCATCCCCGATTTTAATCGCTCCACCATTGGCGGCTGTGCCTTCAGCTGCCTAGACCCTAAGCTCTGGAATTCTCTCCCTAAACCTCTCCGCCTCTCTACCTCTCTCTCCTCCTTTAAGACGCTCCTTAAAACCTACCTCTTTGACTAAGCATTTGGTCACCTGTCCTAATATCTCCATATGTGGCTCGGTGTCAAATTTTGTTTGTGAAGTGGCTTGGAATATTTTACTACGTTAAAGGAGTTATATAAATGCAAGCTGTTGTTATTGTTGTTGTATCAGTCACCTTACGTGATACTTGTATGGACTGCAGATTGGTTGATAACATTTGTTCCCTGTGGCTGCCTGTAAGGAACCAGAGGCAAAAAGGTTCAGAGCTGCACTCACCTTTACTTCATGCTTGCCCTAGAGGTTGCCTGCAACAAAGTTCTATTACAGGTCCTGAAGAAGTGTAGCCTCCTCATGATTTTTAAAATTCATTCTCAGAATATAGGCATCGCTGGCAAGCCCGGCATTTATTGCCCGTCCATAATTTCCCTTGAGAAGGTGGTGGTGGGCCTTCTATTTAAACCGCTGCAGTCCTTGAGCTGAAGGTATTCCTACAATGCTGTTAGGTAGGGAATTCTAAGAGTTTGACCCAGCGACGATGAAGATCTTCAGAAGAACTGTTAATGCAGGAGGGCTCAGCAACTGAAGGACTCCTTAATCTGGCAGCTTGTTCAATAAACTGCAGAATGTTCTCTTTGACCTGTACACTCAGTTGTGAGGTGGGGGTCAGGGGGGCGGTAAGAGTGGTTGCAAGAAGTCCTTCTCCCATGTCTCGGCCTTTGAGCAGCAACCCCGTTTCCTTCTCTCCTTCTCTTCCAAGGATGCCAAATATAGTGAGATTCCCAGAGGAACTCAATGGAGCAAAAAGCCCTCATTTCTGTTCCGCTCAGCACAGCTGGGAGAGGACCTCGCTCTCCGGAGAACGATCTCCTGGGCTGTCCCGGCCACCAATACCCGCTGCTGCTTACTTGTGCTGGGTGTTTCACCACGTGCGGACTGGTCTGGTTCACTATCTGAGCTATGCAATGTGCGAATTTTTGGGAGGGATGGAGTATGTGATGGCACATCCTCAGAAGGATTGTCCTCCACTGAGGTGTCTTCTTCAGCAGGATCCATTTGGTGAGAAGGACTGAGGGGAAAGGGAAAAGTGACAAGAGTTAGGATGGCACTGAGAGGCTGGACATTAGCAGATGACTAGTCTTGAGAATGTAGCTCAAAGTTGTGAAGCTTGCTGAATATTTGCTGGCATTTGTGAATGAAGGGTTAAGTAATCTGTAGACACCCTGCTTAGAAAGGCCACCAGTCTCGCCTTCCCTGATGCTCATGGTTTATCATGAGCCACTAATCTCCAAGGTGTTGTACTCCGCTTGTGTGAGGGCTTTGATGGTGGGTAATCCCACCCCCCACACCCCAGTCTTGGTCCTCTCCCTGGCATTATGCGCTGTTTAGTCCTGCAGAAAGAAAGGGGAGATTTAGCGAGTTGCTGTTAAAAAGTTAAGTTGGTAGGGCTTATGCATATAGTGCGTGTGTTGAGAGCTGGAGAAGGAGCAAGATCGAATGAGGATGGGGAGGTGATGAATCAAAGAGTCTACAGCACAAAAACAGGCCATTCGGCCCAACTGTTCGATGTCGACGTTCATGCTCCACATGAGCCTCCTCCCAGTCCTCTTCATCTAAACCAGTCAACATATCACAGGGTGATTTGGCCAATAGAAATTTCTTCCTGCAGTATGTTCTCGTTAGAAGTGTAGTAAACAGTGAGGAGGATAGTGATAGACTTCAAGAAGACATAGACAGGCTGGTGGAATGGATGGACAGGTGGCAGATGAAATTTAATGCAGAGAAGTGCAAAGTGATACATTTTGGCAGGACGAATGAGGAGAGGCATTATAAACTAAAGGGTACAATTCTAAAGGGGGACAGGAACAGAGAGATCTGGGGGTATATGGGCACAAATCTTTGAAGGTGGCAGGGCAGGTTGAGAAAGTGGTTAAAAAAGCATATGGGATCCTGGGCTACACCCACTCTGCAGTGACACAATGGGTGGCATCAGTTGTGGGTCTTCATTGTGATCCTCAGGAAAGGGCATTATTACACAAACCAGACAGGATTCGCAAAGACGTGGCAGTAGTGATGACAATATAATATGTTATATGAGTTGATCAGAAATCAAATATAGGTAAACACCACGACAAACCCTCAAAACACCCTTGTGCATCCCCTTCATGCTCACGACACGTTTGCCTTACGCTGCCTACTGCACATATGTGATGCATGCCCTGTGGCTGCAGCACAGGTAGTGGCAGGTTGAGTGAGGCTGACCATGAAAGAGATGCACGAGAGGGTGAGTATGAGATAGAGCCATGAGATTGTATGAGGATTGGGTTGAGTGGTAGTGGCGGGATGAGTACTGGCGAGGTGAGTAAGTGAAGGTAAGATGAGGATGGGGTTTGAGTGGGTGTGAGGAGTGATGTGATAGAGTAGTGTTGGCAGTGCAGAAGGAGATGTGGGGTGGGGGCGGTGATGTGGCAGACGAAGGGTAAGGGAATGAGTAAGTGTACTCACTTTGGCTGACCTACTGAGGTCATTGAAGCGCCTCCTGCACTGTATGCAGGTGGGCGATATGTTGGTGGTGCAGGTGACCTCCTCTGCCACCTCGACCCAGGCCTTCTTGGTGGCAGAGGCAGGCCGCTTCCTCCCGCCCACCAGGGGGATGATCTCTGTCCTCCCACTCCTCCTCACCCCATCCAATGCTGGAGTGAGGCATCATTAAACTGGGAGCAGCCTTCCCCTGGGCTGCTCCATGCAGTAATTTTTCCTATTTTCTGCAGCATCAGTCAGTGGAGGACTGCCCCTTTAAATAGGGCTCCTCCAGCTGACAGTCTATGCTGCACATGCGCAGTCCGCCCACTGCACAGCTTTCCAGCGCGAAATCTGAAGCAAAGGTAAGTGGATCCAGTTAGCCTGTGATTCCGTGCGGAGCACCCCGAATTCACTGGGCGCAGTCGACCCCCGCCGCAAACCCGCTGCCCTCCTAATATCGGGCCCAAAGAGTACAAAAGCAAGGATGTTATGTTGAACCTTTATAAAACACTGGTTCAGCCATAACTGGAGTATTGTGTCCAATTCTGGACTTTAGGAAGGATGTGAAGGCCTTAGAGAGGGTGCAGAAGAGATTTTTTAGAATGGTTCCAGGGATGAGGGACTTCAGTTATGTGGAGAGACTGGAGAAGCTGGGGTTGTTCTCCTTAGAGCCGAGAAGGTTAAGGGGAGATTTGATAGAGGTGTTCAAAATCATGAAAGATTTAGATAAAGTAAATAAAGAGAAACTGTTCCCATCGGCAGAAGGGTCAAGAACCAGAGGACACAGATTTAAGGTGATTGGCAAAAGAACCAAAGGTGAGTATTTAGGATCTGGAGTGCGCTGTCCGAGGGTTGATGGAAGCAGATTCAATCATGGCTTTCAAAAAGGAACTGGATAAATACTTGAAGTAAAAAAATTTGCAGGGCTACGGGGAAAGAGCGGGGGAATGGAACCAACTGGATTGCTCTTACAAAGAGCCAGCACGAGCTCGATGGGCCGAAAGACCTCTTTCTGTGCTGTAACTATTCTATGAATGGAAAGCCAAGTGTGTGGAATGTGAAATGAGGAAGGAGTGCGGGGAAGAGTTGCTGGTTGTGCAAACACTAGGATGTGAACATAGAATGTTGTTAGTGTGTGGTGTGGAGAGAGCAAAGAAAGAGGTGAGTGTGAAAGAGAGGCATTGCAATGTGCCCTTGTGACCGAATGCTGAAGGATATGGTGGAGGGAGAGAATTGTTGAGGGTTCTGGGGGAGGGGTGAAAGGTGTTGCTGAAAGAGCTGGAGAGGTGAAGAGCTGTACTCACCCTCGCTGCTCATGTGAGTCCATTGAACCTCTTCAGAGGGTGATGCTGCTGGCACTGACCTTGTCAGTCACCTCTGTCCAGGCCTGCTGAATAGTGACCCTCGGGATGCTCCTGCAGGTGTTGGGGAACATCCTTGCCCTAACCTCCTCCACGAGGACCTTCCAGGGAGGCATCAGACATCCAGGGGGCAGTCAGGCTGTAATGAGGTCTGGAGCCGAGTGGTCCTGGCAGTACCCAAACTGAGCATCGGTGAGCAGGTTATTGGTGAGTAAGTGTCGTTTGATATTGCTGCTGACGACTCCTTCCATCACTTTGCTGATGATTGAATGTAGGCTGATGGGGCGGTAATTGGCCCGGTTGGATTTGTCATTTTTATGGACAGGACATACCTGGGCAATTTTCCACATTGACGGGTAGATGCCAGTGTTGTAGTTGTACTGGAACAGCTTGGCTAGAGGCGCAGCTAGTTCTGGAGCACAAGTCTTCAGCACTACAGCCGGGATGTTGTCAGGACCCATAGCCTTTGCTGTATCCAGTTTGCCTATTTATGCATGTTTAAACTACCTATTCAGCTTACTATTTATGGATCTGTTTTTTCTACTTAGATTTTCTAAGTAGATTAGAATAAATATTTTTCTTAAACAACTAGACTTAATTTATAACTGAGTGGAATATTTGAATTGAATTGTGTATTAAGAAGCAATTAAGCATTCACAGGAAATTAGATCATACTATTTGAAGCAAAATAACTGCAGGGCTGCTCTGACTTGTAATTACAATGAATTGTAGAACAGAATTAAACCAGAACAGCACATTACAAATATTGCACACAGAGCACATAGAACATGTACACTGCACATACACTGCACATATACTATGCACTATGTACATACACTGTACATACACTCTGCACAGACACTAAACATACAGTATAAATGAACTGCACATACACTGAACATGCACAGTTCTGAATACAATAATTGCACATACATTGTACGTACACTGCATATGCACTATACAGAAGCTTTGAACATACACTGCATATACATTGCATACATACACTATATGCACTATACACATACACTGTACAACCACTAAACATACACTGAATGCTCTGTAGATAAGGCCTGAACATATATTTTTCATGAACTGTATGCACACTGCACATAAACTGCACATCCACACTAATCCACCACCAACCGTCTCCTTAAACCTCTCTTTGTCACTTCTTGAGGGCAATTAGGGATGGGCAATAAATGCCGGCCTTGCCAGCGACGCCCACATCCCGTGAACGAATAAAAAAAAAGATTGGGACCATCCATTCAGCTGCCTCTGCCACATCCCTTCCTTCCCTGTACAAATCAAGCGAAGCTTCCCCTAAGCTTCCCTCTTCCCTGGCCCTCACAATTTTTTCTAGTTTCTCCCCTCTCTGACTCCATCCTGTCAATGTGACCCACCTTCTGCTTTCTCAATGCTATTCCCACTAAACTGCTAACCACCCAAGTTCCCTTCCTGGCCCCCATGATAGCTGATACTGTAAACGGTTCCCTCTCCTCAGGTGCTGTCCCCCTCCCTTTCAAATCTGCCGTCATCTCCCCAGCTTCAAAAGAAACCACTTTGACCCTTCCATCCTTGCAAACTACCGCCCCATCTCAACCTCCCTTTCCCCTCCAGAGTCCTTGACAGTGTTGTCTCCTCCCAAATCCATTCCCATCTTTACCACAACTATATATTTGAATCCCTCCAATCAGGTTTCCGCCCCTGCCACAGTACTGAAATGGCCCTTATCCCTTATCAAAGTCACAAATGACATCCTCTATGACTGTGACCATGGTACATTATCCCTCTTTATCCTTCTTAACCTGTCTGAAGCCTTTGACACGGTTGACCACACCATCCTCCTCCAAAGCCTCTCTTCCTTTGTCCAGCTGAGTGGGATTTCCCTCTCCTGGTTCCACTCTTAACCTATCCAGTTGTAGCCAGACAATCTCCTGCAATGGCTTCTCGTCCCGTTACCTCAGGAGACCCCCAAGGATCTATCCTTGGCCCCCTCCTACTTTTCATCTACATGCTGACTCTTGGCGACATCATCTGAAGACACAAGGTTAAGTTCAACATGTACACTGACAACACCCAGCTCTACCTCACCCACACCTCTCTCAACCCCTCCATTGCCTCCATTTTGTCAGACTGCTCGTCTGACATCCAGTCCTGTTTGAGCCAAAATTTCCCCCAATTAAACATTGGGAAGACTAAAGCCATTATCTTCATCCCCCGCCATAAACTTCCTTCCCTGACAGCCGATTCCATACCCCTCTCTGGGCAGTGTTTGAAACTGAACCAGACTGTTCACAACTTTGGCCTCCTATTTAAACCTGAGCTGGCTTCTGACCCCATATCTTCTCCATCACCAAGATTGCCTACTTCCACCTCCATAACAGCGATAGTCTTTGTCCCTGCCTCAGCCTATCTGCTGCTGAAACCCTCATCCACGCTTTTGTTACCTCCAGACTTGACTATTCCAATGTTCTCATGGCCGGCTTCCCATCTTCCACGATCCAAAACTCTGCTGCCCGTATCCTAACTCGCACCAAGTCCTGGTCACCCATCACCCCTGTGCTCGCTGACGTACATTGGCTCCCAGTCCACCAAAGCTTTGATTTTAAAATTCTCATCCTCATGTTCAAATTGAGCTTGCTTTGCCCTCCCTTTCTCTGTAACCTCCAACCGTACAACCCTCCAAGAACTCTGCATTCCTCCAACCCTGGCCTCTTGTGCATCCCCCAATTCTTTGACCCACCATTGGTGGTCATGCCTTCAGCCATCGAACCCCTAAGCTCTGGAATTCCCTCCCAAAACCTCTGCACCCCTCTACCTCTTTCTCCTCCTTTAAGTTGTTCCTTAAAACCTACCTCTTTAATCCAGCTTTTAGTTACCTGTCCTAATATCTCGTTATTCGGCTTGGTGTCAATTTTTGTCTGATTATGCTCCTGTAAAGCACCTTGGGATGTTTTATTATGTTTTTGGTGTTGTACAAATGCAAATATTTGTTGTTGTGATCATACATTGTTCATGCACTGTATACACATACACAATGCATGCACTGAACACACCGTGCATTAATTGCATATACACCAAACATACATTGTACATTCACTATACATACACAGAACACACACTGCATGCACTCTCTAAACATTTGAATCAGCTCCTAGTAAGTTTAAAAGTCGAGTCGGAGGTCAAACAAATTTCCCTAATCATGTTTAAAATGAATTTGAAACCGAACTAGATTTTTAGTCTATCTGATGTTGAACCCAAGTGATGTGAGACTGCCTTCTACAGGGCATCTATCACGTTGCTCTGGAGTCTGATCAGGACTTATTTCTGGAGTTATCCTGCTGCTTCATCATTGTTGAGAAGCAGAAATCACTTTCATGGACTCTAAAATTGCAGTATAAATGCAACTTAAAATGTGAAAATGTGATTTGCTTTATTACCTCATTCTTCAGCTAGTAAACCCAAATAAACAGGTTTTGTATTATGGCAGAATAACAACCCCAATCTGCTGACGTGTTAGTGAATTGACTCATCACTACACAGATTCCATTCAATCCGAAAAAAAATACAAACTGCAATTTCTAATTCTAAGATCATTTATTTTTTTTTAGAAAAAAACCTGCCAAATGGTTAATAACAAGTGATGTCAACATCAGTATCCATCATTCACTTTGCAAACAATTAAGGCATGTGGTGAAGCAGCCCTCCAGATACACAGCTAGAAGCTGTCACATATGGAAGGGGAGAAACCAGTAGCTTGTACTTCCATCATTACTTTTTAACCCCTGCCATTTCCATCACAAGCAGCTTAAATAGGGGTTAATGGAACACCTCAGGGATTGCTTGACTGCCTCTGTGGAGTCACTTAACTGGCTCAGACAAATCAAGAATTCCATCGCCACTTGTTCCATTTTGTCTGTCATTAGGGCTCAAAAGTAGTAATTAGTCCTAAGTCAAATGTAGTGGTACTAATTTCTGTTGGGCTGGCTTCACCTCTGACGCTTGACGCCACTCACTCTGCAAGCACAGTCTGGTCCATTCTGAGCTGCAGCATATGGAGAATTTAGAAATCTCAGGCAAAAATGCAACAAGTGAATAGTAGTGACTCGTAAACCCTGTAATCAAGGAGACATAATGATCATGTGCGTAGTAGCCAGAGTAAACGCTAACTGAGAGGCTGTGTGATTGACAGCTAGATCAAGGAAGGTCATACAAGCACTCAGACCAAGTAGCATCTGGCAAACTGCACCAATCTGAAATCAATGAAACTCTGCTGATGAACATAATTTTATGCTTCCTTGCACCAGACAACAACTCTTTAAGTCAAACAAAGTGGACATCTTTAGCCCTCCCCCACATTTTTCGTAGCTATCCAAATCTGAAATAAAGTTCCACTGAATCAAATTTGTGATTCCCATTCTACCTGTAGCTATGTATCAGTAGATATAAAAAATATGGTAGAACTCATCGTAGGAATACACACAATTGTGAGACAGTCAATTCTTTCTTACGCAAATTCTAGGCAAGTTCAGATTTGTATTCCCATTGTAAGTCCTGCTATAATCAGTTCTTTTGTATAGAAGTCTTTATTATTTACAACTTCTAGTCGATCCGGACACTGTAAAATAAACGAGTTATTGGGAAAGCTGTTTGCAAAAGTATTTTCATATTATGTGCATTATTAATAAAGTATATATGAGACCTGTTTAAATATCGTTGAATCCTTTCACTTGTACAAAATGATTCTTCCAAACAAACTTTATTCCCCCCCCACCCCACCCCACCTCTTCAAGGAAATCTCTGAATCATCCACGACAAACCTGTGCATCAGAGGGCAAATTTTCTGTATGTGTACTGCGGGTGGTAAATTGTGGGGGCGCACTCGTGATTTCACAAAATGTGCTCCTTGGTCGAGTCTTCATGGCAGGCGTACCCTCAGATCTACAATTCTAACAGCTCGTACCAAGACTGAAGCAGGCCCAAACTCTAAGTCATCAAACAGGTAAATATTAACAAACAGTAAATATGAAATAAAACTGAACAATAAACAACAACATTGTCAAATTGTAATCATTTTCAATTACCTTCCAGCTCAGCAAATCTGAAGGGGTAAATGTAGCTCAAACAGTAAGGAAATGCAGAAATAAGTGTGATAGATCAGAGATATGTCTTGTTTTGTAATGTAAGAACCTTGGGGTTGATTTTGAGGCTGCCCACCCAGCGGAAACGGTGAAGGGAGTTCCAGGATTTTGACCCAGCGACAATGAAGGAATGGTGATATATTTCCAAATCGGGATGGTGTGTGACTTGGAGGGTAACGTGCAGGTTGTGTTGTTCCCATGTGCCTGCTGCTCTTGTCGTTCTAGGTGGTAGAGGTCACGGGTTTGGGAGGTGCTGTCGAAGAAGCCTTGGCGAGTTGCTGCAGTGCATCCTGTGGATGGTGCACACTGCAGCCACAGTGCGCCGGTGGTGAAGGGAGTGAATGTTTAGGGTGGTGGATGGGGTGCCAATCAAGTGGGCTGCTTTGTCCTGGATGGTGTCGAGCTTCTTGAGTGTTGTTGGAGCTGCGCTCATCCAGGCAAGTGGAGAGTATTCCATCACACTCCTGACTTGTGCCTTGTAGATGGTGGAAAGGCTTTGGGGAGTCAGGAGGTGAGTCACTCGCCGCAGAATACCCAGCCTCTGACCTGCTCTTGTAGCCACAGTATTTATATGGCTAGTCCAGTTAAGTTTCTGGTCAATGGTGACCCCCAGGATGTTGATGGTGGGGGATTCGGCGATGGTAATGCCTTTGAATGTCAAGGGGTGGTGGTTAGACTCGCTCTTGTTGGAGATGGTCATTGCCTGGCACTTGTCTGGCGCGAATGTTACTTGCCACTTATGAGCCCAAGCCTGGATGTTGTCCAGGTCTTGCTGCATGCGGGCACAGACTGCTTCATTATCTGAGGGGTTGCGAATGGAACTGAACACTGTGCAATCATCAGCGAACATCCCCATTTCTGACCTTATGATGGAGGGAAGGTCATTGATGAAACAGCTGAAGATGGTTGGGCCTAGGACACTGCCCTGAGGAACTCCTGCAGCAATGTCCTGGGGCTGAGATGATTGGCCTCCAACAACCACTACCATCTTCCTTTGTGCTCGGTATGACTCCAGCCACTGGAGAGTTTTCCCCCTGATTCCCATTGATTTCAAGTTTACTGGGGGTCTGGGGGAGCGCTTCAGTACGCACCAGCGAGGGTGGGTAGAATTATAGTCATCTGTTGTCTCCTGCACAACATGGCGCAACAGAGAGGGTTTCCGGTTGATGAAGCCACATGCCCTCATCCAGCATTCACATCTGCCATCAATATTGAGGAGGAGGAGGAGGAGGAGGAGGACGAGGAGGAACCCATCAGCAGAGCAGTGGCTCACCTGGCTGCTCGTGAGGCCAGGGCTCATTAATATTTAAATGATTCTCATGAAGACATCTGCATAATGAGGATAGTCCAGTCCTCAGACCACCTAGAAAGAGCAGCCCCAACACCAGCCCCCTCCCCACACAAAACAGTCCTACTACCAGACATGCACCCAGTGTAAAGTCACCCACTGGGGGGCATCAAACGTCACCATTCACATGATGAAGCACATGAAAGGGCGCTCTCACAAAAGCCAGTCAGGAATGGGCAAAACGTGGCAGTGGTGGTGAGAATTATAACATTTAATGTGAATTTAACAAAAAACAAATATAAATGTAAAACATGACAGTCTGTCAGACACCCTTGTGCATACCTTTCGTGATCACAAAACCTTCGCCTTTCTCTTGCTACTACTTCTACGTGGTGCATCCCCTGTGATTGTAGCAGAGGTAGTGGCAGGTTGCTCATGTTCATGCCCTGACTGTTGAGATGCTTTTGGCCTAAACCCTCTGGGCTTTGGAGCCCCTGAGGGCCTCTCCAAAGACTGCTCCACCTGCACCTGTGCAGGGGCAGACTCGGCCATCGGGAGAGGAGGCAGCATTGCGGGTACTGTTTGGCGGGGGGGGGGGGCAACGGGTGAGATGTGGGAGCACTTTGAGTGGCGTCCCCACTTCCATGTCCTCTTTTGCCATCACCCCTACCCTGGACCAGGCCCATATCACTTCTACCACCCTGCTGGAGAACAGTTTGGAGGACATGTGTGATGCTTGGAAGCCCATTTGTAAAGTTTCTGTCTGTCTGTTTAAGGCGGCAGAATGTTGCTCACCCTGAGTCCGAACTGCCATTGTCAGGGTCTGAATGAACTCATTTGTGAGCCGTGCTTGAAGCTCAATGGAGGCTAGCCTTCTTTCCATTCCAAACATTCCTGCACGAAACTGTGCCACCATTCAGCTCATGCAGGAGCTGGATTCCTCTATCCTCTCTGCTATTGTGGAGAGTGTGTGCAGTACCTTGCAAATGTGCTGCTGTCCCTCGATCAATCTCCTTTTAAAGGATGGACTCCCAGGGTTCAGCATCTATGTCCAGCTGAGCAGAGCCTGGAGAGGAGTGCTCCCACCCATGCGGACTCTCCATCAGTGTCTGCTCGTGCTCACTTGTGTGTGGTGTCTCACCAGGTGCCAACCCAACTAACTGACTACTAGGACCCACCGAGGTGTGAATATCTGCGCTGGTGGATGACTCGCTAAGATGTGACGGTGTGCCCTCAGTGGTTGGGAGCTCCTCTGAGGAATCGCCCTCTCCCGTCACTTCGAGAACAGAAGGCAATATTAAGCATCATCACAGATGTGTAATGTTGCGATGAGCATACTGAGGTGTTCAACATGCCAATCATTAATAACATCAATTCATGTTGTGTGTGATGTTAAAGTTGTGTCACCAGATGTTTATGGGTTGCCAGTCTCGGCGTCCCCAACAGCTAGGCATTATCTGCAGGACCTCCTCCTCCGCGTCTGTGAGGGCCACTATTTGTTGCAGCCCCCCCTCCAGTCCTCGCCCTCTCCCGCGCATTTTGAGCTCTCTTCTCCTACAAGGGGAGAAAGAACAGACGTGTGAGTGAGTGAGGGTGACTGGGTCACCCGATGAATGCATTGCTTTGGGTGAGGCTGACCATGAAAGAGATGCATCAGAGGGTGAGCATCAGACAGAGACACCACAATGGATCAGGATTGGGGTGAGTGGTAGTGCTGGGTTCACAAATGGGAAGGTGAGGAAATACTCAGGAAGTGAAGGTAAATTGAGGATGAGCCTTAAGTGGGTGTGAGGAGTGATATGATGGAGTAATCTTGGCAGTGCAGGATGTCGGGGGTGGGAGGTGGGGGTGATGTGCACCACGGAATGCGGGAGAGTCAGTAAATGTACTCACTTTCGCTGACCTAGTTAGGTCATTGAAGCGTTTCCTGCACTGCACCCAAGTGTGGGAGATGTTCCTCTTGCTGGTCACCTCCTCTGCCACCCCGAGCCAGGCCTTCTTTGTGGCAGAGATAGGGCACTTCCTCCTGTCCGCCGGGTACAATATTTCCCTCCTCCTCCTCACCCCAGCAGCAACACCTCACGTGAGGCGTCACTAATTCTTGGAGCTGGCTTGCCCCTTTGCTGCTCCATTCTGCCTGATTGCTCCTTGATGCAGCAAAAGCCATTGATGCAATGGCCCTTTAAATACAGACGCTCCAGCTGACAGCAGGTCATGTGGGTGCGCAGTCCACCCGCTGCAAAGCTTTCAGACTGCAAACCCGCAACCAACGTTAAGGGCCATCAATTAAGTCGAAATCGCATGGGGAATGGTAAGGATTTATTTTTCGGGTTTCCCATGTGCCCATTGACCCACCCCCCTGCCGCTGCCATCCCACGTCTTATTAAAATCATGCCCACAGTGTCTACGGCCTATAGACTGGCTGGGCCACTCGCTATTGGGCTGGACCTGGCATCAGCAGTATTGGACAGCAGCCAGCACACTCCGCAGCCCAGACACCTGGTACTTAAGATGTACCTCTTGATATCGTGGGTTAGGTTTTGCTTTGTGGCGGGTTTACCACCAGAAATGCACAAAAACATAACTTGCTGGTGTTACACCGCTGAGAACTGGTCCAATTTTCCATGATGTACGTTCATCAAATATTGATGGCAATTCCCGGCACTATTAGCAGAGGGAGGAAACTCCAGGGGCTCGAATGTAGCAGGCCTGCGGGTTCCCAGCGGGTGTTCCTCCGGGAGCGTGGAAAACGCGGACGGCTAATCGTGTGCGTCCCCCACGCGATCGCGGGATAATTGACCTGATTAAGCCCTGCTTCCGGGTTCTCCGCTCCCCAGCTGCGTGCCGGCCGGCTGCGCATGCGCAGTACCGTCGACGCGATGTAGGAGCTCCACTTAAAGGGGCAGTCTCCCAAAGCCCCTCCTGCTGCAATCAAGAGGTTTGAGACGATGGCTCAGCAAAGAGGAAAGGCTGCGCCCCGTTTTTCAGACCTGGCACTGCAGCTGATGCTGGAGGGCGTGAGGAGGAGGAGGGAAACGGTCTTCCCAGAAGATGGACGCAAGTTCCCTGCTGCCGCCACCAGGAAGGCATGGGCAGAGGTGGCGGCGGAGGTGAGCAGCAGGGGCAACACCCCAAGGACTTGGGAGCAGTGCCGCAAGCGCTTCAATGACCTGACTAGGTCTGGCAAGGTGAGTACACCAACGCACCCTCCCACATCCCGTCCCCACCATCACGCCAAACAGATCACAACCCCCTCCTGCACAGCCACCACTGCGCTCCATCAGCAATCCTCACAGCCACTCATTCACCATCCTCGCCGTGCACGCAAGTACCCACCGTCCCTGACCCCACCCGAACACTACCACACACCCCAATCCCCATGCAATGGGATGGGCACGTGGCCCACGCATCCTCCCATCCATCCGCGCCACGCTCAACCCAACCACACCGATGCTCGATGCGTCTCACGATGCAATACGCACCCACTCACACATCTGTGTTTTGCCTTCACAGGAGAAGAGAAGCAAGAACGATCGGGAAAGGGCATGCACCGGAGGTGGGCTGCCGCAAGTGGTGGAGCTCACCGACGCCGAGGTGGAGGCGCTCGACCTCGCCCGCACGCGACATTGCCTGTGGGTGGCTGATGGCGAGTGTGTCGCTGCCGAAACGGCCGGTAAGGGAAAGCTGACACTCAACACCCATGATCGCGAGTTACCGTATCATCACCTGCCATCAGGCGCACTGTCAAGTTGGTCCACATGCCTCAAAGTGCCCTCTGTTCTCTTGCAGGTCCATCTGTGTGTGAAGCGATCGTGGAGGGCGATTCCTCAGAGGACATGGCGGTCTCTGAGGGTGCATCGTCACATCAGAGCCAACCATCCACCAGCGCAGAGACACGCACCTCGGTGGGTCCCCCTCGCCAACTAGTTGGGGTAGCACTTGGTGAGTCACCGCGCACGAGTGAGCATGAGCAGACCCTGGTGGCAGGGGCAGCCGCGGAGGGTCCGCGACGGAGGGAGCACTCATCTCCAGGCTCTGCTCAGCCGGACCCAGATGCTGAACCCAGGGGGCCACCAGTGAAAAGGAGAGTCGTCGAGGGGCACCAGCTAATTGCTGAGGTACTGGGAGAGGTGCCGCGCGCATTGTCCACAATAGCGCAGGCGATGGAGGAGTCCAACTCCTGCATGCGGGCATTAGTGGCGCAGGCACAGGAGGGTACCGGCGACACAGTGTCGCGGGTAGCTGCGGGACTGTCTGCGGTGGAGGACAGGCTGGCCTCCCTCGAGCGTCACGCACAGCTCCAGATCGAGTCCTTGCAGGCCCTGACAACGTCTGTACGGATTCAGGGTGAGCAACATTCCGCCGCCATCAACAGGCTGACGGATACACTAGGGTTGGCCTTGCAAGGCCTCACACATGCCATCCAAACTGCCGTCCAGCAGGGTGGAAGGGGTGATGTGGGCCGAGGCCAAGAGAGGGATGATGGTGACCGGGGACATGGAAGCGGGGACGCTTCTCAAGGCGCCCCCACGTCCCACCCGTCGCCCACCTCTCAACCAGTACCCGCAATGGTGCCTCCTCTCCAGGTGGCCGAGTCTGCCCCTGCCCCGGTGCAGGAGGAGCAGTCTGTGGAGGTGCCCTCACGGGCACCGAAACCCAGGGGCCGTCCGCCAAAAGCATCTACCCGGTCAAGGCAAGAACACGAGCAACCTGCCACTACCTCTGCTGGAGCCACAGGGGTAGCACCACGTAGGGGTTCCCGGAGAAGAATTGCCAAGGCCTTATAATCACAAAGGGAATACACCAGGGTGTTTATTAATTTGTACATTTTTTTTTATATAATGTCACATTGGAGATATTAAATACTCTATTCTCACCACTCCTGCCACCTCTCGTCCATTCTTCCGCGGCCTGTGCAATAGGTGCGTTCCGTGGAGGCCATCATGACGGCGAACACCTGCTGCCACCCATTGGGCACACTGCTGTGGGTGCAGGATTACTGGCAACACTCTTCAGTGGAGGGGGCTGGTATGGCCGCTCGCCTGTGCAGGTGAGGAGATGCGAGCGCCTCGCAGTGTCTGACTCTAGGAGAACCGTTGATGTATGAGTGCCTCCCTGGCCCGGCGACCATCCCGGTGAGTCGTGGTTCGGCGCATGGGTCGTCCACTATCCTCTGGCGCGTCCTCCTCCTCCTCCTCCTCCTCCTTGCCCTCGCCTTCCTCAATGTGGGTGGCGGGTGTGGATGGGGCCTCCTCCAGCGGCACCCCTCTCTGTTGGGCCATGTTGTGCAGGGCACAGCAGACAACTATGATTCGTCCCACTCTGAATGGTGTGTATTGCAGCGCTCCCCCAGAACGATCAAGGCACCTGAAGCGCATCTTGAGAAGCCCTATGGTCTGCTCAATTGTAGACCTGGTAGCAGTGTGGCTGTCATTGTACCGACGCTCCGGCTCGGTGATGGGGTTCCTCAGAGGTGTCATGAGCCACGTGTGTAGGGGATACCCCTTGTCGCCGAGGGGCCAGCCGTTGCCGGCGTTGGGTGCCTGCAGGATGGGCGGGACGGCGGACTCCCTGAGGACGAAGGCATCGTGGCAGCTGCCGGGGTATCTGGCGCACACGTGTAGGAATCTCTGGCGGTGGTCACAGATGAGCTGGGCGTTCATGGAGTGATACCCCTTCCTGTTGATGAACAGCCCTGGCTCATGCGGAGGTGCCCGTATTGCGATGTGGGTGCAGTCGATTACACCCTGCACCCGTGGGAAGCCGGCCATGGCATGGAATCCAACCGCCCTCTCCATCTGGCTGCGCTCGTCCAAGGCGAAGTTGATGTAGTGCGAGGCCCTGCGGAACAACCCATCGGTGACCTGCCTTATGCACTTGTGTGCAGAGGACTGACAGGCCCCGGTGATGTCCCCGGTGGCACCCTGGAAGGAACCGGATGCGAAGAAGTTGAGGGCAGTGGTGACTTTGACGGCGACAGGTAGGAAGATGCTGCTTGGTCCATCAGGGAGCAGCTCGTCGTTAAGGAGGCTGCAGATGTCGGCGACTACCTGGCGATTGACTCTGAGCCGACGTATGCACTGCTCCTCGGAGAGGTCCATGAAGCTGAGCCTCGCTCTGTACACCCTGTGCGGAGGGTAGTGCCTCCTGCGACGCATCTCTCTCTGCGGTTGCCCTCCCTCCTGCTGTGCAGGTGGGTGTGCCGCAGCACCGTGTTGGGGGGCCCCACGTCTCCGAGGCAGACGGCGTGGACTGCGAGGCTGCTGGGGCTGGTCATCCTGTTCGTCCTCCGACGATGTCAACGCACCACCCATCTGGCAAGTGTTGGTCTGAGGGGTTGTGCAGGGTAGGTGGGTGGTTCCTCGGACTGGGGCTGCGGTTTCGTGTCAGTCTGTCCTCTGGCTTGGCGGGGGGTGGTGGAGGGCAGGGGTTGCCCTATGTGACGCGGTGGCCTCCTGCGTGGGTGAGGGCTCTCCCCCGTGGAGCGCACCTTGGCACCTGCCACAGGCTGCTGGCTGCAACACGCCTGGTTGGAGAGGGACTGTTTCCCCCAGTGTGTGAAACTCACTGCCTTGAACCTAAAATCCCACACTTCCTCTTTTGACAGCTGCTTCAGCTCATTAACTGACCACAACGAGCAAGGTAAGTACTCTCAAGTGGAACCCCGCTGGCTTTAATTGCCTGCGGGATTCCCACCAGCGGGGCTTGCGCGCGCAGCCCCGCACGTCAGCGCGGTACCCGGAAGTGACCGGGATTTCGTCGCGATCCGGTCACGTGACCGGATATCGGGATTTTCGGGGCCGCCCCGCTGGGAACCCGCCGGAAACACGATCCCAAAATCGAGCCCCAGGTGTCGGCCATGGCTCAATTGGCAGCACTCTCGTCTCTGCGTCTGAAGGTTGTGGGTTCAAGTCTAACTCCAGAGCATTAAGCACATAATCCAGGCTGATACTTTAGTACAGTACTAAAGGTGTGCTGCACTGTCGGAGATGCCGTCTTTCAGATGAGACATTAAACTAAGGTGCCGTTTGCCCTCTCGGATAGATGTAAAAGATCTCACAGCACTATTTTGAAGAAGAGCAGAGGAGTTCTCCCCGGTGTCCTGGCCAATATTTACCACTAAAACAGATGATCTGGTCATTATCACATTGCTATAAGACCATAAGAGATAGGAGCAGGAGTGTGCTGTCTGAGGGAGCTTGCTGTGTGCAAATTGGCTGCCGCGCTTCCTACATTACAACAGTGACTGCATTTCAAAAGTACTTCATTGGCTGTAAGGTGCTTTGGGATGTCGTGAAAGGCGCTATATAAATGCAAGTCTTTCTTTTATTCCTTCCTCCAGTCAGCTGCAGCAGTTGAAAATACTACGGCAGCCATTTTAGGCACAGAATTCTGCGGGCCCCGCTCCACTGCTGGAAGTGAAGTGAGGAGAGACTTCTGGCCATCAGTTTGCTGCACCCGCAAATCCTGGGATCAGAGCTAACTGGGATGTCCGCCTCAACAGGGAATTTTGTTGCAGCTCTTTGCTACAACATGCAACGAGGGCCAATAGTTCCAGCCGAAGAACGCCAGAGGTAGAAAATATATTTCAGAATTGAAAGTTGCCACTTTCCCAGGTGATTGATTGCCATTAGGAAAGCAGCATTTGGAGTGGTTGTGGGCCATACTCCTGGCCAAGCATGTTACACTTGCAGCTGGCAGACATACTCAACACTGGGGGAAATAGAGGCAATACGGCTGTGTTTTTTGTTGCAAGAAACACCCGCCCCACCGCCGGCAGAATTTGGCAATTTAAAAAAAGGCACAGTGAGCCAGCAGAACAAAGTGCAACCCCAAATTCTGACCCCACTCTCAGGAATTTTGGGCCAGTTAAGGCTGGTGCTTGTTCAGGACACCGAGCCCACAGATTTAAAGACCCTTCAGTTGAGATGTTACTGTTTGTAATCTGGTAAGGAAGGATCCAGCCTATGCCCCAAGGGAAGGAGGCCCACAAAGGATATGATCCAAACACCTTGCAAGGAGGTGGCCCAGGCAGTGAGTGCCAACTCTAGCAACCCTACAAGGCTACTCAGTGCTGGAAATGTAACTCTCCAGAGCAGCCAAGGTAACAGGAGGCAGTCATACCTTGTAACAATGCACTGTAATAAACATCTTTCCCAGTTGCAGCCATTTTGCCTTCACTGCGTTGAACAACATTTGCAACTTAGAGCTACGTGCAGGAGGTACCACAATACCCTGAACATCTCTTTCTTCTCTTGCAAGTGTTCCTTTGCTCACAGCTGAGCACGTATGGAAGTAGTGGGAAGCTCACATGATTTCAGTGCTAGCAGCTGTGCTCCAATTTAGGAAAGCCTTTGTAACCCCGGTTGCATTCGATCTGATAGCACGGAGAGTGTCTTCTCTTTCTCTCCTTTCTTTTAAAGATGTAAAGGCCCACAACAAGACAAGGAAGTCCCACCTTAATCTCCAAGGCTCCAACAGCAAATCATCAGACAGAAAATAAAATGGCTGATGGTTCTGTCCAATTATTTTAGAGCTGCTCAGATTTTCCAGGGGACATTAATCCTGGTGATCAGTACTTACATCGAAAACAGGTGGGAGTCTCAAATCAATTCAAATCAGGATCAAGTGATGCAATTAGGATGCCAATGCTATTTTCCAACCTCACTGCCTGACTAATGCCACATCCTGCTCTTGCTCTCAAACTATGGATGGTTCAAGTCATGAAGCAGCCATTTCAAATACTATTTAAAGGGATCTCAGCTGCTTTTGGGTAAAGCTGTATAGGGCTTTTGGAAGCATTTTGCTTGCAATTAACTTGTGGGTTTTTTGAGCGTAAAGGATTTGAAAGTGCTTATAGCTACTACTGCAGATTCTGAACTGTTCGGGAGCTTCTGGCATTGCAGTTGTTTCCTTCTGGGAATCCCACTATAGGAGGAAGAGGCAAATGAGCAAGGAATAAACAGAACTGCAGCTGGAGGGAGAGCAAGTAGAAGGAGGTGTGCTCGAAGGAATCCTTACCATCCCTACAAAGTTTCTGTCTCGGAACAACATGCCTGCAATTCTCTGAGGAGCAGTGCATAAGAAAGCTTTGATTCTCCAGAGAAGCGGAGACAAAATTGTGTCACATCCTACAAGAAGACCTGCAGCCAACCACTGCAGTTAGCACAACATTGGCCTGGAAATTGCTGTTCAAATAACGGTGAAGGTAACGGGACTCACCGTTATTTCAGCAAAAATGGAAGAGCAAGTTCTGGAGAGCGCACAGGCGCAGTCAAACGCGTAAATCAGGAACTTACTCTTCCTGATTCACTGGTGATCTGAAGGCTTCGCGTTAAAGGGACCTCGCCGGCTGCAATCAATGGACCAGCGTGAACTTGTTCTCCTGCCCAGCTGGAAACTAAGTAATCTCTCCACAAAGAAGGTACACTGAGTTTTTTAGGTCTAAACTAACTTTTAACGGCATGGTAAGTATTAATGACTGCCAAACTTTTAAGAATTTAATTCTTTTTTTAACTTTTCCTTTCTGTCTCTTATCGCAGTCTTTTAATCTTACCCTCTCTTTATTTTGCTTTCTCTATTAGTTTATAGTACATTTACTAACCTGGTTCCCGGCTTTTAGCCTGCACGGTTTGTGAATGAGTTTCACTTCCTGATTCTCACAGAGTGGTTTGCTTCAACCTGATTGGTTGAGGGGGCATGGCGATCCTTTCCCCACTCACACAGCCCAAGAACGAATGCTGCAGTTTTTTGAACTCACATTTCAAGGAAGTTGCCCCCAGAATGAACGCAGTAATCGAGTGGGTGAGCTCAAGTCCAATGTCAAGCACTGTTGGTCTGCCGCTCAGAGCAATTAAGGGCCGATCTCTGTTGCAGTCAAGGTCTGCAGGCCTGAACTTCTTTGCCTCCTGCTCCTTCCAGGCTGCCACATGGGATATTGGCAACATCAGTCAGTCTGCAGTCCATGCTTGCACTAAACAGGTGCATGAAGTCTTGGTTGATAGAGCAAACACTTGCATCATTATTCCCAAGGGCATCTGGAAGCAGCAGGGTAGGGCTCTGGGTTTGCATTGATTGCAGGAATCCCCCATGTCCAGGGTGTCATTGACTACACCATGTTGCCCCACAGGATCCTTCACACAATGCGACTGCCTCCAGTTTTCACTCCAGAAGCTGGTGTGTGATGGTCAGTAGCGCATAATGGAACCCATGCTCCACTTACAGTCAGATCTAAGGGTTAACTAGAGCCCACGTGGAGCAGACAATTGGAGTCCTCGAACAACAATTCAGATGCCTGGACAAGTCTGGTGGCTTCTTGCAATACAGCCCATAAAGTGTCCTGTATGATAATGGTTTGCTGTATACTGCATAATTTTGCTGTGCAAGGGGGCAACATTTTGCAGGGACACTGATAGAGGACAGTGAGAAGTGGGAGGGCTCCCACAGTTGGCTGTAGTCAGAGCTGTTCAGCAGAAGCTCATTGAAGAGAATTTCAGATGAACAATCCATTCTGCCCTTCATTAACAGTCATATCCAACATCAATTTTAGCCTGTCCGCCCTCAAATAAAATGCATCTGCCCTAATCCCAAAATTGATATTCATGTTAACTAAGGTTGCAGGTTCACTAGCTACTACAGGAGGATGGGCTTTCTGCACACAAATATTTCAACCAGCATTGTGGTTTTACTGGCTTATAGAAAGGTACACATTATTTGTCACCCTGGTGTGAGCCCCAGTGCCTGTCCCTAATGCATCAATGAGGTGGTCTGGAGGGAGGGAGGCTGCTGTGGTTTATCTAAGGGCTCATGAGATGCTTGTGGTTGGCAACCTCTAGGAGCCTGAGCTTGAGAAGGCCCAGCTGCTGACTGCAACAACACAGCCAAGGCCCTCTGGCTTTCTGGCATTAGGGCAGGCGTTGGTTCAGTGGTGGGGGGGGGTCACAAGGGTCCAGAAATGCTGTCATCATGAGAAATGGCAACATGTGGAGCCTCGCCCATAGGAGAATGCAGTCGTATAATTTACCCTCATACCTCCTTCTGACTGTAAGGAATCAGCCGCACAGCCACAGTGAATTACCTGGGAATATGGATGTAACTGTTAAATCGCTCTGTGATGTCTTCCTGCACATCAACAGCACTATATGAATGCAAGTTGTTCTTATTAAAGCAAATGGATCAGACAGATATGCAGCACTGAATCATGAAGGATCCAATGCCCTCCTTCCAAAACTACTGAACAATCAGGTTAAAATAAAATAAATTGTAATAAAGCAATTAATATTTGGCACTATGATTGCAGATGCCAGTTGGCAGTGCAACGAAGGTTCACTAGATTGATTCCTGGGATAACAGGGTTGTCCTATGAGGAGAGATTGAGTAGAAGGGGCCGATATTCTCTGGAGTTTAGAAGAATGAGAAGAGATCTCATTGAAACGTATAAAATTCTTAGAGGACTTGACAGGGTAGATACTGAGAGGCTCTTTCCCCTGGCTGGTGAGTCTAGAACTAGGGACGGTAGTCTCAGGATAAGGGGTCAGCCATTTAGGACTGAGATGAGAAGGAATTTCTTCACTCAGAGAGTGGTGAATATTTAGAATTCTCTACCCCAGAGGGCTGTGGCTGCTCAGTCGTTGAATATATTCAAGGCTGAGATCGATAGGTTTTTGGACTCTAGGGGAATCAAGGGATATGGGGATCGAGTGGGAAAGTGGAGTTGAGGTAGAAGATCAGCCATGATCTTATTGAATGGCGGAGCAGGCTCGAAGGGATGTTTGGCCTACTCCTGCTCCTATTTCTTATGTTCTTATGTTCGTATATCAACAACTGCACTAGTATTGAGAAATAAATAGTGAGACATGAACATGATGGTACATATGGAGGAAGAGAGAGACAAATTTGGCCCTCTTATGCAAGTTAATATCTATCTACATTATTGGTCTTTCTTATGGCATGGACTTCTTGCAAGTGTCACATGTATTTCCTGTAACATTTTCACTATCACACTTTCCCTCTCACATTTTGTTCATAACAACCCTAATGTCACAGTGAGTAATATCAAGTAAGATCCGTAGTTTATTATTAAAAAGACAGACAAACCTGCATCCTCCCTTACCCAAGCTAAGCTTAATTCAGGTATTCATGAACAAATTTAGGTCACTGGGTTTTCAGTTTGACTCTAATCTTTGTAGTTTATTGCTCTGAACCTGCAGGGTAAAACCATTTGTTTTCTCACAAAGTAGGGATTGTTGAACGAATAACAGGCCAGGATAATAAATTTCCATGCATTTCCTTTTTATTCCTCTTTAAAATAACCACAAAATAAGTACAATTTGGTGTAGCAGAAACAATCCATATTGTACATGGAGAACCTGGCCCTCTACCACTCAATAACAGCTGTTCTGGTTAATGCAGTGGATTAAATTGTTACCAGTTTGTCTCCATGGGATTCCCTGCAGTAATTACTAGCCGTATGAATTATTTATCTTTTACACAAACAGCCATGTATGCAAGTACAGCGCAGCATGTATGACCCAGTTTGATACAAGACCACTAATTTAGTGCTCTTTAATTCGTCAATAGCATGCAGAGAAGTTTTAAGACAATTTGGGATATTCTGAGAAACGTAGTTTTACTTTTAGACTAAAAGCATAATTATTGAATTACAAATCACATCTGATCTATTTTTAATGAAAAGTGAAGGGTTTGGTTGGCGGGGGACGAGGGGGGAGGGGTGCAATTCCCCTTCCAGTAAGTATCTGATCTCAGCCAGGGTTTATGGGGAGAGGGGTGTTGAGAAATGAAGCAGCACTTCTCCAAAAAGGTGGGTGATAAAATGGAAGAGCAAGTCACCACAATGTTCTTTGTTCCATCACTGGCAAATGCTGGGCACCAGGTCCCTTTACCTACTCTCTGGGCTGGGCATTGTGCTGGAAGACTTAAGGAAGGGGGTGGAGAATTATTTTTTTTAAGTGGTCATCAGAAAAGTGGAGTCTTTATCTTGTATATGCAGATGTCTTTTTTGAACCCATGAGTCCTAAATCCTGAGAGGGACGCTATACATAGAATCATGGTAATTATAGCACAGAAGCAGCCCCTTTAGCCAATCATGTCTGTGTTGGCACTAGCTCTTCAAATGTACTCCTAGTTCCTTGCCCTTTCTCTGTAGCCTATTCTATTCTTCCTTTCAAATTCTCATGCAATTCTTATATGCCTATCTCAGTAGCCACTTATAAAGAATTCCATGTTCTAATAACCCTCTGTGTGAAAACATTTCTTCTTCCTCCTTCATTTTTCTCGTGGCAATCTATGCCCCCTTGACAATGGACCTGAGTAGTGCTGCATGCTTTGGGCACTCTTACTTCCTCCCATCCAAACATTCCTAGTGTTGATTCCTCCAGTTTGCATTCCCAGTGGGAAAAGGCACTCGAAGGGAGTGCATCTCAGGAAATTGTGGCCATGGAGCCCATGATTTCCCAAGTTGCTCTGTCTGCAGGTGTTGCTGCCTGCTGGGATCAATGGATCATGGAAGTACCCCTCCTGTGTCTTCATGGCAGTTTCCGAGGAAGCCAGAATGTCTAATGTACATACCCAGTGTAATCTGGCCTGCGAATCCAGGATTCTCGTCTACAACTTGACCAGAAAATAACCTCACCATTCATTTTAAGAATATATAGCACTTACACCGTCTAGCCTTAAACTTATGGTATAATATTCCTATCCTTGTAAAACAGCTCATCCTCTGATTTATCATAATGTGAAGATGCCGGTGATGGACTGGGGTTGACAATTGTAAACAATTTTACAACACCAAGTTATAGTCCAGCAATTTTATTTTAAATTCACAAGCTTTCGGAGGCTTCCTCCTTCCTCAGGTAAATGAACCTGAGGAAGGAGGAAGCCTCCGAAAGCTTGTGAATTTAAAATAAAATTGCTGGACTATAACTTGGTGTTGTAAAATTGTTTACAATTGATTTATCATAAGCAGTGCCATGGGAAATCTAATAGTAATATATTAAAAAATGATCACATGCACTTGCTGTCCATCACACTGCAGGCACTGGATGCACATGTACGTTTCCCACCTGTGATACCCTGCACTTTGGGGAAACTTTCCATTAGAAAAAAACCCAGCACCTTCTCCTGTTGCTCACTTGCCTGGGAACAGTGATGCCATCGTTCTCCTGGTAAACAAGGGGCACGATTTTTACCTGGAGCCAAGAAGAGAGCGGGTGAGGGGGGTAGATTTTTGCGTGGGAAACCCAGAGGTGAGGTGAGCGTGTCAGAATCTGCGGTCGTAACTCAACTGAAGGTCATTATTTTTGCTTATGGGTTTCGGGTGTCCAAGCTGCGCAGAGGGCGTACTGCACACCTGCATCATGCGATCTGAAATCCACTATTTAAAGGGCTAATGCAAGAATGGATTTTGGAGAGAAAGGAGGAAATAAAGCTGTGGAGTCAAAGAGAGCAAAGGCAGCACCCAGGTTCACGGATGCTCCACGTGCAGTGAGCACTAGGAGGGCGATAATTTACCCAAGTGATAGGAGGAAGAAATCTGGTTCTGCCACCAAGAAGGCATGACTGGAGGTGAGAAGCAGGAGCACGGTGCCCAGGTCTTGGCTGCAGTGTAGGAAGCGCTTTAATGACCTAACCAGATTAGGAAAAGTGAGTACAGTTGCTGATTCATCCACATCCTGTGGTGTACAACACCCCCCCCCCTCACTCTGTCTTCGCAAGCCTACTCTGTCACATCACTCCTCACACCCACTTCAATTTCAGCATCACCCATCCTTCACTTTCTATGCGCTTCCTCACTTCCCCATGTATCCATCCACCGCTGCCACTCACCCCAATCTTTATGCAATGTGATGCATCTGCCTCATAGTCATCCTCACCGAATGCACTGCATCCATCGGGTGAATACATCACCTTCAGTCACTCACAGGTCTGTTCTTTCGCCCCTTGTAGGAGAAGAGAGGACAAAATGCACGGGAAAGGGCGAGGACTGGAGGTGACCCATCACAAATAGTCCAGCTGGCAGATGCAGAGGAGGCCATGGAATAAGTGGGACATTGGCATCCCTCTCCGTCAGAGATGGAGAGATTGGGAACATACACATGGTGACTTTATTTCATCAATGTCTGAACTATGAGAAACCTGAGTATGGTGATTGGCAAGATTGTTACTTTGCCATGACTAATTCATTGTACTTTCTGTGGTCTTCCAGGGTCTTCACGCATGGAAGAAGAATGTGGGAGATGGATGACATTGATTCCTTCTGAGAGTGTACTGTCACAGGACACACAGCCATGCACCAGCGCAGATACTCGCACCTCGGTGGGTCCTGTTAGATAGTTAGTTGGGTTGTCACCTGGTGATTCACCACTCATAAGTGAGCATAAGGAAACACCGGTGGCAGGGGCAGCTGTGGCGAGTCTGCATCGGGGGCGCACTCCTCTCCAAGCTCTGCTCAGCTGGACACAGATGCTGAACCCTGGCGGCCATCGTTGAGAAGGGGAATGATCGCGGTAGAGATGCACCTTTGCAAGGTACTGGCAGATGTGCCACGCACACTCTCCACAATAGCGAGAGGATGGAGGAGTCCAACTCCAACACTAGTGGATTGTTGTGAGGAATCTTACAACACCAGGTTATAGTCCAATAGTTGGACTATAACCTGGTGTTGTAAGATTCCTTACATTTGTCCACCCCAGTCCATCACTGGCATCTCCACATCATAGTGGATTGTTGTCTCAGGTAATTGCGAGAATGTCTGCAATGGAGAGAATGGCCGCCTCCATGGAGCTTCAAGCACGGCTCTTAAATGAGTCTATGCAGGCCATGACAACGGCCGTGCTGGAGATGTCTGCCGCCTGCAACAGGATGACAGATACCTTATCCGTGTCCTTACAATGCATCACAGGTGTGCTCCAAGCTGCTATCCAGCAGAGTGGTGGGAGTGATGTGCCGCTGGCCCGGGAGAGGGATGATGGTGAAAGGGGACATGGAAGTGGGGACTCCACTCAAAATGCTCCCAAGTCTCACCCATTGCTCCCCGCCCCCAGCCAGTACCCAAAATGCTGCCTCCTCTCCCGATGGCCAAGTCTGCCCCTGCACAAGTGCAGGTGGAGCAGTCTTTGACGGGGGCCTCACGGGCTCCAAAACCCAGAGGTCGTAGGCCAAAAGCATCTCAGCTGTCAGGGCAGGGATCTGAGCAACCCTGGCTCTGCTGAAGCCACAGGGGATGCACCTCGTAGAAGCGGAAGGAAGAGTACGTTCAAGCAATTGTAATTCATCAAGGGTATGAGCAAGGGTGTTTGAAGATATGTATGTCGTTAATTTTCCTTTTTTTGATATTGGAACATTAAATGTATTGATTAGCACCACTTCCACGTCTTGGCCATTATTGCATCCTAAGTGTTAAGTTGTTCTTTCATTTGCTTTATGATTAATGCATCACAGGCAACAATGTGCGCGGATGGTTTGACGATGGGTGCCCAGTGTTGTAGCCAACAGAGGATGATTGACGAGTCCTCCTGCACCTTGAAACCTCTCTGCCGCGCTATGTTGTGCAGGGCGCAGCACACCACTGTGATTCTGGAGACCCTTGCTGGTGAGTACTGAAGGGCCCCCCCAGATCTATCCAGGCACCTGAAGTGCATCTTTAACATGCCAATGGCTTGCTCAATAACACACCTGGTGGCTCTGGTTGTATCGCTCTTGTGCCTCATTGGTTGGGTTCCACATAGGCGTCAAGAGCCATGTTTGTAGGGGATATCCCTTGTCTCGAATGAGCCGGCCCTCAAGTCTGTCTCCTGTTTGGAAGAGGTCTGGAATGTTGGGCCGATACAGAATGAACGCATCATGACAGCTGTCAGGGAATCTGGCGCTCACCTGCAGAAATCGCTTCTTCTGGTCGCACACCAGCTGTGCATTGATGGAGTGAAAGCCCTTTTGATTCATGAAGACTCCAGGCTCATGTGGTGATCCTCGTATGACCACGTGTGTGCAATCGATTGTGCCCTGCACCCGCGGAAAGCCAGCCAGAGAGGCGAAACTCATTCCCCTCTCATTCTGACTATTGTTGTCGCGGGGGATGTTAATGTAATCAGATGCCCTGGTAAACAACCCATTCATTACCTGCCTGTACACTTATATGCAAACGACTGACACACCCTGGAAATGTCACCGGTGGGGCCCTGGAAGGATCCAGAGGAAAATAAATTGAGGGCAGTGGCTACTTTTCAGCGACAGGTAATGCGTGACCATCAGGTCCAGCGTGGAGCAGCTCTTCCTGAAGGAGGCTGCAGATGTCTGTGACCACCTGCTGACTCAATCTGAGCCTACATAGGCACTGCTCCTCAGAGAGGTCCAGGAAGCGCAGCCTCTGCCTGTAGACCCTCTCATGTGGGTAGTGCCTCCCGCGATGTCAGCCCCTCTGTTGCTCCCCTCTCTGCTGTTCTCCAGGTCCTTGTTGTGTACCTCTGTCTTGTGCACCTACAGATCCCAACACAGCACGACGTGGGTGCCATGGATGGTCATTTTCCTCCTCCTCAGATGTCCCCTGGAATACATCCATTGTGCCCCCCCATCCTGAACTTGTCAGTTTGAGAGGCTCCAAAGTTTTGCTAAAGGTGTCTCAACACAGGAACTCTCAGTCTCAACACAGGAACTCTCAGTCTCAACACAAGAACTCTCAGTCTCAACACAGGAACTCTCAGTCTCAACACAAGAACTCTCAGTCTCAACACAGGAACTTTCAGTCTCAACACAAGAACTCTCAGTCTCAACACAAGAACTCTCAGTCTCAACACAGGAACTCTCAGTCTCAACACAGGAACTCTCAGTCTCAACACAGGAACTCTCAGTCTCAACACAAGAACTCTCAGTCTCAACACAGAAACTCTCAGTCTCAACACAAGAACTCTCAGTCTCAACACAGGAACTCTCAGTCTCAACACAGGAACTCTCAGTCTCAACACAAGAACTCTCAGTCTCAACACAAGAACTCTCAGTCTCAACACAGGAACTCTCAGTCTCAACACAGGAACTCTCAGTCTCAACACAAGAACTCTCAGTCTCAACACAGGAACTCTCAGTCTCAACACAGGAACTCTCAGTCTCAACACAGGAACTCTCAGTCTCAACACAAGAACTCTCAGTCTCAACACAAGAACTCTCAGTCTCAACACAGGAACTCTCAGTCTCAACACAGGAACTCTCAGTCTCAACACAGGAACTCTCAGTCTCAACACAAGAACTCTCAGTCTCAACACAAGAACTCTCAGTCTCAACACAGGAACTCTCAGTCTCAACACAGGAACTCTCAGTCTCAACACAGGAACTCTCAGTCTCAACACAGGAACTCTCAGTCTGAACACAGGAACTCTCAGTCTCAACACAAGAACTCTCAGTCTCAACACAAGAACTCTCAGTCTCAACACAGGAACTCTCAGTCTCAACACAGGAACTCTCAGTCTCAACACAGGAACTCTCAGTCTCAACACAAGAACTCTCAGTCTCAACACAGAAACTCTCAGTCTCAACACAGGAACTCTCAGTCTCAACACAGGAACTCTCAGTCTCAACACAGGAACTCTCAGTCTCAACACAAGAACTCTCAGTCTCAACACAGGAACTCTCAGTCTCAACACAAGAACTCTCAGTCTCAA
Source organism: Heptranchias perlo (assembly GCF_035084215.1). Taxonomy (NCBI): domain Eukaryota; kingdom Metazoa; phylum Chordata; class Chondrichthyes; order Hexanchiformes; family Hexanchidae; genus Heptranchias; species Heptranchias perlo. Next base: position 48,749,027 of record NC_090345.1, on the reverse strand, counting down.
CACAGGAACTCTCAGTCTCAACACAGGAACTCTCAGTCTCAACACAGGAACTCTCAGTCTCAACACAGGAACTCTCAGTCTCAACACAAGAACTCTCAGTCTCAACACAGGAACTCTCAGTCTCAACACAAGAACTCTCAGTCTCAACACAAGAACTCTCAGTCTCAACACAGGAACTCTCAGTCTCAACACAGGAACTCTCAGTCTCAACACAGGAACTCTCAGTCTCAACACAGGAACTCTCAGTCTCAACACAAGAACTCTCAGTCTCAACACAGGAACTCTCAGTCTCAACACAAGAACTCTCAGTCTCAACACAAGAACTCTCAGTCTCAACACAGGAACTCTCAGTCTCAACACAGGAACTCTCAGTCTCAACACAGGAACTCTCAGTCTCAACACAGGAACTCTCAGTCTCAACACAGGAACTCTCAGTCTCAACACAAGAACTCTCAGTCTCAACACAGGAACTCTCAGTCTCAACACAAGAACTCTCAGTCTCAACACAGGAACTCTCAGTCTCAACACAGGAACTCTCAGTCTCAACACAGGAACTCTCAGTCTCAACACAAGAACTCTCAGTCTCAACACAGGAACTCTCAGTCTCAACACAAGAACTCTCAGTCTCAACACAGGAACTCTCAGTCTCAACACAGGAACTCTCAGTCTCAACACAAGAACTCTCAGTCTCAACACAGGAACTCTCAGTCTCAACACAAGAACTCTCAGTCTCAACACAGGAACTCTCAGTCTCAACACAGGAACTCTCAGTCTCAACACAGGAACTCTCAGTCTCAACACAGGAACTCTCAGTCTCAACACAAGAACTCTCAGTCTCAACACAGGAACTCTCAGTCTCAACACAAGAACTCTCAGTCTCAACACAGGAACTCTCAGTCTCAACACAGGAACTCTCAGTCTCAACACAGGAACTCTCAGTCTCAACACAGGAACTCTCAGTCTCAACACAAGAACTCTCAGTCTCAACACAGGAACTCTCAGTCTCAACACAAGAACTCTCAGTCTCAACACAAGAACTCTCAGTCTCAACACAGGAACTCTCAGTCTCAACACAAGAACTCTCAGTCTCAACACAGGAACTCTCAGTCTCAACACAGGAACTCTCAGTCTCAACACAGGAACTCTCAGTCTCAACACAAGAACTCTCAGTCTCAACACAGAAACTCTCAGTCTCAACACAGGAACTCTCAGTCTCAACACAGGAACTCTCAGTCTCAACACAGGAACTCTCAGTCTCAACACAAGAACTCTCAGTCTCAACACAGGAACTCTCAGTCTCAACACAAGAACTCTCAGTCTCAACACAGGAACTCTCAGTCTCAACACAGGAACTCTCAGTCTCAACACAGGAACTCTCAGTCTCAACACAGGAACTCTCAGTCTCAACACAAGAACTCTCAGTCTCAACACAGGAACTCTCAGTCTCAACACAAGAACTCTCAGTCTCAACACAGGAACTCTCAGTCTCAACACAGGAACTCTCAGTCTCAACACAGGAACTCTCAGTCTCAACACAGGAACTCTCAGTCTCAACACAAGAACTCTCAGTCTCAACACAGGAACTCTCAGTCTCAACACAAGAACTCTCAGTCTCAACACAAGAACTCTCAGTCTCAACACAGGAACTCTCAGTCTCAACACAGGAACTCTCAGTCTCAACACAGGAACTCTCAGTCTCAACACAGGAACTCTCAGTCTCAACACAAGAACTCTCAGTCTCAACACAGGAACTCTCAGTCTCAACACAAGAACTCTCAGTCTCAACACAAGAACTCTCAGTCTCAACACAGGAACTCTCAGTCTCAACACAGGAACTCTCAGTCTCAACACAGGAACTCTCAGTCTCAACACAGGAACTCTCAGTCTCAACACAGGAACTCTCAGTCTCAACACAAGAACTCTCAGTCTCAACACAGGAACTCTCAGTCTCAACACAAGAACTCTCAGTCTCAACACAGGAACTCTCAGTCTCAACACAGGAACTCTCAGTCTCAACACAGGAACTCTCAGTCTCAACACAAGAACTCTCAGTCTCAACACAAGAACTCTCAGTCTCAACACAAGAACTCTCAGTCTCAACACAAGAACTCTCAGTCTCAACACAGGAACTCTCAGTCTCAACACAAGAACTCTCAGTCTCAACACAGGAACTCTCAGTCTCAACACAGGAACTCTCAGTCTCAACACAGGAACTCTCAGTCTCAACACAAGAACTCTCAGTCTCAACACAGGAACTCTCAGTCTCAACACAAGAACTCTCAGTCTCAACACAGAAACTCTCAGTCTCAACACAGGAACTCTCAGTCTCAACACAGGAACTCTCAGTCTCAACACAGGAACTCTCAGTCTCAACACAAGAACTCTCAGTCTCAACACAGGAACTCTCAGTCTCAACACAAGAACTCTCAGTCTCAACACAGGAACTCTCAGTCTCAACACAGGAACTCTCAGTCTCAACACAGGAACTCTCAGTCTCAACACAGGAACTCTCAGTCTCAACACAAGAACTCTCAGTCTCAACACAGGAACTCTCAGTCTCAACACAAGAACTCTCAGTCTCAACACAAGAACTCTCAGTCTCAACACAGGAACTCTCAGTCTCAACACAGGAACTCTCAGTCTCAACACAGGAACTCTCAGTCTCAACACAGGAACTCTCAGTCTCAACACAAGAACTCTCAGTCTCAACACAGGAACTCTCAGTCTCAACACAAGAACTCTCAGTCTCAACACAGGAACTCTCAGTCTCAACACAGGAACTCTCAGTCTCAACACAAGAACTCTCAGTCTCAACACAGGAACTCTCAGTCTCAACACAGGAACTCTCAGTCTCAACACAGGAACTCTCAGTCTCAACACAAGAACTCTCAGTCTCAACACAGAAACTCTCAGTCTCAACACAGGAACTCTCAGTCTCAACACAGGAACTCTCAGTCTCAACACAGGAACTCTCAGTCTCAACACAAGAACTCTCAGTCTCAACACAGGAACTCTCAGTCTCAACACAGGAACTCTCAGTCTCAACACAGGAACTCTCAGTCTCAACACAGGAACTCTCAGTCTCAACACAAGAACTCTCAGTCTCAACACAGGAACTCTCAGTCTCAACACAAGAACTCTCAGTCTCAACACAAGAACTCTCAGTCTCAACACAGGAACTCTCAGTCTCAACACAGGAACTCTCAGTCTCAACACAGGAACTCTCAGTCTCAACACAGGAACTCTCAGTCTCAACACAAGAACTCTCAGTCTCAACACAGGAACTCTCAGTCTCAACACAAGAACTCTCAGTCTCAACACAAGAACTCTCAGTCTCAACACAGGAACTCTCAGTCTCAACACAGGAACTCTCAGTCTCAACACAGGAACTCTCAGTCTCAACACAGGAACTCTCAGTCTCAACACAGGAACTCTCAGTCTCAACACAAGAACTCTCAGTCTCAACACAGGAACTCTCAGTCTCAACACAGAAACTCTCAGTCTCAACACAGGAACTCTCAGTCTCAACACAAGAACCCTCAGTCTCAACACAGAAACTCTCAGTCTCAACACAAGAACTCTCAGTCTCAACACAAGAACTCTCAGTCTCAACACAAGAACTCTCAGTCTCAACACAGGAACTCTCAGTCTCAACACAGGAACTCTCAGTCTCAACACAGGAACTCTCAGTCTCAACACAGGAACTCTCAGTCTCAACACAAGAACTCTCAGTCTCAACACAAGAACTCTCAGTCTCAACACAGGAACTCTCAGTCTCAACACAGGAACTCTCAGTCTCAACACAGAAACTCTCAGTCTCAACACAGGAACTCTCAGTCTCAACACAGGAACTCTCAGTCTCAACACAAGAACTCTCAGTCTCAACACAGGAACTCTCAGTCTCAACACAAGAACTCTCAGTCTCAACACAAGAACTCTCAGTCTCAACACAGAAACTCTCAGTCTCAACACAAGAACTCTCAGTCTCAACACAAGAACTCTCAGTCTCAACACAAGAACTCTCAGTCTCAACACAAGAACTCTCAGTCTCAACACAAGAACTCTCAGTCTCAACACAAGAACTCTCAGTCTCAACACAGGAACTCTTAGCCAAACGTTTGCCTGAAAGAACTGAGAGATCAGCTGCGATAACTGAGCTTTTATTGAGATGGGTCAATCATGGTTTTAAAAACCCAAATTAACTTAGGCAGAAACTTGCCTCCATTTCACTGACGAGATTCACGAGCCCCGGGAAACCACTACAGGAGACGTTGAATGTGTTAATGTTTCAGAATCAATTAAAAAGTGCCTACCTCAAATCGGTAAATTGCCCCACTAACAATCCGCCCATCGTAGTAATTGAGGATGCAACTTTCGCGATTCAGCTGCACGTTAAACTCAGAAGTGGGCGTGTTGGAGCCAGGCTGTGGTTGCGATTTAAAAACCTGCAATTTTGATTTCCCACCTGCCCCCAATCCACCTGTTTTTGGGGGTTAAAACTCCCCCCCCAGGTATCAATCACCTGTTTCGTGCATCAGTGCAATGCAGACTGGCTGATGCTATTGATGTCTTCATTGGCCTCCTGGAAAAAATCTAAGCAAAATAATTCAAGTCGCCTCTCACCTTCACTGCAGCATTGTGCCTGCCCTGCTGTTTGGCTGCAGATCCTCCTGTACCATGTTAAACAACTCAGTGACGGCCTCCCTGATGAATTTGAATCTGCAAAAGCATTGCTCCTCTTTAAGGTCCAAGGTATCAGGGCCAATAAATTAGGTTGGTGGGGTACCTGCAGGTAGGATCCCCCTCCTACAACGTTGCTTGATATGCCTGGCAACCAATAGTTCCTGCTCAAACTCCTCTTCCTCCAAGTCGTACAATTACAATGGTATCCCGAAAGGAACGATCCTCGTGTAAGAGGAATTGGACCCCCAAGGCATTCCTGGAATTCCCCTGCTCACACACGCTAAGACAAAAACATAGGCTCTGAAACTTTCCAGTTTGCTGCCACTTCAAAAAATACCCGCTTTATATCAGTGCTGCTAACCTTGTCCAACATTAGATGAAGGAAATGGCGCTGAAGATGTTTTAATGTCACTTCCACGTCATTAACATGTCTCTCCACGTGCCTGGATGAGTGCAGCTCCAACAACACTCAAGAAGCTCGACACCATCCAGGATAAAGCAGCCCGCTTGATTGGCACCCCATCCACCACCCTAAACATTCACTCCCTTCACCACCGGCGCACAGTGGCTGCAGTGTGTACCATCCACAGGATGCACTGCAGCAACTCGCCAAGGCTTCTTCGACAGCACCTCCCAAACCTGCGACCTCTACCACCTAGAAGGACAAGAGCAGCAGGTACATGGGAAAAACACCACCTGCATGTTCCCCTCCAAGTCACACATCATCCCGACTTGGAAATATATCACCGTTCCTTCATTGTCGCTGGGTCAAAATCCTGGAACTCCCTTCCTAACAGCACTGTGGGAGAACCTTCACCACACGGACTGCAGTGGTTCAAGAAGGCGGCTCACCACCACCTTCTCAAAGGTAATTAGTGATGGGCAATAAATGCTGGCCTTGTCAGTGACACCCACATCCCATGAACGAATAAAAAAAACCATGGACTCACCGCTTCACTGCTGCATCGAGAAACATTAATCACTTCACTATTCATGACATCAGCGGAAATGTACATGGAATGCTAATGGGGTAGAGACCTGGCATAAAAGGTCTACCCATTTCTCCTCAGACAAATTCCCCAGAACAGATGCAGATGGAATGTTGGGATGAGGAAATTTGGCCCCACTTTTTTTTGCTAATTTTTGTATCACTGGATATCAATTATAATTAGAGCAATTAATTGGATGCAGCAAAAATTGCCAAAAAAACCTCAGTTGCTGGGAAAATCGCTAAAATCTCAGGCGGTTGATGGAGTTAGATACCCTTCTCCAAATCATAGTCAACCTGACCTCTCGTTGGCACTTTAATTGGCAACATGTTTAAAATCCCTGGGGTGGAATTTCCACTTGCTTCCTTTAGTTATATCAGCGCAATCTGGGCAGAATCGGCCTAATCCAGTGTAAGAGATCGGGGAATTTCAAACGTAAGTGAGTTACGCTCAAACCATTAACGCTCACATTTTCCGCGATCTTTTACGCTGGTTCAAGATTCAATTTGCCGGAATCAAGCCCCGCCCACAAAACTGGCCATGCCCCCAGGTCGAAATTGCAAGATTTCGATGATTGCGTGGTGCGGGAAGGCCCTTCAAATTGGCCTCATTTTCTTAGGCACACGGGGACTAGTTGGCTCATTTCAAAAGTTTTTTCATATCCAAAAAGTATTACTAAGAAACTGACTAGTGTACACCAATGAAACTGTTAAATAGTTCAGTCTAGTTTTTTAAATCATTTTCAGTGATTTTAATTCAGGTTACTCACAGGTGGAGGACTGGACATCCTCATTAAAAAATCTTATTTTTGGTAATAAACCCATTTTCAGCTGTATTAAAACTGCACCAGGTTACCACTCTTAAATACATCAAGGAATACATTTTAATGGAAAGAAAAAAAATGAAACAATTACATTCTATTAAACTGCCCGATTGTGCTGGTTCATGGAAGATTTTATATTTGTGATTATGCAGATGAATTTTAGCAGAAACTTGAAACCTAACCTAACCAGTTCAATTTCAAGTGTATTTGGGTTTGGGCTATTGCCAGGGAACCTAGCTCTGCTGGTCATGTATATTGAGAACATGTGTACAAGCCAAACAGAAAAATTAGGAGACATACAGAGGAAGCAGAACGCAGAGGGAAGGAGAGACTGAGAGAGAGTGATAGAGAATGTAAGGTAAGGACTGAAAAATGGAGACAAATAGAGAGATGCAGACATCAGAATGAGAAAAGTTTGCAAGAGTCATACAGAAAGAAATAGAAAGAAGGACAAACAGAAATACAGCAAGCGGTTAAGAAAGAATTAGAGTAGGAATGAACTTGAGAAAAAGTTACACAAAGAGGCCCCGATTTTAACTCCCCCCGCCTGGCGGAAATCGGATGGGGGAGGGCAGTTAAAATGAGGGGAGAGACTTCCCCCCTCCAATCTCGCTGCCTTCCTGACGAGACTGAATATTAACCTACTCTTTTGAGGAGGAGACCTGCAGGAAGGCAGCGGGTCCTCGTTAAATGTGCAGATCAGGGCCCGATGATGTCATCAGGACCGGATCTGCGATTTTAGTTGGACGCCTGAGCGGGGGAGCAGTGACGGCTTCCCCATCAGGGCAGAGCTTCCTGGAGGTGGATCGTGGACTATTTTAGGTCCAGGCAGGTAAGCTCCTCCAGGCTTCATAAGGAAGCTTTGAGCCTCAGGTAATCGGGCTTCCCCACCCCTCCCCCGCTCGCCTCTGCCTCCATCCCCCCCCCCCCTTACCACTTACCTGACTGGCAGGGACTGATCCTGTGGGTACCCGACTGCGGCCTCCATGTCCCTGGACTCCCTGGGTGTGCCACCCGCTGCGGGGCATGTACACATCATACCCCCCCTCCCCCATTAAAATCGAGGCCAGTGTCTCAGGACTTATATATGAAGAAAGAGCTTGTATACAGCACCTTTCACAACCTCAAGACATCCCAAGTGCTTTGCAGCCAATTAAATACTTTTGAAGTGTAGTCACTGTAAGGAAACGTTAGTCAATTTGCGCATAGCAAGATCCCACAGAGAGCAATGAAATAAATGACCAGATAATCTGGGTTTTTTTTTAGTGATAATGGTTGAGGAATAAATATTGGCCAGGACACTGGGGAGAAGTTCTCTGCTGTACTTCGGATAGTGAGTGCCATGGGATCTTTTACCTCCACCTGAGAGGGCAGACTGGATCTTGATTTAACATCTTATCTAAAAGATGTCACCTCCGACAGTGCAGCACTCTCAGTACTGCATTGGAGTGTCAGTCTAGATTCTGTGGTCAAATCTCTGGATGGGACTTGAACCACGACCTCCTGACTTAGAGGTGCTGCCACTAAGCCAAGCCAATGTTGATTTTTAATTATTATTATATATTACTATTATATAGTATCGAATTTACTTCTTTATAAGACAGTGTATTCTCTGACTTACTGTGGACAATGCCACAGGAGATTTGTTAGACTCATTGTAAGCTGGTTAGTGTTTTTAGTGGTTAGCGTTTTTACGTCATTGATTCCCACATGGACCATGACCTCTGGCTGTTCCCCCTCCCCCCTCAAAATGTTCTGCACCCTGAGTGTTGTCCTTTACCCTGGCACCAGGGAGGCAACACACCATTCGGGACTCACATCGACGGTTGCAGGAACACCTGTCTATCCTCCGACTATTGAATCCCCTATAACAAATGCATTTATTATGCCCTCCTGTGTAGCTAAACAGTGAATTGCCTTAAAGTCAAACAAACAGTTTAAATAACTGTTAGCTAACACGGCAGGACAGCTGGGGTCCGTCGCATGCAAATCCTGTGCCATGAGGGAACTCCAGAACACTTTGTGTGTCCTGGAAAACCACATGTGCAGGAAGTGCCGCCAACTGCTCGAGCTCGAGTTCAGAGTTTCTGAGTGTGAGGGGAGGCTGGCGTCACTACAGTGCACACGGGAATCTGAGAGTTTCATGGATAGCACGTTTCAGGAGGTGGTCACCCCGCAGTTACAGAGAGTTCAGGAGGAGAGGGAGTGGGTGACCACCAGGCAGACTAGGAGGAACAGGCAGGGAGGGCAGGAATCCCCTGGGAGTGTGGGACTCACAAACCGGTATTCAGTGAATACCAGTGAGGGTGTTGACACCTCGGGGGAGTGCAGTCAGGAGTAAATCCACGGTGTTATAGGGAATTCGATAGTCGGGGGATAGACAGGTGTTCTTGCAACCGTCGATGTGAGCCCCGAATGTTGTGTTGCCCCTCCCTGGTGCCAGGGTAAAGGACAACACTCAGGGTGCAGAACATTTTGAGGGGGGAGGGGGAACAGCCTGAAGTCATGGTCCATGAGGGGACCATTGACATAGGTAGGAAAAGGGTCGAGGTCCTGGAGTCATAGTTTCAGGAGCTAGGGAGGAAGTTAAAAAGCAAGACCTTAAAGGTAGTAATCTCTGAATTACTCCCAGTGCCACGAGTTAGTGAGTATAGGAATAGTGGAATAAGACAGGTTAATGTGTGGCTGGAGTAATGATGTAGGAGGGAGGGCTTTTAATTCCTTGGACATTGGGACCAGTTTAATTCCTTGGGCATTGGGACCAGTTCTAGGGCAGGACGGGTTGCACCTCAGTAGAGCTGGGACCAATGACCTCTCAGGCAGGTTAACTAGTTGTGAGGGAGGGTTTAAACTAATTTGGCAGGGGATGGGCACCGGGATGAAACGTTAGAGAGGATAAACAACGAACACAGAGGACTAGGAGGGACAAGTAACACTAGAGTAAAGAGTAGTTCAGAAATAGGAGGGATCAGACAGGGGGCAAATGTGAGGCAGACTAAAAAGATGCTGAGAGGCTGTTTCCCCTGGCTGGAGAGTCTAGAATTAGGGGTCATAGTCTTAAGATAAGAGGTCAGCCATTTAAGACCGAGCTGAGGAAAAATGTCTTCTCTCAGAGGGTTGTGAATCTTTGGAATTCTCTACCCCAAAGGGCTGTCAATGCTCTGTCGTTAAGTATAGTCAAGATTGAGATCAATAGATTTTTGGACACTAAGGGAATCAAGGGACATGGAGATTGGGCAGGAAAGTGGAGTTGAGGTAGAAGATCAGCCATGATCTTACTGAATGGCAGAGCAGGTTCAAGGGGCCGTATGGCCTACTCCTATTTCTTATGAGATTGGAGTGCATGTGTGTAAATGCTCGTAGTGGGGTAAATAAAGGTGGTGAGCTGCAGGCTCAAGTCGCCACATGGGACTATGATATAGTGGCAATAACAGAGACCTGGCTCAAAGAAGAGGAGGATTAGGTACTTAATATTCCTGGCTACAAGATATTCAGGAAAGATAGTGAAGGAAAGAAAGGAGGGAGGGGTGGGCGGCAGTATTGATCAAAGAAACTATTACAGCACTGGAAAGGGATGATGTAGTTGAGGGTCAAAGATGGAATCTATTTGGTTAGAATTAAGGAACAATAGAGGAGCTATTACACTACTGGGTGTATACTATGGGTCAACAAATAATGGGAAGGAGATAGAGGAGAATATTTTCAGGCAAATTACAGAAAGATGCAAGAACTATAGAGTAGTGATAATGGGGGACTTGAATTATCCCAATATAGACTGGGATAGTAACAGTGTAAAGGGCAAAGAGAGGGAGGAATTCCTGAACTATATACAAGAGAACTTCCTGGAACAGTGTGTTTCCAATCCAACCAGGAAGGAAGCAGTGCTGGATCTAGTTCTGGGGAATGTAGTGGGGCAGGTGGAGCATGTTTCAGTGGGGAAGCATTTGGGGAACAGTGATCATAATATCATTGGGTTTGGAATAGTTATGGAAAAGGATAAGGAGCAATCAAATGTGAAAATACTTAACTGGAGGAGGGCAAATTTTAGTAAATTAAAAAGGGATCTTGCCCAGGTGGATTGGAATCAAAGATTGCTAGACAAAACAGTAATTGAACAATGGGAGGCCTTCAAGGAGGAGTTGGTTCGGGTACAGAGTGGACACATTACCACGAGGGGGAAAGGAAGGGCATCCAAAGCTAGAGCTCCCTGGATGATTAAAGATATAGAAATTAAAATGAAACAGAAAAAGGAGGCTTATGGCAAATGTAAGGTTGATAATACAGTAGAGAACCAGGCTGGATACAGAAAGTACAGAGATTTAAAAAAGAAAATAAGAGGGGCAAAGAGAGAGTATGAGAATAAATTAGCGGCTAACATAAAAGAGAACCCAAAAGTCTTTTATAAACATATAAATAGTAAAAGGAAGGGTGGGACCGATTAGAAACAAAAAAGATCTTGTGGAGGCAGAGGGCATGGCTGAGGTACTAAATGAATCCTTCACATCAGTCTTCACTAGAGAAGAGGATGCTGCCATTGTTGCAGTAAAGGAGGAGGTAGTAGTGATATTGGATAGCATAAAAATAGATAAAGAGGAGGTACTTAAAAGATTGACTCAAAGTAGAAAACTCACTCGGTCCAGAGGGGATACATCCTAGGTTACTGAGGGAAGGGTAGAAATTGCAGAGGCTCTGGCCACAATCTTCCGATCCTCCTTAGATATGGGGAAGGTGCCAGAGGATTGGAGGATTGCAAATGTTACACCCCTGTTCAAAAAAAGGGGAGAGTGATAAACCCAACAATTACAGACCAGTCAGCCTAATGTCAGTGGTGGGGAAACTTTTAGAGGCAATAATCTGGGAGAAAATTAATTGGCACTTGGAAAAGTGTGGGCTAATAAATGAAAGTCAGCATGGATTTGTTAAAGGAAAATCATGTTTGACGAACACGATTGAGTTCTTTGATGAAGTAACGGAGATGGTTGATGAGGGTAGTGCGGTTGATGTGTGTATGGACTTTCAAAAGGCATTTGATAAGTATCACATAATAGACTTGTTACCAAAATTAAAGCCCGTGGGATTAAAGGGACAGTGGCAGCATGGTTACAAAATTGGCTAAGGGTCAGAAAGCAGAGAGTAGTGGTGAACGGTTGTTTTTCAGAATGGAGGGAAGTATACAGTGGTGTTCCCCAGGGGTCAGTATTAGGACCACTGCTCTTTTTGCTTCATATTAATGACCTGGACTTGGGTATAGAGGGTATAATTTCAAAGTTTGCAGATGACATGAAACTCAGAAATGTAGTAAACAATGTGGAGGATAGTAACAGACTTCAGGAGGATATAAACAGGCTCTTGAAATGGGCAGACACATGGCAGATGAAATTTAACGCAGAGAGTGTGAAGTGATACATTTTGATAGGAGGAATGAGGAGAGGCAATATAAACTAAACGGTACAATTATAAAGGGAATGCAGGAAAAAAGAGACCTGGGGATGTAGGTACACAAATCTTTGAAGGTAGCAGGACAAGTTGAGAAGGCTGTTGAAAAAGCATATGGGATGCTGGGCTTTATTATTAGAGCATAGAGAACAAAAGCAAGGAAGTTATGCTAAACCGTTATAAAGCACAGGTTAGGCCGCAGCTGGAGTATTGTGTTCAATTCTGGGCACCACACTTTAGGAAAGATGTCAAGGCCTTACAGAGGGTGCAGAAAATATTTACTAAAATGGTACCAGGGATGAGGGACTTCAGTTACGTGGAGAGAACATAAGAACATAAGAAATAGGAGCAGGAGTAGGCCATAAGGCCCCTTGAGCCTGCTCCGCCATTCAATCAGATCATGGCTGATCTTCAACCTCAACTCCAATTTCCTGCCCGATCCCCATATCCCTTGATTCCTCTAGAGTCCAAAAATCTATTGATCTCAGTCTTGAATATATTCAACGACTTAGCATCCACAGCCCTCTGGGGTAGAGAATTCCAAAGATTCACAATCCTCTGAGTGAAGAAATTCCTCCTCATCTCAGACTTAAATGGCCGTCCCCTTATCCTGAGACTATGCCCCCTAGTTCTAGACTCTCCAGCCAGGGGAACAACCTCTCAGCATCTACCCTGACAAGCCCCCTCAGAATCTTAGATGTTTCAATGAGATCACCTCTCATTCTTCTAAACACCAGACAGTATAGTCCCATTCTACTCAACCTCTCTTCATAGGACAACCCTCTCATCCCAGGAATCAATCTAGTGAACCTTCGTTGCACCGCATCTAAGGCAAGTATATCCTTCCTTAGATAAGGAGACCAGAAAAGCTGGGATTATTCTCCTTAGAGCAGAGAAGGTTAAGGGGAGATTTGATAGAGGTGTTCAAAATCATGATTGATAGAGTGAATAAGGAGAAACTTTTTCCAGTGGCAGAAGGGTTGGTAACCAGAGGATGCAGATTTATGGTGATCGGCAAAAGAGACAGAGGTGACATGAGGAAACATTTTTTTACGCAGTGAGTTGCTATGATCCAGAATGCACTACACGAAAGGGTGGTGGAAGCAGATTCAATTGTAGCTTTCAAAAGGGAATTGGATAAATACTTGAAGGGAAAAAATTTACAGAACTATTGGGAAAGAGTAGTGGAAGTGGACTAATTGGATAGCTCTTTCAAAAACCCGGAACAGGCATGATGGGCCGAATCGCCTCCTCCTGTGCTGTACCTATTATGATACTATGATAAATCATTCTTCGCTGGTGTTACGTATCAACTCTTAACAGGTGTGTTGTGTCCATAAACGCACTCCATTATTGAATACTTGGAAGCATCTCCTTCATCCAGAATTGCACAGTGATGGGGCTTCTTGGCAAAACACAGAAAACATAGAAAATAAGAGCGAGAGTAGGCCATTCGGCCCTTCAGGCCTGCTCCGCCATTCAAAACGATCATGGCTGATCGTCTAACTCAGTACCCTGTTCCCGCTTTTTCTCCATATCCCTTGATCACTTTAGCATTAAGAAATATATCGATCTCCTTCTTGGTACTTCCATTAGGTAATTAGTACCCCCCAGGATTTAATGCATTTCCTTTCTGAAGTTTTGAGGGCTGTCAAACGGCCTCAGTGGAACTCAGGCATACTGGGCAAAATTCCTGATATAGCCCGGAACTTTTAAGACACATTCCTTAAGGTGGGGAGAAGATCCATCCTTGGTCGCCTTGCGAAAAAAATGGCAGAACCGAGTTCCGCCCCACATTTTGGCAAATCTGCATGCTGTGCACCCTTAATCCAGCCTGAAATTTTGGCTACTAGATCTTTAGAACTTTCCTAAACTTTGTTCCTTGATGACAAATGCCCAAGAAAACAAAAGATGGAGCAATAAATCATCATTCTATAATCTTACTTAATCTTGATCTCTCTTCTATAGCAGTTTCTAATACTGGACACTCCCAATCATATGACAGTTATTTGTTTGCAGCTATCCACACGGCCAAAATATATCTGTCTTCCGCAAGCCTTGCTTTACAGATTTTGTTTCATGGACTGTCTTTATTTCTGGTAAATTCATTCTTGCTTTAGTGCAAGTAGTCGGATGAACACCCCCCCTCATCCTTTCTCCAACCTTCCACTCCCTGATCTTTTTCCGAGGCATTCCTACTAACTTCATGTTTTTTCAGCAAAATTTAAAGAAAATTTGCTATCTGGATGTGGCAATTATGGCAAGGCCATATTTATTGCCAAAAACCTGAAATAATGCCTGGGTTGTTACATGAAATGCATCCTATGGATCCCTTTCATAATATGTTTCTTATTTTGATTGTGCTTTGCAGCAATTGTTTGTCCAATTGAGACACTTACTAGTCCAGTTCAGAGAGCATTAAAGGGATTAAGGGAATTCAGGGATAGAACTGAGAATTCTGTAGTCGAAATTGGAACTCATTGCACCCATTTTCCAGGTGTAAAATGGAAGTAAAAAGGACCAATTTTGTGGGACTATGTCCCGCATCCCAAAGATACCTGAAATATGTCCGACCACGTATTGGGTTGGACGATTTTCCTGAAATTTAGCCGCCCTGAGCAGAGCCAGATCCAGGCCTGCTCTGCTCAGGTTTTCCTGGCACGAACGTGGCCTAACCAGCGGCCGCCAACAAAAGGTAATGTATTTTTAAAAAATATACCTTCATGTGGCAGGTGCAGGAGCTGGAGTGCTCCTCCCGGCTTCACAGCGCTCCTGAGGGCCTCTGTCAGCCTCGTTCACCCCCCTTCACATTCTCCTTCACAGCCCCCTCCCAGGACGTACCCACACCGACGAGGTACAGGGCCCAAAATGGATAGATTGAAATGGGCAAACTGCCTCTGGAGGTGAGACAAACACCGGCAGCTCCCCCCGATTATTCAGATGAGGCCCAATTTCAATCGGGCCTCTGGCCAACCCATTTAGGCCCAGGAATCATTCCCTGCGTCCATTTGGCATTGGAAACTGGTGAAAAACCAATTTTGCCCACACAGTCTTTGCTGGCCAGTTCCCTTCTCATTGTACGACCATACGAGCGAAGACTAAGAAAGGGGTCGATAGGATGCATTTCATGGAAGCATATTTCATCATGGAAATACGGTAAAGTTGTGTAATGTAATGCAGAGAACTGCTAAAGTTCCTAGACTTTTATTGTCATGGAAGAAGAACTGTTGAGTGATGTCAGGCAACCTGGTGCTTTTTAATGTGGCTTCTGTGACTCTAACTCCTTAATAAACTTGATTCATAGTTTTCAGCCGATGTATTATTGTCTGTCAGTGTGGCATTTTTAGTCAATTTTGAGAAATCAGGTGCTAGATTTTCCCCATTGGCTGATTTAGGGCTGAAATAACAAAGGACCTGCTCTTCTGCCTACCAGTGTCACACAGCAGAGAACCAAACCAATTGTCCTAGATGCACTATTATCATATATTCATGGTAGGCTCCTAGCCCATCATCTTTGTGTCCCATATAGGGAGTCCGTTCCTGGGAGGAAGAAAATCCAGTGCATCAGCAGCAATGGCTGAAAGTGGTAAGGCAGCCATTTTGTAACTATAACAACGTGGCTCACTGTAATGTCTGAGGAGAGCTGATGTGCCTCACTTTCCTTTGCTCTCTTTTCTTCTCCTCCTCCTCCTCTTCCTCCTTCAAAATTGCAAACAGGGCAATCTCCATAGGGAAACCCAAGCCATTCTATGATATCCATTACTGTGGGAGGGAGATAAAAATGTACTGATGACCAGAGAGAGACTGTGGCAGTTTCAAGTGCACTTCAGCAGCTCAGCAAAGCAATAAAAAAGAAAAGTTTCCAAAACAGGCAGGCGAACTAAAGCAATGGGTGAAAGTTAGTCTGGACAGTGAGCTCCTTTAAGTAGATCAGTTCCACTGGGAGGATCTGCTCCTGACAAGGCCAAGCCGCTTTTATCTGCTTGTAGGTTACACTGACTGCAATGACGTCTAATGGGGAAAGAAATAATTAGAATTCCAACTTCTTACACCATCCATCTGATCTGCATTTGTGTGCTGCTGAAGGGGCAGGTGGTGGAAATGGCCCTGCCTACCAGAAATGTCAGTGGAATGAAAATGGGGTTAAACCTGGCAGAAATGGGTCCCACCCTAAAATCTGACCTCAGCAAGAACAGCCACTATCTTTCCCACTTTTCCTTTGAAAATTTTTTTTCTGATGGGTGACTGGGAGAAACTATTTTTTTTTATTCGTTCATGGGATGTGGGCGTTGCTGGCGAGGCCGGCATTTATTGCACATCCTCAATTGCCCTTGAGAAGGTGGTGGTGAGCCGCCTTCTTGAACCGCTGCAGTCCGTGTGGTGAAGGATCTCCCACAGTGCTGTTAGGAAGGGAGTTCCAGGATTTTGACTCGGCGCCGATGGAGGAACGGCGATATATTTCCAAGTCGGGATGGTGTGTGACTTGGAGGGGAACGTGCAAGTGGTGTTGTTCCCATGTGCTTGCTGCCTTTGTCCTTCTAGGTGGTAGAGGTCATGGGTTTGGGAGGTGCTGTCGAAGAAGCCTTGGCGAGTTGCTGCAGTGCATCCTGTAGATGGTACACACGCAGCCACAGTGCGCCAGTGGTGAAGGGAGTGAATGTTTAGGGTGGTGGATTGGATGCCAATCAAGTGGGCTGCTTTCTCCTGGATGGTGTCGAGCTTCTTGAGTGTTGTAGAAGCTGCACTCATCCAGGCAAGTGGAGAGTATTCCATCACACTCCTGACTTGTGCCTTGTAAATGGTGGAAAGGCTTTGGGGGAGTCAGGAGGTGTGTCACTTGCCACAGAATACCCAGCCTCTGACCTGCTCTTGCAGCCACAGTATTTATGTGGCTGGTCCAGTTAAGTTTCTGGTCAATGGTGACCCCCAGGATGTTGATGGTGAGGGATTCGGCGTTGGTAATGCCATTGAATGACAAGGGGAGGTGGTTAGACTCTCTCTTGTTGGAGATGGTCATTGCCTGGCACTTGTCTGGCGTGAATGTTCCTTGCCACCTATCAGCCCAAGCCTGGATGTTGTCCAGGTCCTGCTGCATGCGGGCTCGGACTGCTTCATTATCTGAGGGGTTACGAATGGAACTGAACACTGTGCAATCATCAACAAACATCCCCATTTCTGACCTTATGATGGAGGGAAGGTCATTGATGAAGCAGCTGAAGATGGTTGGGCCTAGGACACTGCCCTGAGGAACTCCTGCAACAATGTCCTGGGGCTGAAATGATTGGCCTCCAACAACCACTACCATCTTCCTCTGTGACTCCAGCCACTGGAGAGTTTTCCCCCGATTCTCATTGACTTCAATTTTACTAGGGCTCCTTGGTGCCACACTCGGTCAAATGCTGCCTTGATGTCAAGGGCAGTCACTCTCACCTCACCTCTGGAATTCAGCTGTTTGGTCCATGTTTGGTCCAAGCCTGTAATGAGGTCTGGAGCTGAGTGGTCCTGGCCAAACCCAAACTGAGCATCGGTGAGCAGGTTATCGGTGAGTAAGTGCTGCTTGATAGAACTGTCGACGACACCTTCCATCACTTTGCTGATGATTGAGAGTAGACTGATGGGGCGGTAATTGGCCGGATTGGATTTGTCCTGCTTTTTGTGGACAGGACATACCTGGGCAATTTTCCACATTGTCGGGTAGATGCTAGAGTCGTAGCTTTACTGGAACAGTTTGGCTCGAGGCGCAGCTAGTTCTGAAGCACAAGTCTTCAGCACTACAGCCGGGATGTTGTTAGGGCCCATAGCCTTTGTTGTATCCAATGCACTCAGCCGTTTCTTGATATCACGTGGAGTGAATCGAATTGGCTGACGACTGGCTTCCGTGATGGTGGGGATATCAGGAGGAGGCTGAGATGGATCATCTACTCGGCACTTCTGGCTGAAGATGGTTGCAAACGCTTCAGCCTTGTCTTTTGCACTTACATGCTGGACTCTGCCATCATTGAGGATGGGGATGTTTACAGAGCCTCCTCCTCTCGTTAGTTGTTTAATTGTCCACCACCATTCACGACTGGATGTGGCAGGACTGCAGAGCTTTGATCTGATCCGTTGGTTGTGGAATTGCTTAGCTCTGTCTATTGCATGTTGCTTCCGCTGTTTAGCATGCATGTAGTCCTGTGTTGAAGCTTCACCAGGTTGGCATCTCATTTTTAGGTACGCCTGGTGCTGCTCCTGGCATGCTCTTCTACAATCCTCACTGAACCAGGGTTGATCCCTTGGTTTGTTGGTAATGGTAGAGTGAGGAATATGCCGGGCCATGAGGTTACAGATTGTGCTGGAATACAATTCTGCTGCTACTGATGGCCCACAGCGCCTCATGGATGCCCAGTTTTGAGCTGCTAGATCTGTTCTGAATCTATCCCACTTAGCAGGGTGATAGTGCCACACAACACGTTGGATGGTGTCCTCAGTGCGAAGATGGGACTTCGTCTCCACAAGGACTGTGCGGTGGTCACTCCTACCAATACTGTCATGGACAGATGCATCTGCGACAGGTAGATTGGTGAGGATGAGGTCAAGTAAGTTTTTCCCTTGTGTTGGTTCGCTCACCACCTGCCGCAGGCCCAGTCTGGTAGCTATGTCCTTCAAGACTCGGCCAGCTCGGTCAGTGATGGTGTTACCGAGCCACTCTTGATGATGGACATTGAAGTCCCCCACCCCCAGAGTACATTCTGTGCCCTTGCTACCCTCAGTGCTTCCTCCAAGTGGTGTTCAACATGGAGGAGGACTGATTCATCAGCTGAGGGAGGGCAGTAGGTGGTAATCAGCAGAAGGTTTCCTTGCCCATGTTTGATCTGATGCCATGAGATTTCATGGGGTCCGGAGTCAATGTTGAGGACTCTCAGGGCCACTCCCTCCTGACTGTATATCACTGTACCGCCACCTCTGGTGGGTCTGTCCTGCCCGTGGACAGGACATTGCCAGGGTTGGTGATGGAAGAGTCTGGGATGTTGGCTGAAAGGTATGATTGAGTATGGCTATGTCAGGCTGTTGCTTGACTAGTCTGTGGGACAGCTCTCCCAATTTTGGCACAAGTCCCCAGATGTTAGTGAGGAGGACCTTGCAGGGTCGAGGGCCTTTGTCGTGTCCGGTGCCTAGTGGTCCGATGCCGGGTGGTCCGTCTGGTTTTATTCTTATTATGACTTTTTGTAGCGAGATTTTACAACTGAATGGCTTGCTAGGCCATTTCAGAGGGCAATTAAGAATTCAATAATAGATTGAATTTTAGCAATGAAAACATAGGCCCCTGACATGCTCTCACTTCTATTCACAGTGACTTTTCATATCTGCTGAGGATGTAATACACAAATTGAATAACAGGGGATTAGAGAAGGGTCTATCGTACACCCACTTAGTGCCAAATCTCTTTGAGGTGAAAAACAAATATTTGCGCTCATCCCTCAGGAAGGTTTTTTTTGCATAAAAAGTCATAAAAGACTTGATTTTTTATTGCTATAAAAGTCTTTTACTCTTCTGAATCTCATAGATAATGTGAAAGGGCACATCAAAGTTTATCTCCTGAATATTGTTTGTTCACAGTCCCAACATGTCTAAAAATAGCCCCCACAGTTTTATTCAATATTTTATGCTGTATTCACATCACAGATCTCCCTCCAGCAGCAGTGTTAAAATGTATTTGAGGCTTTGACAGTGCTTTCTGGAGGTTTTGAATTGTTGGCTTGTATGGACCTCCCCCAGCTCCAGGTGATGGTTCATAGCTAAAAATATAGGGGGCGGTTTTTGTGGCCGTACTGCCCCCTTTGCACTTAAAAATAGGGCGGTTAGCGAGACCAAAATTCCATGTGGAATGTCAGTGTTGACTTACCATGGATTTTCTGTCCTGATTTTCGTGTGGACCTTGATCCAGACAGCCAGACCTCCTGTCTGAAACAGGCGGGAACTCGCACACATATGTTGGTCGGGGTCAGATGATGCAATTAGGACCCCCGACATAATTTTTATCTCTGCTTACATTGCTACTGCAACTTCCTCCTCCCGCAGTGAGACATTTTGCTTGCATTAGTTTGATTTTCTTCACCGTGAATAATTGCAAAGTGCTGGTAATGGCTGCAGAACATTCTGAACTTCTAAGGGGCTTCTGACATCGCACTTATTTCTTCATGGGCGTTCTTCTGGGAATCCCAGTCGGACGAGAGGTGGACATACGTAGAAGTTACAACACATTCAGCCCACCAGTCCACTTCGATGTTTACCCTCCACTCAAGCAGGAGCAGAGCAGGAGGAAGGAGCAAAGAGGACTTGACAGAGAGAAAATAAAAGGAGATGTGCTTGCAGGAATCCTGACCCTCTCAACACAGTTCACAGGCCTAGGACCACATACCTGTAGTTCTCTGAGGAGCAGTGCATAAAGAGGCTTTGCTTCTCTACGTCAGTTGTGTCATTTCTTGCAACAAAGCCTGCAACTAACTGTCACAGCTAGCACAGGATTACCTGTAGCAGTCAAAATCATTGCAGCCCTGAACTTCTTTCCCTCCGGCTGCTTCCAGGTAGCCACAGGTGATATCAGTAACATCAGTCAGTCTGCAATGAAATTTGCATTGAGCAAGTGACTGATGCCATGTTTGATGGAGCAGACACTTTCATCACTTTCCCCATAGATAACCAGCAGCAGCAGGGTAGGGCTCTGGGTTTGCACTGATTGGAGTACTCCCCCAAATCCAGGGTATAATGGACTGGACCCAAGTGACCCTGTGGGCTCCTTCTCACGACCCCACTGCCTTTATGAATTGTAAGGACTTCCATTCTATTAATATGAAAGTGTTGTATGATCACCAGCATTCCTGCAGGTCTGTGTCTGTTTTTTTGGCAGCAGCCATGACGCATTTATATTGCAGCAATCCTCTATCCCTCCAGTCTTCGCCCTGCAGAGCAAGTGAGAGGCTGGCTGTTTGGAGACAAGGGTTACCCTTGCACACTTGGCTCATGACTCCTCTTAGTAACCCACATTCAGTGGCCAAACGGCATTACAATCAGATCCATGGGCCAACTAGAGCCCTCATTGAGCAGACCACTGGAGTACTTAAGCAACAATTCCAATGCCAGGGCAGGTCTTGGGCATCTCGCAATATGGCTCACAAAGATAGTGGTTTGCAGTACTCTGCATAACTGTGCTCTTCAATGGGGAACCACCATTGAAGGAGGACCTTCAGAATGATGAGGGAGAGGACAGTGATGGAATATAGGAAGTAGAGGAAGTCCAACAGTTGTCTGCAGCTAGAGCTGTTGGGCAGCAATTCATTGAACAGAGCTTCAGCTGAACTATCCCTGTTCCCCTGCATTAACAGTCATGTTCAACATCTCTCCTAGTCCTTCCACCCTCGAATAAACTGCATCTGGCCAAAGACAAACATTGATATTTATGTCAACTAACATTGCAGAGTCACCAACCTCTACAGGAACCCTCTCCACACACAACAATTTCAAACAGCATTATGATTTTACTAACTTACACAAATACCTACACACTAACTATCATCTTGGTCGGAGCCCCTAGTGCCTGTTTTAAGTTCTCTTTTACCGACTCTTAGGCTCCCCCAGTGGCTGCAGCATGGGAGGTGGCAGGCTGCTGTGGTTCAGTCAAGGGCTCATGAAGTCAAAGGAAATAAAAATCGGGAGAGATGTGAAACGGGCCACTGATTCCTTATCACCCGTTTAAACTATCGCACAAAGTCAAAATCTACCCCACTATCTATGCCATGCAGGTCGCCAGTTTTGGTATTGGTGTGTGGAATGGTCAGAGTGAGTGCTGGTTCATCTTCTGGAGGGTTCTCCTCCTCAGTCTGTGTGACGGGAAGGGATAATTGATAGAGCTGAGGCTTAGGTACAGTCATGCAGATCTATGAAGAGTCATAATTATGACTTTTAACAAATTGTGCATGTTGCTTTAGCAAATAGATTTATTTAGAAAATTGCCCACAACCATGTTAAAGCAGATATCATCCACTCAAATTAAATCAATTCTGTTCCCAGTTTGCTGGAAAATAACTAATCATCCAATTCCAAATCACAGACCAAGAAGAACTATCCCTCCATGAACCAATGGAGTCTCTGGCCTGGGCTGCCCTCCTGTTGGTGGGTTAGCACCAGGGCGGTAATATCACTCTCCAATGTCAATCTACCTCTAACTCACCACAACTTCCTTCCTCATTTACTATGCAGGGCAGGCTTGGAGCAGAAATACCACTCCTGATAGGTTTACCACTGCCGAGAGGGAGGGAAATACAGATCTGGGTGGTATAATTTTTCTGCAGCTGCTTCGCTGAGACGAGAGTCACCTCAGGCTGTTAAAGCTCCAGAAGATCATCCCAACAACCCACTGCTCAACAATATTTCACTCACGGAGCACCTCATGGGAGTAAGAGATTCAGGCCACAGACTAAAGCACAAAGCATAGACATGATGTTAAGAAGTATTTGTAGATGGGTTGATTGAATTTTTTGGCAGTTTTTGGTGAGTATACTTCTGTAAACATGGCTTAAGCACATAGAGCTTTGAGTTCATTTCTATGTATGCTTTCAGCTTTTGGGGATTGAGATGATGGCAGGGGAACTTGGCTGAAATCTTTGACAATGAGGGACTTTGTGAGGGTTTTCAAGGTGTGAACTGACTTTCTTCAGTGAGTTATTTATTGAAAGTATTGGACTATCAGTTGGACCCTCCTTTTTCTGGTTGCTGGCTGTCCTACCCCATGTCCTCTCCTTCCTCATGCTGTGGACAGGGAGGTCTTTCCATCCTCTCTTCATCACCATTGCCACCTTCAACTTCCAGAGCAGCAAGCCTTTATTCATTGAGGCATTATGCAGAAAGCAGCAAGCTGCAGTGATTCTTGAGACTCTCGCTCGGTTTCACCAGATTATCCAGGCACCTGAAATGGGACTGAAGAATTCCTATAGTCTGCTCTGTGACAATTCTTGAAGTGGCATGGATCTCACTGTATCTGTTGTTCCACTCTGTCAGTGGAAGCTCTACTAGAGTCATCAGCCTTAACTTC
Organism: Heptranchias perlo; assembly: GCF_035084215.1. NCBI lineage: Eukaryota > Metazoa > Chordata > Chondrichthyes > Hexanchiformes > Hexanchidae > Heptranchias > Heptranchias perlo. The sequence continues at coordinate 48,726,028 of NC_090345.1, read as the reverse complement.
AGGAGATAGCCCTGATCACCAATCAACCATCCAGATATATGTCTTTGAGTCTTGAGTGTTGGCATGGTGGATTGTCCCATGATGAAAGCATTTTGGCAGCTTCCTAGGTATCTGGCATTGAGCTGCAGGATAAGATAATTGGTGTCAAACAATAGCTGGACATTAATATAATGGAATTCTTTCCTATTCATAAAATTGTCATATGGGGCCACATGCATTCTGTCAATTACTCCTTGTACCTGAGGTTACCCTACCAATCTATAGGACTGGATAACTCTCCTTCTTTGTCTGCTTCTATTAGGAGAGATTGTGCACCCCTCCTGAATAAAACATCAGTGACCTTTTTGAGTCAGTGCTGAGCAGCTGTCTGACTAATGTGGCAAAACTCAACTGCTGCTGCTTAGAAGAATCCAGATGCAAAGAAGTTCAGGGCAATGGTGACCTTGACAGCCATACTGCAATGCTGTTCTCCTGATGGAAGTGGGCTGATGGTCTTCAGCCAACAGTTATCATATTTCCACAATAACCGTTGGAGGGAATCTCAGCATCCTGAGATGCTGACAGTCAGAAAATTCTAAGTAAAGACGTCCTTGGTCCTCAAATCCCGGTGAATGGGTATGTGTGTGTCGTGAAGAGATGCCTTTTGTGAAGCCTGACTCTAAGCGCCTCCAATCGTGCATCTTCCATTCTCTACTCCTTCTCTTCTCAGTGCCATACACCGTTCCACTTTTATGTCATTTTTGAAAGTTATGAAATATCACATTCAATTGCTTTTTACTGTCAGGTAACATACTGTTTTCATCATGTCTTAGTTATAATTCCCCTTTACATTCTTTAATTTCTGTATGCATCTAAAATGTCAGTGCACTGAACTGCTGAGTTCAGTGAGATCTTTAGTTGGAAGTCCAGTGCAATGCAAAAGAAAAGGCAACATCAGATGAACAGGTCCACTTTGGTGATGCAACTACATCACATTTCAATGTCCTGAGACTTGATTGGCTGGATAAATAACCTTTTGAGTTGTTTTTGAGCCAATCAGGGACCAACTCAGAAATGGAAGCCCAGCTCCATGAAAGCAGAGGACGATCGGTTCAGTCAGATTTTAGATGTTAAATAAATAAGAAATGAATGATGATATAGACAGTAGAAATAATGACTTGCCTGGCCCCTGGATCTCCTTCCCTAAATCTCTCTCCCTTGTTGCTTCCCTCCCTGTCTTTAAAAACCTCCTTATAATCTACCTTTGTGGTTCTGCAATCGGCCAATGCTGCAAAGTCTCCAGTGCTGAGTCTGTTACTTCCTTAATCTTTTACTGCTTGATTCACCTCTTTCCTAAATCATTTACGACTCTGACCATCTCTATCCTAAATCGTTGCGACTCTGACCATCTCTATCCTAAATTGTTTACGACTCTGACTATCTCTTTCCTAAATCATTTATGACTCTGACCATCTCTATCCTAAATCGTTGCGACTCTGACCATCTCTATCCTAAATTGTTTACGACTCTGACCATCTCTATCCTGAATCGTTTACGACTCTGACTATCTCTATCCTGAATCGTTTACGACTCTGACCATTTCTATCCTAAATCGTTGCGACTCTGACCATCTCTATCCTAAATCGTTTACGACTCTGACCATCTCTATCCTAAATCGTTTACGACTCTGACCATCTCTATCCTAAATCGTTTACGACTCTGACCATTTCTATCCTAAATCGTTGCGACTCTGACCATCTCTAACCTAAATCGTTTACGACTCTGACCATCTCTATCCTAAATCGTTTACGACTCTGACCATCTCTATCCTGAATCGTTTACGACTCTGACCATCTCTATCCTAAATCGTTGCGACTCTGACCATCTCTATCCTAAATCGTTTACGACTCTGACCATCTCTATCCTGAATCGTTTACGACTCTGACCATCTCTATCCTAAATCATTTGCGACTCTGACAATCTCTATCCTGAATCGTTTACGACTCTGACCATCTCTATCCTAAATTGTTTACGACTCTGACTATCTCTTTCCTAAATCATTTATGACTCTGACCATCTCTATCCTGAATCGTTTACGACTCTGACCATTTCTATCCTAAATCATTGCGACTCTGACCATCTCTATCCTAAATCGTTTACGACTCTGACCATCTCTATCCTGAATCGTTTACGACTCTGACCATCTCTATCCTAAATCGTTGCGACTCTGACCATCTCTATCCTAAATCGTTTACGACTCTGACCATCTCTATCCTGAATCGTTTACGACTCTGACCATCTCTATCCTAAATCATTTGCGACTCTGACCATCTCTATCCTGAATCGTTTACGACTCTGACCATCTCTATCCTAAATCATTTACGACTCTGACCATCTCTATCCTAAATCGTTTACGACTCTGACCATTTCTATCCTAAATCGTTTACGACTCTGACCATCTCTATCCTAAATTGTTTACGACTCTGACCATCTCTATCCTGAATCGTTTACGACTCTGACCATCTCTTTCCTAAATTGTTTATGACTCTGACCATCTCTATCCTAAATTGTTTACGACGCTGACCATCTCTATCCTGAATCGTTTACGACTCTGACCATCTCTTTCCTAAATCTTCTATCACTCAGTCCATCGCATTCTTAAAACATTTCTTAAAACAATCCATCTATCAACTAAATCATTTACTACTCTGACCTTCTCTTTCCTATACCCTTAACCACTCTGACCTTCTCTTTTCTAACTCCTCTACCACTCAGTCAATCTCTCAACTAAATCCTCTTCCACTCAGTCCATCACTTTCCTAAATCCTCTACAACTCAGTCCATATTTTTCCTAAATCCTTTACCACTCCGTCCAAATCTTTCCTAAATCCTTCACCACTTAGTCCATCTCATTCTTAAAACATTTTCCACTCAATCCATCTCTCAACTAAATCCTTTACCACTCATCCCATCTCTTTCCAAAATCCTTCACCACTCAGTCCATCTCCTCCCTAAGTCCTCTACCACTCGTTCCATCTCTTTCCTAAATCCTCTACAACTCAATCAATTTCTTCCTAAATCCTTCACAAGTCTGACCATCTCTTTCCTAAATATTTTACCACAGAGTCCATCTCTTTCCCAAATTGTCTACCACTCAGTCCATCTCTTTCCTAAATCCTTTACCGCCCAATCCACCTCTTTCCTAAATCCTTCACCACTTTGTCCATCCATTTCCGAAATCTATTAACATCCGGTCCATCTCTTTCCCAAATCCTTTAGCAATCACTCCATCTCTTCCATTATCCTTCACCACTCTGACCATCTTTTTCCTAAATCCTCTATCACTTGTTCTATCTCTTTCCTAAATCTTTCACCAATCAGATCATCTCTTCCCTAAATCCTTCACCACTCAGTCCATCCATTTCCTAAATCCTCTACCACTTGTTCCATCTCTTTCCTAAATCCTTCACTACTTCATCAATCCATTTCCTAAATCCGTTACCACTCAGTCCATCTCATTCCTAAATCCTTCACCACTCAGTCCATCTCTTTCCTAAATCCTTCACCACTCAGTCCATCTCTTTCCTAAATCCTTCACCACTCAGTCTATCTCTTTCCAAAATCCTTCACCACTCAGTCCATCTCTTTCCTAAATCCTTCACCACTCAGTCTATCTCTTTCCTAAATCCTTCACCACTCAGTCCATCTCTTTCCTAAATCCTTCACCACTCAGTCTATCTCTTTCCTAAATCCTTCACCACTCAGTCTATCTCTTTCCTAAATCCTTCACCACTCAGTCTATCTCTTTCCTAAATCCTTCACCACTCAGTCTATCTCTATGCAAATCATCTACCACTCAGGTAAAGCGAATGGAATAAAGAGTCCAAGCATAATATTTTGAAACTTCTAATGTCTATTTAAATTTGTTTCAATGTTTTTGTTAGCATAACATTAATATTACAATAATAAAGCTACTTGTGAATACTGAAGTTAATGTTCCAACCCCAGGATGTATGAGTTGAAATCTTTAAAGAAATGTTCTTTAGAAAGAAAGGAGTGCGAATTCCTTGGAGCTAATTGCAGTGTTACGGTTAATACTAGGCGTCCCCGGGTTCCCCAGAATTTCCTCCCACCTCACTCACCAAATGATCTTCCTCTTTAAGTCATAAACGAGTACTCTAAATCTTAACTGTGTACCTCTGTTTGGATTCATATTGATCCCAACTGTATCACTAATTCGAAATCAGAAACGAAGTGAACCTCCTATAAATCAGTATAATTATAGTTACATTTTGAGGGCAACAGTATTAACCAAGTCTCTCAAAATAACCCCAGTCTCCCCGTCAACAATAAATGTTCAAGTCGATCAGCCCGAGCACATCCCTCTCTCCGTACTCTCGGGGATTCTTTACACCGGATTCCTTCAAGAAAAGTCTTCAGTTTCGATAAAATACAATTGTACTGATTCTGCCCTTAATTCGCTATATTTTAATGCTAAATTTAAATTACTTTAAAAGTAAAAAAGGACCAATGCAAATCATTGGTCCTTTTTTACTTTTCATCGCTCCCTGATAACCGATGGATTTGTTTTAAATTATAAAAGTCACGAATACCACCTCAGATATATTTTAAACACTGAATTAAAATTCTTTATTATCTATTTCTTTGTGAGTCATTATCCCTAAAAGCAATCAGATTCAGAAAAGCTGACAAAAAGTTTGACCATCTTCAGAAATTCCTTACACTTTGTTCGGAAGCGACCCGGACAGTTAGTCTAAATAGCAGAATTATTCTTCTTTCTTTAGATAATTAAAGGTGCAGATGATTTTGAATCATGAATTCACCTTCCCATTACCATCACTTCTTACCTTCACACAATGCTCAGATTTTAAAAGTGAGCAGACACCACCACTCGTTCACTTATTTCATTTTCTCCTTTGACAGAATGTTTATATGTGTATGTGTGCATAATATATATGTCCTATGATATATGTATGTTATATCTATAAGGACTGCACAACAATTTAAAGGGGATGAATGACCTCTGTACTAATACTGAGCTGGCCCTTGGTCATAAACTGCCATCCCCTCCTGTGCGTTTCAACAATTCCCTTTACCTGATCTCAAATTTCTTATTCTACTTTCCATTTTCATTTTTTTTAAAAGAAAGACTTGTATTTAAGATTGTGATAACTCAAGCAATGCGGAGTGGGCCGCTTTCCACTTCTGGATCGATCGGAAACTGGACTGGCTCCGATTCATTGACATTTGTCAGACCGCAACGCTTCAGTAAACCTTGTAATTGCAGCAAGACGGTCCTTACAACCAGCAGCTGGTCATTATATCTCAGAACACAAACTAAAGGGCCTGTTTTCTATTTTTGCTCTTTAAGTCGATAATGTCAGAAGAAAAGCTGAGGTTTATGATTTGTGTGTAGACGGCAGCTAAATATTGCATTGCACCCGAACAGCACTAGTTGATTTCGGGGAGAAATATTAAATTAACCGACTCAACCAAAAATATGGTTTCCAAGAATAAAGCGCTTATATTTGATTGGTTGGATTGTGTGTAAAGTTGCCACCTTCATGCCACAACTGTCACTCCAGCAGATATTCGGGAGAAGCGGTTCCCACTGTCAGTGCAGTTTTGTCATTTTCTGTATCCACCTTTTTTTAATAACTTGCACCATAATTATTCAGAGATCCGGTTCTCAATTTGAATATAAATTGATTGGATTTGTATTGATGTTAAAAGTGATGCCTCTCTTTTAAAATATCTTGCTGCTTAAGTTAGATTTTAGTTCTCAACTAAATATTAGAAAAAATATCACATTAACTTCAACAAAGTAGATTTAAGTACCTCAGAATTGCTGCCTAAACACACCTTAGGCAATATTATATAATAGACCGCGCTTTATTTATTAGCACCGTCAGAACCTTTCCCATGTGCTCGAATTTAATGAATTGTAGAATTGGCCGCTACGATTGAACCCCTGGTTGGTCTGACTAAAATCACACGCCATGCTAGCTGCCTGTTTTAATGTTTGGGAGTCCGGCAATGCAGTAACGGTACAATGCTCTAAACCGTTAGACATACGCCATGTCCAGACATGATGGGAACTGCCACTGGCCCTGTAAGACATGGATTTTAAAAAAAAGAAGAGACATTTTCATTATGAGAATATCCTTAAAGATAAGATTTTACATATTAAGGGAAATGAGATGAAGCAACATAGAACGAGTGGGGCGGGAGAATCCAAACACTAATGAAGCAAATCTGATCTGTATTTCAAAAACTGCAAATAAATGCTGCTCCGCACCGTGAACCGCGGGCATCTTCTCCCTTTGCTCCTCTGCCATTCGATCACACTAAAACCATATCATAGATCCACTGAAAAAGCTGATGTTAAATATCTTGAACAACCATATTCCATATAAAAGTCTCCAGCTTTGAAATAAAACACCAGTGAAGCTCTAGATTGGATTAAACAAACTGTTTTGGATAATGAAGGAAGATTTTGGAATTATTTCAGAATGTGTGTCAGTTATTCACTGTCACTACACAATCTGTAAAGTATAATCTCTTACACATTTTGCTTCTTTTTGAATCTTTAATCTATTCATGGGAACTGGGCACGTTCAGAATTTGTGCTAATCGCCCTTTTGGACATTAATCAATGTCCACATATTCACACACAAGGTACATTTAAACATATGGTAGTGGCCGTGCTGGAAACTGAGTGTTTGCAGTGGATGGAAAGCGGATGAGGCTCTGGTCCGATCAGATTTTCCCAGGGAGGAACGGCGCTGGGACTCGGGCTGGGGACGCGAGTCCACCTGCTACCACCTGTTAAAGCGCAGCCCGGGGCTATAAAACCAGCCGGTGGTGCGGGCACTCACAAGCTCCTCGCCACATTCATATCCCACTCAAACCATCCAGGGTTAAACCTGCTGCTTCCTGCAGCAACCGAGGAGCGGACTTTCCTTCCAACATCGAGTTAGTGAGAATCGCCTTCCGAGTACAAAGAGCTCCGAGACCCAAGGTGAAAAGGAACAACCTGCTGCCGATCCAACCGTTTCGCTGGATTTCGTACAAAGCTCCGGGTTCTCCCGCCAGTCTCCTAACTATATAGCCGCGGAGAGAGAGAGAGGGGAGAGGAGAGCGCCAAACTATCATCAGATAAATCTCATCGCCCCTGGGAAGTTTTGAAGACAAAATTCTCTTTTGCAATTTTTTAAAATTAAAAAATCAACAATTTTGCAATAAGATATATTATTTAGAATTTCTCCAAACGAATACGAAGACATATATTTCAGCTGTTGAAGATCAGAAGACAGGTAACACAATACAGGTAATAAGGAGGTGTCAGGGAGGAAGACATTAGCTTCAGAGGGATACCCTAGCTCCAGAGGAAGATTCTAGCTCCAGAGGAAGACCCTAACTCCAGAGGAAGACACTAGCTTCAGAGGGATACCCTAGCTCCAGAGGAAGACCCTAACTCCAGAGGAAGATTCTAGCTCCAGAGGGAGACCCTATCCAGAGGAAGACCCTAGCTCCAGAGGAAGATTCTAGCTCCAGAGGAAGACCCTAGCTCCAAAGGAAGACCCTAGCTCCAGAGGGAGACCCTATCCAGAGGAAGACTCTAGCTCCAGAGGGAGACCCTAGCTCCAGAGAAAGACCCTAACTCCAGAGGGAGACCCTAGCACCAGAGGAAGACCCTGACTCCAGAGGGAGACCCTAACTCCAAAGGAAGACCTTAGCTCCAGAGAAAGACCCTAACTCCAGTGGGCGACCCTAACTCCAGAGAGTTCTAGATCCAGAGCAAAGCTGTGTCGGGAGTAGGAGCAATGAAATCGAATATATCTGCCTCTACTTCGGGAGCGGATGTGGTTTCTGGGGCTGGCTCCGGTTCCGATTCCAATCTATGCGGTGTGGAGAAGGTCGAGAGCTGTACCCGCAGGAGAATGGCCGCTAATGCTCGGGAGAGGCGGCGCATGCAGGGACTCAACACCGCCTTTGACCGTCTCCGCAAAGTGGTACCGCAGTGGGGACAAGACAAAAAACTTTCCAAATACGAGACACTGCAGATGGCCCTGAGCTATATCATGGCCCTGACCCGGATCCTGACCGAGGCCGAGCGCTACAGCAGTGACAGGCGCTGGATTCACATTCAGTATGATCACATCCAGGGGAGCGAGAACATCCAGACTTACCTGGGACAGGCAGCAGAGAAAAAGGACTCTTACACAGACAGAATCTTCCCCTTCAACCACGAGAGCTTCCAGATCGTCAATTAAATCAGCTCAGGGACCGATTCAATTTATATCCTGTTTCAAAACACTCGACTTAATCTTACTGAAAACAACTGACCCTCAATCAGCGCAGTTTGTTATACTTCAGTTTGGATTCTCCAGTTTTACTGGTAATTTTATGGATTTGCAGTATTGCTAGAATTTGATTTGCTGGGACTCATTTAAATTATCTTAAACCGTGTAGCGAGGTTGAAATAGATGAGAGAAGGTGTTAAGTGGACAATTTGTGACACTAACACGGTACTGTGTTCGGATAATATTTTGATTTCATTTGTACATAGGTTCTACTGAAAAAAAAACCCTGTAAAATTAGAAAAAAGTTTAATGTTTGCATGTAGATAACGCACGTTTAGTGTACAAATGTTAAAAGTATTCTATGTTTTTAAAGTTCTGATTGCTTTATTTTTGAATTACCCGCTTGGAATGAGTCTAAGTTCGACCTCAGACTTTGACAGAAATATGTTCCGTACAATTCTTGTTGCTTTCTTGGATGTAATTAAATATTTTAACCGGATGTATGTATATATTTATTTTAGTTAGGGCATCCATACACACAGTACGTGCTCTTTCGAAGCGAACGATCAAGAAGCTAAAAGTTCCCTGAATCTTTGCTTTTACCTCAATTATTCCGACGCCGTCTTTTATCACACTGATGTACAGAGCCTGTACTCTATATCAGAGTACCTCCAAATTCCCAACTGTCTAGCCTTTGGCGCTCCATTCCACAACATATTTCTTCAGCTACCAAACTGCTCAATCACACCTTCATCTTTGATGCTCTTGTCATTAGCAAAACCATTACTCTCTCTCACCCTGGTCATTCCACCTGGTACGGCCCTCAAATCCACTCCCTTAAGTCCAAGGGACGCAGACTTGAACATTTATGGCGGACAACTGGTTTAGCCATTCATCGCCAGATCTGGCTGGACCACACTAAGCACTATCGGGTCCTGCTCCCCTCTGCCAAAACTGCTCACTATTCCAGGATCATCCTGGAATGCAAAGATAACCCCCAGCTTCTCTTCACTACAAACCATTTCCATAAACCACTCTCCCCTGCCCCTTCTACCTTCACCTCTAACAACAAATGCAAGGAGCTCAAGGACTTCTTTGTCACTAAGATTGAGACCATCCATCAGCTGCCTCTGCCACTTCCCTCTCTTCCCCTAGCCCACCGAGCCAAACTTCCCCTAAGGTTCCCCCTGCCCTAGCTTTAAACGCGCATCTTTCTCTAGATTCTCTCCTATCTCCTCTCATGCCCTCTCCGAGCTCATCTTGACCATGAGACCCAACTCCTGCTCCCTTGACCCTATTCTCACCAAACTGCTGACCACCCAACTTCCCTTCCAGGCCCCCATGTTAGCTGATATTGTTAACGGTTTTCTCTCCTCAGGAACTGTCCCTCTCCCCTTCAAATCTGCCGCCATCACCCACCTCCTCAAAAACCGATTCTTGACCCCACTGTCCTTGCAAACTATCGCCCCATCGCCAACCTCCCTTTCTTCTCCAAAGTCCTTGAATGTCTTATTGCCTCCCAAATCCGTGCCCATCTTTCCCACAACTCCATGCTTGAACCTCTCCAATCAGGTTTCCGCCCCTGCCACAGTACTGAAATGTCCCTTATCAAAGTCACAAATGACATCCTATGTGACTGTGAACGTGGTAAACTATCCCTCCTCATCCTTCTTGACCTGTCTGCAGCCTTTGACAGGATTGAACACTCCATCCGCCTCCAACGCCTCTCCCCCATTGTCCAGCTAAGTGGAACTGCCCTCGCTTGGTTCCATTCTTATCTATCCAATCATAACCATAGAATCTCCTGCAATGGCGTCTCTTCCCACTCCCACACGGTTATCTCTGGAGTCCCCCTAGGATCCATTGTTGGCTGCCTCCTATTTCTCATCTACATGTTGCCTCTCAGCGACATCATCAGAAAACACATCATATTCCACATGAACACTGACAACACCCAGCTCTACCTCACCACCACCTCTCTCAACCCCTCCACTGCCTATGATGGACTGCTTGTCCAACATTCATTATTGGATGAGCACAAATTTCCTTGAATTAAATTTTGGGAAGACCAAAGCTATTGTCTTCAGCCCTCACCACAATCTCTGTTCCCCAGCCACTGATTCCATTCCCTTCCCTGGCTACTGTCTGAGGCTGAACCAGACAGTTCGCAACCTCAGCATCCTATTTAACCTTAAACTAAGCTTCCGACCCTATGTCCTCTCCTTCACCAAGACCGCCTACTTTCACCTCCGTAATATCGCCTGCCTCACAGCCCATCTGCTGCTGAAAACCTCATCCACACCTCTGTTACCTCCAGTCTTGACTATTTCAATGCTCTCCTGGCCGACCTCCCATCGTCCGCCCTCCATAAACTTGAACTCATCCAAAACTCTGCTGCCCTATCCTAACTCACACCAAATCCCGTTCACTCATTGCCCCTATTCTCCCTGGTCTACACATTGGCTCCCGGTTCAGCAATGCCTCAAATTTAAAATTCTCATCCTTGTGTTCAAATCCCTTCATGGCCTCACCCCTACCTATCTCTGTAATCTCCTCCGGCCCTACAACCCTCTGAGAACTCTGCATCCCTCCAGTTCTAGTCTCTTATCCATCCCCAATTTCCTTCGCTGCACCATTAGTGGCCGTGCCTACAGCTGTCTAGGCCCCAAGCTCTGAAATTCCCTCCCTAAACCCCTCTGCTTCTCTACCTCTCTCTCCTCCCTTAAGATGCATTTCCTAATATCTTTTTATGTGGCTTGGTAACAAATTTATGTCTGATCACACTCCTGTGAAGCACATTGGGACGTTTTACTACGTTAAAAGCGCTATATGAATGCAAGTTGTTGTTGTTGTTTTAACCAGACAGTACCTCCCTTCATCACACTGATATACAGAGTCTCAGGGTAACTGGTATTATCTTTGTCACTTTGCCTCCAAGTCCAAATACAAACTTTCCTTCATTGTCCACAAAGTATGTACCATTATTTTGCCCCTCTTCCTGCGTCCAATCATGGACTGTCCCCCCGCCCCCACCCCAGTAGACATTCTCGACCTCTATCAGAAAGAAAAAAATGGACCCCAATACAACTTTTTGTTCCAGTGCAGACAAAACAGAGAAACAGATTAACATTATAAATAGATAAAAAGAGATTATGAATAGATTATCAATGGATAATGTTAAAAAATATGCTAGTTACCAAAACCTTCCCCTTGTAACTAAAATGTGTCAGGTGTGCCTCAGTTGTAGCACTCTTGCCTCTGAATCAGAAGGTTTTGGGTTCAAGCCCCACTCCAGAGACTTCAGCACATAATCTAGGCTAGTCCAGTCCAGTACTGAGCTAGTGTTGTACTGTTGGAGACATTAAACTGAGGCCCCATCTGCCCTCTCAGGTGGACCTTAAAAGATCCCATGGCACTATTTCAAAGAAAAGCATGGGAGTTCTCCCTGGTGTCCTGGCCAATATTTACCTCTCAACCAACACTTAAACACAAATGATCTAGTCATTTATTTCATTGCTGTTTGTGGGATCTTGCTATGTACAAACTGGCTGTTGTGTTTCCTACATTACAACAGTGACTACACTTCAAAAGTATTTCATTGGCTATAAAGCGCTTTGGAGCGTCCTGAGGTTGTGGAAAGTGCTATATAAATGCAAGTTCTTTCTTTGTGAGGTATTTTCAGAACCTTTTTATCAGTGTACATGCTTTATGACCTCTTCCTCTTATCCCGCTTAGCAGTGTTCTCAGAAAAGGAATAAAAATCATTCTGAAACTACCAGCTTCACAGGTAACCATCCAGACTCAACTATTCCAATGCTCTACTGACCGGCCTCCCATCTTTCACCCTCCGTAAACTTAACCCTATCCAAAACTCTGCTGCCCGTATCCTAACTCGCACCAAGTCCCGTTCTCCCATCACCCCTGTGCTCGCTGACCTACATTGGCCCCCGGTCCGAGAATGTCTCGGTTTTAAAATTCTCATCCTTGTTTTCAAATCCCTCCATGGCCTCGCCCCTCCCTAACTCTGTAACCTCCTCCAGCTCTACAACCCTCCGAGATCTCTGCACTCCTCCCATTCTGGCCTCTTGCGCATCCCCAATTTCCTTCACTCAACCATTGGAGGCCATGCCTTCAGCTGCCTAAACTCTGGAATTCTTTCTCTAATCCTCTCAGCCTCTCCACACTTCTCGCCTCTGTTAAGATGTTCCTTAAAACCTACCTCTTTGATCAAGCTTTTGTTCACCTGTCCTAATATCTCTTTATGTGGCTCGGTGTCAGATTTTGTTTAATAACCCTCCAGTGAAGTGCGGTGGGACATTTTACTATGTTAAAGGCGCTATATAAATGCAAGTTGTTGTTTTATGTTAGGGTATGTGCATCGTGGTAACATTAATGAATGAATAATGAGAGGAATTTAACCGTCACAAATCTGTTTCCATCATGGGTGTAATTTTTGTTATTAATGATGGTGATAGTTGACAGGATTCAGCCACTTCTTTGTCGGGAGCTGAGTTAAAACATTAGGTTATTTTATGTATTGCAGAATGAATCCCCGCGGCCCAGCAATATGTTAACGGAGAATATCGACTGGTGGGTAATTTCCTGATTTGTAGGACCGAATATGCTTAACTAGTGCTTTTTCTTGCGAAGGGATGAGTTGTCCCAGTTCCTTAGGGTTCAGTGAATCACCAACACTGTCAACACTTACTGCACATTCATTGGGTTTGTAAATAGAAATAGTTGGCACAAAATAAATTAATGATGACACTTTTTTCCAACACAGTATATCTTTCTTTTCCCTAAGGACACAGCTAACTAAGTGTTCGCCAACATCTTCTCTAACTTTTACAGAGATTAATTACTTATAAATAGAACAATATTACCCACAGCTTATATTGCTATTGTAACTCTATTGCAAGATATAAAACAGGGAAACAGAAGTCTCTCAGCCAATCAGCATAAGTTTTAAAAAAACGAAAGTTTATACAAATAAATCGGGAATCATAAGTTGATATTAATGAGTAAACTGTGATTTTAAAATTTCTTAGCTATTTAACTATATTACAAATATTATAATTGCTATTCTAGATTCTATAACCCAGTCATAGTTTCAGTCACATTTATTATTTTCATACGTCCGTTAGTTCCTGTATACGACTGCTTGAAAGGTTAATAGTCACGGGATTGCAGGTGAATCGAATTCCTTCCTCTCCCTCCGATGCAGAGTTCTTTATCTGACCCACTGTGTGAGGCCCTTCGCTTCTCTTCGGATACAGACTTTGCTGTTATATCTTGGGATCTGCAGTTTGGAGACACCATTAAATATTTGAATATTAAACTATTTAAATAATAGTTCCTATTTTCCCCATTAATAAATATAAAAATAAAATCATTTTTGTTGTGTTTTTTCCTGAGGCGAATGGTGACACACAGTTGAAACCGGGTTTTACTGTACACATTAATTACAGCGGGGTTTCTCGAGATGTTAGTTCAGAAACAGAGTAATTCGGACTGCAGAGACAGCAGTGAACACCGACCATGGATATCCCTTGTCCCATTACCACCCTCCTTGCCTTGCACCATCATTCCTTTTGTCATTTAATCACTCCTGCCCTCCACCCTATCACAGGCCTTCCCTTCTGTTCTTTCCTCCCCTTCTCCCCTTTCCCTGTCTCTGTACTTGCTTAAAAACTGTTAAATCTTTACTTCTTCCAGTTCTGACTAAAGATCATTAACTGGAAAGGCTAACTCTGTTTCTCTCTCCTGAGTATTTTCTGTTTTTATTTCAGATTTCCAGCATCCGCAGTATTTTGATTTTATTACATGGATATCTCTGTGACGCCTTCAGTCTGCTGGTTAGAGAGTTCACTGCTGGGCTGACTTGCCCAGTTTGGTTTTAGTTGCTTCACTCTCATGTATAGTGATCAATGACTAGATATAATAGAGCAAACGGTCACAAAGAGCCTCATCAACATTGAGAAACAACTGCACCAAATCAATAAATCTGCGGAGCACTCAGAAAATAACGTGCAGTCTGTCAGCGGTTAACGTGAAAATGTTCTTTTACTTCACCTTTACATGTTCAAGCTAATATTTGGACCACACACCTGTGTGTATTAAGGTGAGGAAGATCATGTTAGCAGCATAATAGAGAAACTTAAAGCTGCTGAGGCAAAATATTGTTTCAAGTGTATTTAAAACCAAAGTTGGTGTTCAGTTACTAAACTGTGCATTGGAAAGAGGTAAAAAGAGAAAGGGATTGGTGCCATAGTTCAGTGGGACAGAGAATCCTGTCCTTTTACTCCAGTATATCATTCAGGCAAGTCTTTGGCCTCTTTAGATAAAGGAGATAAAGGAGAGAGGAGAGAGCGGAGAGAGCGGAGAGAAAGTGTGAGAATCCCCCAGTGGCCGGAGATAAAGGAGAGAGGAGAGAGCGGAGAGAAAGCTCTCTATCCTTGGCCCCCTCTTATTTCTCATCTACATGCTGCCCCCTCAGGGACATCATCTGAAGACATGATGTCAGGTTTCACATGAACGCTGACAACACCCAGCTCTACCTCACCACCACCTCTCTCGACCCCTCCACCACCTCTGATTTGTCACGCTTCTTGTCTGACATCCAGTTCTGGATAAGTCGCAATTTCCTCCAATTAAACATTGGGATGAACAAAGCCATTGTCTTCGGCCCCCGCCACAAATTCCATTCCCTCACCACCGACTCCATCCCGCTGCCTTAGGCCACTGTCTCAGGCTGAACCTGACTGTTCACAACCTCGGTCTCCCATTTGACCATGAGTTGAGCTGCTGACACCATACCCTCTCTATCATAAAATCCGCCTCCTTCCACTTCTGTACCATCACCTGTCTCAACTATTCCAATGCTCTCCTGGCCGGTATCCCATCTTCCACCCTCAATAAACTTGAGCTCATCCAAAACTCTGCTGCCCGTATCTTAAACCGCACCAAATCCCGCTCACCCATCACCCCTGTGCTCGCTGACCTACATTGGCTCTCAGTCCACCATCACCTCGATTTTAAAATTCTCATCCTCATGTTTAAATCCCTCCCTGGCCTCTCCCTCCCTATCTCGGTAACCTCTCCACCTCTCTCTCCTCTTTTAAGACCCTCCTTAAAATCTGCCTCTTTGACCAAGCTTTTAGTCACCTGTCCCAATATCTCCTTCTCAGGTTCGATGTCAATTTTTATCTGATTAAGCTCCTGTGAAGTGCCTTGGGATGTTTCCTACGTTTAAGGCGCTATATAAATGCAAGTTTATGTGGTTAAAAGGTACAGTTATCAGGGACATCCTGGAAATAGTTTTGATATTGGTGATCAGTAGAGAAACAAAAGGCAAAATAATCCTTTTCAGCACAAAGTTGCCCTTTTCCAGCCTGTCTTTTACCATGTGTGTGCGTGTGGGGGAGGGGGGACTAGTAATCACAGACACAACCTGAAATAGTTGTGAGGGTGGAAGATGTAGTGGAGTTAACATAAATTCAATAATTTATCTGAGCAATTGATTTTTGTCTGTTCAGCTTTTTAAATGGTTATTTTATTTAGGAAGGAAGTATACAAAGATCATGGGTGTGGTTCTGTGGTCAGGATTGGTGTTTTAGTAACTATTATTTGTTCAAGTATGAGGGGGCAAAACTTGACCTCCTCTTGGGAAATAAGGAAGGGCAGGTGACAGAAGTGTTAGTGAGGGATCACTTTGGGACCAGTGATCATAATTCCATTAGTTTTAAGATAGCTATGGAGAAGGATAGGTCTGGCCCAAAAGTTAAAATTCTAAATTGGGGAAAGGCCAATTTTGATGGTATTAGACAGGAACTTTCAGAAGTTGATTGGGAGAGTCTGTTGGCAGGCAAAGGGACGTCTGGTAAGTGGGAGGCTTTCAAAAGTGTGTTAACCAGGGTTCAGGGTAAGCACATTCCTTATAAAGTGAAGGGCAAGGCTGGGAGAAGTAGGGAACCTTGGATGACTCGGGAGATTGTGGCCCTAGTCAAAAAGAAGAAGGAGGCATATGACATGCATAGGCAGCATAGAGTATAGAGATTGCCGGAGTAGAGTTAAGAGAGAAATCAGGAGGGCAAAAAAGGGACATGAGATTGCTTTGGCAGATAAGGCAAAGGAGAATCCAAAGAGCTTCTACAAATACATAAAGGGCAAAAGAGTAACTAGGGAGAGAGTACGGCCTCTTAAGGATCAACAAGGTCATCTATGTGCGGAACCACAAGAGATGGGTGAGATCCTAAATGAATATTTCACATCGGTATTTACGGTTGAGAAAGGCATGGATGTTAGGGAACTTGGGGAAATAAATAGTGATGTCTTGAGGAGTGTACATATTACAGAGAGGGAGGTGCTGGAAGTCTTAACGCGCATCAAGGTAGATAAATCTCCGGGACCTGATGAAATGTATCCCAGGACGTTATGGGAGGTTAGGGAGGAAATTGCGGGTCCCCTAGCAGAGATATTTGAATCATCGACAGCTACAGGTGAGGTGCCTGAAGATTGGAGGGTAGCAAATGTTGTGCCTTTGTTTAAGAAGGGCGGCAGGGAAAAGCCTGGGAACTACACACCGGTGAGCCTGACATCTGTAGTGGGTAAGTTGTTAGAGGGTATTCTGAGAGACAGGATCTACAGGCATTTAGAGAGGCAGGGACTGATTAGGAACAGTCAGCATGGTTTTGTGAGAGGAAAATCATGTCTCACGAATTTGATTGAGTTTTTTGAAGGGGTAACCAAGAAGATAGATGAGGGCTGTGCAGTAGACGTGGTCTACATGGACTTTAGCAAAGCCTTTGACAAGGTACCGCATGGTAGGTTGTTACATAAGGTTAAATCTCACGGGATCCAAGGTGAGGTAGCCAATTGGATACAAAATTGGCTTGACGACAGAAGACAGAGGGTGGTTGTGGAGGGTTGTTTTTCAAACTGGAGGCCTGTGACCAGCGGTGTGCCTCAGGGATCGGTGCTGGGTCCGCTGTTATTTGTTCTTTATATTAATGATTTGGATGAGAATTTAGGAGGCATGGTTAGTAAGTTTGCAGATGACACCAAGATTGGTGGCATTGTGGACAGTGAAGAAGGTTATCTAGGATTGCAACGGCATCTTGATAAATTGGGCCAGTGGGCCGATGAATGGCAGATGGAGTTTAATTTAGATAAATGTGAGGTGATGCATTTTGGTTGATCGAATCGGGCCAGGACCTACTCCGTTAATGGTAGGGCGTTGGAGAGAGTTATAGAACAAAGAGATCTAGGAGTACAGGTTCATAGCTCCTTGAAAGCGGAGTCACAGGTGGATAGGGTGGTGAAGAAGGCATTCAGCATGCTTGGTTTCATTGGTCAGAACATTGAATACAGGAGTTGGGATGTCTTGTTGAAGTTGTACAAGACATTAGTAAGGCCACACTTGGAATACTGTGTACAGTTCTGGTCACCCTATTATAGAAAGGATATTATTAAACTAGAAAGAGTGCAGAAAAGATTTACTAGGATGCTACCAGGACTTGATTGTTTGACTTATCGGGAGAGGTTGGATAGACTGAGACTTTTTTCCCTGGAGGGTAGGAGGTTTAGGGGTGATCTTATAGAAGTCTATAAAATAATGAGGGGCATAGATAAGGTAGATAGTCAAAATCTTTTCCCAAAGGTAGGGGAGTCTATAACGAGGGGGCATAGATTTAAGGTGAGAGGGGAGAGATACAAAAGGGTCCAGAGGGGCAATTTTTTCACTCAAAGGGTGGTGAGTGTCTGGAATGAGCTGCCAGAGGCAGTAGTAGAGGCGAGTATAATTTTGTCTTTTAAAAAGCATTTGGACAGTTACATGGGTAAGATGGGTATAGAGGGATATGGGCCAAGTGCAGGCAATTGGGACTAGCTTAGTGGTATAAACTGGGCGACATGGACATGTTGGGCCGAAGGGCATGTTTCCATGTTGTAAACTTCTATGATTCTATGATTCTATGATGCCTATAGATGGTGAGTTTGTAAAAGGTGATAAAGTAAAATCAATTCACAAGACCATAGAACAATATATCATAGAAACATCACTTGGACACGGCAGGTCTATGCTGGCATTTACTCCACGAGACCTATTTCATTCCTCTTCAGTGTGTTCCCTTTTTCAATGACATATTCAATTCCTTTTTAAAACAATTTACTGACGATGATCCAATGACTATTCGTGATAGAGAATTCCACATTTTTCTAATTTTCCTTTTAACTTTTTTGTGATTATCTTAAATCTGTTACCATCTCTTATCACTGTTTTATCAAACAATGGAAACAAGGTGACCACTATTTAATTCATCTTGAATAATAAAATGAGGTGCACTATGTAGCAGGAGGTCTGTGAAAAAGGCATGTTGATAAAAAGCTGGCTAACAGGGTTGGGGCATGTAATAAATGTAAACAAAGCAAGTATAGAGAAATAAGTGCGGCTGTCGATGAGGGAACTAAGGTGAGGACTGGAGCTGCTATATAGACCCAACTGTTTATTAGAGATGATGAGCCAATGAACCATTATTTATACAGTGTCATTTACAATATAATTGGTGAATTAACAAGTAAAGTGCATGAAATACTTTTAGACTACTGTGGTACTGGGGGTGGCTAGTCAATTGGATAGCTTTGAAAGAGCTACAGTTAGTCCCATTCCTCTGCTCTTTCTCCAAAGCCCTGGAAATGTTTTCCCTTCATGTATTTATCTAATTCTCTTTTGAAAGTTACTATTGAATCTGCTTCCACCACCTTTTCAGGCAGTGCATCTTAGGTCTTCAGAACATCGCAAAGTGCTTTGTGTACATTGATCACATTGAAGTGCTGTGACTGTTGTTATGTAGGCAAATGTGACAGTCATTTTTGTGCACAGTGCAAAGTCTCATCCAAAGGACAGCACCTCCAACAATGTAGAACTCCTTCAGTAAATACGAGCTTAGATTATGAGATCAAATTCCTGCCATAGGCAACCATCTAACACAAGGATTGAAAGAAAACAGCAAATACTGGAAATCTAAAATTTTAAAATTTTAAATTTAGGAAAAAAATCTAGAAATGCACAGCTGGGCTGTCAGCATCTGAAAGAGAAATATAGGCCATTGCTTCCACTGAGACCCTCCAATGTACAGTGAGTCTTCTGATTGGGAAAGATGGTGGTGGTGATAGAAAAGGTAAAACCTTGTGATGTCAAGGGGCTTGTACCCTTTCCATGAGCTATCGGCAGTAGATGAACTGAAGCAGGTGAGTGAAGGTGGGTGATGTTACAGTTATGGAAATAGGCAGTCTTTGTGATGGAGAGAATACGGAGATGGAGAGAAGTTCAGCTTTGGGTCAATTAGGACACTCTGGTTACGAACAGTTTGGTTCAGCTTGAGTCAGTGGCCAGGGATGGAGATGGATTCAATGGCAAGGGTACAGAGTTTGTGGTGGGGGCCAGAGGCAATGGCTTCGGTCTTCCCAATGTTTTACTGGAGGAAATTGAGGCTCATCCAGGATCGGATGTCGGACAAGCAGTCTGACAACACAGTGACAGTGGAGAGGTCGAGAGAGGTGGAGGAGAGATAGAGCTGGGTGCTGTCAGCGTATCTGTTGAACCTGACCCCATGTCTTTAGGTGATGTCACCAAGAGGCAGATGAGGAAGAGGAGACACCAGGAATAGATCCTTAGGGGACACCAGAGATAACAGTGCAGGGTGGGATAATAAATCATTGCTGGAGATGCTCTGGTTACAATTGGAGAGAATGGAACCAAGTGAGTGGAGTCTCACTGAGCTGGATAAAGGAAGAGAGGCTGGCGTGGTTGACCAGGTCAAAGGCTGTAGAGAGGTCAAGGGGGATTAGGACGGATAATGCACCATGGTCACAGTCACAAAGGATGTCATTTGTGACTTTGGTCAGGGACGTAATTGGAGAGATTCAAACATGGAGTTGCGGGAAAGATGGGCACAGATTTGGAAGGCGACAACCAAAGAGGAAAAGGAGGTCGGAAATTAGATAGTAGTTTGGAGTCTGGGGTGGGCTTTTTGAGGGGAGACTGATGATATGGGTGCGGGGGAGCAGAAAACAAAGTTGGATGGTCAGCAGTTTAGTAGGAATGGGGTCAAGGGAGAGGAGGTGGATCTAGTGGATAGGATGAGCTCAGAGAGGGCAAGACAGGGGAAAAACTGAAGAAAGACCCATGTTTAGGGTGTGGGCAGGGGAGCCTTGGGGGGAAGTTTGGTTTAGTGGGCAAGAGGAAGGGGTGATAGGGGCAAAGCAGCACAGCTTAATGGATGGTCCGGCATTGCCTCGAATTTAAAATCCTCATCCTTATTTTCAACTCCCCCCCCCCCCCATCTCTGTAACCTCCTCCAGCTCTTCAACCCTCCAAGATCTCCGCACTCCTCCAATTATGGCCTCTTGCGCATATCTGTTTTTTATCGCTGCATCATTGGTGGCCGTGCCTTTAGCTGTCTAGTCCCTAAGCTCTGGAATTCCCTCCCTAAACTTCTCCTCCTCTCTACCTCTCTCTCCCCCTTTAAGATGCTCCTTAAAACCATCTCTTTGACCAAGCATTTGGTCACCTGTCCTGAGATCTCCTTATGTGGCTCGGTGTCAAATTTTGTTTGATAATCGCTCCTGTGAAGCGCCTTGGGATGTTTTACTATGTTAAAATATTTACTATATAAATGCAAGTTGTTGTTGTTTCAATCTTAGTGACAAAGAAATCCATGAGTATCTCACACTATTGGAGGTGAGGGTGTAGGGGGCGGGGGAGATGGGTTTAAGGAGATGGGTCATAGTGAAGAAAAGAAGCTGGGTATTATCTTTGCTCTCCAGGATGATCCTGGGTGGTTTTGGAAGAGGCGAGTGAGGCCCAACACTGCTTGACAACCCAGCTTCCCTCCCTGGCTGCAGAAGTATCATAGCAAATGGATGGTCAAAGGCTAGGAAGTTGGCAGTTTGAAAGTGTAATTTGAAGTGACTTGGGGAAGAGTTTTTTCTAAGGGTGAATGTAGAAGGAAGTGGGGCTTAAAGGGGGTGGGCGATGTGGATGGCGAGGGATACAAGGAAGTGGTTGGTGATGACCTCATCTATGGTTGAGACCATGGGAGTTGAGAGGCATGCAAGATGGCAAGGTTGGTGTGGGGGGGGGTGGGGTAGGAGAATTTATATGGAAGGAGATGCTTTGGGAAGACAGGAGGGCAGTGAACTCAGAGGAGAGGGGGCAAGAGGAACTGAAATGGAGATTGACATCACCGAAGATGACAAGTCTCTCAGTGTAGGGACTGAAGGATGAAAGGAGGGAGGATGTTTCAGTGAGAGTCCAAAGTGAGGTGCTGTGTTGGGATGAAGTTGAATTGTAGCCAGGGTGGAATTATATTAGAGAATTGATGAACCAATGTCAATGTTTGGAGACAGTTGTGAAAAGGGAGTGAGTCCAGGAGCTGTTCGAGGGACAGAATATGAGTGAACACACTGCTGGAGATTATCTAGTGGAAAATAGAGAGCGGAGGAGTGGAGAATTGACAATCAGCCAACAGAGGTTGATCCAGAGGTCCAGCGGAGGTATGTCGTGGCCTCAGGTGTTAGCAGTACGCACCAATCGTTCCAGTGTACCAGCAGAGGAGTGAGAAGCAGTGCAAGTTAAACCCAAGGACTGAGAGCAGTGAAGTCCACAGAGCCAGAGGAAGGTGAAAGGTAAACCCACAGGATCAATTCAGACAAGGGGGTTGGTCTGAGGAACAGCTGTAAGGAGGTGAGGAACACACAAGTTCAGGGACAGCAGTAGCAGCTTGAGGAGCTGGTCTAACGTAGTCCAGCGAAGGGTGATGTAGGAGCTCTGATAGATGAGTGGAGTCAACAGCCACAGAGAACAGCAAATCATATAGCAGCGAGGGAGTAGAAACCAGAGCAGGATGAGAACCAGCTCAGTGCAGAGTGAAAACCAACAGAGGAGCAGAAAACTGAGCCCAAAGAGGCAGACCAGGTTCTAGAATTTAGAATAGTAAAATTTTCTACATTACAACAGTGAATACACTGCAAAAGTACTTCATTGGCTGTAAAGTTTAAGTACAGAAGTTAGTAAGGACAGAGAGTGAATTGTTAACAGTGAGGATATTCAACTGGGGATATGGTGAGTGTGGGAATTAGGTGCAGAGGGGGAAAGAGGTGTTAAGTGATTTAAACCAAGGAACTATAAACTAATGGATCAACTTTTAAAACTTAAATAATAAAAACATACATAAAATAAAAAAGACTAAGTAATTACTATTTATTTTGAAATCAAGATAAATCCACTTATTAAATATAATCTAGATCGCAAGTGATTCTATTAGACCAAGAAATAAACTACTGATAATAAAGAAATATAAACTAGAAATGACAGTACAGGCTCTGTGTCGGGACTGCAATATGTGGGAGTTTGTCGTCAGCGAGACAATCCCAAATTGCCACATCTACAGTAAATGTCTTTGGCTTGAGACCTCCGGCTCTGAGTCTTTGAGTTGGAGTGAGAGTTTAGAGACACTCCGACACATTAGGGAGGGGGAGGAATATCTGGATAGTTTTCTCCAGAGTACAGTCACACCTCAGAGGAAAGTACAGGTACAGGAAGGGGGGAGAGTATGACTGTTAGTTAGCAGGGTAGTGGGAACCCAGGGGAGGTAGAGAAGGAGGTCCCATAGATACTGGTCCTATCCAACAGGTACAAGGTACCTGATACCTGTGAGGATAAGGATGAAGGCTGCGGGGTGGACAGCCAGAATGCGAACCATAGCATTGTGGAGCAGGACGCTGTCCAAGGGGGGAGGATCAGAATAGAAAGGTTGTAGTCATAGGGGATTCGATAATTAGGGAGATAGATAGTGTTCTCTGCACTCGTGACCCAGAGACTGGGGTGGGGGTGTGTTACCTACTTGTTGCAAGGGTAAAGGACATCTCGGAGCAACTGGAGAGGAACTTGGAAAGGGGGGGGATCCAGTTGTCATGGTCCATGTCAGCACCAATGACATAAGGAAGAACAAGGAGGAGGTCCTACTAAGGGAATATCGGAAGCTAGGAACGAAATTAAAAAGCAGGACCTCACAGACGGTAATCTCAGGATTACTACCCGAGCCACGTATTAATTGGCGTAGGGATAGGCAGATCAGGAAGGTGAATGTGTGGCTGAAAGAGTGGTGTGGGAAGGAAGGGTTCTATTTCATGGGACACTGACACCAGTACTGGGACAGGAGGGAGCTATACTGTTGGGACGGGCTCCACCTGAATCAGAATGTGACCAGAGTCCGAGCGGAAAGGATAAATAGGGCCGTTGATAAGGGTTTAAACTAGCAAAATAGGGGAGGGATCTAGTAGCAATAATAAATGCCTAAAGATAAAAGAAACAGGAGATGAGTGTAAAGGCCAGACCAGGGTAAGGAATAAAGATAACATAAATGGCCAAGGAACAAATACAGTTAGTTATCATAAGTATAAAAGGATGGTTAAAAATAAAGTAAAAGGAACAACCATTAAAGGTGAATTAAACTGCACATACAGCAAGGTACACAGAGTCCACAATAAAACGGGGGAACTGGAGGCAATAATCTGTAGTGAGGAATCAGATGGAGTCAGAATAACTGAAACATGGCTACAGAAAGAACAGGATTGGCAACTAAATATTGCAGGTTATATAATCAGAAAGGACAGGGAAGGAAGGCGGGGGATGGAATAGCTGTACTAATTAGAGATAAATTAATGGCAGTAGAAAAAAAGGGACATAACTAACAGAAGGATAGAAACAGGATCCATGTGGCTGGAAATAAAAGACAAGAAGGGATCGATCATGCTAATAGGGGTATCCTACAGACCACCTAATAGTGGAAAGGAGGTGGAGGAAGAAATATGTAAGCAAATAAGTGAAATGAGTAAAGGACATAGAATAATAATCATGGGAGATTTTAACTACCCCCAAATAAACTGGCAAGAAGAGGTAGGTAAAGGGGTACAGGGAATGGAGTTTTTACAATGAGTGCAGGACTCCTTTCATACCCAGTATGTAAAAAGCCCAACAAGAGAGGAAGCACTGCTGGATCCAGTAATGGGAAATGAAAGATGGCAGAGGTGTGCGGAGGTGAGGGAGATAATAGTGAGGAGAATAGCAGGTCCAGTGTGCTGCTATAGGAGCAGCATGAGGTGGAGTGAAGTGTGCTGCAGTGATTGGTGGAGAATGATGGGAATCAGAAGAGGGAATGGATGTCAGTCCAAGTATGTAAAAAGGAAGAGAGTAGTGAAAGTAAACATGGGTCCCTTAAAGGCAGAGGAAGGAGAAATTATAATGGGGAATAAGGAAATGACAGAGCCGTTAAACAAATATTTTGTATCTGTCTTCACAGTACAGGACACAAAAAACATACTGGAAATAATGGGGAACCAAGGGGCAAATAATAGTGAGCAACTTAAAATAATTAATATCAGTAAAGAAAAAGTACTGGAGAAATTAATGGGACCAAAAAGCCAATAAATCCCCTGGACCTGATGGCCTACATCCTAGGGTTCTAAAAGAGGTGGCTGCAGAGATAGTGGATGTATTGGTTGTGATCTTCCAAAATTCCCTAGATTCGAGAACGTCCCAGTGGACTGGGAGGTAGCAAATGTAACCCCGCTATTCAGGAAAGGAGGGAGGGGGGAAACAGGGAACTACAGGCCAGTTAGCCTGACATCAGTACTAGGGAAAATGCTGGAATCTAATATTAAGGACATGGTAACAGGACATTTAGAAGATCATAATATGATTAGGCAGAGTCAACATGGTTTTATGAAAGGAAAATCATGTTTGACAAATCTGTTAAGAGTTTTTTGAGGATGTAACTAGCAGGGTAGATAAAGGGGAACCAGTGGGTGTAGTATATTTGGATTTTCAAAAGGCATTCGATAAGGTGCCACATAAAGGAAAGAATATAAACACTCATGGAGTTGGGGGTAATATATTAGCATGGATAGAGGATTGGTTAATGGACAGAGTAGGGATAAATGGGTAATTTTTAGGTTGGCAGGCTGTAACTAGTGGGGTGTCACAAGGATCAGTGCTTGGGCCTCAGTTATTTACAATCTATATCAATTACTTAGATGAAGGGACTGAGTGTAATGTATTTAAGTTTGCTGATGATACAAAACTAGGTGGGAAAGTAAGCTGTGAGGAGGACTCAAAGAGTCTGCAAAGGGATATAGACAGATTAAGTTAGTGGGCAAGAAGGTGGCAGATGGAGTATAATGTGGGGAAATGTGAGGTTATTCACTTTGGTAGGAAGAATAGAAAAGCAGAATATTTTTTAAATGATGAGAAACTATTAAACATGGGTGTTCAGAGGGATTTGGGTGTCCTTGTACGCAAAAGTTAACATGAAGGTACAGCAAGCAATTAGGAAGGCAAATGGTATGTTGGCCTTTATTGCAAGGGGGTTGGAGTACAAGAGTATGGTAGTCGCAGCAATTATACAGGGCTTTGATGAGACCATACCTGGAATACTGCGTACAGTTTTGGTCTCCTTACCTAAGGAAGGATATACTTGCCTTAGAGGCAGTGCAACGAAGGTTCACTAGATTGAATCCTGGGATGAGAGGGTTGTCCTATGAGGAGAGATTGAGTAGAATGGGCCTATATTCTCTGGAATTTAGAATAATGAGAGGTGATCTCATTGAAACATACAAGATTCTGATAGAGCTTGACAGGATAGATGCTGAGAGGCTGTTTCCCCACGCCGGTGAGTCTAGAACTAGGGGACATAGTCACAGGATGAGGGGTCGGCCATTTAGGACTGAGATGAGGAGAAATTTCTTCACTCAGAGGGTTGTGAATGTTTGGAATTCTCTACCCCAGAGGGCTGTGGATGCTCAGTTGTTAAGTATATTCAAGGTTGAGATCGGTGGATTTTTGGACACTGAGTGAATCAAGGGATATGGGGATCGGGCAGGAAAGTGGAGTTGAGGTTGAAGATCAGCCATGATCTGATTGAATGGTGGAGCAGGCCCGAGGGGCCGTATGGCCTACTCCTGCTCCTATTTCTTAAGTTCTTATGTTCTGTTCCTGAATACCCGCATGCTGTACTGCCACCTGCGCCCTTCTCTCCTCCTCCCTCTTCTTGCAGCCTGTGAAGGTCTTTGCTGCCTTCTTTGCTGCTGCTCCTCCTCCGGATTTGGGAGCCTCAAAGGTAAGGCCCAGCAGAATTCCCATGTTTTGTAATTACGAACAAGCAAATCCTGAGAAAGGGATTCACATTCACAAACTATCTCTTCCAAAGTACTTCACAGCTAAAACTGTACCCAAAAACGTGGCTCCAAAGCATCTTAGAAGCCTGAATGACTATCCGGAGGCTTACCTTAATGGAGGTGAAGATCCCTTTAAATAATGTTTGTGAGGGATGCCCATTCCTGCATGGGATGTTGCACTGCAAAATTCAACCTCATGGCACCCGTTTTTGACCCGAAAATGGGCGAAACAAAATGAAATGAAATGTACTGACCTATTGGCCACAAAATGTAATTAAAGGACACTCCAATGCAGAAGGACCACAAGGGGCTTCAGTAAAACCATCCTCAGTGCATCTCATTAGTCTTCTATTACACATCCACTCGTGGATATCTGTTTTTGGAAGGAGGTGCTGCTACTTTCACTGCATTCTGTAACTTCTGCATAACAATCATTAGCACAGTCAGACTTCACTATAGTTGGTCGCTGACAGAAGCCAGTCCTTATATTTTTGGCCTGTTCTGTTTTCTGTCTATTAAAAGGAAACCTCCTGACTGATACTTAGAGTTATGATGCAGTAGGTGAAAGTAAGATCTGAAACTGTGCAGTTTTACTGAATCAAATCAGTTGAGGTACAGGGACAGTGGGGGAAAAATTCCATAACGGTCACTTTTGGGCAGGGGTAGCATGATGCACAAGTACCCCACGCCCAATGGACCCCACGCAGGCAGCACGTGAACTTCAAGCTGCCTGCTACTTACCATGAAATCTCCGTGCAGCCAGCACAACCCGCGCTGCTGAGAGGCTGCACAGAGAATGAGGAAGTTGGAACTGGGGCGTGCACTGCGCACGTCATCAGCAGCCTGCACCTTTTAAAGGTGTAGGTGTACATTTCAAATGGCAGGAGGGAAAGATGGCCACGTGAATAGCAAGGCCGGCACGAGAGAGGGCTCAACACTTCTCTGATGATGCTCTGGAGGCCCTGGTGGAAGGGGTGGATGAAAGGAGGGCCAACATGTACCCACAGGGTGGCCGGAGACCCTCCAGACTGCAGCTCCGCAGGTATTGACAGGCTGTGGCGCAGGAAGTGAACGCCAGGAGCATTGCACCATGCACGGGGGTGCAGTACCGAAAGAAGTTCAATTGTTTGACATGATTGGTCAAGGTGAGTGAATGCAAGTGTCAAGTGGGACATCCAACCAACTGCAACACTGCTCCACACATCACACTCCCTGTCACCCAACCACCAACAAACACTGCCCATCGATACGCAATGCTGCAATCGGCATACTGCATCTCACCCGCACATAGTACCACACTCACAAGTCACACAAACTGGCAGCTATTCGACCAAGACAGGCACATCACCCACACACCTTGCAGGATACTCACTGACACACTGTTCTCTGTCTTGCAGCAGAAGGTGGCACATAACAGCTGGCAGCAGGAGGGACCTGAGGGTGGACAGGCACGTTTACACATCCTCACCCCCCTAGAGGAGACAGTGTTTAGAATTATTGGGTGGGCCGTCGTTGCAGCCGTCACAACATGCCGCGCTGGAGGTCCCGGTGAAGGGGGTCTCTGCATATCTAATGCTCCTTCTCCTTTTCCACATCTCCCTTCTCCCATAATCTTTTCTGACTCACGTGCTGCACACGCTGTCAGTACACACCTCTTACTTGCTCCTCTCCCCACTCCACAACACAACCTGTTTCCTTTTGTCATTGCAGATACCCAAGAACACGTGATGGCACCCTCCGAGGAGGAGGAGGAGGAGGAGGGGGAGGAGGAGGACACTGAAGCCACACCGTCACTCGATCTGACACTTGCTTCCACCAGCTCAGAGACTGACACTGCGCGTCCTTTAGAGGCCGGGTTAGAGGAGGGATCTGCACGAGGTGAGACACCGAGCACAAGTGTGCAGGAGCCGGGGCGGGGGGAACGGATACCACAGGTACCAGCTCACCGGAGGGCGAGGTCACTCACTAGTTCTGCTGCAGAGGAGTCAGATGAGGACTTTGATGGGCCAGGCTACAGAAGATGGCTGATGGACGTACACCACCAAATGCTTGGGGCACTGGAAAGCCTGCGCACAATGAGAAGGGGCATGGAGGAGTCCAGCTCCAACTTGGCACAGGGCTTTGCGCAGAGCTTGGAGCCCATCCTTTCCAACATGGAACGGGTGGTCACCTCCATCAGCGCACCTGTGGAACCCTCCATGATGCAGCGTCTGATGACTGATGTCACAGATTCCATTGCAGCACAAACATCTGCCATCCAAGGTCTGTCTGCTGCATTGGAAGTTCAGCCTGCTTTTATCGTGGGTCTGGGGACCACTGTGGAACGGGGCTTCCAGGGCATCACAGCACTCCAGCAATCCGTTCTCCAGCTGATCACCAGTTGTGCTGAGGCGCCGCCCCGGGAGAGTGGCAGTGGCACCATGACAGTCGGACCTGCTGTCCTCTCTCAGGACGACAGCCTTCCTGCTCCCACCCCTGCCACTCCACCAGTGCCCCTGTTGTTGTTTATCGGCCAGCCAGGCCAGACTGCTGCAGCCCATGCTGCGATGGTGCAGTCTGAAGCCGGGCCCTCCCGGCCCAGAGCTGCTCGAGGTCGTCCTCCAAGGCCGTCTGGACGTTCCTCCATTGAAGGCCAGCAGCCTCCCACCACCCATGCTCCAGTCACTGGGGAAGCACCTCGTAGGAGCACTAGGATAGGTAAAGGCACACGGAAAACAGGCACTGAGGGAATGTACAAGGGTGAATAGTTCTGTTCTGTTTCCATAATTTCATTTATTAATCCATAAATGAGACTTTGATTTTGCATTTGGTGGTGTTTTTTATTCATGCAATGAGCTGATAGGGACACCAATGTGTAATCTGATGGAGGGCGATTTGATTGTCTTGTGGGAGGGGAAAGGTGGGGAATGTAGGACTGTTGGTGAGTTGGGGGATGTAGTTCCAATTATTGATAGTGGGCACGGATCAGGCGAGCACGCAGAGCCCTTGCAGACAAGGCGTGTGGTTCCTGCTGCACCCTTGCATCTTCCTCCACTTCCTCTTCTGGCTCCACCCCCTCCTCCTCCTCCTCCTCAGCCTCTTCCTCCTTCTCATCCTCCGCCTCTTCCTCCTTAGCCTCCTCCTCCTCCACCTTTGGCTCAGGGTCTTCTCTGATCATTGGTGGCAAAGGCTGGTCCATCATGATGGCGAGGTTGTGCAGCATGCAGCAGACCACCAAGAATCTGCCCACCCACTCAGGGGAGTACTGCAGGGCTCCTCCAGACCGGTCCAGGCAGCAGAAGCGTTGTTTGAGGAGGCCTGTGGTGTGCTCCACGATGTTGCGTGTGGCAGCATGGCTCTCATTATAGGCCTGCTGTGCACGTGTGCGTGGATTCCTGACCAGAGTCATGAGCCACGTCGTGAGGGGATAGCCCTTGTCGCCCAGTAGCCAGACTTTGACTTGCCGAGTCGGATGAAAGATAACTGGCACGTTGGACTTCTGCATGACGAAGGTTTTGTGACTTCTCGCAGGGTAGTGGGCATCGACCTCCATGATTCGATGCGTGTGGTCACACACCAGCTGCACGTTGAGGGAGTGGAAGTCCTTTCGGTTGATGAAGATGGCTGAGTTGATGTGCAGGACACGCGGGGCAATATGTGTGCAGTCCATGGCACCCTGCACCATGGGGAAGCCAGCAATGTGAGTGAACCCTCGTGCTCACTCGTTCTGATTGTCTCTGTGGAGAGGGAAGGTGATGAACCTGTTCCTCATGTGGTACAGTGCGTCTGTGACCTCCCTTATGCAGCAGTGCACTGCATACTGTGAGATGTTGCACATGTCACCAGCAGAGGCCTGAAATGCTCCTGAGCCGTAGAAATTCAGCACCACGGTGACCTTTCACACCACAGGCAATGCTGTCCTCGCCTGCTCTGAGGCTGCAGTTGTGGCCGCACCAGTTGACAGATCTCAGTGACGGCTTCCTTGGTGAACCTCAGGCGTTGGATGCAATCCTCCTCGGTCATGTTGAGGTAAGAGAATTGATCCCTGAAGGCCCTCATTGGGTTGGGTCTCCTGCTCAGTGCCCTGGGCCTCCTTGTCCTCCCTCTCCTCACAGCTTGACCTGCTGGGCGCGGCCTCTCTGCATGCTCCCAGTCATGCTCAATGCCCAGCGGAAGCCCTAGCAGACCGCCCATGGTTGGCAGGAATGTTGTTCCACCAGGGTTGTAACTTTCTGACCAGTAAGACAGTACCTGCCAAACCATCTCAAAAGTAGTGTAGGAACTCTCAGTAAGAATAGGGAGCTTCAAAAAACACTTCCTACTCCTCCAGCAGCCAGAAGCAATAATCCAGCAACTAACCTGCAACACCTGCATGGCCCTTTAAATAGCACTGATGGGGGGTCCTTCAGGCACTGTAAGACACGTTCAGGTGGTCAGGGTTAAGATTGTGTGTTGGGTTGAGCGTTAAGATCGAAAATGGTGTCTACCACATTAAATCAGCATTTTCTCCCTACTTTACATGCTTCCCGCCGTCGGTATTTGTGCCTGCGCTAACTCCTATACCAAGATGGCGTCCGGCGCATGTCACGCTGGAAATGTGTTTGGGCCGTGTAGCGCCGAAACAATGGGCGCTGCACAGCCCAATTTAGCGCCCTATATTCTCCCACTACTGTAACTGCAAGAGGATTCTCAGCGAAGAAGTTATCCCTCAAAGGATGCCAACAAGAAGGATGAAGAGAAAAGAATAAAAATACTCAACGATAATTTCTTGGAAATATTGGGCTGGAAATTCGGCCATGTAGCGCCCGTTGTGTAGGCGCTACGTGGACTCCCGAAGTTCCAAAATGGTGTCCGGAATGCGCGCTCACATTTCTAGTGTGACGTGCGCCGGACGGCATCTTGGTAAAGGGGTTCGCACAGGCCCAGATTACGATCGCCGGCAGCATGTAAAGTAAGGAGAATATGTGTTAGATCAGTGTGCAACACTGGTTTAAAGGGATAGATTCCATTTTGGCACTCAATGCTCCAGCCAATAAGAAGGATGAACAGAAAAGAATAAAAATATTCAACGATAATTTCCTGGAAATACTGGGCTAGTAATTCAGCCGTAAAGCGCCCGTTGTGTAGGTGTCACGTGGCCTCCCGAAGTTCCAAAATGTCGCCCGGAATGCACGCGTGCTTCTAGCGTGATATGTGTTAGATCAGTGTGCAATACTGATTTAAAGTGATAGACACCTTTTTGCACTCAATGCTCTGACCAACTCATTGTCTTAACCCCGACCATCTGAACATGTCTTAGAATGCCTGGAGGTCCCCCCACCAGCGCTATTTAAAGGGACATTGCAGGATTTACAGGTTAGTTGCTGGATTATTGCTTTTGGCTGCTGATGCATTTGGAACTGTTTTTGGAGGTCTCCTATACTTGAATACTAGGACGAGGGGACATAGCCTAAAAATTAGAGCCAGGTCTTGCAGGAGTGAAGTTAGGAAACACTTCTACACACAAAGTGTGGTTGAAGCTTGGAATGTTGTTCCGCAAACGGCAATTGATGCTAGCTCACTTGTTACTTTTAAATCTAGATTGATAGATTTCTGTGAACCAAGGGTATTAAGGGATATGGGGCTAAGGCAGGTATATGGAGTTAGGTCACAGGTCAACCATGCTCTCATTGAATGGTGGAACAGGCTCGAGGGGCTAAATGCCACTGTCACTTACTGCCTCCTGATAGGTGCCATCTTCTCCTGCAAGAAAGTGGGACGTGTGTCGGTGAGTGTCCTGCAGGATGTTTGGGTGATGTCCCTGTCATGGTTGAGTAGCTGCCAGTGTGTGTGACCTGTGAGTTGTGAGAGGGTGGCTTGAAACAGTGGTAATGTGTGAGGGTGAGAGGAAGCATCTGATTGGAAGAGTTGAGTACTGATGGAAAGAGTTTGTTGGTATGTGGGTGATGGGGGTGTAGTGTGTGGTGCAGTTGGTAGGAGACGCCACTTGACAGTTGACCTCACTCACCTTGACCACTCATGTCAAAGCTTTGAACTTCTTCCTGCACTGCATCCATGTTCATGGTGCTGTGGGCCTGGCATTGACTCCATCCCCCGATGCCTCCCACTGCCTCGGGAGCACATGTCTGGAGGACCTCTTGCCCCCCCTTAGGATGTAGGATGTCCCTCCTTCTGTCCACCTCTCACACCAAGGTCTCTGGTGCATCAGCAGAGAACCTTGGTGCATGCTCTCTCGCAGGCCTGGTACCAACTCAGATCGGCAGATTGGTGAGGTCTGGCGGGCAGATTGGAGGATGTGGGATTTAGTAGTGCACAACCTTTATTCGATGTTTTAATATAACTCAGCAGTTTGTAAACATAGGGACGGGATCTGTGTTTTACGTGTACAATGTCTGATCTCCATTTAGACTCCGTGCGGACCCGTATCTCATTTTTTGCAAATAAGAGGTTCAAGCTGCCTTTAAGAGGTGCAGGCTGCCTTTAAGAGGTGCAGGCTGCCTTTAAGAGCTGCGAGCAAATCTCGTGCTATTTGGGCCCCTCCTGCTGGTGAGAAGTACGAACTTGGTGAGAGCGTCGCAGCGGGTCCTGACTACTGCGCTTCGATCAGATAAGTGACCAGGCAGCACAAATGTCTCGTGTTGCCTGCACCAGGCGTGGGTTAATCGCACACAGCGATGCCCGCACCCGGATTCAGGGGTTAACCAATTTAACCCCCATTCACTAGAAAAGACCTCAGTACCATATTTTCTTAATGACGAGAGATTAGGAACTGTAGAGGAACAAAAGATTTGGGTGTCCAGGTACAAAATTACAGGGTGATGTGATGGGAAAAGTTCTGAAAGGAATAGACAGACTTTTTCCGGTAGTTATGGGGTAAAAAAACAAGGAGCCATAGGTACATGAATAAATGTAAGAGTTGTGTCTTTCTGATAGTTAACCCTTTGTGAACTCATAATATAAATTAAACAAAATCCCTTCCAGGGCACATTGGTAAAAAATCTCCCAACATTACAGGGACATTGGGCAGTCTCTTGTCTTGATGTTTCAGACAGTTGTTTTGTTAAACAATTTAGCCAAATGTAATAAATGCTTGGTTCACATCGTTTATGTCTGAAGTGCCCACACTCAGTCCATGTTACTGTGGATGGGATTTGATACAGGAGATGTATGGACATTTTATATATTTAGGATGTGCTACAAGTGCAGGAAATGAATTGTTGAAAATCTAGCATTTCAGCAAACGATAGAGGTGCCTATATGACCATTCCTGCACAAAGGGTCAAATGTTACTGATTTCTTTTACTTTACAATAATGTCAGGGATTTTGTTCAAATATATTGACAGAACTGTACAGTCAGATGATTACTGAGGTGTTTTGTCGTTGATTTTTTTTCCCATACACCAAGGCCCCGATATCACCAGGGAGGCGGGATGGCAGCGGGCGGGCGGCGACTGGGCACATGGGTAACCCGCCCAGTAAAATCTGTCCGTTCTCCTCGCGATCGCGGGTAAATTGAAACCACTTACCGTGGCTTCCAGGTTTCCCGTCGTCAACCTGCGCAGCGGGCGGACTGCGCAACCGCATCACAGGCTGTCAGCTGGAGGAGCTCTATTTAAAGGGGTAGTCCTCCAATGCTGCTCCTGGAACAAACACCCAAAATTATAGAATGGAGCAGCCCAGGGGAAAGGCTGCTCCCAGATTTACCGATGCCTCACTCCAGGTCCTACTGGATGGGGTGAGGAGGAGGAGAGATATTTTCTACCCAGTGGACGGGAGGAAGTGGCCTGCCTCTGCCACCAAGAAGGCCTGGCTCGAGGTGGCAGAGGAGGTCACCAGCAGCAGCAACGTCTCCTGCACATGGATACAGTGCAGGAAGTGCTTCAGTGACCTAACTAGGTCACCCAAAGTGAGTACACTTACTCATTCCCCTACACTCCGTCTTACACATCACCGCCCCCACCCCACAACTCATTCTGCACTGCCAACACTACTCTATCACATCACTCCTCACACCCACTGAAACCTCATCCTCAACTTACCTGCACTCACTCACCTCCCCAGTACTCATCCCACCACTACCACTCAACCCAATCCTCATACAATCTCATGTCTCATACTCACCCTCTGATGCATCTCTTTCACGGTCAGCCCCACCCAAACCAATGCATTCATTGGCTGGCCACGTCACCATCCCTCACTCACGGCTCTCTACTTTCTCCCCTTATAGAAGAGAGCCCAGAATGCATGGGAGAGGGCGAGGACTGGAGGGGGGCCGCAACATCTGGTCGTCCTCACAGATGCGGAACAGGAGGCTCTGGAACTAAACCGCACCCTCGAGTGCCTGTCCGTCAGGGACGCTGAGACTGACACCCGACAAACGGCTGGTGTCAGAACTTTAACATTCAGCACTCACAATAGCAATTGATGTTAACATGCCTTGCCATCTTTAGCATCTCAACATCTGTGATCATGCTTAATATTGCCTTCTGTTCTCTTACAGGGACTTCAGCGACCGCTGTGATGGCGGAGGGCGATTCCTCAGAGCACCTGTCAGCCTCTGAGGGGGCACCGTCACATCTGAGTGAGCCATCCAACAGCGCAGATACACACACCTCAGTGGGTCCCCGTCCTCACTTAGTTGGGGTCACACATGGTGAGTCACCACGCACATGTGAGCATGAGCAGACACTGGTGACAGGGGCAGCTGTGGAGAGTCCATGTCAGTGGGAGCACTCTTCTCCAGGCTCTGCTCAGCTGGACACAGATACTGAAAGCTGGAGGCCATCCATGAAAAGGAGAATGATCGAGGGGCAGCAGCACATTTGCGAGGTGCTGGAACAGGTGCCACGCGCACTCCACAATTGCGAAGAGGATGGAGGAGTCCAACTCCTGTATGAGTGGAATGGTGGCACAGGTACAGGAGGGCATCTCTGAGATACTGTCACAGGGATGTGAGGGCATCTCTGAGATAGTGTCGCGGGTAAGCGCGGGAATGTCTGCGATGGAGGGAGGGCTAGCCTCCATGCAGCTTCAAGCACGGCTCACCGATGAGTCCATTGAGGCCCTGACAATGGCCCTTTGGACTCAGGGTGAACAACATTCTGCTGCCTTGATCAGGCAGGCAGATACTCTGGCACTGGCCTTACAAGGCTCCACACATGTCCTCCAAACTGTCGTCCAGCAGAGTGGTGGGAGTGGTGTGGGCCTGGCCCAGGGGAGGGAAGATGACGAAAGGGGACATGGAAGTGGGGACGCCACTCAAAGCGCCCTCACGTCTCACCCGTTGCCCCACTCTCAACCAGTACCCACAATGCTGCCTCCTCTCCAGGTGGCTGAGTCTGCCCCCGTACAGGTGCAGGTGGAGCAGTCTTTGGAGGGGCCCTCACGGGCACCAAAACCCAGAGGGCGTAGGCCCAAAGCATCTAATCGATCAGGGCATGAACAAGAGCAACCTGCCACGTCACCATCCCTCACCTGCTGCAGCCACAGGGGAAGCACCATGTAGGAGTACTCGAAAGCGTAAGGCAAAGGTTTTGTGAGCACAAAGGGGATGCACAAGGGTGTTTGACGGTTTGTCATGTTTTTTATTTATATTTGATTTTTGTTAATGGCACATTAAATATTATTATTGTCACCACTACTGCCACGTCTCGGCCATTCTTGACTGGCTTGTGTAATAAGTCCCTTTCATGAGGTTCACCATGAACGCCCACACTTGATGCCACCCATTGGGTCACTCTACAGTGGGTGTATGTGTAGTTGCAGGACTATTTTGTGCAGGGAGGGGGGGTCGGGGGAGGGGGGCTGGTGTGGCCGCTGCTCTGTCCAGGTGGTGAGGACTGGACTCTTCACACTGTCTGATGTTAGGAGAACCGTTCACATATCAGTAACTCTCTGGCCTCGCAAGCAGCCAGGTGAGCCGCTGCTCTGCCCATGAGTTGCTCCTACTCCTCTACCTCCTCCTCCTCCGCCTCCTCCTCAATATGGGTGGTAGATGTGAATGGGGCCTCCTCAAGCGGCCCCCCTCTCTGTTGTGCAGGGCACAACACACGACTATAATGCGTCCCACTCTGTGTGGTGCGTATTGAAGCGCTCCCCCAGAATGATCAAGGCACCTGAAGCGCATCTCGAGCAGACCTATAACATGCTCAATTGTAGACCTGGTGGTGATGTGGCTGTCGTTGACGCTGTTGCTCGGTGGTGGGGTTCCTCAGAGGTGTCATGAGGCACGTGTGCAGGGGGGGTATCCCTTGTCCCTGAGGAGCCAGCCCTTGCGGGTGTTCGGTGCGTGGAAGAGGGGCGGCATGTTGGACTCCCGGAGGATGAAGGAATCGTGGCAGCTGCCAGGGAATCTGGCGCACACGTGAAGGAATCTCTTGCGGTGGTCACAGATGAGCTGAGTGTTGATGGAGTGATACCCTTTCCTGTTGATGAACAGTCCTGGCTCTTGTGGAGGTGCTCGTATTGCTATATGGGTGCAATCGATTACACCCTGTACCCGTGGGAAGCCAGCCCACTGCCCTCTCCGTCTGGCTGAGGTCGTCCATGAGAAAGTTGACGTAATGTGAGGCCCTGCGAAACAAGCCGTTGGTGACCTGCCTTATGCACTTGTGTGCAGATGACTGAGACACCCCGCCGATGTCCCCAATGGCACCCAGGAATGATCTGGAGGTGAAGAAGTTGAGGGCAGTGGTGACTTTGACAGCGACAGGTAAGGAGTTGCTGCTCGGCCCAGCTGGGAGCAGCTCGGCATAAAGGAGGCTGCAGATGTCCGCGACTACCTGGCGACTGACTCTGAGCCTCCGTATGCACTGCTCCTCAGAGAGGTCCAGGAAGCTGAGCCTCGGTCTGTAGACCCTGTTGTGAGGGTAGTGCCTCCTGCGACGTCGCTCTCTCTGTTGTTGCCCTCCGTGCAAAGAGGCTCCAATGTGATTTAGACAAGTTGGGTGAGTGGGCAAGAATATGGCAGATGCAGTATAACGTAGATAAATGTGAGGTTATCCATTTTGGTTGTAAAAACAGAAAGGCAGATTATTATCTGAATGGTGATAGACTGGGAAAAGGGGAGGTGCAACGAGACCTGAGTGTCCTTGTACACCTGTCGCTGAAAGCGAGCATTCAGGTGCAGCAAGCAGTTAGGAAGGTGAATGGTATGTTGGCCTTCATTGCAAGAGGATTTGAGTACAGGAACAGGGATGTCTTACTGCAGTTATACAGGGCCTTGGTGAGACCACATCTGGAGTATTGTGTGCACTTTTGGTCTCCTTATCTGAGGAAGGATGTCCTTGCCATGGAGGGAGTGCAATGAAGGTTTACCAGACTGATTCTTGGGATGGCAGGACTGACGTATGAGGAGAGATTGGGTTGACTAGGCCTATATTCACAAGAGTTTGGAAGAATGAGAGGTAATCTCATCGAAACATATAAAATTCTAACAGGACTAGACAGACCTCTCTACCACAGAAGGCAGTGGAGGCCAAGTCATTAGATGTATTCAAGAAGGAGATAGATATATTTCTTAATGCTAAAGGGATCAAGGGATATGAGGAAAAAACGGGAACAGGGTACTGAGTTAGATGATCAGTCATGATCATTTTGAATGGCGGAGCAGGCCCGAAGGGCCGAATGGCCTACTCTTGCTCCTATTTTCTATGTTTCAATGTTTCTATGCTCTTGTGCAGGTGCCTGTGGCACAGCACTGTGTTGTGGAGCTCCACGTGGCGGAGGTTGACGGCTTGCCTGGCGAGGCTGGTGATGTTGCTCGTCCTCAGATGTAGTGATGAATGCAGTTATGGCTCCCCCTCATCCTGACAGTGTGAGTTTAGGGGATAAATTAAGAATTTTGAGTGAAAAGACAATGGACTTGCAGCCAAAACTTTGTCTGAAGTGACAGAGTGCCCTGCTGCAATAAATGAGGTTTTCCCCCACCTGTCAAATAATCCTTTGCATCTCCTACTGGCTGCTGGCTGAAACACGTCTGCTCCAACAGGGAGTGTTTCCCACAGCACGGGAAACACGCTGAGGATCCTTCAAAATTGCACCCCCCAAAATCTCCACTCAATGAGGTCTCTCGAGTACCTCAACTATCTACCTAACTATGCAAAGCAGCATCCCGCTGGCTTTAATTGCCGGTGAGAGTCCCGCATGTGGGAGCTGTGCGCGCACCCGAACGTGTCACGGGGGAACCCGGAAGTCAGCAGGTTGGAGCCAGGCTCTGAACCCACTCCGGGATTCCGTCATTTTACGAGCCCCGCCCGCCCCCAACACACCCGCTCCGCCATCCAAAAATCGGCACCAAAGTGTAAATTAAAATTACAACCAAAAGAACCTTTTTAAAATAATATGCTGCTGGACTGAGCCAGAGTCATAACTGGAATACCAGTACAACCAGCTGGGGGAGACACCAGCCACCCATTTAAACTCACTCTTTGATTCATTGGGAATTACAACAAGCTTCCATATATCGGACACGGGGCCATATATCAGATATGAGACCATTTATCAGATACAAGACCATATATCAGATACAAGACCATATATCGGACACGAGACCATATATCGGACACGAGACCATATATCAGATACGAGACCATATATCAGATACGAGACCATATATCGGACACGAGACCATTTATCGGACACGAGACCATATATCAGATACGAGACCATATATCAGACACGAGACCATATATCAGATACAAGACCATATATCAGATACGAGACCATATATCAGATACGAGACCATTTATCAGATACGAGACCATATATCGGACACGAGACCATATATCGGACACGAGACCATATATCAGATACGAGACCATATATCAGATACGAGACCATATATCGGACACGAGACCATATATCGGACACGAGACCATATATCGGACACGAGACCATATATCGGACACGAGACCATATATCAGATACGAGACCATATATCAGACACGAGACCATATATCGGACACGAGACCATATATCAGATACGAGACCATATATCGGACACGAGACCATATATCAGATACGAGACCATATATCAGACACGAGACCATATATCGGACACGAGACCATATATCAGATACGAGACCATATATCAGACACGAGACCATATATTGGACACGAGACCATGTATCAGATACGAGACCATTTATCAGATACGAGACCATTTATCGGACACGAGACCATATATCGGACACGAGACCATATATCGGACACGAGACCATGTATCAGATACGAGACCATTTATCAGATACGAGACCATTTATCGGACACGAGACCATATATCGGACACGAGACCATATATCGGACACGAGACCATGTATCAGATACGAGACCATTTATCAGATACGAGACCATTTATCGGACACGAGACCATATATCGGACACGAGACCATATATCGGACACGAGACCATATATCGGACACCATTTATCCGATTTGGCAGTGGGCATGCAGCCCCACCCCCAACTCATCTCATTATCAAACTTTCTTTGTTTGTCACACTTTTCTCCCTGTACTTCTGGGTATTTTTACCTCTATAATTTCTCCACATACTGTGAACAAAAGATAACGTACACAAACAATAAAGTTACTTCCCAACTTTTCTTTTAGTTTTGTCCTTGAATGCACACAGGAAAAATTGAGATTTAAGGTTATTAGAGAATATTTCTAATTTACTTATAACTTCTTTATCATTTCACAACTGACGAGATTCAAATGTCATTATGCAAGAAAAGCTATCTATATCACTGCTTGTTATTATTACTGGGAGTTTTCGATAGGAGTCCAGCTAAAAGACTTTCTCAATGGCCCAAGTGGTTTAGGAATGGAATAACAGGCATTTGAAGATGGAGCATCCCATGTTTGATCTATGGGCCCTGATATTAATGGGCAGCTGGGAACAGAGCAGGGTGGGGATGGGGAGGGGGAACTGATAGCAGGCGAACGAACGCACAACATCGTGGGACATGTTGGAGTGTCCAATTTCAACAGGGAGGATCCCCATTGTCATTTTACTTCCTGGTTTCGTGTCTCCAATGCGCAGGAGCAGGCGTGGCGTGGACCCGCATGACGCAATTTCACCTCGACTATTTAAAGGCCCAGCTCAGAGATGAAATGGAGGAGGAGGTTTGTAAAGTCTGATATAGAAAAATCAAAGAGGAACTGGAAAATGAGTGTGAGTAAAGGCCGTACCAGATTCTCAGATCCATCTCTGCAGGTGGTGCTGGCGGCAGTAAGGAGCAGGAGGGAGGTGCTGTTGCCAGCAAGTGGTGAAAAGAAGACTGCTGCCACCAGCAAGAAGGCCTGGCAGAGGAGGTGAGCAACAGGAGTGTCACCCCAAGGTCATGGATTCAGTGCCACAAGCAGTTCAATGACCTGACTAGGTCAGGAAAGGTGAGCGGACGGCTACGTTCTTCCAGATTCTGCACTGCATCCCCTCTCACTTTGTCTTGTCAGTCCTACTCCATTCACACCACTCCTCACCCCCACATCACTCTCACCACGACCAACGAGACAGAGTCAATGTACTTCCTCTCACCCTCACTCCCTTGAAATGCTCACCTCCCGATTCCTCCCTCCACCACTGCCAGTGACCGCAATCCTCATATCATCATGTACGACCTCAGGCACCTCCAACCACTCTCATCACACATCCTGCAATGGCATCGTTAGCACAATCTTCAAAGGGATGCCACTCATAGTCGTTATGCATGTGCCTGATTCTCACCTTCACCGTTTGCACTGCACCCATCAGATGTACACATTGCTCAGAGCCCCTCACAGCTATGTCGTGCCAACCTTGCAGAAGACAGCGCAAAACTCCAGGAAGAGGGTGAGGAACTATGGAGGATCCCAGGAGATTGTTGAGATTTCACTGGCAGTGGAGGAGGCATTAGAGATCAGCAGCATATCAAGCTCCCTCAGTGCTCGCTGGTGGTCCAGTGGAGAAAGGTGACAACATTAATGTTTCATACCAGCATCTCCCACAAAGGAACTTCACTTTCAGTGGACCACAGAACATTGACAACTCTTATGAAGTGTATCATTCTCAAAGTGCTATTACTTAATATTATCCCTTTCTTCCCTCCTCCAGTGCCATCACATAAAGATGAAGAGCCCATGACGGGAGAGGAGGCAGACTCCTCAGAGCAGCTGATAACTTCTGAGAGGGCACCGTCACGTGACACTAGTGTAGCAGGCACCCACGCAGATACCAGCACCTCGGTTGGTCTGCGTAGACTGGTCGATGTGATTGCACTTGGTTGCTCTCACAGCACAAGTGGGCAAGAGCAGAGAATGGTGGAAGGGGCAGCTGATGAGATTACAGCACCGTCAAACCCAAGCTCTGCTGAACAGGACAGAGATGCAGAACCCCTGGGCCAGCACTAAAAAGGAGAATGCTGGAGGCACAGCAGCAATTGACGGAGGTATTGGCAGTCCTGCCAGGCACACTGCCCACAGTGGCAGTGAGGATGGAGGAGTCAAACTCGATCGTATGTGGGACGATGACGCAGGGCTTTTCAACTCTGCAATCCACCATGGAGCGTATGGCGAGCTCCGTGAAAATTGT
This sequence comes from Heptranchias perlo, assembly GCF_035084215.1. Lineage (NCBI taxonomy): Eukaryota > Metazoa > Chordata > Chondrichthyes > Hexanchiformes > Hexanchidae > Heptranchias > Heptranchias perlo. Next base: position 48,683,941 of record NC_090345.1, on the reverse strand, counting down.
AGCCAGCTGGTCACAAGTCAGTGATGGCAGCTGTTGTGTCCTGCCTGCAGGCTCAGACAGTGGCTGCGCAGACTCTGGCTGCGAGCGTCTCCACTGGTTTTGACAAGATCGTAGAGAGACTTGATCGGGGCTTCCAAGGCATCACTGATCTCCTCCTCACTGCTCTCCCGCAGACAGAGGTAGTGCTGATGTTCCACAGGGGAGGGAGGATGGCGGAACGGGCGAGGCAAGTGCAGATGTTTCTCAGAACGTCTGCACGTCTCATCCATTGCCATCCCCTTAACTAATGCCCCACATAGTGCCTCCACTCTAGCTGGCCCACACTGCCCCTGCACAAGTGCAGGAGGAGCAGTCAGTGGCAGGGCCCCCACGGGCTCCAAAACGCGGAGGTTGTCGGCCAAAAGCAACTCAGGACGCTGAGAAAGGTGAATAGCAGTCTTCCACCGTCTCAGCTGAAGCAACAGGGGCAGCACTATGTAGAAATGGTAGGCATAGAAAGACAAAGTATAGATCACAGAGGGTTAATACGTGGGTGTCACATTTATTTTTTGTTAAGCAAATTAATGTGATCACTATTAAAAATGTGTTCCTTTCACCATTCCACTGTTTCTCACTAGTGAATGTTGAGTCCACTGTCAGATTTTAATTTAATGGGTGTGGAAGGTGGAGACATGATTTGATTCTCACAAGTTGGGGGATGTTGGACCCGTGCATTGTGGGTTACATAACTGCTTGTGCAAGGGGGTTAAGGTTGGTGGGGCTACAGTAGTGCAGTTGTCATTGGTTTAACTGAACCTACGTTCTATTAAAGCATCCCTTGCATTACGAGCAGCAATATGTTTGGGTGGCCAGTCGTTCGGGTCCCCATCGTCTCCCTTATTGTTCTCCTCATCCGATGAAGAGTCATGAGTGCCTTCTTCATCCTGCACCTCCAGATCTCTTTGCTGTGCTGAGTTGTGTAGGACGCAGCATGCAACAATGATCTGCGACACACTGGCTGATGGATATTGTAGAGAACCTGTCAAGGCTGGTCGGAGGGTGCTTTTTCCCTTCGTTGAGGGTTCTATAACAAGGGGACATAGATTCAAGGTAAAAGGCGGGAGGTTTAGAGGGGATTTGAGAAAGAACTTTTTCACCCAGAGGGTGGTTGGAGTCTGGAACTCACTGCCTGAAAGGGTTGTGGAGGCAGGAACCCTCACAACATTCAAGAAGCATTTGGATGAGCACTTGAAATGCCATAGCATACAAGGCTACGGACCAAATGCTGGAATATGGGATTAGAGTAGACAGGGCTGATGGCCGGCGCGGACACGATGGGCCGAAGGGCCTCTATCCATGCTGTATAACTCTATGACTCTAAGGCACCTAAACCTTAACTTCAGCATTCCCAAGGTTTGCTCAATAATGCATCGTATGGTAATGTGGCTGGTGTCGTACCTCTACTGTGGTTGAATGGAGGAGTTCCTCAGATGTGTTATGAACTATGGCTGAAGGGGGTACCCCTAGTTCCCAAGCAGCCATCCTGTCAGGTGGGTCCCAGGTAGAAACATTGTGAGGCTATTCGACTGCAGCAGTATGAAGGCATCATGACAGCTCCCAGGGGACCATGCGGAGACCTGCATGCACCTCTTTTTATGATTACAGACAAGTTAAACATTAATGGAACAGAAGCCCTTGTTGTTCACAAATGCTCCTGGCTGGTCGGAGGGTGCTCTGATTGTCACCTGTGTACAATCTATGGCACCCCGCACCGGTGGGAAACCTGGCAGAAATGCGAACCCCAATGCTCGCTCTGCCTGACTGTTCTCATCACACGGAAATGTTGGCCCTGTCACAATCTGTCACTTGCCTGATACATTTGTGTGCTGCCGATTGCGACACCCTCGAAATGTCTCCGATCGCATCCTGGAAGGAGCCGGAAGCAAAGAAATTCAGGGCAGCGGTTCCTTTAACTGCCACTGGCAGGGCATGGCCGCCAGGTCCAGCTGGCAGGTGGTCTTCTTCAAGGACGCTGCAGAGGTCGGAGACCACCTGCCGTGTCATCCAGAGCCTCCTAAAGCATTGCTCCTCCGAGAGGCCAAGGAAACTGAGCCTCTGCCTGTAAACCCTGTTGGGTGGGTGTGGCCTTGTGTGAGCACGGGCCTTATGTTGCTGCCCGCCTGCAGCTCCCTCAGCTCGCTGTTGCTGCTAGTGCTCCTCTTCTTCCTCCTCTTCATCAGTCAGAACCCGGCAGCAATGACAGCACCCATAATGGATTTGTCCTTTGCCAAATCTAAAGCATCCAAACCACTATCTGAAGCCAATAACTGTAACCAAACCGTAGCCCACAATGAACTGAGGAAGCACCTGTGAGTGCAGCAGCTTTCATCTTCTGGTTTTGATCTTTCAGAATTCCCTAGATTCTAGCACGGTCCCCATGGATTGGAAGGTGGCAAATGTAACACCGCTATTCAAGAAAGGAGGGAGAGGGAAAGCAGGGAACTACAGGCCAGTTAGCCTGACATCAGGCTAGGATCTATTATTAAGGACATAGTAACAGGGCACTTAAAAAATAATATGATTAGGCAGAATCAACACGGTTTTATGAAAGAGAAATCTTGTCTGACAAATCTATCAGAGTTTTTTGAGGATGTAACTAGCAGGGTAGATAAGGGGAACCAGTGGGTGTAGAATATTTGGATTTTCAAAAGGCATTCGATAAGGTGCCACACAAAAAGTAGTTACACCAGAGAAGGGCTCATGGGGTTGGGGGTAATATATTAGCATGGATTGAGGATTGGTTAATGGACAGAAAACAGAGAGTAGAAATAAACGGGTCATTTTCGGGTTGGCAGTTTGTAACTAGTGGAGTGCCGCAAAGATCAGAGGGCTTGACAGGGTAGATGCTGAGAGGCTGTTTCCCCTGGCTGGAGAGTCTAGAACTAGAGGTCATAGTCTCAAAATAAGGGGTCAACCATTTACATAAGAACATAAGAACATAAGAAATTGGAGCAGGAGTAGGCCAATCGGCCCCTCGAGCCTGCTCCGCCATTCAACAAGATCATGGCTGATCTGATCCCAACCACAAATCTAAAGAACACAATAAGTCGGAGCAGGACCCGGCCACATAGCCCCTGGGCCCTCTCCGCCACCCACAGGGCATTGACCGATCCGAACTCAGCTTCATGTCCAATTTCCTGCCCGCTCCCCATAACCCCTAATTCCCTTTACTTCTAGGAAACTGTCTATTTCTGTTTTAAATTTATCTAATGATGTAGCTTCCACAGCTTCCTGGGGCAGCAAATTCCACAGACCTACCACCCTCTGAGTGAAGAAGTTTCTCCTCATCTCAGTTTTGAAAGAGCAGCCCCTTATTCTAAGATTATGCCCCCTGGTTCTAGTTTCACCCATCTTTGGGAACATCCTTACTGCATCCACCCGATCAAGACCCTTCACAATCTTATATGTTTCAATAAGATCGCCTCTCATTCTTCTGAACTCCAATGAGTAGAGTCCCAATCTACTCAACCTCTCCTCATATGTCCGCCCCCTCATCCCCGGGATTAACCGAGTGAACCTTCTTTGTACTGCCTCGAGAGCAAGTATGTCTTTTCTTAAGTATGGAGACCAAAACTGTATGCAGTATTCCAGGTGCGGTCTCACCAATACCTTATATAACTGCAGCAATACCTCCTTGTTTTTATATTCTATCCCCCGAGCAATAAAAGCCAACATTCCGTTGGCTTTCTTGATCACCTGCTGCACCTGCATACCAACTTTTTGATTTTCTTGCACTAGGACCCCCAGATCCCTTTGTACTGCAGTACTTTCCAGTCTCTCGCCATTAAGAAAATAACTTGCTCTCTGATTTTTCCTGCCAAAGTGCATAACCTCACATTTTCCAATATTATATTGCATCTGCCAAATCTCCGCCCACTCACCCAGCCTGTCTATATCCCCTTGCAGGTTTTTTATGTCCTCCTCACTCTCTACTTTCCCTCCCATCTTTGTATCATCTGCAAATTTTGATATGTTGCACTCGGTCCCCTCCTCCAAATCGTTAATATAGATTGTAAAGAGTTGGGGACCCAGCACCGACCCCTGTGGAACACCACTGGTTACTGGTTGCCAGTCCGAAAATGAACCATTTATCCCAACTCTCTGCTTCCTGTTTGATAACCAATCCTCCACCCATGCCAGAATATTACCCCCAATCCCGTGATTTTTTATCTTAAGTAATAATCTTTTATGTGGCACCTTGTCGAATGCCTTCTGGAAGTCTAAATACACTACGTCCACTGGTTCCCCTTTATCCACCCTATACGTTATATCCTCGAAGAACTCAAGCAAATTTGTCAGACATGACTTCCCCTTCATAAAGCCATGCTGACTTTGTCCTATTAAATTATGCTTATCTAAATGTTCCGTTACTGTCTCCTTAATAATAGACTCCAAAATTTTACCCACCACAGATGTTAGGCTAACTGGTCTATAATTTCCAGCCTTCTGCCTACTACCCTTTTTAAATAACGGTGTTACATTAGCAGTTTTCCAATCTGCCGGGACCTCTCCTGAGTCCAGGGAATTTTGGAAAACTATCACCAAAGCATCCACAATCCCTACTGCCACTTCCCTCAAGACCCTAGGATGGAAGCCATCAGGTCCAGGGGATTTATCCGCCTTGAGTCCCATTATTTTACTGAGTACCATCTCTTGAGTGATTTTAATCGTATTTAGCTCCTCCCCCCCGAGAGTCCCCTGTTTGTCCAGTGTTGGGATATTCTTAGTGTCCTCTACTGTAAAGACTGAAACAAAATATTTGTTCAGCATTTTTGCCATCTCCATGTTTCCCACCATTAATTTCCCGGTCTCATCCTCTAAGGGACCTATGTTTGCCTTAGCCACCCTTTTTCTTTTTATATAACTATAGAAACTCTTGCTATCTGTTTTTATATTTTTTGCTAATTTCTTTTCATAATCTAACTTCCCTTTCTTAATCAATCCTTTAGTTACTTTTTGCTGTCTTTTGAAGAATTCCCAATCTTCTATCTTCCCACTAAGTTTGGCTACCTTATATGTCCTTGTTTTTAGTCGGATACTATCCTTGATTTCTTTACTTAGCCACGGGTGGCTGTCATTTCTTTTACACCCTTTTTTCCTCAGTGGAATATATTTATTTTGAAAGTTGTAAAATAACTCCCTAAATGAACACCACTGCTCATGTACCGTCTTACCCTTTAATCTATTTTCCCAGTCCACTTTAATCAATTCCGCTCTCATACCATCATAGTCTCCTTTATTCAAGCTCAGTACGCTTGTTTGAGAATCAACCTTCTCACCCTCTAATTGGATATGGAATTCAACCATGTTGTGGTCGCTCGTTCCAAGGGGATCCTTAACTAGGACATTATTAATTAATCCTGACTCATTACACAGGACCAGGTCCAAGGTTGCCTGCCCCCTTGTAGGATCAGTTACATACTGCTCAAGAAATCCATCCCTGATGCACTCAATGAACTCGTCCTCAAGGCTGCTCTGCCCAATTTGATTTGTCCAGTTAATATGATAATTAAAATCCCCCATAATTATGGCTGTTCCCTTATTACATGCCCCGACTATTTCCTGATTAATACTTCTTCCAGCAGAGTTGCAACTATTAGGAGGCCTATATACTACGCCCACTAATGTTTTTTTTCCCTTATTATTCCTTATCTCCACCCAAACTGTTTCATTATCTTGATGCTTTGTCCCAATATCATTTCTCTGTATTACAGTGATTCCTTCCTTTATTAACATAGCCACCCCACCTCCCCTTCCTTCCTGCCTGTCCTTCCTGATTGTTAAATACCCTGGCATATTTAATTCCCAGTCGTTGTCACCCTGCAGCCATGTTTCTGTAATGGCCACAAGATCATACCCATACGTAGTTATTTGTGCCGTTAACTCGTCCATTTTATTACGAATGCTACGTGCATTCAGATAAAGAACTTTCAAATCTGTTTTGTGACGCTTAGTTCCTGCTTTTTCCTTTTTTAACACTTTACCTATTACTCCATACCTTCTGTCCCTTCCTGTTACGCTTTCCTCTCTCTCCCTGCTCAGGTTCCCAACCCCCTGCCACTTTAGTTTAAACCCTCCCCAACAGCACTAGCAAACACTCCTCCTAGGACAGCGGTCCCGGCCCTGCCCAGGTGCAGACCGTCCGGTTTGTACTGGTCCCACCTCCCCCAGAACCGTTTCCAGTGTCCCAGGAATTTGAATCCCACCCCCTTGCACCATTCCTCTAGCCACGTATTCATTTGAAATATCCTCCTATTTCTACTCTGACTAGCACGTGGCACTGGCAGCAATCCTGAGATTACTACCTTTGAGGTCCTATTTGAGGAAAAATGTCTTCACTCAGAGGGTTCTTTGGAATTCTCTACCCCAGAGGGCTGTGGATGCTCAGTCATTGAGTAAATTCTCCCCCATACATTCCCTATCTGACTTGTAGTTTCATTAATATGACATTTGAGTGTGAAGTGATGAGCAGGAAATGGACATCACCGAGCAGTGGAGTGACAGAGGCATATTAGATGCAAATCCTTTAACTGTAGCAATTCTGCTTTATTGTCTTGTACTTATTGGCAGATAACCCCACGCAAGTGCACGACTTGAAAACGTGTTGGAATAAATAAAACTTTATTCACAAGATAAACAATCCATTATTTCTTTACAAGTGCAAGTTTACATTAAAACACTTGGCACAAGCCAAACATCCATTCTACCTGGCACTTTACGTATTATTGCAGCTTGTATATACTGAAGCAGGAACGGTACTTTAAACTGCAAAAAAATCTGAAGCGTTTCCCAGAAAATCTAAAAGTCTATTTCACATGATACAATTGTCAAAAATATCTGCAAAATGAAGATAAACTGCTAACTGTTTCGGAGCAGTTCCTATTCTTCAGTGGGTATATAGTTAGGTAAGTGCGACATTTTAGCAAGTAACTTGTTTTTAACTAGAATGATAAATAAAACAAAAATCTTGTACAGGCGAGCATTTATTGATTGGTTTATTAAAAGCTCCCTTCTGTCTGGTTCTAGAAATCAATTTACGGTTTGATGTGGAACTGTCCCCAGTTGACTTTGAATGGGGGGAGGAGAAGTTCCAGCCATCACACACAGTAGCCATGGGGTCAACTTAATATCAACCAGATAGGGTTAATATAAATACTGAAATAGATTTAGAACCATTGGAGCCCCACAAACAATAGGCCTCATTGTGATTAGCTGCTTCATGCTAAAATGTAAATTACTCACAAAACAGTTCTGAAGGAAAGAAAGTTAACCTTTTTAATAAACAATCAAAAACAGAGCCATTTGAATTGTTATAAATAAGCACAGAAACACTTAGAGTAACTTTGTCCACAGCAGTCAATGAGTTTAACTGGTAGAAACAGCTTGACGCAATATACCAGCATGTAGCATTATAATAAAGAAACACAGGCTATTCATTTTGCTATGAATTTGCGTAGCGTGTCTGAGCTGTTGCAAGCCACATTTGAGTGGAAAACATCCTTTTGCGGACCAGAATCAAACACTTCATATCATACCAATTAATACTCTGACCTTATCCTTATGCCAATGCTTTTGAAAACCTCCACAAACACAGAATTAACAGACATTCAAAAAACTAGATATTCTTAGGTGACTGTTATCTAATTTGCCATAATTACTAAACAGCTGTCATCTTATTTTAACTGTTACGTTGCTGGCATTTACATTCTTAAACCCAAGTTTTCCCATCATGTTAAAAGGAGTTATAGAAATCATCATATTACTTCTATATTGTATTGCAAATCTGCACTCTACTTAAAATCACCATTTCATACTGTGTTGCTTGTAACATTCACAAAAGCACCAAGCTCATAGAAAAACAACTTCCTGTAAACCTTGAATCACTTGGCCTCTTATCTTCACAGTTCTAAGTCCTGCAGAAGCAAATGTAATGAAATTACTTCATCAGTAACTTCACAGTTCATCGCTCTCCATCACTTTGTGTTTGGTTGGGAACTGCGAGCTGTCCGCTGATGGGAAGGCAGATTTAAAGTCAAGTCCTTGGCCAGTAAGAGCTGCATATCGACTGCCTGAAGGCCGCACTTTCTTTATTGGCTGTGTGATCTGCTGGTGCCACTGAGCTATAACAACAAAGAAAGTCAGTCTGAGACTCTGCATTGTGATGGAGAACTTTGTGATGGGATGACATTCTAAATGGGGCTAACTTACAACATGACCACAGATGAAACAAATGTTTCAGCTAGCAATCAATACTTGTTTAATTCAGAAATAAGTATATTTTATGTGTGCAGTAATTATTACCACTCATTGAGATGTATTATACAGCAGTAATTAAAATAGGACTATTATTCTCCAGGTAGCTTCTAATGAACTACTACTGAAACCTCGCTGGTGGAATGACGCAGCATTAATCATGTCACTCGCTGCAGAAAGATGTAATAATATTTACTTGATAAAATAAACTCACCAATTAGGCTTCTGAACTTTCCCTCTTATCACACAGAGTTTAAGTTACTGCTATTGTGCGAACCAAAGCCATAAGGGATAATTTTACGAATGACACCCCTGACAGGGAGGCTCGCCTGCTGGACATGTATATCGGGAAATCATGGGCATCATGGTGATTTACCACTATATGTCAAAAAATGTTGCATCTGACGCATGTTCGTTCTAATTGCCATGTAATGCACAATGTATTAATCTGTTGCTAAAGTGGAAGCTTTGTTTAATGTAGCCTCTCTTAGGACCCTAAGCCTAATTGCTGAAGATAAGGATTTCCTGAGGCCAATTAGCAGGTGCTCATAAATTTCTGGTTGTGGGCCTGGAGAAACCAGCATGTGTTTTTTTTTCAAATATTTTTCACATTTTGAATTGTAATGCCTGAAGTAGGCTGGACTCAAAAGTTTTATTTATATGGATATCAGATAGTGGATCCCTCATGGTATTACTCATGAATAAAATGATGAAATGAATTGAGTAAATAAATGCTGCTTCCCTCAACTCACTGCAGGTAGATGAAGAAATAACATTTGTTCCCATCACAGTTATAGGAATAAATAAATCTGTGGGACAGATAGCCCGTTTTACATCTCTCCCAATTTTTATTTCCATTGAATATGTAAAATGAGCTGCCGACTCGCTATCACCTGTGTTACACTATCGCACAAAGTCAAAATCTACCTCACAGATTTATTTATTCCTATAACTCTGATGTTATTTCTTCACAAAAAGTCAAAATTTACCGCTGTGTGTAACATGCTACAATTACATAAACAAATCCTGTATGCAGTTAGTAACAATGTTTTTCTTGCCAAAGTAAACTCACTTAGAGTTCAGAAGGTCACACTTTGTTTTGATATTTTCGTACCTCCCAATGGTCCTAATAGTGAGCTCCCTAGGTTTTAATGCTGACAGTCCTCAGGCCTTTTCCTTGTAGAACAGAGGAAGAGGGAGCAAGGTTTAGAAACTATAAGCCTGTCATGGTCTGGGAATTGCCAGTCTTGCTGTCAATAACAATAACTTGTCAGTTTCACAACGTGTTGTACATTAAACTCAGAAGATGGGGCAACCTTAATTACAGCTCAGAGTTTTGCCCACAGAGTGACAATGATGCATCCTAGGAGTGTAGTGTGCTACCTGTGAGCCTCTTCATTCAGCTATGGGAAGTCCTACGAACTCAAGTTCAAGAAGCCTGTGAAAGAGACGATCTCCAGTGGGGTGGATGGAGGTTATTGGAGATATTTCAACTATATGTGTAACTTTAATAATTTTGCGGTGAATTATATGATTTTATTTGTGTGTTGGTTATATTAGAAAGCTTAGTTTCAGTACTGTCTGCTGTACTTACTGAGAAAATAAGATGGCTCCTGAAAGGATTTTACAAACAATATTTTGAGCGGTTTCATTGGTTCCCCTCCCACTCCGTGCTGGTTATGTCATTGCTAGTTGTTGCTGGTTGTTTTGTTGCTGGTTGTTTTATTGCTGGTTGTTTCATTGCTCATTGTTTTATTGCTAGTTGTTTCATTGTTGTTGTTTCGTTGCTGGTTGTTTTATTGCTAGTTGTTTCATTGCTCGTTGTTTCATTGTTGTTGTTTTGTTGCTCGTTGTTTTATTGCTAGTTGTTTCATTGCTCGTTGTTTTATTGCTTGTTGTTTCATTGCTCGTTGTTTTATTGCTAGTTGTTTCATTGCTCGTTGTTTTATTGCTGGTTGTTTTATTGCTGGTTGTTTCATTGTTTGTTGTTTCATTGCTGGTTGTTGTGTTGCTGGTTGTTTTATTGCTGGTTGTTTTGTTGCTCGTTCTTTTATTGCTGGTTGTTGTGTTGCTGGTTGTTTTATTGCTGGTTGTTTTATTGCTCGTTCTTTTATTGCTGGTTGTTGTGTTGCTGGTTGTTTTATTGCTGGTTGTTTTATTGCTTGTTCTTTTATTGCTGGTTGTTGTGTTGCTGGTTGTTTTATTGCTGGTTGTTTTGTTGCTCATTTTATTGCTGGTTGTTTTATTGCTAGTTGTTTTATTGCTGCTCGTTTTATTGCTGGTTGTTTGCTGACTGCTGATTATTGAAGAATATCTTTCTTTCCCCTTTGTAACTTTTTCATTGGTAGGTTCCTGACTTGTTCAGTTGTGATTCGTCTCTTTCATGAATATGAAATTTAATCCAAACAAAGACAAGTGTGACACCTCAACAATGACAGATATACGACATAAAGGCAGGAATTCCAAGAATAAGCACTAGAGGTGGGAACCTTTTCTGCCAGCATCACGTAACAGGGATCATGGGCATACTGGCTTCAATTTCCATCCACCGCTTTCAATGAATGGAAAATCACACCAGCACATCCACAATTCTCTGAAATATGAGGCCGAATGATACCGTTTCCTTAATGTAGCGTGCACTTAGCAAATTGACTCTTGTAAGTGAAATATATTTATCCCTGGTGGTCTGGTTGTGGGACTTGCCTAGTGGTAAGTATGTAACTATATTTACTGGTAGAGCATCGTATGTTCTTGAATCTGGCAATTGGAGGAGGCTCATGCACTGACTTGCTGATACTGGGATTAAGTGTCAGTTTTGAATTCATGAATACCCTTTATTCAAGCCCTTGAAGCTGAATTTGAAACCTTTCTGCTGTGGGACTCTGAACATTTCCAGCAAAGTGTCTACTTTAAAGAAGGCACTTAAAATGGAACGGATTCAGAAAGTTTCACTACCCTCCCAAATGTCACAGAATGCAAAATATTCCTATAACCCTCACATTCATATTTATATGTTACATTAGTAAACATTTTTACACATAATGGCATCCAGCAATCATCCTTTTAATCTAAAACATTAAATCAACAATAGAACTGAAAATCCATTCTTTATCTACTTCACTTTATATAATGACATTGTATAATGCTAAGACAAGTATTGTATGCTGTGTAATATACCGGGAAAAATAATGAGATCTATTCATGTAGTATGAAAAGTAATGAAAGATATGAAGTTAAGAGTTATCTTGGCTGGGAAGAGAGGAAGGAGCTAAGGAAAGAAGAAAGAATGAACTTGCATTTGTGTAGCATGTTTCTCACTCCTAGGACGTCCCAAAATGCTTCACAACTAATGAACAACAACAACAACAACTTGCATTTATATAGCGCCTTTAACGTAGTAAAACGTCCCAAGGTGCTTCACAGCAGTGTAATCAAACAATATTTGACATCAAGCTACATAAGGAGATATTATGTCAGGAGGTAGGTTTTAAGAAGCGTCTCAAACGAGGAGAGAGAGGTAGAGAGGCGGAGAGGTTTAGGGAGGGAATTCCAGAGCTTAGGACCCAGGCAGCTGAAGGCACGGCCGCCAATGGAGGAGCGATTACTTTTGAAGTGTACTCACTGATGTTTGTGAGTAAATACAACTACCAATTTTGTGCCCACCAAGATCCCACAAACAGTGGAGGAATGGAAATGTTTTTTATTTCTGGCATCAGATGTCAGCATCGGACACTCCCAGGTCAAGCATGGCATGGTGAGGTTGCATTTATAGTACAGCTGTAGAGTCGGTGTGAACCAGTTTTGCTTTTCACGGATGGTGAAGTTTTAGTGTAAATCTAGTGTCAGGGCTCATTCACATTAGAAAGTGGATTAAGACTGACCAACACATTTTACTTAGGATCCTTACAGTCAACAGATGGAGGAGGCTTTCATATCCTATTGGCTGGATTTGAAACGAGGTTCCAGAGAGTCTAAGGTATTGCAAAATCTCGTCCCAACATAAAAATATTTAGGCTTGGATATTCCAGTCTCCCAAAATGAATACACAAATGGTGAGTGTGAATAGTAAGTGGCTTAAGATAACTCTGTGCTGAGTCTCCAGCCAACCCCTGGGAACAGCACTGCCGAGGCCCGCTGGAAACGGAGATACAAATGAGGGCAGAATGACAGTGTGATGACATCCACGACATTTTTCGTTATCTCGCCTCTTTATACACCGATTGCAGGGCCCATTAGAGTGGAACAGCTGGGCGCTGCTCTTGGGGTATAACTTTAAATAGATGTTGGAAGGCGCCAAATTTAAACGTCTGTTTCAGTGAGGTGAGATTTTGATTTATTGTAAGGAGAGGATTTGTCTCATCAGATATTGTATTGCTGTTTTTAAGGCTCAATATTACTGTGGTCTGAAGCTGTGAATTCAGGGTGGGAGGCTTAAAGGAGACTACCCCTCGGAGAGCCAGAGCGTATGACACTACCTCTGGATATTCCACTCTTTTTGGCATTCCTTCATGAGGAGAAGGAATGCCACCACTCTGTCTGCAGAGTTAAAGGTCCCACTGTGCTGACATTTTATGCATCGGGATCCTTCCAGTCCGGTGCAGGGGTCTGTGTAATATACTACAGTCAGCCATCCACCATTGCATCAAGTAGGTGACCAATGCACTATTGACTAGAGGTGGCCAGTTCATTTCATTTTCCATAGCTACAGCGTCTCAAGATGAGGGCATTGGGCTTTTTCAGAGTGTTAGGTTTCCCAAGGGTACAAGGGGCTGTGCACTGCACTCATGGTCATTAAATTGCCAGCAGCAAATGCAGTCGCTTACACCAACAGAAAGGGATAACGTTCCCTAAACATGCAGCTAGAACGTGACCACAGGTATAAAATCCTGCAAGTTAACATCATGTATCTTGTACCTTCTGCATCTGCCCCTGGAAAAAACTCCTCCCCAAGTCACTTACAACGGCCCCTACAAACTCCCAACTGTCTAGCCTTTGGCTGTCCATTCGCCATGATACTTCTGCAGCTACCGATGTGCTCCACCACACCCTCACCTCCACCTTTGATGCTCTTGTCCTCAGTAAACCCCTTACTCTCTCCCACCCTGGTCATTCCCCTTGGTACAGCCCCCATTTGGTTGGATCACATCAAGCACTATTTGGCCCTGCTTCCTCTGCAAAAACTTCTCACTACTACAGGATCACCCTGGAATAGAAAGATAACCCCTGGCTTCTCTTCTCCACTACAAACCATCTCCTTAAACACCTCTCCCCTGCCCCCTCCACCTCCAACAACAAATGCGAGGAGCTCACGGACTTCATTGTCACTAAGATTGAGACCATCCGTTCAGCTGCCTCTGCTGCTTCCCTCCCTTCCCCTAGCCCATCAAGCCAAACTTCCCCTACGGTTCCCCCCGTCCTAACCCTGGTCTCACATCTTTCTCTAGTTTCCCTCCTATCTCACCTCATGCCCTCTCCGAGCTCATCTTGACCATGAGACCCGCCTCCTGCTCCCTCAACCCTATTTCTACCAAACTGCTGACCACCCAACTTCCCTTCCTGGCCCCCATGTTAGCTGATATGGTAAACGGTTCCCTCTCCTCAAGTACTGTCCCCCTCCCCTTCAAATCTACCGTCATCACCCCCCTCCTCAAAAAAAACCCACCCTTAGCTCCTCTTTCCTTGCAAATTACTGCCCCATCGCTAACCACCCTTTCCTCTCCAAAGTCCTTGAACATGGTATCACCTTCCTAATGGTGACTGGTGGATTTTATAAGGAGAATTCTGGTATGCGTTTTTTGGAGTGGGATTGTGGCAGTAAGCCACATAGCCCCATTTTACTCCAAAAAACGGACCGAAACGGACAATTTTTGGATGGAAAAGGCAGCTTCCAAACATCCCATCAGGTTCCTTACTGTGATTCTCGAACTAGTATCCCTGTATCCCCTTTCTTAACTGGAATTTATCCTGTCCTTTTTTAAACCTGGCATGGTTTTCTGTTCTACCACTTCGACTGGTAATCTGTTTCACAATTCTATCACCCTCTTACTGAGAAAAAGTTGCTTGAATTTCCTATTTTCCTTTGACACCTTTAACTATCCCCGTGTTTCCTAATGGGTGAATCACGTGCCTGACAGAGGAACTCTCACTGATCTAGCTTCTCTGTATCTCTGAAAGTTTTATCTCTCAAGTTCCCCCTGATCTTCCGCTTCTCATGAGGGTAAAACCCCAGAATGAATTATATTTCCTATAACTCAGCCCCTCATGAAGGCCTTGCAGCTCTCCTCCGGTCTCCCTCCATGAACTCTACTTGTCTTTTCCAACCATCGAACCTATAGGGGATTCGCCTCTGCCATTTCAGGACATCCATGGCAGTGACTGTCTTACATTTGGCATGTTCAGTGACTGTCTTGCGTTTGGCATATTCAGTGACTATCTTGTGTTTGGCATATTCAGTGACTGTCTTGCGTTTGGCACGTTCAGTGATGTCTTGCGTTTGGCATGTTCAGTGACTGTCTTGCGTTTGGCATATTCAGTGACTGTCTTGTGTTTGGCATATTCAGTGACGGTCTTGTGTTTGGCATGTTCAGTGACCGTCTTGTGTTTGGCACGTTCAGTGACCATCTTGTGTTTGGCACGTTCAGTGACTGTCTTGTGTTTGGCATGTTCAGTGACCGTCTTGCATTTGGCACGTTCAGTGACCATCTTGTGTTTGGCATGTTCAGTGACCGTCTTGTGTTTGGCACGTTCAGTGACCATCTTGTGTTTGGCACGTTCAGTGACTGTCTTGCATTTGGCACGTTCAGTGACTGTCTTGTGTTTGGCACGTTCAGTGACTGTCTTGCATTTGGCATGTTCAGTGACCGTCTTGCATTTGGCACGTTCAGTGACCGTCTTGTGTTTGGCATGTTCAGTGACCGTCTTGCATTTGGCACGTTCAGTGACCATCTTGTGTTTGGCATGTTCAGTGACCATCTTGTGTTTGGCATGTTCAGTGACCGTCTTGTGTTTGGCACGTTCAGTGACCATCTTGTGTTTGGCACGTTCAGTGACTGTCTTGCATTTGGCACGTTCAGTGACCGTCTTGTGTTTGGCACGTTCAGTGACCGTCTTGCATTTGGCACGTTCAGTGACCGTCTTGTGTTTGGCACGTTCAGTGACCGTCTTGTGTTTGGCACGTTCAGTGACCGTCTTGTGTTTGGCACGTTCAGTGACCGTCTTGCATTTGGCACGTTCAGTGACCATCTTGTGTTTGGCATGTTCAGTGACCATCTTGTGTTTGGCATGTTCAGTGACTGTCTTGCATTTGGCATATTCAGTGACTGTCTTGCGTTTGGCACGTTCAGTGATGTCTTGCGTTTGGCATGTTCAGTGACTGTCTTGCGTTTGGCATATTCAGTGACTGTCTTGCTTTTGGCACGTTCAGTGATGTCTTGCGTTTGGCATGTTCAGTGACTGTCTTGCATTTGGCATATTCAGTGACTATCTTGTGTTTGGCATATTCAGTGACTGTCTTGCGTTTGGCACGTTCAGTGATGTCTTGCGTTTGGCATGTTCAGTGACTATCTTGTGTTTGGCATATTCAGTGACTGTCTTGCGTTTGGCACGTTCAGTGATGTCTTGCGTTTGGCATATTCAGTGACTGTCTTGTGTTTGGCATATTCAGTGACGGTCTTGTGTTTGGCATGTTCAGTGACCGTCTTGTGTTTGGCACGTTCAGTGACCATCTTGTGTTTGGCACGTTCAGTGACTGTCTTGTGTTTGGCACGTTCAGTGACCATCTTGCATTTGGCACGTTCAGTGACCATCTTGTGTTTGGCATGTTCAGTGACCGTCTTGTGTTTGGCACGTTCAGTGACCATCTTGTGTTTGGCATGTTCAGTGACCGTCTTGTGTTTGGCACGTTCAGTGACTGTCTTGTGTTTGGCACGTTCAGTGACCGTCTTGCATTTGGCACGTTCAGTGACCATCTTGTGTTTGGCATGTTCAGTGACCGTCTTGTGTTTGGCACGTTCAGTGACCGTCTTGTGTTTGGCACGTTCAGTGACCGTCTTGCATTTGGCACGTTCAGTGACTGTCTTGTGTTTGGCACGTTCAGTGACCGTCTTGCATTTGGCACGTTCAGTGACTGTCTTGTGTTTGGCACGTTCAGTGACCGTCTTGCATTTGGCACGTTCAGTGACCATCTTGTGTTTGGCATGTTCAGTGACCGTCTTGCGTTTGGCACGTTCAGTGACCGTCTTGCGTTTGGCACGTTCAGTGACCGTCTTGCGTTTGGCACGTTCAGTGACTGTCTTGCGTTTGGTATGTTCAGTGTAGATAATGGAGTCCCTAACGATATTCTCCATAAAAACCTTCAAGACTTCAGGGGCATGGCAGTGGGATCTCAGCGGGTGTGGGGGGGGGGTGGGGAATGGGCACACGGGAAACCCGGGGAAAAAATTCTTACCTCATTCCACGCGATTGCGACTTAATTGGAGGCCCTTAATGTGGCTTCTGGGTTTCCCACGCTCGGCTGCCAGATTGACAGGTTGGCTGTCAGTCAGCAGTGAAAGGAACTGCAAATCAGAGAGGGGGGTGGGAGAAAGAGAGAGAGAGCTCACGGGGCTTGAGAAAAATTGGAGGGGGGTGAGGTGGGGGGATGTGGACAACATCGAGGGGGGGGGTTGGCGATTATGGGGGGGGTCATCAGGGGCTCAACAATGGGGGAGTTGGACATCGAGAGTTGGAGATTGGAGAGGGAACATTGGGGAGTTGGAGATCGGAGAGGGGACATCGGGGAGTTGGAGATCGGAGAGAGGACATCGGGAAGTTGGAGATCGGAGAGGGGACATCGGGGAGTTGGAGATCGGAGAGAGGACATCGGGGAGTTGGAGATCGGAGAGGGGACATCGGGGAGTTGGAGATCGTTGAGAGGACATCGGGGAGTTGGAGATCGGAGAGGGGACATCGGGGAGTTGGAGATCGGAGAGGGGACATCGGGGAGTTGGAGATCGGAGAGAGGACATCGGGAAGTTGGAGATCGGAGAGGGGACATCGGGGAGTTGGAGATCGGAGAGAGGACATCGGGGAGTTGGAGATCGGAGAGGGGACATCGGGGAGTTGGAGATCGGAGAGGGGACATCGGGGAGTTGGAGATCGGAGAGGGGACATCGGGGAGTTGGAGATCCCATTTTACTCTTTTGAACTTAAAACCTACCTGACGAATCAGGTTTAATGAGTCCCTTTAAGGCTTTGGACATTCACTTGGACAGTACGTGTGAAAGCAAGGGTTAACTTGCCCCTGGAACATTTGGAAATTTGGACAGTATAAATTCAAACCTGCAAAGTGCATGCAGTTCAAAACTGGACATTTGGACATCAGTTTAAAACTGCGAAAGCAGCAAAGTACAAAACTTCCAGAAGCTGCGGTTTTCAATAACAACTGATAAGCATGAAAGACAGAAGATGTAATCAACTTCGAGAAGCTTCGAGAGAGTTTAAACTGGTCTTCAGGTCATACAACAATTGCAAAGGACAAACAACTGATAAGACGACAGCTGTAGGGAAGCTTCGAGAAGGCTCTAATAACGTCCGTTCTCAAAACAAAACAGCTCCTTAAAATGCACCTGGACTCACAGGGAGAAGTAGATACAGTGGATTCACAGGGAGAAGTCGATACAGTGGATTCACACGGAGAAGTAGATACAGTGGATTCACAGGGAGAAGTAGATACAGTGGATTCACAGGGAGAAGTAGATACAGTGGATTCACAGGGAGAAGTAGATACAGTGGATTCACAGGGAGAAGAAGATACAGTGGATTCACAGGGAGAAGTAGATACAGTGGATTCACAGGGAGAAGTAGATACAGTGGATTCACAGGGAGAAGTAGATACAGTGGATTCACAGGGAGAAGAAGATACAGTGGATTCACAGGGAGAAGAAGATACAGTGGATTCACAGGGAGAAGAAGATACAGTGGATTCACAGGGAGAAGTAGATACAGTGGATTCACAGGGAGAAGTTGATACAGTGGATTCACAGGGAGAAGAAGATACAGTGGATTCACAGGGAGAAGTAGATACAGTGGATTCACAGGGAGAAGTAGATACAGTGGATTCACAGGGAGAAGTAGATACAGTGGATTCACAGGGAGAAGTAGATACAGTGGATTCACACGGAGAAGAAGATACAGTGGATTCACAGGGAGAAGTAGATACAGTGGATTCACACAGAGAAGATACAGTGGATTCACAGGGAGAAGTAGATACAGTGGATTCACAGGGAGAAGAAGATACAGTGGATTCACAGGGAGAAGTAGATACAGTGGATTCACACGGAGAAGAAGATACAGTGGATTCACAGGGAGAAGTAGATACAGTGGATTCACACAGAGAAGTAGATACAGTGGATTCACACAGAGAAGTAGATACAGTGGATTCACACGGAGAAGTAGATACAGTGGATTCACAGGGAGAAGTAGATACAGTGGATTCACAGGGAGAAGTTGATACAGTGGATTCACACAGAGAAGTAGATACAGTGGATTCACAGGGAGAAGTAGATACAGTGGATTCACAGGGAGAAGTAGATACAGTGGATTCACAGGGAGAAGAAGATACAGTGGATTCACAGGGAGAAGTAGATACAGTGGATTCACAGGGAGAAGAAGATACAGTGGATTCACAGGGAGAAGATACAGTGGGTTCACAGGGAGAAGTGGATACAGTGGATTCACACAGAGAAGTAGATACAGTGGATTCACAGGGAGAAGTAGATACAGTGGATTCACAGGGAGAAGTAGATACAGTGGATTCACACAGAGAAGTAGATACAGTGGATTCACAGGGAGAAGTAGATACAGAGGATTCACAGGGAGAAGTTGATACAGTGGATTCACAGGGAGAAGTAGATACAGTGGATTCACACAGAGAAGTAGATACAGTGGATTCACAGGGAGAAGTTGATACAGTGGATTCACACAGAGAAGTAGATACAGTGGATTCACAGGGAGAAGTAGATACAGTGGATTCACAGGGAGAAGTAGATACAGTGGATTCACAGGGAGAAGTAGATACAGTGGATTCACAGGGAGAAGTAGATACAGTGGATTCACAGGGAGAAGTAGATACAGTGGATTCACAGGGAGAAGTAGATACAGTGGATTCACAGGGAGAAGTAGATACAGTGGATTCACAGGGAGAAGTAGATACAGTGGATTCACAGGGAGAAGTAGATACAGTGGATTCACAGGGAGAAGTAGATACAGTGGATTCATAAGGGAGAAGTAGATACAGTGGATTCATAAGGGAGAAGTAGATACAGTGGATTCACAGGGAGAAGTAGATACAGTGGATTCACACAGAGAAGTAGATACAGTGGATTCACAGGGAGAAGTAGATACAGTGGATTCACAGGGAGAAGAAGATACAGTGGATTCACAGGGAGAAGTAGATACAGTGGATTTACAGGGAGAAGTAGATACAGTGGATTCACAGGGAGAAGAAGATACAGTGGATTCACAGGGAGAAGATACAGTGGGTTCACAGGGAGAAGTGGATACAGTGGATTCACACAGAGAAGTAGATACAGTGGATTCACAGGGAGAAGTAGATACAGTGGATTCATAAGGGAGAAGTAGATACAGTGGATTCACAGGGAGAAGTAGATACAGTGGATTCACACAGAGAAGTAGATACAGTGGATTCACAGGGAGAAGTAGATACAGTGGATTCACAGGGAGAAGTTGATACAGTGGATTCACACGATTCTCGAGTGGTCCAACCAACCATCAATCATTAATACAACGATGGGTGAGTGGCCAAGATGGCACTGCTCGTAACTTGGATCACACCCTATTCGCTCAGAATCATATAAAGATAGGACATTGTAACAGTTTCAACAATCAACAGTTGCAGGAGGAACAGTTGAACAATTACTGCGGTGTGAGCTCCTCCATCAATGAGCACTTCAATACTTTGCTTCTGAACTTTGACGAAGAGAAAAACCTCAATGAGAAGACAAAGAACTTTGATGAGAAGACAAACCTTGATGAGCAGATAATGAAACTCGACACTTCATTCGACGAAGCAATCGACGCAGCAATCGAGGCAGCAATCGAAGCAGCAATCACCGCAGCAATCGACGCAGCAATCACCGCAGCAATCGACGCAGCAATCACCGCAGCAATCGACGCAGCGATCACCGCAGCAATCGACGCAGCAATCACCGCAGCAATCGACGCAGCTATCGACGCAGCTATCGACGCAGCAATCGACGCAGCAATCACCGCAGCAATCGACGCAGCAATCACCGCAGCAATCACCGCTGCAAACGACGCAGCAATCACCGCAGCAATCGACGCAGCAATCACCGCAGCAATCACCGCAGCAATCGACGCAGCAATCACCGCAGCAATCACCGCTGCAAACGACGCAGCAATCACCGCAGCAATCGACGCAGCAATCACCGCAGCAATCGACGCAGCAATCGACGCAGCAATCGACGCAGCAATCGACGCAGCCATCGACGCAGCAATCGACGCAGCAATCGACGCAGCAATCACCGCAGCAATCGACGCAGCAATCGAGGCAGCAATCACCGCAGCAATCGACGCAGCAATCGAGGCAGCAATCACCGCAGCAAACGACGCAGCAATCGACGCAGCAATCGACGCAGCAATCACCGCAGCAATCGACGCAGCCATCGACGCAGCAATCGACGCAGCAATCACCGCAGCAATCGAGGCAGCAATCACCGCAGCAATCGACGCAGCAATCGAGGCAGCAATCACCGCAGCAAACGACGCAGCAATCGACGCAGCAATCGACGCAGCAATCACCGCAGCAATCACCGCCGCAATCGACGCAGCAATCACCGCAGCAATCACCGCAGCAATCGAGGCAGCAATCACCGCAGCAATCGAGGCAGCAATCACCGCAGCAATCGAGGCAGCAATCACCGCAGCAAACGACGCAGCAATCGACGCAGCAATCGACGCAGCAATCACCGCAGCAATCGACGCAGCAATCGACGCAGCAATTACCGCAGCAATCAACGCAGCAATCGACGCAGCAATCGACGCAGCAATCACCGCAGCAATCGACGCAGCAATCGAGGCAGCAATCACCGCAGCAATCGAGGCAGCAATCACCGCAGCAATCGACGCAGCAATCGATGCAGCAATCGAGGCAGCAATCACTGCAGCAATCGACGCAGAAATCGAGGCAGCAATCACCGCAGCAATCGAGGCAGCAATCACCGCAGCAATCGACGCAGCAATCGACGCAGCAATCACCGCAGCAATCGATGCAGCAATCACCGCAGCAATCACCGCAGCAATCACTGCAGCAATCGAGGCAGCAATCGATGCAGCAATCACCGCAGCAATCGAGGCAGCAATCACCGCAGCAATTACCGCAGCAATCACCGCAGCAATCGAGGCAGCAATCGACGCAGCAATCACCGCAGCAATCGAGGCAGCAATCGCCGCAGCAATCGACGCAGCAATCGACGCAGCAATCGCCGCAGCAATCGACGCAGCAATCGCCGCAGCAATCCCAGGGTACGGTAGCATAGTGGTTATGTTCCTGGACTAAAATCCAGAGTCATGAGTTCAAATCCCGCCATGGCAGCTGGCGAATTTAAATTCAATTAATTAAATAAAAAATCTAGAATTAAAATACTAGTATCAGTAACGGTGGCCATGAAACTACCGGATTGTCGTAAAAACCCATCTGGTTCACTAATGTCCTTTAGGGAAGGAAACCTGCCGTCCTTACCCGGTCTGGCGTATATGTGACTCCAAACCCACAGCAATGTGGTTGATTCTTAATTGCCCTCTGAAATGGCCTAGCAAGCCACTCAGTTGTAAAATCTCGTCACGAAAAGTCACAATAAGAATAAAACCGGACGGACCACCCGGCATCGGACCACTAGGCACCGGACACGACAACGGCAAACCAAGCCCACTCGACCCTGCAAAGTCCTCCTCACTAACATCTGGGGACTTGTGCCGAAATTGGGAGAGCTGTCTCACAGACTAGTCAAGCAACAGCCTGACATAGCCATACTCACAGAATCATACCTTTCAGCCAACGTCCCAGAATCTTCCATTACCATCCCTGGGTATGTCCTGTCCCACCGGCAGGACAGAGCGACCAGAGGTGGCGGTACAGTGATATACAGTCAGGAGGGAGTGGTCCTGGGAGTCCTCAACATTGACTCTGGACCCCATGAAATCTCCTGGCATCAGGTCAAACATGGGCAAGGAAACCTCCTGCTGATTACCACCTAACGTCCTCCCTCAGCTGATGAATCAGTCCTCCTCCATGTTGAGCACCACTTGGAGGAAGCACTGAAGGTAGCAAGGGCACAGAATCTACTCTGGGTGGGGGACTTCAATGTCCATCACCAAGAGTGGCTTGGTAGCACCACTACTGACCGAGCTGGCCGAGTCCTGAAGGACATAGCTGCCAGACTGGGCCTGCGGCAGGTGGTGAGCGAACCAACACAAGGGAAAAACTTACTTGACCTCGTCCTCACCAATCTACCTGTCGCAAATGCATCTTTCCATGACAGTATTGGTAGGAGTGACCACCGCACAGTCCTTGTGGAGATGAAGTCCCGTCTTCACACTGAGGACACCATCCAATGTGTTGTATGGCACTACCACCGTGCTAAATGGGATAAACTCAGAACAGATCTAGCAGCTCAAAACTGGGCATCAATGAGGTGCTGTGGGCCATCAGCAGCAGCAGAATTGTATTCCAGCACAATCTGTAACCTCATGGCCCGGCATATTCCTCACTCTACCATTACCAACAAGCCAGGGGATCAACCCTGGTTCAATGAGGAGTGTAGAAGAGCATGCCAGGAGCAGCACCAGGCGTACCTAAAAATGAGGTGCCAAACTGATGAAGCTACAACTCAGGACTACATGCATGCTAAACAGCGGAAGCAACATGCTATAGACAGAGCTAAGCGATTCAACAACCAACAGATCAGATCAAAGCTCTGCAGTCCTGCCACATCCAGTCGTGAATGGTGGTGGACAATTAAACAACTAACGGGAGGAGGAGGCTCTGTAAACATCCCCATCCTCAATGATGGCGGAGTCCAGCACGTGAGTGCAAAAGACAAGGCTGAAGCGTTTGCAACCATCTTCAGCCAGAAGTGCCGAGTGGATAATCCATCGCGGCCTCCTCCCGATATCCCCACCATCACGGAAGCCAGTCATCGGCCAATTCGATTCACTCCACGTGATATCAAGAAACGGCTGAGTGCACTGGATACAGCAAAGGCTATGGGCCCCGACAACATCCCGGCTGTAATGCTGAAGATTTGTGCTCCAGAACGAGCGGCGCCTCTAACCAAGCTGTTCCAGTACAGCTACAACACTGGCATCTACCCGACAATGTGGAAAATTGCCCAGGTATGTCCTGTCCACAAAAAGCAGGACAAATCCAATCCGGCCAATTACCATCCCATCAGTCTACTCTCAATCATCAGCAAAGTGATGGAAGGTGTCGTCGACAGTGCTATCAAGCGGCACTTACTCACCAATAACCTGCTCACCGATGCTCAGTTTGGGTTCCACCAGGACCACTCGGCTCCAGACCTCATTACAGCCTTGGTCCAAACATGGACAAAAGAGCTGAATTCCAGAGGTGAGGTGAGAGTGACTGCCCTTGACATCAAGGCAGCATTTGACCGAATGTGGCACCAAGGAGCCCTAGTAAAATTGAAGTCAATGGGAATCAGGGGGAAAACTCTCCAGTGGCTGGAGTCATACCTAGCACAAAGGAAGATGTTAGTGGTTGTTGGAGGCCAATCATCTCAGCCCCAGGGCATTGCTGCAGGAGTTCCTCAGGGCAGTGTCCTAGGCCCAACCATCTTCAGCTGCTTCATCAATGACCTTTCCTCCATCATAAGGTCAGAAATGGGGATGTTCGCTGTTGATTGCACAGTGTTCAGTTCCATTCGCAACCCCTCAAATAATGAAGCAGTCTGTGTCCGCATGCAGCAAGACCTGGACAACATCCAGGCTTGGGCTCATAAATGGCACGTAACATTCGCGCCAGATAAGTGCCAGGCAATGATCATCTCCAACAAGAGAGAGTCTAACCACCTCCCCTTGACATTCAACGGCATTACCATCGCCGAATCCCCCACCATCAACATCCTGGTGGTCACCATTGACCAGAAACTTAACTGGACCAGCCATATAAATACTGTGGCTACGAGAGCAGGTCAGAGGCTGGGTATTCTGTGGCGAGTAACTCACCTCCTGACTCCCCAAAGCCTTTCCACCATCTACAAGGCACTAGTCAGGAGTGTGATGGAATACTCTCCACTTGCCTGGATGAGTGCAGCTCCAACAACACTCAAGAAGCTCGACACCATCCAAGATAAAGCAGACCGCTTGATTGGCACCTCATCCACCACCCTAAACATTCACTCCCTTCACCACCGGCGCACAGTGGCTGCAGTGTGTACCATCCACAGGATGCACTGCAGCAACTCGCCAAGGCTTCTTCGACAGCACCTCCCAAACCCATAACCTCTATCAACTAGAAGGACAAGAGCAGCAGGCACATGGGAACAACACCACCTGCACGTTCCCCTCCAAGTCACACACCATCCCGACTTGGAAATATATCACCGTTCCTTCATCGTCACTGGGTCAAAATCCTGGAACTCCCTTCCTAACAGCACTGTGGGAGAACCTTCACCACACGGACTGCAGCGGTTCAAGAAGGCGGCTCACCACCACCTTCTCGAGGGCAATTAGGGATGGGCAATAAATGCTGGCCTTGCCAGCGACGCCCACATCCCATGGATGAATTTTTAAAAAATCACCGCTGCTATCACCGCAGCAATCACCGCAGCAATCGATGCAGCAATCGACGCAGCAATCACCGCAGCAATCGATGCAGCAATCGACGCAGCAATCACCGCAGCAATCGACGCAGCAATCACCGCAGCAATCGATGCAGCAATCGACGCAGCAATCACCGCAGCAATCGACGCAGCAATCACCGCAGCAATCGACGCAGCAATCACCGCAGCAATTGATGCAGCAATCGACGCAGCAATCACTGCAGCAATCGATGCAGCAATCACCGCAGCAATCGATGCAGCAATCACCACAGCAATCGATGCAGCAATCGATGCAGCAATCACCGCAGCAATCGATGCAGCAATCGACGCAGCAATCGATGCAGCAATCGACGCAGCAATCGATGCAGCAATCGACGCAGCAATCACCGCAGCAATCGACGCAGCAATCGATGCAGCAATCGACGCAGCAATCGACGCAGCAATCACCGCAGCAATCGACACCTTAATGCGAGACCTGGAAGGCTGCCTTGATGCTTTATGAAGGTTGTATGTGTTACTTGCTTCTTTTGCTTTATGCCTGCTCGTAGGAATCGAGTAGAGTAAGGCACATATTGATTGAGTTGCATCATACTTATACGCCCTTTTTAAATCATGAAATAATCACTTTGATTATCGAAATTACCACATCAGGGTGTATTTCTTTGTCTGAACGATTGTCCAGGTTCACGAATCACTGGGAAGTAAATCATTTTGTTACAAGTAACACCAGAACAGGGACCTGACATCGTTCAACAAAGAAAGTGTACAAGTTCACGTGAAATTATCCCACAGAGCAGAGGCTCTGTTATACCCTCCTTCCCAATGTCCAGAGAGGCATAGGAGGGTATAACAGGCAGGGTAAAGAAAGAACACTGTCCAACGCTTAGACAGAAAACAGGGCTTTTTGGGCAGAAGCACATGGACTATATACTGGAGCCTCGTTTAGACAGAAAACAGCTCGGAACGGGTGGAAGGTATATATAAAAAAATCCTAGTCCAGCGTCCAGACAGAAATATCGTTTTTCTGGGAAGAGGGGTTGGAGGGTTGTAACAAAAATTACACTGGAACGGTTTAGATAGAAACAGAAGGTATCAATTAAAGGACAGGTAAAGGGGGTGGAATATAAAATGGAAATGGCAGTTCAAAAATACATAGCAAAGAAGCTACCAAAGAGTGAGGAATGGTCCCTGGTTGAGGACCATCAGGCAGACCCTTTGAAGCAGACAGCAGATGATACGTGGATACATATAAAAGCAGAGAAGCCAACATTTTTTTAAAAGGCTAAAGCTGTATGGCTCCTTGCCTTCAGTAAACAAAAAGACAGTGGCCTTGGTACGAAAAAGAAAGCAGTGAGACGGTTGTTAGACATTCTGAAAGGAAGGAGGGAGAAACGATAAGATAGCAGCCCAGGAATGAAAAGGGAATCGGTGAGGTGACTGTTCGGGTGTGTCTCTCATTTCTGTGTGTGGAGGAGTGAGGCCAAAGTGGGTGATCTAATGAAAGATGTCTCAAAGAAGGAACAGGAGCAGGAGGGCCAATTGTCAGAGCATCTTACATTAACTACGGCAAACAATATTGTGGAGGCCTTGATAGAGAGAAGTCAAAGATGTGAAGTATTGGCATGAAATGTACTGGAATTACAGAATAATCTGGGTGAGGTGGAATTAAATAGGGATGGCCTAAAGAGTAGCTTTAGACAAACGATACAAAACCGACATGAATTAGGGCCAAGAGGCTTGCAACGCGTGATTGCAGTTTTAGGTGACGAGCCTGGATCATTAAAACAGACCCCCGTTACAGTTGCTGCCTCCACGCTCAGTCAGCAGGTCACTCAGTTAAAGGAAGAGTTAAAGGAAAAAAAAAAATAAGCAGAAAGTTATATATAGAAGCACGAGAAGGAAATGCAGCAATTTAGAGATGAGGTTGTTCACCAACGAGCAGCAGTAGCTAGTTCAGAAGCATAGAAAGGTTCTGTAGAAAGGGACCGTCTCAAAGCTGAGAGTGAAAAGGGAAAATGTGACCAGTGTAATGATGGTCTGGGAGTTGGAGGAGTGAGAGAGGCAGTTGTAGAGGTTCTAGAAAGTGAATCGAGAAAGAGACTAGATCCCTGCAGCGGTTTCCCAGTCCCCCCTTTCCATTCACTATATCCCATCCTTCCAGCAACAGAGAAAACCTTTAATCAGGAGAGTCAATACCAGCCTGACAAAAGGTCTTTCCCATGAGATGTTAAATTGGTTCAAAGTTGAGTTAAGTAGGAAACCTCGGAGATTGAAAATGGAGTTCAGAGATAAAGGATAACACAGGATTTCAATCAGGAGGAAAGGGAAAAGGGAAGATTCCATCTCTATCCTGTTACAAGCCAGAGAATTTTTCTTTAGCTTGGGTGTTCGTTGCTTTGCTTGTTTCAAATCACTTTGACCATTTATAGAACAGTTTTCTTAATGTGGTTACATCTTAAAAACACAAAGAGAAGGATTTGAGTTGGAAATTCCAAATTGAGCTGTCCTGTGTAGATGTGTATGCAGAATAGACAGGGTTAATGTCAGACGGGCTGCCAGCTTAGCACAAAAGAGAGAGCCAGACCTTGGAAGATAAGACAGAAAACCTAGCCAGTCTCTCCCATGTTTTTCTCGATGTATTTTGTTGGGTTTGTTTCGGTTAAAATGGTAATTCTTTGCTTTGGTCAAGTGTAAAAAAATTTTAGGTTTCTTAATAAAGTAGATAGTTCCCCACGGTGATAGAAGGAAATCTGATGTATTACGCAAAAAACATCAGTCTAAGGTGGCCAATCAAAACCAACACAAAGGTCCAATAAGAGCAGGAGTGTTGCCTGACACTCAATATATATATGGCGATGGATCCAGTAGAGAACGGACAAAAGAAGACAGGATGTGGAATATATGACCTGGCCAAACAAATAGAATTAGCTATTAGACTGCCTGCACATATGTCTGCGCAAGCAGCTGAGTTGGCAGCTGTAGTGTATGTGGTCACACATCCAGTTGAGTTCCCAACTAGAGTCATAGCTCACACTAAGAATGAGCCTCTAGGGAGGGAAATCAGAAAGCAGACGAATTGGCTAAGAAAGGAGGAGAGGAGGGAACAAATTGGGATCCGATAGAAATGTTTCCCCCGATGGAAACTAATCAGCCTGAGAAGTTGGCTGACCCAATCGATTTGAAATAATTACAAGAGGATCCTGAAATAAAGGCAGTCTTGGTGATGCTAGAAAAGAAAAAAAGCCCAAGGGGAGAATATGCTAATCAGCTCAAATTAAAGGTGAAAGATGGGATCCTGCTGTATGATCAAAAGTGGGCGGTACCACAGAATGAGCACGATGCTTTTCATTACCAAGCTCACGATGCACCCAACTCAGGACACCCTAGTCCACAGGGAACATTAGAAAGGCTCCAGCAAGTAACATGGTGGCCAGAAATGAAAAACCAGGTGCAGCATTATTGTCACAACTGTTTAATTTATATACAACACAACCCGGATGTGAATACCAAGAAGGCACTGTTACACCACACTCGGCCGACAGCCGACCCTTGGACACATCTACAGATAGATTATATTGGGCCCTTTCCCCATTCCTCTCGAGGTAATCGGTATGTATTGGTGGGTAGTAGACACATTCTCCAAGTGGGTAGAAGCATTTCCAAGCCTAATGGAACAGCACAGGCCACAGCTAAAATACTGGTGAACCACATATTCACCAGATGGGGACTCCCAAAGTCCAGCGTACACTTGGACCAAGGTAGTCATTTTAGGAGGAGGGTGATGCAAACTGCTATGCAGCTGCTAGGAATCAAAACAAGATTCCATATTTCACATAATCCAACCTCATCAGGCATAGTGGAGAGCATGAACTGAACATTAAAAACAATGCTAAAGAAGTTGATTGAACAATTCCGCAAAACATGGGACCAATTGCTGCCCTTGGCATTAATGGCTATGAGATCCACTGAGTCACGGGTACCATCAAGGTTTCACCCCATGAGTTAATGAGATGGAGAGTGATGAGAACCCATGAAAATTTGATGTATCAGGATATGTCTGAGCCTCAGTATCAAGCCTTGACTCAGGAGCAGTATGGTAACCAATTACGTGACCAGCTGCAACAGACAATGGTCTTTGCAGCCGCCAATATTGGACAATCTAAAAAGACCAGCAAAATATATTTTGACACCTAAGTCAAAGCAATAGAATGGGACGTGGGACAGACAGTGATGGTAAAAATGTACCCATCAGCAGGGCCATTCGTGGCTCACTTTTCTGGACCATATCCCATTGTGGATAAAGCCAGTCCATCTGTGTACAAAGTAACCCTGAAAAAGGGCAAAGGAAAATGGCTCCATGTCAACCAACTAAAAGAGTACAAGGGAGGTGTATGTGGTGTAATCAGTCCAATGGAGGAAGAGGTCACTCACCTCCCTCCTATGCTATGGGACGAGGAGAATGACCTATTACACCCACCTGTGGTAAGACAGAGAGCCCCCAGTCCTAGGCGACTGAGACAAAGGCCGGTCCGTCCACCTGATAGGTACACTCCATGGAATCACAGACAAAGACGTTTATGATATGTAAATAGAAGACATTTACATTAAACTGAATTTTAAAAAAATAAGATATTAACCAAGAGCAGACATTATCCATGTGTTTTGTTTTGTCCTCGGTCGACTTGAGGCAAACGAAACATCAGCAAGAATGAAATTACTGTTTGTAATGATAATATGTATGTTAATATTGTATGTAAATGGATATCAAGTAAAAAGTGAAGAATGTAGCATGAGGCATACCAAGGTAGTGAGGATAAAGGGCAGACGTGGGCAATATCAGGGAATAGAACAAAGACATGGCTGGGAACCTTACGGCTTGATCACGGAGGAACAGGCGTCAGGTTACATTGAATTTTTTGAGGGGGTGACTAGGCGTGTGGATGAGGGTAACGCAATGGATGTGGTATACATGGATTTCAGTAAGGCCTTCGATAAAGTCCCCCACAGGAGACTGGTCAAGAAGGTACGAGCCCATGGAATCCAGGGTGCCTTGGCACTTTGGATACAAAACTGGCTTAGTGGCAGAAGGCAGAGGGTGATGGTCGAAGGTTGTTTTTGTGACTGGAAGCCTGTGGCCAGTGGGGTACCACAGGGATCGGTGCTGGGTCCCTTGCTGTTTGTGGTCTACATTAATGACTTGGATATGAATGTAAAAGGTATGATCAGTAAGTTCGCTGATGATACAAAAATTGGTAGGGTGGTAAATAGCGAGGATAGCCTCAGTCTGCAGGACGATATAGATGGGTTGGTCAGATGGGCGGAACAGTGGCAAATGGAATTTAACCCGGAAAAGTGCGAGGTGATGCACTTTGGAGGGACTAACAAGGCAAGGGAATACACAATGAATGGGAGGACCCTAGGCAAGACAGAGGGTCAGAGGGATCTTGGTGTGCAAGTTCACAGATCCCTGAAGGCGGCGGAACAGGTAGATAAGGTGGTAAAGAAGGCATATGGGATACTTGCCTTTATTAGCCGAGGCATAGAATATAAGAGCAAGGAGGTTATGATGGAGCTGTATAAAACACTGGTTAGGCCACAGCTGGAGTACTGTGTGCAGTTCTGGTCGCCACACTACAGGAAGGATGTGATCGCTTTGGAGAGGGTGCAGAGGAGATTCACCAGGATGTTACCAGGGCTGGAGCGCTTCAGCTATGAAGAGAGACTGGGAAGATTGGGTTTGTTTTCCTTGGAGCAGAGGAGGCTGAGGGGGGACATGATTGAGGTGTACAAAATTATGAGGGGCACAGATAGGATGGATACTAAGGAGCTTTTTCCCTTCGTTGAGGGTTCTATAACAAGGGGACATAGATTCAAGGTAAAAGGCGGGAGGTTTAGAGGGGATTTGAGAAAGAACTTTTTCACCCAGAGGGTGGTTGGAGTCTGGAACTCACTGCCTGAAAGGGTTGTGGAGGCAGGAACCCTCACAACATTCAAGAAGCATTTGGATGAGCACTTGAAATGCCATAGCATACAAGGCTACGGACCAAATGCTGGAATATGGGATTAGAGTAGACAGGGCTGATGGCCGGCGCGGACACGATGGGCCGAAGGGCCTCTATCCGTGCTGTATAACTCTATGACTCTAGGTTCAAAAAAGAACAGAATGCCAAACAACTTCCCCTGATCTGGTGGAAGAAGGAAATGGATGACTTGGGGCATGCTATCATACTAGGCCCTCTTATTGAGAAGGTGGGACAGGTAAGGGTGCCCAACTCCATGGAAACCATCCCTGAAAAAGAGGATAATGGAGAAAACGATTTAAATCGGCCGGCATTTAATAAAAGACATAACGGACTGTTTAGCTGTGGCACCATCTTTTATAAATATGGCTATCGGGGAGGGCTAGCAATCTTTATAGCAAAGCCCCTTTGACGGAGGGTGACCAAAATATTGTGCCCTCCACAGACGCCAGGCTCCAAGAATGGTCTGGGAGTAACTCGCACCCACGAGGCACTGTATAATAATGTGAGGTATGAGATTGTACCTATGTGACCCAAAACACAAAGAATTTTACCAAACATTGGTAGAACAACAGATTAAAGATTTTGTCCAGAGAAATACAGGCCAGGATCTGGATAAGCCTTGGCACCTGGACATTCAAGAACCCTTGATTAATATTGTCTGGGACAATGTTACAACCACCCCAATAACCAATGGTACGGGAACCCACAGTAGAAAGAGGCTAGAATTAGGAGAATGGTTAGAGATCAGAGCCACGGCTGGAACAGCAGCCTGGAACCAGATAGACGTAGAGAACATGTGGGAACACAATGAGGTTATGAGACAGCAAATGAAGGGAAACATGAGTAAAACAAATAAAGGGCAGAGAGGTGAAATTCTGGAACAACAAGAAGGACGGAAGTCCATAAAGGAAATGGTGGATGGAATGATTAAGAGGGAAGATTAATGAAATAACCCAGCAACATAATAACATGTTACACAATCAGAACATGTCAAAGGCCATTACCTGTGCTATGTATGGAGGGTTTTTACCGAATCAAGTACAATAGGGCCTGGAGGATATTGAGAATAATAGGGTACCCAACTTTGTAAGTAATAAAACCCTTAAGGATTGGTTCAAACACCATAAAAATGTGAATAGCACCGACAAAATTAGGAGATATGGGTCGAATTATTATGCCCGGCGACCGTGTAACCGAGATGCAGACAATGAAACAGAGAGTGGGTTGTTATCGGTGGTTATGTGGTTTCCATGGTTAATAGAAAAGGAAAATGGGAAGTGTTTAAAGTAGAATCCATCGGCACTATTGAAGGGGATGTGCATAAGGAATTTATACGATTCCTCAAACAGGTTATGAAAAAGGGAGCTCCAGGGAAGGCCCTGGCCTGGATTGTTGGACCAGGTCAAGAGGATCCTGGATATGTAGGTGTGATAGCACAACCCCAGGCATAGCTGCCTGTGGGTCTACCCTAGATGGCCAGTCTCCTATGTGCACAGTGCAACTGCAGACATGGGATGCCCACCAGGTGAAAAATGTCTTATCTAGGACGAGGGGAATATTGTGTAACTACCACAAAATTCACCTATGAGCACGGCGATCAAGTGTGCCCCATAGAATCCCCAACCTTTTGTTTCGTACCGACGGAATTGACCAAGATAGATCATATCGTGCTGATACCCATGGTGACCCACGATATCACCACAATTCAAGTTAATATATCAATGCAGCATGAGGCCCTGAAAGCCGTGGTCTGGTTTGGACATCCAATTATCCTTGAGTCTTAAATCCATCATAGAACGTACTAAACTTCACAGAAGCGCCTTGTAAAAATGCAGCAAGACAATGAGATTATATGGGATTAGAGTAGACAGGGCTGATGGCCGGCGCGGACACGATGGGCCGAAGGGCCTCTATCCGTGCTGTATGACTCTATGACTCTATGAGAGCTTAGAAAAAGCGATAAACATGCTGGGTGCTCATGAGTGGTGGGAGACAGTATATAATGTTGGACAAAACCCATGGGTTAGAATGATTAGTATGGCTTTAAAATGAACGCAATGTATACTATGATAATCTGCTTATGTGTAATGTGACGTTTAATCTGCAAGCATGGCAAGGAAATATTCTTTTTGCGTATGTCACAGCAAACCCATCCTACACAGGAACATGAACCAATGACGAAGAAAACTTAACACCCATGGACAATGCTCAAGGTGTATGAAGTGGATTGGTCAAAAGATTAGTCAGATCCACTTGAGGAGGGTCTGTAGGGAGAAGATGATACAGTGGATTCACATGGTTCTCCATCAATCATTAATACAACGATGGGTGAGTGGCCAAGATGAACGTCTCGTAACTTGGATCACACCCTATCTGCTCAGAATCATATAAAGATAGGACATCGTAGCAGCTTCGACAGTCAACAGTTGCAGGAGGAACAGTTGAACAATTACTGCGGTGTGAGCTCCTCCATCAATGAGCACTTCAATACTTTACTTCTGAACTTTGATAAAGAGAGAAACCTCGATGAGAAGACAAAGAACTGTGATGAGAAGACAAACCTTGATGAGCAGATAATGAAACTCGACACATCATTCGACGCATCAATCACCGCAGCAATCGACACCTTACTTCGAGACCTAGACGGCTGCTTTGATGCTTTATAAAGGTTGTATGTGTTACTTGCTTGCTTTGCTTTATGCCTGCTTGTAGGAATTGGGTAGAGTAATGCACATATTGATTGAGTCGCTTCATGCTTATGTGCTCTTCTTAAATCATTAAATAATCACTGATTAATGAAACTATCACGTCAGAGTGTCTTTCTTTGTCTGAACTATGACCAGGTCCATGAATCACTGGAAGTAAACCATTTCCCTACAGTAATTCCTTGTTATCTCGGAGGACTTTACGGTGATGCTTGGCATGTCCTTTGCCAAGACCCTTGCCTCCTTTACCTCTACCAGACATGTTACCACAACAATCGGAGTTCTATAATGAACTCTACTTCTTTCCTGTAATATGGAGGCCAAAACTAAACCCAGTACTCCAGATGCAGTTTCACCAAGGCCAGCTACAACTTCAACATCATCTTCTTAGATTTATAAGACATACCCTTAGTTATGTATCCCAAAAATTTGATTTCTTGACTGCATTAACATTGTGTTCACCCACAATGTCAGCATCAAGCAGAAGAAAACTCTGTTCACTATTCTCCAACAATATACCTTAGCCTTATCATAACAAGAGTACCCTGATAGCATCAGTGTGAATTTGTCCACATGCCACAGATGCTGTGCTGTTGTCCTGTTTCGGTGAGTCAGGCAACTAGTGGCAACTTGTATCAAATTTTGGGCATGGTTGTGATAAGGACTTGTTTAATAGAAATGTGCAGTGCATTAATAAACATTGAAAAATGACCTACAAAATATGGCAATGCCACCTTTACCTCCATTATTCTGAGTGAATTTTCACACCTGTTATTTGGAATGGTAAAGGCACTGGCAGTGCTCTGGAAATAGGCCCATCACTCATTCTCTTGACAGTAGTATGTACATCATAGGACCCCGATTTGAGTATAGAAAATTAAGGGGTGATCTAATTGAGGTGTTTAAGATGATTAAAGGATTTGATTGGGTAGATAGAGAGAAACTATTTCCTCTGGTGGGGGAGTCCAGAACAAGGGGGCATAACCTTAAAATTAGAGCTAGGCCGTTCAGGGTGATGTCAGAAAGCACAAAGGGTTGTGGAAATCTGGAACTCTCTCCCCCAAAAAGCTGTGGATGCTGGGGGTCAATTGAAAATTTCAAAAGTGAGATTGATAGATTTTTGTTAGGTAAGGGTATTAAGGGTTACAGAACCAAGGCGGGTAGATGGAATTAAGATACAGATCAGCAATGATCTCACTGAATGGCAGAACAGGCTCGAGGGGCTGAATGGCCAACTCCTATTCCTAAGCATATTAAAAGTGCCTACTGCCCGGTTCTGGCCATCCAGAGGTAGGTGCTTCCGAAGTTGGGGTCGGATGGATCGGGAGCCAGTCGGTAAGGTTTCCCCACCATTTATGGGGAGCTACCGCCCTGTTTCCGCCCAGTGACGCTAAGGAAAATCTACCCCAATAATTGTTAAGCAGTGAATACTCACTAACCATATAAATCCAGTCTGGCTGTACAAGACACTATTCCTGCTTCATTTTTAGCAGACACAGTATACCAACCAGCATCCTCCTTCTTGGTTGGCTGAATCAGGAGACAGACGTACCCTGTGGTATCTTGGTGCATGCTGGGTAACACAAATGTCATAGATTTAGTTAGGTACATATAAAAACAAACTGGAAGGCTGATTGGTGATACATACTATTATTCTTTGGCAATGTACTTCAGGCTAAACAATACAAATCATCACTCATATAGGCAACTTAATTGTCTTTCCAGTTGTGTTGTAACTTTAAGTTTATTGTATTCTAGAAAAAAAATCTACCAAGTTAAAGCAGACAGATGAGTTTAAAGTTAATATCACAGTGCAACTAGTTTTACCAAGGCTTTGCAACTGACTAATGCAACAATCTGAAACAAAGTGATATCCAGCACAAGGCACTGCCTCAAACTTACTCCAGTTAGAAAGAGATTTTTCAGGTATTTAGTTTGAGATTATATGAGCTCAGCTCACCCATGGTGATGCTGCAGTGTGAAGCTGTGAATGATTTTTACAGAGTCTATACTCTTCAGGTGTATTTACACTGTCAGCTTAGTCCTCTTGGCTCTGGAGCACAGTGAAGTGAAAGTCCTAGAGGGGGTAGTCTCACACAGCTTTGGTTTTACAACACATTGAGCGTACAGCCATGGGATCCAAAGTGCTCGGGGGCTCTGTTTAACCTCCTGGACACTTATAAAATCCATCCTACCTAAATTTAGATGTTTAAAAGCGGAGACTCTCCCCTCTGCACTCTATTATCATTTAAATTTCTAACTGTTTGGAGAGAGCTCTCTCTCAACTTCCAGCCAGACAGGAGCCAAGCAAAATAAGCAGGGTTCTGCTTGCCTGGACCCTGAACTGAAGCTACTAGTCTCAGGCTGGCACCTGCAGTGTAAACGTGCTATAGGTAAACACAATAGGGATAACATTCTGACTTCACGCTGTTGAAGGGGAGCCTTACCCACTGGGCTTATCAGAAATGCAGGTGCGACCAAAATAGTCATGAAATCAAATTTCCAATATGCAGTCCTGGGAGTTGTGGTTCCACATGGGAGCGTAAAGTCAGAAAATGACCCTTAATATTTTTACCAAGCAACTGTCTGTTACATTAATAGCAGCTATGGCCATACTGTACACTGTAGTCTGGACCCACCTTATTCTTTCCCTGTTGGGAGTGATCGTCTCATTATTTTTCTTCCAGAAGATTATGGGAGGAGGCATGCCCATCACTCTGCACTCTATTCTGACTGGGTGACCCTCTGCTACTCCTGTGTTCTGCAATTTCTCGATAAACACGGGTGCCTTCGTAATTTCTTTTGCTGCAAAACCAAACCAAACAAATGGAAACAGAGAACAAAACAAGTATTTTAGAACACTAGCTGTGACCTTTCTGGGAGTTTTATATTATTTTTCACCTCCCTGTTTTTGCTGCACAGATACTAACTGTATCTGTTGCCGTGGTTCCTCCTCTCACAGAGTGACGTCGTGATTATTTCAGTTGTGTTAACAAATTTAAATTGACCATATTTTAAAAATATACATGAAAACTAATGGAAAGGGTCTGTGCTACCACTTGCCTTCTCCTGAGATGGAGAACCTGCAACCTGTTAGAGTCATAGATAAAATCATAGAATGTTACAGCACAGAAACAGACCAAGACTGCACTGATGCTTCCCTCTAGATATCCACCTAGACTAATCCCACTCTTGTGCTTGCTCCCCAAACCTTTTAATATTTCTCTTTTTCAAGCAATTATCTAAATCCCATCTATAAGAATTTGTGGATTCTGCTTCAGCCATGATGTGTGGCAGAGAAGTCCTTATTCTGACCATGTTATGTTTAAAAATGTATTCTAATTCCCCCCCCCTCCCCGCTCCTCAGGCATTCTTGTTCCCTTTGCACTCTCCCTTCTCGTGCATTCTCTCTCTCTCTCTGCACTCCTCTCTCATGCAATCTTCACTCCTCATGCACTCTCTCTTCAGGTGCGCTCTCCTCTCTTGCCTGATGAAGAATACACAAAAGTTGACAATCAAACCCCCAGACAAATTCAAGTATCAGTTGAGGCTGAGGTCGAGATTTAGGCCCTGCTGCTGATATTAGTGCAGGTGACTGCTTTATGTGGCTCTCCTGGTAATCGAGTGCAGAGTGGATGATGTTATCAGATTCTGTTATCAGATAGTGAAAGACAGCACAGCACCACTTTGGGAATCATCACACAACCTTCATTTACTTACTGCCTGAATATTTCATTCCAGAGATCCTTAAATCTGTTCAGTACCTTGTCTTAACTATTTAATAAATTCTAACAAGAATTTTTTTCCTTTCATAAAATAATAGTTTCAAGGGATACTAGAATACCAGAAAAGTCAACTGGGAACATTCAATGTGTGAATACACAAGGAAAAAGCTTTTACATTTGCAGAATCTGATAGAATTAGTCGTTGGACTATGTCTATTTTCTGTAGCTAGGAGGGAAAGGATTTGTTGCATTGTAATGCAACATGTTAATCAACAGAGAAATATTCTAAACTCAAGAATTTTGTTGTGGGACCTGTCTTCATGAGTGAGGGATGTATCTAACTAATATAAAGCGACATTACACTATATAATATAAGACAATATAATGTAAAACATTAGATATAGTGCTATTTTATAATACATTAATAGTTTATAATACATTAATAAAATCAAAATGTATTAGGATTTCAGATTGCACAACAGAAAAAAATCTTCAAATCTCCTGGGATACTCAACGTCCCCTGAAAGCCTTCATTAAACTGATGGAGAATGGAGCAGGGAGCTGGGCCAAACCAAGACTCATATTCAATGGAAAATATCACCTATACTCAAAACTTACTAGAATTCTGAAAAGGTGGGTGTCTAATCCAGGTTTAGTGCATTACAGATGAATTAACCTTTTAAATCGATTGGCAGGAATCCAGTGTCAAAGAGGAAGTCACTGAGTCACACTCTAATAAAGCCATTTAAATTATTACGGTATGAGCAGATGAAAGCACATGTTCTCTTACATTCCTAATGTACCAATTTGTGAAAGGGATTGAGAAAAGCAATTTTCTTCTGAAGCCTGCTTGTAAGGGATAGTTTTTCCACTTTGAAATGGGGAGGAAGGGGGGCGGGGGAGTGGTGCCTCATCTACTAACAGAGGTAAGCTGGTAGATTACCCCAAAGTCTGAAGATAGACCCTAAACATTACTATAGGTGCTGCTTTTAGCACATGTTGTGGCCAATTTTTCTTCCCCCTTTGCCTAAGCACAAATCTTATTTATGGGTTCAGGTAATTACCGAGGCCCCTCTCCGGTTTTTATGTGCCCCTTGGAAGCGGCTTGCACCCAAAAGCAGGAAAGTATACCACAGCTCCAGACCTCTCAATGGTAATGGTGGGGGGCTTCAAGGCTTTCTGACTGCTGACCAAAGACATTCACAAGGCCTCAAGTCCCGATGATCCTCCTTGCTAGACCTGCAAAATATAACTTACCTTTTTGGAGACAGGAGGAGATTGTTAGCAGCCTTGTCTAAGATCCTCTAACCTGAGGGGGCTATTCGCAATTTGGAAGCCCACTTACATTGGGTGCTTCTGCCATATAAAAACGATGAACAGGAAAGATCAACTGAACACTTGAGCCTGTCCAATATGGTCATGGTGGAGCTGAGTGTCATGATCCCCAATGTCCTCCACTCACCACCCACCCAGGTAATCTCCTGGGAGAGGCAATAAACCAGATTAAAAAACCCAAGGCCACTTCGAGGAAAAAAAATCTGGGAAATTCCTCTTCAACCTCCAAAGGCGATCAAAATGAGTTCCAAGTGATCACAGTAACCATGAGGGACATCTCCCAACATCCCACCTACCTTTTGTACACAATGATATCAGCCTCAGCCAGGAACTTATCCAGCTCCCTTTAGAATACTAGCAGTGAATCGGCATTCACTGCACGAGCCAAAAACTTGTTCCAAAGATCGAAGACTCTCTGCGAAAAGAAAAACCTCCTGACATCTAACCTAGTTCTAGGCTTATGTAACATATACAGGTGTCCCCTGATTCTCCCTAACCTATCTAATTCAAGTAGTCTATCCATATGGACACAGTCTAGGCCCTTCATTATTTTAAATCTCCCTGAAGTCTAAGTTTTATTAAAATAAAAAGACTCACCTCTCTACACCTCCACCAGGCGGAAACCCAGGAAAAGGAGGTGGGAGGCATTTGATATAATTTCTGTCTCATTAGCACTGTATTTGCAGGCTTACGTTAGCTTCACACTCTACTGTTTGCTTCAAGCACAAAAGGCCACTTAGAAAATCAGAATATGACTAGGCAGAGTCAACATGGTTTTATGAAAGGGAAATTGTGTTTGACAAATTTATTAGAGTTTTTTGAGGGTGTAACTAGCAGGGTAGATAAAGGGGAACCAGTGGATGTAGTATATTTGGATTTTCAAAAGGCATTCAATAAGGTGCCACATAAAAGGTTGCTACGCAAAATAAAGTTTCATGGGGTTGGGGTTATATATTAGCATGGATAGAAGATTGGTTAACGGACAGAAAACAGAGTAGGGATAAACGGGTCATTTTCAGGTTGGTAGACTGTAACTAGTGGGGTGCCGCAAGGACCAGTGCTCGGGCCTCAGCTATTTACAATCTATATTAATGACTTAGATGAAGGGACTGAGTAATGTGTCCAAGTTTGCTGATGATACAAAGCTAGGTGGGAAAGTAAGCTGTGAGGAGGACACAAAGAGCCTGCAAAGGGATATAGACAGATTAAGTGAGTGGGCAGATGGAGTATAATGTGGGTAAGAGGCTGAGAGGTTGTTTCCCCTAGCTGGAGAGTCTAGAACTAGAGGGCATGGTCGCAGGATAAGGGGTTGGCCTTTTACGACTGAGATGAGGAGTCATTTCTTCACTCAGTGGGTTGTGAATCTTTGGAATTTTCTACCCCAGAGGGCTGTGGATGCTGAGCCGTTGAATATATTGAAGGCTGAGATAGATAATTTTTTGGACTCAAGGGGAATCAAGGGATATGGGGATCAGGTAGGAAAGTGGAGTTGAGGTTGAAGATCAGTCATGATCTGATTGAATGGCGGAGCAGGCTCGAAGGGCCGTATGGCCTACTCCTGCTCCTATTTCTAATGTTCTTAAAAAGACTGTGACTCAGCGTAATGGGTTTCTGCCTCCATTTCCCTCTGCTTTGTTCCCAGAAAATAGACATATCTGGAGCACAAAACAAAGGAAAATCAGTCCCATTAAGGCTGAGTAATTGTATGAGCGCTGTAGGACACATAATTTATCTGGCCTTATCTTATTCCTGGCATGAAGTGGCTTGTCTGTATTGTGGAGCTGAATTCATGCGTTAGTGTTGTTTAATTTCTAAATGCCAGATTAATTGCTATTTAAATCCAGTTTGCGAAGTCTTGCAGTGTTCTTAGCACCTATGATGCAATGAGAATGCTGATTTATAACCAGCATGTGAACTGCTTCCCCACTCCCTCTCCTACTCCCTCTATGCTTGCCCTGGTAATGATTTCCAAGGTAGCCTCCTCAAATGGGGGAAGGGGTTTTTAAACTCTGGTTCCACAAGCAGCGAATGACCATTCATGTAGTTGAAGGCTATCTTGTGTGTCATGAATTTTCATATCTAATGACTTGCCTTTGTAGAATACTTCAGGTCTCCCATCTTATCATGGACGGGGGTTACAGGGAGTGGGCAGGAAATTGGACATGAATTTAGATTTGAGGTTAGGATCAGATCAGCCATGATCTTATTGAATGGCGGAGCAGGCTCGAGGGGCCGATTG
Source organism: Heptranchias perlo (assembly GCF_035084215.1). Lineage (NCBI taxonomy): Eukaryota > Metazoa > Chordata > Chondrichthyes > Hexanchiformes > Hexanchidae > Heptranchias > Heptranchias perlo. Next base: position 48,642,763 of record NC_090345.1, on the reverse strand, counting down.
GCCTACTCCTGCTCCTATTTCTTATGTTCTTATATTCTTATCTGCCTAGATCTTGATTTTACAACACCAAGTTATAGTCCAGCAATTTTATTTTAAATTCACAAGCTTTCGGAGGCTTCCTCCTTCCTGATAGCCTCCGAAAGCTTGTGAATTTAAAATAAAATTGCTGGACTATAACTTGGTGTTGTAAAATTGTTTACAATTGTCAACCCCAGTCCATCACCGGCATCTCCACATCATAGATCTTGATTGATTGATTCACGATTTTTCACTCACTCAGCAGTTTCTTCTCATGCCTGGAGAACCAGATGATTCTGGGTAGGGGTGGGGACTATCCTCCATCCCATAAATTGTATCCCTGTGGTCCGTCGCTATTTGGAGCAGAATTTCAAATCCCCAATCACTGAAACAGGATTCCCTATGACTCTTGTACTCCATTTGCACAATTGAACTGCTCAACAAACAGCCATTCTGTTGTAAAATGGACTATTTCAAAGTCGTAAGTGGCTACTTAGTGCTTTGAACAGGGGCTGGATGGGATTGCAGCATCGTGTGATCATTATTGATCATTAATGCACGCAATTGTACCCTTACCCTGGTTTTCGTAAGGCGACGAGAGTTAAAATTGACCCCGTGGAGCTGGAAGCCTGATGAAGCACTGAGCACCAGTGAGGAGGAGTGAGTGGAGGTAGCAGATGAAGAACAGCAAAGAGAGGAAAGGAGCGATGGAACCAGACGGGCAGCTGGCGTAGGCCCCATGGACTTGTACCTAACTGGGGCTACATAATATACTGATTAATCAGCAGAAGCTCTTCACGCAGTCCTTTGAGAATCTTCAGAGCTCCCTGCATGGAATGGTGCTGCTATGACATCTGTGTAAGCATGCAAGAAGGTATTAGGAATCAACACAGCACCAGGAAGTGAGTGGTAACTCTAGGGAAAACTGCAGGGGAGCCGTCGAAGACAGAGGATTCAAGCATTGATGCAGTGTTGCTCACCAATACTGTGTCTGCCTCTATTGAGGACTAGGGCTCCAAATCACAGGAGACAATCACTTATGATCTACAGAAGCCTGTGGATTGGCTTGAAAAGACCTTTGATTGCAGGTTCCATGCTGTTTACTGCCACAAAGATTCCTGGTCATCTGCAAGGCCCAGCCAGCAGGGCGGAGGGGAGACAAATGGAACCTGGCCTTTCAGGTTGATGACCAATCCACTCCTCCCAGCCAGCCACTCAGATGACTGCAAAAGAGGCAAGTCCAGGACAGGAGCAGCCAGCCAGCACAGGACATCTCACAAGTTGGCAGAAACATGGCATTCATCACAGGTGAGTCAGAGCGACTCTACTGAGGTGCAATAGCTTGCCTCCTTACTTGCTCCTCCCACTGAGATGCCACAAAGAAGAAGCACAAGATTAGAAAGTGGACAACACACACCATACACTATTACCGAGTAAACACTGATGGAGGGACATACATGTGGGGGTAAGGAAAGAAACTGGTTGCACCTTCTTTGGAATGTTTGATATTTTGAAAAGAAGGAACATATGAATGTTAGTTTTAGGGGCTAACACGTAGGCTGTAAATGCAGAGAGATTCAGGCCAGCATACTGCTAGGGGACCAGCATGTACAGTGCGGCCCATAAGACTGTTTATATAGTGGCTCAAGTGCTGCTTTTAACAGGAAATACTGTCAATCAGTCTTTGACAAACCAGTCTACCTGGCCTTGCACCAGTCTCGCCCAGAGAGCCTTCCTCCTCCTCTAGCCAAGACAAGGCTCTTGGCCCAACCTCCAGCCCCTCTGACTGCATGGGGCCTCCCCTAAGAATGACAGAATTATGCAGCACACAGTAGATACAGATGTTTCTAGGAAATGTAGAGTAGATAACCGGCTGATCTGTCCAGATAGTGGAAGTGCTGCTTCAACATCTCGATCGTATGTTCCTGCAGAATTCAGGTGGATACATGATCTTCATTGCACTTTCTCTCTGCCTTGGTCTGGGGGTTCCTGACATGTTAATGGTCAGAGCAGCAAGGGGTTCATGACTTGTGTTAATGGTCAGAGCAGCAAGGGGTTTATGACTTGTGTTAATGGTCAGAGCAGCAAGGGGTTCATGACTTGTGTTAATGGTCAGAGCAGCAAGGGGTTTATGACTTGTGTTAATGGTCAGAGCAGCAAGGGGTTCATGACTTGTGTTAATGGTCAGAGCAGCAAGGGGTTCATGACTTGTGTTAATGGTCAGAGCAGCAAGGAGTTCATGACTTGTGTTAACGGTCAGAGCAGCAAGGGGTTCATGACTTGTGTTAATGGTCAGAGCAGCAAGGGGTTCATGACTTGTGTTAATGGTCAGAGCAGCAAGGGGTTCATGACTTGTGTTAATGGTCAGAGCAGCAAGGGGTTCATGACTTGTGTTAACGGTCAGAGCAGCAAGGAGTTCATGACTTGTGTTAAGGGTCAGAGCAGCAAGGGGTTCATGACTTGTGTTAACGGTCAGAGCAGCAAGGAGTTCATGACTTATGTTAACGGTCAGAGCAGCAAGGGGTTCATGACTTGTGTTAACGGTCAGAGCAGCAAGGGGTTCATGACTTGTGTTAATGGTCAGAGCAGCAAGGGGTTCATGACTTGTGTTAATGGTCAGAGCAGCAAGGGGTTCATGACTTGTTTCCCCAGCTGCCAATTGTCCAGTCTGCTTGCTTGTTTAAATAGTGCTCGCATTGTGAGCTGTAACCGGATGAAAAGCATCATCTACCCGCCAGGTATCTTATTGTCACCTACATTATTCTGTTGTGATGGCTTGAGACCAACCAGATGTTGATGGAATGGAATATTGTCCAATTCTCTATACCATGTGATTATTGTCAGGCACCTTGATGGCTCCATTAGTGCCATCAATGAGGCCCTGCACATATGGAATCCCAACCACTTGGCAGAAGTGCTGGGCCCTCTCCAAGGGGAAAGTGCCATAAAAGCTCAATGTGATGGTGACTTTCACCACAACAGGCAGGGCTGTCCATGTGCCAGATGTAGTCTGTAGGTCAGGTTCCAGTAGACGGCACAACTCGGTGAAGCATAGATGGTGATTGCAGGTTTCTTAAGACATTGCCAAGTAGTTCTGCCTGGGTCGGGAACTGTAAATTCTGGGCTGCCTGTGGATGGACACCTGAGGTGCAAGTCGTCTCCCTCCTCCAAATCCAGGACAGCCATTAACAAGCCCAATGGAATGCCCTTACTGAGCACTGTGCTTTCAGCTGTGAGGTGACTACTGCCAACCACATTGCTGCTGTAGAAGATGTGCATCAATGGAATACTGAACTCATTTTGTGGCTCTAATGAGGCCTGTAGCACAGCCTCCAAAGCATAAAAGAAAATTCTCTGTGTAATCAGGAGTTCAGCACTGAGTGTGTTGGGGCCTACATTCCTGATTTCATGGGCCTCTCTCACTTCAAGTGGGGCAGCAACTCCCCAAGTGCAACATCAGGAAACTAGCCCTCAGGTGCCAAGGCCCAAACTGAGCCTGAAGTGAAGTCAAGTCTCACTCCAGTATCAGGTCAGGCCTCGACTCCAGGTTCAGGCTATATTTACACTATAACTGTAGCATCAGTAGAAAGAGAAGTTGCTTCGAATTGATGCTACACCTGTAGCATGAACATCCTAAAATATAAATGAAATGTAACAAAAAATTATTTTTCAAAAAATTTGGCATTGCACAGCCGTTGAACATCTACATAATGTTATATTTTTAGCATTTGTAATGATACGGATATAAATAAGACAATAATAACAGATACAAGTCACTATCACCATCAAGTGATTGCTAGGTAGGAGCCTCATTGGCAAGTTCAGGTGGTTTATACGAGAATAATGGATAACTTTTTGATTGAGTTATGTCATCATGCAAGAGGAATACCTTACCTACAACAGACAGCTCCAAACTAAATGAATGTTGTCCTGCTTTGTTTGTTGCAATGCATGTGTAAATCCCCGCGTCTCTTGCTGTAAGAGGATCAATTAAGAGGGAGTGAATTCCATTTTCACGCACCAGCATCTTGTGGGTAACATCTGGCGAGATAGGTTTACCATTCAGTAGCCACATAAGGTCAGGATTTGGCAGCCCACTCACCTGATGAAAAAGGGAAAATGTTTAATACAGTGCAATTCTCTTGAACGTAGAGGTGCTGTGTCTGCACAAAGTACAGAGAAACCTGCCTCTTATTTTCTGACAGACAACAGCTAAGCTTTTCAGATAGATATCCTTGTAATACACAACTGAACCCTGGGATATATATTAGGAGCTCACACTCACCAGATAGGATTCGCCAAAACCCATTGCTATGTTTGAGAGTCTCTAAATCAAGCTATTGAGAAGTCTACATCCATCTGTAGGGTTTCTGTTTTCCCAAATGGAATGCACACTTTCTCTGTAGGGGCGCATCCCACTTACCCAAATCTAGACAGCTCTGGTGCAAATGGGCAGAGGTAGGACACCGTCAGGTGTGCACGGCAATGCTGCTGGAGCTTAACCAACAAAAACCACAAAGTTTACCAAACAGTTACCAACTGGTAACTGTTGGATGGCAGATCACTCAGGACATGCCAACTTCTGCACCCCATTTCCTGATGGTCCTGCTTTTGTTCGAAGTTGTGTGCCGGGAATGCTAACTCACAAAATTTACTTCTACATGATTTAATAAGAAAGAATTTCAAAATAGAATTTATTTTCAACATGTTGTGAAAGGTATTAAATATTTATCCCTTGTCCCCTAAACATTAATGTATTTTCTGCATCGACCCAGTTCTGCAATTCTTTTTGATTTTCGAATCATTGCTCCATTAGTAACAGAAGGCTAGAAATTATAAAATATTGCAAGGAATTGTGGCCCTCAATCTGACCCACGTGATGCTGTGACCCTCAATCTGACCCACGTGATGCTGTGACCCTCAATCTGACCCACCTGATGCTGTGACCCTCAATCTGACCCACCTGATGCTGTGGCCCTCAATCTGACCCACCTGATGCTGTGGCCCTCAATCTGACCCACCTGATGCTGTGGCCCTCAATCTGACCCACCTGATGCTGTGACCCTCAATCTGACCCACCTGATGCTGTGGCCCTCAATCTGACCCACCTGATGCTGTGACCCTCAATCTGACCCACGTGATGCTGTGACCCTCAATCTGACCCACCTGATGCTGTGACCCTCAATCTGACCCACGTGATGCTGTGACCCTCAATCTGACCCACCTGATGCTGTGACCCTCAATCTGACCCACCTGATGCTGTGGCCCTCAATCTGACCCACCTGATGCTGTGGCCCTCAATCTGACCCACCTGATGCTGTGACCCTCAATCTGACCCACCTGATGCTGTGACCCTCAATCTGACCCACGTGATGCTGTGACCCTCAATCTGACCCACCTGATGCTGTGACCCTCAATCTGACCCAACTGATGCTGTGACCCTCAATCTGACCCACGTGATGCTGTGGCCCTCAATCTGACCCACCTGATGCTGTGGCCCTCAATCTGACCCACGTGATGCTGTAACCCTCAATCTGACCCAGGTGATGCTGCGGCCCTCAATCTGACCCACCTGATGCTGTGGCCCTCAACTTGACCTGACCTACAAAGTTTCTGCTATGGCCTTCGGGAGGGATCTGCCCTGAGAAATCCGGAGTGGCTCTGCACTGCTAGTGCTCAACATTACAATTCTTTCCACAATCTTTGGGGAAAATGTGGTCACAACACTGTGTAGATAAGAGGGCCTTAATGCAGCTGATGTCAGAAATATAAATATCTTGTGCTGTACCTTATAAAAATAAAATAATAAATAGTTAATCACAAATTGGGCGGCAAAGAAAGTTAGTACAACATCCTCCTGGCGTCAGGGTTTAAATCCGGCCCAGACCAATAAATGGAAGTCTCAATATTCTATTAATGTAAAGGTGTGATATGAAATGCGTTCAACCAGTTCCTATTGGGTACAGGACTACAAAACTTTCCAGTTTGTCACTAATCACCACCAATTGGCTACCAAGAGACTATGTTACTATGTAGCAATCAGAAACTTGACAGAAGAAGTAGGGTGTTTGCTGATGTTCAGATTAAGGAACATTGTTAGATAAGAGTAGAGGAAGGTTTACTTTGCATCTGGCTAACTATACCTGACCTTGATGGTGACACTGAATACCAAACTGGAAACATTTTTCCATTCCCGAGCACTGGTATCCTTCGTCTTGTTTTTAAAAAATAATTTAGATATCTGACTGGTGTCGACCTCCATCACCATGTTCAAGTCTCCGAATCAAGTTACTGAGAAATCTACACAGATACAGTTTTTATTTTCCATAGGCATCGAATGCAAACTCTCTCCTTGTAGGGTCATCCCCATTAACCCAAGTCCAGAAAGCCTGGGCACAAGAGCCAATACTTAGGGACACTCAAGAGTGCACCCTTTCTGTTATCTGGAGCAGAGTGAGGAGAATTCTAGCCTACAGTGATACATCTACCCTTCCAGGCCCCACCTCCTGACTCCCCAAAGCCTTTCCACCATCTACAAGGCACAAGTCAGGAGTGTGATGGAATACTCTCCACTTGCCTGGATGAGTGCAGCTCCAACAACACTCAAGAAGCTCGACACCATCCAGGACAAAGCAGCCCGCTTGATTGGCACCCCATCCACCACCCTAAACATTCACTCCATTCACCACCGGCGCACTGTGGCTGCAGTGTGTACCATCCACAGGATGCACTGCAGCAACTCGCCAAGGCTTCTTCGACAGCACCTCCCAAACCCACGACCTCTACCACCTAGAAGGACAAGAGCAGCAGGCACATGGGAACAACACCACCTGCACGTTCCCCTCCAAGTCACACACCAGCCCGACTTGGAAATATATCGCCGTTCCTTCATTGTCGCTGGGTCAAAATCCTGGAACTCCCTTCCAAACAGCACTGTGGGAGAACCGTCACCACACGGACTGCAGCGGTTCAAGAAGGCGGCTCACCACCACCTTCTCAAGGGCAATTAGGGATGGGCAATAAATGCCGGCCTCGCCAGCGACACCCACATCCCATGAACGAATAAAAAAAAAAGATCGGGGGGTGAAGAGGGGGACATCGGGGCAAGATCGGGGGGGTGAAGAGGGGGACATTGGGGCAAGATTGGGGGGGTGAAGAGGGGGACATCGGAGCAAGATCGGGGGGGTGAAGAGGGGGACTTGGTGGGGAGCGGGAGACATCGGACATCAGAGCAGGGTGCAAAGGTAGGTTCACTTAGTGTTTTCACTTCCTTCCATGGTTTTTTATTTAATTTATTTAGTTTCTTGTTCCCTGATCCTACTCTTCACGTGTGGTTTCACCAGGCGTGAATCAGAAGTGGTGGGCAAGCCGCCCAGATAAGTTAAAAATCTTTCTAAGTACTGAATCTGTCACAGGTAAAGTACCTTAAATACCTCAATGAGGTACATTTGGCTCTTTAACTGTCAACCTGCCGACTTTAATTGCCGGTAGGACTTCTGTTTTTGGGTTGCCCGCACGCACACAGGTGGGTCCCTGGGAAACTCGGAAGTTATTAGGTTGAAGCCAGCTTCCGAACCCGAACGGGACTGATGCGATTTTCAGAGACCCCCCGCCTCCAACGCACCCGCAATTGCCTCCTAAAATCACCCCCTTTATGTCTGTGACTATCTTCATTTATGTTTTTACTCAAAGGCCTCAGTCTCCGTGAAGCCTAGAATTTGGGTTGATATTCTTTCCAGAACTATTACTCTGTCAGCTGAAGATACGTAACAATTACATCTGGCCTACAGTTCTCAGCATGCTGCAGTATCAGTATGTCCACCATGGAGAATCTCCCAGGATGATTCTCTCAAGTAATCTGTGCAGCAACTTGAAGCATGTCTTTCCTTAGGCTACAACAATAATTATAAGTTTGTTTTTCCAAATAATTTCAAAATAAGTTGGAGCATGAACTGCAGAACCTGTTTTTGAGCTTTTGGAAATATCGAACAGGTCCATATAAAATCTGAAAAGAGAAAAGATGAATGGATGATCTGGGGACAGATCCTTTGCCAGAAACCATCTTTTCTCTTGTTAGATGCTGTGTATTTCCAGCATTTTCTGTTGTTATTTCAGTCATCTAACCTTTGTAATTTTTTACTTTTTCTCTCTATAATAGCATTGCATTGATGTGCATGATGACTTAATAGGGTAAATTTTCCGCTTGCAGGCTCCTGATGCATAGCCTCGCATCCAAAAGCATATTATCAGTGAATCACGCACACGCAGCCTATGATTTACCATCCCTTAATATCTAACCTCACATGTACACACGCAAAGGACTGTTTAACACAAAGTGATGTGAGAAAACTGTTCAGCAGTTTCACAGTAACTGGTTTCTTCACAGTACCAATCGATGGTGTTCCACAAATATCTGCTACAATTCACCATAAAGCAACAGGGAAGTGTCCTCACTATCATATGGGTACCAGTTCTATCGGAAATTCCGAACGCTCAGTTTCTAACTAAGATAAAAATTTCAGATGGTTTTCAACTAATTCGAGCTTTGATACCATCTGTTATGTTTTCCTCGAGATATTTTTCTCCTGTTCAGGGTCTGAGACCACTTCTGCAATGCTGAACCCTCATTCCCTGGGCCCCAGAGTATGCCTTTATCTGCCCAGTATCTAGGTAATTTGTAATGTGCCAGGGATCAAACAGAAAAGCCCTATTTTGGCTTCCTACTTACATCACATGATAAGATTTCCCAGTGGTTATAAACTTAACTGTCACTCCTCGAGTTGGTCAGGTTAGATCTGCTGCACTAAACTGCAATGTAAATATTGATTTTATGGGATTTTTTTAATGATCATCCATCTTTCACTCGCAGACGAACTCCTGAATTTTATAAGATGGCAGAGAACCAGGTGTCAAAAAATGACCAGGGCAAAGCAAATTTAAATGTGAGTCTCTTAAACTTGAAAAGAGCTGCCAATCACTCATACATACAAACAAAACCCACAAGATGTTTGTATTTGAATTAAATGGCTTTGCCCCTCCCATGGAGCCTGACCTGACAATAGCCTCTGGTTATGCATCAAAACAAGCTGGGCCACTTTTTTGTGAATTAACCAGGTTTTTAACCCCTTATGTACTGAGAGAAAGAAAAGAAACCAATACCACGACACATTGTTGACAAAAATGCTTCAATTTTGCCACACTTTATACTATGATCTGAGCTATTATTTGTAATTTGTACCTTGCAATCCAATCGGCAAATTTGTCCTTCGTGAGCTATCATGTTACCAGGCGCCTGAAGAAAATGGGGGCAGAAAAAACGCTCCTGGACAGGTTCTTCGCCTTCTGACACACGAGACCTTGTCCTGTCATTCAATACATCACAAATTGAATTACTATAGACAATTAGACATTATACACTTGATTTCTTTATGAGATGAGCTACCGACCACATATCCGATCCATCACCACGACCGCCTACTTCCACCTCCGTATCATCACCCGTCTCCGCCCCTGCCTCAGTTTATCTGCTGCTGAAACTCACATCCATGCCTTTGTTACCTCCAGACTGCACTATTCCAATGCTCGCCTGGCCAGGTTCCCATCTTCCACCCTCCGTAAACTTGAGCTCATCCAAAACTCTGCTGTCCATATCCTAACTCATCCCAAGCCCCGTTCACCCATCACTCCTGTGCTCGCTGACCTACATTGGCTCCCGTACCGGTAACACCTTGGTTCTAAAATTCTCATCCTAGTTTTCAAATCCCTCCATGGCCTCACCCTTCTCTATCTCTGTAATCTCCTCCAGCCCTACAACAGGGCTATGTAAATGCAAGCTGTTGTTGTTGTAAAATGCAAGTGGTGAAATTTGCTGTCAGCCTCAATAAATGCACTGAGAGAACAGTGGTCTATTTCCAAACAAAAGCAACCTTAGTCGTAAGAAGTTAGTTTTGAATTGTTAGGCCATTGTGAAATTGATTTAATAACTTAATTTATCTTCAGCATTACCTATGTTTACTTCCTATTTATTGGTCATCTTTTTACCAATCTGATTTCTTCCTTGAGTTATAGGTTTATGCTTCTAATTCTAATTAGCTATCCATTTTCTTTGTTGGTGCAATGTTCCTGTGTTTACCTTTTACTTCTCATCAAGGTTATTGCTGTTATTCAGCAAGGGCAGAAGCTACATAATTGTGGCAAGGTCAATGGGGAAAAGAAACATCCATATTCAGATCCCTGAGATGAATGACTGTGAATAAAGGAGTTAGATTTGGACTTTGAGTGCCTTGCATTCACATATAAGATTCAGCACATTGACCAAATGGAAGCTTCTGCGATTGAGGTAAGCCAGGGGATAGACTGTTGGCGTATTTATCTCCACGTGAGTGCAGTCGATCAGACTCGAGGAAGGTAGGGAACACAGTTAACCGTAAACAATTGTTGCTATCTATGTAACAGTTTATCTGCATGATATAGAAATAGATGCCTGCAATTCTACCAGAACAGGCTGTTGAAACCAAGTGGACACAGTTATTTGGCTCATGCCCACGACATTCACCCTTCCCCCTCTTGATAATTAAGTTAAATTGTGTGAGAAAGACAGCATCAGGGCAGAAGGGCAGGTTAGGGTCTCTTGCCCAAGTAAGAGTTTTATATACTAATGCATGGAGTATAAGAAATAAAATGAATGAATTAGAGGCTCAAAAACAGCTTAGAAGGTATGACCTGATGGCCATTTCTGAGACATGGCTGCAAGCTGGTCATGATTGGGAGTTAAATATTCCAGGTTATAATGTCTTCAGAAAGGATAGGGAATCTGGAAGAGGACAATTGTGTACAATTTTGGACTCCACATTTTAGGAAGAATGTCAAGGCCTTGGACAGAGTACAGAGGAGGTTTACCAGGATGATACCAGGGATGAAGAACTTCAGTTATGTGGAGAGATTGGAGAAGCTGGGATTGTTCTCCTTGGAGCAGGGAAGATTAAGGGGAGATTTAATAGAGGTATTCAAAATTATGAGGGTTTTGATAGAGCAAATATGGAGAAACTGTTTCCTCTGGCAAGTGGGTCAGTAACCAGAGGTCATAGATTTAAAGTAATTGACAAAAGAACTAGAATGAGGAGAATTTTTTTTCACAGAGGGCTGTTAAGATCTGGAACGCATTACCTCAAAGGGTAATGGGAGCAGATTCCATAGGAACGTTCAAAAGGCAATTGGACATGTATTTGAAGAGGACTCATTTGCAGGGTTATGGGGAAAAAGCTGGGTGTGGGACTAAATTGGGCAGCTCTTTCAAAAAGCCAGCACATGCACGATGGGCCGAATGGCCTATTTCTGTGCTGTAAGATTCTATGATTCTAGGAGGAGGGGTAGCCTTATTGATTAAAGATACTATCACAACATTAGTAAGAGAGGATATGGGTACAGGAAAGCAATCAGCGGAGACTCTATGGTTAGAATTGAGGAATAAGAGAGGACTTAAAGCTATATAGGGAGTTGTCTACAGGCCTCTAGACAGCAGCAATGAAGTGGCAGAATGTATTGATTCAGAGATTAGAGAAGCTTGTAGCAAAAGCAGAGTTGTTTTAATGGGAGACTTTAATTTTCATATAGATTGGGGAGAACAGAGTAGCTCAAGTCAGAAAGGTAGTGAATTTCTTGAATGCATTCAAGGTAGTTTTCTGGAGCAATATGTTCTAGAACCAACAAGAGGGTAGGCCATACTAGGTTTAGTAATGAGTAATGAGCCAGGCTTAGTTAATAATCTTAACAGTTAGGGAACATTTATCTAACAATGATCATAATATGATCGAATTCAATGTTAGGTTTGAAAAGGAGAAACATAACACAGTACTAAGATTCTAGATTTTGGTACGGCTAACTTTAACGGGATGAGACAGAGACTGACAACAGCAAACTGGTCAATTTGTTATTGGGTAAAACTACAGATGAACAGTGAGAGGTATTCAAAAAAGAATTTAGCTTAATACAGGACCACTATATACCCCTTAGGGACAAGAGCTCTACTTACCAAATAAAACAGCCATGGTTGACAAAAGAGGGGAGAGATAACATAAAACTAAAGGAAAGAGCCCACAAAAGTGCAAATAATAGTGTAGATCCAGGGGACTGGGAGAGGTATAAACAACAGCAAGGGAAGACAAAAAAAATAGTAAGAGCTGCAAAAAGAGAATACAAAAAGAAACTTGCGAGGGATATCACGATTAACATAAAAAGTTTTTACAATTGGATTAGAAGAAAAGGGGCCTTTAAAACAGATGCAGATAATATTGCAAATGAAAATAAGGAAATGGCAGACTTGTTGAATAATTACTGTGTGTCGGTCTTCACAGTAGAGGAAGAGGATAATGTACCTGACATTCCAGGGAAACTAATAATGAATCAAGGACTGGAACTCACTAAAGTTAATGTAAGCAAGAAAACAATATTAGAAAAGATAATGGCACTAAAGACTGACAAATCCCCAGGACCTGATGGTTTCTACCTCAGAGATTTAAAGGATGGAGATGAGGAATTGCAGATGCTTTAGCCATAATCTTCCAAAGCTCCCTCGATTCAGGAATTGCCCCTTTAGATTAGAAAATTGCAAATGTAACTCCATTATTTAAGAAAGGTGAGAAAAACCAAGAAATTATAGACCTGTTAGTCTAAGATCTGTTGTGGGGAAGTTATTTGAATCTATAATTAAGGACAGAGTGACTGAGCACTTGGAGAAATTTGAGCTGATTAGAGAGAGCCAACATGGACTTGTAATGGGTAGGTCATGTCCAACGAACCTAACTGAATTTTTTGAGGAAGTAACTAAAGTAGTAGATAGAGGAATGTCTATGGATGTAGTTTATATGGACTTTCAGAAGGTATTCGATACAGTTCCATATGAGAGACTGTTAGCTAAAATTAAAGCTCATGGAATTGAAGGCAAATTATTAATCTGGTTAGGGGATTGGTTAGGCGGTAGAAAATAGAGAGAAGGGATGTGGTGTCCCACAATGATCTGTGCTAGGGCCTCAACAGGTGCAGCAGGTGATCAAGAAAGCCAACGGAATGTTGGCTTTTATTGCTAGGGGGATAGAATATAAAAACAAGGAGGTATTGCTGCAGTTATATAAGGTATTGGTGAGACCGCACCTGGAATACTGCATACAGTTTTGGTCTCCATACTTAAGAAAAGACATACTTGCTCTCGAGGCAGTACAAAGAAGGTTCACTCGGTTAATCCCGGGGATGAGGGGGCGGACATATGAGGAGAGGTTGAGTAGATTGGGACTCTACTCATTGGAGTTCAGAAGAATGAGAGGCGATCTTATTGAAACATATAAGATTGTGAAGGGTCTTGATCGGGTGGATGCAGTAAGGATGTTCCCAAAGATGGGTGAAACTAGAACTAGGGGGCATAATCTTAGAATAAGGGGCTGCTCTTTCAAAACTGAGATGAGGAGAAACTTCTTCACTCAGAGGGTGGTAGGTCTGTGGAATTTGCTGCCCCAGGAAGCTGTGGAAGCTACATCATTAGATAAATTTAAAACAGAAATAGACAGTTTCCTAGAAGTAAAGGGAATTAGGGGTTATGGGGAGCGGGCAGGAAATTGGACATGAAGCTGAGTTCGGATCGGTCAATGCCCTGTGGGTGGCGGAGAGGTCCCAGGGGCTATGTGGCCGGGTCCTGCTCCGACTTCTTGTGTTCTTTAGATTTGTGGTTGGGATCAGATCAGCCATGATCTTATTGAATGGCGGAGCAGGCTCGAGGGGCCGATTGGCCTACTCCTGCTCCAATTTCTTATGTTCTTATGTTCTAACTATTCACTATATTTATTAATGACTTAGATGACACAATAGAGAGTTATATATCTAAGTTTGCCGATGACACAAAGATTGGTGGCATAGTAAGTAGTGTAGACGGGAGCATAAAATTACAAAGAGACACTGATAGATTATGTGAGTGGGCAAAACTGGCGGACGGATTTCAATGCAAGTAAATGTGAGGTTATCCATTTTGGACCAAAAAAGGATCGGTCCGAGTATTTTTTAAATAGTGAAAAGTTAGGATTGGTGGAGGTCCAAAGAGATTTAGGAGTCCGTGTGCACAGATCACTAAAATGTCGTGGTCAGGTACAAAAAATAATTAAAAAGGCTAATGGAATGTTAGCCTTTATAACTAGAGGGCGAGAATATACAGGGGAGGAAGTTTTGCTACAGCTATACAAAGCCCTGGTTAGACCATATTGGGAGCACTGTTTACAGTTCTGGACATCACACCTTAGAAAGGATATATTGGCCTTGGAAGGGGTGCCACCCTGATTCACCAGAATGTTACCAGGGCTCCAAGGGTTAATTTATGAGGAGAGATTACATAAACTAGGCTTGTATTCCCTGGAATATAGAAGGTTAAGGGGTGATTTTGATTTGAGGTTTTTAGGATTTTGAAAAAATTGATAGGGTAGATAGAGAGAAACTTTTTCTGCTAGAGGGGGAGTCTAGGACAAGGGGACATAACCTTAAAATCAGAGCCAGGCCATTCAGGAGAGAAGTTAGGAAACACTTCTTCACGCAAAGGGTGGTAGAAGTGTGGAAAACACTCCTACAAAAAGCAGTAGATGCCAGCTCAATTAATAATGGTAAATCTGAGATTGATAGATTTTTTGCTAGCTAAGGGTATTAAGGAATATGGAACCAAGGTGAGTAAATGGAGTTAGGATAAAGATCAGCCATGATCTCATGGAATGGCAGAACAGGCTCAAGGGGCTGAATGGCCTTCACCTGTCCCTATGTTCCGATGAATGATCCAATAACAAAAAAATTCAAGTGTTCATGATCTTTAGTACAATAAGCAGAGCAGTTCAAGTCAGGGGGGAGTCAACCTAGGTCAGCAGGTATCATTTCACAAACTTCTGTAATTGCCTCCTTACAAACTGCCTCACTGTTTAGACCAAGGTATGGTCTTTTAAGTAAGACAATAGACTTTCCTTCAGATATGGCTCGAGTTCTCCACTTATATGCTTGAATCTCCTGTTCATCCCACTCCTACAAAAGGATGATGGCAGCCATGATATCACCAAATGTCTTGTTACTATTATCTTGTCCGTTTGCCAAATTTTCCAAATTGCATGTTCATGTGAGCTTTGAGGCCAACTTAAACCCAACAGTAACCTTGACAAGTTACTGACACCCGGGGCTAAAAGGATTAAATTATGAGGACAGGTTGCATAGACTAGGCTTGTATTCCCTAGAGTATAGAAGATTATGGGACAATCTAATTGAGGTGTTTAAGATAATTAAAGGAGTTAACAGGGTAGATAGAGAGAAACTATTTCCTCTGGTGGGGGAATCCAAAACAAGGGAGCAAAACTTTAAAATTAGAGCTAAGCCGTTCAGGGGTGATTTCAGGAAGCACTTTTTCACACAAAGGGTTGTGGAAATCTGGAAAACTCTTCTCCCAAAAAGCTGTTGAGGCTGGGGATCAATTGAAAATTTCAAAACTGAGATTGATAGATTTTTGTTGGGCAAGGGTATTAAGGGTTACGGAACCAAGGTGGGTAAATGGAGTTAAGATACAGATCAACCATAATCTAATTGAATTGCGGATCAGGCTTAAGGGGCTGAATGGCCTACTCTTGCTCCTACGTTGCAACATGTGTACATGTATTTACATATTCAAACGTGTGGGTAAAGTTAACTGGATCCAGCTTCATTGATGTTTTTGTGAATACAGCAGGAAACTGTTGCCACAATATTAAACCCATGTTGAAAACTGAGGCTCATTGTCCAGATTGACTGAATTTGTCATTGCATGTAGCATTCTGGATCCAGATGTTGGTAGATTATTGACAAGTTACTGACACCCAAAAAGACTTTTACTTTATGTGTAAGGAAATGTAAACCCCAAAGAATGGAAAACAACATGCTATCTAATACGATTCTAAGACAAACTTACCTTTGGCTCTGAACAGACGGTATGATACGACCACGTATTGGAGTATTCTGTACCATGAGATGACCAGAGGAACTGATTCTTCCCTGTGTAACAGAGAACATGTTAATACATTCACAGTAGGCTCTGGTCTGAGAATCATTTCAGTAAAAATGAATTGAAACAAATATGCTGCCCACACTGTAGCATTCAGTGCAGAAGATTACTTCACCCAGAATGGCCTGTAGCTATGTTCTACCTGCAGCACTTCCCCTCACATTATGTGACTGCAGCATGACCCTGAATTTCCACAGGGTTTTCCTGATCTCTCATTGTAACATTGGCAAAATCCCATGAGAAATAACATAAATGGCCGATCTGAGTCATTTACACTGTTTCTCAAGGGTTCCCACCGATCCCCCACTGGAGAAACCCCATGGAAATTCTAGGCACACATGTCATGCGTCTCTTGGGCTGTTTTATCACTTACCACTGGCTTTTACATTATCAATCCAGGACGGTGAAGGAAAAGGGACAGTACTATCTCAATGTCACGTCAATCCTGCTTGCTCAGACTTCCAGATGGTGCATAGGCCCAGGGCAGGAAAATAAACTAACAGGCACTTGAATGGCTGTCAGACCAGGGAGTGCTTAAATAAAATTACAATTTACTTGTTTATAATTGCAATTTATAATTGCAATTACAAGTACCCCTAACCAAACAGCAGTGAATCCCATTCAGTTCAAGACACTCCATTTAAGATTTTATTACCCATGTCTGTTTTCCCCTTTAACATGAATCACTGATAAATACCGACATGTCATTTATGCAGAACATCTGTGCATGATCTTAAAAACAAGTTGGCAGCTTACAAATGTGGCACGGTGACGCTGTCCACAAGTTAAGGCACTTCCAGCTAATATCGTGATCTCCATAGTTAGGCATTTCCAGATTGGTTCTCAGACCATTGCAAAGTTACAGTCCCGACTGCAGACAATGGGGCAGCGCTGGGTCGCACAGGTTCTGGGAGAGTCACAAAGTGACCGAACTATGCTGGACCTCCATGATGTCATTTGCTCATTTTAATACATTTTATTTTGATACCTATGAATTTTTTCACAAAACAATGGGAGAGTATTTTGAAAAGAGTGCCCCCCACACTTTTAAGCCCCTTTGAAAATGACTCAAGCAACCAAAAGGAAAAGTGAAAGTCAGCCTGCATGTGTACTAGTAATGGTGCGAGGTCCAAATGGTTTATCCATGCTCCTTAGTTAGTGGAATGACTTAAAGCCTTATTGAGGGGTTGTGCCTCAGCAATGAATTATAGGTAAAAATTTGATCTTTTAAGAATGAGAGAGGGAAAACTGTACAGTGAGAGAGGAGTGAAAGAGAGAAGGGGTTCAGTAGTGAAAAAAAACAGAAGCAGAAAGAAAATGAAAGGAACTACAAAAAAACTAATAAAGTAAACAAAATGCATGAAGTAAAAAAAACTGAAAGCAAATGAAATGAACATTTTGCAAAGAAATTGTATTTAAGCCTCAAGGTATTATTTGTTCATGACATACAGTACCAAGTAACAGAATCTTCACCTACTGCCAGAGCAACTCCAGATGTAAGAGTGTGGTTAAGAACAAACTGTATATTTAGTACACATCAGAACAGGATAGCAGTTCACCGTCCCTCCCTCTTCTCTCTTTAGAGAATGATCCAGGTTTTCCCCAACCCTCTCCCCCAGCAAGAGAGGAGCCACAAATGTACCTTCTCACAGCCCAGTACCTCAGGACAAGTACACGAAAAGGACAGCTTTAGAGTAGTTGGAATATTTCCATGATACTCCAGGGCATATTTGGGAACAGTTCTGAAGGTCAAACAGGGTTTCATTGACCTGTCAGTTACCCATGAAACAAATTGGTTGCAGCGTGTAATAAGGTGTAGCTTCCAGGACCTTTCTGAATAGCAACCAAACTAAGCATCCCACTGAAAGGGGTGGTCTGGAAAGCATTTACTGTCTATTGATCACATAAATAACAATAACAAAGATGGAAACATCCTGATACCCTAAATGCACTCTATCTACAGTCACATCAGGATCAGCTGATAACACAATGGGTTGCATGGTTTGAAATGACTCAGAGGTACAACCATTCAATGGGTACATGATGATGAAGGAGCAGAAATATAGGACCTCCACCACTCCGTACTTTACTATTTGAACATGCACAATGCAAGATTTCTTTTTCACTGATATAGATCGCAATGCAAACAGAAGATGAGCTGAGAGATCATACATTCCAGTTGAAGATTTTAGTGCTTACCTGGGGGTTTGCTGCCATAACTGTGTAGTTTCCGTCATCATCATTAGTGACTGATTCAATGTACAATGAACATGCACCATCACCTTCTCGTGTCATCTTAAAATGTTCATTCTTCTTGGAAATTTGTTTGCCATCTTTAAACCAGTATACCTAGCGTTGTAAAGTATGAGAACTAGTTATTGTAACTGGATGCGTTTGGCTGTATTACAGCAAGTATATATTCAAATAAAATAAATGTAAAGGTAGTAATCTCCGGATTACTCCCGGTGCCACACGCTAGTCAGTATAGAAATAGGAGGATAGAGCAGATGAATGCATGGCTGGAGAGATGGTGCAGGAAGGAGGGCTTTAGATTCCTGGGGCATTGGGACCAGTTCTGGGGGAAGTGCAGGCTGGGCGGGTTGCACCTCAACAGAGTTGGGACCAATGTTCTCGCGGGGAGGTTCGCTACTGCTGTGGGGGAGGGTTTAAATTAATTTGACAGGGGGATGGGCACCAGGATGCACCACTGGAAAGAAGAAACAAGGTGCACAAAGGAGTGTGAGAGACCGATAGCACATAGCATGGTATTAGATGGGAACAGACTAAGAGAGAATACAAGAAGGTCTAAGATCAGTTTACAGTGCATGTTTGTTAACGCACGCAACATAGTAAATAAGGTTGGTGAGCTGCAGACGCAATTAGCCACATGGGAATATGATGTAATGACGATAACAGAGACCTGACTCAAAAAAGTGCAGGATTGGGTACTAAATATTCCTGGATACAATGTGTTCAGGAAAGATAGGGAAGGGAAGAAAGGAGTGATGGGGAAGGGGTGGCAGTGTTGATTAAGGAGAATATTGCAGTGCTGGAGGGAGAGGATGTCATGGAGAGGTCAAGGACAGAATCTATTTGGTTAGAGTTAAGAAAGAATAGAGGTGCCATTACACTACTGGGTGTATTCTATAGGCCACCAACTAGTAGGAAGGAGATAGAGGGACAAATTTGCAGGGAAATTACAGAGAGGTGCAAAAGCCATAGAGTAGTGATAACGGGGGACTTCAATTATCCTAATACAGACCGGTTTAATAATAATATAAAGGGCAAAGAGGGAGAGGAATTTTTGTAGTGTGTTCAGGAGAACTTTCTTGACCAGTACGTTCCTGGCCCAACGAGGAAGGAGGCATTGCTGGATCTGGTTCTGGGGAATGAGCTGGGCCAAGTGGAGCAAGTGTCAGAGGGGTAACATTTAGGGAACAGTGATCATAGAATCAGAAGGTTTAGATTAGCTATGGAAAAGGACAGGGAGCAATCTAGAGTAAAAATACTTTATTACAGGAGGGCCAATTTCAGTGGGTTGAGAACGGATCTGGCCCGGGTAAATTGGAATCATAGACTGGCAGGTAAAACTGTAATCGAACAATGGGCGGCCTTTAAGGAGGAGATGATTCGGGTACAGTCTAGGTACATTCCCACGAGGGCAAAGGTAGGGCAACTAAAGCCAGAGCTCCCTGGATAACGAAAGAGACAGAGAATAAGATGAAGTAGAAAAAAGGGGCATATGACAAATGTCAGGAGAATCAGGCTGAATATAGAAAGTTCAGAGGGGAAGTGAAAAAGGAAATAAAAGGGGCAAAGAGAGAGTATGAGAACAGACTGGCAGCCAACATAAAAGGGAATCCAAAAGTCTCCTATAGGCACATAAATAGTAAATGGGTAGTAAGAGGAGGGGTTGTCCCGATTAGGGATCAAAAAGGAGATCTACTTATTGGGGGGAATGGCTGAGGTACTAAATGAGTACTTTGCATCTGTCTTTACCAAGGAAGAAGATGCTGCCAAAATCACAGTAAAAGCGGAGGTAATTGAGATACTGGATTGAAAAAGAGGTACTAGAAAGGCTGGCTGTACTCAAAGTAGATAAATCACCCGGTCCAGATGGGATGCATCCAAGGTTGCTGAGGGAAGTAAGGATGGAAATTGCGGAGGTACTGGCTATAATCTTCCAATCATCCTTAGATACGGTACCAGAGGTCTGGAGAATTGCAAATGTTACCCCCTTGTTCAAAAAAGGGTGTAAGGATAAACCCAGCAACAACAGGCTAGACAGTTTAACCTCAGTAGTGGAGAAACTTTTAGAAATGATAATCCGGGACAAAATTAACAATCACTTGGATAAGTGTGGATTAATTAAGGAAAGCCAGCACGGATTTGTTAAAGGCAAATCATGTTTAACTAACTTGATTGAGTTTTTTGATGAGGTAACAGAGAGGGTCGATAAGGGCAATGCAGTTGATGTGGTGTAGATGGATTTCCAGGCATTTGATAAAGTTCCAAATAATAGGCTTGTCATCAAAGTTGGACCTCTTGGAATAAAAAGGGCAGTGGCAGCATGGATACGAAATTGGCTAAGTGACAGGAAACAGAGAGTAGTGGTGAACGATTGTTTTTCAGACTGGAGGAAGGTATACAGTGTTGTTCCCCAGGGGTTGGTACTAGGACCACTGCTTTTTTTGATATACATTAATGACTTGTACAATTTAAAAATTTGCAGATTACACAAAACTTGGAAGTGTAGTGAACAGTGAGGAGGATAGTGACAGATTTCAAGAGGACATAGACAGGCTGGTGGAATGGGCAAGACACGTGGCAGATGAAATTTAACGCAGAAAAGTGCAAGGTGATACATTTTGGTAGGAAGAATGAGGAGAGGCAATATAAACTAAAGGGTACAATTCTAAAAGGGGTACAGGAACAGAGAGATCTGGGGATATATGCGCACAAATCGTTGAAAGTGGCAGGGCAGGTTGAGAAAGCGATTAAAAAAGCATACGGAATCCTGGGCTTTATCAATAGAGGCATAGAGTACAAAAGCAAGAAAATCATGATGAACCTTTATAAAACACTAGTTTGACCACAACTGGACTACTGTGTCCAGTTCTGGGCACCGCACTTTAGGAAGGATGTGAAGGCCTTAGAGAGGGTGCAGAAGAGATTTACTAGAATGATTTCAGGGATGAGGGACTTTAGTTATGTGGATAGACTGGAGAAGCTGGGGTTGTTCTCATTGGAACAGAGACGGTTGCGAGGAGATTTGATCGAGGTATTCAAAATCATGAAGGGTCTAGACAGTGTAGATAGAGAGAAACTGTTTCCATTGGTGGAAGGGTCAAGAACCAGAGGACATAGATTTAAGGTGATTGGCAAAAGAACCAAAAGCAACATGAGGAAAAACTTTTTTATGTAACTAGTGGCTATGATCTGGAATGTGTTGCCTGAAAGGGTGGTGGAGGCAGATTCAATCATGGCTTTCAAAAGGGAATTGGATAAATACTTGAAGGGAAAAAATTTGCAGGGCTATGGGGAAAGGGCGGAGGGATGGGACTAGCTAGATTGTTCTTGCAGAGAGCTGGCACAGACTCGGCGGGCCGAATGGCCTCCTTCCATGCTGTAACCTTTCTATGATTCTATATTTAGACAATAATGACTAACTGTAGCAAGCATTGTGGGAGCTGGGTCTGAAGGGAAACAATAGTGTTGATGGTTTAAATATCACAGAAAGTAAAAGGCTTACTTTTGGCACTGGTATCCCCACAAGTTTGCAGCTGATTGTTACAGGTGATCCTTCAACGACTCGGAAATGTTTGAGTTTCTTGTCGAAGATTGGTGCGATGCACTTCCCTGTAGGAATATCCTCATGTTGTATTTCGTCATCAGATTCGTCCACAGGAGTTCTCTCCAAGCGAAATTCAATTTCATTCATCAGTCTTTGTTCAAAGCCGGACACCCTGTATTCCTAGAAACAGAGATTTCCCACACACATTAATACCCTGAAACACTTATTGTATGGATGCAATTGAGGAATAAGGCAGAATTTTGAGCTGAAGAACTGTAGTAAAATCCAGGCTGTTGGGAAAAAAGCAATAGCATTTGTGGCTAAGGCAGCATAGCAAGAAAGATTGCATGCTAAGTGCTGAGAAGGCCGACACAGTAACAAACTGACCACAACTTTAAAGGTACAAGGTAGGACTATGAGTAACAGAGAGCACAGAACAGCTGTAGAGCAGAAACAGCAACTTTTATATGCTACAATACAACTGCTTTGGCAGACATGGCAACTCTAGACAGGTGTACAATGGTTGACAATGAATCTGCTTATGGCCAGTGTATTCTTAATAATGAAAACAATCTGTCAGTTCTTGATATATTTAAGGTAACTGAACATGTACCTTGCAGCTTTTGCATACATTTGTTATATATAAAAATGGAATCAAATGTTAGTATTAACTGACAAACTGAAATATAAGTTTAGATTTGCCAAGGATCTCAGTTAGCTGCTGTATCTTTTCTTTATTTCACATATAAAAGGATTCAAATGAAGAAGCAGCTAAGACACTAACAATGAACAACAAATAGTCAAACTCCTATTAAGCTGCAGATGTTAAAAGCTTTAAGCCTGCTATGCATATTGTATTATCTCTGTCCAGATGCTTTCAAAGCACAAACTGTTGGCTAGAACTGACTGACTGCATTGTTTCATCGCCAAAACCATAAATCTATAGATTTTAAATCATATGTCTGAATTTCAAAAAAGTTTGTATATGTTAGACAACTTGGTCAAATTGAGTTAAAAAGTAAAGTTTGAATAGGAACATTTTAGAAAATAGTTATTGTAAAGGACTATATCACTGTGCCTTTTCTCTGTGTAGGACAATCTTTTCTGGGTTACACTATTCTAGACACTTGATGAGCCTACTCAATCTTAATAGTGAAATATTTAATGTTAAAATAAGTTTATAAATCAGCTTCCATGATAAATGCAAATTTACTTTTTTCCAAATTTATAGCAGTTTAAAATTAAAAATTTTTGACCTGAAGTAATTTCTTTCCTGCTGCAGTATTTCTTGTTTGAAACAAACATTAAGGATTTCTGTAATAAAAACAGCAGCTCCAAACCTTTACTTTCAAACAGGTAAGGAGATCACGCTGGTGGAACTATTGTTCACTCTCTGCCCATCCCATCTCACAACAAAGCACAAGCAGCACAGTGTCACTGATATCACCACGTGGACTGATGAGGGGGGAAGGAGCAGTGTGAATAAAGGCATATGAAAGCACAGAGCAAGAAAAGAGCATTAGGTTCTCTGTTTCCAGTCCATGCTCAATCCACCTTATCTTGGAGACTATCCCACCCATTTAATCTCCCGAGGGAAAATTCTGTATACAGATAAGTGAGCAAAATTCCAGAATATGCCTCTGTCTCCACATTTCCACTATTTAATCCAGGAGAATCTTGTCTGCGAAAGGCAGCAGCACAAGAGCCACTGGCCTGGAAATTGCACTGAGTGGCAAATGGATGTTGCCGCCACTCGTAAGTAACTAACTCACCCACAAACTTTTTGCGGGCTTCTGGGCGCCAACTTGCTTTAATGGAGACCTGTAAGAAGTGCAGGCGTCTTTCCCGGGCTTCTCTGAGCTGTGCACGCGGGGAAAGGATCGCTCTCTCCCCTCAACCAATAGCTGGAAGCATCATTGACAAGCCGCGCAGTCAGAACCAGGAAGTGAAAGCCACTTTCACACAAGCCACGCAGACTAAGAATCGGGAAGTGTCAGGTAGATCAATAAATTCTCTATAAAATTAGTTAGAGAAAGTGAAATAAAGAGAGGGTAAGACTAAAAGACAGGCAAAAGGGACAGAAAGAATAAGTAAAAAATAATAATTTTAAATTTAAAATTTTTTTTTTAGATATCCCCAGCAACAACTAATATCGGGAGGATTGAGACTCCACAGTTTTAAAAGTTAATTTTCAGTGTCAGAGAGGTTGTCTGGCAGTCATTAATACTTACCATGCCATTAAAGGTAGTTTAGACCTAAAAAAACCAGCGTGCTTTTTTATGGAGAGATTAGTTTGTTTCCAGTCGGTGACATCTCTTTAACGCAAAGCTTTCAAACGAGCAGGGCAAATGGTAGAGCAATTTCCAGATTTCTGCGTTTGACTGCGCATGCACGCTCACCGGAACTTGCTGTTCCATTTGCCCTGAAATAACGGTGAGCCCTGTTAGCATCGCCGTTATTTCATGAGCTATTTCCAGGCCACTATATTCCATGGAATATTTGAGCCTCTCAAACTTTGCTTGTTCTTTTCCCCATATCTGTTTCTTTTTCTTCCTTTTCCAACCCTTCTAAAGTGTTTGCGTGACTTTCCAGTTCTGATAACGAGTCCTACTTAAACAACAATCTGTCTTTCTCCATGCAGATCTGCTGTGCATTTCCAGCATTTTCCCCATCTCCGTAACTTCCAATCCTGTTCCCAGCCAGATATTTTGAAGGGGTTATTCATTGTCTGTTTCACATGTAAGCTACTCTGTGAAACCAAACCATCTCATCTCACAATCTAATCTTAAATCTTGCTTGTGCTTGTTAAGTTTAAAGCCATGTCCTCCAGTTCTCCAAGCAACCTCATAAAGGAGAAAAATGATGAACAGAGCATAAGTGGTAGAGCAGGAGAGGTGTGCAAAGTTATGAACAAATAGGTTGGTTATGAAAAGGTGTTTAAAGGTGGAGAAAAAGGAAGTGAGGTGGAGGGGCTTGGGGTCAGTGTTACAGAGAGTGGTGCAATGGAGGAAGGGGTGGGGGGAATGCACAGGAGGTCAGAGTTATAGGGAACAAAGGGCCCAGGATGGGAAATAAGTGTGCAGGAGGTCACGGAGTTATGGTGGGATAGGGCTATGGAGGGATTCGGAAATAAAGATGAGGATTTTGAAATCGATGCATTGGGGAATAGAGAGCCAGTGTAGACCAGCGAAGCTTGAGATGGGGATGATAGGTAACTACAATATTGTATAGTTTAATTTATCAGTCAGTGACAGGATTACTACACTAGAGAATTCTGTTGTTAGTTTTAGGATCGAACTTTCATGGTGCATTTTGAACCAATGTGAAGAAAAGGTTCTTTTGAAAAGAGAAAGCAGATCAGAAGACAGTCAGATAAATTTAGCAGGTGTAAAGAAATTAAACAGCAAGACAGCATGCAACATTTGACTAATGACCACTGAGGGGGCTCAGGCAAGCAACATTGCAATTGCAGGATTGAAGGCTCCCCAAAGATTTCATCTCCAAAAGACAGCTTCACTCTTCATGACCATGAGCTGCAACATTGATTCCTCATGCAGTTGGCAGCAATGTGCCCGAACACCACATCTAGTAATGTAGAAAAGAATGATGAGATACGGTTCTGAAAATAAAGAAGAAATAGTAAAACGTGGCTTTGGACTTAACCTGTTGTTGACCAAGACTGTTGCGAGTTGATTCGATCAGATATTTAAAATCCTGCAGGGGTAAAAAGAGTTTAATAAATGTCTGAATCTAAATGCTTTAAATTTGATAAAAACAAGAACCGAGCCCTTGGATCATGGGGAACCTTCATTGGGAATCTGTAAATAAGTAAGAACAATAGATAGATGCACAGATGGATGGGGTAGGTGGATGGACAACTGGTTAGATTGGATTGGATGGATGAACGTATAGATAGATGGATAAATGCATGTATTGGATGTATCCATCGATAGAAAGGTGGGTAGACTGGATGGATGGGTGGATAGACTGGATGGATTGGGTTGATGAATAGATTGATGGATGGATGAATTGGATAGATGGATGGGTGGGATGGATGGATTGGATGGAAGGCATGGATGGATGGATTGGCTGGGTGGATAGCTTGTATGCATGGATTGGGTGGATGGATTGGAAGAATTTGACAGATGAATTAGACTGGTGGATGGAAGGAAAGAGTAGAAAGGTGGATTGGATGATTGGACGGATGGATGACTCGGATTGGTTGGATGGATTTGAAGGATGACTTAGATGGGTGGATTGAATGCGTCGATAGATGAATGGGTGGATTGGATCGATGGGTGAATGGGTGGATTGGATCGATGGGTGAATGGGTGGATTGGATCGATGGGTGAATGGGTGGATTGGATCGATGGGTGAATGGGTGGATTGGATCGATGGGTGAATGGGTGGATTGGATCGATGGGTGAATGGGTGGATTGGATCGATGGGTGAATGGGTGGATTGGATCAATGGGTGAATGGGTGGATTGGATCGATGGGTGAATGGGTGGATTGGATCGATGGATGAATGGGTGGATTGGATCGATGGGTGAATGGGTGGATTGGATCGATGGGTGAATGGGTGGATTGGATCGATGGGTGAATGGGTGGATTGGATCGATGGATGAATGGGTGGATTGGATCGATGGGTGAATGGGTGGATTGGATCGATGGGTGAATGGGTGGATTGGATCAATGGGTGAATGGGTGGATTGGATCGATGGGTGAATGGGTGGATTGGATCGATGGGTGAATGGGTGGATTGGATCGATGGGTGAATGGGTGGATTGGATCAATGGGTGAATGGGTGGATTGGATCGATGGATGAATGGGTGGATTGGATCGATGGGTGAATGGGTGGATTGGATCGATGGATGAATGGGTGGATTGGATCGATAGATGAATGGGTGGAATGGATCGATGGATGAATGGGTGGATTGGATCGATAGATGAATGGGTGGAATGGATCGATGGATGAATGGGTGGATTGGATCGATAGATGAATGGGTGGAATGGATCGATGGGTGAATGGGTGGATTGGATCGATGGGTGAATGGGTGGATTGGATCGATGGGTGAATGGGTGGATTGGATTGATGGGTGAATGGGTGGATTGGATCGATGGGTGAATGGGTGGATTGGATCGATGGGTGAATGGGTGGATTGGATTGATGGGTGAATGGGTGGATTGGATCGATGGGTGAATGGGTGGATTGGATCGATGGGTGAATGGGTGGATTGGATCGATAGATGAATGGGTGGATTGGATCGATAGATGAATGGGTGGATTGGATCGATAGATGAATGGGTGGAATGGATCGATGGATGAATGGGTGGATTGGATCGATGGGTGAATGGGTGGATTGGATCGATAGATGAATGGGTGGAATGGATCGATGGGTGAATGGGTGGATTGGATCGATAGATGAATGGGTGGAATGGATCGATGGATGAATGGGTGGATTGGATCGATAGATGAATGGGTGGAATGGATCGATGGATGAATGGGTGGATTGGATCGATAGATGAATGGGTGGATTGGATCGATGGATGAATGGGTGGATTGGATCGATGGGTGAATGGGTGGATTGGATCGATGGATGAATGGGTGGATTGGATCGATGGATGAATGGGTGGATTGGATCGATGGGTGAATGGGTGGATTGGATCGATAGATGAATGGGTGGATTGGATCGATGGGTGAATGGGTGGATTGGATCGATGGGTGAATGGGTGGATTGGATCGATGGGTGAATGGGTGGATTGGATCGATGGGTGAATGGGTGGATTGGATCGATGGGTGAATGGGTGGATTGGATCGATGGGTGAATGGGTGGATTGGATCGATGGGTGAATGGGTGGATTGGATCGATGGGTGAATGGGTGGATTGGATCGATGGGTGAATGGGTGGATTGGATCGATGGATGAATGGGTGGATTGGATCGATAGATGAATGGGTGGATTGGATCGATGGGTGAATGGGTGGATTGGATCAATGGGTGAATGGGTGGATTGGATCGATGGGTGAATGGGTGGATTGGATCGATGGGTGAATGGGTGGATTGGATCGATGGGTGAATGGGTGGATTGGATCGATGGGTGAATGGGTGGATTGGATCGATGGATGAATGGGTGGATTGGATCGATGGGTGAATGGGTGGATTGGATCGATGGATGAATGGGTGGATTGGATCGATGGGTGAATGGGTGGATTGGATCGATGGGTGAATGGGTGGATTGGATCGATGGGTGAATGGGTGGATTGGATCGATGGGTGAATGGGTGGATTGGATCGATGGGTGAATGGGCGGATTGGATCGATGGGTGAATGGGCGGATTGGATCGATGGATGAATGGGTGGATTGGATCGATGGGTGAATGGGTGGATTGGATCGATAGATGAATGGGTGGATTGGATCGATAGATGAATGGGTGGATTGGATCGATGGGTGAATGGGTGGATTGGATCGATAGATGAATGGGTGGATTGGATCGATGGGTGAATGGGTGGATTGGATCGATAGATGAATGGGTGGATTGGATCGATGGATGAATGGGTGGATTGGATCGATAGATGAATGGGTGGATTGGATCGATGGGTGAATGGGTGGATTGGATCGATGGGTGAATGGGTGGATTGGATCGATAGATGAATGGGTGGATTGGATCGATGGGTGAATGGGTGGATTGGATCGATGGGTGAATGGGTGGATTGGATCGATAGATGAATGGGTGGATTGGATCGATAGATGAATGGGTGGATTGGATCGATAGATGAATGGGTGGATTGGATCGATAGATGAATGGGTGGATTGGATCGATGGATGAATGGGTGGATTGGATCGATAGATGAATGGGTGGATTGGATCGATGGGTGAATGGGTGGATTGGATCGATGGGTGAATGGGTGGATTGGATCGATGGGTGAATGGGTGGATTGGATCGATGGATGAATGGGTGGATTGGATCGATGGGTGAATGGGTGGATTGGATCGATGGGTGAATGGGTGGATTGGATCGATGGGTGAATGGGCGGATTGGATCGATGGGTGAATGGGCGGATTGGATCGATGGATGAATGGGTGGATTGGATCGATGGGTGAATGGGTGGATTGGATCGATGGGTGAATGGGTGGATTGGATCGATGGGTGAATGGGTGGATTGGATCGATGGGTGAATGGGTGGATTGGATCGATGGGTGAATGGGTGGATTGGATCGATGGGTGAATGGGTGGATTGGATCGATGGGTGAATGGGTGGATTGGATCGATGGGTGAATGGGTGGATTGGATCGATAGATGAATGGGTGGATTGGATCGATGGGTGAATGGGTGGATTGGATCGATGGATGAATGGGTGGATTGGATCGATGGATGAATGGGTGGATTGGATCGATGGGTGAATGGGTGGATTGGATCGATAGATGAATGGGTGGATTGGATCGATGGGTGAATGGGTGGATTGGATCGATAGATGAATGGGTGGATTGGATCGATAGATGAATGGGTGGATTGGATCGATGGATGAATGGGTGGATTGGATCGATAGATGAATGGGTGGATTGGATCGATAGATGAATGGGTGGATTGGATCGATGGATGAATGGGTGGATTGGATCGATGGGTGAATGGGTGGATTGGATCGATAGATGAATGGGTGGATTGGATCGATGGGTGAATGGGTGGATTGGATCGATAGATGAATGGGTGGATTGGATCGATGGATGTTGGGTGGATTGGATCGATGGGTGAATGGGTGGATTGGATCGATGGGTGAATGGGTGGATTGGATCGATAGATGAATGGGTGGATTGGATCGATGGGTGAATGGGTGGATTGGATCGATAGATGAATGGGTGGATTGGATCGATGGGTGAATGGGTGGATTGGATCGATAGATGAATGGGTGGATTGGATCGATGGGTGAATGGGTGGATTGGATCGATGGGTGAATGGGTGGATTGGATCGATGGGTGAATGGGTGGATTGGATCGATAGATGAATGGGTGGATTGGATCGATGGATGAATGGGCGGATTGGATCGATGGGTGAATGGGTGGATTGGATCGATGGGTGAATGGGTGGATTGGATCGATGGGTGAATGGGTGGATTGGATCGATGGGTGAATGGGTGGATTGGATCGATAGATGAATGGGTGGATTGGATCGATGGGTGAATGGGTGGATTGGATCGATGGATGAATGGGTGGATTGGATCGATGGATGAATGGGTGGATTGGATCGATGGATGAATGGGTGGATTGGATCGATGGGTGAATGGGTGGATTGGATCGATGGGTGAATGGGTGGATTGGATCGATGGGTGAATGGGTGGATTGGATCGATGGGTGAATGGGTGGATTGGATCGATGGGTGAATGGGTGGATTGGATCGATGGGTGAATGGGTGGATTGGATCGATGGATGAATGGGCGGATTGGATCGATGGGTGAATGGGCGGATTGGATCGATGGGTGAATGGGTGGATTGGATCGATAGCTGAATGGGTGGATTGGATCGATGGGTGAATGGGCGGATTGGATCGATAGATGAATGGGTGGATTGGATCGATGGATGAATGGGTGGATTGGATCGATGGGTGAATGGGTGGATTGGATCGATGGATGAATGGGTGGATTGGATCGATGGGTGAATGGGTGGATTGGATCGATGGGTGAATGGGTGGATTGGATCGATGGGTGAATGGGTGGATTGGATCGATGGGTGAATGGGTGGATTGGATCGATGGGTGAATGGGTGGATTGGATCGATGGATGAATGGGTGGATTGGATCGATGGATGTTGGGTGGATTGGATCGATGGGTGAATGGGTGGATTGGATCGATGGATGAATGGGTGGATTGGATCGATGGAAGAATGGGTGGATTGGATCGATGGGTGAATGGGTGGATTGGATCGATGGGTGAATGGGTGGATTGGATCGATGGATGAATGGGTGGATTGGATCGATAGATGAATGGGTGGATTGGATCGATGGGTGAATGGGCGGATTGGATCGATGGGTGAATGGGTGGATTGGATCGATGGGTGAATGGGTGGATTGGATCGATGGATGAATGGGTGGATTGGATCGATGGGTGAATGGGTGGATTGGATCGATGGGTGAATGGGCGGATTGGATCGATGGGTGAATGGGTGGATTGGATCGATGGGTGAATGGGTGGATTGGATCGATGGATGAATGGGTGGATTGGATCGATGGGTGAATGGGTGGATTGGATCGATGGATGAATGGGTGGATTGGATCGATGGATGAATGGGTGGATTGGATCGATGGGTGAATGGGTGGATTGGATCGATGGGTGAATGGGTGGATTGGATCGATGGATGAATGGGTGGATTGGATCGATGGGTGAATGGGTGGATTGGATCGATGGATGAATGGGTGGATTGGATCGATGGGTGAATGGGTGGATTGGATCGATGGGTGAATGGGTGGATTGGATCGATGGGTGAATGGGTGGATTGGATCGATGGGTGAATGGGTGGATTGGATCGATGGGTGAATGGGTGGATTGGATCGATGGGTGAATGGGTGGATTGGATCGATGGATGAATGGGTGGATTGGATCGATGGGTGAATGGGTGGATTGGATCGATGGGTGAATGGGTGGATTGGATCGATGGGTGAATGGGTGGATTGGATCGATGGGTGAATGGGTGGATTGGATCGATAGATGAATGGGTGGATTGGATCGATGGGTGAATGGGTGGATTGGATCGATGGATGAATGGGTGGATTGGATCGATGGGTGAATGGGTGGATTGGATCGATGGATGAATGGGTGGATTGGATCGATGGATGTTGGGTGGATTGGATCGATGGGTGAATGGGTGGATTGGATCGATGGGTGAATGGGTGGATTGGATCGATGGGTGAATGGGTGGATTGGATCGATGGATGAATGGGTGGATTGGATCAATGGGTGAATGGGTGGATTGGATCGATGGATGAATGGGTGGATTGGATCGATAGATGAATGGGTGGATTCGATCGATGGATGAATGGGTGGATTGGATCGATGGATGAATGGGTGGATTGGATCAATGGGTGAATGGGTGGATTGGATCGATGGATGAATGGGTGGATTGGATCAATGGGTGAATGGGTGGATTGGATCGATGGATGAATGGGTGGATTGGATCGATAGATGAATGGGTGGATTGGATCGATGGGTGAATGGGTGGATTGGATCGATGGATGAATGGGTGGATTGGATCGATGGGTGAATGGGTGGATTGGATCGATAGATGAATGGGTGGATTGGATCGATGGGTGAATGGGTGGATTGGATCAATGGGTGAATGGGTGGATTGGATCAATGGGTGAATGGGTGGATTGGATCGATTGATGAATGGGTGGATTGGATCGATAGATGAATGGGTGGATTGGATCGATAGATGAATGGGTGGATTGGATCGATGGATGAATGGGTGGATTGGATCGATGGATGAATGGGTGGATTGGATCGATGGGTGAATGGGTGGATTGGATCGATGGGTGAATGGGTGGATTGGATCAATGGGTGAATGGGTGGATTGGATCGATAGATGAATGGGTGGATTGGATCGATGGGTGAATGGGTGGATTGGATCAATGGGTGAATGGGTGGATTGGATCGATAGATGAATGGGTGGATTGGATCGATGGGTGAATGGGTGGATTGGATCAATGGGTGAATGGGTGGATTGGATCGATAGATGAATGGGTGGATTGGATCGATAGATGAATGGGTGGATTGGATCGATGGGTGAATGGGTGGATTGGATCGATAGATGAATGGGTGGATTGGATCGATGGATGAATGGGTGGATTGGATCGATGGGTGAATGGGTGGATTGGATCGATGGGTGAATGGGTGGATTGGATCGATGGGTGAATGGGTGGATTGGATCGATGGGTGAATGGGTGGATTGGATCGATGGATGAATGGGTGGATTGGATCGATGGGTGAATGGGTGGATTGGATCGATGGGTGAATGGGTGGATTGGATCGATGGGTGAATGGGTGGATTGGATCGATGGGTGAATGGGTGGATTGGATCGATGGGTGAATGGGTGGATTGGATCGATAGATGAATGGGTGGATTGGATCGATGGGTGAATGGGTGGATTGGATCGATGGGTGAATGGGTGGATTGGATCGATAGATGAATGGGTGGATTGGATCGATAGATGAATGGGTGGATTGGATCGATAGATGAATGGGTGGATTGGATCGATGGGTGAATGGGTGGATTGGATCGATGGGTGAATGGGTGGATTGGATCGATAGATGAATGGGTGGATTGGATCGATGGATGAATGGGTGGATTGGATCGATGGGTGAATGGGTGGATTGGATCGATAGATGAATGGGTGGATTGGATCGATGGGTGAATGAGTGGATTGGATCGATGGGTGAATGGGTGGATTGGATCGATGGATGAATGGGTGGATTGGATCGATGGATGAATGGGTGGATTGGATCAATGGGTGAATGGGTGGATTGGATCGATGGATGAATGGGTGGATTGGATCGATGGATGAATGGGTGGATTGGATCAATGGGTGAATGGGTGGATTGGATCGATGGATGAATGGGTGGATTGGATCGATGGATGAATGGGTGGATTGGATCGATGGATGAATGGGTGGATTGGATCGATGGGTGAATGGGTGGATTGGATCGATGGGTGAATGGGTGGATTGGATCGATGGGTGAATGGGTGGATTGGATCGATGGGTGAATGGGTGGATTGGATCGATGGATGAATGGGTGGATTGGATCGATGGGTGAATGGGTGGATTGGATCGATGGGTGAATGGGTGGATTGGATCGATGGGTGAATGGGTGGATTGGATCGATGGGTGAATGGGTGGATTGGATCGATGGATGAATGGGTGGATTGGATCGATGGGTGAATGGGTGGATTGGATCGATGGGTGAATGGGTGGATTGGATCGATGGGTGAATGGGTGGATTGGATCGATGGGTGAATGGGTGGATTGGATCGATGGGTGAATGGGTGGATTGGATCGATGGATGAATGGGTGGATTGGATCGATGGGTGAATGGGTGGATTGGATCGATGGATGAATGGGTGGATTGGATCGATGGATGAATGGGTGGATTGGATCGATAGATGAATGGGTGGATTGGATCGATGGGTGAATGGGTGGATTGGATCGATAGATGAATGGGTGGATTGGATCGATAGATGAATGGGTGGATTGGATCGATGGGTGAATGGGTGGATTGGATCGATGGGTGAATGGGTGGATTGGATCGATAGATGAATGGGTGGATTGGATCGATGGGTGAATGGGTGGATTGGATCGATGGGTGAATGGGTGGATTGGATCGATAGATGAATGGGTGGATTGGATCGATAGATGAATGGGTGGATTGGATCGATGGGTGAATGGGTGGATTGGATCGATGGGTGAATGGGTGGATTGGATCGATGGGTGAATGGGTGGATTGGATCGATGGGTGAATGGGTGGATTGGATCGATGGGTGAATGGGTGGATTGGATCGATGGGTGAATGGGTGGATTGGATCGATGGGTGAATGGGTGGATTGGATCAATGGGTGAATGGGTGGATTGGATCGATGGGTGAATGGGTGGATTGGATCGATAGATGAATGGGTGGATTGGATCGATAGATGAATGGGTGGATTGGATCGATGGGTGAATGGGTGGATTGGATCGATAGATGAATGGGTGGATTGGATCGATGGGTGAATGGGTGGATTGGATCGATGGGTGAATGGGTGGATTGGATCGATAGATGAATGGGTGGATTGGATCGATGGGTGAATGGGTGGATTGGATCGATAGATGAATGGGTGGATTGGATCGATAGATGAATGGGTGGATTGGATCGATGGGTGAATGGGTGGATTGGATCGATAGATGAATGGGTGGATTGGATCGATAGATGAATGGGTGGATTGGATCGATGGATGAATGGGTGGATTGGATCGATGGGTGAATGGGTGGATTGGATCGATGGATGAATGGGTGGATTGGATCGATGGGTGAATGGGTGGATTGGATCGATAGATGAATGGGTGGATTGGATCGATAGATGAATGGGTGGATTGGATCGATAGATGAATGGGTGGATTGGATCGATGGATGAATGGGTGGATTGGATCGATAGATGAATGGGTGGATTGGATCGATAGATGAATGGGCGGATTGGATCGATGGGTGAATGGGTGGATTGGATCGATAGATGAATGGGTGGATTGGATCGATGGATGAATGAGTGGATTGGATCGATAGATGAATGGGTGGATTGGATCGATGGGTGAATGGGTGGATTGGATCGATGGGTGAATGGGTGGATTGGATCGATGGGTGAATGGGTGGATTGGATCGATGGATGAATGGGTGGATTGGATCGATGGGTGAATGGGTGGATTGGATCGATGGGTGAATGGGTGGATTGGATCGATGGGTGAATGGGTGGATTGGATCAATGGGTGAATGGGTGGATTGGATCGACGGGTGAATGGGTGGATTGGATCGATGGGTGAATGGGTGGATTGGATCGATGGGTGAATGGGTGGATTGGATCGATAGATGAATGGGTGGATTGGATCGATGGGTGAATGGGTGGATTGGATCGATGGGTGAATGGGTGGATTGGATCGATAGATGAATGGGTGGATTGGATCGATAGATGAATGGGTGGATTGGATCGATGGGTGAATGGGTGGATTGGATCGATGGGTGAATGGGTGGATTGGATCGATGGGTGAATGGGTGGATTGGATCGATGGGTGAATGGGTGGATTGGATCGATGGGTGAATGGGTGGATTGGATCGATAGATGAATGGGTGGATTGGATCGATGGATGAATGGGTGGATTGGATCGATAGATGAATGGGTGGATTGGATCGATGGATGAATGGGTGGATTGGATCGATAGATGAATGGGTGGATTGGATCGATGGATGAATGGGTGGATTGGATCGATAGATGAATGGGTGGATTTAATCGATGGATGAATGGGTGGATTGGATCGATGGATGAATGAGTGGATTGGATCGATAGATGAATGGGTGGATTGGATCGATAGATGAATGGGTGGATTTGATCGATGGATGAATGGGTGGATTGGATCGATGGATGAATGGGTGGATTGGATCGATGGGTGAATGGGTGGATTGGATCGATGGGTGAATGGGTGGATTGGATCGATGGGTGAATGGGTGGATTGGATCGATGGGTGAATGGGTGGATTGGATCGATGGGTGAATGGGTGGATTGGATCGATGGATGAATGGGTGGATTGGATCGATGGATGAATGGGTGGATTGGATCGATGGGTGAATGGGTGGATTGGATCGATGGGTGAATGGGTGGATTGGATCGATGGGTGAATGGGTGGATTGGATCGATGGGTGAATGGGTGGATTGGATCGATGGGTGAATGGGTGGATTGGATCGATGGGTGAATGGGTGGATTGGATCGATGGATGAATGGGTGGATTGGATCGATAGATGAATGGGTAGATTTGATCGATGGATGAATGGGTGGATTGGATCGATGGATGAATGAGTGGATTGGATCGATGGATGAATGGGTGGATTGGATCGATGGATGAATGGGTGGATTGGATCGATGGGTGAATGGGTGGATTGGATCGATGGGTGAATGGGTGGATTGGATCGATGGATGAATGGGTGGATTGGATCGATGGGTGAATGGGTGGATTGGATCGATGGGTGAATGGGTGGATTGGATCGATGGATGAATGGGTGGATTGGATCGATAGATGAATGGGTGGATTGGATCGATGGGTGAATGGGTGGATTGGATCGATGGATGAATGGGTGGATTGGATCGATGGGTGAATGGGTGGATTGGATCGATGGGTGAATGGGTGGATTGGATCGATGGGTGAATGGGTGGATTGGATCGATGGATGAATGGGTGGATTGGATCGATGGGTGAATGGGTGGATTGGATCGATGGATGAATGGGTGGATTGGATCGATGGATGAATGGGTGGATTGGATCGATAGATGAATGGGTGGATTGGATCGATGGATGAATGGGTGGATTGGATCGATGGGTGAATGGGTGGATTGGATCGATGGATGAATGGGTGGATTGGATCGATGGATGAATGGGTGGATTGGATCGATAGATGAATGGGTGGATTGGATCGATGGGTGAATGGGTGGATTGGATCGATGGATGAATGGGTGGATTGGATCGATGGATGAATGGGTGGATTGGATCGATGGATGAATGGGTGGATTGGATCGATGGGTGAATGGGTGGATTGGATCGATAGATGAATGGGTGGATTGGATCGATGGGTGAATGGGTGGATTGGATCGATGGGTGAATGGGTGGATTGGATCGATGGGTGAATGGGTGGATTGGATCGATGGGTGAATGGGTGGATTGGATCGATGGGTGAATGGGTGGATTGGATCGATGGGTGAATGGGTGGATTGGATCGATGGGTGAATGGGTGGATTGGATCGATGGGTGAATGGGTGGATTGGATCGATAGATGAATGGGTGGATTGGATCGATGGGTGAATGGGTGGATTGGATCGATGGGTGAATGGGTGGATTGGATCGATGGATGAATGGGTGGATTGGATCGATAGATGAATGGGTGGATTGGATCGATGGATGAATGAGTGGATTGGATCGATGGGTGAATGGGTGGATTGGATCGATGGATGAATGGGTGGATTGGATCGATGGGTGAATGGGTGGATTGGATCGATAGATGAATGGGTGGATTGGATCGATGGATGAATGAGTGGATTGGATCGATGGGTGAATGGGTGGATTGGATCGATGGATGAATGAGTGGATTGGATCGATGGATGAATGGGTGGATTGGATCGATGGGTGAATGGGTGGATTGGATCGATGGGTGAATGGGTGGATTGGATCGATAGATGAATGGGTGGATTGGATCGATAGATGAATGGGTGGATTGGATCGATGGATGAATGGGTGGATTGGATCGATAGATGAATGGGTGGATTGGATCGATGGGTGAATGGGTGGATTGGATCGATGGGTGAATGGGTGGATTGGATCGATAGATGAATGGGTGGATTGGATCGATGGGTGAATGGGTGGATTGGATCGATGGGTGAATGGGTGGATTGGATCGATGGATGAATGGGTGGATTGGATCGATGGGTGAATGGGTGGATTGGATCGATGGGTGAATGGGTGGATTGGATCGATGGATGAATGGGTGGATTGGATCGATGGGTGAATGGGTGGATTGGATCGATGGGTGAATGGGTGGATTGGATCGATAGATGAATGGGTGGATTGGATCGATAGATGAATGGGTGGATTGGATCGATAGATGAATGGGTGGATTGGATCGATAGATGAATGGGTGGATTGGATCGATGGATGAATGGGTGGATTGGATCGATAGATGAATGGGTGGATTGGATCGATGGGTGAATGGGTGGATTGGATCGATGGATGAATGGGTGGATTGGATCGATGGATGAATGGGTGGATTGGATCGATGGGTGAATGGGTGGATTGGATCGATGGATGAATGGGTGGATTGGATCGATGGATGAATGGGTGGATTGGATCAATGGGTGAATGGGTGGATTGGATCGATGGGTGAATGGGTGGATTGGATCGATGGATGAATGGGTGGATTGGATCGATGGGTGAATGGGTGGATTGGATCGATGGATGAATGGGTGGATTGGATCGATAGATGAATGGGTGGATTGGATCGATAGATGAATGGGTGGATTGGATCGATGGGTGAATGGGTGGATTGGATCGATGGATGAATGGGTGGATTGGATCGATGGATGAATGGGTGGATTGGATCGATAGATGAATGGGTGGATTGGATCGATGGGTGAATGGGTGGATTGGATCGATGGATGAATGGGTGGATTGGATCGATGGGTGAATGGGTGGATTGGATCGATGGATGAATGGGTGGATTGGATCGATGGGTGAATGGGTGGATTGGATCGATGGATGAATGGGTGGATTGGATCGATGGATGAATGGGTGGATTGGATCGATAGATGAATGGGTGGATTGGATCGATGGGTGAATGGGTGGATTGGATCGATGGGTGAATGGGTGGATTGGATCGATGGGTGAATGGGTGGATTGGATCGATAGATGAATGGGTGGATTGGATCGATGGGTGAATGGGCGGATTGGATCGATGGGTGAATGGGTGGATTGGATCGATAGATGAATGGGTGGATTGGATCGATAGATGAATGGGTGGATTGGATCGATGGATGAATGGGTGGATTGGATCGATGGATGAATGGGTGGATTGGATCGATGGGTGAATGGGTGGATTGGATCGATGGATGAATGGGTGGATTGGATCGATGGATGAATGGGTGGATTGGATCG
Organism: Heptranchias perlo; assembly: GCF_035084215.1. NCBI lineage: Eukaryota > Metazoa > Chordata > Chondrichthyes > Hexanchiformes > Hexanchidae > Heptranchias > Heptranchias perlo. The sequence continues at coordinate 48,603,490 of NC_090345.1, read as the reverse complement.
ATGGATGAATGGGTGGATTGGATCGATGGATGAATGGGTGGATTGGATCGATGGATGAATGGGTGGATTGGATCGATGGGTGAATGGGTGGATTGGATCGATGGGTGAATGGGTGGATTGGATCGATGGGTGAATGGGTGGATTGGATCGATGGATGAATGGGTGGATTGGATCGATGGATGAATGGGTGGATTGGATCGATGGGTGAATGGGTGGATTGGATCGATGGGTGAATGGGTGGATTGGATCGATGGATGAATGGGTGGATTGGATCGATGGGTGAATGGGTGGATTGGATCGATAGATGAATGGGTGGATTGGATCGATAGATGAATGGGCGGATTGGATCGATGGGTGAATGGGTGGATTGGATCGATAGATGAATGGGTGGATTGGATCGATAGATGAATGGGTGGATTGGATCGATGGATGAATGGGTGGATTGGATCGATGGATGAATGGGTGGATTGGATCGATGGGTGAATGGGTGGATTGGATCGATGGATGAATGGGTGGATTGGATCGATGGGTGAATGGGTGGATTGGATCGATGGGTGAATGGGTGGATTGGATCGATGGGTGAATGGGTGGATTGGATCGATGGATGAATGGGTGGATTGGATCGATGGGTGAATGGGTGGATTGGATCGATGGGTGAATGGGTGGATTGGATCGATGGATGAATGGGTGGATTGGATCGATGGGTGAATGGGTGGATTGGATCGATAGATGAATGGGTGGATTGGATCGATAGATGAATGGGCGGATTGGATCGATGGGTGAATGGGTGGATTGGATCGATAGATGAATGGGTGGATTGGATCGATAGATGAATGGGTGGATTGGATCGATGGATGAATGGGTGGATTGGATCGATGGATGAATGGGTGGATTGGATCAATGGGTGAATGGGTGGATTGGATCGATGGGTGAATGGGTGGATTGGATCGATGGATGAATGGGTGGATTGGATCGATGGGTGAATGGGTGGATTGGATCGATAGATGAATGGGTGGATTGGATCGATGGGTGAATGGGTGGATTGGATCGATGGGTGAATGAGTGGATTGGATCGATGGATGAATGAGTGGATTGGATCGATAGATGAATGGGTGGATTGGATCGATGGGTGAATGGGTGGATTGGATCGATGGGTGAATGGGTGGATTGGATCGATGGGTGAATGGGTGGATTGGATCGATGGATGAATGGGTGGATTGGATCGATGGATGAATGGGTGGATTGGATCGATGGATGAATGAGTGGATTGGATCGATAGATGAATGGGTGGATTGGATCGATGGGTGAATGGGTGGATTGGATCGATGGGTGAATGGGTGGATTGGATCGATGGGTGAATGGGTGGATTGGATCGATGGGTGAATGGGTGGATTGGATCGATGGGTGAATGGGTGGATTGGATCGATGGATGAATGGGTGGATTGGATCGATGGGTGAATGGGTGGATTGGATCGATGGATGAATGGGTGGATTGGATCGATGGGTGAATGGGTGGATTGGATCGATGGGTGAATGGGTGGATTGGATCGATGGGTGAATGGGTGGATTGGATCGATGGATGAATGGGTGGATTGGATCGATGGATGAATGAGTGGATTGGATCGATGGATGAATGGGTGGATTGGATCGATGGGTGAATGGGTGGATTGGATCGATGGATGAATGGGTGGATTGGATCGATGGATGAATGGGTGGATTGGATCGATAGATGAATGGGTGGATTGGATCGATGGATGTTGGGTGGATTGGATCGATGGGTGAATGGGTGGATTGGATCGATGGATGAATGGGTGGATTGGATCGATGGGTGAATGGGTGGATTGGATCGATGGGTGAATGGGTGGATTGGATCGATGGGTGAATGGGTGGATTGGATCGATGGGTGAATGGGTGGATTGGATCGATGGATGAATGGGTGGATTGGATCGATGGATGAATGGGTGGATTGGATCGATAGATGAATGGGTGGATTGGATCGATGGATGTTGGGTGGATTGGATCGATAGATGAATGGGTGGATTGGATCGATGGGTGAATGGGTGGATTGGATCGATGGATGAATGGGTGGATTGGATCGATAGATGAATGGGTGGATTGGATCGATGGATGAATGAGTGGATTGGATCGATGGATGAATGGGTGGATTGGATCGATAGATGAATGGGTGGATTGGATCGATGGATGTTGGGTGGATTGGATCGATGGGTGAATGGGTGGATTGGATCGATGGATGAATGGGTGGATTGGATCGATGGATGAATGGGTGGATTGGATCGATGGGTGAATGGGTGGATTGGATCGATGGGTGAATGGGTGGATTGGATCGATGGGTGAATGGGTGGATTGGATCGATGGGTGAATGGGTGGATTGGATCGATGGGTGAATGGGTGGATTGGATCGATGGGTGAATGGGTGGATTGGATCGATGGGTGAATGGGTGGATTGGATCGATGGATGAATGGGTGGATTGGATCGATGGGTGAATGGGTGGATTGGATCGATGGGTGAATGGGTGGATTGGATCGATGGGTGAATGGGTGGATTGGATCGATGGGTGAATGGGTGGATTGGATCGATGGATGAATGGGTGGATTGGATCGATGGGTGAATGGGTGGATTGGATCGATGGGTGAATGGGTGGATTTGATCGATTGATGAATGGGTGGATTGGATCGATGGGTGAATGGGTGGATTGGATCGATGGGTGAATGGGTGGATTTGATCGATTGATGAATGGGTGGATTGGATCGATGGGTGAATGGGTGGATTGGATCGATGGGTGAATGGGTGGATTGGATCGATGGGTGAATGGGTGGATTGGATCGATGGGTGAATGGGTGGATTGGATCGATGGGTGAATGGGTGGATTGGATCGATGGGTGAATGGGTGGATTGGATCGATAGATGAATGGGTGGATTGGATCGATGGGTGAATGGGTGGATTGGATCGATGGATGAATGGGTGGATTGGATCGATGGGTGAATGGGTGGATTGGATCGATGGGTGAATGGGTGGATTGGATCGATGGATGAATGGGTGGATTGGATCGATGGATGAATGGGTGGATTGGATCGATGGGTGAATGGGTGGATTGGATCGATGGGTGAATGGGTGGATTGGATCGATAGATGAATGGGTGGATTGGATCGATGGGTGAATGGGTGGATTGGATCGATGGATGAATGGGTGGATTGGATCGATGGGTGAATGGGTGGATTGGATCGATGGATGAATGGGTGGATTGGATCGATGGGTGAATGGGTGGATTGGATCGATGGGTGAATGGGTGGATTGGATCGATGGGTGAATGAGTGGATTGGATCGATGGGTGAATGGGTGGATTGGATCGATGGATGAATGGGTGGATTGGATCGATGGGTGAATGGGTGGATTGGATCGATGGGTGAATGGGTGGATTGGATCGATGGGTGAATGGGTGGATTGGATCGATGGGTGAATGAGTGGATTGGATCGATAGATGAATGGGTGGATTGGATCGATGGATGAATGGGTGGATTGGATCGATGGGTGAATGGGTGGATTGGATCGATGGGTGAATGAGTGGATTGGATCGATGGGTGAATGGGTGGATTGGATCGATGGGTGAATGAGTGGATTGGATCGATGGGTGAATGGGTGGATTGGATCGATGGGTGAATGGGTGGATTGGATCGATGGATTGGAATGATAGCTTGGATAAATTGATGGATTCATTCGATTAGTGGATTGGATGGGCGGATGAATTGGAAGGGTGGATTGAATGGATGGACGCATTGATGGATTGGATACATGGCTTGGACAGATAAATGGATAGCTGTGATAAATTAATGAATTGGCTCGATCCAGTTGGATCCTACCATGCTCAGCTTGTGCAATGTAATGGATGTGACAGCCAATCATCACATATTCAGACAATATTTAATTCTTTTTAAATTTTCAGAGACAACTTTCGAATAGAAACATTACATTCCGTTTGTCTTAAGCCTAGACTCCAAGTCCACACATCGGGTTATTGGAGGCTTTCTGTGGGATTGCCAAAATGAAAAAGTCTAGTCATTTCATACAAAAAGCAGGTGGTCGTGTTTTACGATCTCAGTACACACTGCATGGTGAGTACGATGATTTTAAGTGAAGTTACATTAATGGTGCTTCATTTCATATGGTGCAGATTAGATCCGAATGCAATGAACAGATGTTAAATATTTTAATGCAACACCCTAAACATTCACTCCCTCCACCACCTGCGCACAGTGGCTGCAGTGTGCACCATCCACAGGATGCACTGCAGCAACTCGCTAAGGTTTCTTCGACAGCACCTCCCAAACCCACGACCTCTACCACCTAGAAGGACAAGAGCAGCAGGCACATGGGAACAACACCACCTGCACGTTCCCCTCCAAGTCACACACCATCCCGACTTGGAAATATATCGCTGTTCCCTCATTGTCGCTGGGTCAAAATCCTGGAACTCCCTTCCTAACAGCACTGTGGGAGAACCTTCATCACTCAGACTGCAGCGGTTCAAGAAGGCGGCTCACCGCCACCTTCTCAAGGGTAATTAGGGATGGGCAATAAATGCTGACCTTGCCAACGACGTCCACATCCCATGAACGAATAAAAAAAATGTCCATCTAACTAATTCAATAGTTTGCTGATGACTTGTTAAATGTTAATCACAGCAATTGAGTATTTTCAAATGGAATTGATTCAAATAGTATTGATCAGCAAACAAAGGAGAGACGAAGAAACAGAAGTGAGAAAGGGGCATTGTACCTGTAATGCTGCAATATCCTCTACCTCATCAAAATTAGAGATTGATGGAGAATTTGGTCCAAGAGTTCTGTGGGCCATTCTTTTAAAATCTAAAAGTCGCACCGTCATGTTTGTTTTTTATGATGTAAGCAGAGAAGCAAGGGAACTGCATTTGTAAATATTCCCAGGAGTAACTTCAAATGTTCTCACATTAGGGAGTTAAAACATTATTCTGTTGATGCATAAGGACAGTTCACAAAATATTGATGAAGCTGGAATTTTAAATATATTTTCAGTTTCAATACAGCAAGAAAATTCTTCGATGCCCTCTGTGCAGAAATATCTTACCTGCTGCCCAGTTTGGAAAACATCGTCTTTGAAGCGTAACTTTCTGTCTAAGTCATATATGACAGCATCCTTGCTGTCACGTAATTCATCATCGGTGGATGTCCGAGGGGATTTGAGCACTTTCTTCAAGATACCTTGTGGAGGGCTGTGTGATTAAATAAAAAGTGGCACTTTGTAACATTAGTACAACATTTAAACAAGGAATATTATTTAATTTGTAACACAACCTAGATATAATATATTCCAAGATAAATTATTAATTTGGCACCAGTTGGCAACAGGATGGTGCAGATGGTCAGCCTCTGCAGCCTGAGTTTCAATCCAGCCCCAGAGTAATGGGACTGAAGTCTCTTGCCTCTACCAACTGTTAGAATCCTTTGTGAAATGAGTTAAGTGATTCCCAGTGTATGTTGTCCCACTTCACAAAATTGCCCACAATTAGCAACTATTAGCAATCTTACTCAGAAAGGCCATACAGATGGTTGGTGTTGGAGGCACAAAAGTCAACACTGGTCCAGCAAGGTGTTGCTATTTTTTGGTTGAGGCAGAGTACAGAGAACTTTATTCTGCATCTAACCTAGGAATGCTAGAAGGTAACACTGGGAGACAAAGTTGGAAAATTGTTCCACTCCCCAACCCTCCCTCACCTCAATGAGCAGAAGATTTCACCATCTTGACAGTGGCTTAGCAGTTATGTCTGATCTGAACAATGTGATTCATTTCACTGGATTATTCATGTATAAATTTACATCAAAATAAAACCACAGTTAAACATGTTGTTGAAGGTTAGATCTTTCATTAGATAGTGTATATACCTCATCAAAGTCATAGTAAAAGGCATCCATGATCTGATTTGGTAACCATTATATGTGGCTGCATTCGGATAATAAAGTCAAGTACTCAAAACATAATGAAATTGTAATGTGGTCTATGGTATAAATAGTAACCTAGAAAGTCTGGTATTTTGGGAGACAAATCTGGGACAGCAGGTGTCGGGGGGGGCTGCAGGAATTCTGGCTGGAGCCTGTTTCTGCCGGGTTTCTGTCCATTCAGATTGTCCGCAAAGACAAATTCTGATCGGCCCGCCCCTCCCCACTTCGTCCTGATGTTGTGACATTCCCCCCCCCTCGCAACTGGCAGGATACTGGGCTCCCCCCGAAATCTCACCTGTTCTGCCTCCTGTACAGCCAGCGGTATTGTCTGCATGAAGCAGGTATGTGGGCCGTACAAAGCCGTAAGTAGGGCCCACAATGCTATTTCCAAACAGCAATCAAACCGAGATCAGACAGGCAGAACGGCAAAGGTGGGAATTTTAATAAATTTCTGGCTCTTTAACCACTTCGGCTTGTGATTCCCTCACAAGGTGACGCTCCAAGATCCTGGAGGTCCATGGAGCAGGGACCCTACTAGCACTGTCAATGGTGCAGGTGGCCACCTCTTATGTTCAAATTACCCGAAACCCTGGGATTGGGGCATGGTAAAGGTGAGGGCTGATTGGCCAACTGAAGTCTCACCCCACACACCCACCATACATCACCGGGATGGAAGTTTCTAGGTTGGTAACTCCTTTTAAAAATTCTCATCTTGATAATCAATGTGTTGGAGGAATGGTGTTGGGGGAATGGAAATCTTCTCATTTCAGGCAGCCAGTGTTACCGTTAAGCACTGCCTGCTCAGGTACAGCATGGCCAGGTGCAGAGTCAAGCTCCTTTCTGCCCCCACAATGGCTCTAAGCTCCAGTCTCAGAAAAGCGCCCCCTACTGCACGAGTGTCACAAGTTGCCCATTTTTCCTCCGAATGCAACTGCCAATTAGTGCTAGTTTTGTGACTATTCAACTCAATTGAAAAAGCTTCAACTCATTTCATATAGAACCCTTACAGGCAGCAGACAGAGACCATGTCCATCTCATCAGTCTGGGCTAGATTCAAACCTAGGTCTCAGAAGTAAAGAATTAGACCTGGATTTTGCAATGGGTGCACCTCCAGTGGGGCAGGATACCCCCTGACCCTGGTTATATTGCTGGCCCTGGGGTCATTTGCTTACAGTAGGTGACCGCTGACCTCTGCTGAGGAGTTGCGCCAGACTAGGGGCGGAGACTTACTGTGGCAGGCCTCGGGAGCGGAAGAAAGAAGGCAGCCTGAAAATGTTGTTTCATGTTAAACATTTTTCTTGATGTTGATGGGGCCTGTGCACTGCTGTGCTCTGAGAGTGCTTTCACAGGATCTACTTTATTTGAACCCTAAAGGCCTCCTGCATCGACCAGTTAACACTGACGCTGGGCCTTAACAGGTGGCAGATATAGATGGGCAAATTTCAGGCTGCTGTGACTCGCTCATTAAGAATGGGTGGGGGGGGAGGGAGGTGAGGACACAGCAAGACATATCCTCAACCAGGTTTATGCCCACGCCTGCCCCAGATCCACCAAAAAAATCAGGGTGACAGGTGAAAAATCTAGCCTCTAGTGTCTAACACATTGCACCACTCAGTTCCCTTATAGAGTAGATTTAAAGGAAAGAGCTTTAACTTCCCATGCCCAAATCTCCCCACCTAACTGCCACAGTAGTGATATGTTTTTTGTAACTGTCACTTACATTGTTGGAGCACTCCTGGGAAGGCCCATGGCGTTGGTAGATGGTGCAGTAGGCAATGATGGTAATACAGAGCTGAGGAAAGCCACTGGGTTCTGAACTGGACTAGGGCAGGAGCTGCCAATATTAATGGAAGTTGGCGATACAACCCGAGGCTGAGAATTTAGCAGAGGAGGAACAGGGGGAGAAGTGGCTCCCTCAGCTGTACTCCTGACGTAGTAATTGTGTGAGAGTGGAGACGGCAAACTCTTACTGGGATAGATAACAGGATGCTGCAACGTTGGTGTGAGTGGAAATCCAAAGTAATTTTCTTCGCCATGCTGCTTCTCTGCCTTTTGAGATATTGCACTCACCATAGGCACAGGAGAAAGTGAGGGGGAATAACTTCTGACAGCAGCTGGCACAACATTCTGAGCAGCAATGAACTGCTTTGGCCGGGCATAATTAAATGCCTGGGGCGCGGTGTTTTTTGGTATTGGTGACCTGCTAGATGGGGATGGCTGCACGGACGGATGAGGAGCAGAATTGACAACATTCATGGTGGATGGAGACTCAGGTGGAAGGGTGGTGAGCTGGGACGGGGACGGAGGCTGCTGTAGGATCGCTTCTTGCTGTTGTTCAAGCAGGACCTGGTTGTGTAGTTGTTGCAACTGGACTGGATCACTGCACATAGAACAGGAGAAAAAACAAACACACCAGTGAGTTAATACCAAATACAAGCAGCTACAATGGATGAAGATGTGTAGATTAACATGAAGCTTTAAGCATTTTGACCAAACTGCCTTATTGGGTGTTACATAAACATTTATTTTTGTGTCTGATCCACATGTCACACATCACAAGGACCCTTTTGAGAGATTGACAGATAAACCAAGCAGCAACCTGCCAGATTTAATTTTACTTCTAATAGCTTCATTAATTCCCACATAAACCAATTTCGGATCACACTGGGGATGATTTCCGACCCTGATTTCGGACAGGACGGTAACGGGCTGAAAACCAAGGTGCAGCACCTACAGCCTCATTTCCGCTGACATCAAGCCTGCTGCGATTTCGAAGCAGCAGAGGGATCAGGCAAACAGCACTCCCGCGTAAAACAGGCAGGTGCCTACCTAAATATGCAAATTGGGGTCCTATGGTACATGAAGGACGCAGATGCAGCTTTGGTGATCCACAGCGCTCCGTGTGCTCTGCCCAGCTAAACTTAGCGTTGACCAGCCGAACCAGTGGACCTTAATGGGTCTTTTTTTAAATTCGTTCACGGGATGTGGGCGTCGCTGGCGAGGCCAGCATTTATTGCCCATTCCTAATTGCCCTCGAGAAGGTGGTGGTGAGCCGCCTTCTTGAACCACTGCAGTCTGTGTGGTGACGGTTCTCCCACAGTGCTGTTAGGAAGGGAGTTCCAGGATTTTGACCCAGCGACAATGAAGGAACGGCGATATATTTCCAAGTCGGGATGGTGTGTGACTTGGAGGGGAACGTGCAGGTGGTGTTGTTCCCATGTGCCTGCTGCCCCATCTCTCTCATCGTTTATATAGCCCAAAATAGCTAGCAATTAACACTGAATAGAAACAATCTTTATTGTTAGCCTAGGATGCCTTGTCAATGACTGGCCATTTCAACTGGCTGGTCTTCCCATGGTTTCAAAATACAGACACTTGCATAAATAAGCACCTTCGATGATGGCATGTCTCAGCTGTTACTCATTTTTGGTGTAGTTAATAACAATTCAAATTACCATGGCAGCGAGGCCAGGTTCACTTCTGCTGTCTTAACATTAAGAGAACCAGCTGCATTTAATATTACAGAAATCTTATAAATTTCAAAACTATACTTCAGGCAATATAGACCAAATTGTGACAACCACCTTATCACATCCTCAGAACATTCCAGAGCACTTCATAGCCGATTAATTTCTTTTGAAACGTGGTCACACAAGCATATACAGTGAGGCACGTGAAGAGCAAATGAGATGAACGGACAATGGATCTTATTTCTGTTCTGTTGGCTGAAAGAACAGCACAGGCTCTTTAACATCCACCTCAACAGGCAGACAGAGCCTTAGTTTAAAGGTCCATCTAAAAGACAGCATTTCCAACAATGCGGTACTCCCTAGTAACACAATGAATTATCAGCCTAGGTCATGTGCTCAGACCTTGAACTGGGCCTTGAACCCACAACCTTGTGACTCTGAGGCAGGAGTGCTACTATCTGAGCCTAGATGACACTTAAATACAAAATTACAAATAAAAATAGGAGTGTCGCAATTTTCATCCTCATTTTCGGGGCAGTAGTGTGATGGAAATGGGGTTGCAGAATTTACAGCCCTGTTCCTGCTGCCATTCCACTCACTGCCATTTTGATCAGGGCCTAGTCACGAGTGGCCAGAGCTCCCGCCCAGAACAGGCTCAATGAAGTCTGGAGGGTTGGAGGAGCTTTGCTGAGAACCTTTTTTGCTGAAATTCTCTTACTTTTGGCATTTTCTGGCATTTCAACCATTCTATTAACACGGAGAGGTGCTTGCTTTACTGAAGGATGGCAGTGATATTTGCCGTCCCTCATTGGCTGCAGGAAGCGAAGGAACAGAAGCAGCAGCACGTAGGGGGTCTAAAGCTGCTTCGGGGTGCAGCATTTGGCCCTGCAAGGAGTCCAGGAAACAGGGGAGTGTTGTAGGCAGCCTAACCCTGCTCAAAACGTCTACAGGCCCAGACTGAGCTACCTGATCCTCAGTGAGGAGGAGCAAGTGTTTCTCATTAAAGACCATATCAGAACTCTGCAGAACGCTACTGCACGAGCTGCAGCTCATTACCACAGCTGGCACTGCCGTTACCTGTAGCACTTAAAGTGGCCGTAGCCCTGAATTGCAATGCATCAGGGTTATTGCAGGCTGCAGCTGGACATATATACAATACAAGTCAGCTGCAGTGAATTCCTGCATAAAGCAGATCACAGATGCGCTGTTTGCCAGAGCTAATGAATTCATCTTGTTCCCCTTGGATCTCTGGAGCCAGCAGGAAAGGGCTGTGGGTTTTGCAGCCATTGCAGGGTTCCCACAAGTGCAGGCCGCCATCGACTGAACACATAGGGGCCATCAGGGCTCCTGCCAACGAGCCCGGCACTGTCACAAACCACAAAGGGTTTCACTCTGTTAATGACCAGCTCGTATGACATTACTGGCAGTGGTTCATGCAGGTGTGTGAATGCTTCCCAGGCAGCTCTCATGAGGCCTACATCCTGCAGCAGTCCTGGATTGGTCTGGGGGTTTCCTACAGTAAGCTCTGAGGGATTGTCGAGGATCTTGGTGGTGTGCTGACTCCTGCACAACAGTGGGGAGAGCAATTGGCACCGACAGATGAAGAGGAGCAAGCTGATGACCCAGAGGATGCAGCAACAGCAAGAGGTCACCAACTTCAGCCTGCAGTCAGAGCTGTACCCCGGCAACTCAATGAACATCACTTCTCCTAAACAGCTCCTTACCCCACCCCCATCTCCACCACCCCCCCCTCCACATCCAACAACCACATCTCCATCTGAAACGGTCCATCCGCCCTCTAATAAAGAACTTCCATCCCTCTGAGTATTATTCATACACATCCCACCTGGCTTTGCCGAGTCCACAGCTACTCCTGAAACATTCTGTGGACGACAGCATAAAAGCAAACTGTGTTACATTTTAATGGTGTTCACAAATTCCACAAGAAATAATAATCACCCCCCAGGTTTTAGCCCAAAGTGCCTTTCCTCTGTGCCTTTTTACCTTCCTACATTGTCTCCGAGGTGCTCCCCCAGAGGCTTCAGTTTGGGAGGTGGGAAGCTGCTGGTGCTCAGATGAGGGCTTCTGAGACGCTGGTGGTCCGTGACCTCTAGGAGTGCGAACCTGAGACTGGAGCATCTCGGCCGCTGCTGGGGCACTCTGGCCCAGCTGGCCTTCTGGCACCAGGGCAGGCATTGGTTAAGGGGACGGCGGGGGAATAGGCATGCTGTTGTCACAAGAGAGTGCAACATGGGCCACTCCCATTGCACCACTGCCAATACCGTGCTGGGCAGTTACACTGATCTGTGGGAGAGCAGATTGTAAAAGATCTGTGAAGCGATTGAGGTCCCTATCAATGCATTCCCCCAGCCTTTTGAAGGTGGAGGAGATGGTGGAGTCCAGATCCTGAATGGCACCAGTTTGAGCATCAATCAGAGATGAGAGTGCTGGTGACACAGACTTCAGGACAGAGATCCCAGCTGCAGCACCCATAGAGAGGACCACATGCTCCCTGGTAGAGTACAGAGTGCTGATGGCTTGGACCAGAACCCCACACAAGCTGGAAGCCGACTCCTCCACTCTGTCAGACATGGTGTGGAAGCTCTTGGGCAGATTGTCCAATGCCTCGAGCAATTGCTGGTGCAGATGAAAGATCTTTCTTTTGAATGTTGGACCACTAAATCTTTGTCCTCTTCAGCAGAGCCAGGACCCAAGCTTTCCCTCCGGCCAACCATCTTCTGTACTGTCCTTTCCACTATTGGTAGCTCCTGCTTACTAGTGCTGATTGATTCATCCTTTGCAGACCCCCCTAACCCACTATGTATCCCATCCATGATGCCGATTTCTGTGCTGATGCTTGAAGGGGATGCAGTGAGTGACTGTACATCTTCCCAAAGGTGGTTCCTCTCCGTCTCTTGCACTGCGATGCACATCAAAATCACCCCCAGGTTAAATGGACTCATTGGTGAAGAAGGCACATTTAGAATGTCATTCTTACTTTCAAAAAGGCATAGGCACATTGGGAGGATTCAGAGAATGATTCTTGGACTCAAAAATAAATTGGATTTGGTAAACACCGAGGAAGACTGCAAAAGACTCCAGGAGGTCATAGACAGGTGGAAGATGAGAAATATGAGCTGTTACTAAATAGTGCTTTTGTGACACAACCATTCACAATATTCAGAGACTAAAACTTGCCCACTCCTAGTTTCCTCTTTTCCTCTGTGGGTTTTTACAGCCTGAAACTATTGTTTAATTGTGTTGTACCTTCGTGGCGCTCTTTCCCTGTAAACACTGCTCTTAAACTATCTTCCTGGCATTACCTGCTACAAACTAAAAGGGAAAGACAGCATGTGCATGACATTTTGTTCTACCCTTACTCATAGAATCACAGAACATTACAACACTGAAACAGGACATTTGGCCCATCAATCTATCCCAGTGTTTTTGTCCATATGGACCATCTAGTCTAATCCCACTTTCCTGCTTGTTCCCCATAAACCCTTTAATATTCCTCTTTTTCAATCAACTATCTGAGTTCCTTTTAAAAGAACTTATGGACTCTGTTTCAACAAGGGTTTCGGGCACAGAATTCCGTATTCTAACTATCCTTTAATTTTATTTGCGATTATCTTAAATTTGTGCTCTTTCATTACCATCTCGCTGACCAGTGGAAACAACTCTTTACCCTATCATAACCCTTCCTAATCTGGAAGGCCTCCATCAGGTTATCCCTTATCCTGCTCAGCTTTAGTGAAAAAGCCTAACCTTTCAGGTCTTTTAATAAAGACTGTGGTAATAGCCTAATGAATCTTGCAGCTTCATTGTTTTTATATCCTAAGAGTGTATTCAGAAGTAGAATTAGCGTGAAAAAACAAAAGTATGACCCCAGACTAGATGGGAAATAGAATGCAATTAAAAGCGGTAGGCAGCCCAGTGGAGGATTGGGTTTCTAGCAGCATGAAGAGTTTGACATAGGTTTACAGCCGTGTCTCCCCAACAAGCTCACAATCTGGGCTTGGCTATCCTAAGGAGAAGATAAAACTGGGCAGCAAGTTAATGAGTATCACTCTCATTGACAAAACCCAATTGGTGGGTCCAAAGCTGAAATGGCAGCGGCCAGGGAATAGGCCATCTTCCCTCCTAGTGTGGCATATGACATGTGGGAATAAAATGGGGAACAATCGGAGATAAGAACATAAGAACATAAAAAATAGGAGCAGGAGTAGGCCATACGGCCCCTCAAGCCTGCTCCACCATTCAATAAGATCATGGCTCACCTTCGACCTCAACTCCACTTTCCTGCCTGATCCCCATATCCCTTGATTCCTAAGATAAGACTGCCCTGGCCTAATGCTGTTTGAATTCTTGTGCCAAATTAAACTCCAGTCATAGGATGTCAGGTGCCAAGGATTTGCACAGTAGTTTAATAGAATTCTTGTCAATGTTAGGACAGGTTGACTTAGTTTGTGCCAGACTGTATCTGAACCAAAATGAAAGCCTGGCTAATAATTCTATAGTTAGATTTAGTGAATCTTTGGTAATATTGAGGAAGAGAGCAATAAGAGACTACAGGGTGATAAGAAGCTGGATATAGTGCATGACTGATTCTGTGGGTCTGACGCAAAATGGGCTCGTTACTACAAAATTCAACCCAACTCATGATATATGAAAAGAAAAATATTGAAAATACTAGAAATCTGAAATAAATGAAAACAGAAAATGTTGGCCCATCAACAAAGAGAAAAGAAGGGTTGATGCTTCAGGTACCTGACAAAGGGTCGACACCCAAAACATTAACTGCCTTTTTACTCTGCAGGTACTGGCAGACCTGCTGCATATTTCCAGCACTTTCTATCCAAGGTGTAGCTGCAGATGTTCAATGGAATGCCAACTTCATTTAGTTGGAGAACCTCTGGGCAGAAAATATCTCCCTGCCTGGGGTGTGTGACCCTAGTATAACCGAACAAATGTTGAACATATCAAATGGAAGGACAACTCCAATCAGTTACATTAATGCAGCCTTACATAAAACAGGTTCAAAGCAAAATAAACCACATTTTGGAAACAGAAGTTTTCAATTAGGATTCAGTCCAAATATCCTACTCCACAGTTTACACTGAACTAGTAAACCTAGTTCTTTCATTTTTATGACCGTGTCCAGATTGTAAAAGTCTCTGTTTATGCAATTTTCCATTTTAAGTTTGCTGCTAGATCCCAAAGGCTGGCTTTTAACACATGTTTAAAACAAGAAGTTTTCTGATTAACTACATTTTTTCCTTTGAACCTATTTATTATTTTTATTCCTCAATTTATATATTTAATTAAGCTTAGGGAGTGAGAATAAAAGCAGCAATATAAATTTCACCTCAGGCCACCTGTAAAGCAGGATTCAACAACAACTTGTAATTATATTGGGGGGTAGAAATTCCGCCGCACCTGTTTTTGGGCGTGCAGGCTCCGATCCCTGTGCCTGATTGGTGAGGTCTGAGGCAACTCCAATATTGGGCCTCAGGCCTCATTCCAATGAGATACGATGAGCCGGTGAGAGGCGCAGAGCTGCCTGCCAATCATCAATGAAGGACGGCCATTGTGATGCCAGCTAGGTATGTGAGGAAGGAGGTGGGGACTGGGCCTCAGGCCAGAGGGGGCAATTGGTGAATTGGTGGCCGAGGGGGGGATGATCATTGACTGGGGGGGTGCGGTTACGTTGGCCGGGAGGAAGGTAATGGTGGCTGAGGGGGAAGGTAGCAGTGCCCAAGGAGTTGGGGTAGTGGTGACTGGGGGGGTGGGGAGGTAGTGGTGACCGGAGGAGAGAGGGTAATGGTGACCGGGGGGGAGGGTGGGTAGTGGTGACCGGGGGGAAGGGGGGAGTAGTGGTGACCGGGGGTGGGAGGGTAGTGGTGACCGGGGGGAAGGGGGGAGTAGTGGTGACCGGGGGTGGGAGGGTAGTGGTGACCGGGGGAGGGAGGGTAATGGTGACCGGGGGAGGGAGGGTAGTGGTGACCGGGGGGGAGGGGGGGTAGTGGTGACCGGGGGGAGGGAGGGTAGTGGTGACCGGGGGGAAGGGGGGGTAGTGGTGACTGGGATGAAGGGGGGGTAGTGGTGACCGGGGGAAGGGGGGGTAGTGGTGACCGGGGGTGGGGGGGTAGTGGTGACCGGGGGGAAGGGGGGCTGTGGTGACCGGGGGGAAGGGGGGGTAGTGGTGACCGGGGTGAAGGGGGGGTAGTGGTGACTGGAGGTGGGAGGGTAGTGGTGACCGGGGGGAAGGGGGGTAGTGGTGACTGGAGGTGGGAGGGTAGTGGTGTCCAGGGGTGGGAGGGTAATGGTGACCGGGGGGAAGGGGGGTAGTGGTGACTGGGGGGAAGGGGGGAGTAGTGCTGACCAGAGGGTAGGGGAGGGAGGAGGTAGCGCTCACCAGGGAGGAGGTAGTGGTGGCTGTGGCGGGGTTAAGATTTGACATGGGGAGGGAAGGTAGTGTTGGTCTTGGGGGTAGGGGTAGCACTGGATTTGGTGGGGAGCGGTGGCCAGGGGGTCATGTGACAGTGATTAGTTCTGGAGTGGCCTCGTAAATGAGAGTGAAGAAATTATTTGAGTCTAGAATGAGGAGTCATAGTCTCAGGATAAGGGGTCGGCCATTTAAGACTGAGATGAGGAAGAATTTCTTCACTCAGAGGGCTGTGATTGCTCTGTCGTTGAATATGTTCAAGACTGAGATCGATAGCTTTTTGGACTCTAGGGGAATCAAGCAATATGGTGATCGGGTGGGAAACATAGAAACATATAAACAAAGAAAACAGGAGCAGGAGTAGGCCATTCGGCCCTTCGAGCCTGCTCCGCTATTCAATATGATCATGGCTGATCCTCTATCTCAATACCATATTCCCGCTCTCTCCCCATACCCCTTGATGCCTTTTGTGTCTAGAAATCTATCTATCTCCTTCTTAAATATATTCAGTGACTTGGCCTCCACAGCCTTCTGTGGTAGAGAATTCCACAGGTTCACCACCCTCTGAGTGAAGAAATTTCTCCTCATCTCAGTCCTAAATGTCCTAACCCGTATCCTGAGACTGTGACCCCTCGTTCTGGACCCCCCAGCCAGGGGAAACATCCTCCCTGCATCCAGTCTGTCTAGCCCTGTCAGAATTTTATATGTGTCAATGAGATCCCCTCTCGTTTTTCTATACTCGAGTGAATACAGGCCGAGTCGACCCATTCTCTCCTCACATGACAGTCCTGCCATCCCAGGAACCAATCTGGTGAACCTTCGCTGCACTCCCTCTATGGTAAGTATATCCTTTCTTAGGTAAGGAGACCAATACTCCAGGTGTGGTCTCACCAAGGCCCTGTATAACTACAGTAAGACATCCTTGCTCCTATACTCAAATCCTCTTGCAATGAAGGCCAACACACCATTTACCTTCCGAACTGCTTGCTGCACCTGCATGTTTGCTTTCAGTGACTGGTGTACAAGGACACCCAGGTCCCTTTGTACAACAACATTTCCCAATCTATCACCATTTAAATAATACTCTGCCTTTCTGTTTTTCCTTCCGAAGTGGATAACTTCACATTTATCCACATTATACTGCATCTGCCATGCATTTGCCCACTCACTCAACTTGTCTAAATCGCCTTGAACCCTCTTTGCATCCTCCTCACAACTCACGATCCCACCTAGTTTTGTGTCGTCAGCAAACTTGGAAATATTACATTTGATTCCCTCATCCAAATCATTGATATATATTGTGAATAGCTGGGGCCCAAGCACTGATCCCTGCGATACCCCACTAGTCACCGCCTGCCAACCTGAAAAAGACCCATTTATTCCTACTCTCTGTTTCCTGTCTGTTAACCAATTCTCAATCCATGCCAGTATATTACCACAATCCCATGTGCTTTAATTTTGCACACTAACCTCTTATGTGGGAGGTCAAAGGCCTTCTGAAAATCCTAATAAACCACACCCACTGGTTCTCCCTTATCTATTTACCAGTTACATCCTCAAAAAACTCCAGTAGGTTTGTCAAACATGATTTCTCTTTCATAAATCCATGTTGGCTTTGTCTAATCCCGCTGATATTTTCTAAGTGTTCTGTTATCACATCCTTTATAATAGACTCTAGCATTTTCCCCACTACTGATGTTAGGCTAACTGGTCTGTAGTTCCCTGTTTTCTCTCCCTCCTTTTTTAAATAGTGGGGTTACATTTGCCACCCTCCAATCTGCAGGAACTGTTCCATAATCCATAGAATTTTGGAAGATGACAACCAACGCATCCACTATTTCCATGGCTACCTCTTTTATTATTCTGGGATGCAGATTATCAGGCCCTGGGGATTTATCAGCTTTCAGTCCCATTAATTTCTCCAGCACTATTTTTTTTACAAATACTAATTTCCTTTAATTCCTCCTTCTCACTAGTCCCTTGGTCCCCTCGCATTTCTGGGAAGTTATTTGTGTCCTCTTCCGTGAAGACAGAACCAAAGTATTTGTTTAATTGCTCTGCCATTTCTTTGTTCCCCATTATAAATTCCCCCATTTCTGACTGTAAAGGACCTACATTTGTCTTCACTAATCTTTTTCTTTTTACAAACTTGTAGAAGCTTTTATCGTCTGCTTTAATGTTCCTTGCAAGTTTATTCTCATACTCTACTTTTTCCCTCTTAATCAATCTCTTGATCCTTTTTTGCTGAATTCTAAACTGTTCCCAATCCTCAGGCTTGGTACTTTTTCTGGCAACTTTATATGACTCCTCTTTGGATCTAATACTATGCTTAATTTATTTTGTTAGCCATGGTTGGGCCGCTTTTCCTTTTGTATTTTTGCACCAGAAAGGAATGTATAATTGTTGCAATTCATGCATTCATTCCTTAAATGTTAGCCATTGCCTATCCACCGTCATGCCTTTTAATAAAGCTTCCCAATCTATCATAGCCAACTCACTCCTCATATCTTCGTAGTTTCCTTTGTTTAGATTTAGGACCCTAGTTTCGGATTGGATACTTCACTTTCCATCTTAATGAAGAATTCCATCATGTTATGGTCACTCTTCCCTAAAGGACCCCGCACAACAAGATTATTAATTAACCCCTTCAAATTGCACAATACCCAATCTAGGATAGCCTGTTCCCTGGTTGGCTCCTCAATGTACTGGTCTAAAAAACCATCTCATACACACTCCAGGAATTCATCCTCCACAGTATTATTGCTAATTTGGTTTGGCCAGTCTATATGTAGATTAAAGTCACCCATGATTACTGTAGTACCCTTGTTACATGCATCCCTAATTTCCTGTTTGATCCCATCCCCTACATTACCACTACTGTTTGGAGGCCTATAGACAACTCCCACCAGTGTTTTCTGCCCCTTGGTGCTTCTTAGCTCCACCCAGACTGATTCTACATCTTGATTTTCTAAGCCAATATCCTTTCTCACTGTTGCTCTGATTTCATCCTTTACTAACAACGCCACCCCACCTCCTTTACCTTTTTGCCTGTCCTTCCTAAATATCGAATACCCTCGGATATTCAGCTCCCAGCCTTGGTCACCCTGCAGCCATGTCTCTGTAATCGCCATTATATCGTATCTGTTTACATCTATTTGTGCTGTTAATTCGTCTACCTTATTACGAATGCTTCGTGCATTCAGATACAGTGGGGGAAAAATTGGATAGGGGCCGTTTTTGGGCGCAGGTTGCATGATGTGCCATTACCCCGCGCCCAATGGTCCCTGCGCAGGCAGGACGCGATTTTCGTCAGGCCTGAGGACTCACCTGCAATCTGCGTTGGAAATCAGCGTTGAACGAGGATTCCACACAATTTGCACATTCCACCAGCAGAGGGAGGTCCAATCTCTTAAAGGCAGGCTGTCTGTTAGAAATCTCTTAAAGGTAGCTGGTACCTGTTAGTTGCTGAATATAACAGCCTGCTGTCTGCACAGAGTCTGAACGGAGATCAGACATCGCACACGTAAAGCACAGATGCAGGTCCCATCCCTATGTTTACATACTGATGAGTTATGTTTGAATAAAGGTTGCGCACCATTAAATCCCACATCGTCCAATCTGCCGATCTGAGAGTCCTTGCACCAAGATTCTCTGCTGATGCACTAGAGACCTTGGTGCAACAGATGGACAGAAGGAGGGACATCCTAAATCCACGGTGGGGTGGGGGGGGGAGCAAGAGGCCCTCCAGACATACACCCAAAAGGCAGTGGGAGGCAGTAGGGGATGAAGTCAATGCCAGGCGCACAGCATCATGAACATAGATGCAGTCGAGGAAGTAGTTCAATGCTTTGACATGAGTGGTCAAGGTGAGTGAGGTCAACTGTCAAGTGGCGTCTCCAACCAACTGCACCACACACTACACCCCCATCACCCACATACCAACAAACTCTTTCCATCAGTACTCAACCCTTCCAATCAGATGCTTCCTCTCACCCTCACACATTACCACTGTTGTAAGCCACTGACCCACCACTCACAGGCCACACACACTGGCAGCTATTCAACCATGACAGGGACATCACCCAGACACACGTCCCGCTTTCTTGCAGGAGAAGGTAGCGCATATCAGTAGGCAGCAAGTGGGAGTGGCATTTAGCCCCTCGAGCCTGTTCCACCATTCAATGAGAGCATGGTGGACCTGTGACC
Source organism: Heptranchias perlo (assembly GCF_035084215.1). Taxonomy (NCBI): domain Eukaryota; kingdom Metazoa; phylum Chordata; class Chondrichthyes; order Hexanchiformes; family Hexanchidae; genus Heptranchias; species Heptranchias perlo. Next base: position 48,583,371 of record NC_090345.1, on the reverse strand, counting down.
TAACTCCATATACCCATCTTAGCCCCATATCCCTTAATACCCTTGGTTCACAGAAATCTATCAATCTCAGATTTAGAATTCACAATTGAGCTAGCATCAGCTGCCGCCTGCAGAAGAGCGTTCCAAACTTCTCCCACCCTTTGCATGTAGAAGCATTTCCTAACTTGGCTCTAAATGTTAGGCTATGTCCCCGCGTCCTAGTATTGAAGTCTAGGAGTCCTCCAAAAACAGTTACAAATGTCTCGGCAGCCAGAAGCAATAATCCAGCCACTGATCTGTAAATCCTGCATGGTCCCTTTAAATAGCACTGGTGGGGGGGTCCTCCAGGCACTCTAAGACACGTTCAGATGTTCGGGGTTAAGACCGTGCGTTGAGTCGAGCGTTAAGTCCCGAAATGGTGTCTATCACTTTAAATCAGCGTTGTACACTGATTTTTTCTCCCTACTTTACATGATTCCAGCGTTCGTTATCTGCACCTGCACTAACTCCTCTACCAAGATGGCGTCTGGCGCACGTTACGCTGGAAGCATGCCTGCGCATCCAAGACGCCATCTTGAATGTCAGAGAGGCCGTGCAGCACCGAAACAACAGGCGCTACACGGCCCAATTTAGCGCCCAGCGCCTTTAGATTTGTCTTTTTAAACATTTTTAGGCATCTTAACATTTTTTTGTACTGTGGCCCTGTTTGTCTTATTATTGTTTTTTTCTTACCGGGACCCTATTTGTTAGTGCTCTCTTTTGTTTGTACGCTCTGTCCCTTCCTGACACAATCTGGTTATCCTTACCCCAATCACTTTCCTGCATTGCTTCTTTGTCTTTTCTCTCCAGCATTCTAAATTTCTCTCCAGCGGGACCCCTCCCCCCACCATTTATTTAGTTGAAAGTGGAATTGATCAGCCATGATCTTATTGAATGGCGGAGCTGGCTCGAGGGACCTTATGGCCTCCTCCTGCTCCTATTTCTTATGTTCTTATTAGTACTGCAGGGGTCTGGTAAATGAGAGGGAGGAGTGATTGGTACTGGGAGGGTTTGGTAAATGAGAGTGAGGAGCGATTAGTACTGGAGGAGTGTGGTAAATGAGAGTGAGGAGTGATTAGTACTGGAGGAGTGTGGTAAATGAGAGTGAGGAGCGATTAGTACTGGAGGAGTCTGGTAAATGAGAGTGAGGAGTGATTGGTACTGGAGGAGTCTGGTAAATGAGAGTGAGGAGTGATTGGTACTGAAAGGATCTGATAAATGAGAGTGAGGAATGATTGGTACTGGGAGGGTTTGGTAAATGAGAGGGAGGAGCGATTAGTACTGGAGGAGTGTGGTAAATGAGAGTGAGGAGTGATTAGTACTGGAGGAGTGTGGTAAATGAGAGTGAGGAGTGATTAGTACTGGAGGAGTCTGGTAAATGAGAGTGAGGAGTGATTCGTACTGGAGGAGTCTGGTAAATGAGAGTGAGGAGCGATTAGTACTGGAGGAGTCTGGTAAATGAGAGTGAGGAGTGATTAGTACTGGAGGAGTCTGGTAAATGAGAGTGAGGAATGATTAGTACTGGAGGAGTGTGGTAAATGAGAGTGAGGAGTGATTAGTACTGGAGGAGTCTGGTAAATGAGAGTGAGGAGTGATTAGTACTGGAGGAGTCTGGTAAATGAGAGTGAGGAGCGATTAGTACTGGAGGAGTCTGGTAAATGAGAGTGAGGAGTGACTAGTACTGGAGGAGTGTGGTAAATGAGAGTGAGGAGTGATTAGTACTGGAGGAGTCTGGTAAATGAGAGTGAGGAGTGATTCGTACTGGAGGAGTCTGGTAAATGAGAGTGAGGAGCGATTAGTACTGGAGGAGTCTGGTAAATGAGAGTGAGGAGTGATTAGTACTGGAGGAGTGTGGTAAATGAGAGTGAGGAGTGACTAGTACTGGAGGAGTGTGGTAAATGAGAGTGAGGAGCAATTAGTACTGGAGGAGTCTGGTAAATGAGAGTGAGGAGTGATTAGTACTGGAGGAGTGTGGTAAATGAGAGTGAGGAGTGATTAGTACTGGAGGAGTGTGGTAAATGAGAGTGAGGAGCAATTAGTACTGGAGGAGTCTGGTAAATGAGAGTGAGGAGTGATTAGTACTGGAGGAGTGTGGTAAATGAGAGTGAGGAGTGATTAGTACTGGAGGAGTGTGGTAAATGAGAGTGAGGAGTGATTAGTACTGGAGGAGTGTGGTAAATGAGAGTGAGGAGTGATTAGTACTGGAGGAGTGTGGTAAATGAGAGTGAGGAGTGATTAGTACTGGAGGAGTCTGGTAAATGAGAGTGAGGAGTGATTAGTACTGGAGGAGTGTGGTAAATGAGAGTGAGGAGTGATTAGTACTGGAGGAGTCTTGTAAATGAGAGTGAGGAGCAATTTGTACTGGAGGAGTCTGGCAAAAGAGAGTGAGGAGTGATTAGTACTGGAGGAGTGTGGTAAATGAGAGTGAGGAGTGATTAGTACTGGAGGAGTCTGGCAAATGCGAATGTGAAGTGATTAAGTGTCTATATGACCATCTATAACAGTAGTATTGCAGGGTGACTAGGTGTCTATATGCCCATCTGTAACTGTATACGGATGGGTGACTAGGTGTCTGTATGTCCATCTGTAACTGTATACGGAGGGTGACAAGGTGTCTGTATGTCCATCTGTAACTGTATACGGAGGGTGGCAAGGTGTCTGTATGCCCATCTGTAACTGTATACGGAGGGTGACAAGGTGTCTGTATGCCCATCTGTAACTGTATACGGAGGGTGACAAGGTGTCTGTATGCCCATCTGTAACTGTATACGGAGGGTGACAAGGTGTCTGTATGTCCATCTGTAACTGTATACGGAGGGTGACAAGGTGTCTGTATGCCCATCTGTAACTGTATACGGATGGGTGACAAGGTGTCTATACGTCCATCTGTAACTGTATACGGAGGGTGGCAAGGTGTCTGTATGTCCATCTGTAACTGTATACGGAGGGTGACAAGGTGTCTGTATGCCCATCTGTAACTGTATACGGAGGGTGACAAGGTGTCTGTATGCCCATCTGTAACTGTATACGGATGGGTGACAAGGTGTCTATACGTCCATCTGTAACTGTATACGGATGGGTGACAAGGTGTCTATATGCCCATCTGTAACTGTGCCTACCACCTTGTTTCTCTCAGAGTCTTTTATGTTGTAAGATGATTTCTGAGCTATTTTTCCCCAAACAGAAAACGAAGTGGAATCAAATTCTGAAAGCATTTCAGGTACATGTTTCACAAAGACAGGTGATTTTCTTTCTACTTTCAGAGCAAAAATACTATAATTAATCCAGCTGTGTAACAAAAGTGCAATTCAACTTATTCAGTTACCATAAACCAGTGGTGTTTGAATCATAGAATCATAGAAAGAATTATAGAAAGATTACAGCACGGAAGGAGGCCATTCGGCCCATCAAGTCCACATCAGCTCTATGCAAGAGCAATCCAGCTAGTCCCGTTCCCCCGCTCTATCCCCCTAGCCCTGCAAATTTTTCCTTTCAAGTACTTATCCTCCTCACTGTTTACTACCCTTCCAAGTTTTGTGTCATCTGCAAATTTTGAAATTGTGCCCTGTACATCCAAGTCCAAGTCATTAATATATATCAAGAAAAGCAGTGGTCCCAGCACTGACCCCCGAGGAACACCACTGTACACCTTCCTCCAGTCTGAAAAACAACCGTTCACCACTACTCTCTGTTTCCTGTCACTTAGCCAATTCTGTATCCATATTGCTACTGCCCCCTTTATTCCATGGGCCGCAATCTTGATGATAAGCCTACCATGTAGCACTTTATCAAAAGCCTTTTGAAAGTCCATATACACATCAACTGCATTGCCCTCATCAACCCTCTCTGCTACCTCACCAAAAAACTCTATCAGGTTAGTTAAACACGATTTGCCTTTAACAAATCTGTGCTGGCTTTCCCTAATCAATCCACACTCATCCAAGTGACTGTTAATTCTGTCCCAGATTATCGTTTCTAAAAGTTTCCCCACCATTGAGGTTAAACTGACTGGCCCATAGTTGCTGGGTTTATCCTTACACCCTTTTTTGAACAAAGGTGCAACATTTGCAATTCTCCAGTCCTCTGGCACCACTCCCATATCTATGGCTGTTTGGCACCTCCGCAATTTCCACCCTTGCTTCCCTCAGCAACCTTGGATGCATCCCATCTGGACCGGGTGACTTATCTACTTTAAGTATAGCCAACCTTTCTAGTACCTCTTCTTTATCAATTTTTAGCCCATCCAGTATCTCAACTATATCTTCCTTTACTGACACTCTGGCAGCATCTTCTTCCTCGGTAAAGACAGATGCAAAGTACTCATTTAGTACCTCGGCCATCCCCTCTGCCTCTATGAGTAGATCTACTTTATGGTCCCTAATCTGCCCCACCCCTCCTCTTACAACCCGTTTACTGTTTACATGGCTGTAAAAGACTTTTGGATTCCTTTTATGTGGGCTGCCAGTCTATTCTCATGCTCTCTCTTTGCCCCTCTTATTTCCTTTTTAACTTGCCTCTGAACTTTCTATATTCTGCCTGGTTCTCACTTGTGTTATCAACTTGACATCTGTCACACGCCCCTTTTTTCCATTTCATCTTACTCACTATATCTTTTGTCATCTAGGGAGCTCTGGCTTTAGTTGCCCTACCTTTCTGCCTCGTGGGAATGTGCCTGGACTGTACCCGAACCATCTCCTCTTTAAAGGCCGCCCATTGTTCAATTACCGTTTTGCCTGCCGATCTTTGATTCCAATTTACCCGGGACAGATTTGTTCTCATCCCATTGAAATTGGCCCTCCTCCAATTGAGTATTTTTACTTTAGAGTGGTCCGTGTCCTTTTCCATAGCTATTCTAAACCTTATGATGCTATGATCGCTGCTCCCTAAATGTTCTCCCACTGACACTTGTCCACTTGGCCCGCCTCACACATTTCAAAAATTCCTCCCCTACTTTGCTCCTTATTGTTATCCCAGTCTACATTGATGTTGAGTCAGTCAGTCAGTGTTGATAATAATATTGTGCATTACAAGGTATAAGACCCCTATTGTTATAAAATAATGTATCCTCCAACTCACCATGAGCAATTGGCTCTTCAATAGCAGGGGCAATGGGCCGAATGGCTTCCTCATGTGCTGTAATGTCTATGGTTATATTATTAGGTAAGTTTTGGGGCTCAGTCCTGTTATGATGAAAATGATCATGGTCATGCTTACCATGTGGTTTCCATAGACCCAATTTAGCTTGGCCTGGTGCGTGAAGGATGCCTGAACAAAGAAGAATTATGCCTTATTTTCCCAACTCTCGTTTCGTTAGGTGTACTTTCACTACATTACTTTTTTTTATAAACAAATTCTCAATGACTTTGCCTCTTGGGTGAAATTTATTGTGTGAGTTACATTATTGAAAAGTATTGACAATTCCTTTAAATATTCTCAAAATATTATCATTAAAATATTCCAAAAACCGGCCAGTATGTGCATATCAGAAACCTTAGGTTAAAACATTTCAAACGACAAAAACATACTCCGTTTTCTTGTTTTTTCTGCTTCTCAGACTCAGCCTCCTATATTAAATAATTCAGCAAACAATGAGCTCAAAGAGCCAGCCATTATCCAAAGGGAAACAAAAGTAACATCTGTGTTTTATGTCATCTGTGAAAATACTGCTCTGACTATGCTGTTTGCTTGAGTTCAATAAAAGAAATGCTAATATTTACCTGTAGATAACAGTTTAATTTTTGTGCTGATCAATCACTGAGACTGGAGCGGTTCTGTTTGGTAAATATAAATTTCAGAAAGTTCCAACTGAAACATCACCTGCTATTTATGTGTTCACTGTTCTTCCAGCTGTACACTTCCATTATTAATACCAGCTTATACAGCCCACTGTATCTGCAGCTCAAATGACAAACAAGTCTAGATTTGCCGACTGGCGTTATATTAATGCCAGGGCAACTGGATAATCGCCATTATTAAAGTAACCTAGGCAACGGTCACATCTGGGTGTTGTGTCCTAGCTGGCTAGGAGGGTGGGGAAGAAGCACGATGCAATTAATGGTGTGAATAGTCAAAGCAGTTACTGTCATGACCTCAGCAAAATAAAACTCTCTGACAGAATTGCAAGTATAAATGATCTAGTAACAATCATTTTTGAACAGTTACAAAATGACAGCCTTCATGTAAAGATTTAATCCCTCTTTACTGAACAAATCTTGGCCACTCCAAGTTGACCGGGCTGTTTGAATTCAGGTCAACAAATGACATTTCCCCACTAAAGTTTAGCATAGTCAACATTATCATATATCAGGAAATGTATACAAATATGCAAAGGGAAATATATATTGAATTGCTATTTAAAATGGTTAGTAAAATATTGTGCCAAGTGGTTTATGAATTTTAAAAAACTGTCTGTTCTTAAACTCTTCCCCCTCTCCCTCATGGTGTGTAAGAATCCCAATGACAGAGAGTGCAATAGCCAATTAGTCCACTGGTGAGAACGACCTGATAATAACAGACATGTTCTGGAATTCTTCCCCACCACTACAATAAAGTGGGTCCTCTGATATTTCCCAGAATGTATTCTGTTTGTAAAATAGATGTGGCACTAAACTGCTTTAAAAAATTAAATCTTTCTTAATTGTTTTAAAAATATAAGTATCTTTCATGGAAATGAACAAGTTTGGAGAGTGCTTAAGTGCTTCCCAGTACATCCTGCAAACTGCCTCTCACCTCGTTCCAGGTTCCACTGGTTGTTATCTGTAGAGACACCAGGACAAATCACCTTCGCAGCCAGGAGCCTTGCTCACTGGGAGCAGGTATCGGGAAATTGTGGACATGCTTCCCATAATTTTCCCAATGAATGGAATTAATTTCAATGGATGGAAAACTGCAGGGAGTGCAACTATGATTTCTCGATATGTACTCCTAGCTGGGGAGACTGCCTGCCGGGAGCATTTTTTGTAAAATCGGCCCTGTGGTGTTAATAGGAACATAGGAACAGGATGAAGCCATTCAGCCCTTCGAGCCTGTTCCGCCATTCAATTAGATCACGGCTGATTTGTATCTCAACTCCATTTACCTGCCTTGGTTCCATGTCCCTTAATACCCTCGTCCAACAAAAATCTATCAATCTCAGTTTTGAAATTTTCAATTGATCCCCAGCCTCAACTGCTTTTTGGGGGAGAGAGTTCCAGATTTTCACCACCCTTTGTGTGAAGAAGTGCTTTCTGATATCACCCCTGAACAGCCTAGCTCTGATTTTGAGATTATGGCCCCTTATTCTGGACTCCCCCACCAGAGGAAATAGTTTATCTATCTTATCAACAACTCCTTTTGATCATCTTAAACACCTCGATTAGATCACTCCTTAATCTTCCATATTCAAGGGAAAACAAACCTAGTCTATGCAACCTGTCCTCGTAATTTAACCCTTTTAGCCCCGTTATCATTCTGGTGAATCTGCACTGCACCCCCTCCGGGGGCCAATATATCCTTCCTGAGGTGCAGTGCCCAGAACTGAATGCAGTACTGCAGATGGGGACTAACCAGAGCTCTGTACAGCTACACCATAACTTCCACCCCATTGTATTCCAGCCCTCTTGAGAAAAAAAGGCCAAAATTCCATTAGCCTTTTAAATTATTTTTTGCATCTGTCCAGTAGCTTTTAGTGATTTGTATACTTGGACCCATAAATCTCTCCACTCATCCACAGTTCCGAGCGTCTCGCCATTTAGAAAACCCTCTGATGTTTCTCAGGTCCAGAGTGGATGACCTCACACTTCCCCACATTGAACTCCATCTGCCACAGTTTTTCCCACTCATTTAATCTATCAATGTCCCTTTGCAACTTTCTGCTCTCATCTACATTATTTACTGCGCCACATAATTTAGTGTTGTCAGCAAACTTGGATATAGGGTTCTCTATTCCTTCATCCATGTCATTGATAAATATAGTGAAAAGTTCAGAGGCCCCAGTACAGATCCCTAGGGGACACCACTACTCACATCCTGCCAATTTGAGTACATACCCATTATCCCTACTCTCTGTCTCTGACCTCCCTTTCCAAGCCAAAAGGTTGCCTCCAATTCTACGTGATCTCATTTTTGTTAACAGTCTCTTTTGCGGAACCTTGTTAAATGATTGTTTTGGACAGATTTCACTGAGCTTGTATTTTGATTTTGTGCCACAAGTCCACACAAATCTGAATACGTTGTAATACCTGCTGCCAATCACTGAATGATAAGAAGAACCTTTGTTACTGTGGATTCCATATATCAGGCTGCTGGTGTGACGTTAACACCACAAAGCATTGAATAAGGCAGATTTGTGATGGTAGTGAAAGAGAAGAAATAATTACTGTTGGAATAATATTAGACTATGTGATCCACTCCTTGTCACACTGTGAGACAGAATCTTTTTATCTGACAGGATTTATTAAGACGACCGCTGCAAAAATCAAATGGTGGATCAATGTACAATGTGTACAATACATCATAAGTTCACTAACCTCCTGCACAATAATTTCAAACTTTAGTTTCGTAAGAATCTGAGTTAAAAGCTGAAATCAACAAATACACAAAATTATTTAGAACCTCTGTAAACAGAACACTGAGCTTCCTTTCTTTGTAACTTAATGAAGTTTTAAATGGATGGCTCCTATTGTGATTATTTTTAATTGCCGCAGGGTCTAGTTTTCCCAAAACCTTTTAGTCTGCAATAGCGAGCAGCCATTTAATAAAGAAAGGCCTGTTTCCTGCAAGATTTACCTAAATGCTTCTCTCTTTTGTAGCTGTCACTATTACAGCTTCAAATGAGTTGCTGACCAGTTGTGCAACTGAAATGCAATCCTCTCCCCATATGGCCCTCTTTGAGAAGCACTGCTCAGTGTCAGGCCATTAAACTTACTCTTAAATGGTTCTCGCAAGTACAAGTAAATTATTGCTCATTCCAAACAAAAATATTTTTTCTTTAAACAACAGGCCACTAATTGACATTGCAATTCTGCAACCACAAGAATGAATAATAACAGTACAGCTACTGAGAAATTGGAATAAATTCAGTCCATTTTCACAATGGGGTTATAGTTTTCAATACTCATTTGCCCAGAATTTGCTGGAGCGGGGCAGCGTGCCTTGTTAATAAGATTTTTTTCCCCACCCTTTAGCTTAAATTCTTTTTGCCTTATAAGTTGCTGGAAGTGCGAGCTGATAACAGTCTGTCGAGGGCATCCGGGTATCTGGGACCTTGGTGAACAACAGGACCAACAGTCTATCTCCTTAACCAATGAAATTTAAAGATAGAGAAAGAAACAGAAGAATGACGGAGAATGAGGGTGAATTAGAGTCAAATCAGGAACAGAGAGAGAAATAAAGAGAGGGAAAGAAAGATTGGATTAAGAGAGAGAAAAAAAGAGACAGAAAAGAAAGGTAAGAAAAACATTAAAAAATTTAAAATTTTGAATTTTAAAAACCTCTAGGAACAATTTACTACCTGCAGGAATAAGATTCCACAGTTTCATTTATTCCCTTGTTGGGCCGGAGAGGTTGAGTGGCATTGCAGGAACTTAACTCTCATCATTAAAAAGGTTATTATGTCGTTAAGTACCAGCCCTAACTATATGTGGCGAGTTTAAAATTTGTTTCAACAGTGCAAATGCAGCAATTTCTTGAAACTAATGGGGAGGTTGATTGTTGATGCCTCTGTGAAGTACCTACAGATGTTTTTATACGTTAAAGGCACTACATAACTGTTGCTGCAGGAACAAAGCGAACTACAGATGCATATGCTGACTCTGTCAGATGCTCCACAGTGTAAACAGCCCCAAGTTTCAGGAATCAGTGGTTGTGTATACCCACAAAAATGGAGGCATACCAGGATAAGGCAGTGGGTTTTAGCAATGTAAATACAGGGAGCTGATCTGTTGCATTTACTCCCTGTGGGTCTCCATATAAAAGCAGAGTTCAGCATGCCTCATGAGACGTGCTGCAGTCCAAATGCAAAACCACAAAGATCACATTCCTGAAGCTGGATGCAGTATAAGCACAAGTACAAAAGAGCCTCAAGACTATAAAAAATACCTCTTGTACTCTCCCATCGAAATCCATCCCTCGCGTACTCCGACTTTTTCATCAAAGCCCATTACTGTCATACTCTAACTCTCCCATTGAACCACATCCCTCTATTACCCAAGCTTTCCCATTGAACCTCATCCCTCTAGTACCCACACTTTCCCATTGAACCTCATCCCTCTATTACCCAAGCTTTCCCATTGAACCTCATCCCTCTAGTACCCACACTTTCCCATTGAACCTCATCCCTCTAGTACCCACACTTTCCCATTGAACCACATCCCTCTATTACCCAAGCTTTCCCATTGAACCTCATCCCTCTAGTACCCACACTTTCCCATTGAACCTCATCCCTCTAGTACCCACACTTTCCCATTGAACCTCATCCCTCTAGTACCCACACTTTCCCATTGAACCTCATCTTTCTATTACCAAACTTTCCCATTGAACCACATCCCTCTAGTACCCACACTTTCCCATTGAACCTCATCCCTCTAGTACCCAAACTTCCCAATGAACCTCATCCCTCTAGTACCCACACTTTCCCATTGAACCTCATCCCTCTAGTACCCAAACTTCCCAATGAACCTCATCCCACTAGTTCCCAATCTTTCCCATTGAACCTGATCTCTCTATTGTCCAAACTCTCCCATCGAACCCCATCCCTCTGGTACCCAAACTTTCCCACTGAATCTCAACCCTCTGGTACAGAAAACAGAGAGTAGGGGTTAAAGGTAGTTACTCATACTGGTAAATGATGGGACATGATGTTCCACAGGGATTGGTGCTAGGACCACTGTTGTTCACAATTTACATAAATGATGAGAATTCTGGAATCAGAAGTACAATTTCAAAATTTGCAGACGACACAAAATTGGGGTGTATAGTTATTACTGAGGAGGATGGTACAAAATACAGGAAGACATTAATAAACTTGCAGAATGGGCGTGTAATTGGCAAATGAATTTCAATATAGATAAGTATGAGGTGGTGCATTTTGGTAGGAAGGTTAAGGAGGCCACATAGTGCTTGGGTATTCAGAGTCTAAATGGGATAGAGGAGCAAAGGGATCTAGGGGTACAGATATACAAATCACTAAAAGAGCGATGCAGGTTAATAAGGCCATTTTTAAAAGCAAACCAAGCACTGGGGTTTATTTCTAGAGGGATAGAAGTGAAAAGCAGAGAAGTTATGTTAAACTTGAATAGAACCTTGGTTAGACCACACTTGGAGTACTGTGAAAATTTCTGGTCTCCATATTATAAAAAGGATGTAGAGGCACTGGAGAAGGTGCAAAAAAGATTTACTGGGATGATACCAGAAGTGAGAGGTTATACCTAGCAAGAAAGGTTGATCAGGCTGGGGCTATTTTCTCTGGGTAACCTGATAGAGGTCTTGAGGATAATGAAAGGGTTTAATAGGGGAGACGTAGAGAAAATGTTTCCACTTGTAGGGAGTCCAAAACTAGAGGTCATAAATATAAGATAATCACTAATAAATCCAATAGGGAATTCAGGCGAAACCTCTTTACCCAGAGAGTGGTTAGAATGTGGAACTCGCCATCACAAGGAGTAGCTGAGGCAACTAGCATAGATGCATTTATGGGGAAGTTAGATAAGTAAATGAGGGAAAAAGGAATAGAGGATATGCTGATAGGGTTAGATGAAGTAGGGAGGGAGGAGGCTCGTGTGGAGCATAAACACCGGCATGGACCTGTTGGGTCGAATGGCCTGTTTCTGTGCTGTACGTTCTATGTAATTCTACATAATACCCAAACTCTCCCATCTAACCTCATCCCTCGAGTACCCTAAACTCTCCCATCGAACCTCATCCCTCGAGTACCCTAAACTCTCCCATCTAACCTCATCCCTCGAGTACCCGAAACTCTCCCATCTAACCTCATCCCTCGAGTACCCTAAACTCTCCCATCTAACCTCATCCCTCTAGTACCCTAAAATCTCCCCTCAAACCTCATCACTCCAGTACCCTAAACTCTCCCATCTAACCTCATCCCTCTAGTACCCTAAAATCTCCCCTCAAACCTCATCCCTCCAGTACCCTAAACTCTCCCATCTAACCTCATCCCTCTAGTACCCTAAAATCTCCCCTCAAACCTCATCACTCCAGTACCCTAAACTCTCCCATCTAACCTCATCACTCCAGTACCCTAAACTCTCCCATCTAACCTCATCACTCCAGTACCCTAAACTCTCCCATCTAACCTCATCACTCTAGCACCCTAAACTCTCCCATCTAACCTCATCCCTCTAGTACCCTAAACTCTCCCATCTAACCTCATCCCTCTAGTACCCTAAACTCTCCCAACTAACCTCATCCCTCTAGTACCCTAAACTCTCCCATCTAACCTCATCCCTCCAGTACCCTAAACTCTCCCATCTAACCTCATCCCTCTAGTACCCTAAACTCTCCCATCAAACCTCATCACTCCAGTACCCTAAACTCTCCCATCTAACCTCATCCCTCTAGTACCCTAAAATCTCCCCTCAAACCTCATCACTCCAGTACCCTAAACTCTCCCATCTAACCTCATCACTCCAGTACCCTAAACTCTCCCATCTAACCTCATCCCTCTAGTACCCTAAACTCTCCCAACTAACCTCATCCCTCTAGTACCCTAAACTCTCCCATCTAACCTCATCCCTCCAGTACCCTAAACTCTCCCATCTAACCTCATCACTCCAGTACCCTAAACTCTCCCATCTAACCTCATCCCTCTAGTACCCTAAACTCTCCCAACTAACCTCATCCCTCTAGTACCCTAAACTCTCCCATCTAACCTCATCCCTCCAGTACCCTAAACTCTCCAAACTAACCTCATCCCTCTAGTACCCTAAACTCTCCCATCTAACCTCATCCCTCCAGTACCCTAAACTCTCCCATCTAACCTCATCCCTCGAGTACCCTAAACTCTCCCATCAAACCTCATCCCTCCAGTACCCTAAACTCTCCCATCTAACCTCATCCCTCGAGTACCCTAAACTCTCCCATCTAACCTCATCCCTCTAGTACCCTAAACTCTCCCATCTAACCTCATCACTCCAGTACCCTAAACTCTCCCATCTAACCTCATCCCTCTAGTACCCTAAACTCTCCCAACTAACCTCATCCCTCTAGTACCCTAAACTCTCCCATCTAACCTCATCCCTCCAGTACCCTAAACTCTCCCATCTAACCTCATCCCTCGAGTACCCTAAACTCTCCCATCTAACCTCATCCCTCTAGTACCCTAAACTCTCCCATCTAACCTCATCCCTCTAGTATTCTAAACTCTCCCATCTAACCTCATCCCTCGAGTACCCTAAACTCTCCCATCTAACCTCATCCCTCTAGTACCCTAAACTCTCCCATCTAACCTCATCCCTCTAGTATTCTAAACTCTCCCATCTAACCTCATCCCTCTAGTACCCTAAACTCTCCCATCTAACCTCATCCCTCTAGTACCCTAAACTCTCCCATCTAACCTCATCCCTCCAGTACCCTAAACTCTCCCATCGAACCTCATCACTCCAGTATCCTAAACTCTCCCATCTAACCTCATCCCTCTAGTACCCTAAACTCTCCCATCTAACCTCATCCCTCGAGTACCCTAAACTCTCCCAACTAACCTCATCCCTCCAGTACCCTAAACTCTCCCATCTAACCTCATCACTCCAGTACCCTAAACTCTCCCATCTAACCTCATCCCTCTAGTACCCTAAACTCTCCCAACTAACCTCATCCCTCTAGTACCCTAAACTCTCCCATCTAACCTCATCCCTCCAGTACCCTAAACTCTCCCATCTAACCTCATCCCTCGAGTACCCTAAACTCTCCCATCTAACCTCATCCCTCTAGTACCCTAAACTCTCCCATCTAACCTCATCCCTCTAGTATTCTAAACTCTCCCATCTAACCTCATCCCTCGAGTACCCTAAACTCTCCCATCTAACCTCATCCCTCTAGTACCCTAAACTCTCCCATCTAACCTCATCCCTCTAGTATTCTAAACTCTCCCATCTAACCTCATCCCTCTAGTACCCTAAACTCTCCCATCTAACCTCATCCCTCTAGTACCCTAAACTCTCCCATCTAACCTCATCCCTCCAGTACCCTAAACTCTCCCATCGAACCTCATCACTCCAGTATCCTAAACTCTCCCATCTAACCTCATCCCTCTAGTACCCTAAACTCTCCCATCTAACCTCATCCCTCGAGTACCCTAAACTCTCCCAACTAACCTCATCCCTCCAGTACCCTAAACTCTCCCATCTAACCTCATCACTCTAGCAACCTAAACTCTCCCATCTAACCTCATCCCTCTAGTACCCGAAACTCTCCCATCTAACCTCATCACTCTAGCACCCTAAACTCTCCCATCTAACCTCATCACTCTAGCACCCTAAACTCTCCCATCTAACCTCATCCCTCTAGCACCCTAAACTCTCCCATCAAACCTCATCCCTCTAGCACCCTAAACTCTCCCATCAAACCTCATCCCTCGAGTACCCTAAACTCTCCCATCTAACCTCATCACTCTAGCACCCTAAACTCTCCCATCTAACCTCATCACTCCAGTACCCTAAACTCTCCCATCTAACCTCATCACTCCAGTACCCTAAACTCTCCCATCTAACCTCATCACTCCAGTACCCTAAACTCTCCCATCTAACCTCATCACTCCAGTACCCTAAACTCTCCCATCTAACCTCATCACTCCAGTACCCTAAACTCTCCCATCTAACCTCATCCCTCGAGTACCCAAAACTCTCCCATCTAACCTCATCACTCCAGTATCCTAAACTCTCCCATCTAACCTCATCCCTCGAGTACCCAAAACTCTCCCATCTAACCTCATCCCTCTAGCACCCTAAACTCTCCCATCTAACCTCATCACTCCAGTACCCTAAACTCTCCCATCTAACCTCATCCCTCGAGGACCCAAAACTCTCCCATCTAACCTCATCCCTCTAGCACCCTAAACTCTCCCATCTAACCTCATCCCTCTAGCACCCTAAACTCTCCCATCTAACCTCATCACTCCAGTACCCTAAACTCTCCCATCTAACCTCATCCCTCCAGTACCCTAAACTCTCCCATCTAACCTCATCACTCCAGTACCCTAAACTCTCCCATCTAACCTCATCCCTCTAGCACCCTAAACTCTCCCATCAAACCTCATCACTCTAGCACCCGAAACTCTCCCATCTAACCTCATCACTCTAGCACCCTAAACTCTCCCGTCTAACCTCATCACTCCAGTACCCTAAACTCTCCCATCTAACCTCATCACTCTAGCACCCTAAACTCTCCCATCTAACCTCATCACTCCAGTACCCTAAACTCTCCCATCTAACCTCATCACTCCAGTATCCTAAACTCTCCCATCTAACCTCATCCCTCCAGTACCCTAAACTCTCCCATCTAACCTCATCACTCCAGTACCCTAAACTCTCCCATCTAACCTCATCCCTCTAGCACCCTAAACTCTCCCATCAAACCTCATCACTCTAGCACCCTAAACTCTCCCATCTAACCTCATCACTCTAGCACCCTAAACTCTCCCGTCTAACCTCATCACTCCAGTACCCTAAACTCTCCCATCTAACCTGATCACTCTAGCACCCTAAACTCTCCCATCTAACCTCATCACTCCAGTACCCTAAACTCTCCCATCAAACCTCATCACTCCAGTATCCTAAACTCTCCCATCAAACCTCATCCCTCTAGCACCCTAAACTCTCCCATCTAACCTCATCCCTCTGGCACCCTAAACTCTCCCATCTAACCTCATCACTCCAGCACCCTAAACTCTCCCATCAAACCTCATCACTCCAGTACCCTAAACTCTCCCATCTAACCTCATCACTCCAGTACCCTAAACTCTCCCATCTAACCTCATCCCTCTAGTACCCTAAACTCTCCCATCAAACCTGATCACTCCAGTACCCTAAACTCTCCCATCTAACCTCATCACTCCAGCACCCTAAACTCTCCCATCTAACCTCATCACTCCAGTACCCTAAACTCTCCCATCTAACCTCATCCCTCTAGTACCCTAAACTCTCCCATCTAACCTCATCACTCCAGTACCCTAAACTCTCCCATCGAACCTCATCCCTCTCGTACCCTAAACTCTCCCATCTAACCTCATCCCTCTAGTACCCTAAACTCTCCCATCAAACCTCATCACTCCAGCACCCCAAACTCTCCCATCTAACCTCATCACTCCAGTACCCTAAACTCTCCCATCGAACCTCATCCCTCTCGTACCCTAAACTCTCCCATCTAACCTCATCCCTCTAGCACCCTAAACTCTCCCATCTAACCTCATCCCTCTAGCACCCTAAACTCTCCCATCTAACCTCATCCCTCTAGTACCCTAAACTCTCCCATCTAACCTCATCCCTCTAGCACCCTAAACTCTCCCATCTAACCTCATCACTTTAGCACCCTAAACTCTCCCATCAAACCTCATCACTCCAGTATCCTAAACTCTCCCATCTAACCTCATCCCTCTAGCACCCTAAACTCTCCCATCTAACCTCATCACTCCAGTACCCTAAACTCTCCCATCTAACCTCATCACTCCAGCACCCTAAACTCTCCCATCAAACCTCATCACTCCAGTACCCTAAACTCTCCCATCTAACCTCATCACTCCAGTATCCTAAACTCTCCCATCTAACCTCATCACTCCAGTACCCTAAACTCTCCCATCTAACCTCATCCCTCTAGTACCCTAAACTCTCCAATCAAACCTCATCACTCCAGTACCCTAAACTCTCCCATCTAACCTCATCACTCCAGTACCCTAAACTCTCCCATCTAACCTCATCCCTCTAGTACCCTAAACTCTCCCATCAAACCTCATCCCTCCAGTACCCTAAACTCTCCCATCAAACCTCATCCCTCCAGTACCCTAAACTCTCCCGTCAAACCTCATCCCTCTAGTACCCTAAACTCTCCCATCTAACCTCATCACTCCAGTATCCTAAACTCTCCCATCTAACCTCATCCCTCTAGTACCCTAAACTCTCCCATCTAACCTCATCACTCTAGTACCCTAAACTCTCCAATCTAACCTCATCCCTCCAGTACCCTAAACTCTCCCATCTAACCTCATCACTCCAGTATCCTAAACTCTCCCATCTAACCTCATCCCTCTAGCACCCTAAACTCTCCCATCTAACCTCATCCCTCTAGTATCCTAAACTCTCCCATCTAACCTCATCCCTCTAGTATCCTAAACTCTCCCATCTAACCTCATCCCTCCAGCACCCTAAACTCTCCCATCTAACCTCATCCCTCTAGCACCCTAAACTCTCCCATCTAACCTCATCACTCCAGTATCCTAAACTCTCCCATCTAACCTCATCCCTCGAGCACCCTAAACTCTCCCATCTAACCTCATCACTCCAGTACCCTAAACTCTCCCATCTAACCTCATCACTCCAGTATCCTAAACTCTCCCATCTAACCTCGTCCCTCGAGCACCCGAAACTCTCCCATCTAACCTCATCCCTCTAGTACCCTAAACTCTCCCATCTAACCTCATCACTCCAGTACCCTAAACTCTCCCATCTAACCTCATCCCTCGAGCACCCTAAACTCTCCCATCTAACCTCATCACTCCAGTATCCTAAACTCTCCCATCTAACCTCATCCCTCTAGTACCCTAAACTCTCCCATCTAACCTCATCACTCCAGTACCCTAAACTCTCCCATCTAACCTCATCACTCCAGTACCCTAAACTCTCCCATCAAACCTCATCCCTCCAGTACCCTAAACTCTCCCATCTAACCTCATCCCTCTCGTACCCTAAACTCTCCCATCTAACCTCATCCCTCTAGCACCCTAAACTCTCCCATCTAACCTCATCACTCCAGTACCCTAAACTCTCCCATCTAACCTCATCCCTCTAGTACCCTAAACTCTCCCATCAAACCTCATCCCTCCAGTACCCTAAACTCTCCCATCTAACCTCATCCCTCTAGCACCCTAAACTCTCCCATCTAACCTCACCCCTCGAGTACCCTAAACTCTCCCATCTAACCTCATCCCTCTAGCACCCTAAACTCTCCCATCTAACCTCATCCCTCTAGCACCCTAAACTCTCCCATCTAACCTCATCCCTCTAGTACCCTAAACTCTCCCATCAAACCTCATCACTCCAGTATCCTAAACTCTCCCATCTAACCTCATCCCTCCAGTACCCTAAACTCTCCCATCTAACCTCATCACTCCAGTACCCTAAACTCTCCCATCTAACCTCATCACTCTAGCACCCTAAACTCTCCCATCAAACCTCATCACTCCAGTACCCGAAACTCTCCCATCTAACCTCATCACTCCAGTATCCTAAACTCTCCCATCTAACCTCATCACTCCAGTACCCTAAACTCTCCCATCTAACCTCATCCCTCTAGCACCCTAAACTCTCCCATCTAACCTCATCCCTCCAGTACCCGAAACTCTCCCATCTAACCTCATCCCTCTAGTATCCTAAACTCTCCCATCAAACCTCATCACTCCAGAACCCTAAACTCTCCCATCTAACCTCATCCCTCTAGTACCCTAAACTCTCCCATCAAACCTCATCCCTCCAGTACCCTAAACTCTCCCATCAAACCTCATCCCTCCAGTACCCTAAACTCTCCCATCAAACCTCATCCCTCTAGTACCCTAAACTCTCCCATCTAACCTCATCACTCCAGTATCCTAAACTCTCCCATCTAACCTCATCCCTCTAGTACCCTAAACTCTCCCATCAAACCTCATCCCTCTAGTACCCTAAACTCTCCCATCTAACCTCATCCCTCTAGTACCCTAAACTCTCCCATCCAACCTCATCCCTCTAGTACCCTAAACTCTCCCATCTAACCTCATCCCTCCAGTACCCTAAACTCTCCCATCTAACCTCATCCCTCTAGTACCCTAAACTCTCCCATCTAACCTCATCCCTCTAGCACCCTAAACTCTCCCATCTAACCTCATCACTCCAGTATCCTAAACTCTCCCATCTAACCTCATCCCTCTAGTACCCTAAACTCTCCCATCAAACCTCATCCCTCTAGTACCCGAAACTCTCCCATCTAACCTCATCCCTCTAGTACCCTAAACTCTCCCATCTAACCTCATCCCCCCAGTACCCTAAACTCTCCCATCTAACCTCATCCCTCTAGTACCCTAAACTCTCCCATCTAACCTCATCCCTCTAGTACCCTAAACTCTCCCATCCAACCTCATCCCTCTAGTACCCTAAACTCTCCCATCAAACCTCATCACTCCAGTACCCTGAACTCTCCCATCCAACCTCATCCCTCTAGTACCCTAAACTCTCCCATCTAACCTCATCCCTCTAGTATCCTAAACTCTCCCATCTAACCTCATCCCTCTAGCACCCAAAACTCTCCCATCTAACCTCATCCCTCTAGTACCCTAAACTCTCCCATCTAACCTCATCCCTCTAGCACCCAAAACTCTCCCATCTAACCTCATCACTCGAGTACCCTAAACTCTCCCATCTAACCTCATCCCTCTAGTACCCTAAACTCTCCCATCTAACCTCATCACTCCAGTACCCTAAACTCTCCCATCTAATCTCATCCCTCTAGCACCCTAAACTCTCCCATCTAACCTCATCACTCCAGTATCCTAAACTCTCCCATCTAACCTCATCCCTCAAGTACCCTAAACTCTCCCATCTAACCTCATCACTCCAGTACCCTAAACTCTCCCATCTAACCTCATCACTCCAGTACCCTAAACTCTCCCATCAAACCTCATCCCTCCAGTACCCTAAACTCTCCCATCAAACCTCATCCCTCTAGTACCCTAAACTCTCCCATCTAACCTCATCCCTCTAGTACCCTAAACTCTCCCATCTAACCTCATCCCTCTAGTACCCTAAACTCTCCCATCTAACCTCATCCCTCCAGCATCCTAAACTCTCCCATCTAACCTCATCACTCCAGTACCCTAAACTCTCCCATCTAACCTCATCCCTCTAGTACCCTAAACTCTCCCATCTAACCTCATCCCTCTAGTACCCTAAACTCTCCCATCTAACCTCATCCCTCTAGTACCCTAAACTCTCCCATCTAACCTCATCCCTCCAGTACCCTAAACTCTCCCATCTAACCTCATCTCTCTAGCACCCTAAACTCTCCCATCTAACCTCATCACTCCAGTACCCTAAACTCTCCCATCTAACCTCATCCCTCGAGCACCCTAAACTCTCCCATCTAACCTCATCACTCCAGTACCCTAAACTCTCCCATCCAACCTCATCCCTCTAGTACCCTAAACTCTCCCATCTAACCTCATCCCTCTAGTATCCTAAACTCTCCCATCTAACCTCATCCCTCTAGCACCCAAAACTCTCCCATCTAACCTCATCCCTCTAGTACCCTAAACTCTCCCATCTAACCTCATCCCTCTAGCACCCAAAACTCTCCCATCTAACCTCATCACTCGAGTACCCTAAACTCTCCCATCTAACCTCATCCCTCTAGTACCCTAAACTCTCCCATCTAACCTCATCACTCCAGTACCCTAAACTCTCCCATCTAACCTCATCCCTCTAGCACCCTAAACTCTCCCATCTAACCTCATCACTCCAGTATCCTAAACTCTCCCATCTAACCTCATCCCTCAAGTACCCTAAACTCTCCCATCTAACCTCATCACTCCAGTACCCTAAACTCTCCCATCTAACCTCATCACTCCAGTACCCTAAACTCTCCCATCAAACCTCATCCCTCCAGTACCCTAAACTCTCCCATCAAACCTCATCCCTCTAGTACCCTAAACTCTCCCATCTAACCTCATCCCTCTAGTACCCTAAACTCTCCAATCTAACCTCATCCCTCTAGTACCCTAAACTCTCCCATCTAACCTCATCCCTCCAGCACCCTAAACTCTCCCATCTAACCTCATCACTCCAGTACCCTAAACTCTCCCATCTAACCTCATCCCTCTAGTACCCTAAACTCTCCCATCTAACCTCATCCCTCTAGTACCCTAAACTCTCCCATCTAACCTCATCTCTCTAGCACCCTAAACTCTCCCATCTAACCTCATCACTCCAGTACCCTAAACTCTCCCATCTAACCTCATCCCTCGAGCACCCTAAACTCTCCCATCTAACCTCATCACTCCAGTACCCTAAACTCTCCCATCTAACCTCATCCCTCCAGTACCCTAAACTCTCCCAACTAACCTCATCCCTCCAGTACCCTAAACTCTCCCATCAAACCTCATCCCTCCAGTACCCTAAACTCTCCCATCAAACCTCATCCCTCTAGCACCCTAAACTCTCCCATCAAACCTCATCACTCCAGTACCCTAAACTCTCCCATCTAACCTCATCCCTCTGGTACCCTAAACTCTCCCATCTAACCTCATCCCTCTAGTATCCTAAACTCTCCCATCTAACCTCATCCCTCGAGTACCCAAAACTCTCCCATCTAACCTCATCACTCCAGTATCCTAAACTCTCCCATCTAACCTCATCCCTCGAGTACCCAAAACTCTCCCATCGAACCTCATCCCTCGAGTACCCTAAACTCTCCCATCTAACCTCATCACTCCAGTACCCTAAACTCTCCCATCTAACCTCATCCCTCCAGCACCCTAAACTCTCCCATCAAACCTCATCACTCTAGCACCCTAAACTCTCCCATCTAACCTCATCCCTCTAGCACCCTAAACTCTCCCATCAAACCTCATCACTCTAGCACCCTAAACTCTCCCATCTAACCTCATCACTCTAGCACCCTAAACTCTCCCATCTAACCTCATCACTCCAGTACCCTAAACTCTCCCATCTAACCTCATCCCTCTAGCACCCTAAACTCTCCCATCAAACCTCATCACTCTAGCACCCTAAACTCTCCCATCTAACCTCATCCCTCTAGCACCCTAAACTCTCCCATCAAACCTCATCACTCTAGCACCCTAAACTCTCCCATCTAACCTCATCCCTCTAGCACCCTAAACTCTCCCATCTAACCTCATCACTCCAGTATCCTAAAATCTCCCATCAAACCTCATCACTCCAGTATCCTAAACTCTCCCATCTAACCTCATCCCTCTAGCACCCTAAACTCTCCCATCTAACCTCATCCCTCTAGCACCCTAAACTCTCCCATCTAACCTCATCCCTCTAGCACCCTAAACTCTCCCATCTAACCTCATCACTCCAGCACCCTAAACTCTCCCATCGAACCTCATCCCTCTAGCACCCTAAACTCTCCCATCAAACCTCATCACTCCAGTACCCTAAACTCTCCCATCTAACCTCATCACTCCAGTATCCTAAACTCTCCCATCTAACCTCATCACTCCAGTACCCTAAACTCTCCCATCTAACCTCATCCCTCTAGCACCCTAAACTCTCCCATCTAACCTCATTCCTCCAGTACCCTAAACTCTTCCATCTAACCTCATCACTCCAGTACCCTAAACTCTCCCATCTAACCTCATCCCTCTAGCACCCTAAACTCTCCCATCTAACCTCATCACTCCAGTACCCTAAACTCTCCCATCTAACCTCATCACTCCAGTATCCTAAACTCTCCCATCTAACCTCATCCCTCGAGTACCCAAAACTCTCCCATCTAACCTCATCCCTCTAGCACCCTAAACTCTCCCATCTAACCTCATCACTCCAGTACCCTAAACTCTCCCATCTAACCTCATCCCTCTAGTACCCTAAACTCTCCCATCTAACCTCATCACTCCAGTACCCTAAACTCTCCCATCTAACCTCATCCCTCTTGCACCCTAAACTCTCCCATCAAACCTCATCACTCTAGCACCCTAAACTCTCCCATCTAACCTCATCACTCTAGCACCCTAAACTCTCCCATCTAACCTCATCACTCCAGTACCCTAAACTCTCCCATCTAACCTCATCACTCCAGTATCCTAAACTCTCCCATCTCACCTCATCACTTTAGCACCCTAAACTCTCCCATCTGACCTCATCCCTCCAGCACCCTAAACTCTCCCATCTAACCTCATCCCTCTAGCACCCTAAACTCTCCCATCTAACCTCATCACTCCAGTACCCTAAACTCTCCCATCTAACCTCATCACTCTAGCACCCTAAACTCTCCCATCTAACCTCATCACTCCAGTACCCTAAACTCTCCCATCTAACCTCATCACTCCAGTATCCTAAACTCTCCCATCTAACCTCATCGCTCCAGTACCCGAAACTCTCCCATCTAACCTCATCCCTCTAGTATCCTAAACTCTCCCATCTAACCTCATCCCTCTAGCACCCTAAACTCTCCCATCAAACCTCATCACTCCAGCACCCTAAACTCTCCCATCTAACCTCATCCCTCTAGCACCCTAAACTCTCCCATCTAACCTCATCACTCCAGTACCCTAAACTCTCCCATCTAACCTCATCCCTCTAGTATCCTAAACTCTCCCATCTAACCTCATCCCTCTAGCACCCTAAACTCTCCCATCTAACCTCATCACTCCAGTATCCTAAACTCTCCCATCTAACCTCATCCCTCTAGCACCCTAAACTCTCCCATCTAACCTCATCACTCCAGTATCCTAAACTCTCCCATCTAACCGCATCCCTCCAGTACCCTAAACTCTCCCATCTAACCTCATCACTCCAGTATCCTAAACTCTCCCATCTAACCTCATCCCTCTAGTACCCTAAACTCTCCCATCTAACCTCATCCCTCTAGTACCCTAAACTCTCCCATCTAACCTCATCCCTCTAGTACCCTAAACTCTCCCATCTAACCTCATCCCTCTAGCACCCTAAACTCTCCCATCTAACCTCATCACTCCAGTATCCTAAACTCTCCCATCTAACCTCATCACTCCAGTATCCTAAACTCTCCCATCTAAACTCATCCCTCTAGTACCCTAAACTCTCCCATCTAACCTCATCCCTCTAGCACCCTAAACTCTCCCATCTAACCTCATCACCCCAGTATCCTAAACTCTCCCATCTAACCTCATCCCTCTAGTACCCTAAACTCTCCCATCTCACCTCATCCCTCTGGCACCCTAAACTCTCCCATCTAACCTCATCACTCCAGTATCCTAAACTCTCCCATCTAACCTCATCCCTCTAGTACCCTAAACTCTCCCATCTAACCTCATCACTCCAGTACCCTAAACTCTCCCATCTAACCTCATCACTCCAGTACCCTAAACTCTCCCATCAAACCTCATCCCTCCAGTACCCTAAACTCTCCCATCAAACCTCATCCCTCTAGTACCCTAAACTCTCCCATCTAACCTCATCCCTCTAGTACCCTAAACTCTCCCATCTAACCTCATCCCTCTAGTACCCTAAACTCTCCCATCTAACCTCATCCCTCTAGTACCCTAAACTCTCCCATCAAACCTCATCCCTCTAGTACCCTAAACTCTCCCATCTAACCTCATCCCTCTAGTACCCTAAACTCTCCCATCTAACCTCATCCCTCTAGGACCCTAAACTCTCCCATCTAACCTCATCCCTCTAGCACCCTAAACTCTCCCATCTAACCTCATCCCTCTAGTACCCTAAACTCTCCCATCTAACCTCATCACTCCAGTACCCTAAACTCTCCCATCTAACCTCATCCCTCTAGTACCCTAAACTCTCCCATCTAACCTCATCCCTCGAGTACCCTAAACTCTCCCATCAAACCTCATCACTCCAGTACCCTAAACTCTCCCATCTAACCTCATCCCTCTAGTATCCTAAACTCTCCCATCGAACCTCATCCCTCGAGTACCCAAAACTCTCCCATCTAACCTCATCACTCCAGTATCCTAAACTCTCCCATCTCACCTCATCCCTCGAGTACCCAAAACTCTCCCATCTAACCTCATCCCTCTAGCACCCTAAACTCTCCCATCTAACCTCATCACTCCAGTGCCCTAAACTCTCCCATCTAACCTCATCACTCCAGCACCCTAAACTCTCCCATCAAACCTCATCACTCTAGCACCCTAAACTCTCCCATCTAACCTCATCACTCTAGCACCCTAGACTCTCCCATCAAACCTCATCACTCTAGCACCCTAAACTCTCCCATCGAACCTCATCACTCCAGTACCCTAAACTCTCCCATCTAACCTCATCACTCCAGTACCCTAAACTCTCCCATCAAACCTCATCACTCTAGCACCCTAAACTCTCCCATCTAACCTGATCACTCCAGTACCCTAAACTCTCCCATCTAACCTCATCACTTTCGCACCCTAAACTCTCCCATCTAACCTCATCACTTTCGCACCCTAAACTCTCCCATCTAACCTCATCACTCCAGTACCCTAAACTCTCCCATCTAACCTCATCCCTCTAGCACCCTAAACTCTCCCATCTAACCTCATCACTTTCGCACCCTAAACTCTCCCATCAAACCTCATCACTCTAGCACCCTAAACTCTCCCATCTAACCTCATCACTCCAGTACCCTAAACTCTCCCATCTAACCTCATCACTCCAGTACCCTAAACTCTCCCATCAAACCTCATCACTCTAGCACCCTAAACTCTCCCATCTAACCTCATCACTCCAGTACCCTAAACTCTCCCATCTAACCTCATCACTTTCGCACCCTAAACTCTCCCATCTAACCTCATCACTCTAGCACCCTAAACTCTCCCATCAAACCTCATCACTCAAGCACCCTAAACTCTCCCATCTAACCTCATCACTCCAGTACCCTAAACTCTCCCATCTAACCTCATCACTCCAGTACCCTAAACTCTCCCATCTAACCTCATCACTCCAGTACCCTAAACTCTCCCATCAAACCTCATCACTCTAGCACCCTAAACTCTCCCATCTAACCTCATCACTCCAGTACCCTAAACTCTCCCATCTAACCTCATCACTTTCGCACCCTAAACTCTCCCATCTAACCTCATCACTCCAGTACCCTAAACTCTCCCATCTAACCTCATCACTTTCGCACCCTAAACTCTCCCATCTAACCTCATCCCTCGAGTACCCTAAACTCTCCCATCTAACCTCATCCCTCTAGTATCCTAAACTCTCCCATCTAACCTCATCCCTCTAGTACCCTAAACTCTCCCATCTAACCTCATCACTCCAGTACCCTAAACTCTCCCATCTAACCTCATCCCTCCAGTATCCTAAACTCTCCCATCTAACCTCATCCCTCCAGTACCCTAAACTCTCCCATCTAACCTCATCACTCCAGTATCCTAAACTCTCCCATCTAACCTCATCCCTCTAGTATCCTAAACTCTCCCATCTAACCTCATCCCTCTAGTACCCTAAACTCTCCCATCAAACCTCATCACTCCAGTACCCTAAACTCTCCCATCTAACCTCATCACTCCAGCACCCTAAACTCTCCCATCTAACCTCATCCCTCTAGTACCCTAAACTCTCCCATCTAACCTCATCACTCCAGCACCCTAAACTCTCCCATCTAACCTCATCCCTCTAGCACCCTAAACTCTCCCATCTAACCTCATCACTCTAGCACCCTAAACTCTCCCATCAAACCTCATCACTCCAGTACCCTAAACTCTCCCATCTAACCTCATCCCTCTAGTATCCTAAACTCTCCCATCTAACCTCATCACTCTAGTACCCTGAACTCTCCCATCTAACCTCATCCCTCTAGTACCCTAAACTCTCCCATCAAACCTCATCCCTCCAGTACCCTAAACTCTCCCATCAAACCTCATCCCTCCAGTACCCTAAACTCTCCCATCAAACCTCATCCCTCCAGTACCCTAAACTCTCCCATCAAACCTCATCCCTCTAGTACCCTAAACTCTCCCATCGAACCTCATCCCTCCAGTACCCTAAACTCTCCCATCAAACCTCATCCCTCTAGTACCCTAAACTCTCCCATCTAACCTCATCACTCCAGTACCCTAAACTCTCCCATCTAACCTCATCACTCCAGTACCCTAAACTCTCCCATCTAACCTCATCCCTTTAGTACCCTAAACTCTCCCATCTAACCTCATCCCTCTAGTACCCTAAACTCTCCCATCTCACCTCATCCCTCTAGTACCCTAAACTCTCCCATCTAACCTCATCCCTCTAGTACCCTAAACTCTCCCATCTAACCTCATCCCTCTAGTACCCTAAACTCTCCCATCTAACCTCATCCCTCTAGTACCCTAAACTCTCCCATCTAACCTCATCCCTCTAGTACCCTAAACTCTCCCATCTAACCTCATCCCTCTAGTACCCTAAACTCTCCCATCTAACCTCATCACTCCAGTACCCTAAACTCTCCCATCTAACCTCATCACTCCAGTATCCTAAACTCTCCCATCTAACCTCATCCCTCTAGTACCCTAAACTCTCCCATCTAACCTCATCACTCCAGTACCCTAAACTCTCCCATCTAACCTCATCACTCCAGTATCCTAAACTCTCCCATCTAACCTCATCCCTCTAGTACCCTAAACTCTCCCATCTAACCTCATCCCTCTAGCACCCTAAACTCTCCCATCAAACCTCATCCCTCCAGTACCCTGAACTCTCCCATCTAACCTCATCCCTCGAGTACCCTAAACTCTCCCATCAAACCTCATCCCTCCAGTACCCTAAACTCTCCCATCAAACCTCATCCCTCCAGTACCCTAAACTCTCCCATCAAACCTCATCCCTCTAGCACCCTAAACTCTCCCATCAAACCTCATCACTCCAGTACCCTAAACTCTCCCATCTAACCTCATCACTCTAGCACCCTAAACTCTCCCATCTAACCTCATCCCTCTAGTATCCTAAACTCTTCCATCTAACCTCAACACTCCAGTACCCTAAACTCTCCCATCAAACCTCATCCCTCCAGTACCCTAAACTCTCCCATCAAACCTCATCCCTCCAGTACCCTAAACTCTCCCATCAAACCTCATCCCTCCAGTACCCTAAACTCTCCCATCAAACCTCATCCCTCTAGCACCCTAAACTCTCCCATCAAACCTCATCCCTCTAGTACCCTGAACTCTCCCATCTAACCTCATCCCTCCAGTACCCTAAACTCTCCCATCTAACCTCATCCCTCTAGTACCCTAAACTCTCCCATCTAACCTCATCCCTCTAGCACCCTAAACTCTCCCATCAAACCTCATCACTCCAGTACCCTAAACTCTCCCATCAAACCTCATCCCTCTAGCACCCTAAACTCTCCCATCTAACCTCATCCCTCTAGTACCCTGAACTCTCCCATCTAACCTCATCCCTCCAGTACCCTAAACTCTCCCATCTAACCTCATCCCTCCAGTACCCTAAACTCTCCCATCTAACCTCATCCCTCTAGTACCCTAAACTCTCCCATCTAACCTCATCACTCCAGTACCCTAAACTCTCCCATCAAACCTCATCCCTCTAGCACCCTAAACTCTCCCATCTAACCTCATCCCTCTAGCACCCTAAACTCTCCCATCTAACCTCATCACTCTAGTACCCTAAACTCTCCCATCTAACCTCATCCCTCTAGTACCCTGAACTCTCCCATCTAACCTCATCACTCCAGTACCCTAAACTCTCCCATCTAACCTCATCCCTCCAGTACCCTAAACTCTCCCATCTAACCTCATCCCTCCAGTACCCTAAACTCTCCCATCTAACCTCATCCCTCTAGCACCCTAAACTCTCCCATCTAACCTCATCCCTCCAGTACCCTAAACTCTCCCATCAAACCTCATCCCTCTAGTATCCTAAACTCTCCCATCTAACCTCATCACTCCAGTACCCTAAACTCTCCCATCAAACCTCATCCCTCCAGTACCCTAAACTCTCCCATCAAACCTCATCCCTCTAGTATCCTAAACTCTCCCATCTAACCTCATCACTCCAGTACCCTAAACTCTCCCATCAAACCTCATCCCTCTAGTACCCTAAACTCTCCCATCTAACCTCATCCCTCTAGTACCCTAAACTCTCCCATCTCACCTCATCACTCCAGTACCCTAAACTCTCCCATCAAACCTCATCCCTCTAGCACCCTAAACTCTCCCATCTAACCTCATCCCTCTAGCACCCTAAACTCTCCCATCAAACCTCATCCCTCTAGCACCCTAAACTCTCCCATCTAACCTCATCACTCCAGTACCCTAAACTCTCCCATCTAACCTCATCCCTCTAGCACCCTAAACTCTCCCATCTAACCTCATCCCTCTAGCACCCTAAACTCTCCCATCTAACCTCATCCCTCTAGCACCCTAAACTCTCCCATCTAACCTCATCCCTCTAGCACCCTAAACTCTCCCATCTAACCTCATCCCTCTCGTACCCTAAACTCTCCCATCTAACCTCATCACTCTAGTACCCTAAACTCTCCCATCTAACCTCATCCCTCTAGCACCCTAAACTCTCCCATCTAACCTCATCCCTCTAGCACCCTAAACTCTCCCATCTAACCTCATCCCTCTAGTATCCTAACTTTCCCATGTCAGCATCCAATTGTATTTGGACCAGCCTTAGCGTTTTTGTTTCTTCTCCCCTGTTGAGTGGCTTTATTCAAATTAACATTCTGAGGTTACTTTCTGTCTGCTATTTAATATTTGTTATAGTTCAAGGAGGCGCCACCTTAACTGCCTTCTTTCTAAACTGTAATGCATAATGTTTCCTGACAGCTCGCCCCTTCACTGTCGGGATCAGTCTTGTTGCTCTTTCCCAGTGCCTGTATGTCTTTTTTGTTGTATTTTTAAGCCTTAGCATAGCTTTCTCAAGAGTTACTCCCAATTGTTGGCTGTATTGGCATAATTTCACAAGTTTCCACTGCTGGTGTGGAGCTTTGTTGTCAGTGGCCGTAGGTCGGGGTATCAGAGCTTCAGTGTTATAGCCTAACCTCAAACTCGCAATCATATCCACCCGACCATGGGAACCTCACAACATTATCCCTGGATCCCAGCATCCAATCCGGCCAATTACTGCCCCATCAGTCTACTCTCAATCATCAGCAAAGTGATGGAAGGTGTCGTCGACAGTGCTATCAAGCAGCACTTACTCACCAATAACCTGCTCACCGATGCTCAGTTTGGGTTCTGCCAGGACCACTCGGCTCCAGACCTCATTACAGCCTTGGTCCAAACATGGACAAAAGAACTGAATTCCAGAGGTGTGGTGAGAGTGACTGCCCTTGACATCAAGGCAGCATTTGACCGAGTGTGGCACCAAGGAACCCTTGTAAAATTGAAGTCAATGGGAATCGGGGGAAAACTCTCCAGTGGCTGCAGTCATACCTAGCACAAAGGAAGATGGTAGTGGTTGTTGGAGGCCAATCATCTCAGCCCCAGGACATTGCTGCAGGAGTTCCTCAGGGCAGTGTCCTAGGCCCAACCATCTTCAGCTGCTTCATCAATGACCTTCCCTCCATCATAAGGTCAGAAATGGGGATGTTTGCTGATGATTTCACAGTGTTCAGTTCCATTCGCAACCCCTCAGATAATGAAGCAGTCCGAGCCCGTATGCAGCATGACCTGGACAACATCCAGGCTTGGGCTCATAAGTGGCAAGTAACATTCGCGCCAGACAAGTGCCAGGCAATGACCATCTCCAACAAGAGAGAATCTAACCACCTCCTCTTGACATTCAACGGCATTATCATCGCCGAATCCCCCACCATCAACATCCTGGGGGTCACCATTGACCAGAAACTTAACTGGACCAGCCATATAAATACTGAGGCTACAAGAGCAGGTCAGAGGCTGGGTATTCTGCGGCGAGTGACTCACCTCCTGACTCCCCAAAGCCTTTCCACCATCTACAAGGCACAAGTCAGGAGTGTGATGGAATACTCTCCACTTGCCTGGATGAGTGCAGCTCCAACAACACTCAAGAAGCTCGACACCATCCAGGACAAAGCAGCCCACTTGATTGGCACCCCATCCACCACCCTAAACATTCACACCCTTCACCACTGGTGCACAGTGGCTGCAGTGTGCACCATCCACAGGATGCACTGCAGCAACTCGCCAAGGCTTCTTCGATAGCACCTCCCAAACCCACGACCTCTACCACCTAGAAGGACAAGAGCAGCAGGTACATGGGAACAACACCACCTGCACGTTCCCCTCCAAGTCACATACCATCCCGACTTGGAAATATATCACCATTCCTTCATTGTCGCTGGGTCAAAATCCTGGAACTCCCTACCTAACAGCACTGTGGGAGAACCTTCACCACATGGACTGCAGCGGTTCAAGAAGGCGGCTCACCACCACCTTCTCAAGGGCAATTTGGGATGGGCAATAAATGCTGGCCTCGCCAGCGACACCCACATCCCATGAACGAATTTAAAAAAATTCTGAATTGTTTAGCCACATTGTCTCGATATTGAAAGTGATAAGTCTACTTTACTCCCAGGTCCCTTTCCAATTTTACTTACGTTAACTCAATTTCATTTGTTTATTGTACATTTGTAGTGTACATTTTTTGATCATTGTGCACTACCCTATAATCGGTGATAGCTGGTCTTTTAAACTGTTATTGCAAAGCAGGTATTCCTCCAGCCTAACCCTTAAGAATAGTTTCTCTTATGTTACTTGTTACTGATGTTAGACTAATGGGCTGTAGTTACCAGAGTTAGATTTGTCATCCTTTTTTTAAATATAGGCACTACGTGTGCTTGCTTCAAGTCCTGCAGATCCTTCCTGAGGGTCCCACATTACACCTACAGGTCTCCCACTACCAACACATATCACAATGATGTCACGCAGCACAGTACTGTAGCCTGTATGAAGTGGTCCACAAACATTGTCAATGTTTCTTCACGTCTGACTATGAATATTGCCCTCTTATGAAAAGAGTGAAACATAAATCAGGAAAATATTCCAAAATGCACTAATTATGCACGTTCCTGAAATTCATTTATTCACTTGCATGGTGACCTGCCCTAAGAAGCCGAGGTACATTGGTTCAACTGTAAACATCCTAGACTGGTTGTTATGATCTAAACATGCAAAAAGTTACCTTGTTTCCCAATTATCAATATTTGTCAATGACCCTGAGTGCACTTACCTTCTGGAACCCATTACACAAGGTTACATTTTACTCTTTGTCAATTAAGAGCGAAAAAGGTCACTCTTTGGTGTCTAGGTCTGAGAATACACAATGTTCACTCTTTACATTACATGTCTATTTACAAACAGACAACTGACTGCCTTACAGAAAATCAAATAAATATTAAGGGCAAATTCTTATGGTCCATGAGGAGTTTTAAACTGAAAATCCAGACCTCTCCTCACATATCCCAACCAAAAGAAAGACACATAATGACAGACAATTCTCACACACACTGCAATAAAAATTATTGAGCAAATTATTGAAATAACTCTTAACTACTCACCTTTCCTTTGACAGCTTTTACAAAGAGCTTTGAACTACTCTGTGAAGTGATACCCAACTACTTCATAACCTAATGCTCAGTACAGGGCCAAAGGATGAAAAAAGAAACACTGAGAGCCACTGCAATAGCTGAGCTGCTGAACTAAAATATTCCAAACTGTGTCTCCAGGGCTCCAGCACTGTTTTCCTACTTGCTCTGCACCAATGTTTGGGGTCTGAGCAGTAACTTCAAAATAAAAGTTCAGTTGCCTGCAGTAAAAGTCCCAAAAGGAGCTCTTATTTTTCTCCAGTACAATTCTTATACACTATGACCCACAGTAAGAAAACACCCTGTAATTCCATAGCAGAATCCATCAGAAACAACTTTTACCGGCAAAGGAATCTGTTTGTCTGATAAAATTTGTAGATATGTGAATCACTGGAACACTTCAGTGTTGATTCTGAAGGAGTATAATGGGATCCAATATGCTGCAAATAATACAGAATGCTTCAGCTTGAGCTTTTACATTTTGAAATTTACTACATCTACAAGCGTAAGTTTAGCTGACAATGAAGGAGATCGTACAAATTAAAACACAGAACGAGACCCATTGTGTCTGTGCCTATGCCCTTACTGACCCTTGAACTCGGCTATTTCCTCTCATTCCTTTTCATCATATCCACTTATATTCTTCCCAAATACTCATCCAATTCCATTTTAAATAAAGTTACAGGCCTCGATATTGATCCCCAACCCCCACCACCACAACCAGCGGGAGAGGGTCGAGGATGGGGGGGTGGGTAAAAAAGTGAAATGCGCAGAAGGCGACCCCAGCCTGCGCTCCGGCCGCCATTTTGTGGCAGCAGATATTGGGGTAGCCAAGTGTCATGCCCTGGAAAGGGGGGGCCACTTAATTAACATATTTATATCGGGCTCCCACAGTGCAATTGGGAGCCTGATTTAAAATTAACCAAAGCTGCCCAGGGGTCGGGAATCTCGGCAATGAAACGGAGACGGGAGCTGCTGACTCCCCGAGTGTTTCAGCACACCTCGTGGGCCAGGAGGAGCAGCAGTGCTCCCCCAGCCCTGATCTCCAGCCTCTCTCCCTCAGCCCTGATCTCCAGCCTCTCTCCCCCAGCCCTGATCTCCAGCCTCTCTCCCCCAGCCCTGATCTCCAGCCTCTCTCCCCCAGCCCTGATCTCCAGCCTCTCTCCCCCAGCCCTGATCTCCAGCCTCTCTCCCCCAGTCCTGATCTCCAGCCTCTCTCCCCCAGCCCTGATCTCCAGCCTCTCTCCCCCAGCCCTGATCTCCAGCCTCTCTCCCCCAGCCCTGATCTCCAGCCTCTCTCCCCCAGCCCTGATCTCCAGCCTCTCTCCCCCAGCCCTGATCTCCAGCCTCTCTCCCCCAGTCCTGATCTCCAGCCTCTCTCCCCCAGTTCTGATCTCCAGCCTCTCTCCCCCAGCCCTGATCTCCAGCCTCTCTCCCCCAGCCCTGATCTCCAGCCTCTCTCCCCCAGCCCTGATCTCCAGCCTCTCTCCCCCAGCCCTGATCTCCAGCCTCTCTCCCCCAGTCCTGATCTCCAGCCTCTCTCCCCCAGCCCTGATCTCCAGCCTCTCTCCCCCAGCCCTGATCTCCAGCCTCTCTCCCCCAGCCCTGATCTCCAGCCTCTCTCCCCCAGCCCTGATCTCCAGCCTCTCTCCCCCAGCCCTGATCTCCAGCCTCTCTCCCCCTGTCCTGATCTCCAACCTCTCTCCCCCAGCCCTGATCTCCAGCCTCTCTCCCCAGCCCTGATCTCCAGCCTCTCTCCCCCAGCCCTGATCTCCAGCCTCTCTCTCCTAGCCCTGATCTCCAGCCTCTCTCCCCAGCCCTGATCTTCAGCTCTCTCCCCCAGCCCTGATCTCCAGCCTCTCTCCCTAGCCCTGATCTCCAGCCTCTCTCCCTCAGCCCTGATCTCCAGCCTCTCTCCCCAGCCCTGATCTTCAGCTCTCTCCCCCAGCCCTGATCTCCAGCCTCTCTCCCCAGCCCTGTTCTCCAGCCTCCTCCTGGAACTTCCGATTGCCAACCTCCCCTCCCTCCCGATCGCCGACCTCCCCTCCCTCCCGATCGCCGACCTCCCCTCCCTCCCGATCGCCGACCTCCCCTCCCTCCCGATCGCCGACCTCCCGTCCCTCCCGATCGCCGACCACCCCTCCCTCCCGATCGCCAACCTCCTCCCCAATTACCAAGGACTGCCCTCAGGGGTCCCCGGCTGCGGCCTCCTGCCACTGATGTTCCCGCCCGTCCACCATCTAGGCTGTCCATTTGGCCAGCTCCTGGCGCAAGGCGGATCTACAATATGATAATGAAGTCCTGCCGTTAAAATCAGCAGGACCTCCGTGGCCCCAGCCTTGCCAAGTTCTTTGGCCATTTTCAGCCTCCCCACCTCACTTGGGGCCTTAGGGGGCGATTTTAAAATGGAGCCAGGAAGGGGTTGCAGGGGAACAAATCAAGGTCGGGAAACCCATTAGTACGGGTTACGACTTTAACGTAGGTTTCCTGTCCGACTGACCGGCTGATTGACAGGCTGGTCTCAGTCGGACGGACCAGCCAGGGAGAGGACGTTTGCAGGTAAGTCTGCAGGTAAGTCTTTGTTTGTATGGATGGGGAGGGGCACAGGGGCATGGATGGGCACAGGGGCATGGGTGGGCACAGGGGCATGGGTGGGCACAGGGGCTTGGTTGTTCACGGGGGCTTGGTTGTTCACGGGGGCATGGTTGGGCATGGGTTGGCATAGGCAGGCACAGGTGGGCATAGGTTTGCACGGGGGTCGCGAGTCATGGGGGATGGGATCGGGGATCATCGCGGGGGCCCGTGATCGTTGAGGGGGTGGGTCGGGGGTCAGAGGATTGGAGGATCAGAATGGAGGGAGGCGGATTGGGGTCGGTGGATCGGGTTCAGGGGATCGGGTTTAGGGGTCGGAGGGGGAGGATTGAGGTTGTAGGTCGGGAGGTTGGGGGAGGGGGTCAGGGTTCCGCGATCGGGAGGTCGGGGGTCTGCGATCAGGGGTTGGGGTTCCGCGATCGGGGGGTCGGGGGTCTGCAATCGGGGATTGGGGTCCGCGAATGGGGGTGTCCGCGATCGGGGGTTGGGGGTCCGCGATTGGGAGGGGGGGGTTGATGCAGGTAGGCTTGTTGGGCCTGGGGGAAGCATTCCTGCTCCTCTGGGCCCACCAGCTGTGCCTTTCTAGGCACCTACCTGTTAGTCTTGGACCTTCTCGCCTCCTTTCACGAGGCGTAAAAGAGAAGGCCCAGGAGTCCCGGCCCCCTGGAGTTGAAATCGGGAATTGGAGAAAAATGGAGGCTTGAAGCCTCCTTAAAAGGTTTGAAGGCCCGACCTGCCTCCTGGGAACGGGTTGGTCGCTCGCCCCTCGTCCCGCTCCGGTGAAAACCGGAAATGGGCGGGTTGGAGGTGGATAGGGGGCGGGTCTGAAACGGTGGCAATTTTCAATGCCCCCCCCCACCGCCCTCAACCCATCCGTTTTTTAATTTGAGAATTGAGCCCTTAGTCTCTGCTTCAACAGAAACTTGTGGTAAAATATTCCATACACTAACGACCCTCTGTGAAAAAAGCCTTCTAACTTCCTTGCGCTTCTAGTGATAACTCACAATCTTATTACCAATTCACCAAGTGGAAGCTTAGAGGTAAACTAATGGGTCTAAAGGCTGACAAGTCCCCTGGACCTGACGGCTTGCATCTGAGGGTCTTAGAGTCGTTACAGAGATAGTGGATGCATTGGTTGTAACCTTCCAGAATTCACTAGATTCTATAAAAGGTCCCAGCGGATTGGAAAACAGTAGGCATAACACCCCAATTCAAGAAGGGAGTGAGACAGAAAGCAGGTAACTATAGACCAGTTAGCTTAACACCTGTCATTGAGAAAATGCTAGAATCCATTATCAGGAAGTAGTAGCAGGACATTTGGAAATTCATAATACAATCAAGGAGAGTCAACATGGTTTTATGAAGGGGAAATCATGTCTGACAAATTTATTAGAGTTCTTTGAGGAAGTAACGGGCAGGGTGGATAAAGGGGAACCAATGGATGCAGTATATTTGGATTTCCAAAAGGCATTCGATAAGGTGCCACATAAAAGATTACTGCACAAGATAAGAGCTCATGGTGTTGGGGGTAATATACTGGCATGGATAGAGGATTGGCTAACTAACAGGAAACAAAATCGGGATAAAAGGGTCATTTTCAAAATGGTAATCTGTAATTAGTGGGAAGCTGCAGGGCTCAGTGCTGGGGCCTCAACTATTTACAATATATATCAATGACTTGGATGAAGAAACAGAGTGTCTTGTGGCCAAATTTGCTGATGATACAAAGATAGGTGGAAAAGCAAAGTTGCGATGAGGACACAAAGTGTCTGCAAAGGGATATTGACAGGTTAAGCGAATGGGCAAAAATTTGGCAGATGGAATATAATGTGGGAAAATGTGAAGTCATCCACTTTGGGAGGAAAAATAAAAAAGTAAAATATTATTCGAATGGAGAAATACTACAAAATGCTGTGGCACAGAGGGATCTAGGTGTCCTCGTACATGAAACACAAGAAGTCAACATACAGGTGCAGCAGGTAATCCGGAAGGCAAATGGAATATTGGCTTTTATTTCTAGGGGGATGGAGTATAAAAGCAGGGAAGTCATGCTACAACTGTACAGGGTGCTGGTGAGACCACACCTGGAGTACTGCATACAGTTCTGGTGCCCTTATTTAAGGAAGGACATACTTGCATTGGAGGCAATTCAGAGAAGGTTCACTAGGTTGATTCCAGGTATGGAAGTGTTGTTTTATGAGGAAAGATTGAACGGGTTGGGTCTATACTCATTGGAGTTTAGAAGAATGAAAGGAGATTTTATAGAAACATACAAGATTCTGAGGGAACTCGATAGGGTAGATGCTGAGAGGATGTTACCCCTCATGGGGGAATCTAAAACTAGGGGGCATAGTCTCAGAATAAAGGGTCGCCCATTTAAGACAGAAATGAGGAGGAATTTCTTCTCTCAGAGGGTCGTGCATCTTTGGAATTCTTTACCCCAAAAAGCTGCGGAGGCTGAGTCATTGAATACATTCAAGTCTGA
This sequence comes from Heptranchias perlo, assembly GCF_035084215.1. Taxonomy (NCBI): domain Eukaryota; kingdom Metazoa; phylum Chordata; class Chondrichthyes; order Hexanchiformes; family Hexanchidae; genus Heptranchias; species Heptranchias perlo. The sequence goes on along the minus strand of NC_090345.1, from coordinate 48,545,858 downwards.
GTTGGACAAATTTTTGATTAGCAAGGGCGTCAAAGGATATGGGGAAAAGGCAGGAAAGTGGAGTTGAGGTAAAAGTCAGATCAGCCATGATCTCATTGAATGGCGGAGCAGGCTCGAGGGGCCGAATGGTCTACTCCTGCTCCTATCTCTTATGGTCTTATGGTCTAAGGTATTTATCCTCTCAAAATCTTTCATAATTTTGAAAACCTCTATTAAATCTCTGTTCCAGTGAAAAAGCTCCAGTTTCCAAGCCTTTCTTCATCACTATAACCTCTCATTCCCAGTACCATTCCATCATGTGCATTTACCAGGAGCTAATATCCTTCACATTTTAATACCTTCTTGGACACTGTTGCCATTAGATTATTATTCACTCACCTGAAAGTGAAAATGAATTGGTTTATAAACTAGCATTTTTAACTAAGACTTTAAACTAAAACATTAAATGATTTTCAAAGTAAATTTCCAATTAGAATCTAGGTTTGTCACACTAACAAGGCAAAATCACAGAAGATTAATGGAGGCCACAAATGAAATTCAATAGTGGGATTAATTTGTTCTAATGTTTTAAGTACTCTGCTTAATGTATTTGTGTAAATTCTTGCCCGTGCTATTTTAGCACAGGCATTAACTCATTTATTTCAAACGGCTAAATGAGTTAATTTATGCAAATGTGTCTAAAAATGTAATATTTGGGGGCCCTCTGGCCTTAACATTGAAGTTAACAACTTCAGAACTAATGGGTGTACCAGCCTTTCAGGGATGGCGTGGGGAGGGATAGGTTGCTGCTTGGGGTGGGGTCTCTCGTACAGAACACTGTACTCTCTGGGTGGTCCGTACCCTTGGTGTCGAGCTGATTTTTTTCTTCTACCAGGTTTCAGGGTCACCAGGAGCCTTTGTTGCTTTGCCAGTTTTTCATGCCTCCCTCTCACCTGCCTATCCTCATCCTTCTAGCTCTTCACCCACGCTCTATTCCTCATAAATGTCTTTTATTTCTCTCATTATCTCTCCTATTGTCTCATACTTGTCTCACTTCTGCCATTTAACCATCTGTTTTCCAGTTAAGCACTTTACAGATCATTCTATTTCCCTTCCTGTATGTCTTTTTTCCCTTCCCTTTGTTCTGTTCCTTTTTGAATGTTGTTCATCTGTAATGTCCTCCAGTTGTGACATGGAGTTTGCACACTTGGAATGTTAACTTGTCTGTTTTCTCCACAGAAGCCGCCTGTTTCCAGCATTTTCTGTTTTTGTTTCTAGTATTTAAGTGTTGTCTTTATGGTTGAGGAGAAAAATAGCCCTTCTGCTGAAAACAGAATTTCTGTTCCGTTAGATTAGTGCTCCTCGTTTGTATCTGTTATTTAAAAATGGTGGTAAACCAGTTATAAAATGGGTTCCCAGTGCTCTATTGAAAGCTAAAATGGCTGCTCAGGGAAGGTGTCTGCATCATTGGGCCAGAAATCTTTGACCAACAATATATCAAATTAAAGGCTGCCTTTGAGGGGGTAGGATGGGTTTCAAATGCTAATTCAGTGATCAGTCTCCCAGACAGGAATGTTGTTTACAACTGATGTACCAATAGTGTCAGTCGGGAGGGTATTTCAGCATCTGTGAATTAACTGCTGGAATCATATGGCCATTTGTCCCCAGACTTCCTGAGCAAACAATGCAATTATCAATTGTGATCTAGCATTGGATTTACTGGCATGGGGCAAGGCACCATCGTTGCTTTGTTGCTCAGTGTAATCAAACTTGATGGGGAATACTGTCCTTCGTCAAAGACATTGCTTCAACTTCACAGGGGCAAATATCATTAGAAGCCAAGGATCTCCTAGTGCCCATCTACTTCTGCCCATCACTGTTGTTGTATGTATGGAAGGTGGATAGAGCTTTGAGAGTGTTACTTGTACATGCACCACCAGAGACTGTGGCCCTGAAATTCCTGCAGTCGGAGGGGGAGGAAAGAAAAAATTCTGCTCATGGTGGAGGAGGGACGAATTTGGATTGGAACGTGGTTCTGCCACGATTCTGCCCCATTTGTAGTGCCCCTTTAAATTCCAATGACATGGGGAGAGGACCCCCCCCCCCACCCGTCCCAACCAAGGGGGTGTTCATAGAATCATAGAATCATAGAAAGTTACGGCACAGAAGGAGGCCATTCGGCCCATCATGTTCGTGCCGGCCTAAAAAGAGCTATCCAGCTTAATCCCACTTTTCAGCACTTGGTCCGTAGCCTGTAGGTTACGGCACTTCAAGTGCACATCCAGGTATTTTTAAATGAGTTGAGGGATTCTGCCTCTACCACCCTTTCAGGCAGTGAGTTCCAGACCATCACCACCTCTGGGTGAAAAAATTTCTCCTCAGCTCCCCTCTAATCCTTCTACCAATTATTTTAAATCTATATCCCCTGGTCACTGACCCCTCTGCTAAGGGAAATAGGTCCTCCCTATCCACTCTATCTAGTCCCGTCATAATTTTATATACCTCAATTAAATCTCCCCTCGGCCTCCTTTGTTCCAAAGAAAACAACCCCAGCCTATCCAATCTTTTCTCAAAGCTAAAATTCTCCAGTCCTGGCAACACCCTCGTAAATCTCCTCTGTACCCTCTCTAGTACAATAACATCTTTCCTGTAATGTGGTGACCAGAACTGTACACACTACTCAAGCTGTGGCCTAACTAATGTTTTATACAGGTCTAGCATAACCTCCCTGCTCTTACATTCTATGCCTCGGCTAATAAAGGAAAATATCCCGGTGGCCTTTTTAACCACCTTATCTACCTGTCCTACTACCTTCAGGGATCTGTGGACGTGCACTCCAAGGTCCCTTTGTCCCAGTGTTCCCAGGGTTCCCCTGGAAATTCCGCCCATTCTGCCCTTAAAAGCTGAGAACATGCATAAGTCGTTCCCGAGAGAAAGGCAATTGATCCCAGAGGGGATTCATTGCCACTAAAATAAACTTAGCAACTTAGGAGCCAAACATAAACTTACTGGAAGCTTAACTTCGACCATGAAAGGTCTCAGAGTCCCTCTGTCCAGCAGGACCATATGCCTGTCCCCAGGATTTGGCACTGGGTCTACTTTGGGTGCTGCAGGTAGATGTGTGTTCCACTGGGGAAACAAGGGACACATCGAAACAGCCAATGTAGTTGTATGAAGTGTATATTAATGATTGTGTCGTTAGAATCGTGTCTGTGTTTTTGCTTCTGTGAATCATTTTATTTGTAAATAAATTTGGACCATAGTTTATGAACTAGCTGTACAAAATGGTCGAGCAGTGTGACTATTTTTTACCTTCTAAATTGACATAATGGGCACCCATTGTATTCCCCAGTAAACATTTTATTGTAATTGGATTTAATTGTCAAGACCTGGGCTATGCTAATTCAATAAAAATGCAACACAGTGGGCCAAATATTGCCAGGAAGTGACGTCATTAGCATGAGGCATTAATGGTGCTCACCATTATTAATTCGTAAAAAAATCAGCAATTTGCAGAGTAAATGAGATATGCCATGCGTCCAATTCCCCACAAATTGCTGGTCGATTTGCACCACCCCGCCATTAGCATCGCCAAAGCCGATAAAAATCCCTTCTTGCTGTGAGGCTCCCCATTGAGCCTAACGGCGATCGTGAAATTTCTTGATTTACAATGTTATTTTGAATTATTCCTGACGCAACCATTTAGGGCTGGTAATTAATGTCGTAGAGGACCCTGTTAATAATGAGATTTATGGTCATCACATGAAACTCAACCTTGGAAGCCCAGAAAGGGACCAATGACGCTGTAGAGTCTCATTCCAGCAGGTAGTGAATTGTTCCTAGAGGTTTTTTATTCTCTTTATAAGGAAAAAGGTAACTTTGGACAAATGGGGGTAATTTTAAACCCCAAGAATGGGTGGGTTGGGGGTGGGTGGGCAGTAAATATAGTAGATATTTCGAGCGAGACAGCATCCTGGCTCCAAGGCACCCAGTTCTGGGTTTATTGAGATACATGAGGTACTTAATATTTTGTGTATTGATAAACTTAAATCAATTTAACCGTACCTGTTTGGGTTTCCCATTGCTTCCGACTCATGTCAGGCGGGAAGGGCCGGATTCATGATCCCTTTATTGCACTGCTTGTGGGCCCAGAGGAGCAGCAGTGCTTCATCCAGGCCCAACAAGCTCACCTGGTGCCATCGGACACTGCGATAGGCCGAACCCCACCCCACCCCAATGGTGGACCCCCTTCTGATGGTGGACCCCCTTCGATGCTGGACACCCCCCAGCCACCTCAATGTCCAATGATGGCCGACCCCCCCCCCCGATGTCATCCACGTCCCCCTACCTCCTCCCTCCCCCTCTGATTTTTTTCCAAGCCCGATGATTTCTCTCTCCCTCCCACCACCCTCTCTGACTTGCAGCTCCTTTCACTGCTGACAGGCAGCCAGTCTGTCAATCTGGCTGCCTGGCGCATGGGAAACCTGGAAGCTCAAATATTCACCTTCAATTGAGTAGCGATCGCAGATTGCAATGCACTCAATTCGCTTCCGGGTTCCCCACACGAATATCTGCAGACACGCGGGGTACCCAGCTCAGAGTAAAAATCATGCCCATGGTTCCCAAGTCTTTCCACTACTGGGATTTTTCTCATGTCATATTTGGGTCTGCTGCAGACTAATTGATAGAGATTGATTATTATGTTTAGTCAACAACTCCATTATCGTTGTATCATGCGACTATCAGGATGGTAGAAGGCGAACTAGATGGACCTTGGTCTTACTTTGTCCAGCAATTCCTATATTCCTATGAAAATAGTGCAATGCCTTACCCACTGGGTGTTCCATTGCTCCTGATCATGATGGACTGTACATCATAGAATCATAGAAGTTTACAACATGGAAACAGGCCCTTCGGCCCAACATGTCCATGTCGCCCAGTTTATACCACTAAGCTAGTCCCAATTGCCTGCACTTGGCCCATACCCCTCTATACCCATCTTACCCATGTAACTGTCCAAATGCTTTTTAAAAGACAAAATTGTACCCGCCTCTACTACTGCCTCTGGCAGCTCATTCCAGGCACTCACCACCCTTTGAGTGAAAAAATTGCCCCTCTGGACCCTTTTGTATCTCTCCCCTCTCACCTTAAATCTATGCCCCCTCGTTATAGACTCCCCTATCTTTGGGAAAAGATTTTGACTATCTACCTTATCTATGCCCCTCATTATTTTATACATCGTGGGACAAGAATGCTTGTACATTTCGCACACATACCCTGTCATTCACTCATTGATTCTAAAGATGCAATACTGCGATTCCCAAACAAAACAGGGTTACAACGTCCTCTTCTTCAGTTTGTTCTTTTTAATTTTTTTCTTCCTTTTCCTTTCTGTCCCTTTTTTTCATTCTCTCTTAATCTATTCTCTTTCTTTCTCGCTCTTTATTCCTCTTGGTGCGGACAACACAGTGATCTGCTGAGAGTTTGGTGAGTGTGGGAGTTCGGTGAAGTGGGGGAAGGAGGTGCTGCTTTGCCTTGCTTTTCCTAACTTTTTCCCCAGAGCGGCAGTGGACCTGAGAGTAGAAGACTGAGATTGGGGAATAAAAGCAGCAGCAGACCTGCAACAAGAGAAAACTACTGTGCGACGTCACAGGTGAGGCAGAAGAGTCCGAGAGGTGAGCACAGTATAAAAGGAGAGACCGAGAGCGGGAGGAGAGTCTCAGAGTCTAAGGCAAGTCATGGCAGCACAGCTCGCACCCGTGATATGCTCCTCCTGCAATATGTGGGATGTCATAGACACTATCAGTGTCCCTGGTGACCATGTGTGCAGAAAGTGTGTCCAGCTGCAGCTACTGGCTAACCGTATGTCGGAGCTGGAGCTGCGGGTGGATTCACTGTGGAGCATCCGCGATGCTGAGACTATCGTAGATAGCACGTTCAGTGAGGTGGTCACACCGCAGGTAAAGAATACGCAGGCAGAAAGGAAATGGGTGACCGCCAGGCAGAGTAAAAGGACTAGGCAGGTAGAGCAGGAGTTCCCTGGGGCCATCTCCCTCTCAAACAGATATTCTGCTTTGGATAATGTTGGGGGAGATGGCTTATCAGGGGAAAGCAGCAAGAGCCAAGTTCGGGGCACCACGGGTGGCTCTGCTGCACAGGAGGGGAGGAAGAAGAGTGGCAGGGCTATAGTGATAGGGGATTCAATTGTAAGGGGAACAGATAGGCGTTTCTGCGGCCGCAAACGTGACTCCAGAATGGTATGTTGCCTCCCTGGTGCTAGGGTCAAGGATGTTGCGGAGCGGCTGCAGGGCATTCTGGAGGGGGAGGGTGAACAGCCAGTAGTCGTGGTCCATATTGGTACCAACGACATAGGTAAAAAAAGGGATGAGGTCCTGCAAGGTGAATTTAAGGAGTTAGGAGATAAATTAAAAAGCAGGACTTCAAAGGTAGTGATCTCAGGATTACTACCAGTGCCATGTGCTAGTGAGTATAGGAACAGGAGAATAGACCAGATGAATGCGTGGCTGCAGGGATGGTGGAGGAGGGAGGGATTTAGATTCCTAGGACATTGGGACCGGTTCAGGGGAAGGTGGGACCTGTACAAGCGGGACGGGTTACACCCGAGCAGGACTGGGACCAATGTCCTCACGGGGGTGTTTGCTAGTGCTGTTGGGGAAGGTTTAAACTAGAGTGGCAGGGGGATGGGAACCTGAGGGGGGAGTCAGAAGGGAATAAAGTTGAGAGCAGCAAGAGAGGGGAAGACCCAAGGGAAATTTACAATACAAATAGTACAAACAGTTGTTCAAGAGCAAGTGAAAGGGAAAAGCGTAGAGCAGCGGAAAGAAAGTGTACTTTAGGCATGACAGAAAAAATAAAAACTAGAAGGCGTAAGGCGATTAACCCAGCATCAAAGCTGAAGGTCAGGCTAGGGTGTGTGGCCCAACTAAGAGTTCTATATACAAATGCACAGAGTATAAGGAATAAATTAAATGAACTACAGGTTCAAATTCAAATTGGAGGGTATGACATGATAGCTATTACTGAGACATGGCTGCAGGATGGTCAGGATTGGGAACTAAATATACCGGGTTATAAGGGCTACAGGAGAGATAGGGAAAATGGAAGAGGGGGAGGAGTAGCCTTAATGATTAGAGATGAAATCACTTCAATGATAAAGGGGGATATAACGAGAGGTAAGCAGCCAACAGAGACCTTATGGGTTGAATTGAGAAATAGGAAAGGATCTAAGACTATAGTGGGAGTTGTATATAGGAGCCCTGGCAGCAGTTCTGAAGTGCTGGATTGTATAAATGCAGAGATTAGACAAGCATGCAAGAAAGGCATAGTGGTCTTAATGGGGGACTTTAACCTTCACATCGATTGGGAAAAGCAGACTAGCAACTGTCAGAAAGGTAGTGAATTTCTTGAGTGTGTCCGGGATAGTTTTCTACAGCAGTATGTCCTAGAGGCAACAAGGGGCAAGCCATACTAGATTTAGTAATGAATAATGAACCAGATTTAGTTAACGGCTTAACTATGCATGAACATCTATCCAATAGCGATCATAACATGATCGAGTTCAAGGTAGTGTTTGAAAGGGTAAAAAGTGACTCAGCTGCTAAGATTCTGGACTTGGGCAAGGCCGACTTCAATGGGATGAGACAGAGACTGTCCACAGTAAACTGGGCAAATCTGTTAATGAGTAAAACGACTGATGATCAGTGGGAAATGTTTAAAGAAACATTTAACGTGATACAGAATCGGTTTATACCCCTGAGGGGCAAGAACTCTACTTGCCAAAAAAAACAGCCATGGACAACTAAAGAGGTAAGGGACAGTATAAGACATAAGGAAAGGGTATACAAAAAGGCAAAAAATGGCACAGATCCTGGCAAATGGGAAAGATACAAAGGTCAACAAAGGGTCACAAAACAGATAGTAAGAGCTACAAAAAGAGAGTATGAAAAGAAACTCGCAAGGGATATCAAAACCAATACGAAGAACTTTTATAGTTACATTAGGAAAAAGAGGGTGGTCAGGAGCAGTGTTGGCCCCTTAAAAACTGAAAGTGGGGATATTGTCATTGACAATGGGGATATGGCGGACATGTTGAATAATTACTTTGCGTCAGTATTTACAGTCGAAAAAGAGGATAGCATGCCGGAAATCCCAAGAAAACTTATGTTGAATCAGGGACAGGGACTCGATAAAATTAACATAAGTAAAACAACAGTAATGAAGAAAATAATAGCACTAAAGAGTGACAAATCCCCAGGACCAGATGGTTTCCATCCCAGGGTTTTAAAGGAAGTAGGTGAGCACATTGCAGATGCCCTAACTATAATCTTTCAAAGTTCTCCAGATTCAGGAACTGTCCCTCTGGATTGGAAAATTGCATATATCACTCCGCTTTTTAAGAAAGGAGAGAGAGGGAAACCGGGGAATTATAGACCAGTTAGCCTAACATCTGTTGTGGGAAAAATGCTGGAGTCTATAATTGAGGAGAGGGTGACTGAACACCTCGAGAATTTTCAGTTAATCAGAGAGAGCCAGCATGGATTTGTGAAAGGTAGGTCGTACCTGACAAACCTGATTGAATTTTTTTGAAGAGGTGACTAAAGTAGTGGATAGGGGAATGTCAATGGATGTTATTTATATGGACTTCCAGAAGGCATTTGATAAGGTCCCACATAAGAGACTATTAGCTAAGATAGAAGCCCATGGAATCGAGGGAAAAGTACGGACTTGGTTAGGAAGTTGGCTGAGCGAAAGGCGACAGAGAGTAGGGATAATGGGTAAGTACTCACATTGGCAGGATGTGACGAGTGGAGTCCCGCAGGGATCTGTCTTGGGGCCTCAATTATTCACAATATTTATTAACGACTTAGATGAAGTCTCATATCTAAGTTTGCCAATGACACAAAGATTGGTGGCATTGTAAGCAGTGTAGTTGAAAACATAAAATTACAAAGGGATATTGATAGATTAGGTGAATGGCCAAAACTGTGGCAAATGGAATACAATGTAGACAAATGTGAGGTCATCCACTTTGGATCAATAAAGGATAGAACAGGGTACTTTCTAAATGGTAAAAAGTTAAAAACAGTGGATGTCCAAAGGGACTTAGTTGTTCAGGTACATAGATCAAAGAAATGTCATGAACAGGTGCAGAAAATAATCAATAAGATTAATGGAATGCTGGCCTTTATATCTCGAGGACTAGAGTACAAGGGGGCAGAAGTTATGCTGCAGCTCTACAAAACCCTGGTTAGACCGCACCTGGAGTACTGTGAGCAGTTCTGGGCACCGCACCTTCGGAAGGACATATTGGCCTTGGAGGGAGTGCAGCATAGGTTAACTAGAATGATACCTGGACTTCAAGGGTTAAGTTACAAGGAGAGATTACACAAATTGAAGTTGTATTCTCTGGAGTTTCGAAGGTTAAGGGGTGATGTGATCGAAATGTATAAGATATTAAGGGGAACAGATAGGGTGGATAGAGAGAAACTATTTCCGCTGGTTGGGGATTCTAGGAGTAGGGGGCACAATCTAAAAATTAGAGCCACACCTTTCAGGAGTGAGATTAGAAAACATTTCTACCCACAAAGGGTGGTAGAAGTTTGGAACTCTCTTCCGCAAACGGCAATTGACGCTAGCTCAATTGCTAAATTTAAATCTGAGATAGATAGCTTTTTGGCAACCAAAGGTATTAAGGGATATGGGCCAAAGGCAGGTATATGGAGTTAGATCACAGATAGCCATGATCTTATCAAATGGCGGAGCAGGCACGAGGGGCTGAATGGCCTACTCCTGTTCCTATGTCCATATGAGAACGCCCCTGCTTTCCTTCAAAAGGGGCCATGTGATCTTTAATATCCACCTGAGAGGGCAGGCGAGGCTTTGGTTTAACATCTCATCTGAAAGACGGCATTTGAACAGTGCAGTGTTCCCTCAGTACTGTACTGAAGTGTCAGTCTAAATTATGTTTCTGAAGTGGGAAATGAACTCACAACCTTCTGACTCAGAAGACAGTGTGTTATCACTGAGGGCTGTCTATAAAGATCTATTCCATCTCCAAGGTAATTTTTTTACAGGTTCCTCTGTGTAGCTGTGGAGCAAAGTGTAATGGGGTTTGCATGAGACAGTGCATGGCTGCAAGAAATGATCTCAACATAGTTTTTCCAATGGCCTGGCACAATGAGCTGTGACCATATAGAGGCAACAAATGTGACAGTGAATGAATTATCTATTGAATCTGTTTCGACATTTTGTTATGGTTTGTGTGACTTCAGGCAGTCTGTGGTGTATTAAAGTGCTGGACCACAGAGCTGTGATTGCTCATGTGATGAGTTCCCAGTCTCAGCCAGTGGAGATGCTGAGCAGATGCAGGATGCTGCCTCACCAAGAGGGAGAGTTAACTCCTTCTACACTTCCTAAGATCTGTAGAGCTGTGTAGGCACAATGATCTAGGAGGAGCTGGCTTGCTCATTTCCTTGGCCAGAGGATGCTGCATGTGGCAAATAAACCGAAAAAAATGGCATCAAAAATAAATTTGGATTTAGTACATATGTGCTTGAGACTTCTTCATTTTCAAAATGTAAATTTGCTCCAATCTGGTCAGCATGAGAAATATGTCAATATAATTAATGCTGAGGTAAATTAGGTGAGCTAAATCAAAGTTACCACAGTTCTGTGTGATAAATGTATTACATGGTGTAATAACATTTCCCTGTCAAACCATGGCCATGTATCTGGGCGATTCTGCTGCCAATTTCACACTTGCATTTTATGGTATTGAACTGCCGCCAGATGGGCAGCAGTTTAGTTTAAGAGAGTAGCCAGTAAGTGTTTTGAGAACATGTTCAAAATTCACACCAGCCCCATGACATAACTGTGAAATTAAAAACATGAGGGCTTGCAGCGGATCTGTGAGTTTAATGCTTCCTTCAAGATGGTGGCCAGATGCCCCTGGAGGAAGAGTCAAGAAGTGTGGCACAGAGCTCTTCTTGGTTGTAGTGATCTCTGGAAATATGAACAATAAATTAAAAATGTTTAAAGGGGCACAGTGGGGTGATTTTCATGCACGCTGTAAACGGTTGGCGGTGGTGAGGCAGCACATGACCCCATCAATTCTCCTGGTCGGCCTTTTTATAATGCGTTGCTGAGCTGTCAGAAGGAAACGCACCCCCCCATAGACAGCTCACCAATTTGGAGGTGGGAAATTGGACATTGAGACTGCTTGTCAAGGGCGTAAGGCAGCAGCTTTAAAGGGAAGGTGCATTTAACATCGGGAACATGAAGTAGCAACACTGTGGAACAGCAGGCAACATGAGTGCAGAACCCAGAGCAGCAACTACATAAAAAGTGCATCCTGATTTCCCTCCTAAATGGCCCAGCTCTAATTTTAATATTATGCCTTGATGCCCCCACCAGAGGAAATAGTTTCTCTGCATCTACTCTATCGCATTCTTTCAATAATTTAAACACCTCGATCAGATCCCCCCCTCAACCTTCTATGCTCAAGGGAATACAAGCCTAGTCGATGCAACCTGTCATCATAATTTAACCCTCTAAGCCCTGGTATCATTCTGGTGAATCTGTGCGACACCCCCTCCAAGGCCAATATATCCTTCCTGAGGTGTGATGCCCAAAACTGAAAGCAGTGCTCCAGATGGGGTCTGACCAAGACTATAGATTTCAGAGCCATTAATTGACTGTCAGAAAATGTCTCCAAAAGATCCATCCAACTTTACTAAGAGCAGCTGAGAATCCCCTTAAGTTTCACTGGAAAGAGGCACCCCCTGACTTGTACCACCCAGGGGTGGTGGATGGGAGCAGGAACTAACAGTCATCACTTGGGCAGAATGTTATCAAATGGCGGAGCAGGCTCGAGGGGCTGAATGGCCTACTCCTGTTCCGATGTTCCCATGTTCCGATACTTTGTTTGACTCAAATTCACCCTATTTCTTTCTCAGCCTTTCATTCAATTTCTTTCTCTGTTCTTTTCTTTCATTAGTCAAGGGAATAAGTAATTAGGCATGACGTTCACGAGGGCCCAGATGCAACAACGATATTTTTGCGCGGTTTTCCTATCGCTCTTTTCCTATCGACGTTTTCCTATCGACGTTTTCCTATCGCTCTTTTCCTATCGACGTTTTCCTATCGACGTTTTCCTATCGCTCTATTCCTATTGATGTTTTCCTATCGCTCTATTCCTATTGATGTTTTCCTATCGCTCTATTCCTATCGATGTTTTCCTATCGCTCTATTCCTATCGACGTTTTCCTATCGCTCTATTCCTATTGATGTTTTCCAATCGCTCTATTCCTATCGATGTTTTCCTATCGCTCTATTCCTATCGACGTTTTCCTATCGCTCTTTTCCTATCGACGTTTTCCTATCGACGTTTTCCTATCGACGTTTTCCTATCGCTCTATTCCTATCGACGTTTTCCTATCGCTCTATTCCTATCGACGTTTTCCTATCGCTCTATTCCCATTGATGTTTTCCTATCGCTCTATTCCTATCGATGTTTTCCTATCGCTCTATTCCTATCGACGTTTTCCTATCGCTCTATTCCTATCGACGTTTTCCTATCGCTCTATTCCTATCGACATTTTCCTATCGCTCTATTCCTATCGACGTTTTCCTATCGCTCTATTCCTATCGACATTTTCCTATCGCTCTATTCCTATCGACGTTTTCCTATCGCTCTGTTCCTATCGACGTTTTCCTATCGCTCTATTCCTATCGACGTTTTCCTATCGCTCTGTTCCTATCGACGTTTTCCTATCGCTCTATTCCTATCGATGTTTTCCTATCGCTCTATTCCTATCGACGTTTTCCTATCGCTCTATTCCTATCGATGTTTTCCTATCGCTCTATTCCTATCGATGTTTTCCTATCGCTCTATTCCTATCGACGTTTTCCTATCGCTCTATTCCTATCGATGTTTTCCTATCGCTCTATTCCTATCGACGTTTTCCTATCGCTCTATTCCTATCGACGTTTTCCTATCGCTCTATTCCTATCGACGTTTTCCTATCGCTCTATTCCTATCGACGTTTTCCTATCGCTCTGTTCCTATCGACGTTTTCCTATCGCTCTATTCCTATCGATGTTTTCCTATCGCTCTATTCCTATCGACGTTTTCCTATCGCTCTATTCCTATCGATGTTTTCCTATCGCTCTATTCCTATCGACGTTTTCCTATCGCTCTATTCCTATCGATGTTTTCCTATCGCTCTATTCCTATCGACGTTTTCCTATCGCTCTATTCCTATCGACGTTTTCCTATCGCTCTATTCCTATCGACGTTTTCCTATCGCTCTATTCCTATCGACGTTTTCCTATCGCTCTATTCCTATCGATGTTTTCCTATCGCTCTATTCCTATCGACGTTTTCCTATCGCTCTATTCCTATCGATGTTTTCCTATCGCTCTATTCCTATCGACGTTTTCCTATCGCTCTATTCCTATCGATGTTTTCCTATCGCTCTATTCCTATCGACGTTTTCCTATCGCTCTATTCCTATCGACGTTTTCCTATCGCTCTATTCCTATCGACGTTTTCCTATCGCTCTATTCTCATCGATGTTTTCCTATCGCTCTATTCTCATCGATGTTTTCCTATCGCTCTATTCCTATCGACGTTTTCCTATCGCTCTATTCTCATCGATGTTTTCCTATCGCTCTATTCCTATCGACGTTTTCCTATCGCTCTATTCTCATCGATGTTTTCCTATCGCTCTATTCCTATCGACGTTTTCCTATCGCTCTATTCCTATCGATGTTTTCCTATCGCTCTATTCCTATCGACGTTTTCCTATCGCTCTATTCCTATCGACGTTTTCCTATCGCTCTATTCCTATCGATGTTTTCCTATCGCTCTATTCTCATCGATGTTTTCCAATCGCTCTATTCCTATCGACGTTTTCCTATCGCTCTATTCTCATCGATGTTTTCCTATCGCTCTATTCCTATCGACGTTTTCCTATCGCTCTATTCTCATCGATGTTTTCCTATCGCTCTATTCCTATCGATGTTTTCCTATCGCTCTATTCCTATCGATGTTTTCCTATCGCTCTATTCCTATCGACGTTTTCCTATCGCTCTATTCTCATCGATGTTTTCCAATCGCTCTATTCCTATCGACGTTTTCCTATCGCTCTATTCTCATCGATGTTTTCCTATCGCTCTATTCCTATCGACGTTTTCCTATCGCTCTATTCTCATCGATGTTTTCCTATCGCTCTATTCCTATCGACGTTTTCCTATCGCTCTATTCTCATCGATGTTTTCCTATCGCTCTATTCCTATCGATGTTTTCCTATCGCTCTATTCCTATCGACGTTTTCCTATCGCTCTATTCTCATCGATGTTTTCCTATCGCTCTATTCCTATCGACGTTTTCCTATCGCTCTATTCTCATCGATGTTTTCCTATCGCTCTATTCCTATCGACGTTTTCCTATCGCTCTATTCCTATCGATGTTTTCCTATCGCTCTATTCCTATCGACGTTTTCCTATCGCTCTATTCTCATCGATGTTTTCCAATCGCTCTATTCCTATCGACGTTTTCCTATCGCTCTATTCTCATCGATGTTTTCCTATCGCTCTATTCCTATCGACGTTTTCCTATCGCTCTATTCTCATCGATGTTTTCCTATCGCTCTATTCCTATCGATGTTTTCCTATCGCTCTATTCCTATCGACGTTTTCCTATCGCTCTATTCTCATCGATGTTTTCCTATCGCTCTATTCCTATCGACGTTTTCCTATCGCTCTATTCTCATCGATGTTTTCCTATCGCTCTATTCCTATCGATGTTTTCCTATCGCTCTATTCCTATCGATGTTTTCCTATCGCTCTATTCCTATCGACGTTTTCCTATCGCTCTATTCTCATCGATGTTTTCCAATCGCTCTATTCCTATCGACGTTTTCCTATCGCTCTATTCTCATCGATGTTTTCCTATCGCTCTATTCCTATCGACGTTTTCCTATCGCTCTATTCCTATCGACGTTTTCCTATCGCTCTATTCTCATCGATGTTTTCCTATCGCTCTATTCCTATCGACGTTTTCCTATCGCTCTATTCTCATCGATGTTTTCCTATCGCTCTATTCCTATCGACGTTTTCCTATCGCTCTATTCTCATCGATGTTTTCCAATCGCTCTATTCCTATCGACGTTTTCCTATCGCTCTATTCCTATCGATGTTTTCCTATCGCTCTATTCCTATCGACGTTTTCCTATCGCTCTATTCTCATCGATGTTTTCCTATCGCTCTATTCCTATCGATGTTTTCCTATCGCTCTATTCCTATCGACGTTTTCCTATCGCTCTATTCTCATCGATGTTTTCCAATCGCTCTATTCCTATCGATGTTTTCCTATCGCTCTATTCTCATCGATGTTTTCCTATCGCTCTATTCCTATCGATGTTTTCCTATCGACGTTTTCCTATCGACGTTTTCCTATCGCTCTATTCCTATCGACGTTTTCCTATCGACGTTTTCCTATCGACGTTTTCCTATCGCTCTATTCCTATCGACGTTTTCCTATCGACGTTTTCCTATCGATGTTTTCCTATCGCTCTATTCCTATCGACGTTTTCCTATCGACGTTTTCCTATCGACGTTTTCCTATCGCTCTATTCCTATCGACGTTTTCCTATCGCTCTATTCCTATCGATGTTTTCCTATCGCTCTATTCCTATCGACGTTTTCCTATCGACGTTTTCCTATCGACGTTTTCCTATCGCTCTATTCCGATCGACGTTTTCCTATCGCTCTTTTCCTATCGACGTTTTCCTATCGCTCTATTCCTATCGACGTTTTCCTGTCGCTCTATTCCTATCGACGTTTTCCTATCGCTCTATTCCTATCGACGTTTTCCTATCGCTCTATTCCTATCGATGTTTTCCTATCGCTCTATTCCTATCGATGTTTTCCTATCGCTCTATTCCTATCGATGTTTTCCTATCGCTCTATTCCTATCGACGTTTTCCAATCGCTCTATTCCTATCGACGTTTTCCTATCGCTCTATTCCTATCGATGTTTTCCTATCGACGTTTTCCTATCGACGTTTTACTATCGACGTTTTCCTATCGACGTTTTCCTATCGCTCTATTCCTATCGACGTTTTCCTATTGACGTTTTCCTATCGACGTTTTCCTATCGCTCTATTCCTATTGATGTTTTCCTATCGCTCTATTCCAATCGACGTTTTCCTATCGCTCTATTCCTATCGACGTTTTCCTATTGACGTTTTCCTATCGACGTTTTCCTATCGCTCTATTCCTATTGATGTTTTCCTATTGACGTTTTCCTATCGACGTTTTCCTATCGCTCTATTCCTATTGATGTTTTCCTATCGCTCTATTCCTATTGATGTTTTCCTATCGCTCTATTCCTATCGACGTTTTCCTATCGCTCTATTCGTATCGATGTTTTCCTATCGCTCTATTCCTATCGACGTTTTCCTATCGCTCTATTCCTATCGACGTTTTCCTATCGCTCTATTCCTATTGATGTTTTCCTATCGCTCTATTCCTATCGATGTTTTCCTATCGCTCTATTCCTATCGACGTTTTCCTATCGCTCTATTCCTATCGACGTTTTCCTATCGCTCTATTCCTATCGATGTTTTCCTATCGCTCTATTCCTATTGATGTTTTCCTATCGCTCTATTCCTATCGACGTTTTCCTATCGCTCTATTCCTATCGATGTTTTCCTATCGCTCTATTCCTATCGATGTTTTCCTATCGCTCTATTCCTATCGACGTTTTCCTATCGCTCTATTCCTATCGACGTTTTCCTATCGCTCTATTCCTATTGATGTTTTCCTATCGCTCTATTCCTATCGATGTTTTCCTATCGCTCTATTCCTATCGACGTTTTCCTATCGCTCTATTTCTATCGACGTTTTCCTATCGCTCTATTCCTATCGATGTTTTCCTATCGACGTTTTCCTATCGACGTTTTCCTATCGCTCTATTCCTATCGACGTTTTCCTATCGCTCTATTCCTATCGATGTTTTCCTATCGCTCTATTCCTATCGACGTTTTCCTATCGCTCTATTCCTATCGACGTTTTCCTATCGCTCTATTCCTATCGACGTTTTCCTATCGCTCTATTCCTATCGACGTTTTCCTATCGCTCTATTCCTATCGACGTTTTCCTATCGACGTTTTCCTATCGACGTTTTCCTATCGACGTTTTCCTATCGCTCTATTCCTATCGATGTTTTCCTATCGCTCTATTCCTATCGACGTTTTCCTATCGACGTTTTCCTATCGACGTTTTCCTATCGACGTTTTCCTATCGCTCTATTCCTATCGATGTTTTCCTATCGCTCTATTCCTATCGACGTTTTCCTATCGACGTTTTCCTATCGACGTTTTCCTATCGCTCTATTCCTATCGACGTTTTCCTATCGCTCTATTCCTATCGACGTTTTCCTATCGACGTTTTCCTATCGACGTTTTCCTATCGCTCTATTCCTATCGATGTTTTCCTATCGCTCTATTCCTATCGACGTTTTCCTATCGACGTTTTCCTATCGACGTTTTCCTATCGCTCTATTCCTATCGACGTTTTCCTATCGCTCTATTCCTATCGATGTTTTCCTATCGACGTTTTCCTATCGACGTTTTCCTATCGCTCTATTCCTATCGACGTTTTCCTATCGCTCTATTCCTATCGATGTTTTCCTATCGCTCTATTCCTATCGACGTTTTCCTATCGCTCTATTCCTATCGACGTTTTCCTATCGCTCTATTCCTATCGACGTTTTCCTATCGCTCTATTCCTATCGACGTTTTCCTATCGCTCTATTCCTATCGATGTTTTCCTATCGCTCTATTCCTATCGATGTTTTCCTATCGACGTTTTCCTATCGCTCTATTCCTATCGATGTTTTCCTATCGCTCTATTCCTATCGACGTTTTCCTATCGCTCTATTCCTATCGATGTTTTCCTATCGCTCTATTCCTATCGACGTTTTCCGATCGCTCTATTCCTATCGACGTTTTCCTATCGACGTTTTCCTATCGACGTTTTCCTATCGACGTTTTCCTATCGCTCTATTCCTATCGATGTTTTCCTATCGCTCTATTCCTATCGACGTTTTCCTATCGACGTTTTCCTATCGACGTTTTCCTATCGACGTTTTCCTATCGCTCTATTCCTATCGATGTTTTCCTATCGCTCTATTCCTATCGATGTTTTCCTATCGCTCTATTGCTATCGATGTTTTCCTATCGCTCTATTCCTATCGACGTTTTCCTATCGATCTATTCCTATCGATGTTTTCCTATCGCTCTATTCCTATCGACGTTTTCCTATCGACGTTTTCCTATCGACGTTTTCCTATCGACGTTTTCCTATCGCTCTATTCCTATCGATGTTTTCCTATCGCTCTATTCCTATCGACGTTTTCCTATCGACGTTTTCCTATCGACGTTTTCCTATCGCTCGATTCCTATCGACGTTTTCCTATCGCTCTATTCCTATCGATGTTTTCCTATCGCTCTATTCCTATCGACGTTTTCCTATCGACGTTTTCCTATCGACGTTTTCCTATCGCTCTATTCCTATCGATGTTTTCCTATCGCTCTATTCCTATCGACGTTTTCCTATCGCTCTATTCCTATCGATGTTTTCCTATCGCTCTATTCCTATCGACGTTTTCCTATCGCTCTATTCCTATCGATGTTTTCCTATCGCTCTATTCCTATCGACGTTTTCCTATCGCTCTATTCCTATCGATGTTTTCCTATCGCTCTATTCCTATCGATGTTTTCCTATCGCTCTATTCCTATCGACGTTTTCCTATCGCTCTATTCCTATCGATGTTTTCCTATCGCTCTATTCCTATCGACGTTTTCCTATCGCTCTATTCCTATCGACGTTTTCCTATCGACGTTTTCCTATCGACGTTTTCCTATCGACGTTTTCCTATCGCTCTATTCCTATCGATGTTTTCCTATCGCTCTATTCCTATCGATGTTTTCCTATCGCTCTATTCCTATCGACGTTTTCCTATCGACGTTTTCCTATCGACGTTTTCCTATCGCTCGATTCCTATCGACGTTTTCCTATCGACGTTTTCCTATCGACGTTTTCCTATCGCTCTATTCCTATCGATGTTTTTCTATCGCTCTATTCCTATCGATGTTTTCCTATCGCTCTATTCCTATCGACGTTTTCCTATCGACGTTTTCCTATCGACGTTTTCCTATCGCTCTATTCCTATCGACGTTTTCCTATCGCTCTATTCCTATCGACGTTTTCCTATCGACGTTTTCCTATCGCTCTATTCCTATCGATGTTTTCCTATCGCTCTATTCCTATCGATGTTTTCCTATCGCTCTATTCCTATCGACGTTTTCCTATCGCTCTATTCCTATCGACGTTTTCCTATCGACGTTTTCCTATCGCTCTATTCCTATCGACGTTTTCCTATCGCTCGATTCCTATCGACGTTTTCCTATCGACGTTTTCCTATCGACGTTTTCCTATCGCTCTGTTCCTATCGATGTTTTCCTATCGCTCTATTCCTATCGACGTTTTCCTATCGCTCTATTCCTATCGACGTTTTCCTATCGCTCTATTCCTATCGATGTTTTCCTATCGCTCTATTCCTATCGACGTTTTCCTATCGCTCTATTCCTATCGACGTTTTCCTATCGCTCTATTCCTATCGACGTTTTCCTATCGCTCTATTCCTATCGATGTTTTCCTATCGCTCTATTCCTATCGACGTTTTCCTATCGCTCTATTCCTATCGACGTTTTCCTATCGCTCTATTCCTATCGACGTTTTCCTATCGCTCTATTCCTATCGACGTTTTCCTATCGCTCTATTCCTATCGACGTTTTCCTATCGACGTTTTCCTATCGATGTTTTCCTATCGCTCTATTCCTATCGACGTTTTCCTATCGCTCTATTCCTATCGATGTTTTCCTATCGCTCTATTCCTATCGATGTTTTCCTATCGCTCTATTCCTATCGACGTTTTCCTATCGACGTTTTCCGATCGACGTTTTCCTATCGCTCTATTCCTATCGATGTTTTCCTATCGCTCTATTCCTATCGATGTTTTCCTATCGCTCTATTCCTATCGACGTTTTCCTATCGCTCTATTCCTATCGACGTTTTCCTATCGACGTTTTCCTATTGATGTTTTCCTATCGCTCTATTCCTATCGATGTTTTCCTATCGCTCTATTCCTATCGATGTTTTCCTATCGCTCTATTCCTATCGATGTTTTCCTATTGCTCTATTCCTATCGACGTTTTCCTATCGACGTTTTCCTATCGCTCTATTCCTATCGATGTTTTCCTATCGCTCTATTCCTATCGACGTTTTCCTATCGACGTTTTCCTATCGCTCTATTCCTATCGACGTTTTCCTATCGCTCTATTCCTATCGACGTTTTCCTATCGACGTTTTCCTATCGCTCTATTCCTATCGACGTTTTCCTATCGCTCTATTCCTATCGACGTTTTCCTATCGCTCTATTCCTATCGACGTTTTCCTATCGCTCTATTCCTATCGACGTTTTCCTATCGCTCTATTCCTATCGACGTTTTCCTATCGACGTTTTCCTATCGACGTTTTCCTATCGCTCTATTCCTATCGACGTTTTCCTATCGCTCTATTCCTATCGACGTTTTCCTATCGCTCTGTTCCTATCGACGTTTTCCTATCGCTCTATTCCTATCGACGTTTTCCTATCGCTCTGTTCCTATCGACGTTTTCCTATCGCTCTATTCCTATCGATGTTTTCCTATCGCTCTATTCCTATCGACGTTTTCCTATCGCTCTATTCCTATCGACGTTTTCCTATCGCTCTATTCCTATCGATGTTTTCCTATCGCTCTATTCCTATCGATGTTTTCCTATCGCTCTATTCCTATCGACGTTTTCCTATCGCTCTATTCCTATCGATGTTTTCCTATCGCTCTATTCCTATCGACGTTTTCCTATCGCTCTATTCCTATTGATGTTTTCCTATCGCTCTATTCCTATCGACGTTTTCCTATCGCTCTATTCCTATCGATGTTTTCCTATCGACGTTTTCCTATCGACGTTTTCCTATCGCTCTATTCCTATCGACGTTTTCCTATCGCTCTATTCCTATCGATGTTTTCCTATCGACGTTTTCCTATCGACGTTTTCCTATCGCTCTATTCCTATCGACGTTTTCCTATCGACGTTTTCCTATCGCTCTATTCCTATCGATGTTTTCCTATCGACGTTTTCCTATCGACGTTTTCCTATCGCTCTATTCCTATCGATGTTTTCCTATCGCTCTATTCCTATCGATGTTTTCCTATCGCTCTATTCCTATCGACGTTTTCCTATCGCTCTATTCCTATCGACGTTTTCCTATCGACGTTTTCCTATCGCTCTATTCCTATCGATGTTTTCCTATCGCTCTATTCCTATCGACGTTTTCCTATCGACGTTTTCCTATCGCTCTATTCCTATCGACGTTTTCCTATCGCTCTATTCCTATTGATGTTTTCCTATCGCTCTATTCCTATCGACGTCTTCCTATCGCTCTATTCCTATCGACGTTTTCCTATCGACGTTTTCCTATCGCTCTATTCCTATCGACGTTTTCCTATCGCTCTATTCCTATCGATGTTTTCCTATCGCTCTATTCCTATCGATGTTTTCCTATCGCTCTATTCCTATCGACGTTTTCCTATCGCTCTATTCCTATCGACGTTTTCCTATCGCTCTATTCCTATTGATGTTTTCCTATCGCTCTATTCCTATCGACGTCTTCCTATCGCTCTATTCCTATCGACGTTTTCCTATCGACGTTTTCCTATCGCTCTATTCCTATCGATGTTTTCCTATCGCTCTATTCCTATCGACGTTTTCCTATCGACGTTTTCCTATCGCTCTATTCCTATCGACGTTTTCCTATCGCTCTATTCCTATCGATGTTTTCCTATCGCTCTATTCCTATCGACGTTTTCCTATCGACGTTTTCCTATCGCTCTATTCCTATCGACGTTTTCCTATCGCTCTATTCCTATCGACGTTTTCCTATCGCTCTATTCCTATCGACGTCTTCCTATCGCTCTATTCCTATCGACGTTTTCCTATCGCTCTATTCCTATCGATGTTTTCCTATCGCTCTATTCCTATCGACGTTTTCCTATCGACGTTTTCCTATCGACGTTTTCCTATCGCTCGATTCCTATCGACGTTTTCCTATCGACGTTTTCCTATCGACGTTTTCCTATCGCTCTATTCCTATCGATGTTTTCCTATCGCTCTATTCCTATCGATGTTTTTCTATCGCTCTATTCCTATCGATGTTTTCCTATCGCTCTATTCCTATCGATGTTTTCCTATCGCTCTATTCCTATCGATGTTTTCCTATCGCTCTATTCCTATCGACGTTTTCCTATCGACGTTTTCCTATCGACGTTTTCCTATCGCTCTATTCCTATCAACGTTTTCCTATCGACGTTTTCCTATCGCTCTGTTCCTATCGATGTTTTCCTATCGCTCTATTCCTATCGACGTTTTCCTATCGACGTTTTCCTATCGCTCTATTCCTATCGATGTTTTCCTATCGCTCTATTCCTATCGACGTTTTCCTATCGCTCTATTCCTATCGATGTTTTCCTATCGCTCTATTCCTATCAACGTTTTCCTATCGACGTTTTCCTATCGCTCTATTCCTATCGATGTTTTCCTATCGCTCTATTCCTATCGACGTTTTCCTATCGCTCTATTCCTATCGATGTTTTCCTATCGCTCTATTCCTATCGACGTTTTCCTATCGCTCTATTCCTATCGACGTTTTCCTATCGCTCTATTCCTATCGACGTTTTCCTATCGCTCTATTCCTATCGACGTTTTCCTATCGCTCTATTCCTATCGACGTTTTCCTATCGACGTTTTCCTATCGACGTTTTCCGATCGACGTTTTCCTATCGCTCTATTCCTATCGATGTTTTCCTATCGCTCTATTCCTATCGATGTTTTCCTATCGCTCTATTCCTATCGACGTTTTCCTATCGACGTTTTCCTATCGATGTTTTCCTATCGCTCTATTCCTATTGATGTTTTCCTATCGCTCTATTCCTATCGATGTTTTCCTATCGCTCTATTCCTATCGACGTTTTCCTATCACTCTATTCCTATCGATGTTTTCCTATCGCTCTATTCCTATCGACGTCTTCCTATCGCTCTATTCCTATCGATGTTTTCCTATCGCTCTATTCCTATCGATGTTTTCCTATCGCTCTATTCCTATCGACGTTTTCCTATCGACGTTTTCCTATCGATGTTTTCCTATCGACGTTTTCCGATCGACGTTTTCCTATCGCTCTATTCCTATCGACGTTTTCCTATCGCTCTATTCCTATCGACGTTTTCCTATCGCTCTATTCCTATCGATGTTTTCCTATCGCTCTATTCCTATCGACGTTTTCCTATCACTCTATTCCGATCGACGTTTTCCTATCGCTCTATTCCTATCGACGTTTTCCTATCGCTCTATTCCTATCGACGTTTTCCTATCGCTCTATTCCTATCGACGTTTTCCTATCGCTCTATTCCTATCGACGTCTTCCTATCGCTCTATTCCTATCGACGTTTTCCTATCGCTCTATTCCTATCGACGTTATCCTATCGCTCAATTCCTATCGATGTTTTCCTATCGCTCTATTCCTATCGACGTTTTCCTATCGCTCTATTCCTATCGATGTTTTCCTATCGCTCTATTCCTATCGACGTTTTCCTATCGCTCTATTCCTATCGACGTTTTCCTATCGCTCTATTCCTATCGACGTTTTCCTATCGCTCTATTCCTATCGACGTTTTCCTATCGCTCTATTCCTATCGACGTTTTCCTATCGCTCTATTCCTATCGACGTTTTCCTATCGCTCTATTCCTATCGACGTTATCCTATCGCTCAATTCCTATCGATGTTTTCCTATCGCTCTATTCCTATCGATGTTTTCCTGTCGCTCTATTCCTATCGACGTTTTCCTATCGCTCTATTCCTATCGACGTTTTCCTATCGCTCTATTCCTATCGACGTTTTCCTATCGCTCTATTCCTATCGACGTTTTCCTATCGCTCTATTCCTATCGACGTCTTCCTATCGCTCTATTCCTATCGACGTTTTCCTATCGCTCTATTCCTATCGACGTTATCCTATCGCTCAATTCCTATCGATGTTTTCCTATCGCTCTATTCCTATCGACGTTTTCCTATCGCTCTATTCCTATCGACGTTTTCCTATCGCTCTATTCCTATCGACGTTTTCCTATCGCTCTATTCCTATCGACGTTATCCTATCGCTCAATTCCTATCGATGTTTTCCTATCGCTCTATTCCTATCGATGTTTTCCTATCGCTCTATTCCTATCGACGTTTTTCTATCGCTCTATTCCTATCGACGTTTTCCTATCGCTCTATTCCTATCGACGTTTTCCTATCGCTCTATTCCTATCGACGTTTTCCTATCGCTCTATTCCTATCGACGTTTTCCTATCGCTGTATTCCTATCGACGTTTTCCTATCGCTCTATTCCTATCGACGTTTTCCTATCGCTCTATTCCTATTGATGTTTTCCTATCGCTCTATTCCTATCGACGTTTTCCTATCGCTCTATTCCTATCGATGTTTTCCTATCGCTCTATTCCTATCGACGTTTTCCTATCGCTCTATTCCTATCGATGTTTTCCTATCGCTCTATTCCTATCGATGTTTTCCTATCGCTCTATTCCTATCGACGTTTTCCTATCGCTCTATTCCTATCGACGTTTTCCTATCGCTCTATTCCTATCCACGTTTTCCTATCGCTCTATTCCTATCGACGTTTTCCTATCGCTCTATTCCTCTCGACGTTTTCCTATCGCTCTATTCCTATCGACGTTTTCCTATCGATGTTTTCCTATCGCTCGATTCCTATCGACGTTTTCCTATCGCTCTATTCCTATCGACGTTTTCCTATCGATGTTTTCCTATCGCTCTATTCCTATCGATGTTTTCCTATCGCTCTATTCCTATCGAAGTTTTCCTATCGCTCTATTCCTATCGACGTTTTCCTATCGCTCTATTCCTATCGACGTTTTCCTATCGCTCTATTCCTATCGATGTTTTCCTATCGCTCTATTCCTATCGACGTTTTCCTATCGCTCTATTCCTATCGATGTTTTCCTATCGCTCTATTCCTATTGACGTTTTCCTATCGCTCTATTCCTATCGACGTTTTCCTGTCGCTCTATTCCTATCGACGTTTTCCTATCGCTCTATTCCTATCGACGTTTTCCTATCGCTCTATTCCTATCGACGTTTTCCTATCGCTCTATTCCTATCGACGTTTTCCTAACGCTCTATTCCTATCGACGTTTTCCTATCGCTCTATTCCTATCGATGTTTTCCTATCGCTCTATTCCTATCGACGTTTTCCTATCGCTCTATTCCTATCGACGTTTTCCTAACGCTCTATTCCTATCGACGTTTTCCTATCGCTCTATTCCTATCGATGTTTTCCTAACGCTCTATTCCTATCGACGTTTTCCTATCGCTCTATTCCGATCGATGTTTTCCTAACGCTCTATTCCTATCGACGTTTTCCTATCGCTCTATTCCTATCGATGTTTTCCTATCGCTCTATTCCGATCGATGTTTTCCTATCGCTCTATTCCTATCGACGTTTTCCTATCGCTCTATTCCTATCGACGTTTTCCTATCGCTCTATTCCTATCGACGTTTTCCTATCGCTCTATTCCTATCGACGTTTTCCTATCGCTCTATTCCTATTGACGTTTTCCTATCGCTCTATTCCGATCGATGTTTTCCTATCGCTCTATTCCTATCGACGTTTTCCTATCGCTCTATTCCTATCGATGTTTTCCTATCGCTCTATTCCTATCGACGTTTTCCTATCGCTCTATTCCTATCGACGTTTTCCTATCGCTCTATTCCTATCGACGTTTTCCTATCGCTCTATTCCTTTCGATGTTTTCCTATCGCTCTATTCCTATTGACGTTTTCCTATCGCTCTATTCCTATCGACGTTTTCCTATCGCTCTATTCCTATCGACGTTTTCCTATCGCTCTATTCCTATTGACGTTTTCCTATCGCTCTATTCCTATCGACGTTTTCCTATCGCTCTATTCCGATCGATGTTTTCCTATCGCTCTATTCCTATCGACGTTTTCCTATCGCTCTATTCCTATTGATGTTTTCCAATCGCTCTATTCCTATCGATGTTTTCCTATCGCTCTATTCCTATCGACGTTTTCCTATCGCTCTATTCCTATCGATGTTTTCCTATCGCTCTATTCCTATCGACGTTTTCCAATCGCTCTATTCCTATCGACGTTTTCCTATCGCTCTATTCCTATTGACGTTTTCCTATCGCTCTATTCCTATCGACGTTTTCCTATCGCTCTATTCCTATCGACGTTTTCCTATCGCTCTATTCCTATCGACGTTTTCCAATCGCTCTATTCCTATCGATGTTTTCCTATCGCTCTATTCCTATTGACGTTTTCCTATCGCTCTATTCCGATCGATGTTTTCCTATCGCTCTATTCCTATCGACGTTTTCCTATCGCTCTATTCCTATCGACGTTTTCCTATCGCTCTATTCCTATCGACGTTTTCCTATCGCTCTATTCCTATCGACGTTTTCCTATCGCTCTATTCCTATCGACGTTTTCCTATCGCTCTATTCCTATCGATGTTTTCCTATCGCTCTATTCCTATCGACGTTTTCCTATCGCTCTATTCCTATCGACGTTTTCCTGTCGCTCTATTCCTATCGATGTTTTCCTATCGCTCTATTCCTATCGACGTTTTCCTATCGCTCTATTCCTATCGATGTTTTCCTATCGCTCTATTCCTATCGACGTTTTCCTATCGCTCTATTCCTATCGATGTTTTCCTATCGCTCTATTCCTATCGACGTTTTTCTATCGCTCTATTCCTATCGACGTTTTCCTATCGCTCTATTCCTATCGATGTTTTCCTATCGCTCTATTCCTATCGACGTTTTCCTATCGCTCTATTCCTATCGATGTTTTCCTATCGCTCTATTCCTATCGACGTTTTCCTATCGCTCTATTCCTATCGACGTTTTCCTATCGCTCTATTCCTATCGACGTTTTCCTATCGCTCTATTCCTATCGATGTTTTCCTATCGCTCTATTCCTATCGACGTTTTCCTATCGCTCTATTCCTATTGACGTTTTCCTATCGCTCTATTCCTATCGACGTTTTCCAATCGCTCTATTCCTATCGACGTTTTCCTATCGCTCTATTCCTATCGACGTTTTCCTATCGCTCTATTCCTATCGATGTTTTCCTATCGCTCTATTCCTATCGACGTTTTCCTATCGCTCTATTCCTATCGACGTTTTCCTGTCGCTCTATTCCTATCGATGTTTTCCTATCGCTCTATTCCTATCGACGTTTTCCTATCGCTCTATTCCTATCGATGTTTTCCTATCGCTCTATTCCTATCGACGTTTTCCTATCGCTCTATTCCTATCGATGTTTTCCTATCGCTCTATTCCTATTGATGTTTTCCTATCGCTCTATTCCTATCGATGTTTTCCTATCGCTCTATTCCTATCGATGTTTTCCTATCGCTCTATTCCTATCGACGTTTTCCTATCGCTCTATTCCTATCGATGTTTTCCTATCGCTCTATTCCTATCGACGTTTTCCTATCGCTCTATTCCTATCGATGTTTTCCTATCGCTCTATTCCTATCGATGTTTTCCTATCGCTCTATTCCTATCGACGTTTTCCTATCGCTCTATTCCTATCGATGTTTTCCTATCGCTCTATTCCTATCGACGTTTTCCAATCGCTCTATTCCTATCGACGTTTTCCTATCGCTCTATTCCTATCGACGTTTTCCTATCGCTCTATTCCTATCGACGTTTTCCAATCGCTCTATTTCTATCGATGTTTTCCTATCGCTCTATTCCTATCGACGTTTTCCTATCGCTCTATTCCTATCGACGTTTTCCAATCGCTCTATTCCTATCGACGTTTTCCTATCGCTCTATTCCTATCGACGTTTTCCTATCGCTCTATTCCTATCGACGTTTTCCTATCGCTCTATTCCTATCGACGTTTTCCAATCGCTCTATTCCTATCGACGTTTTCCTATCGCTCTATTCCTATCGATGTTTTCCTATCGCTCTATTCCTATCGACGTTTTCCTATCGCTCTATTCCTATCGACGTTTTCCAATCGCTCTATTTCTATCGACGTTTTCCTATCGCTCTATTCCTATCGACGTTTTCCTATCGCTCTATTCCTATCGACGTTTTCCTATCGCTCTATTCCTATCGATGTTTTCCTATCGCTCTATTCCTATCGACGTTTTCCTATCGCTCTATTCCTATCGACGTTTTCCTATCGCTCTATTCCTATCGACGTTTTCCTATCGCTCTATTCCTATCGACGTTTTCCTATCGCTCTATTCCTATCGATGTTTTCCTATCGCTCTATTCCTATCGATGTTTTCCTATCGCTCTATTCCTATCGATGTTTTCCTATCGCTCTATTTCTATCGATGTTTTCCTATCGCTCTATTCCTATCGATGTTTTCCTATCGCTCTATTCCTATCGATGTTTTCCTATCGCTCTATTCCTATCGATGTTTTCCTATCGCTCTATTCCTATCGATGTTTTCCTATCGCTCTATTCCTATCGATGTTTTCCTATCGCTCTATTCCTATTGACGTTTTCCTATCGCTCTATTCCTATCGACGTTTTCCAATCGCTCTATTCCTATCGACGTTTTCCTATCGCTCTATTCCTATCGACGTTTTCCTATCGCTCTATTCCTATCGACGTTTTCCAATCGCTCTATTCCTATCGACGTTTTCCTATCGCTCTATTCCTATCGACGTTTTCCTATCGCTCTATTCCTATCGATGTTTTCCTATCGCTCTATTCCTATCGACGTTTTCCTATCGCTCTATTCCTATCGACGTTTTCCTATCGCTCTATTCCTATCGACGTTTTCCTATCGCTCTATTCCTATCGACGTTTTCCTATCGCTCTA
Organism: Heptranchias perlo; assembly: GCF_035084215.1. Lineage (NCBI taxonomy): Eukaryota > Metazoa > Chordata > Chondrichthyes > Hexanchiformes > Hexanchidae > Heptranchias > Heptranchias perlo. The sequence continues at coordinate 48,516,797 of NC_090345.1, read as the reverse complement.
TTCCTATCGATGTTTTCCTATCGCTCTATTCCTATCGACGTTTTCCAATCGCTCTATTCCTATCGATGTTTTCCTATCGCTCTATTCCTATCGACGTTTTCCTATCGCTCTATTCCTATCGACGTTTTCCTATCGCTCTATTCCTATCGACGTTTTCCTATCGCTCTATTCCTATCGACGTTTTCCTATCGCTCTATTCCTATCGACGTTTTCCTATCGCTCTATTCCTATCGATGTTTTCCTATCGCTCTATTCCTATCGACGTTTTCCAATCGCTCTATTCCTATCGACGTTTTCCAATCGCTCTATTTCTATCGATGTTTTCCTATCGCTCTATTCCTATCGACGTTTTCCAATCGCTCTATTCCTATCGATGTTTTCCTATCGCTCTATTCCTATCGACGTTTTCCTATCGCTCTATTCCTATCGACGTTTTCCTATCGCTCTATTCCTATCGATGTTTTCCTATCGCTCTATTCCTATCGACGTTTTCCTATCGCTCTATTCCTATCGACGTTTTCCTATCGCTCTATTCCTATTGACGTTTTCCTATCGCTCTATTCCTATCGACGTTTTCCTATCGCTCTATTCCTATTGACGTTTTCCTATCGCTCTATTCCTATCGACGTTTTCCAATCGATCTATTTCTATCGACGTTTTCCAATCGCTCTATTTCTATCGACGTTTTCCTATCGCTCTATTCCTATCGACGTTTTCCTATCGCTCTATTCCTATTGACGTTTTCCTATCGCTCTATTCCTATCGACGTTTTCCTATCGCTCTATTCCTATTGACGTTTTCCTATCGCTCTATTCCTATCGATGTTTTCCTATCGCTCTATTCCTATCGATGTTTTCCTGTCGCTCTATTCCTATCGACGTTTTCCTATCGCTCTATTCCTATCGACGTTTTCCTATCGCTCTATTCCTATCGATGTTTTCCTATCGCTCTATTCCTATCGACGTTTTCCTATCGCTCTATTCCTATCGATGTTTTCCTATCGCTCTATTCCTATCGATGTTTTCCTATCGCTCTATTCCTATCGATGTTTTCCTATCGCTCTATTCCTATCGACGTTTTCCTATCGCTCTATTCCTATCGATGTTTTCCTATCGCTCTATTCCTATCGACGTTTTCCTATCGCTCTATTCCTATCGATGTTTTCCTATCGCTCTATTCCTATCGACGTTTTCCTATCGCTCTATTCCGATCGATGTTTTCCTATCGCTCTATTCCTATCGACGTTTTCCTATCGCTCTATTCCTATCGATGTTTTCCTATCGCTCTATTCCTATCGACGTTTTCCTATCGCTCTATTCCTATCGACGTTTTCCTATCGCTCTATTCCTATCGATGTTTTCCTATCGCTCTATTCCTATTGACGTTTTCCTATCGCTCTATTCCGATCGATGTTTTCCTATCGCTCTATTCCTATCGACGTTTTCCTATCGCTCTATTCCTATCGACGTTTTCCTATCGCTCTATTCCGATCGATGTTTTCCTATCGCTCTATTCCTATCGACGTTTTCCTATCGCTCTATTCCGATCGATGTTTTCCTATCGCTCTATTCCTATCGATGTTTTCCTATCGCTCTATTCCTATTGACGTTTTCCTATCGCTCTATTCCGATCGATGTTTTCCTATCGCTCTATTCCTATCGACGTTTTCCTATCGCTCTATTCCTATCGACGTTTTCCTATCGCTCTATTCCTATCGATGTTTTCCTATCGCTCTATTCCTATCGACGTTTTCCTATCGCTCTATT